>NC_082347.1:26703907-28170157 GCF_027477595.1 Haemorhous mexicanus | reverse complement strand
CACAGCCACATGTTGTCCTCAGTTATTATCAGGCAAGATTGCCTAAAAGCTGCTTCCAATAGATTTTAGTGCCTAAAAGCTGCTTCCAATAGATTTCAGTGGGACATTCTGCAGCTATGTGTTGTGGTGTGCAACAGATGTGATAACAAACTAAGTTGAGGGATGAAAAGGAATAAAAAGACAAGCATAAAAAATTAGACAATAGAAAAAACATGCTGTTAAGCAGTTGTTACAAAAATATGATATTTAGAATTTTTTAGCGAAATTCAAGTGATGGAAGTGTAAAACATAAAGGTTTGACATTTTTAACATGCAATTTAAATTTTCTGAATTACTGTCCTCTTCATTTTTTCCCTGCCCATACATTTGAAATGTGCATATGCACACACACATGAAGAAACAGATGTTTTTCCTAGGTACTGTGAAGAATTGGAAATATGCTCAAAGAAACTGTTAACAATTTTTCTTTCAACACATTGCATATGACATCTTTAAAGTTAGAAACTTCATAGATTAAATTTAGAATATGTGTTCGTTTTTGGATTGTTGCAAAAATAGAAAAATACTGATTATTATGAACTCACAATATTTCTGACTGACAGCCAGGATCCAGCTGTGCAACATTTTTGGCTTTTTTTCCCTTGAAGATCTTGCAGCTGAGGAGTGTGCCCTTAACTTTGTGCAAGCACTTTTAGCAGAAAATAAATTGATAAGCTTGGAGACCTCAAATGCCACTGAGCTGAGTGTTTTGAGAAATGCTGTGATGGTATTCAAGGAAAGGGCAATCTAAAAATCTGTTTCTTAGGGCTGTTTGTTGTGTAAATAGTCATAGTGTGAATAAAACTATTCCATTTTATCTGGTTGTTGTATTTGGAGAGATATTGAGAAAGAAAACTCTCAAGCATCTGAAGTTGTCTTGCTACTCTTTCTTGTATTTGAAATCCTGCATGGATTTAGTAAATTTTCTAGGTCCAGTTAATAATGATAGCAAACAAGTTATTTCTTTATTCTCAAACAACAAAAGTACAGATCCTGCAACCATTATTTTTTCTTGTTTAGTAATATGTCTAGGACACCTAAGGAATTCCAAGCAGTTTTACATGTAAAATTTTTTACTGTGTTGGCTTGTAATTGTTTACAAAAGCTCATTATGCTGCATTACTGTTTGAAGTGATTGATCATATTCTGCTAGATGCAGAAGGATGGGAATAGTCATGGGGAAGGATTTTTCTCCAGGAGCAAGACTCTGCTTTGTGTCTGTACTCTAAAATATACTGAAGACAATTCATGTTCCTCTTGGCAGTCATTGAACTTTGAGTTACCCTTTTGGCTTCAGTGTCAGAGGAAGGGTTTGTCTTTTTAATTATGATGATGCCAGTGTTTGCATGAGGCAGGAGAGTTCCTTTTGTCAGTCCTAAACACAGCTAATGAAGCTGGCAGATTAATTTATAGATATGTTTGCCTGCACTGTGGTCTGTACAAAGGCACTTGTAAATACTGAGCTTAAAAAACAAAGTTTTGAAAATTCATGAATTACTGAAGTGAAGGTACCTGTTCATTCAGAGACATGTCTATTGCAGATAATTGGTTTGGAGGGTTGGAGCTACTCAGGAGATAAAGAGCTTAACAAATACTGAAGGGAAAACAAACCCAGTGAATCTGGTAGTGGACAGATCAGAAAGAGGAAAGAAAATAGTTATGCATATAATAATCATTTATCACCTAAAATTAGAATAGCTTCCTGTGAAATGAATGGTTTTCAAGGCTCATCCTGGAGCATGGAGAAAAACAATTTCTAACAAGAAAATGAGTGTTAAGCTAGTGAATTGGACTGTGTTTTTCAGAGCTTAATACACACACCTCCTAGGCCATCTCATTTTTTCATTGGTAGTAAATGCCACGGTCAGCTGCTGTAAGCCTTCCCCCCACCCCGGGTTTTTATCATATCCCTGGGTTAGCACCAGATTCCTTACCCATCCTGGAACTGCTCCTTCATCTCCTTACACCAGATTCCTTACCCATCCTGGAACTGCTCCTTCATCTCCTTACACCAGATTCCTTACCCACCCTGGAACTGCTCCTTCATCTCCTTACACCAGATTCCTTACCCATCCTGGAACTGCTCCTTCATCTCCTTACACCAGATTCCTTACCCACCCTGGAACTGCTCCTTCATCTCCTTACACCAGTCTATCTTTGTGGTGGCTGCAGCCCAGGGATTTTGCTTCTCTTTGGTGCTTGGTTCTTTGTCATTGTGATATTTTTGGTCGTGTTACTCAATAATGCCAGTGTCAGATCTATTCTAGACAAAAGATAGAGATGTTCACTTAAATAAATGTGCTCTTTAAATATCTGACTTCATGTACCTGTCAATGAAGATTGTAATGTATTACTGAATTACAGAAAAATAATTAAATGCGTGTCAAAAAAAGAGTATTTTTTCCATAAAATCAAATAATTTCTACAAAATACATTTTCTATAAAAAAAATTTATTATTTTAAAATATTAATGGCATGGATTGGTGAGATTGGTATGAGCCTGATATGAGACTGAAAGGAAATAGGAAAATGATCCTCATAGCACCAATGAGTACCTTCAGTTCCTCACTGCCAAGGGGTTTTTTTTAGCCTCAAACAAGAGTTCCTCATTAACATTTACAATATTTGAATTATATCTTGTAAATCATTCAAAACCACAAGTTTAGTAATTGCAAATAAAATGTAATGTTACAATGTGAAGTCTCCCTCATCACTTAATTAGCTAGAATTATCTGATTATTTCTGACTGTTCAAGTCCAAGTTTTTACCTGACCATATTTATTTGTTGACAGATTTCATTTGTTATTATCTGATGACAAAGATAAAGTATTATATTTTAGGCATTGCATTCAATTAAAAATACAGCTTTTTATCTTCTATGTCTTTTACTTGAAAACAATTCTTAATCATAAAGGACTTTGTATGAATAGGGAATTTTATGCACACTGTAGCAAATACATAATGGTTAGTTAATACAATATTTATATGTTGATGTTAAACAAGAGAGTATTTAGAAAGAAGAAAATGTGTGAATGAAAAGGCTTTTATTCGAGAGAAGTGATTGGAAATCAAGGACTGTCTTATTTTAGAGTTTTTTAAAATTTTCATTCAGTTTTTGTCTCATCACTTGATCTTTCTCTACCTCTGTTTTTTATCTGTATTGCTTATTTAATATCTCCAAATCTAGTGATACTGGTAGATCTCAGCTTATCAGGAAAGAGGAAGCAAGAAAAAGTACATTGGTGTTTGTGTAATGCCAATAATTTTACATTTCTACCTTATGTCATTTATGTACCTTCCTGCCCTGAGCGGGAAGCAACCTTAATGGGCACAAATACAAAAGGGCAGATAGAGGATACTGATGCTTGTTGAAAATACCTGCCCATAAGCAGGTAAAGACAGCAAGAGGCAACAGCAGACCTAAGGAACCTTGGAAAATGTCATGGATCTGGACTTGGAAAAGCCTGTGTTGTTCCTCACTGTTGGTGAAGGAGTACAGGGTGAATTGCTTTTCAAAGTAAGTATTATTTTGCTGCAGGCAGTGTTTTAATGAATTGCACAGGAGGAGAGTATCTAATTTGCTATCATTGCATAGAAATTTTGAGAAACCAGAGAAGGAGAAACAGAGGCAGGATCAATGTCACAAGTCAAACTGGGCAAACTTAATTAAAAATTGCTTTTTCATTTTAATTCTCTGGCCCTTAATGGATCTCTTTATTCTGTCCTATGACTAACAGTAACAGTAAGTTACTTATTTAGTAGTGCAAAAGCTGAGTATTTTTTTACACTGCCCTGCCTAAAAGTAAGTAAAGAAAAAAACCCCACCAACCAAAAAAAAATCCACTCCGAACTCTCTCACGCCAGAATCCATTATGTTCTAGTGTGCTGTATCAAAGAGACATTTAGCATTTTATCAGGAATTGTAAAACTTTTGCTGTTCTTAATATGACTGTCAGAAACAGAGGATTTAGAAATTAAAAGTAAAATTACATTACCCTGTTTCTAACAGGTTGTACGTACTGTAAATCTTACAACCATGAAGTATCTGTCAAAGCACTTGTAATGCAGTGTGACAGAAAGGTAATGCATTTTTTTCCTCTATTCATTTGTTATTTACCAGTACAAAGTCACAATGCAGACTATTAGATGTCACATACATTATATTTTACAGGATGAGACAACAGGAAAATAACCTGTATGTCTATTGCTATAGAGTTGCTATGCTGTAACATGCAAAAAAAAAAAGCAGTAATTTTAGAAAAAGAGGATGTTTCCTCTGGGATATTACAGTGCTGTTTTAAAATAGCAGTAATTAACTCTGAAAAACAGGTTAGTAAACCAATCCCATTGTTCCTGGTACAAGGGTCCAGAACCAAGTGTGATTGTCATCTTTTCTTTATACCTTAAGCCTGTTTTCTTTTGCTTCCTAAACTGCCATATTAATTTTTCTGGTTCTGTGGTATATTTGTTTCCCCCTGGAAACAGCATGGGCTACCAGGCCATGTCTTTGCTCTTAATTCCACGGTTCCATGGCAGTGCGGTCTGAGAGCTGCTCAGAGCTGCCTTCCCTCACAGGTGTTGCTCGTGGGGTGACAGGCCTCTGTGTCATTCTGAATGCACTGCTGAGATTACCTTCCTCTGCTTCTGACATGGAACTGTGCTTTCAGCTTGGGCACAAAATTGCCAGCTGCTGGCACAGACATGGCATAGCAGCACTGTTTAAGATGTCAGTGGTTTGCCAGGCTGCATCGATGGACTTTGGAGTGTAACTATTTGCAAAACAGATTTCTGTTGGAAATGTGAGCATGGCAAAATGAAAATGTTCAGCAGGGGACACAGCAGTTTCACAGGACCATTTTTATCATAGGCACCAGTGTTTCATTTAAACTGCTTTATAGTCATAAAATATAGAATCTTTTTTGGTTGACAAAGCTGCACTATGCCACTTAGGAATGATGCAAGCTGTGTTTCTATAAAGAAACACAGACTGGTTGAAACAGTAGGAAAAACAGAAATGTGGTTTTAGAGCAGTTTGTATGAAGCCAGAAAGAAGCATTCTGGAAAGCCAAGCTGTTAAAGATTAGTGTTAGTTCATCAGCAACTGAGCTAATCTTGTGAAGGGAGCTGTGAGGTGAATTGGTAGCTGAATCCTTTTATTCCATGTGTGGTTTTGATATCTCACCTGTAGGCTATTGGTGGAACAACCCTCTCAAACTTCAGAAAATACTGTATATTAGTTGTATTCAGATGCAACGTGGTCTTCAACATGTTTACTGTCAAGAATACCAAAAAGTTGTCTCACTTGGTAGTATCCACACATAAAATGTGAGACGCCTCAAGTTCTGACTAGGGGCATCTCAACATCATGGTGTTGGGTATCAGTGAGGATCCAAAGAGAAACTCCAAACTCAATCCTTCCCTCCCAAAGAGTTTTCTAGGCCCTACTGATAACTTTTCTTTTTGTGTCTCCACCTCTGACTTGATATCAATTGACAGACATTTCTCAATTGCTTGGTTATAAGAACAAAACCCCCTGTGTGTGTAAGTTATTGTCTGCCAAAAGTGCGTGTCTGTAGACTAGGCTGGGAGATCTCAGATGAAAACATGCTATTACTCATTCATATCATGCTAGTCTGTAAATGCTCCAAGGGTACCAATGACCCTGGGAGCTTGCTGCCCTCCAAACTTCTGGGGATGCCTGCAGAAAGCACAGCTTGTTCTCTGGACGCTTGTGCTTCACCAATAATCTCTGAGAAGGCAAAAAAAATAAAGAGACTAGAATTGAAAAGGAAAGAAGGGCTGTGGTTTATGCCAGTTTAGTTTAAAGAAAAAAAAAGTCCCCAAAATGAGTTGTCTGAAGTAGTTAGTAAAGCTGATGTAATATAACAGCTGTGGACAGTTTTTCTCCCCACTTCTTAATATAGACAGAATTGATTAGTTGGGTGTAGTGTAGTGCTGCGTGTGTCAAGTAGGTACAAAATGGTTGTTCTCACGAGAAAATTGCATGCAGACTTAGCACATGATAAGCTGTCTTGTGTTAACACAAATTGCCTCGTTCTTGAAATGGAAAGTGACTGGGAGAGCTATAGAGGATGTTTGTATAGTCTGAGCTATGCACATATTCTGTGGAAAAAAAAAAAAAAAGAATTACAAAATTCCACTATGTGCTGCTTTTGAAAGTGTTTTGCTGAGGAGAATACAGAGAGAAACATTGTGCTGAAATAAAATGCATATTTTTGTTTACTTGTTAACTTGAAAAAATTGAAATAAAATTGCTATGTGCAATGGTAATGAGATTCATCTGATAAAAATAAGTGGTTTAAGTTAAAAATAAGCCACTTGAGTTAGCATAATGCAAGAAACTTGTTGAAGCAGAAGTAAAATGTATTTATCATGCCTTTATAACCCAGGAAACTGCCAAAGGGGCAACTTGAATCTCTTAAAGTCAATTAATCTCTGTCTATGAAAAATATGAAAGATGTTAAATCAGGAAAAATGTTAGCTCTAGGTGCCTGTGAAAGCCAAATTTATTAAAAAGCATACCCTCAGCCATAACTGTAACACTTCTGCCATGATGCTGTAATTAATGGCCAATGAAAGAAAGTTTCACAGTTTCACAGCTAATGTATGTACTGAGACACATGGTACATTTATTACTTTCACTAGTTGTGTTTTACCAATTTTTTTGCATTCAGTACTCCCATTTGTTTGTTCATGCAAAGTAAGTTAATACTTTTTTAAAGACCTTAAAGACATGCTTTTCAGCTGAAAGGGCAGTTTAAAGTACATTGTGCTCAGAACAAAACAGTGTTTTATGTACTATGTCAGCAGCTAAACTGAGAATTTGATGCTTTTTTCCTTTTTGTGCCATTAATTGCTTTTAGGTATTTCTGAGAAGTGTGAGTGCCTCACCAGGGACAATTCTCCCATTTGAGTGAAGTTTAAATACTGTATTAAGCTTTCCTACTGTATAGAGTTATGTGAACTTACAAAAATATTTAGGAATGTAAGACCAGAATGGGTTGCAGCCAGCCTGAACTTCCAGGGATAAAAAGAAAATTTGTTCAGCTCTCCCTCTCATCATATACACCACAAACGAGCCAGTCCTTTAACAGCTTTCCAGCTCTCCATTAAGGACACTGGAACTTCAGTTCAATATAATGCCCCTAAAACTTATAATGTGCCACAAAGGAAGAAATTGTAATGGGCCACAGGTTGGGTTTTTTACTTTTTCTTTTGTGTGTCTTTGCCACGGTAACCAGTAGATCCTGATCAGCCATTCTGACAGGTTCCTCAGCCATGACAAATGCCAGCAAGGTGCACCAACACAGGCACTGACTTTTCAGAACTGGACTAGAGCAGGTTACCAGTGTAAACTATCCAATACACCCTCGTGTAGCCTTTTTTAGCAAAACAGGAGGAGCAGGGGAAACTCCTGAAGCCATGTTGTGCATCAAACAAATAAAAAAATAAATAAATACATGTTGCTGGTCCTGGAAGATCCTTGGGAGGATTCAGTTCTGGATATGTAAAAATTCATGTCACAAGCTGCAGTTTCTAGCTCTAGTAAGTTATATTCATGCATAAGCAATATCAAACTGAACAAATATTTTAAGGCTGCTCCAAATATTTATTTCTACTTTTTCTTATCCATGATCTAAATGTACTCATAGCCTATTTTTATCCATATGATTTTATAGTATTGTTATCCTTTAACTTATACTAATCCTTTTCTCTTTGTAGGGTTCACCATTTATAAACAGTGATGTAATACTCACTTTCCTCATCTAAGCAAGCCAAAAATATGATAATCTCTTAGTGACATCATGAAAATAACCATGAATTGTACATATCTTTAAAAAAATTATGGGCACAATGCCTGAAGTATCTAAAAGTAAGATTATTATCTGCAAAGATTTATTTAATACATAATGGCAATGTACTCTCTTTATAGTCTAAAAAATTGATTTTAATCTAGTTAATTGAATGCTCAGATAAGCACAATTTCAGCTTAGTTTAGCATTCAGAAATGATGTTCATGTTGTCAAACTGATACAGTCGAATATAGAAAAGACCCCTCTGCACCCCTTTACATGCAGTAAATAAATATCCTTGGGAAATTCACTGTGACTTCAGGGCTTAGGAAATCTGTACAAAGCTGCTTTCTCTGTTCTTGCATAACCAGCCAGTGCTGACCAAATGGTTACTTAAAGAAGCCCAGTGAAAATTTAAAGCCTTCTGCTGAGGACATTGAATTGATTCCTACTTTCCATCCTATTTTTATTTTTGTTGACCCTATTTTCAGGTTGAGTGCTGGATGGGTGGGGATGTTCCTTTTCTTTTTGCCCTCTTGAGAACTGAGAATTCAGTAAATTGAACTTTTTTCTTTTTCTTCTTTTTCTTAGCTCAGTCATCTGTACAGAGGGTAAAATACAGAGATTTTGTTACAGGTCTTCTCTCCTGATTTCCTTGCATTCAGGTGTTTGAGAAGCAGTCTGTGATGATTACTTTGTAGTTTATTTGTGTAAGTTAAATTAAATGTCTTTCACTTGGAACAGAAGTGAGACATTTCACTCATTTTTCCCTATTGACAATGTTATTGCACAGCAGCTGCTCCCTGGTTTCGTAGAGCTATCTTCTCATGTATTCAGACTCTGTATTACTGTTAGATGAGAAAATTCATCTTAGCTAATAGCTCTGACATAACTTCTCCTTCATTCATTAATTTCCTACCTTTCTACTTGCCTTGCTCAGATCTTTGATAAGCAGTGACAATGAAAGGAAAAACATAGAACAAAAATAGAAAAATGGTCTTATAAAATAGTAAGTATTAGCACAAAGGTGGAGGGTTAAGTATTTGTAAGGGGTCCCCAGTAGCATGTTGGATGGAAATGGTCTTTATGCAGAACTTCTTCCATTGTTTATCTTTACATAATGAAATTTCTGGTCTTCCAACCTCTGTGTTGAGTTGCTGTGCTAACGGGTGCATGTCCTAAACTCTTGTTTTCTCATTTTAGGTCTCTTCCCTTTGAAGTGTCCCAAAAGTTCTCTATTTTTGCATGAATTGCATCATAAAAAAGATATATTTCTGTCCTTTGTTGTTGTATGTGTTCTTTTATCATTCTGTCTACTTATTCTTATTGTGCTGCCTGTGTTATACCACAACACAGGAACTTTGGTTTTTATGTTGAGCATTCTATACCTGAATACTTATTTAAACAGCTCCATAAATGTGCATGAAGTCCTATGTTCTTTCTTACTTCTGGTCCATTTTCCCCACAAAACTATAAAAGCTTTTTCACGTGACAATTCCTCAACAAAAGAACCAGGGTTTACTGCTCACAAAGGTGAGCAAAGCCAAGTTTCATTTCTTCAGCCCACCTAATGTCTCAGCAGCACTTGTGGCTCTCCTGTGTCTCTGTGCTGTTATAGAGGTGCTGTTCCCCAGTGTTCAACTCTTTCACAGGAGCAGCCAATGTCTCTTGAAGAAATACAGCATGCCACTGAGCAGCTATTTCATTAGCAGGCATTTTAGGAAAAAAAAGTAGGTACAGGCTGGGAAGTGAAACTCAGCCTAATGCCTACAAAGAATGGAGAGCCATAATTTATGGAGGCTGTGTGCTGGACACATGGAGCTGAGCACACGCCAGCAGCGAGCGTGAACCCTTGGGGCTCTGGGCTCCAGCCAACTTACACAAAAGCTGGTCCAGGTATGGCATTGGTGCTGCTCTTGCTACAGCTCATCTAACTTGGGGTGTGCCAGGCTTTCTTTTGCTAAATGAACCCCGGGAATTCATTTTTTTAAATAACTGGTGCATCATAGTGAGGTTGAGGTTCAGCTGGCTAAAGCCCTAGCATTTTTGATGACCTGTAGAGCATTAGCTGTGTGATTTCTATTTATTTATTTAAATGCTTCCATGTTTTAGAGTTTTTGCATATGTTGCTGTAGTGTGCTGTTTAAGCTACTGGTGGTACACTATGAAGACCCATTGATTGCCCCATTTTCTTGGCATGTTAGTTGCATCTAAAAGCAGATGTGGATACTGTTTTCATTAACTGGGTTTAAAGATAACTTACTATTTACAAAATTGCTGGGAAGGATAAACAACATTTACACTATTTTGTGATCCTCAGTCAGATTTCCATGAAATGCACATTTTCTGAAACCAAAACTTTTCTAATGACCTATTAAGTAATTGTGTAGTTCAACATTTAAAAGATGATAAATGAAAAACAAACCCTAATGAAGTGTGGTGAGCCAGCAAAAAGCAGATGGATCATGCACAGTATTACTGGTCTTGCAGAATGACTGAATGAACCTTTTATACTAGTTGCAGATTTTACTGTCAAACTTTAGAACTGGGCTAATGTTAGAAACGTAAACTGTGGGAGCAGCTGCTGCTCACTTTCCTGCTTCAGTCAGGCTGAAGTGAAAGTAGAAATGGTAATTATCCTGTTTCAATATTGAGATAGTAGTAGATTTCCAACTTAGAGCTACACGAGTGCACTGTTTATATCAGTTGCTGGGATAAATTCACATAGGAATGAACTGATTGATAGATCAGAACAATACTGGCAGTTTGGCAGTGCTGGTTCTATGTGCAATTACCTTTCATTTCCCACTGAATTTTCAGGCTCCTGTGCGAGAGAGTATGGGTTCAAAAACATTAAAAGAGAGAGCGCATGTGCAAGTGTGTATGATATCAGTGCCAATATGCCAGCAGTGAGCCTGAAGGAAAGCAGCCTCTCTGCTCCACCACTCACCCAGAAAGTTGCAGAACAGTCAATCAGCCAATTACCCAGCAAGCTATCTACATCCTCCAGTGCTAAAAGGCAAAGCAATTTGGTTTTGTTCTTTACTGACCTTTCTTTTTGCACGTCAGCTATTTTGTGTATTTTTTGTTTGTTAAATTTGGGATTGCATAAGCTTTATTTTCTGGCTTATTTGCCTGTATCTTCCTAAACACATATTTATTTCATTTTATTATATTGCTGAAAACAAGGAATTTCTAGGTGTTAGTACTGTTATACTGAAGTGTACCCATTTAGTTTTATCCTAACTTTAAGGAAGACTTTATGCAATTAAATTGAATTTGACTGCCTTGCTTCTTGCTTTTTCATCCTAACCACATCACAGAAAGGACTTCAGGGAAGAGTGTGAGAAAGGACTGATAGAAACAGAATATGAGGCACTGCTGCAGGTCTTTATCCTCTGTCCCCTCTTTGCTCTCTTCTCTGCTCTCAGAGACGGAGGCAAAGGAAGCGATTTCAGCTTTCCATGCCTTGCACAGGAAGGTTACAGTTCTGCAAAGGAAAATATCCCTATACAATCACCACTGCCTGATGATTTGGGCTGCCTGTTTCCAGGTTGTTTGCAGGTAACCTTTAATTAGTGATTGCCACAGTGAAATTGATTAACTGTTGCCAGAACCAAAGAATTATCTTTTTTTTTTAATCCTAAAGAAACTTCTCTGGAATCCATTCTATTCTTGGTATAACATGATTTTCATCAGCAACAAATACATCAGGAATCATTTGATCTGCATGATTTTTGCTTGGAATAATGCTCAGCAGTTCAGTTTCTACACATCTCCCATACTTTTGGATTACTTTTCTTTTTTCATTTTTTTTAGATAATTTGAACCATTATAAATGTGAGTACCCATTCTTGGTTTTCTTGGTTGAAAGATGAGTACAGGTTGTAAATTTTTTTTTGAGGAAAAATGATCTAATTTGCTGCACCACAGAAGTCTTTCGAAATATGTTTTACGCCCTATTTTTATGGCTGTTGGATTGAATCGTATATTTTATTTTCCTAGCATGGAATAGATATTGTCATTAAAATAGCAGTGTTGCCATTTCAGGCAAATGTAGCATCATAAAGATTATTTGTATAAAATTTTTCGTTAAAATCTACAAAATGTGGACTTATTTCTCCAATGAAACACTTAAAAGGTTGAAAGTTTAATTTTGTGATTTTTTTTTTCTCTTGCCATAAGCAGAAGTCTCTTCTTAGAGCTTAGTACAGATTTGTTCTAATTCTGTGCTTTTAATCTCTGGTGTGAATAGTTTCATCAGATCTTTTGGTTATTGCGTGCTTCATTTTAGGTTAAGCCAGGGGTTAACTTCTTACAGAGGTTCGTTAAAAAGCAGATGGGTTCTTTCTGAGGATAAATGTGCTTTGGCCAAGATTTTAAAGAAATCATGCAAAATTGGGATTTGCATCCATTCCCCTCTCCTCCCTGAACACTTATGTTAAGATTTGAAATATTCAGGCTTGAAATCTGGCAGAAATTTGTCCCTGTTTCAGATGGGGTCTTGCACAGTTCAGTAATCTGTTTCCATCTGGCTGAGATGCAAGTTTTTAAACAAAGTGCTCTTGGTACATTATTTGTGTGTGTATGATATATAAACTGTGAAAATTCCCAGGAAAAGTCTTTATTGCAGTACCTTGCTGGATTCATGTGGATAAAGAAAGTGATGGGAAGGAGTTCAAAGATATTTACAGGGCTCAGGACCATAATTAACATAGTCCCAGTGAATGAAATCATGGATGGAAGAATTCTAACTGCATTCATTGGGGTCTGAGTATGAGAATTCTGATTACCAGGTCTGTGTTTGTGATGATGGAGTTACAAATCAGTGGCTTAGTATGCCTGAAAGTGAGTATCTAAAAGCTGTACAGTGAACTAAATATAAAACAATAAAAAAGTTTCACCTGAAATGCCAATATTTTAGTGTCACTTAAAAAAGGGTAATTTTGCAAAATAAACTCTGAATCTAGCCAATCAGGCCAAAAATAATTGTTCTTAAAATTTATAAAAATGTGGACCCAAAGGTAAAAACCTGAAAAATAAAATAATGTTGTATGTCAGATTTTGGTCCTGTGGAATCACAAAAGTTTCTCTTTCAGTCCTGAATTACCTATTAGAGCTTAGCAATACAAGGATTAATTGCTAAAATAATTATTTTACTGGAAGCAAGTCAGATTAGGTGATCTTAGCAGAATGAATTGAAAAATACTCTGCATTAGCTGGGTGAAAAAAAATTGATAATTGGATTATAGAATTATCTGCCTTTTCGCATTGATTTTACTTGGTAAAAGACTGTTAAGAAATAATGCTTTAAGGGTTACCATGGCTGTAAGCTACACAATGCCACCATTAAGAATCCAGACATTTTCCTTATGGTGATGTATCAAATACTTGATACTGATAAATATCAAATATGCTCCCTTCTTTTTCTCAGAAATCCAGATGTCATAATGGGCATTGCTCTTACTGCTTCCAGAAGGCTTCAGTAAAGCTGTCAGCATGATGGTCTTTGCACATGTTAGATGTCGGCATGAGCATGTCAATAAATTTTATATTGTATAAAGTATTCCACAGTATAATCCTGTGGAATACTTAATAATAGACTAGAATATGAAGCAAAGTAAGCTTATACTGAGTCAGAGTTTGAGGTGTGTTATTGAACAAACTTTTATTGGTCCAATTTGTGTTTTGCCTGTCTTCCCTGTTGCTGCTAAGTTGCATGCTTTTGAGACTGATATTTATTGTGTATGGCAATCTCAGCATAGCTGTAAGATACTGTGAGTGTGAAAATTTGTAGGCAGATTCATAGTACCCATTATGAATCTCTAACTAAGCCTGACATGGCACAGATGTGGCCATTTGGTAAAAAAAAAAAATGTTCTATCTTCCTGAGGCCAATAGTGAGGTAATTATCTAAGGATATAGAGAACTTTCTTGACAAACAGTTCTGAGGAATGAAAGTCAAACACAGAACATGAAATATTTTACTAATCAAGGGACACTAGCTTTGGATTTATTATCATAAGCTTGACAGAGTTAGAATTGAATGTACAGGAAGACTGCCTATTTTATCAGGGTTTGCAGAGCAATACCTTCTGAGCTTCTCAGCTGCACTGAAGTGTCACAGCACTGAGCCAAGCAGCACATTAACCAACACGAGGGAACCATGCCTGCTCAGCTGAACTGGAGAGGAAGGTGATCTTTGTAATAATAACACTTACAGCTCTCTGGCTGAGGTCCCTGCTTCTAAAAAAGATTATTGGAAATGGTAAAAAAGAAGATGAATGTAAGAGAAGGAAAAATTGAGTATGAAATTAAATACAAATCCAGGTGGAGAGAGCAGGGTTGGAAAATTTCTGTTGGTACCATAGTGGACATGAGTTGGGAAGATGCAAATCCATCAGCTGTATGGAGTTGTACAGATGTGACCAAGTGCTGGGATGGTGGTGCTTCCACAGGGAAGGTGGAGAATACCAAAGAGGTGCTGAAAAAGGAGGAAAATTCATTGTTCTGACCTGCTCAAACCATCAGGCATGTGGTATTACTTGGCAGTGCTGGCTAGGCCTGGCTGAGGACACTGGTGGACACCTGTGTTTATGTGCATGTTTTATGTTCCTTATCCCTGGAATGGCTGGTGGATACTGCAGAAGGAGTCATGTGCTCCTCACAGTGAGGAGGAAAAAGGAACAATTCACATTGCTTAAAAGTGACATGCTTCAGCTACACATTGCAGGGCACCTTAGGGGGAAACTGGCAATGAGTGAATGGTCTGTGTTGTATTGGAAAAAATTATTTAGGAGTGTCTTGGGAGCAAAAAATCAAACTAAAACCTGTAATTCCTTTGCAGGATAAAGCTTACACAATTTGCTGCTTCGTTGCAAAACATTTCTTTTGCACAACGATGCCAGAGGTATGTCTTTCATACTCATACATGCAGCTCAGTCCTCCCTCAGTCTGGTACCAGCTTGGGTAGGTCGTTTGCTGAGGGTTTGCTGATGACTGCCTGTCTTCTGTATAAAAATCTGTGCTTTTTGCCAGGCAAAGGGGGAAATATAGGAACCCCTGGAAAGTCAAGTGGGTCTTTCTGACCACAGAAGAAAATGAAAAAGAAAAGAGCAGCAAAAAGCCTTTCACCTTTCCAGTGAAAATAAAGTAACAGGATGGGAGATGCCAACATCACCTAATTCTGAGACATCCCTGTTATGCCTGCTCTGAAAGAGATGTCTCCACCTTCAAAATACAGCAGCCTCTAGCAAATCTGGTGTATAACCTGCACCTAAAAAACTGATCATAAAGGAAAAAATCAATTAATTCTTAAACAGTGAGTAGATCCTGCTGAAGTTGTGAGATCCTGGAGTGACCTACAGAGGTCCACAGCTGAGTTTTCCATGTTCAAGCCTTCAACCTAATACAGAGAGGGCTCTTCTTTCCCTTCCCTAATTCTTTTCTCAATTTTTCTGCCTTATTATCCTTTGTAGCTCAGGAGCCATTCAAGGTGCTCCTCATAGATATCTTGCTAATTGTTAAAAAAGGGACATTATTTCATCCCTTTTTGGGGCCAGAAAATGCAGGAATGCACAAGTAGGAAAAGGGCAGTGGTTGTGAATATGAATTACAACAGAAATATTGATTTGGTTTTCATTTGTTCAGACCTTTCTTAGAATGATGGGCTTTGGCAGCGACTGTGCTTTGGTGTTTAAAAAGGAGGTTTTTATCTCCCTTGAAAAGAAAGTCAGTTAAAAAAAAAAGTATCTTCTTTCTTTTTATTGTTCTGTATTTTTTGTCCTTTTTTGTTTTTTGGGGTTTTTTTGTTTCCTTTTTAAGAGTTCTGGCTATTGAACTGTAACACTGGCCACATGTGCATTAAAACTATAAAGTTCTTATGAATCTTTAATGAGTAAATGTTCATGTGCGTACAAAGTGGATGGTTTTAACAGAGGCACCTCAGTCACTTTTAATTTTGTTCCCTCACCATCCCCCAAATACCTCAAGGGCTCCGTTCTGCATTCCTTACACATTTGACTTGCTCTGGGAAGACTCACATTCACATTAATTGAAAGACCATCACCTCCTTCCTCCCCCCAAAACCCACATAACAAAACCAAAATTCTGTTGCAAAATCGTTTTGATCTCAGAAAAGAGGACGATTTTTTTTTCCTTGATTATTTTCAGAAGTTTTTATTATGGGCTGGGGAAACAGAATTATTATAACTGCAAAGAAGGAAACCTTTTGGAAGTGCTCATGTGTTGTGGTGGGTCTGGGCAGCAATGTTATTGTGCTCCATTGGAGTTGCTGCTGTAATTGGGGCAAGGGAAGTGAGGCCAGTCTCAGAGCAGGCAAGAGGAGCTCAGATCCTTGGCAAGAAATTGTGTCTCATCCTTGGAGCTCAGTGGCATGGCAGACGAGGATCTTTGACTCTCTGTGAGACCCCATGTAGCAGCCACCTAGTTTTGATGCACTACTGGAAATACTAAAGGTCAATGCCATTAAAAATGGTGTATGAGTAAAAAACTTATCTTGCAGGAGAATCTCAAAACCTACTAAAAGTGGCTTAGTTGTAAGTTTAGTAAAATGTTGATGAATGGTTTATCCTCGCTTTCAGAAGTATGAGGTGACACCAGTCAACACCCATAAAACTGTATAAAGTCCCATCCTTTCTATTAATTTGCTTTCTCAGGAAGGTTGTCCTTGCTTCCTTCTCTACCTTTTGAGAAGTTATTCACCTGAAATTATGTTTCTGCTTTTAAGAAAAGGAAACTTCAATGTTTTGAAGTGGAACAAGAAGCATGTTTTAGTTTGTGGGGTTTTTTTGTCCTAAGTAAGGTTTCACAGCAATAAACCTGGTAGTGTTTGTGAAGGTGCAGATACAGTACAATGGCATGTAAAGAGAAAAACACTTAAGCTTTCTTTTAACACCAGAGAGGACAAGAAATGGTTATTTCACAAGTACTTGTTTGTCAAAGTACCACTGTGAGTTATTCCCAGTGTCTCAAAATGAGCCTTGACAATGGAATTGCTCCTCTATCACTATTTTTAAAATCAGATTCAGGAATTTGAGGCCAGCTGTACGTATGCAGTTCCAAACTTCAGTGTTTTAGGAGGAAATACAATACTAGGGGCAGTACAGCTTTTGAACACACTGGGTTTGCAGGTCTCCCATTTCTGGTACAGCAGATATCTATTGAATGGTAACGGGGGGAAGCAGGCCAGTTTTGTCATTGTCACTTTGGGATGAGGTGATCTGCAGCCTGACCTGTCTGCAGGGTCCCACCTCTGCACTCAGGACACCAGGGGTGGGCTGCTTGTGCCTGTGGGAGCAAATGGGGCACCTTGGCTTCAAAAGGGTGGGCATAGGCAAAGTAACAACCTTTGTCCCTTTATATATATGCTTGCCTCTGATCATATTATACTTTTTTTTGTATCCTTCAAATGCATCATTGGGTAACGCTTAGAATCCAGGACACAGAGAGGCTGGATGTGGGACAGGATTGTATGTCTTCGTGGAACTGTGATTAGGTGGCATCCAAAAAATGCTCTCAGGAGGCTACCTTGAGTTTCTACTCATCTTCCAGGGATTATTTCAGTTCTTGCAGCAATCTGAAAGCCAGGAAATAAAAAAATCATGAAACTTCATTTGCCCCCAAGGTACCATTTAGCTGCATCTTTGGACCATCTTTTCCCCAAGTACAGTAGCACAGTGTGGAGGGATGAGAGAATTTAATTTGCTTTTAAGTTTATTTTGATGAAATTTATGTAAAACTAGAATTGATAAGGCCTGGATTGGCTATGACTTAAAGAAATCAGTACTTTGCATGGAGTTCCAAGATTTAAAAAAGGGTAAACATGGAGCTTATCATGTCACAATACTGGCCACGGACAAACAGCATGACACCGCGAAGTAATGTAATGTGCCAGCTGGAAGTGCTGGCAGATAACTTAATTCAGTCATCAAATTGTAACTGAGGCTAATCGTGGAAAAACCACCAGGCCATGCAGCTGCTGCTGTCTGTGGAAATTTGTCATATGTCAGTAGGTTGCCTTTTAACTGTTTTGAAACGCCAGAGTTTGGCATGTCACAAACTCTCTCAACTGTGTGTTGTGCCAGTTTGTATGCAGTGTTTTATAATCTATTGAAATATAACTCAGAATTCAGGAAAGACTTGATATTCCACGTAGTCCTCCACAAAGGTCTGAGAACATTTATTTTTTTACAAAACTTCTTCATTTTTTTTTGCTAGTGCATACTTGGCCACTCAGAAGATAAAGTCCATCCTGTATAAGTAATAAAAGTAGCTTCACTTACAGTTTTAAGGGGTTTTGAGGGAAATATTTATTTTTCTTGCTATGCTAGACAGAAGGTTTTTGCTCAGACAGTGTCCTGTTTTTCTCACATCACCAAATGCTTAATGTACGGAGCTGTTTGCAATAGGAATTGTGAGTAGGAAGCTTGCAATATCCTTTGTTGTAGCATGCTAAGGTTGTAATTCTAAATATTTTCTGCTTAGTGGGTGCCTTTATATCCAGTTTGGGTTTTTTGTTACCTATGAGCCACACAGCTGTGTTGGTATCAACTGGCATGATCCTGAACACTTTTGCATTGCCTTGGCAAAAAGGCATTTGAACAGTTAACTTGCCAAGATAGTTTCTCATTTCTATATATGCTCTGTTACAGAGCATTTTTATAAGGTGAAAATTTAAGAAAAGACCCTATCTTGAGAAATAATTCACTTTGGATTTTTTTTCTTTTAAAGAGTCGGGGTAGTGCTCTGAATTCAAGGCAACAAAATCAGGAATTTGTGAACCACTGTAACAGGAAGTTACATGTTTTCCCATTTAAGCAGCTGTTTAACTGTTCAAAACATTGCAGTCAAACACGTCTTTAAAAGTTAATTGTATAAGTTTTGATTATATGAGCACTAAAAGCGCCTGGCTACAGCTTTCAGGTACACATCTAATAAAATGATTAATAGCATTCCCTGTATAAATGATAGAGAATGTAATATCTAAAATGCAATATGTTAATATTGTCTAACAATGCCTGTAAATGCCTGTGAGGCTATGGTTTTATAGATAAAATACACCAGCCCACCATTTCCCTTTCGCCTACCATTTCCCTTTCCCTGGTTTCCCGAGAAGCAAGATTTCCACTGACAAAGACTGCTGCTCATTATTAAACTTGCTAATAAAATTCCCAGAAATACATAAGCTTAAAATGTTATCATTGGGCTAATTTTATTTTTTTTTCTGTGTAGCATTTTTTCACAAGGAAATTCACCAATCATAATGCAATTAAAAAATCCCTTTATTTGCACTCATGGGTTAATTTATAGCAGACATTAGGAGAGATGTTCACTTACAAGCAAATCCAACCTCTCCTGCAAAATATTCTGAATGAAGGAAGCAGCTGTCTACTGCTCAGGCAGGAATGCATTGTTCAAGTGAGGAATTTTAAATTAGTCCTAGCCAGCTCTATGTACAGACCCACAAAAGAATGTAATTGGAGAAGCATATGGGAAGAGAGGGTGTGGCAAAGTTTGTACCACCTTTGTGCTCCCAGCCACCGTCTCTTATCCCTCACTGCATGCACCTTCTAATTGTAGTACCAGGGGAGAAAAAGTCAAAGGTTTTTCAGCTCGAAAATGAGGAAAACCTGCTGGTGTTACTTCATGTGATAGTGGAATTACCACTTTGGATAGATTTTGCACTGCACAATCTTATGTTTTTTAGTGGTCAAATTTCATTTGGAAGTAATGGAAAAGATTCTGTCCTAAATTAGGAGGGGGAAAGAAGGGAAAGTCTCTTCACAGAACCTCAGACCTGAACAAGTGTGTGCCTGTTTTCCTGTAGTCGCCAGTGGGGTGATGAATGTAATGCAGATTCAGTTTTAGCTAAAGTTGCTGAAAGATTCTTCTGCTCCAGCCATACTCAAACCACAGGAAAGCATTGTTTACTGAAGCAATGTATGTCATTATTCTTTTGCTGATTCTGTTTTGTTGCAGCCAACTCTCCTAGCATCATGTATTCCAAATCAGATGTATAGTTGCCATGTTAACAATTAAAAGTTTCTCCTTTACTTTTCTTCTGCTCAATCTTTAGAGAAAACTAAACTCCTGGCATTAATAAGGGCTGCTGTAATGCCAGCTTTACTCTAACTATTTTATTTTGCATTGCTGCTAAATATAGGTATTCCTCATTAATTCCCTTGGGGAATGTTCCTCTGTTGATGCACTAAAGAACATTGTGGTATTCACATTAACTTTCATTGGTATTAATGATGTCAATCTCAAAGAATACTTCCCAAGTATAATTGGAAAGCTTTGTGGGATAGTCTTGGTTATGTAAGTTAATATATCATTATTAGTATTTTATATGGGAAAACAGATTAAATTTTATGCTCATTTCCTCAGTTTATGAAATCTGTCATGTTACCTTGCAACTGGAGGGAGAACCTCCCACCTCCTATTCCTTAAAGAAATAACCCTTCAGTGTCAGTGTACTTCCATCCCTTGAGAAAGTTATATCTTAAAAAACTGAAATAATTTTGGGGAAAAGGATTTGAATTTTTTAAAAGCCTACATAGGTAAAAAAGGCTCCAATTATTGCTTTAAGGTAGGTTCCCTGCTTCTGTAAGTAAACAGTGTAACAATCACCCTGTTCACTGGGCTGGTGTCTTATCTATAATGGAAATTCCTACTTTTAACATAAAAGGTATATTCTGCTTCCTGCATTTCCAAAAAATACTACTTCAAATGCATACTATGAATGTTTAAGTAAATGAGGAAATAGTTGCTCTTGTCTTTCCGCCTTTTCCATTTTAAATATTTTAAATATGAGACTTTTGTCAATTGACCTCCTTTTTCCTTCTTTGGGACTCCTGTAGAATTTATTAATCCCTGAAAATGCTCCTCCCTTCAAATATGGACAAGGTTTGTTTGTCTGTGCATAGATAATCTGAGTTGCAGATTCTTTCTGCAATACACCGTGGTTTGATCAGAGCAGTGTACCTTTGACAGCTGTGAATTCAGAAGCAGCACAAGAAGAGTTTTGTGTGGCACAAGTCTGGAGTTCAAAATGTGGGCTGGACCTGTGCTTGACCTGGGAGCGCTCAGAAATGTCAGATAATAAATTTTTAGGTGGGTGACAACAAAGTAAATGTGCACAGGGATGAGTACAATACTGCACATGGGCTCCTCTGAAAACCAGTGTCCTGGGAAGGATGCTACAAGGACAATCCAATCCAACTTGAGGGAACTGGATTTCTTTGTATGAACAACACATTGTCTCACTTATTAACCAAAATTTCCAATCATGTAGGCTCTGCTGTCCCCTTTGCCCTGGATTAGAGACTGAACTGGATTTGATGAGCCATGGAGGTCAGGTGGATATTTACAGGAGAGGAGATGGGATGTGGCAGCCTATTCAAACTCATCCTTTCTAAGAGATGATTTTGCTTGATAGCCAGTCTTTCCATTCTAGTGAATGTTTGCCCAGGAAATCTTCCTGTGAAACCAAGCTGCAGTTTACTTTTAAAATATATCACATATTCTGTTTTTCATATGGACAGGAATTCCTGATGTATGAAAACTTTTGTGTGTTTTACAGCCCATTAATTGATACACAGTTAAGGATTGTAAGTACCAAAAAAAATACAGGAGTATCCCGTATTTCTTGACGTGTTTCAGCTGATGAAGGTAATGTCATTGTTAGTCTAGAATTCTCATGATGGTTTCAATATATTTTTTTTCTCAGTTGACAAAAATGAAAGAAAGGCAAGTAGGTTACTAGTTGAAGTACAGGGTTGTTTTCTCTGTGGTGTGCATGCACAATAGTAAAGCAGTGGAGATGCATATTTAAGTAGTCCCTTAAAAAAATGTGTTGAAACATGCTCCTGAGAACAGTTTACGAGATTGCTTTAAAAAAAGTAATTCCATTCAAATAAAATTAGTATTTTGAAGCTCTAAAAGTAGAGGAAGACAATGCAATGGTCAGATTATATGGTCTGCTTTATGGTCATTATTGCTTTTAGAAGTTAAAACGATGTCAACATAAAAAACAAAGATGTGATTTGTGGCCTTCCACCCCCCCCCCATATGTAAAATTCAGCCAGTATTTTGTTATTTTGTTTCATGCAGGTTGATATATAGTAAAATTGTAATGTATTTAGTGTATTTATCTATTTTTGTGTCAAATACCATTGCCACAGATGCCATAACTGGGGGTTGAGCAGCTGTATGGAAGACTTCAGAAGTGACCAAAGCCTAAGTGAGCATTTTGGAAAAGATGCACTACTAGGGCAACATTGCATGGCTCTGTAATTTTTTTCTGGTAGGAAAAAATATGGATGCATGCACTGGATGGGCAAGTGCTTTGCTTTTGGTCTGTGTCTGTGCAGTTGATCCCATGGGCCAGGTTTCTGCACACAGACTGATCTCTGTGCAAGCCAATCTTGGCTGGGCTCAGTGTGTCCCTGCAGTGTCAGCTCCCTCAGGTGCACCCGCAGGTGTCAGAACACTTGTGACAATATTCTAGACAATGACATGGTCAGGCTAAAATAGTTGATGTGTTTCTTGTCTGTCTTCTGTTTCTCTCATCTTTATGAATTTTTCAACAACTATTTGTACTCCCTGACTAGCCAGGAAAAAAATTATAGAAGTAGACCTTAAATACAGTGCTCAGCATGGCAATCCATCTCATCTGTGTGCATTGAGGGCAGCTATCATTGAGCCTAAACCAGAGCTATAAATTTATTCTGGAACTAAATTTTCTAAGAGATTGAAACATTTTATTTTTTTGCCATTCATTAGCTCTAATCTTATTGAGGTATTGTAGATGCCAGGTTTTCCATTGTGTCAGGAAACTGTGTATATATGGGTTGTTAAAGTAAAGAAGAAAAACTGTGTGGGAAATAATTCTCTATAGTATGTAATATGGAAAGTATTACAAAAGTGCTATTAGACTGATTTGTGCTTCCTGACCTTTATACAACTTTGTATCCCATTTCCTGGTAGTGACAGATAGGAATTCATTATGCTCTATGGTAATACAGCATATTTCAGGCTTTTGAATTTTAATCTTTTGACTGTGGTTCGAACTTATTGCATCTCACTGATTTAACTCGTTTAAAGTTGACAACCTAATGCTAGCTGGGTAATGTTTATTTACCTTCTCCTCTTAAACCTCTACTTAGAAAACTCTTCCTTCACTTCCAGTCCACTCCTCTTTTGGGAAATTTGGATTCAACTCCTTTCACTTTAGATAATCATTTTATGCCTGCACATTTTCAGACAAACTGAAGGACAGCTGCTATTTTCCCTATATGGATGCAGCCTTTCAGTTGAGGTTGTTATGTTTTCTGTATCTTGGCTTTAATAATCTTCAGCACATTGGATTTCAGATAATATAAGGAACTACAGAGTCCAGTGATTCATGCAACACGCTTTGTGTTTCTTCCTTTTTAAAAACTTGACTAAACAGTAGTTTCCCTACCACCGTGATTTTAATCTGTACTATAAATTTCAGATTTAAAATTTGCCTCTGGCTTTTCTAAAATAAAAAATTAAACATATTTGAAATGTTTTCCTCCTGTGATTACAGCAGAGATATGAAAGGTCAAGACCAAGGGCAGTGTTGTTTTCTGCACTGAATGCCACAGGTGTCATGGCTTGTCTAAGTCATGTTCAGCCACATCTGAATGGGAGTTAATGGAGAAACCTTTACCAATGTTTTCTTTTGATTAATAATAGTTGTAGTACAGTCCTGGGTGTCTCAACACTGTGCATGATGGCTGTTAAGAACACCAGTGAAATATTAATTTTTTACGATGTAAAATGGTAGTTTTCAATGAGAAAAAGACATACAAAAATTATTCTACTATGTAAATGTACACTAATATAGAAAATTCTTAAGTCCACAAACAAGCTGAGAAGCACCATGGAGTTAGGAAATAGCAGTAACATCTGTAAATATGTGTGAATAAGGTGATAGATCTGTGTCACGGTATCTGTGACAACAGCAGACCTTGCATTAGATGTGCCATATATCCACTCTGCTGCCTGTTAGGTTTTGCATTTAACTTTTTACTGATCTAAATGTATTTATGCTAAATAATTTTATAAGTGTTTTATAATATTTATAAATTTTATTAATAAACTAATATTTTGATACATATTACTGGATCATGTTGAAAAAGCAAGAAAGAGAAGCCAAACAAACTGTGTTTCCTGTGACTAATAGTAATGCCTAAAGGTAGCAATTAATTTGAAACCCAGCTAATGTGATTAAGGCATGAAAATACTTTCAAATTATCTTTTCTGCTAAGTAATAAGCATGGCCTGATTAAATAAAAAGAAGTGAGAACATCTGTAAAAATTTCAGAGGTCTGCGGGGTGTAACCCTCTCTATTATGTGAGCTTAGAAAAATGCCTGAAACCACAATACTTTGAATGCTTTTGGTACTTTTTAGTGGTGTTACTATGAAAACACCCATTAACTAGTCAATAGATAAATGTCAAGCTTGCAATGTAAATTTTCAGTTTTCCATTGTAGAAAAGCCTGGTTGGCCCTTTCAAATTAAATAAAACTGAGAAGATGTGCATAGTGTGCCATTCTATTTGAGAAGTGTAGACTTTGATTTTAGACAGCTGGTTCTGGAAAATGATGTGCAGCACTTAGATGTGCTGCACTATTGTGTGTCATTCAAGAAGAGAGATCCAAGCCTGAGAGTGTGCCTCCCTAGGCAGAGCCACTACAGGCACTAGCTGTGAAAACCACTTTCTGTTCCTGATATGGTTCTAATCTTCTATTTGCTAAGGTTTTGGACACAGCAGAATTACTGTTTGTAGGTGCATGACTTCAGATTGCTCAGCTCAAAGAGATGAGATGTTGTCAATGAAAACATTTCAATTTAATAGCTTCTTGTCAATCAGTATTTAACCTTCAGTCTCTCCTAACTAGCCTAAATTCTGAATCTGTTTTGATGTTACTGATATATTTGAGCAGAACAATTCTACTACTTTCAATATTTACAAAAAGCTCAGAGGTGTGTAAATGTATATCTGGTTTGTGCTCATGGAGGTCTGAGTGGAAGGGGCACAGAATGGGCAGTCACACAGCTCTGTGTGATAAAACAAAAAGTGCTGGCTTTCTTTTGGGCTCTGAGTGAGTGAAAGCCTAGAAGTATCTTCAGAGGGCAGTGTTGGTAAGGAGCACAGAGGATGCCATCTAAAGACATTATTGATTAAAGTAGAAATAGTTTGAGCCCCCTTTCCCTTTCTCTTATGGCTGGCTGGAAAGAAACAATGAATGTTGCCTTTTTTTTCCAGTAGGTTTATTTTAATATGATCAATTTTTTCAGTGTGAAATTGAATTCAGTTGATGATGACAGTCTTTTACTCTCAGCTGAAAGCCAATAAATGGCTATCAAAGATAGCAATATAAAATTTAGATAATTTTTTCTGCTCTTCTATTATGAGAAAGTATTTATAATTGATCATCTTCTATATATTTGTATATAACTATATTATTATTCAGTCTTTTAAAAAGTAATTATAAATACTTGGAAAATAAAAGGTCATTTTATCACTTCATAGCTGTTTAATTAATTGGCCTCTAGCAGTTTATTCCCTAGACACTGCTGCTGCATGACTGAGGCACTGAAGCCTACTACTTCCAATAAAATATCTGAATTAAACAAAGCTCATTTGCTGCCCATCAGTTACTGTGATGAACCTATTTGCTTCTTTTTCTATGTCACAGTGATAAATGTTACAGGCCTGTTGTATAAATACTTGATATTACTGATTTTTAAAATAGAGAGCAAGTTTCTTTACAAAAATAATGAACAGTGGTTATAGGAACAAAGAGCAAAGTACAGTTCAAGGGAAATCATGAAGGCAGAGTTGCTGTGCTGGGCTCTCTGGTTGCATTTGTTTCCTCTTCATGGGTTGTATTAGGTAAGGGTTATGTTTTTCCAAGCCATGAGCAAGTTTGATATGTACAACCATCAACACCAAGATGTTAATTCAAAGAATTTCCTATCCTACCAATGTGTCTGTGGCAAGTGAGATACAAAAATGTTTTAGTTTTGTGAGATTTGTTTGAAGAGATGAATTTAAAGAGGTTCTTGGGGGAGAAAGGTAAAAAAAGAGAATAATTTAAACTCTTGTTACACATCATGTGTTTATCATTCTTGTGCCTAAAATCTTGTATTTTTGACAATATTTCATTTTGCCTAAATATGCAACTTAGTTGAGAGTATCTCTTAAATGTTTGCAATAGTGTCTTAACTGATGTGGAAACAAAAATTACCTCCTTGCTGAGTTAGGCTAGCTAGCTTTTCTCATCTTGAGAAAGTATCCATTTTTATAATTACATTTAGACTTATATATTGTTAGATTTAATTCAGAATTTTATATATATGTATATACACACACACACTGATGCTGCTTCCTTATTCATGTTGGATATGGGGATATGGTTTGGATATATCTAGCAACTTTTTGCTTATATTTTCAATTTTATATTAACCAGCAAAGTAGAGCTAGTTTCAGCTTTCTGCAATGAAATCTTTTCAGCTTACAAAAAAGCCCAAAAAACCAAAAAATACTCAACCAAATTAAAAATTCTAATAACTTCCTTTAAAGACTTAAAATGAATACCTGTAAAAGAGAAGGCTCTGGAGAGTTCTTAGAGGATCTTCCAATACCTAAAGGGGCATGCAAGAAAGCTGGAGAGGGAATTCTTACAAGGCATGTAGTGATAGAGCACAGGAAAATGACTTTAAACTTAAAAAGGGTAAGTTATATAAAAGGAGGAAATTCTTCGTTATGTGCCAGTGAGGCACTGGCACAGGCTGCCCAGAGAAGTTATGGTTGCTCCATCCCTGAAATCATTCAAGGCCAGGTGGGATGGGGCTTTAAGCAACCAGGTCGAGTGATGAATGTCCCTGCTCGTGGCAGGGTGGCTGGAATGGGATCTGAAATACAGACCTGTTGAGCCAGTTGATAGAGAATCTGCTATAAGATAAATGTGCTTTACAGTAAAAAAAGGCAGTTAATTATTAAAAATTATTTCTGAGCTTTTTCTCTGGTTTTAGAGATACTCTCTTGCAAAACAGAGGCAATTTATAACCTTAAGACTTTAGTTTGTGCAAGTCAGGAAATGCTGTTGAATACATCACAAATATAGGTGTGACATTTATTTTTAATTTGATGAAGAATCTCTTAATTCTGGAGTGAGTAACTTCAGTGTCAGGGATCTAGGAAGTCAATGAGGAGGATAACAAATACCTGGCTCAGGAGGATATTTGGGAGGTTGGTGACAGTCGAGATCTTACATATGGGAAATAGTTGTCAGTTTCCTAAATGAGGATGAGAGTTCATCACTGTCTCCATCTTTCCTTTGGAAAAAGCTGTGCATTAAAGGCCAAAAATGGAGGAAGTACCTTTCCTGTATGAAGGAAGATTGTCATAATAGTAAATTGCATTATTTATAAATAATCAAAGTACTTGTCCTCTGTACAAACAGACTTTTGAGGAATCTTGTACAGATTGTGGGTACCAACCAATTTGAAGATTTCCTCACTTTTCACTATGATTGAAATCCAGAAGCAATTGTCACCCAAATATGTCAACACCTGGTTTGCTAGAGTCGAACTACTGGGTCAAATTTCGGTCACTGTTTTTGGTAGCCCTTGCCAATAGGTTGCAAAAAATGTCTTTGAAGAGCTGCTAAAGCTGCTCTTATCTATGAACCCGGTACCGGAGAGCTGGACAAGCTCCTTTTGCAGCTTCATGTTTATGGGAGATCTGAAATGCTGATGACCATTTTGGTGGGGCAATGTAGCTTCTACCTGCTTTGGCTGCTGTCACACCTCTGACCTCCCAGGGCCCCTGACAGAAGCCAAAGCAGCCTGGCATTACATCAGGCTGCTCTGTTCCATGGTGTCAGCATTCTGTCTGTGGGATGCCTGTGTCAGGCCCTGCTGCTGTCTCCTCCCAGGGATTACATGATGATGAAATACCCATGGTGAGTCCAGCTCATGGGAGAGAACATGAGGGAGGTGTCACACTGTTCCTCAGAAGCATTTATTGTGTTTCCACTGCTGGCCACAGCTGGCTACAGGACTCTTGGCGGGATGGACTTTTAGTCTGGCCTGGTAGTTCCTGTGCTTCTAATGTGTAGGAAGCCAAAGAGCTCACTGGAGACTCTGGCTGCAGCCAGACTTTTACAGCCTCAGCATTTGCCTTCGTAGATCAAACCCACAAGGTCCTGAAAAGGCAGGAGGACGCTTGCTGGCAAATCTAATAATATCTTTCAGAAAACTGTGTCCAGCATGCCAAATGCTATAAATATGCTGTAAATACGAGGTTCCAACTCTGTCTTTTTCTTTTGGTTTTTCAAATGTCTCTGTTGCTCATGAAGAGAGTGAAAATGAATGAGAACACAATGAAACAAATTGCAGTTCTAGAGGAACACACTCATCTGGGACCAGGAGGCAGAATTTTCAAAATGGAAATATAGACAAATGATCTCTAATGAGAAAATTATGTAAAAACAATACTGTCACTTTAGAATTTTCTTTTTTCCACGAGCAGTTGGATATTTATATATATATTTTTTTTTAAATTTATTATTTTCAAATGGGGAAATGACCAATTCTCACATTTTGTTACATGTTTTAAATGCAATTGAAAGTTTATGCCTGGCCCAGTTCATAGAAAACTCATGCATCAATAATGTGGGATTTTCATGCACTTGGAAGAATGCATTCTATGTGCTTCCAACAGAAAGCAGCCTCTTTAGTATGTACAATATGTTCATTAAATACTTTTCCCTGTTTATACAAGTGCTCATGTCTCCATTATTCATTCAAGCAGAAACTAATACAAAATGTGGCACATCTGCTGTAGCACGTAAAAGTAACTATAGAAAAGAAAAAGATTTTTGCTTAGGAGGAGGTAATGCTGCTCACTTAAGAGGAATTCTGCTGCATGTTTTTTTCCACAGCTGGAATGTCATCTAATTTCTGATGGATATCAGGTGACATTAGAATCCTACATTTGTTTTAAAAACAGGGGGAGGGGTATTTTCTGTAATTCAAAGCTGAAAATTTTTGTCTTAATGCATTGGTGATGCTTTCAGTGGGAGGGGTGCCTGAAACTCAGGGGCTTTCTGGGGCTCAGGGCTGTACCCTTACTAAGGCACTTAACAGTGTTTTCTCTTGAACCAGGTAGTGTTTATTTTATACTTGCAAAAAAGAACAGTTTTGAGAATTAAAACTGACCAAGGCCTTCACCAAGATTCAAATGTTCGTTCCATATTGTGCAAC
Organism: Haemorhous mexicanus; assembly: GCF_027477595.1. Classification (NCBI taxonomy): domain Eukaryota; kingdom Metazoa; phylum Chordata; class Aves; order Passeriformes; family Fringillidae; genus Haemorhous; species Haemorhous mexicanus. The sequence continues at coordinate 28,140,975 of NC_082347.1, read as the reverse complement.
GATGGCCGTTCCCTGTCACAAGACATCTGCTTGCTGGGCTCTCAGCCATTCTCCTATTTCCTTCAAAACCACTAAGAAAGTGATTTCTTTTATTAGTGTTGAATGAGAAAATAATACCAAGCCTCCAGTTTTCCTGAAATTGAAATGTTTTCTGGCCCTTCCTGTTATTACAATATTGGTTATCACTACTGAGAAGAGATTCCCTAACACAGTGTCCACCCAGATATGCTTTTCATTAAAGTAGTGACATCTGGTTTCATACTCACAGAAACACTGCCATATAATTTTGCAGATACTCTTTTAAGGTTTGAGAATGAGGACTTGATCTTTCTGCATACTTAGAAAGATGACTGCATTTTAGAGGAATACTTCTCCATCCTGGTTTTATGAGGCAGCATCTTGGTCTCTGTGTGCTGGGGAGATCTGAAAAGATCTGAGTGATTTGGAAATTGGTGCTGGCTCCTTGATAATGGGGAAAGTGTTATCATTCCCAGGGAGTTAATTTGGGACGGCACTGGATACCAAAGGATGCAGGGATCATGTACAAGTAAGTGTATGTGCAGTCTCTCACCAAAAGGGTCCCGTGCTAATTAAAGATTATTTGCTGCAGGTACAGGGCAGTGTAAGAGCCTTCTTGCTGGAGTAGGCAGTTCTTTGCATTAACTCATCCTGCAACAATTGCTATAGGCACTTAGATAAACCAGTAAAGTCTTGTAGTATCTTTGAGCCATGATTTATTCTTTTCTTTTTGGGGAATATAATTAGGTAAATTGAGAAACTCATTGTGTAAATGCAGCTTTAAAATAACACTCTGCTTTGCCATTCCATTATGTATATCTGCTGTCAACAGTTTATTTTTTTTAATGGGAGTTTCTGAAAAGTTTGGAAGTTTTCTAAATCCTGATACTTTAATGGAGACTGTAGATGAAATATAATCCTCATCTATTCATAACCAGTCAAAAATAAACAATTTTTTCAAGCCATTAGAACATACAGAGGAAAAGTTCATGAACCAATCATTTGGGGCTTTTGGCAGACCGTACGGAACTTTTCTAGCAGCTATTTATAAGGTCCTAATGTGTTTATTTTCACAATAAATCTGACTTATTGCTGAATGTGTTGGTTTCATAGTAAAATAAACACTGAAGATTACAAACACATCCTTTGGTGAAGTCTTCTGAAAGTCTAAGGCTTAATTTAATAAATGTGATATTCTCTGTATTGGTTGGGAAATGACTGCTGACTCTGAGAGGGAAAAAAAAAAAAAAAGGAAAAAAAGAACATCCCAAACCCTTGCTTTAAATTACAAAATCAATTGTCATCAAGTTTACATTATAGCTGAGCCATTTGACATGTAAAAAGTATTAATAATTGATAGGTTGATAAGAACTAACAAGCAAAAGAGGGAAGAGTTGTGCTTCAGTGCTGTTGTTGAAGGGCTGAGTGGAAAAATGCTGTCTATTTCTAAATACACAAACTTAATTTACAGATTGTTTAAATTTACTTAGTTTAATTCTCTAAATTAGTAACAAAGTTACATGCAGTTAGGCTGCTTTAAAGTGCTCTGAAAGTTTTTGCATTGTGGCTTTTACTGGTTTAATTGGAAGAATTTATGTCATTGTGCTGTAAATCAAACTATTTGTGCAATTTCTCCAGTATTTTGCCCATTGCCAGTACCCTGAGGTGAGCATCCTACTCTTCTGAAGTTAGTGGCTTTGTTACCCATGTTGTTGAGTCATATTTTAGCTCAGATAGATAGAAAAATTATCAGATCTTCAGAAAAGAATAATCAGTCATCAAAACCCTTTCTTTTCTTACAATATGTCTTCAGAAGCCCTGGCTACGTGTATGTGAATGTCCTCATGAGGCATATAATTCCTAATTCTTTCAGTGAATCTTGCTAAGCTCTTGACCTCAGTGATGCGTTTCAGTAATGAGACTGTAGGTTAATTGCATATTGTGTTAGAGGACTTCCTTCTGTCAGCTTTAAATGTTCTGCTGTTGTACTTCATTAGATATTCCCATGTTCTTGTAAGATGAAAATGTATCACTGCCAAACCATCAAATAGACTTTTGTGTTGGTTTCATTATTTGTTTGTTGCTAAATGAACTTTATCTTTTCTTCACGTTAAAGTCCCTTCAGACTTCAACCAAATGCTTTAGGTTCCACATAATGCAAAGCTGCTTTATGTAAGTTTTATTGTCCTTCATGTATGTCCAGTTGCAAGGGTGAGAATTGAACTTGGCTGGGATTTGGTGTAATGCTGAGCATCCAGTGTCAGACCACTTTTGTAACATAGCATTTTTTCAATATATCATTTATTTTCAAAAGAACTTGAATTGTGGCCATAGAATGTGCTTTATGTGCACGCTTTGTTCTCAAATAGAAGCCTGCAGGATCTCAAACAATTAAAAAGAAGTTGTCATTCCAGTTGCTGAAATGCTAGTGCTTTGGGGATAGTTTGGGAACAGCTCCAAGGGACATGCCTGGGAGGGTGGACCTGGATAGCAGATTGTTTTTAAGAAAACATCCTTCTTCTGAGTGATTTTGTGTAAAAGGAGAAAGAGACCATTGAAATCCATTAAAAATACTTTGTATTTTTTGAAATGGTTTTTAAAGCTTAGAGAAAAATGGACCAGCTGGACTAAGGATCTTAATACACTGCACAGTAGTTATCTGTTTTCTGGGTGACACAGCAGACATTTATAAATACCAGAAATGTTGGCCTATGCCAGGTTTGGATTGTTGAGTTTTTGTTTTGGTGGGTTTTTTCCAGCAATGGGACAGCCTTTTTCTGCTACTCAGAAAGCTGCAGATTTCTGATATTTCTATCAGGAATTACTGTCCTGTAGAGCTTTTATGGATATTTTGTCTTCCCAGTAAATTATTTAAGCTGTGTTTGATTAGTTCAAAAGAAGAAGAGGTTATAACAATAAACATGGTCATCACCTTTCCCATTTTTCTGAAAGTAATTAAGACTCTACTGGCATGAGTTCACACTGTGGTAGCCTATAAATCTTGTGCAGATCTTTAACACTGGTGTCACATATACATTAGTTAAGTCAGAATGAGCACCTTAGTTGGGAAGGAGGGTTTTGGTGTGATCAGTATCGTGAAGAGACTGTGCCCAAAGAAATGCTCACAGTTTATAGAATTAGCTTCAAATGAACTCCAGCATCAGAGCAATCTGGGACACTGTAATTTATGTACATCATGTATTATTTAAGTTTTGTTTCAGCTTCTACCTTGTATTTCTGATGTGTTTGAAATATTTGTAAGACAAGAATTTCTTTGACTTCATTCTCTCTTCAGTCTCTCAGAGGTCAGTGACAAAACTTGGATGAATTTTATTCTGATCTCTTTAGGGCAGGGAACATAAGATTTTTGGCTGATCCTGCAGATGATTGTATGTGGCTGAGCTCATGACCTGTCATTCTATATATATCCAGAATAGGAAAAAATGTGTTTGCACAGCACAAAAGAGCTCCAGCCTTGACTGGGGCCTTCTGGAGTTTTCTGTCTTTTCTTTTGTTGTTGTTGTTCCTGGAAACCAGTGATTCAGCCAAAAATATACAAAAGTACAAGAATACTTTTAGTTCTAGTTGATGCAACCCTGGATATCATCTTCTATATTTTATTTAACATGCAAATGGCCAGATTTATCAGCTTAGTGGAATATAGCAGTACTTGGTCATGTCTAGTGGTTCTGTAACCCTGTGGTCCTGGAGAGTCAACATGTACTGTATTACCCCAGCCTATAGTGAATCAAGTGTAACAACTTAATCTAAATGTTTACCAGATTTCTAGATGAATTGCAATACTATAACTTCTGACAAACTCTGACATTGAAGATACAGTAAAATTACAAAAGTGGCAAATTAATCACCCATACAAATGTTTAAATTCTAATATCTTGCCATGAAACAGTACAAATCCTTACTGAAATGGGTGCACAGTTCAGTACATAGTCTCTCAGAATCTACTGGTATATGAAAATTGCTTTTTGAATTACCTAATTCTCTTTTGTTCTCTGCACTTGTAGGTACTGTGTCACGGAAAAACTTTAACTCATGCCACCTATATAATGTAGTTTTGGATCAGTCACCCACACATTGCATAGAGTCAAAGTTATTGTGACTATATTTAGCTCAACAAGAGGAGCCTTCATTCAAAACAAAGCCAAAAAACCCTACCTGTCAACTGTCAACATTTCCAACACTCATATTTTTTTAATAGCAGCATTCACCAAGCCAACACTTAAAAAGCAACAAAATGAATAGTTAAATACATTTTCTGTTTTATAAATACAATACATTTTTATTTCATACGTACAAAACAAATGTGTTGTCATTGTCAGTTAAGGAGAAATACATACATAATTGCACCTAAAACTACTCAATTTGTCTGATGATGATGGATTTTGCTGGATTTTTAACTTGTAGATTTTGACTTTATCTGCAAAATATTTTTGAAACCTGCATAAAAATTCCATTATCAGTTTCATTGTTGACTATTAATGTTTCAATAAATAATTTACATTTAAATTTCTTGAAAACCATATAGAATATTGTGAGTTATCAGGAGAGCTTGCAGGTAGAGAGGGAGATATGCTTCTCATTTTTTGGTTCTCTGTGCAATAGATGTCTGCATATAATTTTTTTTTAATATGCTGACAATTTCAAAATCAAGTTATTTTTAATACACTTTTCTTGAGCTGAAAAACTTATTTTCAAAGTAAGTGAAAGAGTCTTAACTGCTCTCTACTCTTTTGATTATTGTATGAGTTCTATTTTTCTTGAGTTTAGGATGATTGAAATACTGTGTAATGTTTATCTTATTGCATACACTATTTGGCAGGGATGTGTTTGTGTAGTTACTTTCACAAAGTCAAAATCAGCCTCTTACCTTCTCTCCCTCTTCCTTGAACGTGCTCAAAACAGTGACAAGTGAATGATGAAATTTGGGCCTATGTGCTTACCGTAATATACATCTTTTCAAATCAAAAGACTGCTGAAAAAATTTAACAGCAAGACTGTTTTCCTTTCAGGACAGTCCTCTTGTTAATGAGTCTGTGTCCAAATAATGGCAACATTTCTTTTCTTTGTGTTCTTAATTACATTGCCTAGGTAAGACCATAATTACTTCGGCATTGTATTTGATTTTCACACAATTTTTCGTAATTGACATTTTAAAAACAAATTATCTTTAGCTTCTTAATGTGAAAAATACTATATATTGACGGATGAGCATGTAATCTATGTGAAAAATGTTTTGTTAAATCATTAACACTAGGTTGTTTGTCTGTCGAATCAACGACCTTTTGATGGCAACAGAGATTTCACTGTAATAGTTTTTAATATTCTTCTTTTCCCATTAGGGCAAGGAGCACCAGTTTTAAAGCAGCCTCTCTTTCACTTTAATATGAATAGATAAATTGTCAAAGCTGCCAACAAGAATGCTTCCCAACTACAGGGTACGTTGTGAGCAACACTGCATACAGTGTTCTTGCTGGTAAACACAAACTGTGCACAGTTAGTGGCGCAGCTTCCTTCTCATCCTTCAGTTGAATTTAATGAGCTGAACACTGATGAGGTTTTTGAGAATTGGGTTAGTGTGTGCTGAGTGGGAGACAGATATGGGATGACATTTTTTCTGAGTTGCCCTTTCCCACCACTTATCAGCAGAGGGGAAAGGATAAGAGTGGAATATGTGCACAGTGTATATTGTTTCAGAGGAAAATGCTGTTCTTCAGAATTAACCCTTTTAAAAGTGCTCTATATGGAAAAAAGAAGCACAAAATCATATTTAGCCTCATGATCCATGTTTTTGTGAAATGATAAATTGGTTTTAGAAATATTGCCTGCGGTGTTTCTTATGGGTATTGCACTGTGCCATTACTTAGAAATTGGAGTTGCAATCCCAAGAATGTACCTTAGCACTCTGCGTTGGAAAGGAGCAAGTGTCACATTAATTATGCTCTCTGCCCTGCTTTCCCACTCCTGTCTTGCTTGGGTTTTCTTGCTGGATTGAAGAGAAAGTTGATTCTTGTCTTGGCCTATTTCAAAACCATCTGAAAACAGCTAAAAACAAACTAAACCCAGCCAAATGGGTAGTAAATAATATATGCAGCCCTTAAACAGAAAATTTAGCAGCTTGCTAGCTGAGGAAGTTGCTAAGGCTCCCATCAGCAACCAGATATAGTAGACTTTGTGCTTCTCAGCACTGTCACGTGTAGAACAGATACATGGCTTTCAAAATGTAGTTCTCAGCTGTTCTTTGGAGGCCTAAGCTCTTTATACAGCGAGCAGGGAGAATTAGGTCTGTAAGAAGAGAATCCAAACCAGCCATCATGGCTGAGGGACTGAACGGGCATTGAGCCTGTCAGAAGTGCTGAAGCCTGACAATTTTTTTTCCTGGGACTGGGATTTGCAACCTAATACTTCTACTGAAACCATTCCTCTTTATAGGCATAACTGACTCCATACTTTATTTGAAATGGGATCATAAAAGAAGGTAACTGTGCTTTCTGTACTGGCCTGCTGGCTGGAGTATCTGCTTTGGAAGAGAAGGACTCAGGTTCAGCCTCTCCAGCCTGAGCACATCACACATTCACTTGCCTCTGTGGGAAAGGCCTTAACCAGGATGTAGATCTTGTTGAAGTGGAGCTGTGCCAATGTGTATTCAACTGTTCAAGATTTATGGGGCCAGAAAGAAAAGAACAGAAGCAGACGAGTGCCAAGGGTATTTCTTCAACAAGGAGATAATGGGTTTTGCTGTAAACAGTTATTCAATAACGTATAAAAATACTGTTTTAGGGAACAGAGACCCCAGCCAGTTTCTTTAGCTCGTGTGTATTTCAAATGTAGTTTTCCATCCCTTCTGGGTGAGGATGGTACCAAAACATTGTCTTCCATTTCTCCAGCTGTAATTGGTTCCTGTAGGAATGCTGCATGGCATATTTTGCCTTTCCCTTGGATGCTGGGCTGTGCTTTGCTTTCATGGCTTTGCTGATGGCATCCTCTCAGCCTGCCTGGCTCCACAGAGAGCCATGGGGTCTGCAGGTCTTGCCTGCGAATCCCAAAAGGGCTCTTGTGTGTCACCAAGCTCTGAGGTGTTGGGCATGCCCAGCACCCTTTCTGAAATTTGGGGAGTTGAAAAGCGGAGGCTGAAGTAGCTGCAGCCATTGGGACACGTAGGAGGTGAAGTGGGGGCTGTGAATTGCACTCTGGGACTTAGAACCAATGCTCCACTCGAGTTTTACTTTAGTTGTCTAAGTGCTTTTTTGGAGCCAGACCAGCACTTTCCCTGCTGGGCTTCTGGTGACCAGTGTATATTGTCATGGCCCTGCTAGGCATTAAGTCCTTTCTGAGTTTGATATGCTTGGAGTACTTGAAAGTGTTGAAAATTATTTCTGCCATTCAGGGCAATTGATTTGAAGAGATTATCCACTCCTGCTTTTCGTTCCAGCAATGTTTGTGTGCCAGTTTGTGAATGCTTTACACGACTTGGCTGGCTGTGCCCCAGCATTCTTTACTGATACTGCTTGTATGAATTTAACAGGTATTTTATGTCTCAATATTGGCTAAATGAAAATAATCTAAAAAAGGAAGACTCTTTAAATAACGTGTGCATTATTTATGGAGCTCTATGCCAACTGTTGCTAATCTGTTGAGGTGAGTTATAGTCATAATTCTCAGGAATTCTCTCTCAAAATTTCGAAATAGAAATTAAATTCAAAATAGGAAAGTTGGAGTGACCTGCTTCCCAGCAAGCTGGATTTACATCAGGCCATCTCTTAGGGAAATCTCCCGTCATCTTTTATTAAAAAGAGTTGGATTCTGCTGGTATACAAATAGATATAAAGGACTTTAATTCACAATTACCTAGAATTGAAATCAGCATCACAGAGCTAGTGTTCAGTCTGTTGGCCATCCTATTGGAGTCTTTTGAGGAATAACAAAGTGTAGCCCTACTGATGTTTAGTAATATAAAGCTTAGTTTATGAAGGACTAGTGAAGCCTCATCTATGCAAATTTCCTTCATTAAGAGATGCAGGAGATATTTGAAATACAAGATCTACTTTAACTTGATTATTAATTATTACTTACATATTTACTGCTACTACTACTGTTATTATATAAAATTATTAAAATTGTATGTATTATGTAATTTAAATACTTTGAAACGTTCTCTATGCTATTGTATTTTGCTGGTACAATGTTCATTATCTTTATGCTCCATATGTCTCATGTAATCAAGATATTTTTGCTTTTATATACAGGATTTAATATATTATGACTTTAATAATAATAATAATAATATATATCTTTATATATCATATTAATTATCCTAGTATCTATGAGTTTCATAGGAAGACTATGGAAGAATTAATACAATTACATTTTTTAGTAAGAATGCAGTTTGCAAGTGATGATCATAAATCATACTTCAATAATTCATTTTGCTGGATAATAATGTCAAGAAGCTGTTTCTATTTTTTGTCTAAAAAACATTTAGATCCCAGTCTAGTGTTGTGAAGTGTTTTATGAGTAGGCACTGGATTCACCACCTTTTAAAAGGGCAAAACTTGGTGTGTTTCTTTTCAGGTGTAAAAGACTAAAATGTTTCAAAATGGGAGGAACGAATATAAGACACTTATTTTTTGTTAAATGTAGTCCCAGGGAAATAGTTTAGTGGAAATACTTCTTCAAAATTATTACAGTTGTTGCATGAACAGGAAACAGTCAGAACATGACAAAAGCCAGGAATTTCTTCTTGAAATTGAGAGGATAGGAATGTAAGCAAAGGGAATGAAATAGAGGGTAAATTACTAGTGGTTAAAAGTGAGAGAATTGATTAGAAACAGAACGAAAGTAAGTTGTGTTAGACAACTGCAGGCGGGAATGAAAGGTTATAATTTGCAGATCACTTTTGGTGTCAATTTAGAATTAAAAGCGTCTTTCCTGTTAGTGCAAAGCACTTGTACAATTAAATAAAATGTCAGTTCCTCAGGGTCAGCTGTAGCTGCATTCCTGACCCAGAACAGTCTAATGGTGTACGGGTTTAGATACATTTATTTGATGTAAGAGTTGCTATTCCAAGGAATTGTTTTTATATGCTTCTTAAAATGCAGGTATGTAAGACTACTTGGCAGTGTTTCTTTGGAGTTTTGGTTGAACTCTTGTTGTTGAGTCATAGTTTTCCTGCAGTATAAATTTTTACTTTATGAAACAGTTGATTAGACACCAAAATTGTTCTTGCCTTAGCACAAACATTAAGAGTTTTATCAGGGCATTGTATATTAGAAAAAATATAAAATATGTTCTATATAAAAATTCAATATTACGATAAGTGACAAGAATATAAAATAAACTCACTTGTAAAGTTAGTTTATAGGGCTGTCTAAATCATGAATGATTTCTTTTCCCTGGGATTTTTTTTTTTGAAATTTATATAACAAAGTTTAGCTGTATTTCAGCACATCACTTAATTAAATTTATGAACATCTCGGCTTCTGTTTCCCGTTAGGACCACAGATAGTTCTCTTAGTCTGATGTGCAGTCAGCCAAGGTCAGCCCACCATAATGATTTATCCATCTGAAATTTTATATAGTGATGTCATTAAGATAACACATGATTTGTGTCAGATGCTGTCATCCTTTAAGATGTAGCAAGAACAGATTTATAAATACACGTGTTAAAGTGGCCACCACAAAGTCCCTTTTCTTCCAGATTCTTGCTCAGTAATGGAGCTCTCCCAGAGCTCCAACAGCCCTGGGAGGAGTTGAGAGGGCTGTTCATATCTCACCACCAGCTTTTGTGTGCCACCCATGCCTGGAGGAGAGTTTGATGAGTAAACTGAATTATTTGTGGGAGAGAATAGCTGGATCCCAGGCCTGACCTGGGAAACCTGTGGAAATAAAGCATTATTTCTGAGGGCCTGAGGGAGAGGCAATGTGATGAAAGTAGAAGAGTTGCCATGAAATAAGGTATGAGTAAATAAGCTGGGAAAAGTTCTGTTACTCTGTGTGGTGAGAAGGATTGATAAGGAAGGGATGCCTCACTGGACAAAACATGTCATCAGCAATAATGATCTCCAACAATAACATAGACCTTCTTTCCCTGCATCCTTTTTTTGTTTCCTTTCCTGTTTCCTCCATTTTTTTGGTATTCTTTCAGGCTATGAAGACCTGTGGGTGTTCCTGTGGCCCCAGCTACTATTGTGTGCTGTTTTGTCTTTGTTGATTTTTGTTTGGTTTTTCAATAATCATTGCATATCTTAAGGCTGAATAACTGAAACTTTTATATAAGCAAATGAAAATTTATTTTAAACCCTATGATTTTGCCTAAAACACTAGTGATGAAACAAGGCATGAAAATCATTGAAAAAGAACATTTCAAATGGGACCAACAGAAACAGGTTAAGTATGTGCCAACTTATTATTATTTATAATAGAATATATTTTGGCTTGAAATAATTATTGGCCGTTCTGAGATAGAAGAAATAAGATTTTTTAGTTCCTTTAAAATAATTTTTACTTGAGAACCTCAACATACACATTGTATAGAATTTAAAGAATATGGCAGAGTTTAAATAATGGGTAGAAATTATAGATTCACATAGAACCTCTGGTCTTATTTTCAGCTCATCTGTAGTTTGCTCATCTGTATTTTACATGAAATCTTGGCAAAAAATTATTTTAAAATTTCTGACATTTACCTGCAGGAGTGTGCAAATTTATAAACTGTGCACTGAAAATACTGAAGGAGGTACTGCAGAGGGCTCACATTAACCCTCATTTCTGCAGAAGACAATTCTGCATGACTTCTCATTAGCACATGTGGTTGGTTTTTGACAAACTAAAATTTGTCAATGTTATTACCAAAGACCCAGTTTGTATAAAATGGGGCCTTCTGGGGAGGGATTCTCAGACCAGTCTTCCAGCAAGATTTAATTCCTCTGAGTTAAACTGCTTATAGGCAATTCTTGCCTGGTATCCTTAAACTACTTACTGGCAGTTTAAATTGACAGGATTTCTGTGCAATTAATGTTGCCTCTAACACTGACTGAATGAAGTGTTCAGATGCTTTCTATATTTGCTTCCCCCCTCCTATTCTGGAAAGGGCTTCCTCCTCTCTCTGATGCTGGAATGTATCTGGGCATTGCCATATTCCCAGGTAAATAGGAAGACCTGGAGATGGGAGGAGATCACCACAGTGTTGCCTTGTCCCCAGTGTTGCTCGTGTCTCCCATCAGGAGCTGAATAATTACTGCAGGTCCCTGGACTCAGTGTCTGGGTCAGTGTCCATGTTCTTTGTGGTATTGTTAATTAAGATTCTTTTTTAATGAAACTCTGAAGGAGAAGTAAGAAGGAAGAAAGATGGGGTTGCTCCTTGATTTTTTTTAAGTCACCTTGGGTTTCGAAGTGTTCTACTTCTCTGTTATGAAAACAGTACAATGAAATAAACATAGTAGGAAAGGTGATTCCTATTTTCTTGATCTACACTGAGTAATAAACTATCTTAGTTTTGGCTCAAAAGTACTGCTAGATTAATCTGTGTGCCATCTGCAGGTACTTATCTTTCCTTTACAGCTCAGGCTAAAATTCATTCCTCATTTCTTTGGATGTTTTAAGCCATGAAATCTCAAATTGAAATTCAATAACAAATCACTTGAGGTTTTCCAACTCAATCTTGATACAGTAATAGAAAAAGAATCAAAATTTCCTTAAAAAAAGCCCCACCCAAACGGGGCGTATGGATGTATATTTTAAGGTTCTCATATCTAACAAAACAACACATTTTCATTACACTGATACCTCTGATAATTTGGTATAAAAATTTCAATCTCCATATATTATTATGAAAGATTAATTCAGATGCACTTTTGAAAATTTTGGATAAATTTCCAGTGTTTCATGCTATTTTTGTACTATAATTCCAGAGTTTGAAATTTGACCTAGGAATGTTGAATACACAGTGCTGGAAATCTGTAACAGCCAAAGCAATGCAGTCTCAAAATGTGGAATAACTACTCCTTTCTCAGTAGAAAGTGTGTTTTACCCACTTTCTATGTGTCTGTTTTACTTTTTATTTGGTCTGTGTGTTTCATTTTAAAAAAATAAGGTTGAGGATACTTTCCCCTGACTTTTTAATTTTCTTTACAGTTTTCTCACAGGCTGGAATTAATCTCTGAACTATTTTACTTTTCTTTTTTTTTTCTTTCTTCCCCCAACAATTAGCTTTTTTGCAAGAGGCGTGGGGCACATGTCAAGAAATGTAAGCCATGATGAGCTGCCTTCTAGGCATGAATACAGAGAGAAGTCCCAGTAGGTGCAGAATTTAAGGAAGCCTCTGGCTCTTTGCAGCTACCAAAGGTTTCTGTGTTCCTCCTGTCTCTCCACAGTTATGGACAGACACAAGTTCTGCCATTGTAATCAGCATAATGCCAGATCTGTCACTGTACACCAAGGCCTTGTTGCCAGCAGGGAGGCATTTTCTGCTGGCATTGCAGAGCTGTGGACACTGAAACTCACTTTATTTGCTCTCAGCATTTATTTCTTCTGACCTTTCAGTCTTGTTTTAGCCCCATGCAACTGCTCCAAGTGACCCCTCCTTGGGGCTGGGGGGCACAGCCACTCTGTCTTCAGTCCCCAGGTTACAAGTGCCCAGCATCTGCTTCTGTGCCTGATGTGATCTCACCACATATGTCCGGGTTTGTGGCATAAAAAAGAAAACATATAGGAACAGTTGCATATGTTTAGAATGCTGAATTTTTATTTCTTAAAAACATTCCAAAGGAGAAGAATCCGGAAAGCGTAGATGATTTTTCTTTATTTGAAAAGGCATTTAAATCTGAGCTATCAATAACAAAATGCTGAAAGTAGGGACAGGTGCCAAACATCTTTGCACCTATATTCTGGTTGGTCAGTGCTATATTTAGAATGAAACTGCATTAATTAATCTTTTAAAATGTTATTTTCTATCATATACATTATACAAATGTATCAACAAATTTGTACTGCTAGTCTATTTTTTTTTATCTTGTTTCACCAAGCTTTTTTGTCATTTTTTTCTTACTTGGCATGCTGCTCCTTCAGTACAAATACCCTGAGTCTTACATTCTTGCTCTAGGACTATTACTGTGAAAATGAAATAACTTGTAAGATTCTGTGGGATTCTTTGAGCAAGCAAACGACCATAAAGCCTCTCTCTGTTTTGTTTCAGCTGCCATTATTAGTGCTTTGTTTTACGCTTTTTGACATGTTCCTAAATAACGAAATAACTGCCAAATTACCACAGCACATTTGATGGGAATGAGTCATCAGCCTTAAATTAAAAACCAAAGTGTGATGACCTTTCTGTTGTTCTGCATGTCATAATTGCCATAAAGTGATGGGTCTGAAACCTCCAATCAGTCATTTGCACCTTGAATGGACAGCAGTCATATTTTTGTCTAGTCCTTAGGGTCTATTGTTTTAGGGAATCCAGCCAGTAATGGCTTGGATTAAAAAGGGGAAATTAAAGGAAAATGCATCATCAGCATGCTAAGCAAACAAAAGACCTATAGCCTCTGTGTCTGGAAAGGCAGACCATTATTGGACAATTATTGTCCATATTACTGTGCATGTTTATGTTTATTATCTGATGTTTCTAACTGAAAAGAGTTTTGTCTTTATCTCTTGGAACTTAACTGAGATGTAACCATAACTTTTCTGATTCTGGAAATTAGGTTAAATATCTACTCTCGTAATTAAAAAAAAATTTAAATTAAGATAACAAATGAGCTGTGGAGTTCCATGGGAGCACCTTAGTTAATTTAGTTACTGATGATGGTACAAGGTAACTGATGTTACTTAATCTGCCTATTTAATGAGGTATGCTTGTTCAACAATGCATTTCCCAGCAATGGAGATGAAAATAAGTTTTTATTATACCTATGCCAGCAGAGTAGAGCAAGTTACTGCCTCCTGTACAGATGGGTACCTTTGAAATGTCTTCAATACACATTTTGGCAATATCAACCTAATTCTTGTTTCTTTATTGTCAATATTCAGGAGTACTGACATCTTGTATTCTGCCATCATGACAGCCCTGACTGTCACTGTCATGATGGCAGAATAGGTGCTAACTCTTGTCTGTCATCACTGGCTATGCCTCTTTCCTCCTCCAGTGACCATAATCTTTTCTTCAGAGATCTCAAGTGTGCATTCATTTCCTGGGCAATGGTGACATTTAGTTTAGCTGTAATATTTCACATGAGAAAGAAGTGGAAGATGTGACCTTATTATTTTTTTTTGTCTGCTGTTGTTGTTGTTTCATAGTAGTATGCAAAATGTGGAAAGTCAGTCATATTTCATTGGTGTTTGGCATCTGCTCAACAACTGATTGCTCTTCTCAGAGCTTTTTTGGAAAGTTTGCAGCACCATAATGACAGCTTTCTAAACACAGATGTCCTCTTGGTACAACCTATAATTTTTTATGAAAGATGTATCGATGTCAGGAATTTGAACAAAGTACTGGAATTAGTTGAATATTCTTGTTATGAATATGTATTCAAAATACCTACAGTACTTATATTGTAAGTTGGAGAAAGAATATGCAATGTCTGAAGGCAAAGATGTTGGTACAAAACACCAGAATACAGTTTAAGATAAAGTGATTCTTTTGTTAACAGACTGTCTAGACTTCAGTGAACCTTTCCCCACTATGTTCTGTACTGTGTAAGTGCACACACTGACCTTGAAGCATCAAGAATCTCAAGAATACATTCAGATAATCAGGGGTTTGACCACGGAAGATGTCTAGTAGCTGAGAGGCCTGGAGTAGTTACTAAATGTTCTTGTGATGTCCCATTAGTAGCCTGTTGCTCTTGTTTCACTTACGTCTCAGCTAAGCCATCAGGGAGTGAATGCTTCAAACACAAATTCCCCTCCTCAAGTCAGCAATTTTTCTTAAGGTTCTTCTTAAGAATGTAGAAGTCCCTTGAAAGCTTAATGTGTAAATTGATAAACTTCCAGGAGCTTGTGCTTCTTAGTAAAGGAATCCTTGATTGTTTTTACCTGTGGGCCTATTATTTGCAAATACCTACCAATAAGAAGACAGAGCTTAATGGTTGTAAGTAATTTATGTCAGTTCAGACTTGCAGGTGAAAAGGAAAGTCTCCTCTGTAACCATTTGAGATTGTTTTTTAATGATAACACAGTCCATTCCCTATTGCTCTTCTACCTATTTAGGTCAAGTTAAGATCAGACTACCCTGCAGGAAGTTTATCTAGCAGCTCTGATGATATTAGGGGAAACATAGTTCAATAAATATTTTCCCATTTTGATTTTGTGCAGCTCTGCAGCCGGGCTATAAGTGCTGCAGTTTTTATGACTATAGCTAACTTCATGCAGCTTCCCTCTATCTGTACTTGTACATGGCACTTGGTTTTGATTTATTTTCAGGTCTATACTCCCACACCACTAATGACACGTCGTTCAGATTCAGAATAGATACTTTCAAGTTAGAATACAGCATCAGAAATGATGGAAAATCATAACTGTTAGTTAGAAAATGCTTTCTTTTGGGACTTCAACTGGGTCACACTGTGGTCATTCAATATTATGATACTGGGGTTCTTTCCCTTCTCTCTTGCTTTAGGTTGATGATAAAATCACTTGTCTGCTATAAGTGCATGTGTGTGGTCCAGCCTGGGCTGCTCTTTGGCTTCTATTGGATCATGACCTTTTGCCAAACCTCAGCAGTAGCTTTTGGGGGAAAAAATGTAAACATACAACCAAATTTAAACTCTGGTTTCTTTATTTAGCTCTGTGCAAGTTAATTCTAATTGCTATAAGGCTTCAATATGACAAACTTTTTCCTAAATCAGAAAATGGGAGGAACTAATTTAATATTTTAATTATAGTAATTTAGTAAAAAATACAAGTGGCTGGGAAGAAAATGGGATCTCCTAATGCAGAAATACGAATTTTAGGTGTTTAGCAGTTGTAAAAATTTTATTTATTAACTTTATTCACATTAAAAGAAGTGTTAAAGGATCAAAAGGAATGAAACACCTATTTTTTTAGGCCAGAATTGTGTGGAAACATTATGCAATAATACTAATTGCTAAGAAAGTGCCAGAATTGTGGGCAGTGTAATTATCTACAATTTTCTTCGAACATCCTTACAAAAATGGGCTACCTATTTTAAGTGTAATTTCCAAAATAAGGAAGCCAGATGTCTTGTTTGTGACAGTGTAAGTGATGGACACTTTTCCATGTGGTGGTCTACCTTCTACTAACATTAAATGACCTTTTTTTTCCCTGTAGGTGATAGTTGAGGGTTATGCTGGTTTTTCCAGTGTGGTTACAAGTTGTGGGGAAACAGGGCAGAGTTTCCATAAATGAGAACATAGAAGATTTCAGTAAATGGAAGGCATTTTGTCTACTAGGTTATTTTGACTCTCATTAAAACTCACCTGTCAACAGTTTGCCACTTACCCTGACTATTTTATGTTTGTTCTGAGCTGTTACCACTGTTGGCTACAAGAACTGATCACTTTGCCTGATTGCAAATTTCAGAACATTTAGATGAGTTGGCAGTTAACACAGAATATATGTAATTGATATAAAGATTAATTATTAAAACTGGCAGTCTCCCCTGCCTAAAATGCATATATTTGCATATTTACTATCCCTCTTAAGCTGTTTACAAGTGTAAACACTTCACTGTAAACCTTGAGATTTGTTTTTGCTTTGTCTTATGAGTTATAAGAATATGGCTGTTCCATGATGAAAAGAGTATTCTTCCAGTCTTTTTATATAGATTTACTTCTGCAAGTTAAATAACTTCTTTGACCTGATGAGTTACATATTTAACATACTGTATGAGCAAAAAGAGTAGATACAAATATTTAGTATTGAATATTCCAATGTTAAAAAAAATCAGGCTTTGACTCACCCACAGAACAAAAACCCTAAATCATCCAAGGAATAAACACTTGTGTAGATTAATTTTTGCCAAACAATGACTCATCCTTGCAAGCTGACTGAGGAGAAAGGTGTGCAGAACTTTTGTTTAAACACTTTTATTTATGATAAAGTGTGGAAAACTCACAGTTAAAGAAATGGTCAGAACTTCTTGAGTGAATGAAGACAAATAAAGATAAATCTAGTAGCTGCTGCTGATACCAGGGAATTAAGATGAAAATGTTTGACCACAAAATATTTTTAAATAAACCCTAAATCTTCTTCCTTCAAAATATTTTTAAATAAACCCTAAATCTTCTTAAAGACTGTTAGTGTTCCAGGCTGAAAGGTGAACTTGACTCTTTAAAGAGTCCAATTCAGATCTTAGTTATGGACAAATCACTCCTTGACATTGTTGCTATAATAGGATGGGTATGAGACACAAGTTTTTGGAGCTGTATTCAAGAGATGTGCAAAAATTACTAGAAAAGTGCAGAAATACTTATTTATGATTTTGACTTAGAAAATAAAATATATCCTTCTGGGAAATAAACATTTGGGATGAAATCTTGCCTTATTCAGGCCAATCACAGGTAGTGAACTCAAGCTTTCAGCTAGAGTGCATTTTATCTGCAGTAAAATAAAAGTCATGAATAAGATTATTCCTATGTCTGTTGATCCATCCATGCTTTGGCAGAGTCAAGCAGTGTATGTGCTGTAGTTTCTGAAAGTGGCCAGCCTGAGAATCAGCACTGAAATTAGTGAGCACCAGTTGCTCCCTATGAATTGTAAATTGTCAGAAGATGAACACTGCCTACAAGAATTTACAGCATTTGTCTCCTAGGCCTGCTTATCTAGTTGCACTGAAGGCATTTCCTCAGGGTTCACCTCGCAAAAGTCTTTGAGACAGTTCAGCAGTGAATCTCTGTGGGGACTGAGCTGAGAGCAGTGTCATGGCCCCAAGCTCTGTGTCAAGAGCCGACAAGATTACTAATGCCAGTGAAATATTCTTTATCTGTAAAACAGCCAATGCTCTGGATTGTCAGCAAGTGCAAAATGAAGCACCAATCTGCCAAACAGGAGAACCTGCCTGTATTTCAGAACAGAAACCTGACCTGTCTGTTTGTCTCACATGCCAACTGCTTTGCCTACACCAGGTGGAAACAAGAAATTTATTAAGTGTAAAGTGCACAGTACAATGAATAAGCAAGCTAAAAGGCTGTTGCTTTGCTGACTAATTATTTCATTCACTCATTGATTAAAACATTTTTTCCTGGGGCAAGAATGGCTGGTAAGCTTGTTTTGAAAAGTATAAATAGGAAAAGTAGAATTAAAGCAAACAGATTTTTTTTAAACATCTAATCTTGAACATCTTACTTGGAAAAATATGTTTTTATTAACTGCGGATGATGTACTGTTTTTGATGCTACTAGTTAAATCCTTAGTTTTAAGCTAAGACAGATAAAGGTTAGAATTGCATTGCATTTCACACTCCACATGTATAACAGTGGTAAAGTAGGTAAAATGATAATTAACTGCTCCTCCTATTATGTCTCTCTAGAGATCTGAAGAATAATTTGATCAGCACAATTGAACCAGGGGCCTTCTATGGGCTTTCAGAACTGAAGCGCCTGTAAGTATTAATTCCATTTGAATTATTCTGAAAATTGTGTTTGTATCGACATTTCTATCCTTGGGCAACTCAAATATGCCACCAAGCAATAATCAAATAAGGGCACTGGCTGTAAAATAGAAAATCACACACTCTGCTTTTTACATTTACCTTGCCTTTTTTCCCTTCTTCCCCTTCTTTCTTCTTTTTACTTTTCTTTTTTACCTTTTCCATTTAAATCAACAGTTTAATCTCTGGTAAGTGTCTTAACAAATACACCTACAAAGGTAAAAAACATGCCTAATTAATGACTAAGCAGATGGTATATCACTGTAGACATTAATCAGAAATAACACTAGACGGTTTAGATGTGTGTGAGCAATGGTTTGTGCTATACTAACTTTTTTTTTTACTTTTATCATAAATCAGCCCTATCAAATACATTATTAGGAAAGAAGCTTTGTCCTACTGTAGAGTTTGTCTACCATTTTCCATACCATCAACCTTGACTTTGCTTGATATTTTTTACTTTTATAATGGTTTTCTAAGGAAACATGATCTTACACAGTATATTCCCTGTCCATCATTCTTGCAATTCTGTCTTGGAAAAGGTTCTCACAGTACTTTCAGAAGCACTGGCTGATTTTTAAACTATGTTTTAGAGGGTAAAAATATCTAAGTTAGTAGGATTCTACAGCTGGGCATTTTTCTTTTAATTAACAAGGACTACAAACCCTCCTTAGTTGTATTCAGCCTGAGGAAAAATGAGATGAACCCTTTTTTAATTATAATTTTCCAAGTGACAGCTTCCAAATATCCATGCACTGGCTAACTAGGCCATCAGCACATGCCAGGCGTTTTTCAAGCCATTGTGTATGCTGTCTTATGAGAAAACCTATGAGAAAACAGGGATTATTTTAGCAGGATGCGAAGATTGAGACGAGGAGAAGGATTGCAAATGAACAGAAGAATAATTTTACAAACCCTCTGCTGTTCTGCTGTGTGGTAGTCTCGAGCTGCTGTGTGCTGGGAGCACTGCAGAAGGTTTCTCTCTCTGATCATGCTGTAGCTCTGTTTTCTAATACCAGTTCTAGCATGTTTGGGGAGAGAACCAGTTGCATAATAATGATGAAGCCAGAGTAGCGTATATATTTTTAACACAAATAAATAAGAGCGTTAGGTTTGAAGTTTTCTTCCTGGCTCTGTGTGCAGGGGTAGCAGTAGAATGCAACAATAAAAATGAGCGCTAATCGTTGCTTTGGCCGCGCACTCTAATAACACAACCCTGACCTCTTGTGGGAAAACCAGGAAACCTGTGCAAGTCGTGGGCTGCACATCCACAGACTGCACAGGTGGAGCCTTTAGCTCAGCCAGGAGTAAGGAATACAGGGAAGGGAGCCCATCAGGCATTGGACAAGAGAGAAGAAAAGACTCTTCAGTGCAGTAGAGTTGGCAACGTTGAGTTTTGTCATGCCAAATCTCAAAAAATCCCTGATATGCTGATGTGAACAAGTAACTCTGGGAGCAATCTAGAGACAGAATTGTTTAATTGCTGGACTACCACATTTGATGCAAATCTGTGCAGTTCCATGGTAAACAAGAAAATATCTTCCCTCCTTCAGTGTGGAACTGTTGGGAAGGAGACAGTAGAGCAAAAGGAATAAATAGTGTAAGCTCCTGTTGAATACTGAATACAGTAATTACTTGAAGACTATACATTCACACCTTTTTATTTCCCTTGTAAAATATAAATGATGCTGAGAAAAGCAGAAGCTGATGTAACGTGGGCAACTGCAAGAGAAATGGCTTTGGCAAGTCAGACAGACAAGCCACAGTCTGTCAGAAAGTTTTCTGTGAATGATTTGGAGAACTGTTATTATTTGTATTTGAATGACAAACTGAATTGTTTCCAGGGTTTACTTAAAAAGGTGCACACAAAATTAATGGAAATTGAAAATTTATGAATCACTGAAATTGTGGCATTTGGTTACTCAGCACAGAAGAGTTCTTTTCTCTAACATCAACTTTGTGAGTCAGCATTAGTAAGTTAAATGTTTAAGTCCTGAAAAGGAACACCAGTTTTGTACATTATGGACTGAATTGTGCTTAATGTAACAGGTCTTTGTCTGGGGAAAAGTGCAGCAAGTTGCCTTTTCTTTTTTGCTAATTTTTTTTTTTTGGGAAAACATGTTTTATAATACAGAAATTTCAGTCACTGCTATATAACTTCTTATGAAAATAGCACCTATTGAAGTAAACTTTGAGAAAATAGTGTTTATTCTTTCATTTTGGTAAAAATAAGATTTTAGTGTGTGCCTCTCTTAAAGAAATATGCACCTATATTGATTAGTATAGACAAAATCTGCTTTTGCTACCCATTTTGTACCCCACATTGTGATGCAATTCTTCCATATGTGTTCAGACTTTGCCTAGACAAAAGAAAAGCATTACCCAACCAAGAATTCTGGATAGGTTTTTTTTTATATCTTCTAATAGAAAGATATGCAGATGCATCTTTATATGTATTTGTCTTAAACTTGCATTTTTAGAGTTCAAATGTAGCTTTTATTAGGAGAACTTAAAGAATAATGCTAACATGATATAAATGCCCTATATTGTATCCTCAGTATTATCTCAGCTGTTCTCTACTTAATATCCTTGACAAGCATTTAAGAAATATTTTCATTCTAATGTGAAATTTCATCATATACTTGCACAACAATATATTCTTTGTCTGATAGAAGACGACTTCATAGTGAACTCCAAAGAGATTGCCTTCATTTTCCAGCTAATTGAATGTGTTCCCATGAAAGCAGTAACTGGATTTGCCAAACTGCAACCTTTAGTCTTCCATTTGGTTGCTTTAGTGGTCTCGTGTATCAGTAGAAAAATATGGAATCTGCACAATGTAGTAAAGGGATCAGAAAACTACCTCTAATTCTAAAATAAAAAATACATTCAGATCAATTTTAACTTTTTTTTTGGCTGTGTGATCACTTAAAATCCTTACGTAATTGCAATTATTTTTTAGAAAATATACTTGGTGAGAAGGAAAATTTGGGTCAAGTTTGAAAACCAAATACATAAAAATCAAACTCTAATCTACCAAGGGGCATTATTCCTGGTTTCACCCCAATATGGTTGCTCATATCTGTTTTTGTCTCCTTCCTGCAAGCATCCTGTACACTATGTTGCAATTATGGCTTATACAGAAAACATTTCTTCACTTTCTGCAGGCAAAAGTTATGGAATGCAATGCCTTTTACTGTTTGT
The DNA here is from genome assembly GCF_027477595.1 of Haemorhous mexicanus. Lineage (NCBI taxonomy): Eukaryota > Metazoa > Chordata > Aves > Passeriformes > Fringillidae > Haemorhous > Haemorhous mexicanus. The sequence continues at coordinate 28,119,134 of NC_082347.1, read as the reverse complement.
GCTCTCAGAAAGCCACAGTATTGCCCTTTTAAGAGCTTGCCAAGTGCTTATCAAAACTGACCTCACTAGCTCAAAAATTAATTGCCTTCTGGTTTCTGTGATTTCAGCAAGAAAGGTTGCTGTTAATGAGATGAAACATGGGTAAACAGTAAAAGAAAAATTCAGTTTTGGCAGAATATTCCATGGAACAAAATACATAGTATTCTTCCTAAGTTAAAAACTGCAGGTGCTAATAACTCAGATCAGGAAAATTCTGTATATTTGTAATATTGCTTTGCTTTTACTTACTACATATATATAAAACCCCATTTTAATGCAGTTAGAAGTCACAGTATGATTTGTGGAATATTGCTCAATAATTTTAATATAAAAGTTATTTAACCTGTTTAATTCAGTTGTGTTACATTATGGGAAAAGGTTTTCTTTCTCATTTGTCTCTGACTCCTTAAGTATTAAAAATAGAAATGCTTTGTGTGACTGTGCAGGTGTGTATATAAATAAGACAGACTCAAACTTTCATGGGATTTTGGTTTGTTTCAGGGATCTCTCAAATAACAGAATTGGTTGCCTAACACCAGAAATGTTTGTTGGACTTAATAATCTTCACAAATTGTGAGTATAACACCAGTTTTTTGTTAAACAGAGAAGTCTCAACTGTCACATTACTGACCTGAGTATAGTTGGCAAGAAAATTATATTATAAGAAAGTTGTATGTTTTGTACTAAAAGTTTTGTCCTGAGCCTTTGATTGTGATGAGTTCATATTTTAAATATTTTTTCTCTATTTCAATTGTAAAATCTATCAGAAATGCAAAGAATTAAATTTCATTTCCACATTAAAAAGAGACTAAACATAAAATTTCTGTTTGCATGTCTAAGAAACAATTAAAGTAAGTTGACTGTAAATTTCCTGGCTGGTAAAGAGAAAATTCATAGGAAGAATCCTGGTTTAAATGGACATTTGGCTGAGCCCAGGAGGGCCCTGTATCTTCATTCAGCTCTGTCTTCATTACTGAATGAGAAATAAATTCCTATACTGCATCCTATAGTATAGTCATTCCTATAGTATGTGACAAATCTCATACTCTCTTTTTGTCCTTTCCAGCCAGTTATGGCATTTCCTTGGACAAACAGGGAAATCTTTCTAGAGAGATAGGCCATGAGGTCAAGATAACTCCAGGTAAAAGCTGAAGTCTGGCACTCTTACAGGTCCCGTTAATGAGAGTAACTATGCCAGGTCTTCTCTGATGAAAACAAATGAGAACAGATGATGGGAAGAGCCTTGATAGCACTTAATGAACAGGTGCAACCTGCCCCTCTTTTTACTCATCTCAGATGATGTGCCAAATTAGACAAGCCCAGCTCAGCTGTTGAGGGTTTCTATCTCTGCTTTTGTTGTGCACAGTGAACATGACTGTGGCTATAAAGCCAGATTACCTTGGAAGGTAAGTTTAATTTAAAATGGAGAAGCCACGTTATTCAATGGAATGTGTTTCTAATCGCTAGGAACAGCCTCAACAGGAACTCTTCAAATCCATGCTCCCTCAGAAAGATATGAAATTTCCACTCACAAATCTACAAGACCCCATCTTAAAACTTAATGAGAAGTTTAGTAGGTCTCTTGGTGGCAAAGAACAGAAGTTCATTCCCAGAGAGTGCACAGCAGTTGGTCTGGGACAGTGTTTGGCTGTACCACCCCTTTTCTCTGAAGCCCAGGAAAGAATGTGGCAGTGTATCTCCACACCCTTCACGGATGCCAGAGATGCTGGGAGAAGGCACAATGTGCAGGCTGACTGCCCTGGTTACTGGGCTGAGCAAACCACACCATTGCAGTTTCTTTTTGGACAGATTTGCTATATACCTGCTGTTTATGGTAGCCCCAGTGTCTGTCCCAGCATTGGCAATTTTTTTCTGAGCTGTAAAGACCATAGAGACTCACCAGTTCCCTCTACACAGTCATTATTAACTTTGTATTTTCTTGCATCCACTCCTTTTGTGGGTCTAACTTTCATTTTGAAATGGCTGTGTTTCCAGATCTCGCTGTATCATTTTCCTTCTGAGGCACCAGTTTATAGCAGCAATTTGAATGAGACATTTCTTAAGTGTAGCTCCCACATGGCATTCTAGTGACTTTTTTCACTTTGAATAATGTTATTTAATGAATTACAAGTCCTTTCATGTTTAAGAAGGTTCATCTCTTCTTGTTCTCCTTATTTTGACCAAACGTTGGTTTTGTTATTGCCAGATTTCATAGTCACATTCTCTTAATGCTGTGAGGCAGAGTCATTGTTGAAAGCTCTAAATGCAGCCACTCAGAAGACCATTTTGGCAGAGCATCAGTAATGTCTTACTCCCCTCCTTTCCATCTTGTCCATTATCTTACTTTGTTTTACAGTAAATGCACTTAACACCAGGTCCTTCACGCTTTTGTGGATATGATGTCCATGCTTCAGTGAAAAAATTATGATTCTGGTAACTGGAGACCTCTTAGTCTGGCCTCTTTCTATTTTATAAGGGAGTTTTGAAAGAAAGAAAAATGGAAAAAAATGATGGCAAATCAGAAATTGGCAAAAAATCAATATGTGGCTATAGATAGTATATCATGTAATCACAAAAAGAGATCTTTAATCTTAAAAATCATAGTAATGTGATATATTTAAGCTGTATATAATACCTACTCTTTAATAATCTCTTAGTTATAATAGAGAAGTATTGTTGAAGCATCTTTTGCATCATGTCTTAGCATACTTTCCAAATTTTAAAGTCTTCCTCTCACTTTGCTAAGCTTTTCCTGTTATCTTCTCTCCAGTTCTTTGATCTTTTAAAAATTTGAATTATTTTTTTTCAAGATTTAAGATTTGGTTGTAAAATCCATTTAGTCTATCTTCTATTGGTTGTATAATCCATTTAGTCTATCTTCTGTTTTTCTTATTTGGGTTTAAAATTGGCTTTCTACCAGTGACCTAATAAATAGGTTCACCCTGCACTGTAGTGTGTGTGGCCTAGTGCTTTATTAATGACTTTATTTGTTTTATTAGTAGTAGTATTTCAAAAGTCTGACCTTTGGAAATCAGAGGCTTAGTAATGGTTTAGTCTACCTTATCCTTTCATCTGAAGTGAATCATTTCACGATTGCTCTGTCAAAAGCTAGAGCTGCCTTGCAGGGATTGTCCTCCTTACCACACCAAAGTCAAGAGTACCACCACTCTCGTTGGGTCACTGAGTGTTTTGTGAAGAAATACAGCCACAGTCCCAGTCAAGAGGAACTGTCCCCTGCCATCCCCACATCCCCTGCACATGTTCCTTGATCTCAGAAATCTCATATAATGTCCTAATGCTGATAGCAATTATTTGGACTGAGATCTCAATTTGCCTGTGGTGTAAGAAGTGGTCATTGCTAGTGCTCTGCAAACTGATGCTGCCTGTACTTCTCTAACACTGTAGGTTTGTTTGCCGTGGAAGTTTATAAAGAACCATACTTCTTAAACATGTTTAAAAGACAATAGGTCACCTTTCTGTTCCTGCTGATGCCTCTGAATTGTGTTTACTTGCCATTTGAGGGGTATGAGAAAGCTGTTCTCTGGAAAGGTTATGGAGAAGCATTTACTCAGTGCAGCATCAGTGTTTGTAACAAGGAAAAGATGACAAGTTCTTAAACATGGAACTGGTTTCACAGCCATTTACTGAAGGAGAAATATAATGGTGTATAGATATGTGTTGATTTATGTAGTTGTTGATTTGGTAATTAGAGCTCTCCTGTGTTATGTTAGCAGAGATGAAGTACAGAAGCATCTTTGCAGGCTGTTATCAAAACCAGTAGGGAGAGCCGTGAGTCCACTGGAAGGAGAAAGGACATAAATCTTTTCATGTGCCTTCTGTGAAGTACAAATATGGGATTTTCTTGTACTGTTTACAGGCACAAATGCCAGGTGAAACAAAATAACACCAGTGTTTCACTCAATCTTGTAAATCTAATTCAGTTTGGGAAAAAAAATGGAGTTAGAGCTGAAAAATCAGCTCTAGGCCCAAGCTAACACAGTGTGGTTTAGCCCAGTGATGTGATGCATACATCTAAACTGAGTTCAGGGAGGGCATGTTCAAATACTTCACTAAAAGGATGAGGGTTGCCTGGGCTTTTAGGGATAATGTAGACACCTTTCAGTGGGCTTTGTGGTTTTGTGCAGTCTTGTTTAGAACAGGACAACCTACAGAATTCTTGATTAAAGAAAAAATGAATTAGTAGTACCATCTGGTATTGTTTTTAAACAGACAGACACACAGAAACCACAAGAAATGGTCAACCTTTGATGATGTAGAGAAGACTTTTACTCCACTGCAATCAGGAGGTCTAGGTCAGGAAACAGAAATTGAAATCAAGATTATTAATGAAGCCTTAAATTTCATACAGGCCCTGCAGCCAGTGACTTCTGATGATGTTCCTTGAGATTGATCTAATTTTTACACCTTCTTGGATTTGATGATTTTTACTCTGTAAAATGATTTCAAAATGCTTTGACGTCATAGGACAAATGCAGCTGGCAGTGCCTCAGTACGAGGGTAGATTTATTACATCTTCTAAGATATTAGTTTACCTCTTTTGGCTAATATATTACCCTTTGGCTGTGTTTCTGCTGTAATGAGGTGCATGTATTCTAACTAGGAGTGACATAATGGAATGCAACAAATCTTCCAAATCTCCTTTGGACCCAATGTTTCAGTGCTTTGTTCCAGAATTAAGTATGCAAATATATTTCAGCTAGGTAATGGAGCTGCTATCTACATTAATTCTGTTTATATTTAATCTAAGTATTAAGAGCTGTGGAATACTGGGATGATGCCACTGTGCTGATATACCAGACTTCATTTATTTAGTCCCTCATAAATAATCTTTTCAGGTTTCAAAATGTTGCAGCCTGAAATCTGTTTCAACAAGTAGCTACTGCAGGTTCTTCCCTTTGGAAGTTGAAATCCAAATTTTATCATTGCTTCAAATTGTTTGATTAAACTATATCTGGTTAACTCTTCACCCTGTCTCTGAATCATCAGCAGCAGTTAGCTTTGTGATAATATTATACTGCAAAATCTTGTGTGACTTGATGTCATTGTACCAACTAATCACTTTGTATGGTGCCATTTCAGCAAATAAGGAAATACAGAATGTAACCTGCCCTCTCTGTATTTCTCTTGTCATTTTTTACACCTCCTATCCCACTTTGGGGTTTTTTTGCACAGATCAATCTGTTAGCATTGCATTCGACTTTTGCTTTTTAATGCTGCTCTTCAGAGGGAAGCATTCTTCACATTCATATACTTCTGCTCCTGTCTGTATTCTGCCTCAAATGGTACTTTGACACATGTAACTCTTTTTGACTGTTTTGTGGCATTTGTCATTTATATTGAAAATTTTGGCAGAAGTGCTTTATTAATTTCTGCAAAAGCACAAGTATTGGTATATGAAAAACCAAGTTCAGGGCTTTCTAAGTAAGACTGAAATGTTTTATCTCTGATAAAACTGAAAGCACATCTTTTTATTAATGGAGTGAGTTAATGGCATAGTAAGTGCTATGAGCTTTGGAGTGCATTAATTTGTTATGTTTGAAATACTTGCAAACAAGATGTTGCAGACATTTTTAGAATAAATACCCTTCTAAATCAAGCTAGAGTGGGGTTTTAGGATATCTGAAATGGAGAAATTTTACAACAGTATATATTTGACAATATTTTAATATATAATGTAAATTATGTGCACTAAAAAATAAGTGTTTACAGAATGCTCCATTAGCTCAGAAATACATGAGTTATTTGGGTCATTTCAGAAGATTTCTGAAATTTTTGTTAAAGAAAAATCTATTTCCACTGGTGAATATCCAAATATTGTAATTATGTTTCTTGGACATAGAAATGTGTTGCATTTTGATTTACATAGCCCTGTGAACATGATCCTAGTCTGCGAAGTATCAGTAGTAGTATGGAAACTTCAAAGCAGGTCATTTCCAGAAGAATATGAAAAGTTGAATAGCTGGATTTCTGCTGATGTCACTGTCAGGAACTCAATTACTCCAGCACTTGGTAAAAAGGAATCCTATAGGAATTCTACCATCTCCTGTAAATGGAACACAAGAATTTTTAGGTTAGTGCAGTGTAGGTCAGTTCTGGCTTGATGTCTTGGTGAATTTGGTAAGACCTTAAAGCTCATGGATTCAGTCCACACCAAAGAGCACCTCTGGTGCTCAGGTACATCTGCTGAACCCTGCTATGTACACTGTGCATGTGACTTGCAGCTTGTCCCCAGTTCCTAAAATATTGACCAGACATAAAACTTTCCTTCAGTCCAAAAGGAATTACCAAACTTCAGTCTTTGTGCTCTGTTTGCTTTGCCATACGAAGCCTGGCAAGCTGTTCAAGGGAGAGCCTGGCATTTGCATCAGATTGGAAAACTTCTGGACTGCAGGGGGCAAGGCAAAGGACAAGACTGGGCAGACTGCTTTCCCCATCCATCATTTCAGGACTTACTGACTGTCCTCTGTCAGTCAGTTTATACTCATGGAATTGCTTTCATATTGCTGGAACCACTTCTGATTTACTTCAGTGTAAATGTCAGGGTTATCAGTTTCTGCTGCAGCTGCTGCAGCATATGCCTTGTCAGGCCTCACATCCAAAAAACACATAGGTAGGTCCATCTAATTTTAAGTAAAGAGGTTAAATGTGTCTGTGAAATGCTCAATATTTTTAGTTTCCTGTAGACAAATCCAAAATATTAAAGGTAGAGAAATATCTATCTACAAGCAAACATTCATTTTCACCTTCAGACATATGCACACTTAAAGAGGTACTTGAAAGTTCTTCCAAGAGCTTTGTACCACAACTGCATAAAGGTGCACTGTTAAATAAATCTTAAAAATTAGTTCAGTTATATGAGCACATCTCATCATCACTCAATAATTTCATTTTCTGTTGCTGAGCCAGTTTATTTTTATACTCTATTACCAGAATTCGTTTAAAGCTACCAAGAAATTTTAAAGTGTTCAGTTGTATACAAAACTGAAATTAGTTATTGCTTCAAGAGTGTCTTAAGCTACTTTATAAATTAGCAGCATTTTCTCTTCTTACTTGAATCCATTGAGCCACAGATTTCTGGACAGGTTTCAGCAGGATTCTCAAGTTTCATCTTTCTTACTTTGGTTCTTTACCTGGTTCAGATGCCTTGCAGCTTGACAGATCTCGCACTGCAAGCACATTGCTCCTGATCTGAATGTCACTCTTCAGTTTAGCTTACATTCTTTACTTTGTAGACAAAAGAGAAGTAAAATTAAGAATTATAACAACATCCTTTTAAAAGAAAAAGTAATAAAACCTTTTTTTTTTGCCAATCTTCTATTTTTTTTTTTCATATACCTGCAACGTATCTCCAGTGAAGAGCTCTGAAATTTTCCTGATAACTGAATTTTTGTAACCAACTTTGAATTCAAACACATGGTGTTCAGGCACTGGACAGAAAGGAAGATATATCAGTATTTCATAAATAGGTAGTTCGTATGCTCTGAAATTTTAATCTTGGATATGCACTAATTTTTATGTTTATGGGTATGGAAAAAGATATTATCACTTGACAATTAAGCATTTAATTTTTGTACCACTAAGGCAGTGGCAGAGCAATACTGTTAAACTATGTAAAAGTGAATTGCTTCTGCTTGCAAGTGTTCAGCCTGAGCCATTCAGCCATCAAGACAAGAAAGAGTAGAGCAGTAATTAGAATGGAAATGACCTAATTTAAGGATGGGAAAAATTTGTGTGTCTAAAGTCCTTTGTAATAAAACTATTTGTGTAGTCACTTTGAAAACTCATGACTGTTTAAAGGAATTGCTTGAATTCTTTGGAACATTACTAAATTAAGGCACTGTTTTTGTTTCTGTAACTTGAAGTGGCATTCTGTCTATACGATAAAAATACAATATAGGTCTCACTGACTAATTATTTTATTAATATTTTCACTCAAATTCTAGAATATTCTTTTCTCAAATTCTATTCTTTTAAATATGTTGAAATATTCCTCTATATGAAACCAAGTTAATTGTATGTATTTCTTCTATTAAAATAAAACAAGTAAGAGTGTGTGAATTGATTTAAATATTACTGTCACCTACCAAAACCAAAAAGCAATGTACCAAATTTAAGTATGTTTCTACTATTGTCAAGAAAGCAACTTTTTAATTAGCATTGGGAGAATGATATTCTGTAACAATTTTCTTTTCTTCTTGTGTTTGTTATAACCAACAATAAATTGCTTTCTTTTTTCCCCAGGAATTTGTCAGGGAATATTTTTTCAAGTCTCATGAATGGACTTTTTTCTGAGCTGCTAGCTCTGAAAGCCCTGTGAGTATCATTCCTTTGTTTGTAATCTGAAGTACTTCAGAAGCACATTAGAATAAACATAGCAGTGTTGAATATGAATTCAAGCAGGATTGTTTCCAGAGATGCATTCTAAAAATAAAATCTGCAGTATTTTGTTATCCATGTCTGGCTCACTGTTGATGAGCTGCCATCTTTACCTGTTGCAGAAAAATGGATAGCACTGATAATTCAACCCCATTCCTGACCAGCCCAGTCTGGTTCTCCTGACTAGAATCCCTTTTTTTTTTTTCTTTTTACTTTAAAATCTTATACTTTTCCATGGTTTTATGCATTAAATTTTATTAGGCCTCTAATTGCACAAAACCAGTAATGTTAAATATTTTTCCTGGAATTATGCTAAAATTTCCCAGTTATTGATATTAATTGTACTTGCCTAAGATTTCAAAGAATATACTGAATGTTTCTACTTAGAGGGGGTTTTAGTAAATTTAGGTATGTTATGGTATGATTTCTGCAGTAACCAAGACTCAAAATTATTTCAGTTGTCAATGATGTTGTCCTGGAACCAAACCCAGAATTTTTGCATAATATTATGAAAGTAATAAACAGTGGGACAGTGTGCATTGGTTGTCTCAGAATATCTTTGAATTCATGCATCCATAGTTATGCATTAATCTAAAATTCTCTTTGGAATTAGATAATCTGAATCTAGCAGAAGAAAATATGTTCATGGAAACTGCATGTTTACCAGCTGTGGTCATTCTTTGCCTTTGTAGACATTTCAACACAGATTCACTGATTTGTGACTGTAACCTGAAATGGGTCTTGCAATGGGCCAGAAACGCTTCAGTCCGAATAGCCGAGGAAACAGTTTGTGCTTACCCCAGTGCTTTACATGGGCTGTCACTTTACAGCCTGAAGGAAAACCAGCTCATCTGTGGTGAGTTGTACTCTCATTTAGCATTATAAATTGAAGTGGAATCCAGAGAAAATATCAAAACCCCAGAAACTATACGGAAAAAAAAAATAAATCTGACAGGTGTGTGACACAGAAGACAGACCTGAGAATGAAAGAGAACAGAAAAAATTAGAAATTTCTTATTTAATATCTCAAAACCACCACTGTTCTGCAATGTATTCAGTAATATGCAATTATGAGATAAAACATTCAGCTATGATGCTAGTTTTACATTGTATTCTTCATGAAACTGAGGATTCCTACATGAGTTTATATAATATTTCTTTAAAGTTATGTGTCTGAAAGAGTGCTATTGATGTCAAATTTAATTCTTGTATTTTTTATTTTCATCAACCTCTTTCAGACTCGGTATGTTTTATCGTCACTTCCTGGGGATGAATAGAATTCTTACAGTGAGCTTCAGTTAGGTGAATTCTGTATTTGAAGATGTAGAAGTGAAATGTTTTTTGTATATTTTCCACCATAACAAACATGATAGATGTGGTGTGAGGGAGAAAGCAAAAAGGTAAAGGAAACTCATTTCACACTGGGCATTGTCTAGCAATGAGCAGATTAAGCCAGAGATTCTTAAAAGTATCACACTGCAGAGAAAAGATCACTGCCTGACATGAGGCAAGTGGGTTCCAGAATCAAAAGTCTAATTTCACATGGCTGATGAATTTCAGAATCTTTGAATCTTTGACATGCTTGAATGACAGAAAATTGCTGAGACTGTGACTTTGCTAATGTCTTTTGCAAACAAAAGGAGAGTCACATGTTTCTCCTAATAACCACAAGAAGAGTGATGTGCATTGTAACAAACATATTAACAGCAGGAGGGAGATCAGAAGTTGCCTGGAATGATATAGAGAATCGGTTTTAACAGCAAATACAGATGTTTATAGCATGGAAGAAATGTTCAAGGATGTGAATACTACCTACCGATGGTGCATCAGGTGAATTGTTAAGGAAACACAGGCAGGTGTCTGGAGGCAAATATGGAATGAGCTCTTGTGAGTGCAAGGCAGAGACATTTCCAGGAGTCTGTGTTACCAAACATTTGAAATTCTGCAATACTATTCAAATATTAAGCTCCCATTTTATAGAGAGCCAGCATGGGCATCTTCATAGAGATCCATTTCCCAGCAGGAAAAGTACTTCTTCTAAAAGTGCTGGAATGATCAGAAGAGTGATTAAGGACTGTTAACTGGTATTTCCAGGTAACAAGCGAATATAGATCTCTGAATTCTACAGAGGAAATGAAAGCACTTTCTCAGAATTTCATAATTTAATTCCTAATAGGACTCCTTATCAAACCTTTGATACAGAATTCATAATGCCCATCTAGTTCTCACTCCTATTTACAATTCCTATTTGCACAGAACACTTGACAAGGGCTGTAATGACTGCCAGTAGCTTGACTTTGCTTCCAATATCCACAGAGTTTTACAGTGGTTATAATTGCTGAGCCTTCCACCAGCTCTGTAATATCTGCCAGGCATTTCATGGTGCTCAGAGTATCTGCTGGGTAGCTCACAGTGCCCAGAACATTTAGCAATTTCATTTTCAGTAAGTTAATTTGAGCTTAGGCGTAATAGAAGGCTGTCTGGCACCAAAATAATAATAGCTATTGAGGATGATTTATAAATAATACATGTTGAAATATGCACAGAGCTGATCAAATTAAACATATCTTAAAGAAAATATTGAATGACTTAAAAATTAAAAACTCCTTCATGTGAACATCATCTGTACTGTCAGGTATTTATAGACACTGGTCTTCCTTCTACATGCTAAAAGATGTCATGAGATATCACAGTCACAAGATGGGCAAAATAAGAAGAATGAAAGGGGAAAAATTAAAATAGGAGAGAAATGGGCAAAGAGTTTTGCAGGGGAGTTAGGGAATGAACCAAAAAGTCAAAATATGTGGACTCTGAATAGCTACAGGGAGCAGTTTCAGCTTTTTAGATTTAATTTATATGTTGAGGTGAGAAAAAAATAATCTTTTGGATTTCTTCCTGGCAAATCTTTCTCACACATCTAGTTACTCATGATAGCCAAAGTAGTAAGTTGTCTGTTGGAAACAGTTTAAAACCTGCTTTAGGAGTTTTAGGAGCTATGTAACTGCGCAGTTTTAGAATTCCCCAGGGTTCTGCTTGAATATTTCACTAACAGCTTTTAAGAGCTACTTAAATCTTCTTAAACAAAACTCCCCAGCTGTCAGAAATGTTTGGTTATAAAACAGTTCTTCACAATGTTGGAAATAAGGCTGAAAAGCTAGTTGGAGGATAAAGTGTGGTTTTGCCCTTGTCTTCTGCCTTAATGATGAGGGACTGTGGTGAATTCATAATGGTATGGACAGAGTATCTTTCTGAAAAGGGTTAGGAAATTGGCTTCATGCAGTGCCTTGTTACTCTTTCTCCATGACTCCAAATACAAGTTACTCAATTTCCAGGAGGAAAATTGTATTTTCCTGAAAACGAGTGCTATAAATTTCTACTTTTCCTAAATACGAGTGCTGAGGTCTGACAGGAGTCTGAGATTTTCTCTGGCTCACATCAGCAGCAGAGATGGATTCTCTAAGCCAAATTCTTCACTCAGGAAAGACCTGTGTGTGTCTTTGTCCTAAGGGGATTATGAAAGGTTGCTCTTAAAGCTGGGTTCTGATTATTTATACTGATAAATGAGATATGAGTATTTAGTTTCTCCGTTTCAAAACTGTGTTGATGTTTCTGAACGGCATGAATAAGTAAAAATCCAGTTGTTCTGCAAATTACAATTGACATATAACTGTGATGGAGTGCTTTTCTGCTAAAGAACATTGACTCATCAAAACAGATGTTTGCAAAAGTGCTGACTTTCTTTTTACCTGCAATTAGATCTTACTTAAAAGTTAGAAAGTAGTTGACATAATATCAATAATATTTAAATAAACGTTTTGACTAAAATGCTGAAAATGTTTACTAAATATTACCAAAAAATATTGCAAAGGTCAAAGTACAGAAATAATTTTATGGTGCCTTAAGACATTTATTTATGTATGTATTTATTTATTTATTTATTTATTCCACAAAGAAAATTATCTCATTCTTCTGGGACAGAGTGCTGTTCCTCATACAGATCTCCTACAAATTAAAACCTTGGGTTTTGAATATATATATGCTCTACTGATGTTTATAAATAAGTAATTGAGAACATATTATTCCCTTTTGTTAATTAAAAAAGAAACTGCTTGAAAAGAAAATATAAAAGGATATTGAGAAATCTGTTTTTTTGCTTAGAGTTTATTGCATTAATACATAATAAATTGCATTTTTCTTCTTCATTGTTATGGATTTTTTCATGCAGTTAGTAAATAAGTTTTGTTCTTTTTTGGTGTCAGTTGCTTTTCAGGTTTCTGTGGTCTACTGTTCTAATCTTGGTTGTGATATGGTTGCATGGACCTATAAAGCAGACAGGTTCAAAGAACTAGAGGTAGTATCTTGGTTCTCAGGAAATCTAAATGCACAGAAGAGTCTACATTGGTTTCAAGTGATTTTACTCTACTCAGCCAGATGGTTTGCTGTGCATGCATTCACATCAGTGCATCACAGCACTTTCAGGCAAGCTCGTTCTGCTGCAGGACACCTTTCCTGTAGCTGCCCTTACCTTTCTGAGCCGTGCTGTGAGGCAGTCTGCCAGAAAGCCCCATAAAGCAATCTTGCCCCATGAAACAATCTTAAACACTGCTGGGTGGCTCTCTGGCCACCTGAGCAGACCTTGCTCTGGCTCTTTGCATCTGACTCCCCATATGAGACGCTGGCTAAAGGTAATCTCCAAAAACTGTGTTTGCCCTTTTTCTCTATGTTGATGTAAAGCTATGCACAGGTCTTTTCCTTGGAAGAAACAAATCGATTGCTTCTCTCTTCATTATGCTTCTGCATTGAATGTTTCTCTTTCCCACTTCCTTATTATCTGTGTTGAATTGAATGGGAGAAAATCTCTTTCCGTGTTGAGCTGCTTCAACACAGGACTGTAGGACAAGAGTTACAAGAAGTTCTAAGATACAGGGTTATTCATTCACCTATAGTCTGCACATCTCTGAAAAACCCATGCTGTTGCAATAATTACAACTAGGAAAGGGAGACAATTAAAAAAGCTAGTATTAATACATCTCCTTATACCATCCTCAGCAAAGAAACTCCAAAGATAAAGGAAACACTTATAAGCACAAATGTTAGATACATTCGTTGAGGACACGGTCTCAGGAGAAAATATGGTAGAAATGGAACTTGGAAAGCACAGACCAACAGCAAATTACGAGACATATATCTCAGATGAGTAATTTTCCCTTCTTGTATTGACATGGGTGAGATAGCATCTGGTTTTAGGTACCATCTCATCTACCATAAATACTTCCTGAGTCACAGGAGCCATTTTTCAGAGGTGGAGTACCCAGAGGCTGGATTTGAATTGTTGCTCTGTGTGCTTCACATTCATGAAAATTAACTGTAGGGCGTTTCACAGAGGGGTTATTCCAGTCAATTATTTTGAAAGAATGTGTTGTGCCAGAATGTGTGTTCTGTCCACGGGTGGTGCACCTGTTGGCTGTGATCCATAGAACTGTGAGTATTTACATCAAACTTACAGTGAGAAATTCTTTTTGTTGGTTCATAATTCACTAAGAGCTTTCATAGTCCGTTTGGACTTTCACCAGGGATGGCAAGGAGTGAGCACTCAAAATGGAACTGGGGTTTTGTCTATGTAGGATCTGTGTGGTGAGGCTGCTGCCATGCCCTAGGGGGCTGTCTGCTGAGAAAAGTGTTAACACTGCAGTAGAATAAAAATCCATCCTAATAGAAATAGAGATGAGACTGAATCTCTGAATTCTGTAAACTACCTTAGTCTAAAGTGTTAACTCATGAATGAAATTAGCAAGTTCTGACTCACAAAATATTATTGAAATGTGGGGTTGGGGAATGATAGACTCCCTACTTAGGATGGACACTTCAAAGGGAGGAGTAAAAGTCAAAGAAGTAAATCCTTTTCTGACCTCTGTATTCTGCAATAAAATTCTTTAAATGTTTCATAGAAAATGTGAATAATTTATTGGAAGGGAGGAGATAAACTTGTTAGGGAATTGTTTGTACTTAACCAGCACCTTGTCTTCTGTAGTTTGCTTCACTTCACAGAGAATCAGAGTATCTGTTCCCCCAAAGGAGCAGAGTCAGGCTAAAATGTAGGTGCTTTTTGCTCTGATGCTCCATACCTGCTCACATTAAAACTTGTGCTAAGCAAAAAAAGAAAAAAACACAATTATGTGCTTTATGCATTCATTCTACTTGTGTTGTTAGAGATTTCTTGCCTGTTTTAAGATTCGATTTTACTTTCTTCATTAGCTATCTACTGTCACCTTTTCTAATCTGCATTTCTCATGCTGAAATATCAGGAGAACCTTAGGATATCTTTCTCTCAGGCCACATGCCGCTCCCTAGTCTATTTTTATAAGCAATTTTAAATTTTTTTGCAAACTTACCTAAAATACAAAAAAAAAAAATTTGAAACATTCAAGACATTTTAAATCAATTGGAGTAATACCATTGGGGAAAAAATAGGACATTTTCTTTTCTACACTTCCTCTATAAAATACTTTTATTTTTTTGAAGCAGCTTTCTTTTGCCCTGACATAGATTCTTAAAATAGTGTGGCATTAAATGCTTTCTCAGCAATGATGGAATAGTGTTGTTTTAGATGCTGTATTTGTTGAAATGTCTTTATAATTTTACCTGATGCAATTGCACATTGTTTCCCCATCATTCCTAGGAGAGTAAGTTAGTATCCACTGTCCAATAATAAGAATTTTGAAAGAAATATGTACTTTTAAAATGCTGAAGAGGGAAAAAACTAGATACTTGGGAATCTTGTCTTTGAAAGAACTTTTTCAACATTTAGATTTAAGCTGAAATCAACGGAATACAATCAGCCTTGATCTGTATCAGTTTTTAAGAATACTGTTAACTATCTTGTGTTAGGGATATGGTTAAGAAGTGAGATTTGAAATTGCTTTTTTCATGTGGTGCCAAAAATTAAATATCTGCATTCCCATTCAAGTCTTGAAATTATAAATATATATATTTGCACATAGATTATTGTTGAAAGTTTCCTTTTCTATGTAAAATGTATTGCAAGAAAAATCACTGTCTTAAAATTACCAAGGAGTATTTTTTCTTCCTATATTTTTTTCAGTGTACACAAAACATATTTTTGGTAGCATTTGTTACTTAAACTTAGGGACAGGTTTGATATTATTGTTTCAATCATTTATTTTTTAATTTACAAGTCATTCTTACTGCTTTAACTCAGTGTAAATATTTAAATGTGGGGGGGTTTCAGGATGTACTAACTGGCTAAACTCAAAACTTCAAGCAGGAGGAATGATGGATTAATTATCCAGATTTAGATTTCAGTCCTGCAGTTTCTTGGCAGTCCACAGGTAGTTTGCTGCATTCATGCAGAGCATCATTGTCTTCCAGTATGCAGGATCAAGACTTCAGCTCTAATTCTACAGGGAGTGCCTAATCACATGAGTATGTCTAATTATGTTAAAATAGGAATATTCACACTAATAACCTTTCACAGGATTAGGTTTTGCAAGATAGGGATAGTGATACAATTAGCAGTATTTAAATCCTCTTTCAATTACTTTCGTTTTACAATGTTAGCAATTCAGGATTTTCTTTAATAAGAAAATATGCATAATAACAGAATGTACATAAATCAGATAATATAACTGTATATTTTGGTATTTTAAAGATATAAGGGGAAAGTTCATTTTATGTTAGAGCTAAGAGGCCATTTGTATATCAAAGTTGGTTTCCATACTATCATTTGGTAGTATGAAATGAACAATGCTTTAACCTTTTGTCTCCAAATTCTAGATTTCTCATCTAATATGATCAGTTTCAAAATGGGGGGAAAAGGACTATGTTGTCCTAAATTTAATATTACACATTATTATCTAACTTCCTTAGTGGCAGTGTAGAACACTGCTGCAAGATTGAGGGCACAAAATTACTAACAGTTAAACCTTATGAATGTGAAATAGCAGAAATATTAAAATGTTCATTTGAGGATGACATCTGACTACAACATATTTTGTTGCATTTTTGCTCACACATGAAAACTCATCTAAAGAAACATTTTCATCCCTGAAATCTTGCTGATTTAGATACATAGGAAATGTGCCCATTTTGGGGTTTTTACCAAAGCTTACTCTTATAAACTGCATTAGAGGTTTTTAATGTACACTTGTGTCTTATTTTCTACATTATTTTGACAATGCAAAATGACGGAAGGAAAATTTAACCAAAGTGGAGTGAGAATAGCAGTGAAATGAGGCCTTTTTAATCTTCAAACTCCTGCCCTTGAGCACTTGGCTGGCCATATTCAAAAGCCAGTTGCTTATGAACCAAACAATGTTAAAACAGTCTTGACTACAACCCATTGATTATCTCTGAAGATATATTCTTTATTTATTATGGTAACATGAACATTAAAACACTAGGGTTAAATTTTATACTGGTGATTTCTGGGTAAAATTATATAAGCTTTTTAACAAACTTATGTTAATATTGTCCAATAACAATGATTATTAGGGTTTGCTGTAATTAATTTTAATTGTTATCCTAGCAAAATTCCCCATAAAGCTTTCATCCTAATAATCTCTCTTTCAATTAGGTGGACTATACCATAGTGGCATTTCACATTCTTATGGCACATATCAACATACAGCACTTTCTTTTTTGTTTGTATAAAAATGGCTGTTGAGAGCATCTGACACTGTCAGCTGGGCTGAAAGGAGCTTGGAATGGAAAAATTTAATACTTCAACAGAACTGTCGCTTGTTCAGCATTTCTTTTAAGAATTTTTAAAATTTTTTAAAATTTTTTTTTAAATTTTTTTTTTTTTTTTTTTTTTTTTTTTTTTTTTTTTTTTTTTTGGTGTAGATGAGAACTCCTGCAGCCTTCTGGACTCTGGGCAATTAGGGACAATCACTGACACTGTTGGGACATTCCTGTCACCATCTTTCTGTGATCTGAGTGTAGAGTTATGATTTGAAATTAAGAAAGGTTTAAGGTTTGGAAAGATGAGTGCTACCACTGCACTTTCCAGTTAGATAAAACTAATCAGTGTATTTGATTATACCTGTTGGACCTGCTGGAGTGGGTCCAGAGGAGAGCCACAAGGGTGATTGAAGACATGGAACATCTTTCCTGTGAGGAAAGGCTGAGGGAGTTGAGGTTGCTCAGCTGCAGAGGTGAAGGTTCCAAGACCTCAGTGCATCCTTTCTTACCTAGAGAGAGTTTATAAGAAAAATGGAGACAGACTCTTTAGTAGAGGCTGTAGCAATAGAATTAGGAGTAATGCTTTTAAACTAAAAGAGGATCTATTTACATTAAATATAAAGAAGAAGGTTTTTACAATAAGGGTGGTGAGACACTGGCAATGGGCTACCCAGAGATGTGGTGCATGCCCCACTCCTGGAAATATTCCAGGTCAAGTTGGGTGGGACTCTAACCAAACCTAGGGAGCAAATGTCCATGCTCATTCCAGGGGCAGTTTAAAGGGGGCATTTAAAGGTCCATTCCAGCCCAAACCATTCTATGAATCTGTGATTTTGTAGAGTTGGGTGCTTTACCTTTCCACTGCTCAGCCATTTTTATTAACTGCAAGCTGTAATAAGTATGCAAAGCCATGAGCCAGCCAGTTCAGTTGCCATAAGGGTAATTTGAGTAATCAAAATCAGCTTTTCAACAGTGGGTTTCTGGCTGGTGCCAGGAAGAAATTTGTGTTGATGAATCTTCCAGTACCATAGCTGTCAATATGTCAATTTCAGCATATGGCAAATAATCAAATGCTCCCCAGCTTCTGAAGTAGTGTTCTGGGACAATTTGAAAATAAAAAATTGAAAAGTTGCAGCAGTTTTATTTGATAGGAAAGAAATCAGTGATGCAAAACTGTTTGCCTATTCTTTTCGATTTTTATGCCAGTGCAAGCCAATGCAATTTTTAAATTGTTTAACTGGAACAAAACCTTGAATTTCATATTGTGGAAATCTTTCAAGTAACTTAACATTTTTCAAATTAATATGTTATGGTATTTGACATTTATATTAAATAAATGAAATGTTATTAAATAAGTGAAACTGGTTACCTCTGTTTTTCACTGCCACTTGATTTCCTATCAAGTAAATCACTGCTATCACCAGTAAATAAGAAAGGGCTTTTTCTTGTGCTCCCTCTTAAGACACATCAGTCCTTAGAACTGGTGCAAAAAGAAAAATTAATTTTACTGGGACTTGGGAATCTGGAGGAAACTCCGGTAGACTAAGACAGGGTAAATAACTTTGTCATGGCTGGAAATGTCATCCATCTGCTGAGTGATGGATGAAACCTGTATTACTTGGATTTGCCAAAAGTGACTAGATTTGAATTGTACATTCCCCAGCTCAGCCTTTCTTATTTTCCATCTAGCTGTAAATTACTTTAAGTAAATAAATCAGATTAGTTATATAATCCAAGTGAGTCTTGAAGACTCATTCAAAGCTATGATTGTAGCTCATCTTGGCATGTTTGCCCTGAATTTTAGTTTCTGTTCTGTGTCAGAGGAATACCTCTATGAGGTCAGCTACACAGGTAACTGCAGCACCAGCAGCAATGGACTGTGACAGCCTGGGCTCACTGTCCTTCTAACTTATGAGAAATCCTGTTTACTATTTCTGCTGATCTCCTTTGATGGCTTTATAGAAGTTTGCAGGAGTAAAGTCGCAATAAAGATCTTGTAGATTTAGGTAGAACAGCATGCATATCAGAAATCTTGCTCTGTGGTTAGTGGCTACCATTTCAGTGCAACACTTAGCATTACAAAAGAAGCATAACCCCATAATTTAATGAGAAGATGCTGGGAAGAAAAAAACCCCCAACAACAAACCAACCAAAGGAAAAGCACTGCTTGATATTCCTGTTTGAAAAGCATGTATGAGAGGGAAAGGGCCTGATAAAATGGTGTGGACTGTCTCTTGCCATGCCAGCGTTATGAAGCTGGTGGAAATAAGAAGCTATTACATGAACAAAAGCTCTGCTTTTCCTGCAGTGAGTAGTAAATGAATGTGATACAAAACTTTCTTGTCCCAAGCCCAGGAGACTTACCTTATTCTGCTGTTAATACATGTTGGCATCTGTATTTTCTTGATATTATGTTTAAATTGGAGCCAGGCACAGCTTTTATTAAAACTGAAGCTTGGCCTCAGTTCTGTATTCATTCTTGACTTCCTTGGCACGTGGTGTGGTCTGTGACCCGCTTCCTTACTGCCAGCAAATTTTGCAACACAGAAACTGGTGTTGGTGTGCTGGCACCTCCCTTTTTGGCAGAGCTGGCTCTTGGAGCAATTCAGATCACGCTCTTTTCTCCAGTACCATTTGGTAAATATCAGATGTAATTTGCACTGTCAGCAATTCAGATTTTTAACTAATGTATTTCAATTTGTTTTTCCTCATTTTCATCTGTCCTTTTTCTTGGATTGGTTCCTTTGCTTTGTCCTCACTTCCAGCTTCCCCCCACTGTGCTTTCCATGCACATTTCTTTCCCACTGAGACTGTATACAAATATTAGAGCTCTAACTCACACTTTTGTCAGCAGGATGTGCCGCACTCTGTAGGCACACTCAGTTCAAATAAAAAGCCCATTGGCAATACAATAAATCAAGTGATTAACAAGAAGCAAAATGCCAACCTCTGGCTTTATTTCTGTCCCAGAAGCTTGTGGTACACTGTAGAAAACTGAATTTTCTACCAATAAACTGAAGTCAAAGGTGTATCCTGAGACGTGAGCAGTGTAGTGCTGAGCCGATGAGAGGACGGCCTGGAGAAACCTGTGGATTTTCCTATTTCTGGTTATGGGAAAACTGTTGATAGCAAACAAAGCCATTTAATGAGGACCAGAAATGTATAGCAGAAAACTGTTTCTGGTAGACTGAACAGCAGAAGGTGCTGGTGTAGTACAGGTTTATGCACTTAGCAGCTGTTGACCTGTAGAGCTGAGGTGCCCAGATTAAAGGTTATGCAGCAGGAAATGCAACAAAGCTGGCTGGAAGTAGGACAGTTTCTCCACTACCTTGTGCTGGTCATGTTGGTTAATGACTAGCCAACTTTCTGTAGTGTTTAGACAGATCTGTTGCATGGGCCAGGTTTTGTACTTACAGGTTTGCTTTTAGTCGTTCTCCCAGAAGACAGTAGAGTGCACTCATTGGAATTGAATATTACCTAAAGATAGTAATATGGTACTTAAAAATGTAACTAAAATATGGGTAAATATACACTTCTTTTATCTTTTTTATAAGCATTTTTGTTCCATGTATGTGAAGAAACAGCAGTATTTCCTTCATACTCTTCTCCTTTCCAACTTTTAAAACAAAATAGAAGGCCAAAGTTTGATGGAAAGCTGGAATACTTTTAAAATCTCAAGAACTGAATTGTAAGGAAAACCAGGAAATACATGATGTGTGCATATGTGTGTGACGCAAATTCTTCTATAAGTATATTAAGGGCATATGCATTGCAACATTTCTGTAGAGCTTCAGTGCACATTGCTATTTTTCTATTTTTGCTAATTGTTTTTAAAATAATTTCTATTTTCTTTTTCAACATCTTGGAGCACTGTGTGCATTAAAATATGCAGGAATATACTCTATTGGAAAAGGACACAAGTGATCATATTAATTTCTGTGGATTTTGTGTAACCTGATTCCTTTTCTGTATGTCCTCAGTATTCTAGTCTAGATCTAATCTGAAATACAAGAGTAGATGGCAGAGAGAGTCTGGCCTTCAGTCAACAAAACCCTTTTCTGCTGAGAAGTGAAAGATAACGAAAAAGATGTAATTACTGTAATGATGGGTTAGACCTTTAGATTCATGCTGCAATCAGTGATTCCTGTGGTGCTCTGCTGCAATCATGGATTAGTGCTGACTGGAGAGACAAGACAGGTAAAGACTGTAAAACACTCCATCAGCTCTTGATCTGAATGCCTGAGGGGAGTCACACCTCTCATTTGCAGATAGGGGTGCTGGCTCCAAGATCGAGGGCGGCACAGTGAATTGTCTTGGAAGGAGCATCTTGGAATATTTTTCATGTGTGTAAAAAGTAAATAAATTCCCTGTAAATCACTCCCTCCCTTCTCAACACATAATAGTAAACATTTTGATTTTATGAGGCTGTTGTGTGTGCCATACACACACACATATGCATGAATATGAGCATCAGAGTTCATATATATTTAGTAATTCTGATTTAGTCTTTATTACTCACATAATCAAAGAAAAAAATCAACTGTATAGGACTATGCTTGCCAGAGCTGTTATATTTAAAGTGCTGTCAAATCAATACCAAAATAATTCCAAATACTTTCAGAATTTCTTACTTAATTTATTCTCAAAGTCAAGCTTGATGATGTGTGTATGTTAATAAATACTTTTATTTTTATTCTGAATTTGAAAGGTTGTTGGATTATGGATTTAAAATAAGTATTTCCAGCTGATGCTGATGTAACTACAATAATTTTATAGCCTTTTGGGATAAAAGGTATTGGTCATAATTCTGAAACTCTTATTGGTGTGATTAATCCTCATAACTGTGAGCTGTGTCACAGAAGTTAACTGGAACTTCTGCATGAGTAATGGTTGCAGAACCAGCCTCAGACATTTAAACCATTACTATCCCTGGAAAACAACTGAAGATTAGCTCTGGTATTAATGTTTTTATGTGAACATCACAGAGATTAAAAGCAGATGTTTTCCAGGAGTACTTATGTTTACCTTCCATGGTCTACAAATGTCATAATCCATAGCAATTTTATTATTTTTAATTTGAAAATGAGTTTTCAGCATTATTTTTCAGTTTAGCCAACCCAAATAGGTACATTCTCAAAGTTGGTCAGGAAGATATCCTAGCATAATGGTATGTTTAATTCCAAGGGTATGTTTAATTAATTTTGCATCTTTGTTGGCACTTAAAATGATTTGCAAAGAAAAAGAAAATGAATACACTCTTGATAGGACTGATAATTTGTTGGCATGCTGAAGTAAAGTTTTTGTTCACTTCTGATCATCAACTGACAAAACCTGTAGAGAAGACCTCATTCCCACTGCATTTCTGGGTTTGGTGATCCCCAAGGCTGAACAACAAATGGTTATGGGGGAGCCTTGGACACCAACGCTCAAGAGAGAGATAAATTCAGAGTGATGGTGTTACACTTCATCCATATGCTCAGGAGGTTATTTAACTTGACTTAAAGATATTGATATTCTAGTTCACACTCTTCCTACTTCATAGCCTCTTGACACAGTGTGTAACTCACTGTGTGACCAAAACCATTCCACCAGATACACCATGCTCAGTTAAAAACTACTGTATGGATGGGAAATATTTTGTTTCTGTGAGAAGTATCTATTGCTGTCATATGTGTCACAGTATGCTTAATTTTTCTACATTTTGGTAGTCATTTAATTAATTTATGGATAAATTTGTATCCCATATATTTCCTTATATTCTATAATTGACTTCATAATGCAACACAAAAATCACAACTTTTTGGAGAGAGAGATTCTTTCCATCTGCTCGTTAAAGACGTTTAATATAAATGACTGAGACCAAGGATGCAGCTATTAGGAATGAGGCATTAATCTGGTTTACCTTCTCTTCTCTTAATTAGAAGCCAAAAGTCATATAAAGATACTGTGTATATTTCAAGGAATTTTTAGTATCACATCATTGTCTCCATATAACAGCTGCAATCAAAAGGTAAATTACAGGATGTGTGCACAGGTAAGGATTGCTTTCTGAAGGCTGCACTTTACAGTCAAAGCAGACTTAAACATTTCAGTAGAGAGCTGCTAGTCCCTTAATCCTCTGTGTGCTTCTCCCAAAGAGCAGTAGCACATATTCAGTTGTACCAATTTTTCATGCTGTGCTGGCCAGCATTCCTTGGATAAAAGTAGAAGTGATTGCTCTCACTGTTTACTCAAAGCAGGTGATGAGTTTACTGTTTAACAAAATTGTAACAGGGGCCCAAAGCTGGGTTTGTAAGTCCAGCTTCTCACAATTTAATAAGAGCTCCAAAGACAGCCCCTGAATGACATAAAGAAGTGTGTTAGGGTGGAATACTGAGTAAGAGGAAGCACGCTATTGGCTGTCCACAAATTTTAGCAGTTGTAGAACCAGTGATTATGGCTTGCAACCTGGATAGGCATGGCTAAGTTCATCTGTATTTGTTATGGGCAATGGAGGATTTTGAGGAGCAAGTTTAAGGAAGATAAAATGGCAAGCAGTGAAATGGAAAAAAAAAAAAGGTACTTGTCAGAAAAATAGATGTTTGAGGTAGTTACTAGTGGTGCAAATGGTGGAAGGGTGACCTTTCAGCTGACAACTCTGTAGGATGGATTGATATTAATGATGAGAGGCCTTTAAATGAAAACAGAAGAAAAAGAAGGGATAAGATCTAGCTTTAAAAATCTCTTTCCTCATCAAAGTAGAATGATAACCAAGGTGCAAGACTATAGGTCTTTTGTCTAAGGTGAGATTGCAGATTGAGGTTAAAAAGCAATCCAGGCTCAGTGAATTGATTTGGTGCTGGATCCTGAGATGAAAAGGCTCTATTGTAGGAGCTCCTGTGCACGATGTTCATGAGACTTCAGGACTGAGAAAAATAACCTTCAGTCACTCTCACACCTATGAAATAGCAGACTTTCATCAGAGCCAAAAATGTACATACCTTCCTTACTTCCTTTTTTTGTTTGAACTGTGTTTAGGCATTTGGATTTGTGATTAAAAGAGCTGTTTTTTGTAATAGCCTGCTTAGAATGTGCAGTATTCTCATTATTGGGGTGTTTCTGGGAGAGAGCTTCGAGAGATAAAGTTCATTTAAAAAATATGGTAAAAAGTATTCATCTTTAAATAGATAAAAAGAGCTACTTAGATAAATATTTAATGTTAAGTAATTATCAAGAGAGTAGAGATGACTTGTGGAATTGGCAGAAGGAAGAGGAAATGAAAAGTCATGGGGACAGTTGAACTTAAGAGGAAAGTTTAACTATTATTAGTCTTCTTATTATCCAAATCCCAGGCATATGAAGTAGCTTAGGCTCTCTATGCAGAAAGTTTTGTTCTGGAGCAAAGTGGGCATTTCCTCTACTGACACTGGAGGGGTCTTGTAAATGTTAACTGAATCTATATTAATAGCTGTATTTTTTCTCTAATTGGAAGACTCACTTTTTTATTCTGTACACTTGTATAGTAAAGCATCCTGCCTTGAGAAGGGAGCTGGGTTGGAGCATCTCAAAAGATCCCTTCCAACCTCAACCATATTGTGACCTGTTTTATGAAACTTGTTTTCTGATAATCCTGTGTTTGTCTGGGCTCACACCAGTGGGAAAAAAGTGATCTCTAGAACTCACAACATGATCAGACTGCAATGGGTAGTAAGTGGTCATATCTCTTATGTTAGCATTTTCACATGAAGATACAAGAAGCTAGAATAGTATACAATTAGTTCATGTTACAATATTCATAAGAGAGGAATTAATTGTGACTTTGCTTTCCTCCTTTTTTTTTGGTTTTGCTTTCCCTGCAGCTGGGCCTCTGGAACTTCCTCTCTTTGAGCTGATCCCATCACAAAGACAAGTGGTTTTCCATGGAGACCGCTTGCCTTTCCAGTGCACTGCAACTTACGTGGACAACAGCACCCAGGTGCAGTGGTACCACGCGGGGCGCCTGATCGAAACCGATGAGGAGAGCGGCGTCTTCGTGGAGGACAGCATCATCCATGACTGCTGCCTAATCACACGGTAACACACACCTCTTGGCATATCAGGCTTGCAGGCAGGGGGAGCAGATCTGACACTTGCAACAAGCCTCATTAAAACGGGCATCAGGAGTTGTTTAATTTGAAGGGACTCAATTGCGTGCTTGAATCTGAGCACAGAGGGAGGGATTTTTCATGGCTACGGTTGGCTGTGGTTCCGAATTGTACTTTTTGTGTCTAAGTATCCAGGTTTGATCAGATATGGGTTTGAACCAGATAAAAACAGTTTCTTATCCAGTAAACCATGAGAAGAAACATGAAAAAACAAAAAAAAAGAAGAAACGCTTCAGTAGCATGAGTGAAGCCAAGCTTCATGACACCATCTAGAAGTCTGAGTGATGGACTTGTGAAGATGGACCTTTAATTAAATAATCTCATTTTTGTTTCTTATTAGATATTTCTCAATTTTCTGTGACTTTTACCATCTCTGTGCCTGTGTGCTTGAGAGATACAGAGATCTACAGATGCATTTGCTGATGTGAAAAGTGCAAGAGGAATGAAGTAGAGTAGGCTTACATAAAAGAAGCAAAAACTAAATATTTGGCAGTGACTGTAATGTTCCAGTTTTGCTTCAGTTTTCCTGTTAAACATTATTTAATAAATTATAAATTTCAGTGTTTATTTTTGGGTTTTATCACAGAGTATTGGCTTGTCACTGAAAGCTGCTAAGTTGTTGCACACATCCTTTTGTCCTCTGCCAGTTTCCATCACTGATCAAAAAGAGAGTCTGATTCTGTGTGCATCTTCTGCCTTTCTCTTTGTAGAAGATGGAGTGAAAATAACTATGCTAATTAGCTCTGGATAATCATTAACATCTTTTCACTCAAACAGTTTCTATTAATATAATTGACCTGAAATGCTTCTTGAACAATCAAATAGAAGTTATGAGTGGAGTCAAATTAAATCCTGTCCACTAGGGACTTTTGGCTTTATTAATTTCATCTACCCACTGATTATTTGACCCCTTTTGGAGTCCTGTAGATCTAGAGGCATAGATCTGACCTGTTCTCAGAGCTCTTGGCTTTCTTCTAATATCAATGAAAAGGACCATTAGACCAATTAGTACAGTAATGCCACGTGCATGAGCTATTATGTAACTGCCAAGTCACTTAAATTAAAGCATGTTCTTCCTATTTCCATTATATAAAAATTAAAATACATGCTCTTAATCACCTCATTATGTTTTTCAACTGAATTATATTTTGCACTGTATAAGTAATTTTTAAAGCATATTAATAAACCAAAATAAATAGTCTAAAATTGTTTCCAAAATAGCTATCTTTTTTAAAAAGCTGTAAGTAGCTTGACTGATTTTTACCTTACATTACTTCTTTTTTGCCAGACTATAAAATAAAAACCATTGTCTACCATAGCATATTTAAACAAGGATGGTTGATCTCCTGCCTACCTCGTTTACTGTGCCATTTAAGAGGTGACCTTGATGCTGATGGTGCAGTATGCACTGGAATGTGCAGTATCCACCTCTATTCAGAAAAAAATGTTCTTAAAGTACATCATCACATTTGCTGTTATAGCCTGGAAAAATACTCTGACTTGCCAAGTTATGTGATACAGACTGTTAAAATAAGACAAAATATTTTTGAATAAAACTCTAAGTCCTTAAACAGCTGTTTAAAACATGCAACATTTTAATTCCTCATTTATTTGCACTGTACATGACACTTCATAAGATAGAAGGGCATTGACCATAGAGCATAATCCTTATCCAGGCAAAAATGCTACTACTCAAGCAGCTGTGCCTCTGCCTTGATCTAGGTGCTGATCAGAATTACCTTCTTAAAGATATACTTTCAAACCTACTTTTAAAAACTGCACTATTTTAAAGTCAATTTTTTTAAATGTAAAGACATGTATTGTTGAACATAAGAAAAGATTTGCCATGTTCTGATTGTTAAAATTATCTTCAGCATTTCTTAATATTAAGCCCATCTTTATGACCATGTATACTATATCCTAATTTATATAATTATTATTAAAAAATTTGAAATAATATATATTAGCATGCTTGTTACATGTTACAATAGCATGTATTAATATGCTTGTTACATGCTATTACACACTAATTTGTGATAGATCTTAAGGCTAAATCATGGCTGTACAAGGCACTGAAACATCAGAAAGGCTATGCCTCCCTGAGGCTATCAAATGTTAAGTATATGATTTGGACTAAAAATGAAGGTAACTTGAAATCAGTTCTTACAGTATCATATTTTGCCTTTGCATACCTTGTTTTTACACCAAATGTCCACTGTCTGTGGCTTTCTGTAATTGCACTAAAGGACAGACTTTGGCCTGTGCTACTTAGCAATTTAAAGATTTCTATAGCTGGTTTTGAACAAAGAGGTGTAGTCATGTTCCAAAAGCTGCTTATTCAAACATTTTTAGGCGGTTGTTTTATTGGGTAATTCCAGATATTTCTGGACATGGATTTACAACACAAATATCATGCTAAACCCCTCTGTTTTATTAACTGGAACAGTAGAAGGATAAAATATCCAAATGTGTATTTTTTTGTCTCCTATGATAAAGCAGAATAAACTAAAATAAATGTTTTTGTTACAATAATTAAACTAAAGTTTTGAACTGTATTCCGGTCCGTGACATTTTTCTTGGCAAGGAGTATTCCCTTACAGGAGATCTTGAAAAGGTGTTTTCAATTCTGCTGCTAGCTTGCATTTACCATTTCTTGCCAATGATAATAATATTTGATGCTGCTGGTGTTTAATTTTCTGTCATTATGCCTGTGTATAAATGTCATAGTCATATATGAAAATATACATATGATGTGGGACTAATTTCCTATCATTTGTGAATGGATCTAGCTGAATTTGTTAATGATGCTTCCATGAAGACAGCCTAATTTCTTTAGCCTGGAATATTATATCGGTTTAATAATAAGCAGCAGTTCTAACTCAACACATTCTGGTTCTCTGATATCCCTGAAGCCACATAGAAGGAAGGTCATGTAGGATTCTCTGCAGCACAGCATCTTTCCCAGCTTCCCCACTCTTCCCTTTCAGTGTTTGGAGAAGCTAGCAGGACAGTTATTAGAATATTAAACTAGAAAAGGAAACTCTTTTAGTTCTATGAACCAAGAAACTCTACAGTGGCAGAGATACCTTAATTTTCAAGAACTTTGTTATTTACCACAAGGAATATAATGACAATTTGGAAGTCTTTTTATTTCTGTTCTGCAAATACTTGTGCAGAGTGTTTAACAGTGCTTATGCCCCGGCAGCTGTAATAGCTGCTCTGGGACCACTACAGTCCACAAGTGCTCCTTCTGAAAACATTAAACTGTGAAGAAAGTTAAGAACCCATAAAAAGGAGAGCTACAGCTGGAGAAAACAACATGCTCTCAACTAAATCTAGGCTAACAGGTGCTAGGATCAAAAGTTATTTTCAGATGTAATTTTTGTTGTGTAGATGGATTTGCCACTGGAAATACAGTCTCTGAGGACTGAATTTTGATCCTCTGAAAATTGTGTTTTTCTGTTATACTCTGTCCTAAGTATCTCACTCTTCTAAAATGGTTGACAAAGCCACTTTATTTTGTGGGATTTTTAATTTAAAAAATATATTAAGCTTAAGAATCTGTTTAAAATCCTCTAAGTGCTTCTTTGCATTGTGACAGTAGCCACTGACAAGTAAATAATGAAATAATTAGTAGTGTTTGAGATGAGAGGTATATGATTATGTGGAAAATCTCAAAAATGTGCAGAAGAAAGGAAGAATTTCAAATCAGGGTCCACTTGTAATAGCGAAGGTACAAAAAAAAATTCAAATTAAATGTTGTGAGTTAAAAGTTTTGATCATAATTTACGTTATCCAAACAGGAGGTTGAGTCCAATTAATTTTTTTTTACTGTTTGAAATTATCACTGCAGATATTAGCAAAGAATGAGGAGTTTGATTGAGGCAGTTTCACTTGAAGAATAAAGATTGTTTTAGAAATGATTAGAGAAAGGAAATTGATTCCAGGAGTAGACAGGTGGTATCATGGCAAGTTTGAGATCCAGGCACTTATAGGCAGACACTTCCTATGAGAAGGAACAAAAGGCTTCCAGGACCTCTGTGTAAAAGGCAGAAATTCAAAGGATGTAATGACCCAGATGATCCCTAAACTTTGTTAACAGTTTGGGCAGGAATACATCTGGAAAAGACATGAAGCAAGCAGCAGTGGTTTGAACTGGTCCTAGGTAAAAAAAAACAGTATGAAAATCCCTGATAAGGATTTTGGTAGGTTGGATACTTGACTGAAAGTTCAGATATGTACCTAATCATGGCAGAATATTGGAGATTGCACAAGAGTAACAAGATTAGAGCGAATCCAAGTAACGACTCAGAAAAGCAGATATTTTATAATCACTTTGTGTTCTGCTGCATGAGAGTTTTGGAGATGAGCAGCTATGGGTCATAGGGAGAAATCCAGGGAGATAAGCAGAAATTGTTCTATGATGACATTTTTGCTTTACCTAATTGACCCAGTTTGACCTTTAGCTGTCAAAGAGTTAGGAACAAATGAAGCAAAATAACAGTTTAAATTGTAAATCAATATTTCTGTATTATTTTGAGGTCACTTTAAACACTGTAGGCAATGGTATACAACTCATTTCAGGCACTGGAGGCAGAAAAGGACTACTGACAGATGTGACTTCAGCAGGAATCTTCTCATATATCAGATAGGAAGATAATATTTTAAATTATTGCAGAATATTATTAAATGCCCAGGGTAAGGATTTCATTATGTGAGATTAAGAGTACCTTCATGTGAATTAATTTGGAAGATTAATTAAACTTAGGTCTTTCATCTAAAAATATTTCAATTAGCTGAATAAAATCAATGACAGTTTAATTACTAATTGGAGTGGGGAATATTTTAAAATATAACCTGTGGAGAGACTGATACAATGAAAAGCAAAAGCAGCAACCATGATGCCCTCTGTCATTAAAGTAATAGACCATTACCTAAGAGTTGTGCTGTGTCATAAAACCTGTAGTCTTAATTTGGGTAAGTGCTTATTGAAACATGATTGAAAAATAGGTATTTTCACAAAAATATATGCAAGTATTTTGGCTGCTAGAATTAAAACACCTTAGAAAAATAGTAAGTCAGAACTATATAAACATTTTTATGGTGTCCTTGAAGAATGTTACAAAAACATACTTTCTTTGGTGTTGAGACCAGATTAAGATGCCTTGCACTAAATTTTGACCTCTCGCTTCCATCTCTGCTTATATCCAGCAGCTATATATGGGTCTATCCAGCCACAACTCTGAAATGTTCAGTAGTAAGAACAAAAATTGACACTTTACTCCCCACAAGGGAGAATCAGAAAGTTTTGCCTTGACTTTTTAAGGGCAGAATGATTTTAATGTGGCCCTTCAAACAGCTGCAGCTGCACAGCTGAGGACATGCTGCACTGTAGCAGCAGTTGGGAGTCAACATCTCAGGGCTGCCTTTTTCTAAAGTACTTTTCCTGTCAACATCAGCGTTAGATATAATTATACATTTTCTCTGAGCCTAGGCAGTAGTTTGTAAATCTGTGAACCAAATGTGAGCATATCAGAGCATTTATGACATACATCCAGAATCCAGTGCCAGGTAAAACACCCCAAATACCGGTCAACCAAACGATTTCCACAAAGAAAAGCTTGTTAATAATATTAAAACAACAACTGAATTACTTGTTAATTTTCATGTATTTCAATCTGCTCAACATTGAGAATGTATTGTAGGGCATATTCCCATTAATATGCTGGAATTCCATAAAAATAGCTCCTTTCCCCTCCCCTATCTCCCTGCAGGATAAATCCCCCCCCATGTATATTTGTTTATGGTGGTGTGATTAAGTGGCTCCTGGCCACTATAAAATAAAGTTTACACTGTAAGAGATACACCAAATACTGAGAAAGAATAGAGATTGTTCCTGAAGTTCTTATGTAGAAAGCTGCTGTCCTGCCTTCTTTTTGGATCTTTCCAAATTTCTCCCAAGTGGGCAAGTAAAACGGGTCAGTATTCCAACCCTAATATATCATCAAGCTCATAAAATATTCATTAGATAATTAATTTCTGCATTTGCATCATGTCAAAGTAATATGCATTTGACAAATAATTTGAAATTGTAAAATTAATTTATTTTGGAAGTAGGTTTTTTATTTGGATCGTTGTGTTTTTTTCACTCTGTTTTTTTAAATTTTCTGTCAATATATTGTTATTAAATCTAGGTCCTTTCCAACTCTTGTCATTGTTCTAGATTGTGAACAAATTAGCCGATAGTTAAATTATAGAAAAAAGTATGTTTAAAACAGATTACATTTCTTGGGTACCCACAGATGGTATTAAATGGTAAGTTAAGCTTTGTCTTTATATGCAATCTAAAGAAAAAAAAATGTGTATTGCATTACCTCTGTGTATGAGAAATTGATTACACCTGAAAATACTTGCTAGACATCTCACATAAAATGAATACCAACTTTCATCTTCCTTTTTTTCTTGCTGTTGCCTGGACACAAGTTTACTTCAAAGGCCATCAGCTTTCTAAAGCTGTTTATTTCAAGGGTAAATAACTAATTTTGTCAGAGAGATCAGACTAGCAATTTGAGTTCAGACAAGTGCCTTGATTTACAGATTCTCTCTTCATTTTCCCTGTTTTAACCTTATGTCCCCTGTGAAAGGCTGTATTCTGAGCAGCAATGTACTCTGGAGACCAACACTCATTTTTTAAATTGCATGTTAGTATTAATAATTTAAGGTGGTATGGGTTGGAGGCATGTTGTGCAGACCTTCTGCCTGAACTGTGGGAACACATTAGATTTTTATCTGTCTGAAGAAGAATATGAGTAAACCTAAATGTCTCCTGAGTTAAAGTAAATAATTTTTATTTTCCTGCCAGAAGACCAGTTGGTTCTTCCTAAATCTTACAGAAACTCAAGTCAGACTTTAAAGTATTTCTTGTGGAAAGCCAATCAAAACACGGTGTTAAAGCCTCTCTTTATTTGTTACTTTGTTTCCTGGCACGCAAATGACTGCTGGGGCGTACAGTAAATGTCGCTGTAGTACTTCTTCAGGACATGGCTGAGTAACTTTGCATAATGAGACCTACTTCTGATTGTCTAATTAGTTATGCATAGCTGTAGCAATGCAAAACCATGCCTCAAATAGAACTCTATTGTCATAGGTTACTTGATTACATGACTATGGCTTCCGTGTGTATTACAGCTCCTCTCTTTATAATGACAAATGCCACGGGCTTCGCTTGAATATCAGAACAACTTTTTCATGCAATTGCATCAGCTGTACATTTTAATTAATTTTTCAATATGTCAATCATCACACTTGTAAAAAGGAACTCTACCATGCATGAAATTTCCCAGTACAAAAAAGAATCATGTATATTCTCTTTCCTCTTTTCAATGTTTTTAATGAGAAGGTCACTGTAATTTCAAAGGGAAAGTTGAGAAAAGCCTGCTAGTCATCCTTTTCTCATCAGGCAGCAGTTGTCCTATTCAGTTAGCCTTGATACCATCTCATGAATATCTGACTTCATTTTATCATCATAGAATATCACAGAATTGTTAACGTTTGAAAAATGCTCAAAGATCATCAAGTCCAAGTATTTAGCACTAAACCATATCCCCAGGTGCTGCATCCACAGTATCACTTCCCGGGAGGTGATTCCACAATTCTGCTGGGCAGCCTGTTCCAATGGCAGACTACCCTTTTTGTAATATCTGATATCTAAGCCTTCCCTCTGCTGCAACTTGAGGCCATTTCTTCTCATCCTGAAAGTCAAAATTTCCTAGAAAAGTGGCAACTGTCACACTGCTGAGGAGTGGGATGTGATTGCTAATGCAGAGGGCGTAGGAATGCTTGTTGACTCATATTCCATCCTTAGGAATGCTGCATAGTAGGGGCAAGAGTGTTGGCACCTGTGGCCCAATGGTTGTTAGCTCCTGTAAGATAGGATAGCCAAGAAAAGAATACAACCAAAGGAGCCATCCTCTCTTAAGTCTTTTGAGGTTTTGTCAAGCTGCTAAATCAGAGTCCTGCCATGTTCTCAGATTATGGGAGGGTTCTTGCCTTTAACCAAGGCTTGTTGCCATTGCCGAGAGAGATCAAGAACGCATTTTGACTGGGAGTGAAAGTCCCTGGGCGTGCTTCTGCAACCATGACAAGACTTAAGCTATGTAACTGACCTACTAGAACACTTTGTGAAATAGAGTTTTAAAATTCTATACCCAGGAAAGACCCACCCCTTCCTCCTCCTCTGCCAGGACTGTGAAGTCGAACTCTCCAAGGATTATAAGCAGAGAGAATGCTAAAGGATCAAACTGACTACTTTCTTTGAGTATTAAAATACTTTTTCTTTTTTTTAATTCAGTCCCCCAAATTCTCCAGAGATATAAGATCAATTTATCATTTGTCATATCCAGATGGTAAGTAAATGAACAGTTTCACCATTGGGCTTGCTATCAAAATATTCCAAGAGGAATATAAATGAATGCATCATTTACAGTGGCCAGATGGCAATTCAGAAGACAATTTCATAATCTAGTCACTATATTGCATAAATCTTTTCTGGCTTGTTTTTTATCACCATCCGAAGAAAGGGCAATAGAAGATAAAAAGTGTGAATGTGAGGAGTTGTCTTGTGAGATAATTTGAACCAGTGTTCAAGTATTGCATTTCTATCAGAAACAAGGCTGGTGTATCAGTAAATATTTGTCTCTGAGTCTAGGAAATTTCATCTACTGAGGGGAGACCTGTTAAGAAGCAGATACATTTATGTCAGATCATTTCAGCAGTTTAAATAAATGGAAAATACACCCTTTATATTTATTTATCTGCATACTTATTACTTGTTAAATTTATAATAAGTTGAAATATGGTATTTAACTACCATCACCATCATCATGGTTTCCAATTTTATCATTTTTTTAATTGTTAACAATGATTGTAGATATTTCCTAGAAAATATATCAGAAGATCAGCACAACTGTCATACATTCAATTCATTTTTGAAGTCTTCACATCTTGATGCCAAAAGTGACTGTACCTTCTGCCTTTTCTTTCAGTGAAAAAGCTTTATGCATAATTGTTTTTATAGCTCTAGGAAGATGATCTTTCTTAACTGTCTATAAGGATGATGTGAGATTGTTGTGACGTATGAAATATAATATTTAATTAAAACATTGTTAAACTGGCTAATTTCACTGAAGTACTTCTCCCTGAATGCAAAAAGATGTATTAAGAATTAACTGAGACTGCTGTTACTGGGCTATTCACCTGAGACTTCTTAAGAGAACAATTGCTTCTTTTGACACTAAAATACTGAGCTACTCTCTGAGAACAGCTAGTAATGCTTTTTCTATATTTTTTGCTATAAAACTATGTTAGAATTCATTGTAAAAATGAAATAGGGGGTTACAAGGCACTTGGAGTTCAAAGCTGTCATAAATAGGAATAATATGATATTTTTCAAGTTACTATATAATAATAAATTTCATTGACTATCGAGAAATATCTGAAATTCTGAAACAACTATCTTAAATCAAAACCTGTTTACTGTGGTTTACTTGTTTTCTGAGGACGTAGATAGCAGCCCCATAGTAGGTTCTTGAGAAAATCATCTTTTAAAATTTCAGGCTCTACAAAAAAGTTCTAAAGGCAACAAGTAAAATTTTTTAGGTTTTATTTTAAATACAGAATTGAAATAAATTTTTTAACTGTTTATTCAGTCCTTCAATTTGTATAATGTACATTCTCTCTCACCCTACTGTGTTTCTTCCCACAGGACTTCTAATTGTCTAAACCACAAGGCATATTCAAAGACAAGCCATTTCTGTAAAGCAAAGTAAATATTTCAGATAAATGCTGCTCCTTTTCCTCTCCCAACTACTTTCAGAAGCTGTAATTTGTTTAAAAGTGTGGCAAAATTTATTTCTAGCCCCATGGCAGATTTAAGATATAATGTGTTACCTTCTTAAAATGTAGTAGTTAGCATTATTTTTGGTCTATGACATCTGTAGAGTTGGAGTCAATGAATAATGTTCTACCCCTGATAGCAGAGTGCCAGATTCTGGTGCTGAAATGCCACAGGAGCTGTAATCACAGCTGAAGGCAAACCCATTCTCTGTAGTTGGGTTGTGTGGTCCACTTGAAATGCCTTTCTGACTTCCAAGTGCTTGGTTGGGCAACAAACCAAATATTCTGTAACACCTGGGGAAAGCAGAATGGGCTTTGATAAACAGTTTATAATCTTTTGTGATTTGTGATGTGTTATAGCCTGTTATTACCTGAGTAGTCAATACAAATTGTTGCTGCTAAGAGCTTACTACCACTTTCATACTGTCTGACCCTCTGACATCATAGACAAAACCCCATTTTGATATTTTCATATAAAAATAAGTTAATGTCAGAAAACCAGTGACTTGATATCTGTATAACTAAGTGTTCACAATGATGAATCTTTTATTTTTTTAGTGAACTTATCCTATCCAGTATTGACATTGATGCAACTGGAGATTGGGAGTGTCTAGTCAAGAATTCCTATGGAAATAGCACTAAACAAGTAGAAATTGTGGTACTTGAAACAGCTGCTCCCTACTGCCCTGCAGAAAGAATTATTAACAACAAGGGAGATTTCAGGTATGACTTTCTGGGTTTGGAGTGTGTTTCATATATTAATGGAGGTACAGACCATATTCATTCTTACATGACACTTCAGTCTCAGTTAAAAATCACTTATTTTAGTTGTCATTTTTAAATAATATGGTAGCAAGGAGGAGCACTGTATGACTTTGATGAGAAATGGGACCTAGTGCTTCAAGAGGAGCAGTGGTTTGTGAAAGTCAGGAAATCTTCTAATTCCTCAGTATGCATTATGGAAATTTTTTAAGAAATTAGATAAATTAGAGAAGATTCAAAATTTTTCTTGGTGTTTGTAGAAGATGACAGCACTGCACTGATTAAATCTTCAGTGCTTTACTTTTTAAAAGCTGTTCTGGTTCTCATGGCTTTGTTCAGCTGAGATTAGAGGTAACAAATGACATGAGACTGTTAGTAAAATATTTCACTGAAGAGGATCAAAATAGAAAGTAAAATATTTAGTAAAATAAATAGATTGTATGAGGTGAGCTTAAAAACACAAAGTTCTACCAATATAGCACATGCTTACAAAGTGTACCTCTCCTGCTATCTGAATCTTAGCCATCTGCAAGATTCTGTAGACTAAATGTAGCTTTTGCTCCATCATGACTTTTATCTACATATGCTGCTGGGGCTTTTTAAAATTGTAATAATTTTAACCAGAAGAAAAGATTTCTGTGGAATTTGGTATTGTTTTCAGTCAGCTCTAAAATACACCAGTGGTATGCACAAAGCTCTTAAACAAAACCTGCCTGACAATAAGACTGATGTATGATGGCAATCCCTTTGAGAAATCAAGACAGTAATTTGTTACCAAATGAATTATAATGATAATTCAGCTTGAATAGATAATGAAAGGAAAGTAGATGAGGAAGGAAGACTTTCTTAAATAGCAGAATTTTCTGTGAATATTTCTGACCTGAAAGCCTCTATTTATTTTTAGGTTACCTTTAAAACTTAAAAGCCCAAAGGCTTTTTGTACTATTTCTTGTATTTGAATAAAAGTAAAGGATTGAATTAGAAAGAAGTGGAAATAAAAAACTACTAAAATAATCTGTTTTCTCTTTACTACAAAGCTATTTTATTATGTGTTAACCTCAGTACCAATGAGTTTGCCTCTTTCACTGAGGCAAAATTGCTGAGGCAATGCATATATGTGGATTAAATTTCATTAGAGACCTTTGACAATCTTAGCTATAGATTTTTTTTTTGTCATCACAATAACTGGAATTGTGTTTTTTCATAGTGGATATGCTGAAATAGGTTTTCATTAGATCTTTAAAAAAATACATACTTCGTATCAGAAAACTCATACTGAATCTTTTAGATGGCAACTCTATGAAGTTCATGTTCTTGCCTTAAAATGACATCCTTTTCTCCATAAATAAATATATATAAATCTTCATGCTGCACAAACTAACACCAGGGGCATTTTTGTCATTTTATATAAATCAAAAGAACAAGAGTGGACATTTTTCAACCTATTGATCATCTTCCTAGAAATCCATATAAATTTATTTTTAAAATGTACATCAAAAGGATGCTGAGCCCATAGGTTCTTCTGGCATTTGAGAGAATGAATTTAAAATCATAGAGAATTTATGAGGCTCCAACTCAGCATTAGTGCTTGGAATTGTTCAAAGGTTTATCCTCAGAGATGGAGCTTTCACACCAGCAAGTTTTCTTACAAAGGTCTTTGAAGTTTTGGTAACATAACAAGTATGGAAGTAGAAAGGATTGAATCACAAAGGCAAAACTAGAAAGAACTGTTCTTTTATTGGGCAAAAGAAAGGGGAAAAAAGCATCAACTGTTAGGGGAGTGTGGCTATTTCAGTGGTCCAGCCTAGGTGGTATTTATAATTGTGTAACTGCAGCAAGAATTAGGCACTGAGAGTCAGAATGAACTGGCCTTTTCTGCTAAGAGGTTTTCTCTATCATGACCATATATTTTGTTGTTGTTGTTGTTTTATAGAATGCTGTAAGGTTATTCTGAAAGGCAAATGATAGTTTTGTTATATGCTATCATTCCTAGTCATAAAGGCTGGATTCTGCTCACTGTGACAATGCTAGGCTCAATCTCTTTAGTTTCATTTTTGAAGTAAGTTGCCAGTAAGTGTGGCCCAATTGCATTAATGCAAATTTTTTCTAAAAATAATATTTCATCCCAGAGGAAAAAGTCCTCTATGATACTATATGCTCTATGTACTACTTTACATAGTTTGATTTTTTGGTAAAGCTTCTTCATGATTCATTTTTTTATCAACTGTTTTTACATCACACCTTGAATTTTTTCAGTGACAACTGTGAAAAATAAAATTATTTTTCTTAGCTTTTCTTTGAAACGAAGAAAACTTTTATAGTCCAGAACCTTTCAGTATATTGTGTAACAATGTGCAATTGAACATGCATTGTGTAACTAGAGGAGCTAATACATTTGTTTGAGGAAAGGCTGATTGCCAAGCCGTAATTTCATTGAAAGGCAGAATATTTTTGTGATTTATTTGGTTCACTCATTAGATCAGTGCAATTAAAGAACCGTATCCTTCCCACACCTGCTGACTTGCTGAAGACATGCTTATGGCTTTCTTAGATTTCTACCAATTACCCAATCCTGCTGTGTCCCCACTAGGCTGTAAATGACGATAGGTTTGGTACCTATAGAAATAGATCCAGTTGTGCTGTTCTAGAGAATGCAGCAGAAAAACACTTTCTATTGGCAGAAAGTGTGTTTTATAACAGACCAATCAGCTAAATAGAAGAATTCTGGCTGCTCTTGATTTAGTTTGTTTTCAAAGACTGTTTTGGAATCATACTACATCAATCATGTATACCTAAATAGCTAATTTTTGAGGGCTAGTTCCTTCCTCCTTGATG
Source organism: Haemorhous mexicanus (assembly GCF_027477595.1). NCBI lineage: Eukaryota > Metazoa > Chordata > Aves > Passeriformes > Fringillidae > Haemorhous > Haemorhous mexicanus. The sequence goes on along the minus strand of NC_082347.1, from coordinate 28,080,384 downwards.
ACACATGATCTCTGCTGAAATCTTCTACACTGTTTTCTGAGACATTCGAGACTTTTTGTTTTTTCAAGGCTTTTTAGTGGTGGGTCAAAATGCAAAGCAGAGTTTGTCAGGTACATTTCGAGCCCTGAGTTTTAAGAGCATTTAGTAATAGAGTTTGGGGTTTGGGGGTTTTTTGGTTTTCTTTTTCTTCATGTATTTACTGCTCTGCTTTTTGCAGTCTGCAGATATTAATGTAGTAAAAACACCAACCGTGTCTTTTTCCTTAACACTAAACACCTTCCTGGAATTAATGCAGAATGAATGTGTGAACAGCTAGACTTGAACCTGTATAATTCTGACATTTTCCAAGGGAACAAAGTAATTGATTATAAAATGAATTAAAAGTAAAAATAGCCTTTTTTTCTCATATACCACTTTATGTTGTTGTTGTATATGGTCATATATTGATATATATACATATACATTTATCTATGTATATGTATATGTTGTAAGTTGTCTTTTGCATTTTAATTTTTACTATCATGGTGTTTCTAGGTGGCCCAAAACTTTGGCTGGGATAACTGCTTACCAGCCCTGCCTCCAGTATTCTTTTAACTCTGTTGCATTTCACAATGGCGCAGAGGAGGCAAAGGCGTGGCGTAAATGTAACCGAACTGGACGCTGGGATGAAGAGAACTACTCTGAATGTCCTTATTCACAAGAGATAACTCAAGTTCTTCATGCTTTTAGTCAGGTAACATTCTCTGGTGCTGATCTTGTTGAATATCTTGCAAGAAATGTCAGTTCAGCCACTTGTTTGGGATAGATGGACTTTTAACAAAATGCTTTACTTGAAAGACAACCATTTGTTTCTTTGATAATTGGAAGCTGTAGTAGGAACAATGCACAGCATTACTTTTATCTTAATACTTTTTAGAGTCTAGATGACTATTAGTAATGCTGGCAGGGTGATCAGCATTTGACTTTCCTTCCCCTCATGTGATTTTCCAGAAAAATGTTAATTTCTTGTGGAGTCCCACATCAGAATTTCATCAGCTGAAGCTCCTTTCCTCTTTAGAATGCCTTTTTGGTGTCTTCAAAAAAAGCAATACTTAAATTGTTTCTTATGGATAAGTAAAAGAATGAGATGAAAAAGTAGATGGATAGAAATTAATGAGGATAAAAATGTAACTGTGGAGGATGGCCCAGATGTGTAACTGCCATATTGATTTTACAACTTTCAGTTTCCTTGACCATTTCTTCCCTGGTAGTATCAGTAGTGCTAGATAAGTAGTAGTGCTAGATAAGACCACAGAAAGTTTGTTTTCAAATGGGTTCATTAAGAAGAGTAATTAATATATTAAGAGAGCCATTGAAATTACAGGATAATAAAATAATTAGGGAGATGTTTAGAATCCTGTCTGTTCTCCTGTAAGCAATGAGGTGACGTTGGGCTTCTCAGGGCCTTAGAAACTCAGGACTTTATAACCACTAAGGATGGAGGCTGCACAATTTCTTGTGGTTAACTATTTCAAATGCCTGACTACTCATACAGCAGGAAAGATTTTCTTCACAGCCAGTCTGAACTTCTCTTGTTTTCCCACAATGTGCCACTGAGTATAGGAACCCTTGCTGACACTGTTGTTTTCATGAAGGTCTAGAGGTAGAGGCAAGGCAAGGTAAGTAGCTTCATATATTTTATGAAGCCAGATAGTTACAGTCTAGAAAATGTAGACAAAAATCTTCAAAATTTGTTGGTCAGTTGTGGTGGTGCCTTCAGATAACAGCAATGAAATCTAAGACCTAAGGCTGAAAATACATTCATATGCCTGAATATTCCCCTGAAATGTATATCCATGGCATACTGATGCACATAAATCCCTGTGAAATTATGGCAGGCATTATACCAATGGAAGTGATCTCCAGTTTTTAAAGAGAATGAAGGTAGCTGATTTATGAAGGCTAACAATTCTAATGTATTTTCAGATGCACATCAATTTGACAACCGTGCTGGAGTTTTCCCGCCAGCTGACAGCCTACACAAGAGGTGCTTCCCTCTTTGCGGATAAAATGGATGTAATATATTTGGCTTATATAATGGAAAAGTTAATTGTCTTCGTGGATGAAGTTGAAGATGTAAGATATCTTCTCTATGCTGAGGAAAAGTATCACTTACAAGTGAAGTCTTCTCGTATGGCCCTGCTCTTAATGTATGCGGGCACACAGTGAAGAGTAGCTTCTAAACTGATTGCTGATTGCAAATGTTCTGCATAAACTGTGATGTGTCTCTTTGAGCCAAAAAGGAAACTAAGTCTTCTTTGCTGATGACAAGGGCATTGCTGCTTAGGAATAAAACCTTTTTTTAATGAGCCATTTAATTAAATTTCTGTTTAAGTTTGTTTTCTATCATGGCTAGTGTGTTAGAATGGACTCTGGCTGGCCACTGGAGCCACACATGCTTCTTTTGTTTTCTCCATTTTATCAGAAGGTTTTCACTGAATTTTGAAATGATGTATCACTTGTAAAGAAAAGATAATGTCTTTATGTGCAACTTCGTACAGACACTTTTAGCATTATGTATGCCATTTTTGCAGCAAAATCTAATCAGAATCATGCAAACCCTATGGGAAAAGTAGGTTTTTACAGAGAACATAAATGTTCATTTTTTTTTTCTGTTAATTTTCAGAGTAACTGCTTGCATAAACGTTTGATAAACTGTAATTTTTGACCACATGATGTTTTCTTTTGGTTTGGCAATGTTCATTCCATTCTGGCTCTGGGAATTGTAACAGTTAACATTTTAGTGCCAATTTGAGAAAGTCTCCAACTTCAATTTCACCATAATACACTAGATCTAAAGTATATTATTAAGTGCTCTCCAAGAATCATGTTTCAAAGCTGCAACTTTATTCCAGCTCAGAATCCTGATAAGATCTTACTGCTTTGTGACAAAACAGAAATTTGACATTCAAAAGAAACAGCTGGATTTGTCATAAAGCCTCTTTGTTTTTCTAGCAGCTGATGTATTTTCCATTAAAGCTGAGCACCATCTCTAATCTTTTAATTGACTTCTTCCACCTTTCAAATAGGTTTTAATCTGCTTTTTTTTTGTATCAAAACATCTCCATCTCCATCACTTACATCTACATCTCTGATTTAGTAATACCTTATTTTCTTAATTTATAACATTTCTCCTAATTTTTCTCTCTTTTCCTTTACCTCTCTCTCAAGTTTGCTAGATAGAGTCCTCATCCATTGAGCTCTCAACTAGCACCCATTTCTTAGCTGGCACTCATAAGGTACAAAAGCACCTGGGAAATTTGAACATGCAAAATAGTGCAAATTTTTGTATTTTCAATGACAAGACTTTACTCTTCATTAATGCACTTAATTATAGTATAAATTACTTCCTTTTCTTATTTCTCTCCTTTTGTATATTTATAGACTATTGTTCTGCCCTCAGTAAGTTACTGCCTAGCTGATTGGTGTTTGCTTTTATAGTTTCTCATAAATCACTCCAGACTCTTTATGTGATTCATTATTATTCATTTTATCAATAACTCTGTCACATTGTCAAAAGCCATCTAGAATTATCTAGTAATTATGTTCTCAAAAATAGATTAAATATTTCAGGAACAGTCACATAAAATTTCCCATGTAGTCTCATTATTTGTTTCCTTTGCAATGCATGGGAAATTTATCTTGTTTTTATTGAAAATGCAGAACTAACTTCATAACCTCAGCCATCTTTTAAATATTTTTCACCATTTCTGAATTTCTATTTTCCTTTCCACTGAATCATCTGTGTATTTCTCTTATTTTTCTGTTTCTATCAGTGTGACTTTTTTGGCTTCTTAAACTTTTGTTTAGCAGTATTTCTCAGTTGTTTTTCTCTTCTATATACTATATACCTTTTTATTCAAGTTTACTTGTGACAACTGGGTATATCTTTTCCATATCTTTGCCTTCAAATATATTGGTACCGTGGTCATGTTATTTTTGAAATTTTACTCAAATTAAGTTTTTGAATTTTAAAAAGCAAATATTTTTATTCCAGCTTGAAATAATTATAGAAAAATTCACAGGGATATTCATTCTTTCTAAATGCAACTACTAATACAATTTCAAACACAGTTACCAAAATCTGTAAAATGTCACCTGGCAGAACAAAGGTCTGTTGTTTTGGATTAGGCACAAGTGTGAATTAAACCTACCAAAGCTATGGCTCATGAGATGATCTAAGTTTATATCAGCACCTGAGCAATATCTCAAATTTACTCCACTATGTCTGTAACAAAGATGTCTTTCAAATATATTTTCCCTCTCTTTTTTTTTCCCTCCCCTCAGGCCTCCCCCTCAAGGTGCTTTGATTGAACATGAAGCAGTTCTTTAGAAGGGCATGGCCAATTTTAATTAGGTTAAGAGGAGGGTGATAATTCTGGAATTCTGTTTATTGAGATGACTCAATGTTTCTGGTTTATCTAGAAGATAAGCTTTAAAGTTGTTAATTAAAATGCTCTTCCTTGATGTGAGTTGCACTTTTCCTTTCGTAGTTTTTCTTTTTCAATCTATTTAAATTTTTTATAAAATCAAAACTGTCTTTCAGTGATGCTTACCAAGAGAAATAAGGTGCCTGCCTTTGTACTTTTATCTGTTTTTTTCTTAGTTATTGAGTTTTACAGACAATACCTTTTTAATTTTTTTTCCCTTCTTCCAGATTGGGGATGCTCTCGTTGAGATTGCCAGCAATATAATGTTGGTGGATGACCACGTGTTGTGGATGGCCCAAAAAGAAGACAAAGCCTGCACCAGGATTGTACGATGTGTGGAACAGATTGCAAGTCAAATACTGACCAGCAGGATTCAAATGATATCAAAGGTATTTCAAAAAATTCAAAAATGTTTTGTAAGATTTTTTCTCTTGAATTCTATTTGCAAGACATTAATATTTTTAAAATATAACCTGCGGTATTAAAAAGTGGTTTTCTTTGATCAGTTTTATTTAGTGGGACAATATAGTGCCCACAACAATATATTTCTAATGTTCTTACTATTAATTCAGTTTCTATTTTTAAAGCCACTATAGTTATGGCTTTATTTTGAAAGGTCCAAGTTGAGTGAGTGACTGACAGCAACATGTCAGACCATAAAAGACAACAAGATCCTTTATAGTTGGAGGATTTTAATATGACTTACCAAGAAGCTTCTGGGCAACTATTGTTTAAAGTATGTAGAAGATTATCAACAAAGGTCTATCATGTCCTAAACATTACCGATTTGGGGATAGTTTTAGGTTTTTTAGAAGCAAGCTGTACCTGTTAGAAATTTTTTTTTTTTGCTCCTTGTCCTCCATCTACACAAGTGTGTCACTTGGATACTGAGAGGTTCTCATTTGGAACTAAGACATTGTCTTCTTGTCAGCTTCAACATCTAAATAGCAGAAATACATCTGAATCAGAAGCTTGAAAGGTATCCTTTTAGGAGTTTAGATAAACACTTTAAAACCTTAACATTCCTTGAGTTAGTTTGCTTGCTTGCTTTTAAAAAACCTTTATTCTTTGCTCAATTGTCCACTGCATTTACACAAAACCACTATTTAAATGTGAGCTCAGGTACAGACACAATCACAGGAATAATGTATAAAAATAAAATCAACCAAAAAAAAAAAAAGAAGGAATTACAGACAAGTGAAATAGAAGAAGTCAAATAGCATAATAGCCTTAGTTTGTGTTTTTAGAAAAGCAGTCTTTCAAACAGAGACAAAAATATATTGGACTGTTATTTAAAGGAAGATTTTTATTTAATTCTAATTTGCATAAAAGAATCGAATTTGGTGAAACTATTTATATTAACTGTGTAGTGACAATAATGTAACTTTTAGAAGTATTTTGCAATGTGACAGCAAGGACATGCTGTTTTATACATGCCTTTCTTTTAAATGTCAAGTGCAAAGGTTGGGTTTTTTTCCTTTCACTGCTCCAGGAACATGCTGACATTACTGAAAAGAGTAATTCTAGGTACTCAGACTTCAATATGTGTCACTAACTGTTTTGCCATGCTTTATTTTATGGTTTTCTGTAGGAGAATAATTTACTGTTGAGTGCAATTTGTAAATAAACAAAAGCTGCGGAGTATTTCTGGTGTCATCTTATGCAATACCAAACATGTCTGTTCCTTTGGGAGACCAGCCAGGAAACTGTCTCACAGAAATCACATATGCTTTCTTTATTTTAGAAAACAGCAAATAAAATACCCATAGCTTAGGTAGCCAAAAATTTCTAGTACAATTCCAAAGGAAAAAAAAGAGAAACTCTTTAAACTGTGTCAGCCATATAACATTGAATCATAGAATCATTTAGATGGTCAAAGATCTTTAAGATCATTGAATCCGACCATTAATCCAGCACTGCCAGGTCCACAGATCAGGAAACAATCTGTGCCTGGAAGCAGAAACCATATAGTTCTGTCAATGTGGCACCAGTCTAAGGTAGTACACCTGTTTTAACAAGAGCTGTTTGTCTCATGCACAGGCCTGTGATGAAATGAAAATGCTAGTTTAGGGGTAGAGATGTATCTCTGCACCCTGCTGCAGTCTCCATCTCCTACACTTCACTTTGCTGAAGGATAGGTCACAAATGTACCTGTAACATGGTGTTGCCTTGAACTGTTTAGTGATGTTCAGTGCTCTCATGGAACAAGATGTGTGAAAAGACTCAGCCACTAAATAGCTAAGAAGGTTCCTGTTTCATTTCTTAGCTACAAACCACATCCTTATTAATTTTTTAAATAGTTCTTAAGCCTGGTGTTGCTAGCTCACTTTATAACTCTATTGTATTAATTCCAGATTCCATTGAAGCTGGTAATGATGGAATTGCAAAACTGATATAATAATAACTAGTGTAACTGATAGAAACAGATCTATATCTGTCTATAACTGTGTATATGTGTATATATATATATATATCTCAGAAGGAAAGATGGAAGCAAACCCACTATGCTGCTGTAGAATCCTGTATCCTATTTTTATTCTAGTTCTGTTTTCTTTCTCACCCCAAGAGAATATATATACACACATATATCTGTGTGTAAGTGTGTATACAGGCACAGTCCTTTATTGAGCTTATGCAGTAGGCACACAATGCACATACAACTGCAAGTATGGTTAATGGGTTTGTCACAACTGTTCTCAATTTTTTCACAGGTATCTCGGAATATTGCTCTGGAAGCCTTCATGATCAAGCCATCCAGTTTCACAGGAATGACTTGCACTGCCTACCAGAAAACATCTGCAAACTCCAAGTCAGTGACTCCTGATTTGGGAAGATGGGAAGTGAATCACAATCCTGATCTGTATTTGAATTTCAAGTGCAACACTGGCAATCTGGATGGCTCTTTGGTGAATTCTTCTACCAGGGTAAGTCCGTAGGATTATGAATTTAAGTTATCTATTTTATTTATTTAGTGTTTTCAGTAGCACCTTTAGGCAGAATACTGATTTGTAAAATGAATATTTTATGTGTTGTTAGCACTGTAAACTTGTTAATAATTTCAGCATGTAAGTGGGCTTAAACTGGTGTATTGAGTGTGGCATATTTTGTTGTGCTAATGAATATTCCATTGATACAATCAGGCAGAATGCAGGATGTGAATAGAGATGAGTGAATGTCTTGTTCTTTCTATCTCTGAGTCCAGTTGTGGAAAGTTTTCTATGTGTAAACAATCTCTTCAAGTCAATTTGGAAATACTTTTTTGAGTGAGGCACTCTCACGGGGTTTTACATTGCAGAGATGTATTTTACCTTTACTTTCATAAATAATACTGCACTATCTTCTGGACTTCATGCTGAGGGAGAGTGTTTTGCTGGATTTTTGGGTAGTAGCTGAAGAAAATAGTAAATAAGCCTTTTAATAGAATACTCTGTTGTAATCAAATAATGAAGTGTAACAATTAAATTTTGATCTAGCAGGAAATGGAATTTTGTATTTGGCTGAGCATGTTATTAAATTTAAGTATTAGTGTTGAATTTTAGCTATTCTCCAACTGAATCTCAGTTTAATAGGCTTATTTCTTGAACTATTTACTATGACAAAATGATGCTTCTCTGAATAATATTACTGGTTTATTGAACTTGAAAATATTTTGATTGAAGTTTGGTGCATTTTAATCTGTATGGACTATGCAGTCAGTTATACTTTGTACTCCCATGCTCTTCTGCTAAAAGGAGTCCATAATGGAAAAATATGTTAAATTTGTTTTCTTTAATAGAGTTAATTTTTTTTTTTTTCTGAGCACTTTTAACATGTCTGTCTATAGGAAAAAGAAAGGTGTCTCTGAAAAGCAATGACTTTGCCACCCATAAGGTGAAAACCAAATGTCAGAGATCTAAAAGACACAAGATTTCTTCAACAAGAAATCCTGGAACACTCTGAATTGTATGGGATAGTATTATTGATACAGAAATATATATGGGATTGCAAGAATGGGAAAGCTTTCTTTATTAGCTCTACCAATATATTTTGTACTTCTTTAGAAAGTACCAACATTTATAGTAAGTTAGTCTCTTTATAGTTGAATGGTCAAGCAGTAGTGTATCTCCCCTTTTATAAAAATCCTTCTATAATTTCAAGTTTCTCATCTCTTCTATCAGCATATTTATCAATATGTAGAGTAAATTATACCAGTTATTTGAAGGCCCTTCCTAAAATGTCAGAATGTCACCATAATAATCTCAGTAAAATCTTTCCTTGTGTGTGAACCTACCTGACTTTATACAATACAGAGATGGGAAATTCTACTGATGGTACAAAGAAGCCAGGAGAAAGTCAGCTTATTCCCATGCAAAGCCACTTTGATGGATGTAATATATATTCTGATGGAAGTGGCTTTATTAGGTGGATCTCCAGCTCTCACCTGTATGTGAGTTTGGAAAGATTGTAAGAGCAGAGCACGATACAGGAGATTATAGACTCAGCTAAATGTTTGTTACATTGATTTAGGTTTTAACATGGAGGTGTACTCAGGCTTTAAATGTGGTGGGGGAATAGACTGGATCTATTCCTCTAACTTTAAAACCTTTAAAGCAAGAAGTTTTAATTCACTGCTCTCTGAAAGTTTTAGGCTAACCACTCCCTTAATTCATTCTGAAATTGATTACATTTCTTCACTGTTGAAGGGAATGATATATAGAATTGTAACTGATAACAGAAAATGGGATTCTTTATCACCATCCACTAGCAAAATTATTTCTATATTTGCTCATTGGAGGTAAACCTACTTGATTGTGCTGTGGAAAGTTTAGGAAAATAGAGAATTTGTTCTAAGGTCAGAATTGCTTCTTTTATTATATCTGACCTTTAGAACTTCATCTTAGATGCTGAGATTACTCTCTACAGTCTTCCTCTATTTAGCATAGGATTAATAATGAAGAAGAAAAAACATCTAATTAAAATCACCAAGTAGATGTAGCAATCACAAATTTAAATAACTTCTAATAAAAATGTGAAAATTTGCTTTAGAAGCTTGCTAAAAGAGAATATTCATATGTTTTTGTGTTAGAAAATGTAGCCCTCTTCAAATTTATAATATTGTAAATCATCTGCTCACTAAGCAAAACAATTGTTTATGTTATCTGTTGTTAAGAAATTTCACCAATCAATTAAAAAAGTGAATCCTCAGGAAGCAAAGTGTGGGCAGTGGAGGGGAGAAGGCTGATATAGGTGATGAGCTTAAGCTTTCTTGTGAATACCATCAAAGCTTTTGTAGCTATTCATGGTGATCTTCCCTGGCAATGGTAGGAAATTGATACATACTTAGACAGTGGTTTTCTGTACTTAAATTAACCTGATCTGGTTGTTATGGTATGGAACGCCCCAAAAAGGGTAAGAAATATCAAAAGTTAAATAAATAAGTAAAAAACAGTTTTAAAAGAATAGACTTTGAAAATTAAATAATTTAAAAGACACTGGAAAGAGGGTCATCATTCAGAGAAGTTCAGGACATAGCTGTTAAAATATATCTATGACCACTTATGGTTCAAATATGTTTATAGAACAACTTGCAGCGTTTTCAGATACCCTCAATTAAAATATTATTGCAGTTTGATACACAAATTTTTATCTTTAAATCTAATTCCCACTCTGTAGCCCCCTGCAAGTTTGGAAAGAATAATTTTTCACTGTTGCAGATCAGATCAGAAGTTTCGTGTGGTAGGACTTAGACTCAAATGCCTTCTCTTAGATCCCATTTTTGCTATTAGCAGGGGGCTTTTGCTGCCTGACTGGACTCTACTGGGTGGGGGAAAAAAGGGCAAATATATATTCTGAATTTTTGTTACAGTATTTTGACACACTGGTTGTTTTCCTCTCTGTTTAAGAAGCTTTAATGGGATCCTCCCACCCTGGGTCCCCAGACTGAGATCTTCTCAGGAATGCTCCTGAGGCACAGCTCTGACCCATGAGCTGTCTGTGGTCTGAGGATATCACAATAATGAAGTGATGATCACACACCAACCAGGCTGCTGTACATTTGAACTCAGACAATGTGAGAATAGTTGGTGGAATTTTAGTGCCATTCAGCACAAATCCAGTGTCTGGTTCTTGTTTGATACCAGACCTGATGCATACTTGGAACCTGATCTCTGTTCCAACCAGATTCTGCAAAATACCTTCAGTGTGCAAAGATAATCACCTGTACAGTCTCTGACTCAGTAAAATTCCTTCAGTACAGAATGAACCTTTAAACTTCCTGTACCATGGAACAAAATGTGCAGTTTATGGTAGACTGTAAGTTTGGTATTTCTGCTTCAACTTTGAAGGATTTCCTTAACATAATTAACACTTTCAGCTTCATTGAAACTGCTTGTCAAATGAGAAGTCTATTCCTATCTTAAGTGTTCTCCTGACACACAAATGAGTTGGAAGTGAGGTTTAAAAATTTCAGTAATGTGTATTTCACATGTAATGTCTGACTTCTGAGTTCTTCAAGATAGTCTCCATGCATTCCATTCAACTTTTCAGTTCTGTTTATTTCTTCTATGCCCTGAACCAGACTGACCTTTAGATTTGTCAGGTTGTATTACAGGTAGTGTCCATATGAAGAAATGGTAAAAGTTAAATTGGTACCAGACATGCTAACCACAAAAACAAATTCTAAAGTGCACTGACAAAATATTAAACAATTTTAGAAATATTGTTGTCTCGGATACGTACTGGAAAATATACAATCTGTGTAAGAAAAGGTTTTGTCTTGCATAAAATAAATTTTGATTGTCAGAGCATAGATGTAATGTATACATAATGGTAAATTCACAGGTAAAAGTTCCCAGGAATGGAGAAAAGAACTTAAAGATTTCCACCAAGTGATGAGAGTAGGATAAAACACAGACTTGAAAATCCAAAAAGGAATTGTGAATGGAAAAATTATTGTTACTGATATCACGAGGTTGCTCATCCATTTTAGGATACCTTTTCCCAGTTTCAGAATGCATGTGTACAGATGTTTTTCAGTGCATAAAGATCAACTCACAAAATTCAGAATTCATATAGTGTATAGAATTTGTGGAAAATGTAATACAAAATGCTTATACTTTCTGTAATTTGCACAGAAAATAGCTATTATTGATTTTTCTGGTTCAGTCTACCAGACTAAATGTTCCCCACTCCAGATCTTCTTTCATTCCATGCTACATTAAAAACAAATACTTTTCAGTCTTTTGTTGAGAACATTCATGTTAATATTCAATACCTACATACATCATATTAAGAAAATACCATCCAACATAGTCAACAAAGTACTTTTATCCTACAGTATGTCACAGTATATTGTTAGGATAATTCTGTATTTTTTTTCTAGCATGTAATATCCAGTAGGTTGATAGACATCATAAATGGAGCATGAATTATGTTATATCATCATTTCCATTGTGATGGCCTCTAATTTCCCAACACACATTGCTTTTTAGAGATTATTGCAGCACTTTCCTCATCAAATATGATGAACTTTGAGTATGTTGTATCATACACATTAGAACAAGATTCTAGTTTTTCCTTTTTTTCTCATGCTCTAATTTTCACAACTGCAGAAAACATACAATAAAGAAAAAACTGCCAAGTAAGCAGGACACCAGCAAACAAAACTTAGTTTCTCAGTTTTATATGTATGGCATATTACAGAGTAACACTAGGCAGAGTGTTGGAATACCTAATGTCAAAGCCCATTTTGTTTCAATACATTTTGCAAAGATTAAACATCCAGACCAAGGCATATGATGTTATACATCAGAATTTGTCCTCTTCCCTTCCCTTTGGGAAAAACTTTTTGCCCATTTTTCTATTTTCTCAATTTTCTTTCCATGTCTTAGTGCCCAAAGCATTTTACTCTTCCTCTCTTGGATAATGATATTATTTGAAAAATCTGTCCTGGTAACTTACAAGAGAGTTTGCTTGGGTGTAAATTTATAAATGGATTTTACAATAACTAATCTAAGACTGTATTTCCCTTTTCTCTGTGATTACGTGGGTACTATCACAAAGCTATAGCTTAATGTGATGTAGGCATTTTCAAGTTTGTTATATTTTACCTCCTTCATCCTTATACATTTATTCTACTTTTGAAAGATCTTTTATATATAGTTTTAATTTAATCCTGTAGTGGTTTTAGTAGTGATTTAGAACATATCCAGACATACAATATCTATTTATTCAATATTCTAAATAATTACCTTCATTCTAGTTTTTGCATTCAAAAAAGGATTTTTTAATATTTGTCCTTATTCTTAGACATAATGTCTAAGGGTTATCGAAAAATAGCTGTTGGTATCAGTCTTATTACAGCCATGGAATACTTGTTTTAAAATAAAATTAAAAATAAGTAAAAACATTTAGCAGTCTAATATATAAACTAGTATTTTCTATGGAAGTATTAATTTGCTTGCAGGTGGGTTCAGATTATACACTGAGTACTAGCTGTGGAAAAAGTTGAAATATCTGTCGTTCAGGTAATTAGAGGGTTTAATTTCAAAATCAAAACCAGTCAAGAAAAACTGTAACTCTCTTTTTCTTTCCAGTATGTTCAAATCACATTTTTATTTTGACACCACTTACTACTATTCCTTCTCAAATAATGACTTCATGTATTTATGCCTAGTATGACACCTGCAAGGTTTGTAGTTTGGTGTTCTGTGTTCAATACATCTTCTTTTTTCTTTTCTCTGTACGTGCTTCTGTGGCCTTTTATAATATGGATGTTCATCCTGCACTTACAGATCTTTCTGAAGATTGAGAAAAATGGAACAGTGCCCAAATATTATTAAAGCATGTGTGAAAAATGTCAATTATCTTAGGTATACAGAAGTGTTTCTCTAATTCTTGTATTGGCTTATCATGTATTTTACCATCTAGCCATTTAGTCATTCTCCCTTAATGCTATGTACAATTTGGAGCCCAAACTTGTATGTCTGAAGAAGTAAAAAGAAATATGAATAGCTTGAAGTTAATAAATACATGGACAAAGAGACTGGGAGAATTAGCAACTTGTACTTGATGTAAAATTGTGTTATTTGAAATCACATTTGCTTTCTTGTGAAACAAACTTCTGTTCCTGGACACAGGAATATTACTGTTTTTATGTATGCTGTCAATATATATCTAGGAGATGTGCTGCCACTCTCTAATCCACAATGGCTGAGTGAAAAACAGACTTCTGATTTTCAGCTCCATTGCTCTTGTTACAGAAGAGTTATCTTTGGGATTTCCCAAAGGGCATTATAAGATTAGTTTCCTTGTTATAAACTATCAGACTCCTTCATGTGCATTCTGCTGTTAAATAGTAGTTTGTACACTAATTAAGATAAACCACATAACAAAACCCCATTTACACCATAACAATTAATAACACAGAGCATCAGTTGATGGAACATATTTTATGTTAACTTGATGGTACAAATGTAATAATGACCACGTAAAATGCTGATTGCAAATGCAAGTTCCAGTTCTGCATTGATTTTTGAGGACCTAACCCCCTAATTTTCTCATTATATAAAATAAAATGCCCATCATTTTCTCATGGTATAAAAAAAAACTTTTAACATTTTTATAGAACTCCCTATATAAGTTAAGTATTTGCAACTGTTCTTTTCTAAACTCTTCTTTTTAATGTTTGTTTTATTTTCCCAGAGGATGATTGATGCTACATAATAGAACATGCATCAGTATCCAATAAGTAATTACATTTTGTTTCTCAAAATCTTTTCCACTGCATGGTTGCTTAGGTAATTGATTGTTGCTTATTTTAGAGAAGGCATTTCCAATTTCTAAACTGATAATTTTAGTAACTGTGGAAGTGTGTTTAGAAGCTCTTTCTTCCTTTCTTCCTTCCTTTTTTTTTTTTGGTTTTTTTTCAGTGTTGGTTTGCTGGCTTATATTGGTCCTCAAATAGACCAGTGGTAACAAAGAGTTCACTAAAATAGATTGATTATTAGGAGGTGATATGGCTGGATTTTTTTTCTTGAATGTGGATTCTTTTCCTAGAAATTCTTGATTGTTTCCTGACATTTTAGTCCCCAGCTGTATGTGATAATCTGAGGGAATGGTCAAAAGTCACCTCCACACAGGTGAGGAGACTGCTTTGGAGGAGTCAAACCCTGTACGTGGTATAAAGGTGCTCACACAAGGGTAGAGCCTTTCTCCTCATCAAAGTGACCCCATGGGCTGGGACTTCTTTTCAGAAAGATGCAGCAGTGTATGAGGTCATGTATCAAAGATTTTTGAGTGGGTTTTGGTTTTATGTGTGTAGAGGAATTAATCTGAGTGGTTTTTTTGTGTAGGAGTTAGGGCGCTGTAACTGCTGTGTTGTAGGGGCTTTCCCAAGGATATGCATACATGTGTGTATCTCCAGACAATCATTTTTGAGTATGTAGTGGAAGTTTTCCAGGAAGTGGGTGTGTTATCTCTGTGTTTTTTGCACAGTGTAGACCTAGGGGAGTAATTAGGTAGAATACCTCTTCAAAAGTGACTGATGAAGAGACAACTATACCAGCAAGTTGATTCATGGAAGGACTAGAACAGTTCAGAGCTGTCTTTGTGACACAGGAACTGAAATTTCAGTTAAAATATTTCTGCCAATATTGCCCTGTTGCTTGCTGAAGAAATTATTTAATTGGGTGGTGTTGTTTCTGTGGTTTTGGTGGGCTTAGCTGGGAGAAGAAGTTCACCCTTGATTTCTTTTTTAGTTCCAAAAAAGAAAAAAAACATACTTGTAGAAATCTCTAACATTTCTTTTTTGGATTGCAGGATTTAATATTTCCGTATTTAATTGACTGTTACCTCTTTGTAGAAATTGTGAGATGTGTTCTGTGTCATGGTGAATTCAGAAGTACTTTGTATAGTCTGCCTTGTCCCTAAAAATAGATATAAAATTCAGTTAAGTAAAAAATCTTGCAGTAGTTGTTGTTGATGTATTAAAGTGGTGTTCACTTAAAATACATAGATTAATTTTTCTGTAAGATTTAATTTTAAAATTATTTTAAAACCCAATGTAAAATTCTTGCAATTTTTACTGTATGAAAAGAGTGATAAATTGGTAGTCATCTAGGAGCATATGTGCACATACACAGATGTTTATACAATTGACCTGAAGGAATGGCCTGAAGTTGTGTTAGGGGAGGTTTAGATTGGATATTAGGAAAAATTTCCCTATGGAAAGGGTTGTTAGGCATTGAACAGGCTGTCCAGGGAAGTGGTGAAGTCACCCAAGTGACTCAAAAAATGTGTTCAAGACTTTCAAAAACAGCTCAAAAAACATGTGCACATCATTTTGGGAAATGGTTTAGCAGTGAACATGGCACTGCTGCATTAACTGTTGGACTGGGTGATTTTTAGAGGCCTTTTCCAAACTTAACAATTCCATGTTTCTCTTTCATGGTTTTGAGCACTGGAATCCTGCTTTCTGTGAATATGGGGTTAGCAACAGTTGTTCTGGAAGGATAGTGCACATGGACAGGTAATAATACATGTTTATGGTGCCTAGTAGGTATTTGAGTTTAATCTATTTTCTGAACTTTGAAAATATCTCCTAAAAATAGTACAGTGGGAAAATAAAGTGAAGAGAGTGAGGCAAGGGGCAGAGGGGTGTTTCAGAAGTAGTAAACTTACTAGAATCAATTTCCTGAGTTTACAGTTCTCATGAGATCATTCCCTGCTATAACATCTAGTGTTGGAGTGTGTGGGAAGAGGGAGAGATTTTCGTGGTGAGGGAGGAGGAGTAAGTTGTTTACTTGGGCTTTTTTTAACAAAAAAAACTTTGACAAGACTTGTGATACTCGGAGACTTAGTGTGACTATAATGATTCATTCTTGTCTGTCATTTTAGACTGTCATGTGCTACACTTTGAAAATAGCATGTAAAACCCCATGACTACTGTCCCAGAGGGCATCTCTCAAAGTTGTGCATAGGATTTCTTGAGCCCATCTCAATGAAAAATTTATTTTTTAGCTAAATTAATGTTGATATGCTGATTCATGTTTATGCTGTGAGCTCTTTCTGCATTATTGATTTATGTATGTTTGGCATACTATATATCAAATATATCAAGGAAAGCTTGTAAATTTGTTGAACTATAATTGAATATAGTACAGATGTTATAATGCCATTATTTCCTGACTGTGAGTTATAAGAATCCCATTTTTTAACTTTCATAGTTCTATATAAGAGTTAGTTCATTGTTCTAAATTATTGTTATTGTGCTCCCATAATGTCCCAGAAAGTGAAGGAACTTACAGGTCTTAATTGAGTTTCCAAATCATCAGGGAAGGAACTCACTATTTTTAACAGTGAGTTTAACTAACCAGCTTAGTTTGTAATGAAACATATAAGCTCTGCTTTACAGAGAAAGGACTTCTACACAGATATTCATTGTTTGACTTCGTACATGGACAGTCATTCTTTGTGAAGTTCATTGGCTTCATGATCTTGTTTAGTGAATGAAACTCATACACAGCTTTCTTTTGTTTCTGGGAAAACTTCATGATGAAATAAAGAGGGATTTCCTTAATGAATTTGAGAAAAACAAATGGGTCTGAACTCTTAATCCAGACCTTTTACTGCTTTCTTCTCTTGGCATCAATGAGTAACTAAAACATAATTTAAAACAATACTAATCAAAAGTTACAATTGTTCTTAAAATAGCTAGAAATGTTCAGTGCTTCAGTAGGAATCTTGAATCTGTTGTTTTTTCAAATGCTAGTGAAAAGTGTTGAATTTAGGGATATAGGAAAAGCTGCAAAGGGTCAGTCTATAATTCCATTTTGACTTGTTTCTTACCTCTGGTAGGAGTCTAGTAGGTTGGAAGCTTTGGGACTGAAGTATATATAGAAATGGAAATGTAGTGGTACATCTCTCTTATATGCACCTTGTATGCCTCATGGATTTCCTCAGTATCAGACTGTATCCAGAAGATGGTCAATACAGGAAATTGGTTCCTTTTTTGGGAAAAAAATTGTCTCAACTTTTCATACATCTTAATGGCTTAGGTCTTATAGTCTTAATGGTCTAAAGCATCTTAATGGTTTAGGTCTTATCCAACCACACTGGATTTATGTGTTCACTAAGCTATATTATGTTTGTTATTCTATGTAGAAATAGTTATTTTTCTTAATGTGCCAAGAATGCACGTGTACCAACCTGAGAACAGGAGTGATGATAATTGTTAAAAAGTCCACATCCTCTCTGTGGGCATGGGAATACATACTTATACAATATCACACTACAGTCCTGGAGTTTTTCTGCCATTTATCCTTGTACTGAATTTTTTTCATACACCCTGCATTACTGCCAAGAAGAAAAAAAGAGGAAAAATAAATTGGCCAATTGTTTTAGCTCAAAACAGGCTGTAGGCTATAAATTAGGATAGACAAGATAACAATTCTTCTCCTAAATGTAGGTTAAAGCCCTTCAGACCAGAACTCTGATGAACCAGAACTAAAAACCACAATGGCTAATTGGATATGTCCAGGTCGTACAGTCGATGTAACAGCTGTGTAGTGTATGCTTCACTGAGCAGCATATGCTGCTATTTTAAAGGAAAAGAGTAATCTTTGGACTTGACACTTGAAGAAAAAAAACTGGATTTCTGTGACTTTTTATTGCAGAAAGTCTCCTGTGTTTCATAAGCTCTGTTTGATCAGTACTGTGTAAAGTGTCTTAACAGGTTCAAAACTCTTACTAAATATAGTCTAGCAAAGTTGCATGTAATTATCAGAGTCATTGAACTGGAGGGTTATTTACAGCTATGTTGTGGTTCTTCAGCCTTTATCACTGCACTTCTGATGATAGCAGTCATCTACAGAAATGCCACCGAATATCAAACACACTATTTAAGTGGTACTGATCATTTAAATGTGTAATCTCCTAATTTCCACATAAAATAGAATTAAATATGTATTCCAAACTATTATAAAACTCCTGTTCACCAGAACTATGGTTTTCAGTCTTGTGCACTTTCAGAGTACTTCACTGATTTGGCATCTATATTTTAATCCTTACTTTTCAGAAATTTCATGCCTCTTTTTAGTGAAGTCTGTAGTAAATAAATGACTATGGACAGTATATGTCAGAATGTATGTAATATATTTAAAGTTCATTTTACCCTTTGAGTTTATTTTAATTCTGTCAAATAACAAATCCAATCAGAGGGGAGCATCAAGCTTCAGCACAAAGCTTTCCTCCACAGTGCAACTACAAGAATTTCTGTAAGGAAGGAACATTCAAAGAGAATCAGACGACTGGGTACCTTTTGCTACAGTTCTTCTCAGTGTGTTGGCTCTTGGGAATTCATTAATATGTGGAAAATCATTCTAGACATAGTTGAAAACCAGCAGTGAATGTTACAATCTATTGATAATTTACTTTCTGCAATAAATACTCAGAAAGCCTACTGCTGTACTGTTTGGGCCTGATTTACCCTTGTATAATCCCAATGAAATCACTGCACTGAAGTCTATATTTATTTTGGCTAACAGTATGTGTATTCCTGAAAACATCTTATCCCATTTTTAGCACTTTAAAAAAAAACCCAAAAAACCAAACATAAAGTGACTAGGGCACTATTATTTATTTTCATTTAAAAAGCACGAGTATGTTACCTTTTTCATTTAGCATTAAACTCAGGTATACTCTAATATAACTCAAACTTCAACCATTAGCAAAAATAAGATAACTCAGACACTACAATCACAAACTGGTAACCAGTTGCTTTTTGTAATCATCTACTAATCTTTGATATGTGGTAACATATTTGTTCAGGTTTATGCTAGTACCAGTTTCTCTACCTGCAATTGCCCTGGTAATTCTGTTTCTTCTACACCACTACTGCCACTAAGAAGAATAAGATACATAGATAATGCTGATTTTCTTTCAATATGCTTTCTGTTTTCAGGACATTTGTACAGTCAACATAAGCTACCATGTATTTGCTGATTTCTCAGTATCCTTGAAAGTGCTACAACAGTAAATCTGTTTTGCCTTATATTTCAGTCCAATGGGTAATGGGATTTTTAATAATTATTAGGACCTGAGAATAAGCTTCCTTTAAAATGAAATGGGTCTTCTGCAACTAGGAAATGGGTAGGAGAATCAAAAATGAAATATACCTTCTGTAGGCAAAATGTGCAGATGTGTCATGTGAAACTGTTATGTAACCTGAAGAGTCAGGGAGGAGATGTTTATTCAGCTCAGTGAACAGATACTGGAGTGTGGTTCAAAACTTTAGGACACTAAATTAAACATCATCAGTGCCAGAAAGGAACAGGCTACAGATTTCACATACAGCTATGGTGATGTCTTCATGCAACTAGAAAGAAGAAAAAAAGTGCAGGAAAATTCTTCTAGGACTAAAACTCTTTTTCTCCTGCTGCCATTATCTTTGCTAGTAGGTTCTTCTGTGCTGCTGTGAAAGCATGCCATGATTATTTACAAACAAGAACTAATGATATGAACTCCATTTTAGCAGTTGGAAGGGTTTGAAAGAGCACAAGCCTCTCTCGTCTGTAGGTGTCAACATGTAGATATTAAAATAATGCATCAAAATTGAAATAGTGTCAAAAAATGTAAAAAGTAATAAGCTCTGAGCTGCTGAAGTTATTATCTTGGAAATAAGTTTCTAGTGGCACTCTATGCGTGATTTCTTCAGTTCCCTTTGTAATCAGTTTAAAGGTTTTTCCTACATGCAGACACAGAGAAAAATTAATCTGAATGAGTTTTGAAAGTGTTTAAGTGAAACTCTAAGTAGGCACCCTTATCCAGAATCAAAGTAGTTTTGACTCAGTTCAGCTGAATTGAATTAATTTAGAAATTAATTCAGCTAAATTGAATTAAGGCCACTTAGTTATGAAGGAAGGTATCAACAGGAATGCCTAAGTACAGTTCATTAACTTTAAGACTTTTAATAACTTGTTCTAACTTTTCTTGATCATCACTTACACAGGCAAGTGATCTTGATTATTCTTAACACAGGTACACTCTCCAGATTTTCCCTAAGATTTTCCTGTGGAGTGTCAGAGGCTCATTCTACAATACTTCTGCCATGTGGAACAACTTTGTCTTTCTTTGCTTAATCAGTATTAAAAATATATTTTTCCTTTTCCTCTTTCTCCATCTCACCTTGTTATTCCTGCTAGTCATGTTTTCATCTGTTAATCCATGCAGGAAGGACTGTCCTGTCATTGTCCCAGTAAGAAATTAGTATGTAGTCAGTTTTCACTGTGGAACTGCTTACTGAAAAGTGCTGTATGCTTTTTGTCCCATGGCATCACTACAGCTCAAAAAGCTACTTAACAACCTGAAGTGGACATTTGCAAAATGCAATGTGCAGAATTACTGGTGAAGCTTCAGAGCCTAAACACATGCTCAGGGTGATTTGCTTGGCAGTAACATCTTTGGGATGTCATTATCAACAGTTTCAAACTGTTATGTAATAGTAGCTGTTTTAGCAGGCCCTTTTACAGTCCCTTGCTCCCTTGTATTAACATTAATTTTAAGAAATACCATGAAAGGATAAAAGAAAATAGTCCAGGGTTGATTTTTTGTGAGCTATGAATGGCAACAATGTGAAAATGCAGTAAATATAAATTTACTGCAGTTACATTACATAACAGGGTCATGCAGGCAACCCAGGCAAAACACAAGCTAAAATTTAGTAAATTTACAAATTAATTCCTCAGATTTTCTCTCCATAAAGTAAACAAGCATGCAAACCTTGAATGAAGCTGAATGAAGGAAAACTTCTCTGTGAGGAGCCTCAGGTATATAACGCTTTCATAAATCTGTTGAGGAGCATGTCAAGACAGCCAGCTGCTTTATTCATCTTATCTCTGTTTATATTTTCCTATAGTATTGGCTCCTGAGTACATATTTTGTAGTACAAGCACATTATAACCCTTAAGCAGCAAGATAATTGCTTAGAGCTGATTCAGTCAGATTGTTTGTTGGAATAAATCCTGCTCCTTACTGCCTAATCACAGGAAGCTTTGCAGGCTCTGTGGCTGTTTTGTAAGGATTCACAAATCTCATACTCTTTGAAACAAATGTCTGCATTTTCAGGTTTGTAATACCTAACTGTGTTCAGACAAACTTGGAATTTCTTGTATTCCAACAGGTTGTGAGGCTTGCAGAATAGGATGAGTCAGAGGAGAGAATCCATCGTAGCTGTACCCATTACCAGTCCAAGTACAGGAATGTGACAGTAGTAAATCCTGATTCAGTCATTATTGGCATGACAGGCCATTTTCTTTCTGATTGGCTTCCCAGAGCAATAATACACACAAATCCCTACTAAAAGAGCCCTCTATGAAGGAGTTACAATTTGTTTTAGGATCAGCTACTCTGTGAATTTCATGCGCTCTAATGCTGTTGTAGTGCCATCCTCTTTCTTTTCTAAATGCTACATTGTCTTTGAAAAATTAGTTTTTTAAGAGAATAATATATGGGTTGTTTTTTTCTTCTTTAGATCCTTGCTTAAGAATTCTTTTGAACTTAAGTCAGACCACCTGAAGCCTTGGCCATGAGGAATTTGCTTAATAAATGAGCAAGCCTTCAATAGTCACTACAAATTAAGACAATCAGATCTGTTTTCACCTATTTCTCTTCCACTAATTTTTCAGTTTCTTCTACGACATTTTTATTTCCCTTTCTTTTACTGTGGTGTTCTTTATGTCCTTTTTTTTTTTTAGGATTTAGTTTTTCCATTGATTCTGATTCCTCTAGAGGAAGGCAGTACATGAGAAACTGATCAGGCAATTTGGTTTTTTTCCAATGATGTCCTAATGCCCTGCTTATCACTTCAGCTGGTATTTAGCTCTTTTGGGCTATTTTTGAATTTTTTATCCTTTCTCTTCTCTTGGTAAAAGAAGCTGTCAGGCACATCTTGCCCTTTGGCTGCTTGTGATGCCTCTGCTTAGGCTCTGCAGAAAAGGTGACTGCCATTCTGTAAAAGGCAGGAAAACTCACTAGAGAGGAGGTCTGGGTAGGGACTGAATACACAGGTCCACTTTTACTGTGCAGATTTTCAAGAAATTGGTGTTTTATTATCATATAAAGGTAGAATGTCATCTCTTAAGTCCTGTGCTGCTCACACTGGAGAAGGGTTTTAAAAGTCTGTTATTGAGGCCTTTTTTGGGTATTTTTGTTAATCCTAACTGAATATTTGGTAGAGGAATTTTATTTGCAGTAGCTGTAAAAATGAGTGTTATGATTGCCTAAAGTTAAAATAATTTTGAATGTTATATTCTTCGATTAAAATCTAAAAAAGAAAAAACACCCAGTGGGAATTTTGGACATGATAAGTAATAAGATAAATAATACTGAATTATTCCAGTTAGCTTTAATTGTTTGAATAATCTTCCCATGATTCTCCGAGCAAAATGCAAAACAAATATAATACTGTACAAAATAGTAGGCAGACTCTATATCATGATTGTATTTGATAAATTTAAGAATATGTCTGTTTGCTGGAGAAAAAGCAGGCAATTTGATTTTTTTTTTCTTTCTATATTTAATTAGCACACAATCAAAATAAAAAATGTATTGTTACTGGGAAAGTTTTTTTACTAAGACCCAGTGGTTTCATATGGTCTCTGCTCTTGCAGCTACTCTCCAAAGCAGTGTAGCTCAGAAAAATTTAGTTAATGGTGATAACTGACAGATGTGACTTCTCTCTGGGACTCCTCATCAAAACATAGCTATCATTTTAAACCTTTATGAATATTGATGGTGATGCTTACATTACTTGCTTTAGATAAGATTTTTTACAAATATTCCAAATTACATTTGTCACAGCAATAACAGGGGCAGTCTATGCACCTGCTTGATGAAACTATAAGCAAACAAGTTGAAGAAAGAAATGTTTAGCCAATAGATATGTCTAAAAAAATCTATGTTTTTCTTTAACTTCAAAGAAGCCAACAAAGTTTTTTCAGGTGGCAGAATATATTGCACTGTCTCTGATCTCAGTTTTCAAAGGACAGGAATTAGGGAAGCATATACTCAGTATTGATACTATTATTCTTTTTTTTTTTTTGAAAAATACAGTGAAAACCTAATTCACATTGCTGGGGACAAATTCTTGTCACGAGTTCCATTACAAAGGTAGCCCAATAGAAGACATTGACAAAGGTCAGCATAACATGGAAAATGTTACTAAAATGTTGAAAGTGTACAGGGTCAGGTATTACAATAAATGACCAGTAGCTTTGAAAAATAATGAAATTAGCTCTCAACACAGCAATATCTTTATTAGCATTCTACTCAGAAATGTATGTATGCTTTTAAAATTGTACATTCACTGCATAATGCATGCAAAACAGTGAAAAGTGGTTTTGTCAAGTGAATTGAAAACAGATTGATGCTGAGAGAAAAATTGCTTAAAGGACACAAGGGAAGCATTCTGCCTCGAGGGGATGGGTCCATTTTTGCCCTGGTAAATCTCATGTAAGCTTGGAGTAATGGAGATGCAATTTAGTGGGTTTTTTCTACCTTTTTTACCTTTTACTTTAAAAAGTTTTTACCCATCAGTAACACACAACATTGTGAAAAAGGGAGGAGAATTTTATTAGTTAAGTTATTGGATAATGCTTTGTCAAAATATCAATTATTGTTTAACAAGGTCTGGTAAAAGGTAGGTTAAAAGCTGGCTTCTAATAAAAAGCAAAGGTCCTCACTATTTCAGGGCAATAGGATGCCATCCTGATTTTAGATGTTTGGGAGAGGAGTAGTACAATGCCCTAGCAAAATAGTTAAGAGTGTACTACTAATGCTGTTATAGAAATTTTATAGAAATATTGACTTGGAGCCTCAGTTTTATCAGAAATTATAACTCACAATATGCATGTCTAGCATAATGGGAAGGAATGATTGTGGACGTTTACCAGTAACACACCTTACCAGGAATTCCTGGGAAGGGTTTCAAGAGATAGAAAGTAATATTCCCACATGTTCTGATAGAATTTGAGAGTTAAGAGCCATATAAAAAGTATATTTTGGTACTAATTTAAAAAAATTAAATTAAATTGGTGTGCTTTTGGAAATCTTTATCAATTTACTTTTTTCCATGACCGTCTAAGATTTCAGTCAAGATAACAATGTTGAGGTAAAACCTTCAGGCTTCACAGCTGCAGAAACTTCTTCAGCTTCTACTGAAATTTTTGCAGCAAACTTGGAAAACCAATCAAAATATTACTCCTGTGTTATGTACAACGTTAACCAAGCAGGCTTCAATTCATGTATTTAGTATTCACCTGTTTGCCTTCACATCACTGATGTTTTTGTTGTGAAAGCACTAATTATTTTCCTTCAAATTAAAGAAATTCAATGAATGATCATTAGACAAACTCCTTGGAGACCATCCCTGTAACAGCTAGACAGATAATTAGAAAATAACTAAATTAGATAATTGGAAAAAAGTGATAAGTAGTGCACATTGAGCTAGACATTGTTTATATTGTTGATTGCCATAGAACCTTTTTCCTTGGCAAAGTTCTTCTGTTATTTAAATATGTGTAATACAAACCATGTAAAAATAGCTCAGCAACTGCTCCATGAACTTTTATAAATACCTAAATTAAAATAATGACTACTACTGACATAGGTTTTATCCAGCTTCTCTATCATGTCTCCCAGAGTTTTATATTTAAACAATAGAATAGTTCTTCATTATTATGAGTTTTTAATTTAATAATCCTTCTGTAGGATCTTTGATCTCTGATTATTTGCAATGATTCAATTTAATTGTGGTGAACTATACTAATCAGCACTTGCTTAATTTTCCACTTTTCTTTAACAAAAGTTAGTTCATATCAGACTAATAACTTCCAATTGTTAGATAGTCATATGAGTCAGCCAAAGAGAAACTTTTCCTGATTACTGACAGTGTGGTACATGGGGGAAGTGACTCATGTTACCAGGATTGTAGACCACAGGTCCTTTTCTGGAAAGGACTGTGATTAAGGAAGGTGTGCCCACCTTTGCTCTGTTAATTTTGGCATGAAGAGGGAGCAGTAACTCAATGAAAGGGCTCTCTGCTTTTCTTACTTCTGTAGATTGTAGAAAATAGAGATCTGCTGTGTCATTATTCTTGTTAGATGTAATCTGAGCTTTTAGGTTTTTTCTGAAATGTTCACGAGACTGATTTTAATGGGGAGGCTGAAATAAATAATTATTTATTTGGTATGACTGATGTATTCCATATTGACCTTAGGAGGATCAAAAAGATTTACTATGAATAAGGCCAAGTGATGGACAAAATCATAAAGGAAAATACAACCTCTCTTAAAGCCTCAATGTTACCAATTCTTATCAGAGAAATAAATCTGTCCTTTTGTTGTAAGAGAAGTGAGATATTTATCACTGCTGTTAGTCTCTAGAAATAGTCACCTTTCCATATTAAGAATCTATGGACTCGGGGGTGAGCAGATCTGTTACTGTGAAATTGTATATTTCTGTCCATGGCCTAGACCAGTCTGATGGCAGATGGCTGCTTTCAAGCCTACTTACAGAAAATTAGTCTACAATAACAGAAAGTAGGAGTTGAGACTTTAAAATATGCTTGCAATTGTTAGCCTGTAAATGATGTATCAAAAGTGTAAGTTCTGAAAGGTGTGAGTAATTGAGATGCAAATAAGATTGAAGTCTGTTCCCAGAAAAAAAAGCATTACTATTTTCTTAACTTCTATGTAAATAATTTCTTTTCTGTTGTAGTTGGCATAGATTTGATGTGAAATCTTTATATAATACTAATAAAAATATGCCTTACCTTCTTTCACATGGTGAGCAGCTAGAAAGTCAGAGCAGGAAATTTTACTGCTACTCTTTCTTCCACATGTGTAGATTAATTCCATGGCTTTTTCAAAAGCTTGAAATTTTAATGCTTCAACATTTGCCATAATGTACAAAGAATTTTGAGAAAGATACTGGGATAAGGGAAGAAGGAACCAGCAATTATTATTTGTCTGAATATATTAAGTTTTGACCTAAAGAGAGACCCCTAAAGACTGATGTGGCAATTCAGTTTTCATATCCTTTTCATCTTTGTTCTTTTTTTTTTTTTTTTTTTTGTCAAGAGGGACAGTATGGTTTCCAGATCTACTTGTGATACTGTGTTATGTTTGTGGGTACAAATGAACAGTAAGAACTAAACAAAAGCATGTAAATAAATCTGTGTGAAGCATTGATTGAAAGGCTGGGTAATTAAGATGCTTGACTACTACTTTTAAATCTAGATTCAGTCTGGTACTGTAACCATGAAAATTCCTGAATAATTACATTTCTAGCAGACAAATTTGGAAAGAAATTATTTTCTCTTGTGAAAGCCACAAAGGCTAAAGAGGTTGGGGTAATTAATTCCTGTGCAATTAATTTAGATCTTCAGTCTTTCAATCCTTTTACTTGGCTCTCTGATTACTTATCACTTCAAGTTATTTATTAAACAATTAAAAGTTACAAGTCCAAACAAAGAGGGAGGAAATTTTCCTTCTCCTTTGAAAAATTTCATCCCTGCCCATGGCAAAGGGGTTGGACCTTGATGATCTTTAAGGTGCAAGTTGCTTCCAGTGAACTGATGACTAAATGAGAGATACTCAAGCAGCAAGGACATTCCTCCTCCCCCTTTCCCTTCCCTCCTCAGTCTATGGTATTAAGGCAAAGATCAAGGGATTTGGGTTTGTTTTTTTTAATTCCTGCTTCATAAATTCAAAAGAATTTTAAGAATGATTATAGGTCATAGAAATACAAGTGATATACAACAGAAATGTAAGATACCTTCTAACCCTGACCATTCTGTTATTCTAGATGTAAGTATTGGTGTTTGTTCTTAGGAAATCATTAATTTCAGTGATCTGAACTTAATTTCAGTGATCTGAACTTGGGCATAGAGATACCCAATCTGAACCTTCTGGAATGTAAGTGTTGAAAAATCTCTTAGAAAAACAGTCTTCAGGAATACTGTTTATTTTTAGCTTTTCTTTAGAAAAATTATCTTCTCAAGTTTGTCTTCAGAAATCAGACCCTTCAAAACACTTCAGAATATCTTTAGTTTCTGACTGTTGACTCTTGTTTCCCAATTTATCTGTCTGTAGTGAATTCCCTAAAGGCTGAGACCATCTGGTCCTTCAGTTTATTTAACTGTTTCTCAGTTTTTGTGAGCTTTGAATTAAAACTGTCAGGCTCAAGGTTTTTAACCATAACAATTTTTCAGACATCATTAATTTTAATGTTTCCAGGATCTGTTCCATTTTTGCTCTTACACTTATCTCCCACAGGAGCAAGAGTTTTCTTTCTTGTAGAATGTGCTTTAAAAGGGGATTAAAATGAAATAGGTAGGGGGAATCACTGACTTGCAATTCAAGTCTTTATTGGAGTTACTTCAAATTTTCATTAAATAGGTGCTCATGCTTTTGCCTGCTTTCATGTAACCTTCCATTAAGTATAAAAATAAATCTATTTTTCCAGTGGACAAACCTCCTCAGATGTGTGTGGTGATTATATATGCTAAGTGAGCACATAATAGTACATTAATTATTAACACCTTCTGTAAAGGTTAACCACCTACTCTCAAAATACCTCTGGGAGGCTAATAAGTATTATTTTTATCCTTGGGGGTTTTTTAATTGACAAGATGTACAGACACTGATTTATAAATTCTGATGGTACCTTTCACATCTTTTCTACAGGAATTGAATATTTAGTATACATTCAGTTAAACTTACATGTCTTTTACTCTACTGAGAGAATTAGTTACCATTTACTATCCCAGTGAAAGAGAGTGAAATCCTAAATATGTTTTTTTATGGATCTTTTGTGATATATACACTATGTCAGTCTTCTTACAGATTTTTTAAAAATATCTTAATATTTCACTAAAAATAATACTTTGGGGATCACTATCACTGCATAAAACCAGAAGTTTAATATTGATATAGACGTGAAAGATAAAAACACATATTGATCATGACTTTATCATGGTTATTTTAAATGCCCAGAGCAAGAACTTCAATAGTATGGTAGATAAATCAAAGAAATGTCTATGGATCACTGCTGTGCTTGCACTCTTGTATTAAAGAACAGGAACCTTAAATATTATCCTCTTAAAAAGTGGGATTGTACCACAAGAGAAAATAATTAAGACAAATGTTACCACAGAATGTGAGTCTTGGGTCACATCATTTACTCTTCAAGTCTGTATTTTTCCATTGCTACCATCACAGCTCCTTTGATTTCCTTTGCTGTGACCTGAATCACATTAATTCACAGAATGATCAAAATTTCAAATGAAGAAGGGTTTACCAGATCTTAATAAGGGCTCCTTCTGTAAGGACATCTGTACTTTTCCACATGATAGACTTGAAGTTTTTTGGTGGCTCTCCCACCTCAGGAGTCCCGGGGGCCTTGAGGAAAGGTGTAAGGCTTTGGTTCAGACTTAGAAACTCATCTAAATTAGGACAAGAATATTTTACTTTTAAAAATACTTATCTGCTGAAATCAGTTCAACTGAACTTCAAATTTTAATATTAATGTTTTTAGAAGTGGTTTGCCTGGAGGAGGGTAGCAGACACAGTTGTAAGGATGTTATTTTGTATATAAAGGAGAAGAGGTTTATTTACTTGTTATAAGACAATCTCTCTGCTTTTTTTTTTCTTTTTTACACTCAGAGATTGAAGTAATGTTAGAATTTTAGCAGCCCATACTATGTAGTAGTTGGTGCTGTCATTACCTAGTCTCAGTGCTTAGGAAATCAGGGAGGTGTTCTGCTTCTTTAGTTTGTCTTCTGTACATAAAATTGTGCTTAAAGCCAGTTAAAGTCAAAGTTGAGATATCTGTAAAAAATAGTTTCAGTTCCTGGAGTTCAATCAGCTTGTCACATTTTGCTTATATGTTTTTCACAGTACATTTAATCTAAAAGCCTAAGATATTCTTGGGAATGCTGGCTAATTTTCCCTTCTTTAGAAGCATCACTAATTTTTCAAGACATACATTTTTCAGGGCTGTATATTGCTTTGCACTATTGTAACAATTGCTCCTTAGTTCCATGGGAAGCCTTTAGTATGACCTTCCTTACAAGCACCTGTTGTCTTTGTTGTGTGTCCAAGAGTAATTAATGGCACTGTCCTAGTGGCAAGGGCTGAATGCTAATTTGGCAAAGAAATCTTGATAGAAGGGTTTTGCACTCCTTGTACTTTAACTGAAGGCCGCTGGAGAAGTATATTTATGTTTAGAAGGTATAATCCTTTTATATTTGTTCATTTATATTTATTCTATATATAATTTCATCTTTTACATCAGCTAAATAACATCCCTAATGGGCAAGACAGCATGAGGTCCTGCCTTGTCAGTTAGAAATTACCAGAATACAAATATTTAACATTACTACTGTTGTGCAGACATCATGAAAATATCTGCCAATACTTTCCTAATGATGTTTAAATTAATACTTTTTATGTGAAGAGAATTTCCAGTGTAAGATGTAGGTTCATTGCAGATTTTTAGTCGCAAATCTAACTTGCATATACTGGAAATTAATCAGTTTATACCAGTGGAGGTTCCATTGGCAAAGATTAAAACTACCATCTCTGTGTTTACACTGAATATTAAATCGAGGCTTATTCTGAATTTGTTTCCTAATTCCAAGTTTCCATTTCAATCTCAAAAAGCTTTAACTGTAACTTACAATGTAGTGTAGTCCAGCTTTAGAACTCTGGCAGGGTTATAAGACACAGATTGATGCTGTGGTCCAGCTCACCTCTGATGTGCATCCCAAGCAGAGCTGAGGCTGTTGGCAGCTGCCTCAGTAAGTTGGCTCTGCTCATTCCTGTGCTTTGAAACAAAGACAACGTACAGGAATTTTCCTAATTATCCCATGAAAGAAACAAAAAGCATTCCCAGCTTTTCCAAACGTCAGCATCTATTTCCTTTCAGAGGATGTGTCTAGAGACCAGGAGGATGGAGGAGGATTGCATGACGACAGGCTAAGGTGTGACCAGCTACCCTCCAATGGAGGCAATGTTTGGATGCCCTTTTAGTTAGGAATTTTCCTTGCTTTCCTACCTTGAATATGCATCCTTGGACAAAACCTAGGTCTCAGGTTTACTACAGTTCTTCTGCCACTTCACACATTGTCAAATGATTGTTCAGGTACTAAAAGAAAAATCTCAGTAGAGCTTTAAATTAAGGATTAGAACATAGCTGTAAATTAACAGGAATGTGATTATCTACAGCTATGCGGAGACAGTAAAAATTAGTACTGATTGCTAGGAATGACTGAATAGATATTTCTCTGTTTGCAGTTATTAACCAGATGCTGCTTGCAGGATATTTCTCTGGTTTTCTCATTTACAGGTGATAAATTTTCTCTGGAATGTAAAATAGGCTTTGCCTTTTCCAATATTAGGATATATTTAGTTCAATGCCATTGAATGACACTGAAGGATATTTTACCACAGGAGGAGCAAATGTGCCTGTCTCTATCAGAAAAAAAAGCATCCAAATGCAAATCTGCAAATCTTAGGCTGCTGGAATGTTTGTATAACAAAATGCATTAAAGCAAAGAAGATTGACAGAGTTAACTTGATTTGCCTGTGTTGAGCCTTATTAAGCACTCTATCTCAATATTACGGACTTAATTAGCTGGAATCATAGTTACATCACCTTCAATAGAGAGGATAATTGGTATGAGTTGAAGCAAGTCTAATAGGCTTGACCTTCAGTCACATATTTGAATGGTTAGAAGTTAAATGCATACTATATTTACCTGGAGGTTCAGACTGATCAAGTCTTCAAAAGAGAGAGCTGCAGAAGTCAATGATGAGAAAGTCAAGTGCAGGCATACACACATTTTAAATGTAGCTAGAAGCTGAACTTTTTCCTGGACTCCAAGCACTTTTGTAAAAATACTGCTGACTGGAGCATGGTGTTCTGTGTCTAGGGAATGAAATTGCAATCAAGGCAGTAACAGGTTGTCAGTAAGAGCAAAAGAAATAAAGGCTTTATGTTTAATGCCATAGACTAAATATACCAATGTTAGTTTTCTTCCAAAAAATTAAATCTACCTGCTATCTTCTTTGCAATTTTTGCATATGGTTTCCACATCCATATTTCACTCAGAAATTATTTAACAGATACTGTGTTTATATCTACATCCTTCCTCAAATGCAGTCCAGAGCCCTATAATGATGTCTATCAACTGGGAACATGCCTGAGTGTCCCAGACATGCTCTGGGCATGTTTATCTACACTGGACAGGGCTGACAGTGAAACCATAACAACCTAAGTGAAAGCAGCCTCAGCTCCTTCACAACAGAATATCCTCCTGAATGTCTTGAGAGCCATACCTTGTACATACACTGTGGGAGGAGAGAGATCTTTTAAGTGTCCTGTTCTCATTTCTCCATGTAGGTGTTAGCCCATGAATTTCCAAGGCCTCTGTAAAGATACTTGTTGAAGTGTTTCAACTGTATAAATCTCATCCTTAATTAATGATCCTGAGCCTGGGACACATCACTGAAGGATGAAGAACACAGAGACTAAAGACCAATCAATCTGTTGTGTAGTCTTTGGCAGTGGCTAAAAGCAAGGGCTTGGGAAAGGATGTTTATACAGGGCAGGTCTGAAGAGAAAGTGTCCCAGAACATTTCTCCAGCTCTGGGTTTTCTTGTGCAGTCTTAACTAGGGGAACACCTTAGAATGAGTTGTTGTTAGGAGCTTTCTTCTTAGAGAAAAAGGCAGAATTGTAACTTAAACAAAACTTTAAACCATGAGCTTTATCTGTAGCTGCCAGGCATACTGCTGTACTTTTTTGTACTATTAACAGCTCAACTAGAAAATATAGTGGAACACTGGACTTCTGTGAAATTCAGATGTTAAATGAGTTTTAGTACATGACAGCTGAGAAACTTTACCAGAATAGACAATTAGGAGAGTTCAGAAAGTCTTATTGTTGCTAATGAAAATTACAGCACTTTCAGTATTGCGTAGTGCATATTCTGCCACAATAGTATACTTAAGATCTGATACTCAGCATCTTTTGTGATACTTGACTGAAAGGCATGATATGCACTGCCTTAGTTCTGTCATGACTATTTACAAGCGTGTCAAAGGAGCTGCCTCTCATACATACTTTATTTTTCCTTATTTTAGGAATTAAATCTTATAGTGATCCTGTGTGAGAAATTAATTTAAGACTATCAACAAGATGTTAAATCATAAATAATTGTGTAATTCTTGTAGGCTCCTGGAAATGACTACTTAACATAAGTAGCTAAAAATAATCTTTCAAATACTGCAAAATAGCTGCACTGGATTTGAAGTAGCTACACTTACTTTCTGATATAATATATGGTAAAGATTCAGTGATACACTGATTCCAGAGTTCTGCAGAAATTATCTTGCTTTTGTGTAGCTCTCCCTGAGATGTTTTACTGAATATCTTTCAAAATGTATATGTATATATATGTGTGTGTGTATGTATATATACATAAAACCCGGGTATATACCCACTTAAACATCTATATATGTAAGTATGATGACAGGAAAAGTATAAAAATTTATACATAGTCTTGACTCTTGCCAAATATCTTCCTGAACAGCTTCATGGTTAAGGAACATTGCTGTCATGGTCTATTGTAGGTAAGAGTTACTGCTTACTCCACTGATATTTCACTATGATTTGTTTGCAGCTGAGGTCCTACTCTTTTGTCTAATCTATGTGATTTTATTTGGGTAGCATGTTAGAGATACTTTTAGAGTGCACTGCAGCTCTCCTTCAGTAGATCAGAAAATGAAAAGCATGGGCTAACTTATTTACTTTACTGGTTGCTCATTCAGAAATTAATGTAATTTAATGTAGAAGCATCAATATACAATCCTGTGTGATCCTTCAGGTTCAAGTACCAGCGATTGTTCAGTGGTTCTTGTTCCTGGGACATTAGTAGAGTTTCATTGGTGAAATCAACCAAATTAGAAACTTCCACTGATCACATACAGTATCTATGATTAGGTTTTTCTTAACACTTTTTCATAGACCTCTTGAAATTAGTCCACAGATTCTCAGGGCTCTGTAGTCCATGTGTTGAAATATGTTGACTCAGTAGTGTTGACATAATTCATCAGGTGATGAAACTTGGGTTATTGGCTTTTTACCTGTGTCTCTTCCCAGAGGGAAGAGACAAAATGAGCTCTCTTCATATTTTATTTCTCTTGACTCGCAGCACTAATATTGCTTTTATAAAGGTGGAATGCTCTTAGTTCTCTAGCTTGCCTTTTATGAAAGTGATGTGTTTTGTATCAGATACATGGTTGCTTCATCATTTTGTCAAACACAATTGCTATTCTATAAAAGTGGACTAAGTTTTCCTTTATACCCTGTGACAAATTCATTTTAGAAGCAACTGCAAAGTACTGCATTTCACTCTGGTAGGCCATAAGTTATGTATATGTGGTTAGAATGCTCTGACAGTCTTTTGTACCAGGAAAGGTGTCCCAGTAAACAATATCTAAAACTCTTACCTAGAAGTTGTTACTAGAAATTGTGCTTCATGTAGAGTAGAGCCTTAATGTTCTCTCCAATGGTCATCTGCTGAATCTTCTAAGTTGTATCTAAAAGGAAAAAAGAAGATCACAATTTCTTCATTCTGTATAACTGATTATTTAATAAAAGGTACTTTAGTTGTTTGAGTAAAATGTAGATTTTGATACTGGAAGACTTTACTTATTGACCATATTGTCTTCCACTCTGTAATACTGACAAATTCTAAACCTCAAGTGTCCCATATACAGAAGACTGCTAACAAAAGGCATCCATTTGTTCTAAATAAAAATTCCCCTGATAATTGGTGTTTATCTCATTTGCTTGAGAATATAGCACAATCATTTCACAGAAGAAGGGGAAAAATAAAACCACTGCAATGACTTAGGTGTTGATTTTCCATGTAGGCAGGTATTTCCCTCATTGTATTTTATTATATGTATATATTATATTTATAGATTTTTTAAAAATATTTATTATATATTTTATTATTTATTTTTGTTATTTTATTATGACAGATATTTTTTTCCATTCTAAAGAGAAGTGCCAAAGAATTAATGACTTTAGATTAATCACTGTATCTCACTTACATTTTACTTTCACATAATTTATGCAGTAAACAAAAATCCTCTCTTTAGAAATAATATTATTTCAGGCAAACTTCCCATATTTTCTCATGGTAGCCAACAAGACACATTTTAATGAACAGATTGGAGAGATGGACTGTTTCTATCTTCTTTCACTTGGTGACAAATCCATTCCCTTCCATCTGAGGCCAGTAAAGTGGTCAGAATGTGTTTTCTCTGCATGGCATGGATGGAGGGAACATTTATGAAGAATGAAGAGGAACATTGCTGGATGTTTGCCAAAAAAGAGAGAAATCAGTGCTTTTTTTCACAGCCTGAATACACCCCTCTTCAGAAAGATTTGTTGGAAAGGTTGAAAAGTTCAGATTCCCCTAATGTAATGTTAGTGTTTATGCAACATTTTTGTTCCATTTAATCTTTCCCACAGAATCAAATGCGGCTTAGGGAACTGAGGTTATGCCACCACTGTACTGTTGATTTTGTGTTGTTTTTTAAATGGTGCTGCTAAATCCCCTTCTTTCTTTTTTCTATTCCAAGAACTCTCATTTAGAGAGGATTTAATTTAGCATGTTGCATCTTCTTTTTCCTGCCCTGCAATGGAAAATAGCCAGGCCTCATTTTTTATGTGGGCTTCAGAATACTTTCACAGTCTTTAGGGCAAGTGCAGGGAGAAGAGAGAAAGCTCATGAACTTGGAAATTTTGGCATGTTTATACATTGATTTAAGTTAATACATACAATCTTTTCTAACTCTGTTACTTTGAAAGCTTTTTGACATCTGTTGGCACTGCTGGTGAATTTCCAGCTATGAGACCCATATGGTATGATGGGAACATCGGTTGAGTTCAAGATTTGTTAAAATGTACCCTAACTGCCAAATTGTGTGGATGTTGCAGAGTTTCTTCTCAATTATCTTTTGCTTTCTTGTTATCTCAAGTTAAGGAACTTTAATTTCTGTATTCTGTTGTCTTTTTCGGTAATAAGAGAATTTGTCTGTCCAGTGGATCTCTCCTTAATTCCCAGACTTGTTTGCTAGCTAGAACAGAGACACTATGTTTTGGCAAGGTCTAGGTCTTGTGCTGCATTTTTCACAGGGATATGTACCTTCAGAAGAATTTTTTGCTGCTTCTCTGTCATAATTATTAAACATAGATATTCAAACACAGTTTTCATTTAAATATATAAAAAAAAATTGAATGAAGTTAGCACCAAAACTAAATATCCTGTCACAAGGAGCCAGAGAAAAAATTTGGGGTTTTTAGCTAAAAAAATTATTTTCTAATCTCAGTCCAGTGAGGCAAGGACATGCCTTTGAACAACTCAGAATGCCTATAGGATGCTTCCTATCAGAAATGTAATCAAAGACCCAAGCAGTACTTTATAGTGGTTAAGAACATAAAAGGTAGCCAGTGCACAGCTAATCCTATGAAGATATTTTCAAGAGTTGACAAAGATCCTTTTTTAAAATACCACTTGTTAAATAATGCTACTTCCTTGAGTAAAAATAATATAAATATATCTATTATCCTCTTAAAGGCAAATATTTTAGGTTTTGATAAAAATGGGGTTTGCAATAAAGGAGTTATAAAGCTTCTGAAATAAAGTGTATTTACTAGCTATTCAGAAATGGTTGATTGGGGTGTTACCTTGTAGGAATAATGCTCCTCTCCCTGTTACCTCTTTCCTGTGCAGTGTGAAAGTGAGGCATGGACTGTTTTGGGCTAAGTCACTGTTTGAAAGATAGACCTGTAAGATTATGAAATGTAGCCAGGAAATACATAAATTTGATGTGAATGGAAGGTCTTCATTAGAAATGAATTGTCTGTATTGAAACTAGTCCATTATTTTGGCAAAGTAACGATGTTGTATAAGCCATTTTCCCATGTGCAGGCTATACAACATTATGTGGAACATGCCTCCTAAAACATGGATATTCTATGGAGCTGTAACTAATTTATTAAAATATTGAAACAATATAATCTTTGCTTCTGATTTTGTTAGGCTTTTTGTTCTAGAGCAGACTTGTGCACAAGCTGCCACAAATTTGTAAACGCCTACACTGCAACTGGGATAAATTGAATTTATTTTTTGAGTGGATGAAATATTTTATGGTGAGAATACAGATAGTTTATTCTTTCAATAGAAGGATGGCTATAAAATGGTAGGTCTGTTTATGTTCAAAATCAGAGATAATTTGTAAAGGTTAACAGAATAATGTTAGGTCCTTTTAATGAAGACCTGAGAGAGCTTTGGGTGAAGATGCTGAGATGTCTTGAAGTCATCAGATTATCTAATAAGCCTAAATAGAACTAAAGGCTTTTTAATGTTTGTCTGATACAGGCCCTCTGCAATTTCTTAAACAAAGACCTTCAAATATTTTGACAACAGCTCCACTTCTTTAAATTTCAGACATATGCTTTATTCAAAATTTTACAATTTTCTGTTTCTGTTGAATTAACCGCTTTCACACATCTCACTTTCATGCTTGAATGTTTTCTTTTAAACTCTGATAGTGTTTCCTTTCCTGAAATTTTTCACTTGTTGTTCCAGAACTTATCAAAATAATCAGAATAAGCTGCTCTTAAATTATTTAGAATATCAATGTCTTTTATGTCTTATTCATGACAATATGTAGGATTGACTGACCCAGTCAAGCCTTCTGGAATCCAAGCAAAAATCTTCTCTGCTGTAATCTTCTGTCAAAATCTGCTTTTTGCATTCCTTATTTTGAGCCCATGTGAGCTCATATTTTAGCACTTTCAGCAAAATTGTATATCTCTTATGTGCTTAGGTTAAGATACATTGCAAACATTTCTTCATTCTTATCCACTAGTCTAGTTACTCTGACCAAAAAAATTAAATTAGGATGGTTTAATATGATTTCTTGCTGGCAAATCTGTGTTGTCTGTTTATTATCATGTTATCCCCAGGTGCTTGGAAATTGATTTTTGAATAATTTTTTTTAAAGTAAATTTTCAGATATCCCAGTTTAGTCAACCATTCTGTGAATCCCAAGATGCATATAAGAAGGAGGGAAATGAAGGGCAAGTACTGGTTTTGCTGTCTTAATTCTAACCCTCCCTCTTTTCCAAATGTTGTCAGGCCTAACAGATAAAAATCTTGTGTTAGCTGATGACAGCTCTAGCAGATTGCTAAGTCCTGTGGAAATGCAAATCTAAATATGGTTTTATTCTTTCCCTTCCACTCTTTTTTATTGTCTACTCTGATATCCATTTTATTAAAATATTCCCCAGTGCTTGCTTTCTGAAGAGAAAAGAAAAAATTTCCAAATTGTTTCGGACTTCTCTGTTATTAGTGATTCACTTTTTTGTTGCAATGAAAGGACCTTTCATGCCTCTTTTGCTTGCAACTTTTAATGTTTTCGTGATTTGCTTAATGCACCTTACTTGTCGTTACTTATCTCCCTAAGGAATAGATAAAATTCCTTTATAGGTGGTATTGTTTACACTCTTGGTACTATTCCTTTTTTAAATGTCAATCAGTCAGAGATCTCAATTTAGACTCTTAAGTGTCTTCATACACTTCATTTTTATCTTCCTGTTTGGAATGAGTTATTTTTCTGCCTCCAGAACTAGGTTTC
The DNA here is from genome assembly GCF_027477595.1 of Haemorhous mexicanus. Classification (NCBI taxonomy): domain Eukaryota; kingdom Metazoa; phylum Chordata; class Aves; order Passeriformes; family Fringillidae; genus Haemorhous; species Haemorhous mexicanus. Next base: position 28,042,162 of record NC_082347.1, on the reverse strand, counting down.
AGTTTTGAGGATTTTTTCAGGAACGAAACCTTGACGGTTTGCCCAGGAGATCCTGTCTTTTGTTTCCTCAATTTGTTAAAGTCTGGTTTTGGAATGTTATTGTTCTTAATGCACTGTGGCAATTCTTTCCTTTTGTAGTATTTGAGAACTCTGTTTTAAGGCAACTTTCACTTAATCTCTTGGCTCTTGACCAAGTTCTCTGTACAAGTAGGAACTGCAACAGCAGTCCTGACCAGTACTAACCCCCTTGTTTATCTGTCCGAGGCTATTTCCAGAAGAGCTTGTCAGACAATCCACATCCTCCACTGCTTACATAACAGCATTAGGGTAGTTGGTTTGCCATCATTCCCACTTCCTAGCTTTTGGCTGTTTTTGTTAGTTGCTCAGGTTCTTCACCTGCTGCCTGCATTGGATGTATCACTGATCCCTGCCGTGGCATTGGCTCATTTTTAATTTGGTTTTATCTTTACCCAAGGGTAATGGTCTGTGTTAGGTCCTAACTCTCACCTGTTCTAGAATAGCAGGAGAATATATTCATCACAGCTGCATCTCTGCCTCCATTTTTTACTTGTATGTCCTTTCTTAAGTAGTGTTTCATAGCTTGAGGAGAGGACACTCTATCACAGTACTATATATAATGGTAGATTGATACTACCTTTTATTTAAAAGAATAAAATCTGAGCTCATAAACTAAACCTAGTGACTTGAGTGAACTGTGCTAAATGACTGGGAAGTATGTCATGATCGATGTTTTGAGTACAGCATTTATGACAGGAGGAAGAAAAAGTATAGAAGCCTGAATGAGAAAAAAGAACATTACTCTTCTAAGGGCATGCCCAATACTGATAAAAGGGTGGCAACTCAAAATTTTCCAAGATACTTAGAAATTACAAGATCAGCTAGAAAAAGTCTGAGTATAGGGTATGAAATTATTGGAAACTCTTAGAAATTGAAAAATAGGCTTGAAATCTGAAAGAGAACTGCTTTGTTGACGGAAATTTTGAATAGAATTGGGTATGAAATGCTTGTGCAGATTAGCAATAAGATTAGCTAAATATTCCATTTATTGAGAGCACATTTCAAATACATGGCTGGAATATAGAAAACAAAAAGCATGTAGACATCAAAAACTATTTTTAACTATACAGAAAAATAAAGGGAAAATGAAGATTATGTGGACTAAAGATGCTGCTTAAAAGGCAAATTTCCTCTTTATGCACATGACAGTACATACAGATTTTTTGCCATTGCTTAGCATGCAATGAAATCTGCATTTCTTGTCCACAAGAAATTTCTTGTTCCAAGTGTTCCCTGCCCTATAACAGCGAGGAGAAGGAGTTAATGAGTTCAAGGGGGAGGGAAGGTGCCCATTAAACCTTTGATCACAGGAATCTCCTGTCCGAGGTTCCTGCTCAGGGTAATGTGTAACAGCTGTGGCTGCTCTGCCGGTGGACCACAGTAATGATTGCAGAATGGCTGCTCTGCTGCTGCTGGGAAGCCTAGGGGAGGAATTTGCTCTCTCCTTTTACTCTGCAGTATGTAGAGCTAATTTACTTTGCCTTGCAAGGCTGTGTAGAGTTTGCTTCTAAATACTTACTTGAAAATGAAATTTCTCAACAGAAAATTAACTCAAAAATTTCTATGTGGTCATGTGCATATCATACGTTTGTTATAGGCATTCACAATTATTTATTTGGTTATATCAGTGGTAGTATCTTTCCAAAAAATAGTCTGTGGAGTGTAAACATCTGTTTTATAAGCTCATAAAGGGACTTTTTTTGTAGTTTATATATGGTTTTATTTAATCTCTCTGAAACCAATATGTAAGATTTTACTGTGGTGTAGAGACTTACTTTTTACTGCCTTCATTACTTGTTTTTCTGAAGTGCTTCCTAAGAATTACAGGTCTCTGTAGCAACGAGGGTTTGGGGGCTTGTTACATAATAACAGGTAAGTCACTTTATATTGTTATTTAGTCTGTGAAAATCTCTCAACACAAAACTTACTGTTCAGGAAGGATACCAGCGGCATCCCATAATCAATATCTAGCGCATCTCATCAGAGAAGAAGCTATGTAGATTTTTTTGGTTACTGTTCTTTCATTAGATAGTAAATACAAAGCATGCACTTCAATTTTATAGAGGTCTTGAATGTCTTGAGTGCTACCATTCTCCACTCCCTTGGTTCTTCATCTACAAGGAGTTACTAAAAATAATTTTATGTTGGGGAATTTTATGTTGTTTTGTTTGCATTAGAGGCCATCCTGCCATTACAAATTCATACCACGTTCTGTAGGAGTCTTCATACTTACTTCTACATTCAAAAAGGTAGTTGTTGAATTAAAACATAGACTTTTACACCAGAGTTTCAGATAAAGTTTGCCTTTCTTTTGGCATTTTAGAGCCTTTTGAGGCAAAATGTCATATGATACAAATAATTCTGAAAATATGTTAGACTTAACAAAATATCTGTGTATTAAAAATACCTAGTAAATATTTAGATGTTTTTCCGTCTCATATGTTATGACTTCTTTTAATTCTCATTTCATAACATTTTAACATTCTGGTTTAAGCAACACTAACAAACAGTGCTGGACTGTGGGTAGACATTGGTGGACAGCAAAGGGGTAAGAGGGTATGTGTTCCCAAACTTCTGGAACTGAGTGGAAGCTTCTATAAAGTATCTATGTAATCATCCATTTTCCTTCAGATCTGCATTCATATTTGATAGTTCTTGCAGATTCAGTCCAAGCTTCCAGGGTATGGGGACTGAAGGTGGTCTTTGATCTATGTTCAGTTAAAAGATCAATGACGGAAATATCACTCAATTCTACTATGACAATTAAGAGAGTAGAAGTTTTCAGCCTTTCACATACAAACAGCCTTGGGGCCCGTTCTGTGCTATTCTGTGAAGAAGGTGTGATGTTTAGTGCTTGAATACTGGTGCTATTTCATAGCATTAGTTGCATTTGCCTTTTTAATTTTCCATTGTCTGGTAAGCCACGGCCCCAAAGAGGCTTGTAGAAGGACTGTGCTCAGCACTCCAGCAGGACCAGGATCATGGACTGTATGAGAGACCATGAACGCCCCAGCTTGGTAGTGCAGGCTGTCTGCCTCCCACAGTCCCCCAGAAGTGGTAGGAACACAGCTGGAATGCTGCTCCCAGGTGTAGCTCTCCAGAGCAGGGACAACACGGGCGTTGCAAGTCGGCAGGGGGCCACAAAGGTGGATCAGAGACTGGATGTAGAGAAGATATGGAGTGATGGAGCAGCAGTTCTCATGGCTCCTGTAGAGAGCTTTGTGGGTAGGTGGGTTTGGGAGCCTCAGCTGTTTAGTTAAGACAAGGCACAGGATAATACAAATGTGATCTTTTGCAAAAGGCTTCAGACCAGGACATGGGTGAGCTGGGTTGTATTTTTGCCTGCACACCACTTCCTGCATGATGATTCTTAAATAACCTGATTTCTTTGAGACTCTGTTCTGAGCAATTAAGAGATAATTGCTATCTTGTATGTTTATGTAAAATGTTAATGAAGTGCTTTCAAATATTTGAATAGAAAATGCTATAGGGGTTAAAAGTGTTCTTTTATTAACAATAAATTTTTCTTTTGCTAGAGTTTACTACAATATTCAGTTCTTGTTGCCTCTGATTGTAAATGAATTCACTGGGAAGCTGAACAAATCCATGAATTCATGAAAGATAAATATTTCTATAAAGCAATTTACATGGCCCTGCTTGCTAATGTGGCAAAACTTAGTAAAGTGATGTAAATAATTTAACTTCAGAATACATAATACAAACTTTTTGATTGTTGCTGTAAGATCAACTACAGTAATTAAAATAATTACATAAAGTTATGCTCTCTGACAAGTGCAAGATTTCAAGGGAAGCCATTGTATTAGACATATAGAAATTCTGTAACAGAAATTTTACATTCCTACTTGATCACTTTTTTGTCAGGTGAGGAAATGTTTTCTGTCTCTATTTGTGCTACTCTTGTTTTCAGAGTATACAAACTAAATTTAATTTAGTTTGTCCTGAGCCAAATTTGTATGATTTTATTTTTTTTGCTCAAATGCTGTTGCTAGTGGTTTTCTTTAGATAGCAGTATATAGGGGTCTGCATTACTTTGCCTGACTTTGGTTAAATATGAGATTGCAAGTTGCAAATTCTCTCCAGTCAAAAGTGTGAATTGCAAGAGTATAAGCCTTGCTCTGCAAAGCACAATTAGTATTATTATTATACAGTCATTCTAGAATTTTCTTTGCACATTCCTGCATTAGAGTACATACATCCTTCTCAGACCGAATCCCACAAAGAGCTTGTGGTCTTCTTTCACCTTTAGGATTATTTTTTGCTTTTTCTAAACCTATGGTTTAGTGTCTTGAATATCAGGACATATTTTGGGGATATTTCTGCTTGAGGTATCAATAGAATTCTGGTACTTAGCACAGATTTCCTTATCCTGTGCTTTGTAAAAGCAGTGTTATTCTAACTGTTCTGCTCTGACTGCCAGTGCCAGAGTTGCTGTCTTGGAATGTAAGCAGGAAGACGGTTGGACTCTTGTGAGGCAGGTAGGCACACTGCCTGGCCAAATGCCCAGGAGCTTGTCTGAGTCTCCCTATAGTGCTTGCCTCAAAAATCCTCTAATGAGTCAAATGGTGTAGACAAACTGTGAATTCATTCTGAAATCCAGCCTCATAACTACTTTTGCACAGTACTGTAGACCTGGCATCTTGAAATCACATTTAAGCTGCACTTACCTTGTGTAAGAGTGGTATCTTGTAAATGGGTCCTAAATTGCATTAAGGTCCCCTGGAAATGAAATGCATAAACTCTTCCTCTCATATTACCATGTATACACTGCTAGTCCCCATGAAAGCACTGTATCATGTCCTTGGGAAAAAAGTGGTTGTTAATTTTCCTTATTTATATATAGAAGTTGGGGGATTTCAAATTAACTAATTAGTTTGGTTACTCAGAGTCTTCTATGTGAATTCGATTTTTTTCGCAGAATTCTAATTTCATAATAGTTGTTCTATCTTTGAGCAGCAGAAATTTGAGGGGGTTTTAAGTGTTGCTAGGAGATTGGAGAAAAATTACTGATTCCCTGCCCCCAGGAAAGGTTGGACACTTTGTTCCCTTGTAGCTGAGAGATGATGTAACAAAATGATGTAAATCTGAAGTTTGGCTTCTGTCTTCTCTCTCTGTGCTTTTGGAATTGTTTGGGAGTTTTCATCATGAGGTGCTTCATGTATTTCTTTAACAGCTACTCCATGTGAGCACTGAAGATAAGGAGCAGGATTAAAACTGCCACCATAAAGATCCATTTGTAGATTGGCTTTCTGGCTCTTCACAATTATATCATTTCTGTCAACTCCACATTTGAACTGTGCATTTGTTCTCACTTGAGCAGCCATTTCATCATTGCTTTTTCTGCATCTTGTCCTGAACTTTTTCATCTTCATACAATTTATAGCTGCTCTGAACGCTGTTTAGTTTGGGTGATCCCCAAAAAAGGAAGAAAACATAACTCCTGTGATGGAGAATTTTTGAAATGCCAAAATATCCAGTAAGCAGAAGTTCCAAAATTCAACTGGCTTTGTTTCCTGCTAGTAAAGAGAACATGGCGAAATCCACAGCTTGAAATTGATGCTTTGATCTCTGACTTTGCTTTTGTCGATAAGCAAAGGCCAGCATTGCTGGCCAAGCACATCACTTACTTCCACCTGTCATTTCTCTTCTCTATTAACATTTTAAAAGAGCATAATTCTACCATTGTGATATTATTTGTAGTATATGAATGCAGCTGTTTCTAATGAGATTAATTGCTAGAGATGTTTTTGTTATTTCTGTGGGAGTAATTAGGTACATCAACACACAAAACCTCAGCATAATATGCAAACAAATTGGCAAAATCATATTCTTTGCCATAAAGCACATGAGCTTACAAAATACCAGGCTTGGCATATTCACAGTGTGATATTGTCCTTCCATCTTGAGAACCAATCTGCAGAAAAAAAAAATTGTGGTTTTTGTGAAGCAGCAAGGAATTCCTGATCCATAATCCATATATTTACACCCTCAGCTATGTCTTTTCACCTTTTACTCAGTTTCAGGAAGTTACTGAGTTTGGCTGCATTGCTGAGAAAGGTCTGGTAAATCAGCATTAAACTGATTATTCTTCCATACAGATCATGTATTTTCCAAAACAATTTTATCTATAAGTCTAAGCTAGTTTCCAGTTCTGAGTTAAAATCCAGGTCAAAGCATTGTTTAAAGTGTATGTATATGTGTAAATATATATGGAAGAAAATGATCCTGCTATGCCTTCATTCCTTGTGTTATTGCATGGTGGTTCAGATTGGCTATATGATTGATTTGTATCTTGTTTTTGGTAACATGGTTCTTTTCTTCAATCATGCACCTATTCTTAAGGTATTTGAGTATTTTTATATATCTAATACCTCATGATCCCAGCCATAAAAGCTGTTGTTCACCATCATGCCCAAAATAATGATTTGATCAAAGAAATGAATAGAATACTTCTCATCTTATTAATAAAATCTGAAAAAAAGCCCCAGTGAGGTAAGGCTTATTTCCTGTTATTCAGTATTTGTATTCATTAGTGAATATCATAATGATCCAAATAGCAGATGAAAAATATCTGCAGTCAGTTTGCATAAATTACAGCTCATCACTTGACTAAAATAGTGTGAGAAATGCTACTGGAGTATGCTGAAAGCCACAGTAGTTTATATACTATGCTTTTTCACAAAATCATACTGCATGAAGGGAAAGACATGTCAGTGTGTTCAATTAGGATTTTATCTGCCAGTCACATATCAAGTAAAAAGGTTGTTTTAACACTAATGCCCCTCTGGATGCAGCTGGCTCTTACTAGTAGCTAAGTAACCAAGATCAGAAATTTCAATTTTTGGTACTGAGCAGAATGAAAATTACTTTTTAAAACAGCTATGTTTGCTGAGTTTGTTTATCACAGCTAACATTTGCTGAATGATGGCTGAATATTGGTAATTACGTTTATCATGAAACATTATTTAATTTGATTATAAATTTATTATATAAACTTAGTGTTCATTCCTCAAAATGACATCTGAAGTACAACCAGGGAGGTAACAATTATATTAATAATTTAAATATACCATAAGCAAATAAGATACTCTCTTACTTGATGGAAGTGTGCTAGTGATGTTTTGAGGCACTTGTAATACAACACATACTTATTCAATGAACATCACCATTATTATCAGGTCTGTGCACCGAAGTCCATTTTAAATACATACATTTTGGCTGCTCAGGAATGCAAATAATTTGATTTTATATGCTTCAAGGCAGGTCTGGGTACTGACGATTTAACTATCTACAAAATCCTGTTCATATTAAATTCTTCCTGATCCAAAGCTTGCACACAGTGGATGTTGGAGTAGGTCTTTGCTTAACAATTGCTGACTGAAGCCAGTGACACGTTTCTGGCAGAAATAAGCTAGAAAAATTTTTATTAAATCAGGTATTGGTCTTTTAAGGATATATGTATATGGGATGTGAGTTTTTTCAAAGTATGAAAACCTTCATCTTTGCTTAAGCCTGGGAAAGTTTGAGATTGCTATTTATCCTGCACCACTTTTGAGGCCTCTAGCTTGCTTTTGCCTGCAGAAGTGCTGACAGTGTTGAGTTCCAGGGCTGTGCAGGGTACCTGGTGTGGAGAGTCTGTCAGAAACCAGACCCTCTCTTTTAAGGTGGGTGTAGGCAGAGGATGACTGGTCAAGCACATAGCAGACTACCTGCCACCCTGCCTGATTAAAATCCCATGTAGGTGCTATAACTGTTGTCTCTCAGACAGCTGGGGACTACTTTAGTTATGCTGCTTCATGAAAGCCACAAAGTGTGACCTGCAAGTACCATCTCAATTAGGTACATCCATAGAAACTATAATAAAAACTTAAAAACTCATATAAGTAACAGTAAAAGTAATAGAAGCAAAAATGTTTCATGGCATCCACTTTTCCTACTAAAATTTGTTTAAAAGCAATTGTTGAAAAAAATACCACATACAGAAAGACCTAAGACACACAGATGATTCTTTCTGACCCAGATGTTATAAATTTAGTACCCTTAGAAAGCACCAGTTCCCAATGCAACTTACTGCTTATTTCATACAGCCTATTGGATAAATTCAAATCATAGCATAAATACAGGTCTGAATCTGCATCTGCAAAGCTTTGAATCCAGTCTGTGGCCATTAATTTGGCATGAAGTAAATGTGATGGGCAAACTTAGGCAAAGTCAAACTGCATCTCATGTGGGCCTTAAATAGAATTTGGTTTAATAGAGTTTTGTATTTTTAAGCAGCAGATATCTGTGTGGGTGTCAATTTAGAGGTTCTTGAAACAAGGTATAGAGCTGCAGCTCAGAGTTTTGTTTTTTTCCAAAATTTTGCTGTTGAAATTCAAGCAATTGAACTTTTCCAAATACCCATTCTATGCTTCAGTACAACTGAGAACTCCTGGATGCCAAGTACTCATCAGTAGTGTAGTAGAAGATATTTCTCTTAGTGATGGTCAGCTTTACAATTTTTGTTAAAAACTGCCAAATTTATGGAGCTAATTACTAGATTTGATGGAAGGTTTGAACATGATTTTTCACACTGTTATTTTCCTTGTTTTGAATGCTGTGTGTTTCATAAAATGCTTTTTAATTCATCATAAATTTTAGAATGGAAACACTTAAGCCATTAATTTGACAAGAAAATTTTCAGTTGTACTAAGAGTATAATTTTCCCCAATGCACAGTATTCTTATTTGGAGGTTCCAAAAAATCTATTTTGTCATGTGTGTATCACTCCTATGCAGTCTGGAGTGAATTGTGCAAGAGACTGTGAAACATATCTGAGGTGCATATAGCTCAACTTTACCATCAGATGTAAAATATAAACAGAGGCATTCAGACTTTTTCAGAAAAAAATACAGTAATTATTTTATGTACAAAGAAATAATGTTCCAATAACTTCATATCAACTCATCATTGTACACAACAGAGATGTTTTCAAACATGAAAAATGTGTTTTGAACTCACATTAGAAGAAAGATAACTATGAAACAGCATTCTTAAACCTCGAGAAACAGAAGAATGAGTTAAATACTAGTCTTAGTGAAGTCAAAGTAAAATTCATGTGCACTTCCGTGTAGTCAGGATTTCTTCTGCTTTGTTTGTTTTAATAAAATCTGTCAATATATAAATTCATTAGACCTCCACACAAACACAAGGAAGGGTAAAAGCTGTAATGCTTGGCATGCCAAAGTAGCATTATCCCAAAGCTGCAGACCTGTAAAAATGTTTGATGTAGCTAAACAAAAAGAGAATAATGTAGTTAACATTTAAAGTAAAATTTAGTCATGCTAAATTTTGGAATGGATTTAAGATAATTGTGCACACTATAATCAGCATCTTTGCTGGGGGCTATAAAACCATTATGCATTGTATCAGTTATAGAACCCAGCCCTGAATGCAGCAGCCAGACAGAAGTGATTCAGGGACAAGACCAAAATTAATGCAGCCAAAGACTGTAATTGAATATACTTTGTCTGTTCTCAGCTCTTATTTTCTCCATGAGTTTGCCTAGTCCAACTTCTGTCTGCTGGGTGAACTTTTTCCAGTTCTGTTTTTCTAACTCATCCCAATTTTCAGGTACATTACCTTTTCTTTATAAAAATAAGGACCAGTTAACGTGGTCTTGTGCAACATTTTGAAACTGTGCTAATGAAAAAGGTTTTTTTTTTTTTTCTGAATTAAGCCCTTACCAGTTATGATGTACTTTAATGTATGAGTTTGTGTATTTAAATCAAAACCTAATTTTTTTAACAGCACAGATTAGACCACTTCTTACACTGCTTTCTTCAATGGATTTGTTTTAGTTTGGACTGACTGGACCCTACTGTACAAGTCCAGTGATGCACAAGTAAAAGCCAGTTGTCTCTGTCTCTTGCTGTACTACATCTGGACTGAAAAAAAATAAAAAAAATCAGAAATAATGGTACCAAACAAAAAAATTGCATGATGAATAAGCATGATTAAAATTTTAAAAATGGCATTTTAGCGTAGACCATTTTGGTTTGAGGTTTTTTGAGTGTAATTTTATTTCAAAGACTCATGATTTAAGGCTGAACTTAGCTGGTCACTTACTAAGACTGTGCTAAATTTGCAACATTAATCTGTGAAAAATTATGCTATAGCAGTTTAATTCTAATTGTTGAAATGGAGAGTATAGTGAAGGAACTTCAAGGACTTTGCGCACTGCAAGGCCAAAACAATTAAAGGTTTAATCACATCTCTGGTGGTTAAGGCTGGTAAAATCTCTCAGGCAATATGTGTGAACCATTTTATAGTTCCATTTTGGTTATGTAGGCACTAGTTCAAATAATTATATTACTGGACTGCCTTGTAACATTTGGATAGCTCATTTCTGTGCTATCCATTACTGATGATGTAGACCACACTGTTTCCATAGAGATGATCTCTCTCTTTTATCTCTTGTCATATAATTCTCCATGCAACACATTAAATACTCTTCACAGAGCAGAGGGGAAAATTTTTCTCTGACATCTACCCTTTGGTTGGAACTTCAATATTGTTTATTCTCATGACAGTGGTGATCCTTTTGATTCATGTTTTCAGAAAATCAGAGAATTGTGAAACAACATATAAGTATAGAAGCAGTTTCCCCTTTTAAGTGGTCCACTGTTAAAGAGCTGGTGAACTGTATGTAGCTTGTTGTCAGGATCATAGGTTTTAAGAAAGGACTTTAAAACTGTGGGTTTAAACTTTCAACTTAAATTCAGAGTGTATGAGGGTTTCTTGATGAATTTCAGCTGTTGGACTTGTGGAGCTACAGGATGGTGGGATTAGGAATTTACCAAAGGGCCTGAACCTCTGTAACACTGGGCAAACACTGGTGTGATCTGCAGTGAATGGATGTAATGCCAGTTCAGAAGTTTGCAGAGTTAATGTGTGTATCAAATACGACAGAGTGTAATTACATGAAAATGACCCTTTCAGATCTGTGGAAAAACAATTTCAAAGTCAAGTTATATCATATTAGAGACATTTTGTACCCTGGTGAAAGAAAGCCTGCGCTCCTGATTTGTTTCAGCTTTTCGTGGTGTGCCTCTGATACCTGGTAGACACAAATAGCTGCACAAAACTGGGACTTTTTGGATGTCTGCCCTTACCTTGCCATGTTTATGAGGTTATTTACTGCTGAACAGAGACAAGAAAATCAATTGGTCATTTACCATGTGAGCAAAAGGACACATACTGCAGGTTCTTCTGGTTTGAAACAAACATAATAAATCTATTCTCTAGCCTGTCATGCTTTATGTAGACATCCTCTCCATCACTGCTTTGTCAAAGCGAAGAAAGTTGGCTTTCAGCAATAAATGATTCTATATTAGACAAACTTTGGCCTACATTCAGTGCTTCTGCCTGTTCCAATACCAGTGTTAAGTTTTTCATTGATAAGCCAGGAAAGACCTTCAATGTTTAGTATAAGCAATCCTGCTGGCTGCTGAAAAATACAACAAATGAAAACACAGAGTCTTGATTTGAAATCACGCAGTATTTTTACTGACTCCCATATGTTCACTGGGATGCAGAGAAGAGACTGCAGCACACCCTGAACTGCTGTAAATCTGCATAGCAGTGTGGAGTGGAGTGGCTGATGATCTGCTGCATTCTTTCTTGAACTGTTGGTATCATTGAGGTGCCATTTATCAATATTTCCTGCATGAAGAGCACATGCTCTCTCTTTCTGTAGAGAAAAAGGCAGATACTGACTTGCACTCTTTCTGTATGTTTTGTTAGATGGGTTTATTTCTACAAGGTATGTACAGCAAGTGATAATTAATGTTCACGGTGTGAAATTGCAAACTCTCCTACACACCCGAGGAAAAGGATGTGTGCTGTACATCAAACTACAAAATTAAAGGTTTTTTTGAAGTGGACTCTGCCAGAGCAAATCCAGCTATATTACTTGACTAAGGCTTATGATATATTTTCAGCAGGATATCAAGTTACTGCAAAATGCATTTTGCGTATGCCTTATTTATGCAGAATCTTTCAAATTCTGGTATATTTTCTTAAAATCATGAATGAAAAATGGACATAGAAGCCTAAGCAGGGGAAAAAAAAGTCATGCACATTTTAAAACCCTTTGTACCCTTATAACATTCTGTTCCAAATCATCTGTGAAATTCTCCAATATAATAAATTCTGTAGTTTTGCTTTACATATTCAAATTGGTGCATACAATAACTCTTGCCTGCAGATTCAATCTCTCAGTCCACTTCTCCCCACCTTACATAATTATGGGCTTCTCTCAGGAACTCTCAGTTCATTATGTACTCACCTATCTCAAACACAACCTTTGAATTGGCTTAATTGCTACAGTCAGCCTTTTCTAGAAATATCCTATTTGATTATCTCCATAACAGGAAATCTTATTTTCACTGTATGACTGGAAATGCCAATCAAAATTGTATCAATTCCTTTATGTATATCTGAAAAGAGGTTAACTGCTCAGAAGAAAATAATCATTTTTAGTTTTTCAGTTCATTGATTCAATCCTCTAACTAGTCAGACATCAAAATGTCTTTCAAAATGTTCATTTTAAATTACTGCCTTTCCCTTGCTTCAGAGGAAAATATATTTCAGGATTAGATTAAAATGTGATGAAATAAACAGATACTTTAAAACATTAAAAAGGTCAGTGTTTCTAAGGAATATGGGACTGATTGTAAAATTGAGTTACTCTGTCTACCTTCAGCAGCTAATCAGCAATGGAAATAGCAACATATTATTGTTAGAATATTTATATTCAGAGAGGAAATGCCAGCCTCTCTAGATAAAAAGCATGTAATCCAAATCTCTGCTTGCCAAAACTGCTATAAAAATAGTGATGGAAAGAGAGTGATGAAAAAAACTTAAGTTATCCCAAGTCTCTTCAGTTGTTGGATTTAAAAAGGGTGGCTGAAGTGCACTTAGGTCTCAGAAACAAATCCTAGGACTTTCCTACGAGGTGAAAAAATACTGGCAAGCCAGGCATTAGCTTTCCCCTCCTTATCAAGCAAATAAATTAATGGTATTTCCTTCTTGTTGAGCTGTGTTTTCTGGCTTTTTGCAGACCTGATTCAGGAGTTACAGAGTGAAGCTGCTTTCCCTGATTTGCTCCAGCTTTTAACCTGGCCTTTTCAAACTCTGTCCTGCAGATACTTAGAGCCAGAGCACGAGGCTACTTCTGGAGAGTGGCAAGCTTGTGTTCCCTTCCCCCATGTGAGTTCTTCCACATATGGATAAATGTAGCAGTCACAGCACATTTCAGGACTCCACAAATGGGGGCAGTTTTCTTCAACAAGCTAGTGTTGCATTAGTCACTTGAATATGAAAGGTGCAAGATTTTGTGCCAGTATGCCATTATTCTAATAAAATCATTTGCAAGTTCACATCAGCTGTCCCTGTAATCATCTGGGGAACCACAGGTTCCTTGTTTCCCGCTTCTCCCTCTTTCTTCCTCCTATCTTTTTCATCAGGTTTTAATTGCCTGATTGACATCTGTTTCAAGGGGATTTACTGATAGCAGTGAATGTCTGGAGATGAAGATTCTCATCTCGATTTAGGTTTGTGGATTCCTTTAATTTGAAAAAGCCATTCAATTCTGGTTCAGCTGGCTGTCCTTCAGTGAGACAATAGGTGAGGTTACCTGTTGTAAGCTGCCACAATTAGTCCAATGGTATGTGCAGGCTGAAATTATTGTTACTATTGCAGAGCTATCCACAATTTCATGAAGAAGGAGAAAAAGAGGGTTAGACTGTAGGGAAGAGAAAGAGCTCCATTTTAGTTGGTTTTGAGGCTTAGGAATAAACAGATAACAACCAGTCTTGGGAAGAGAACCAGGAGAGGCCTGAATCACAGAAGGAGAAGGAATTTGTAAAAAGTGAGAACTGTTTAATCCACTTTAAAAGGCAATGCAATGCAACAGGTCCAAATCTGTGGAGTGTAACTGAGAATCCAACAGCAGTATTGTGTATTTGAAGTTGTTTCAGATTAGGTTTTGTCCTCTCCCATGTAACTCATCAGTTGCATTTTGTGGCTGTTTCATTGGAACGGAATCCGTGTTGTGCACTGTGAGAGGGCTTTGTGGAATCATGGCAGTAGAGATGTCATCAGAAAATTGGAAAATTGGTTTTCAGATATGCATGTGATAGAATGAAAATAATTCCAGAATATCAGACCAGTTTTCCCAATCTAATCTAAAATTTTAATACAGACACACCTGTAAGTCAACTGTATTCAAGAAGCATATGTATGACGAGTTTATTCAAAAATTTGGGTGAGACCTATTTTAGAGGAATGCAGCTGTGAAACAGAATAATTTTTCTTAAATTGCTACCTGAAAGACCTTTTGCCTGAATTTATAACCATAGAACCATATTTTTTTAAAACTGTGCTGTAAATACTTTTTTGAAATGTAACAAGAAAATATCATTAATGTTAGCAATGCTACTTGAACCCTATTAAGGCATCTTCAACACAAGAGTATAGATGCAGCTTCAAGGCAAAATGATTCACATCTGCCTATATTATCATCTTGATTTACTTTTAATTTGAATTTTATTTTATGATATTACACTACAGCTTAATCTAGGAGTTAATGGGTTATTACAAATCTGTTGAAATTCAGTAACAATTCAGTAAATTGTTTTCCCATTGCCATTTACCTTTGCCGCCTTTTTGCAGGTAAAAAAATAATTGTTCCTGTCTGAGTTTGTGGATTTGGAGCCCCAGGTTATGTTTTATTCCTTCTCTTGCTTTCTACCTCTTTTCTCCCTTGTAGTTTTCTGTTTTAACATTTAAACGTTATGTGCTCCCATTGTTGAAGATCGAAGTGCTGTATAGAAAATCCATTTCTTTTTCTTTCTTGCATGTAGTGTTCCTGTCAGTTCAGTTTAGTGTAACCTTAAAGAAGGGTTTGATTTCAGTCTGTGCTTGATTTCACATTGCCTGTCACTGATAACAAATGTGTCCACAGTGATCCAGGGCTGAATGAATGTCTGTGCTATTTCCTTCCTCAATCTCTTAGATATTATATTATGATTATAGTTATTTTTCTGACTTTGTCCTCTGACCAGCATTCTCCCATAAATGAAATTTAAAACTAAAAGCATTATATTAAAACTAAAACTTTTTATTGCATGTATTTTCCTGAGGTTTAGGGTTCAAAAATCCTCAATTGCAGATTAAGAATGTTTTTCATATCATTAGATTCCTTACAGCCTCTGAATGTTTTGATTTTTCAACTTATTTGATCATTTTTCTTTCCTGAAGTGTTTTTAAGGTCTGTAATGCAACAAGTGCTATACCATATACCAAATGGGAAATCTGCAGTAATGTTTTCTTGTGGCACTTCCTCCCACAAAAATGAGTGTATAATGTATCATTAATATGTGTGTAGTTCAGTATGCAATATTTACAGTATCTTTAGTAAATACAGACTCTATTTTTTCTGTCTTTGATTTTTTTTCGTTGCTTGAATAAAAAGTAGTGTTATTCATTTGTTACCTTTAGTTTGACTATATATTACATTTTTAACAGCTTAGCCACCTATTTTTAAGCATTTAGGTTGCTCTCTGTGTCCCCACTGTCAGTGTACAAATGCACAATTGTGAAATGTGTTTTATGTTGTTGTGGAGGTTCCTGTTTTCCCTCAGAACTCTCCTGTTCCAAAGCAGATCCGTTCATCATTGCCATTATGTGTTTATCCAATGACAATCATGGAAATAAAGAATAATTTTGGTTGGATAAGGGCTCAAAAATCATTGAGTTGAGCCATTAAGCAAGCACTGTCAATTCCATTACTGAACCATATCTTTAACAGCCACACCTAACATGTCTCTTAAATACCTCCAGGGATGGTGACACAACCACTTCCCTGGGCAGCCTGTTCCAGTGCTTGACAACCTTTCTGTGAAGGCATTTTTTCTGATATCCAATTTAAACCTCCCCTGGCTGATGCCATTTTGCCTTATCTTTTAACTTATTGCTTGGCAGAAGAGACCAGCCTTCTTCATCCAAGCACCTTTCAGGTGCCTATAGAAAGCATAGGGTCTCCCCAGACCCTCCTTTTCACCAAGCTGAAAAACCACAGTCAAATCTGACCATTTACTGCAAGAATACCTGGCAATCAAAAGGATCTGAAGTAGCCAGGTGGCTCCTTCACGCTGATGACCAGACATGCAACTGTGTGAAGTTGTACCAGACATTGTAAATATGATGCATTCCTGTTACTTCATGTTGCTTGGCTATTTCAAAAGCAACTGAGGCTTCTCTTTCCATGTAAATTGATTATTGAAAATAAAAGCAAAACCAATCTAATAACCAACTAAACCCAGCAAATCCAGTAGTTTACTAGAAAAGGTATTTATTTTAGAATTGCCCAGAAATGATATTCCAAGTTTCAGGTTATTTTCCCAGTGGAGAATTGCTGGTTGATACTTTTGATGAACATGCGTTAAGCTTTCTTTTCTAGTAAGAATCTGTACAGCGAGTGTACACTGATGATGTTAGTGATATTACCCAAGGTAATCAACAGCATCATTCAAATGTAAATTTTAGAAAATGATTAAATAAATATTCAAATGCATTTTCTTCACAAGCTCTTCTATGAATGTTGCAGTGTCTCTTCTCCATACGCTTCCTGCATGTTCAGGGGATTTTAATGGTCCTCAACTTTGTATTGAGCAGAAGATTACTATTCACCTTTAATTTTGAAGAAAAGTCACTGCAGCTCTCTGAAAATCTCCCAAGTCCTACTTGGAATTAATGTAGTGAGATAAGTAATATTATGAAACCAAAAATATTTATTTGTTCTTAAACCAGATTTTTACCTTAGGGTAATGCCGAATTTGTTGACTTAAATCATTGTTAGAAATGGCCTGCACAAATTCAAACTGATGCTGTATGTGGGAGACAGCTGGTTGTCATGGTAACTGTAGTGCAGTTTTTAATTCCACTTGGTGAGTAATGCTAACACAATGTTGCTGAATAGACCATGGCTTAGCAAGTACAAGTATCTCGAATTCTCCACGTTGGTGTTACAGACTAAGAAAATGCTTTGTTCAGATATATGTATACTGCATCATTTCTGGCTTATTGCTTTTCAACAAGGACATTTTAAAAGTGTATCTAAAAAGCTAGATATCAAAACTGTATGGAGAATATACTTTTGGTGGGGCCCTCAAAGAGCCCCAACAAGGTGATAAAATTAAAAGACAGACAGTAAGATATCTATAACCAGTGAATATGGTTTTGTTACTTATGACTGTCACTGCATTTTTTATGTGCATCAATTGAAGAAATGCTGGATTATAAGAATTTAGGGTGGCAGAAGAGCACAAAATAGCCAATCAGTTTTTATTTTCGTATTTATTTGTGGAAGAAAATAGGACCTTAACTGTAGTTATTTCATTGTGTTAAAGCTGAGATATTCACTTAGTGCTGTGCTTAAGAGAAGACCTTTGCTTTTCAGGTAATGTGTCCTATGTGAAAGAAACAAAAGACAATAACTCTAGTTGTAGTTGGGAAAAGAGGATCGAAATCCACTTGTTAGTTTGTGAATTACTCTTTTGTAGACTCTCCTAATTACTAGATAAACACTTTTTCTTTATGTTACATAATAGAGAAGAATGAGAATACAAATTTAAGTAGAGTCTGTGCCCTTGGCATCAGTGTTTCCATTTCATTGTGGATCTATAGAGCTTCCAGGACTCAGAACTCCTGATGATAATTGTCTTTCTCATTGCTGAGATAGACAGCCTGGGACTCTGCCAGCTTTTAAAAATGTCTTTCAGCTAATAATGTTAGTTATTAATTTTGTACATGATGTTAGTCCTTCACTTGGCATGAGAGACTCAGCTTTTTTCTGTAACCATTTTTTTTAATCCCCCTTTTCCTACTTGAGCACATTTCTTTCAGATCCTTGCTTTAAATAATTAATTCATACTCTCAGGTACTCCTGTCAGCATCTGGTATAGCAGTAGTAAAAGTCCAGAAGTGCATGTGTAGGATTCACCAAAGTACTCCCATCTGATTTAATGCACAAAGTAAAGCTGGGAAGTCCAGAAGGAAAAGGCTGTGAAATGGTGAACATATTAAGTTTTTATGTTATAAAATGAACATTGCTACTGTCCAAAATAAAGGCATATCAGTTTAATAGGAGACTGGAAGTGATTCAGCAAGAGTGATAACACATTAAAAAAAAATCCATCAAATGTGGCAGGGGAAGGCCTTGAGAATCTCTGAGCTATACACACTGTTGATGTGCCTGACTGGTAAAATAAAGTCCTTTAAAATAAAGGCCTCTGGTAAAAATGTTTGAACACATTAAATATACTGATGCCAGAAGAATTGACCTTTATGGAAAAAGATTAGAAAATCAGTAGAGCAAGAGGGAAAGACCAAGAATATTCAAACCATTGTGAATACTTACAATATAACAATGTAAACCAATTAATTTTTCTACTGATTAAATTGAAAACTTGGTGCCTATATAATTAATTTACAAGACTTTAAAAGTGAACACTTCATGGAATATGCACCACTATTTTAATGAACATGTTGCTGTTGCTTTTTCAGTATGCAAGCCCTGCAGCACTAATACTTGAAACTATTAATTCAAAAGCCATGAGCAAGACAAAAAGGCTATGTTTTCCTGTTCAGTCCTGTAGTACACTAAAAACTGGAAGCAGCTATATATTTGGAAGAATTAAGATCATTACTTTTCCCTCTTTTTGATCTAAGAAATGGGGAAAGAAGACTGAGCTGAGTTCTTAGTTATTACTGTGTAGGTCTCATCCCATGTAACTTTAGCTGGGTTAGCACCTGTCTGAGTATTTAAGGGCATCTCTTATATCACAAATCTCTTGTATTATATTGGAATCCTCATTCTCAACAGTCATTGAATGGGAATGAGGAGATTCTCCTCCTGGGCTTAGTTCAGACCTCACCTGGATTCAGTCACTGTTTAAGAATTATCAAGTGACTTTTGGTGTCTGAAATCCAAGGGACTCACTTGACTGAGAGTGATGGAGTACACACTGCCCCAGAAATATTACACCATTCTCACCCAGTTTAAACTAGGAGTTTTCAAGTGATGAGAGGTGACAAGTACTGATAATGTGTGCAATATTTTAGTCTTAATCAAGGGAACATTATCACTATTTCACAAGCAGCTGAGCTACAAAACCTGATTTGACTAAAGGATTAAGATTTTAATTCAGTCAGCTTTTAGAACTTAAATGACAGACTATGTCAAGTGATTATTTATGTGGTAACAAACAAAAATTTCACAGATGCCTAGGTGTTTTCTTAGCATCTGCAAAAGATTAATAAATAAGAGGTGAGTTTCTTCCAACATTCTTAAACTAACAGGACTGTATACAGTGATCTGTAGGTTGCTGGAGATCTGGTCCTATGGAAGGTTTCTCAGACTTCACTTCCATTGTGGTTGGATTTGGATGTTACTGTGAATAAGGCTAGCAAATATTTTTGATTTTCCCATAATTTTGTGACAAAACTCTTAGAAAAACATAGCAGAACCAGTCAAGATAGGTGGTCCCTAAGCTCTTATTAGAACAGAAGTGTGCCCACATAAACTAGTGGTCTGTGATGAGTACAGTGAGAGTGATTCAGCTGGAGGTAAAAGTGTTCTCTTTGGCTCTGAATCTTTTCTGGCCAAATTCTCTTTGGCTCTGAATGTTTTCTGGCTGAGCTAAAGGACCAACACAACAGATTTTCACAGGAGCTACAGACACAATGTGCCTGTGGATGTATCAGCATGCATGGTATTTGGCCAGAACTGAATTTCAGAGGTGAAATTTTGTCTAACATTTCACTGTCATACTGAGCTCAGTATCTTGTATTTTGTGTCCACACTGGGTGCATCAGAATCCTGAAAATGTGTATGAGACTTCCAGAGCAGAGTATGGGATTCTACATGGGAGCTTTGGGGAGTAGCAGTACTGATGGCTTCGGGCACTGGCAGCAGTGGAGTGTGTCCTTCTCCTTCACACTCAACATCTCAGTTACCAGAATTCTCTGAAAATGTCACTTGCCATCACTGATACAAATGTGCTTTAGCTCCATGCAGCTCAAGGCCCTTGAGTACTTTCATCCAAATGCAAATTCCTCAGTGACACAGAGCCTCTCTCTTGCTGATGTGACTGTACTCACTTCACTTCCTTTTTTTTGCATTCCTTTTTATGACTTGTGCTTTATGACTGTACTGGTAAATTGGCTACATGGCTGAAACTCAGAGAGCAAATTATTGTTTTGGCAAATTGGAAATAAAATATATATCAGTTTTTCAAAATTGAAAAATTAGTTTTGGAACAGGAGGGAGGAAATCATATTTGCTCCTCTTGAGGAGGCACAATTTCTTGATTATTGTGAGGATAGTGAACTTGTATCCTGTAACTGAGGGAAGGGAGGTGTGACTGTGCATAAAGAGGAACTAAAGGAAAAGGCATCTTCTGCTTTTCTTTTTCTCATCCTTAACTGTCTCTATATAAGAAAGCAAAGGAGTGTAGTGATTTTGCATCTGCCACTAGAAATGTGTGCAAGAGGAATGTTGGGTCTGAATTGTTTAATGATTATAGGCAACAGAGGTCATTCTTGATGATAATATCCAAATGTTTCAAAATCAGAATATTGAAGCATTTCATGGTGTGGAAATTTTAAATTCGCTTTCTAAAAGATCCAAAATGCTAAAATTATTTTCAGCAGTTTCAGCTTTCCTCCAGTGTCAGAGAGGGACAATGTTTCAGTAGTCATCAAGCAGCAATGTCAGCATTTCATTGCAGTCATCTTTATGAAAAGGCAGCATCAGAAAAACACTTGGACTTCTGTACATCATAGGCAATGTAGAAGCTCACTTTGCCTCAGGAAAATGATATTAAAATACTTTATTAAAAATTTAGGAACTAAGCTTTTTCACAATATTCCCACTTTTATTACTAGATGAACTACTATTTATCTAGCTGTGAATATCACATCAGTGAAATCAAAAGTCCTATCATCATGTCCTATAGTATGATTAAATCATTGCAATATTCCGTCATTGAATTCAGTTTTGGATTACTTTATTACCTAATGGTTGCATCACTCTCTACTCATAAATGTGTCTATACAAATTACCTAAGTCTTTAGAAAAGTCATATCTGTAATGGTATGTCTTACACTCCACTAAAATGCATATGAATTTTGTTTAGTACTAAATCAATTTTGTCATGCACAGAAGCTACTGAGTAGCCCATCTTCTTTTTTAATTAAATTGTCCTTCTCCAACTTGAAAAATAAGTTTGGTAACACTTTTTGTCTGACTGTTGGGAAACATTCTCTTTGTTCTCATTCATAATATTTTGTTATAAATGATAATTACAAAGCTATGCAGAAATACCATTGTGAGGCCTACATTAACACAATTCACCTAGGTAAAAATAAATTAAAAGTTACCACGGCAAAAAAACTTATGTATGCCAGTTAAGTCAGAATTCACATGATTCCTTTTTCTAAAGTGGTGATATTTATGTGTAATTGAATTTGGTTGTCAATGAGCTGTAGAAGATATTTTGGTTAGTTAGGTATTCTGTATAATTATGATGTCCCACCTAAGATCCATGGAGATGGCTTTGCAATTGTGTAGCTGAAAGTTCCACATGGAGAGCTCATGAAATTTTTTCATTGCCTTTATATTTTAAAACTCTAGCAGAAGTCCATCCCATCCTCTGAATGCATCTGCAACAGTATCAATGTAATAAACTTGAATATTCTTATGATCTTTCCAGAAAAAATTCGTACGTTTAAAGCCTGAAGATTAATTCAGCTTCCAAATAAAAAGGAAAAATACTCCTCCATCACAGGCTGTCTAGAGGAAAGTGCAGCAATTCTAGGAGCTAATTCACCCCTGAAAGGCCCAGTGAACCAGACTCCTGAGAGGATGAGTTTTCCTGTAAAGTGCATTGCCAGAAGCCATCCTTTTCAAAAATGAAGCTGCAGTGAGTCTCTGTAGGTCCACAGCTCATAGTGTGAATGTTGGAGTGAGTCTAAAATCCTTGAAGACTTCAGTGATCTTCCCCAAAACCCCAATAAATTCTAGTTGAAAACACAGAGGCCACCCTTAAGAACTCTTGCATTCCCAGGAAGGTGAATTTGATGCATTCTGTGGCATACCTTTTTGCAATATGGCAAGTCAGTTGTGGACCCTAAATTGAAGCAGTAATTTATTGCTGCCTGAAAAAGTTTGTTGCCTGCAGCTCTTACATGTGTCCAGCGTGTTTTCAAAAAACCTTGTTTCTCAAAAAAAAAAAAAAAAAAAATTTTCACACTTTTTTTAACATACTTTTTTCCTACCATGTCTGTATAGTCTTCTTTTCTTCTTAGTGAGATTTTTATGAGCTCTGTTAGTTGTATATTGTGGATGTAAGTAGAATGTTCAAAAATTCCTTTATTCAGGAAATTCATGAGTTCTTAGAAGGAATTTTAAACACTTCTTGTAAAACAGAGCAATAAATCAAACCTTTCTAACTTCATTTTGTAATTCTGTCATAGAGCTTTCAAATACTCCCTCGAGTATAGGCATTATGGACACAAAAAAATTATCCCACCCTCTCTGTTATAAAGGCTAGGAAATATTTGCATATTTTAAGTCTGCATTTTTGCTCTTGGCTAATGTCCTATTTGTCCTTGTGCTCATGCTGGCCATTTGCTTACATGGCTTTCATTTTGCCAGGCTAGCAAAGCTGAGCTCCTTTATTTTCCACTTGTGAAAGAAATTATTCATTCTAAGGGTGACCCTAATAACCATCCTCTACATCCATTCTATTCTGGACTAGGCTGACTTTTCCTCAGCCTAGAAGATCAAAATTGTTTATTATATTTCTGATTAGGCCTTTAAAATTGGAATATTTACATGGAAATGAGTCATCTTGTGTGTTCTGGATTGTATTTGTAGTCCTTTTTTTTAATTGTTAAATCATAGAAGCTCTGAGTCATTCTGTGATCAACCAGGGCTTTCACATCCTTGTCCTTCTCTTCTGCTTTCCAAAGTGGCTTGTTTCACCAGCTCATAATAGACAATCTCATTATAATTATGTAAAACATGATTTAGAACATTGTCTTAGATGACATTACTCTTTGTTTCAAGGTCATCAAACAAAAATTGGAAGTCTTTAAGCTGATTTTGATACAAACTTTGGATATATTCACTCCAGCCTGTCTTCTCCTCTCAAAGTAAATCATTGTATTAGAAATTGTAGCTTGTTCCTTATTCACCTGAAACTAATTGCTGCTAGTTCTTAATGTCTCAAAAGAAATCAGGTGAATTGTATTGCTCTATCTGGAAAAAAACTTAGTGAGGAGAATAATCATTTGGGTCTGGCATTATTCACCTTTGGTAAACCTACTCTGTCTCCCTTCATGGTCTTTTACTTTAATTTCTTTTTTTTTTTTTTTTGGTCACTTTTTCCTTCACAATAGCTCATTAACAGGTCAGCTGTTGCTTGTAGATTTGCACATATTTTCCTTCTCTTAAAAAGTCTGCAAGATGTTCAAATATGTAATATAAAATCATAAATTGGAGACTTTTGGGTTTTACTTTTGTTGAAAAAGGGCTACTGACAATCAGATTTTCAGATTATTTTACATTATCAGCTTTTCTAAAATTTCAGTATTGTTTGCTGTATCTGTTTTTATAGAAACAGATTTTCCAGAAAACCTTTTATTATTAATTAGGAAGAACTTTAAGATTTTTTTTTTTTTTTGTATCTTTTGATGCAATTTGCATGTATTTACAATTTATGCCACATTTTCACTGTGCGTCAAACCACCTTTTATGCCTGTCTGGAACAAAGATATCTTGGACTCTGTACTTAGTTTTCCAAAAATTGAGATGGATGCACACTGCAGAATTACTACATAATGGCTGTATCACATAATAATCCCAACATGCTTAGCAATTTTGTCTCAGCAGCCAAGTGATTTCATGTTGCATTTTTGGAAGTATTGCTTCGTTTCATCCTGGGAATCTATAGAAACTTTGCTTTTCACCTGCTAGTCATGCCTGAGCCTTTCCAGACTTGTGTTTAAACAGCACTCCAGAAAGCACAGTTAAACTATGAAAAATTAGGAGCAAGGTTATGTAGGTAAGTTAGCATGGTGGGGGAACTCCCACTTTCCTTGTTTGGTATCATCCCATTAAAAAATAAAAAACAAAATCCTGTTTCTTTTAGCACCTGGCAAGTTGATTTTCTTGTATAAGCATTTTCAAACTGGCATTGTTTTCATTACTTTTACAAACCCTTTATTTGGTATATTCCCACCTGGTCTGAATTTTGGGGCCTTTTTGTTGATACTTTTCATGCCAGAAAAAGAGATCAGAACTCATGCACAGACTACCTAAAGCCTCACAGAACTGGGCCAAATGCCTATCCTTATCTCATATATTTTGTGCTGAGATAATTCCAAAGGAGTGTTGGTTAAATACCTACCAGGAGAGGCAGTTGGAAAACACAATTGTGCCTCTTTCTATTTGTTAACAACTAAATCTTTAACATAAACCACAAGCTGAAATCTTCCATTGCTTCTAAGGATCTGCTGTCTTATTTGAGGAACTAAATACAATCTATTATATATGTATAAATAATTTATTAGCTTGATTTTATTATGATGACCACAGTGTTAACTGAGTACGTATTTAATAATACAGCTATTACCTACAGAGCTTCATTTCTGCTTTTTTAACTGTGACTTTATTTAGCTTGTGGCTATTGTGGCAGCGCCCGTATAGCTTTAATAATTTAATATATGGTGTCTTGCTTCTGAATCTCTACACCACTTTATCAGATTCTTGGAAATCTGGGAACAGTGAAGCTGCTTTTCCAGTTCTCTCCAGGTTTAGGTGACTTCATTTACTCTTTTTTTTCCCCCTCCAGACTTCCTCTGGCCTGTTGTTAAGGTGCTGGGTTTTGAGTTAAGGAAATTGCTGACTGGAAAAAATATGCCTTAAGACTGTTCTGAGGACTAAGAATTGGATGGTTTCCTGTGAAATATATTTTATTTTAAACAGAAATACTGTGCCTGAGCTCAAAAGTCAATCTAGAACCAAGGCATGCTCAAGGAAGAGTTACCGAAAATTGTTTGATTTTTGTCCTTCCACAGTGGTTACCAAGTAGGTTTCTTGATAATGAGTATGGTCTCTCAGTATTATGCTAAATTTTAGACAAGTTGAACACTGTAATGGGAAAGCAAAGTTTCAAGAGTAAATGGGTCTCTTGAAGGAATTATGAAAATAGAAGGGCCAACATATCACAAAGTCACCTAAGGCAAGAGGCTGTCTTTCCTAAACACTTAAAAACTGCTTGTAAATGCTAACATTCGTTATAAGAAGTGGACTGCTACCAGAATAAAACTGCCTAGGGAAAAACTTCACTTTAAATCTCTCATTTTTCCCTTAAAACATTTTTAATAAGGCCCACACATGCATGAGTTGCAAGAGTCTGTAGCTCCCAATATCCTGAGGACCATTTCTCCTTTAGAATGAGACTTTTAAATTCAAATTTAAAATTTTTAGAATACAGTCAGATTTATTGGTTCTGTTTTGGTGCCTCAGATATTTTGAAAAATTGCACACAAAAATAGGTCTAAAATGGAAACAAAGCTCAAAACTTCAAAAGTACTTATAACACCATACTGTCCAAATTATGCTTCAGAGTGTTTAAAACAAACTTTCATTCTGCTTTTTGGAAAGTTGACCAGATTCCAAGGAGTCCTAGGAGCCAGGAGGACTAGGAGGCCTCCCAGAAAATCCTAAGAGCTGGTTTAGAGCTGATAAATCCTCTTTCCCTGACTGCAGGTCACACAGCAGATTTTCAGATATCTGGGCAGATGGCATGGAAGACACTTCACAGGGTTTGAAAATTGCAGAATTTCTATCATATTTGTGTGCAAATGGGTGGATGTCCATGAATAGTTTTCATTTTAAAGACAAGCATTTTCCAGAAGAAAGATGCTCCTTAGAAGAATCTACACTGTGTTCAGGATTCCCTTTTCCTAATCAATGCCAGTACAATCCAGTTAATAGGACTGAAACTGAAATGGAGTCGTGATGGGATTATTGACATTCTGTTTTGAAAACACTCACAGAATGTCTAAATCCTGACTGGTGAAATGCTGACACAAACTGTAAGCTTTTCCAGGAAAATATGAGGTGCTAATGCTGTCACTGTCAGGCTGCTGCTCCTGTGGTGGGTCTGCATTGCTCTTTCTCTCTTCTCAGAGGTGCAGGCAGCTTCTTGCCACTAGCATGCTCAGATACTTTAGTTTCCATGTGGTGTGATGATATGGTGACCAAATAAAAAAAATTTAATGAGATGATTTATGTGAATTTTGAAGCATCTGAAGTACAATAATTCCCTCAAAGCTTGATGTTGTTGTCATTGGTTTTAGTAATATGTGTTCCTAAATTATATTTAGTCTCTGAACTCTGGAGCATTTTACAGGGCAAAATAAATGCCATAATTTTGCAAATAACTTAAGTGAGAGGGAAACTGAGGCAAGAGTGGGGAACTGACTTATGCTTCACTTCACACCAGATTAGCAGAATATAAGACTGAACCTTAAGCTGGGTTCCCTCCATCCTCTACCACAATAATAGGAACCACCTCAGTGCTCAGATTCTCCCTCCCATGTGAATAATAAGTAGTACTATTGGAAATTCTCTCACGTCTCAGATGAAAAGAATGTATTTATTCATATTTTTAAACAGCACCGTGAATGTGTGGGCCTTCTCACTATGTGCATTTTTCATTAATATCCTACTACAGGATCTTGTTGGCAGGCACGTCACTGTAGCAGACAGTTGGGTGTTTAATTTTGAGGAATTGCTAAGCAAATATTTGATGTGCAGCAAGTAGTTTGACTTTATGTGTACATTTGTCCAGTTAAGGAATACCCTGTCCCTTTTTCCTTCACTCCACCAGACTGTCTGTACGCAAAAATAATTGAAGTAACAAGTAGTATAAGTGGGCAGAATTCACAATAAAACTGTACTCCAGGAAGTGGCTGAAGGCAATTCAGTGAAGTTTATTAAGTAGTTTGTGTTATGGGTATTCATATTCATTTTGAGCAGACAACAAGGGAAAAACGCTCTCCTGAAGTCTGATCAGGAAAACGTTTTCTGTAAATGTGTCATTTGATGTTGCTGCATGTTTGAGATTTGCTCAGTCAGCCCAAGCAGTGCAACCAGTCCACACTAATTCCACAGTGGGCTGTGTGCAGCTTTTCTTCCCTGCCTTCGACCTTGGCCCTGTGATGTGAAGCTGCAGGCTGTGGGTAAGGCTGGGGCACCGTGGGCACGTTCCTCCCTCCCTGCTGGGTGCTGAAGGGTCTCTGTGGGCAGGGAAGAGCTGGGGGCAGCTGGTCCTGCCCAGCCCTGCTTGGGCACTGGTGGGGAGGGAAGGGAAGGGCTGGGGGCAGCTGGTCCTGCTCAGTCACTGCCACCAGCTCCAGCTCCCTGTGCTTCAGGTGGGAGCAGCTTCCACTCCGCACCTCCCCAGTCCTACAGGCAAGCTCTGTCTGCACCATTTCTTTTTCCTATTGGTATCAGTAATCCCAATGCAGAAGCAATTAGAGAACCACAATAAATTAGATGATTTGCCCTCTTAGCAAAAGTGCTGTAAACCTGCTGTTTTCTCTGGTTTGTGTAGGGCTGCTTTTGTCAAGTCATAGCACACTGTTGCTTAACCCAGTGCCTTAAGCTGTCAGTTTCATTATCATAAGCTTATTCATATGCTTCTCTATTTCTCTTTTTGTGTATAATGAGTAATTAGTGTAATTTAATATGTCATCATTGTTGCTTTTTCCAGCACAGGATAATAATAAAAATCCAGCAAAAATATAAAGTTAATTGCACTGTAACCTCTCTTACACATCTGTACGTCTCCACATAAGTCCTCAACAGTGATCTGGGGTTTGGTAAATGACACTTTTAAAAAACTCTGTGCATACTTTTTGACAGCAATTTAAGGCCAAAATGGTATCATCAGAGGTTCAGCATATGCAGATACTTGGGATATCATAGTGTAAAACATGTCTTTTTCAGAAGCATGAAATAAAGCCAATTATAACAGCTTTAGTGAATTAGACAGTAGAAACAATCTCAGGATGAGTGCTTGATGTTTAGCTCAGTTAATACCAATTAAAGCCTTCATAATAATTTAAAATTCTAATGTAGAAATGTTCTGTTGCTATTTGCTCTTTTTTTCTCAGTACTTTTAATGAGCAGCATTGCCTAGATTGAATATTTATTTTTATTATTTTTAAAAGGACGTTTTTGCAGTTTTACTGTTAAAATCTGAAAACCTTCCTAAAATATACATAGCAAAAGGAAAATGGTGTACAGAAGTCTTCATCTCTTTATTTAAGCATTCAAATGACATCACAGACTACTCATGCCTTCCTTCCATATTTATAATGTGGTCACTAGATGCTTCTCATACTCATTTTAGTTTGCTGATCTCTGTTACACCTTTTATCTTTCACGTGCATTTTTCGCAGCACATGGATGTATTTTAAATGTCATGTTTCTTTCTATTGTTGTGAAGATCATGGTTTTACTTCTGAAATAGGTAGTGCACATGTGCTATGAGCAAACTGTGATAATCTATGTAAATTATGTGCACAGAGCCATACTCTGCCCTTGGGGGAAATGCAAATTAGAACATTTTGTAGTTTGTTTGTTTTTAAATACATACACTTTTCACATCAAGGCTCAGGACAGACTCCCTGTTTATTTTTCCATTGCTCATCATTTGTTATTCCTTGTAAATATCTCTGTCTTTAATGATTAGTTTGCTACTTTGGTAGGAAAAAAATTATTGATGAGTGAAGTCGTCAAAATAGAATGTTTGGTGTATTTTATATCTCTGCTGTAAGGGATTTATCTGCTTGTAAAAGGATATGTAACACAGACTCAAAGACATTATAGTGATCTGACAGTCTTTATTCCTTTTCTCCCAGTGTTGTCTTGTTTGCTTCTTTTACATTAGTGTTTGTAATATTTTTTAATCCTGAATGACTAGAACATAGTTAACTGATTTTCCTTATATGAAGCAAGAAAAACATATTCCTAAACTGTGTTGTTTACTGCACTTGCAGTTCTCTGCAGATGTAATTTGTTTTAATAATAAAATTATTTTTATACCCTTTAAGTACCCTTTCGGAGAAATGTTTTAATGTAAGTTGTCTGATTCTATTTTAAGTGAAGGAGAAAACCTGGTAGAGGTTGTCTCTTTAAATCAGATCTGCAGTGTTGATGGACCCTCTAGCAGGCACGGTAAGAACCATTCTCACCTCTGCAGCAGGGAGCTTGACCATATAGACTCTCACATTCAATCAAAACGTTTTCCCGTTTAATATGCACTGTACCAATCCTATTCCCATGGTTACAGCCCGTGCTTCTTTGGTTGCTTCCAGACTGTTGGAAAAGGAAGGCAGCATACATTTCTTGTACAGGAGTTTAAAACATCATGAAAGCAACCCTGTTGTGATTTGCATTTTAAATGTTTCTTTTTTTTTCTCATTGTACAGAATGCTGTAGCAGTAGCTTCAGTTCATTTGCCACAGTCTGTCTTCTCTCAGTCTTCAGCCTGGCAATCTGTTGATAACTCCACTTGCAAGCTACAGTTTATTGTCTTTCGGAATGGAAAACTCTTTCCTAGCACAGGAAACTCATCAAACCTCGCCGATGATGGGAAACGTAGGACGGTTGCCACACCAGCTGTTTTTGCTAAAATAGGTGAGAAGCTGTTCTGCATTGTTTTCTTTCATCTAAAAGCTACGGTATACTTGATTGTGCAGAGACTAGAGGGGTTGAGTGTGCAGTGTGCTGGGGGGCTGCAAACAGTCTCTGCCTTTAGTACAATGTTTGCAATTGTTCCTGTCTGCACGATTTTATTCAGATTGTCCTGCAAATAAAGAAATGCCCTTGTGCTACAACTAGAATGCAAATCCTGGGCTACTGTTTGTTGGCTGTGTTGTTACAGATGCTCGCTTCCTAAAGCTATCGGAAGGATCCTTGTTTTACTCTTTACAGTTGCAATGTTAATGTCCTAGGCACTGGTAAAAATAAGGCTTTTGGAGTGGGAGTAGTGCCCTGTTGCATGTATCGATACTCAGCAGTATAGTTTCTGATGCGATGGATGTAAAACAGGTGTTGTTAAAGACTTTTATCTAAATGACATACATTGTATGTGCTAGTGAATCAGTGTTTTGATTAATTACTCTCCTGTGCAATTTTACTAATTTTGTCCGACCCTGGATAGTGCTCTTATTTCTATTAACATTTTGAAATCTTTGAATCTTACTTTCAAAGTGCAGAATTGTCTCAGCTAATAATCGTGCCATGAAACTGAGCCGTTTCTGCAGTTACATGGGCAATAGTGTAATAGTGGTCATAAATGAAGGATCTGAAACAATAAAAAAGGTCTCTTTTGTGAGGAATGATTAGATCATTTTGACACAATACATTTTTGAAATGCTCAGATTTATTTATAACATTGCAAACTTCTCCGATGTGAGCACTACCTTTGATTTTGACCATTAAGATTTTATGTCCAGTGGCTTTTTTTCCCCCTAGTTTAGTGTATCTGGACTCTTTGCAGAGCATTCATCACTAAAGGGTTTTCCACTCCGTCTCTCTGATTCAGTTTTTTCCTTTTGCAGATGGGTGCAGTTTTGGAAACCTCACCAGCCCTCTTACTATAGGATTGAGGCACTTTGCACGGGGTACAGACCCCATTGCAGCCTTCTGGGATTTTGACCTTCTAGATGGACATGGAGGCTGGTGGGGAGAAGGGTGCCACATAATTAGTTCTGCAGGCAATATTACCACCATTCAGAGTACACACTTCAGTAACTTTGCAGTGCTAATGGTAAGTATATGACTTAGCAAATATACCTATATTTCTCTCTCTCTCTCTCTCTCTTTTGCCATGCATTTATGTTTTATTTACATGCATCCGTTTCATTCTGATTTGTCAGTAGCTGTCATTCTGTGGTTTTATAATGTTTAGTATAAAACAGTCTAAAAGAAAGTAAGTTACTAAACTGCTAGCAAGTGAATAAACCTGGTGGTCAGTTTTAATATCCTGAGACAGGCCTAATCAGTAATGACATTAACTTCAGTCCTATAAATGAAAGTTCCATCAAGGAATGATTAGTACATAATGGTTATGAATTATATGTCAGGGTTTAAAAATGTATACTCCTGTGTGCTTTTACATCAGCACATCTCAGAGGCTGGTCTGCTTTTGTTCCTGCCCTGCACTGTGTTGATCATACTAATTAGTTGCAGGCATACCGCAATGTTGAATCATTTAATAAATGGAGAGGAATAACATCTTCTGCTCTTTTAAGTATGGACAGAGCTGTCCTTGTTGATTCTGTGGGAGTTTTGGTTCGTGCACCAATGCTGATAGCCTACTTACGAAATTGCTGTTTGTGAAGGAAAATATTCCTGTGCAGTGCTAGCACATCAGCTGCTTTGCTCTGCTCTCAGTCACACTTACAGTTCCCATTGCAGTTATTTAACTAACCTGCTTAACAGAAAGTTACCTTAGTGAAAGCAAAAAAATTATGCACTGTTATTATTCAGGGACTAGAGGAAAGGGAACAAGAAATTGAAAGGTTTCTAAGCTTTAGAAGATCTTTGCACCCTTAAAAATATTTATTATAAACCAGATGTAAAAAGAGTAGTTGTGTGTACTATTAATACTAGATTGCTCTTGAATGCTGATGCACGATTGCACTGTAGATGCTGCTTGTGTACATTTCAGAAATGTTTATAGTTGAGTAAATAGTGTATTGTGTGTATGTGTAAGGGACAGCAAACACAGGCGACAGGAATTGCGAGGACGTGTGCAGAGAATACCAATCTGCTGCTGTCAGATGGAGCCCAGATGGCAGCCAATCATAGCACAAAGCTCTGCTGCCCACGAGTTAAATGCAGATATTATCGTCCACTTTGGAAGAACTGGTTTCTCTGAGACTTAGTTAAAGATTTTTTTTACCCACTATAGAATTGTTCAGAATTTAAGAGCTGTTCCTCAGATTTGATTACATCAAATAAACCTCGTTTTCTACAGCTCCTGTGAGCTCCCTTTTCCCCCAGTCTCTTGTTTCCCAGAATGTGAATCATAATTTTGCTTTGAGGGTGTTTTTCTAAATTAAAGAAAGCACCTGTTGACTTTGCAGGTGCCACACCCAAAATGGCTTCCTTCTTCTTCAATTGCTTGAGTTCAGCATGTTGCTCTTAAACTTTGAGCAGTTACTAAATGTTAACTAACAGTTTGCAATCAACCAATTCCACAGTTTCTTTTGTTTGAAGAGTTGAATACTGATACAAGAGCTGCAGTCAATTTTTGGGTTGTAAAGCTCATATCTCTTATAAAATGTAGGAGATGGGTTTTTCTACAACTGTAAAGGCACTTTTGACTGGAGCTTTTGTATCTGGTATGTAATTCTGCTTTAGGCCTTGTGTTTGTTTGGTTATGAGCATTTGACTGTGCTTTATTGCATGTGTGCATCTTCCAATTTTATCTGTGCAAGACAAGAAAGTAGAATCTTGGAATCACCCTTGCTTTGCAATTTCTATGGTACTAAACAATGGGATATGGTTCTTAGCTCAAGTTTCATAGTAACTTTTAAGGAAAAGGATGACAAGTGATTTTAAAATATACATATATAAATATGCACACACACAAATCCACTTTCCAGTCATTGTCTTTCTAAACAGATAATAGAAAGCTTCATTATGCCCAAACATTTTCATTCAAGTATTATTTCTTAATCACTGTTTTATGGCATAAAGTCAAGGATTATTTGATTTGATAGAAACTATACTTTTCTGGGCAGTTCAGTTCTCGTACCAGAAATGAAAAATACTTCATTGTTCTGCATTGTTATTAATTTATAAAATAAACAGTATAAATTGCTTATGTGTACCTTAAGAATTTATATCTATATGCCTAATGTATTTTAAAACACTAACAAACCATCAGCAAATTCACAATACCTGGCATATGGTAAATAGCTAACGAAATCAGCTACAATATCATGATACATGCCATTAATCTGTAATTCTCTAATCTGTTAAACAACAAAAATTCATAATTGATTATTATGGTTTGGGATCATTGCAGAAAACTGACGTAGTATCTGTAAACTAAAAAGCAGCACTAAAGCTCTACATTGCCATCAGAATTGTGTACATCCTGCTGAAACAGAAGCCTCAGTCAATCCAGCTGTCCATTTTATGGTTAGCACAGCACATATTCTGGTTTGGCATCTTTTTAAATAGTAAGACAAAGTTTCCTAAGGTGCTTTCATAGAAGTTGTTGATGCCTATGTAACATAAAAGGGTTAAAATAAATGTTTTCTAGAGTCCTTTTTTTGGAAAGGCAGCAATCAAGGATTTATCAACTACGATTGATAATTAATAAGCATGAGCATACTTCAAGTGAGAGGAGTCATGTAGAGCCCTTTGATTTCTCTCTGTGACAGTTGTTCAAGTGATGTCAGTGAGAGAGAAAGTTTAGTTTGGAGGTTGGGTTGGGAAGGAGGTACATGCTCCTTCCTCACGTGGCCTCACACTTTCACTTTGCTCTGGGTTGGGCTGGCAAATAATAGTCAGACATAACAGAGCCTTATCTTTTTCTGATCAGGTTTTGAATAGTATGTCCTAGAGGTGAGAGTAAAATAAGGTGATCTCACTCCCACACTATATTCTTGTATTTTACTTCATGTACTGTGTGCTCAGACTAGTCCTCTATTTTGTCTTTTCTTCTGTTATCTATAGAGGAAGAGAGTTCATTACGCTCCAGTTTCTTTTGGAGGCATCCAAAGCCTCTAGGGTCCTGAACTCTGCAATATGATTTTCTATTTTAGAGTAAAATCATGAATTTATATACTTTGAACCTTTGTCATAGCTAATGATAAGTATTTGCTTCTTAAATACTGAATGTTTATGCTGTTGTGTGAACAAGGATTTTAATTTTTCAGGACAATGTGTGTGTATGTTATGACCAATCCAGAGACCTCTATATCTGAGTAATAACTCTTCAGGAGATGACAAAAATATCCAATAGCAACAATGAATTTCAAAATTTGCTAAATATGTTTTTGGCATACATTGTCCTCTGTTCTTCCTTTAATTTTTCTTAGAACACAATAGAAATTCAATAGTGATGGATATTACTGTAATTGTATGCAGCATTTCCTTTCCCCCTTAGACTGCTTTGTCAATAGTAATTTCCTCAAATCTGCCAAATAAACACAAATAAAATTATTAAATCTAAGTATTATACTTCCCAATTAACATAAAATGGATTAATAAATATTCTTAGCACTTCTAATTGTAATCCTAAAAGTAGGTTAAATCAACATAAAATCATAAGCAGCTCCTTTCCTGTTTTGTCACACTTTGTCATGTTATTCCAACCAACATAGGTGTGGGTTTTGTTGGGTTTTTGGGTTTGCTTTATGTGCATAAGGAGTAATTATTTGTAGAAGTAGCATACATTCAGTGGATGCTTGTATGAGATAATTAGGGCTGGGGAGACTGAGCTGACAAAACCAGAGCATATTTGAAACTGCTCTGGAAGCAAACCTTGGAAAATGGTGTGAATGAGAAACTGAGAAGAGGCAGGATACTAGGAATGGATCACAGTAAGAGTTAGGGCATTTTTCTCTTGTTTTGCAAGCATCCCCCCAGTCTTTGTAGTCTTTCCAATCTGGTATGGAAAAAGCTACTTTTCCAACATTTTCATTGGTACTGGAGACAACTGCAGAATTTCTTAAGCCTGTTCAGCTCTGAACACAGAATTCTAAACTTCCATCTTTCAGGTCTTCTGCAAATTGAGCAGCCTGTCTAAGCCTTTTGAGAAATTAATTCATGAGTCGGGGAAGTATTACAGAGATGTCATTTAGAAGGTTGACATAATTACAGTATTTGACTTTTCCCCATAGAGAACACAGGGTTTTCTCATAACAGGTTGTGGAAACATTGCTCTGTACTTTGAAAAATCAAACAAGAGGCTTAAGAATGAACATTTCAAGTCTTTTTTAATGTTCAAACACGAAGTTAAACACCTATAGCATAAACCTTAGCAGAGTTTATGCACCAAAGATGGTGAAAGTGATCCGGAAAGTTTAACTGCTATATGTAAAATTAACATTTGTTGTAGTGGGAACTGCAGAATTCCCTGGAATTAGATTAGTCTGTACATGTATAGATATTTCCCAGCGTGAAGAGCCTGCAAGGAGGCACATGCTCCTCACTTCAGTCCTCAGCTGGCATGCAGTGCTCTCTTCTCATGTAATGCTCATGCTCATCAGAGAATGCTGAGCCCATATGGACAATATTGACTCCAGCCCCCAGAAAAGGCTACTTTTTAAAGAATATTCCTGACTGACATTCTTTTGCACAAAGCCTTGGAATTAGAGTACTCTTAAGAGCAAGATCTGCTTTTAATTTCTTTTTCCTTCCGTGTACCAAGCATAAACTGGCTTGGTACTGGGCTCAAAATTCCAGGCTTGTCTCCTCCAAAAGGCAGTGATTTTATCACAAATCAGATCTCTGGCTCAAGCTCTTTCTTTCTGTTCTTCCTTTCTGTTGGCTTAATGGATCTTGCATTCATCATGGTGCAACTTCAGCCAGCAGGTAAATGGATTTAGATTGTAAAACTCAGTAAAATATGCCAACTCTTGGAAGATAGATGGAAATTAAAGGCCTGGAATCCAGGCCTTGGGACATTTTATTGTCTTGGTGGCTTCTACTGGGCTCCTTTCAAATCAGCAATGTCATTCTTGTACTGAAGTGCCCAAAACAGGACACAACTATTACAAGTGGTGAATAGAAGGGAATAATAATTTCCCTCTGCTGTGTGCAATCTTGGTAATATGGCCCAATATGGGATTCACCTTAGGTGCCCCAAGAGCTCACCACTGTCTTGGTTTGTTTCACACCACCTTAAAAGGGTGAATGAATGACAGTGTCTAATTAGACAACAACTAATGGGCCTTGTAGCTGTAGACACCAGCTTGTAATGGTCAAAGTGTTTTAAGTATTCATTTTCTTGGGATAATTACTGTGATTTTTCAATATCATAATGATTTTAATCCCCTCTAGGAAATAAAATCACACCTAACTTTTTAAAATGTAACATACAATTTTGCTGCTTTGCATACAGCATTTTAAAAAATGCTTCTTCTCTGCATATTGTCTTCCCCAGAAGATTACTCAAGGGAAGTTGGTGGATCAATAAGGTTTAATTATCATCAGAGAGCAGACAAGATACATCTGTTACATATCTATAATGAAATCAGTTTTCAATACACCAAACTTCTAAAAAGGGTATTCTACTTTGGCATTAATGATTTTCATACTCAAAATTTAGCCATTTATTTACTGTAGAAAATTAGATAAGAGATAAAACTCGTACTTAAAAATGGAATTAGCTTTAAGATGCTGATTGTTCTTCATTCTTCTGCAGGCAAAATGATTGTATTCCTGTAGGACACTTGGCATTTGCCTTTATACTGATGATCAAACACAGGGAGATGTTGAACCTTGCATTTACACTATTAAAAGCTAGTTCTTTAGTACACAGTAATGGTACTCAAGTAAAATTGCTTTCATTTTTTTTAAATGTGTAACTACACATTTCAAATGTGTAACTTCACTGTGCTTCCTTTTTCACAACTTTAGCTTTTCACAGTGATATCCAGCTTTCTTATTTCTTTAAATAACTGTGCTGTTACTACTGTGTAGTTACAGTAACACATTTCTGAATGCAGAGAAATTGTGTACCTAAATTTATGGCAAACTGTACTATAGTATATGAAAATATACATCAGTAAGAGCTAGAAGTAAATGTTTTATCACTTTCAGCAGAGTATTTCTGTTTAAATTGTCCAGTTGTTTGCATTATTACTCTTAGCATGAGCTAAAATTGTATTGAATGTTCCTGTTAAATACTCATTCATCTACCTTGAGAGACTTACTCTATAAAAGAATTAATGGGGAGATGATGCAAATAAAAACATGGGAGAAAAAGATGATCAGGGTGAAAAAGGGTGTTTGAGTGGACATTCAAAGACAGTTCTGAACCAACAGACTTTTAAGGAATTATTTGAAAGTTACAAAGTCATGATATCCTGAGTGCTTATTCCTGCACACTGGAAGAAAACAAGAATGAGAAGGCCTTAAGAGCCTAGGTCTGTCATGTTAGAAAACTGGCACATCAAAAGACAGAGTTCTTTTCCTCTTCTTTTCCATTTGTGATTGAGGGAAGAGTAGCAAGAACTGACCCCTCTAGATGAGAGAGCATAAGTTGAGTTCCTCCATGAGAAGTGACTCCACCTCTCACCCTGGGTGTGGGGGAACTGGGCAGGGCAGAGAGAAAACTTGTGTGAAGGACAGGAGTGACAGAGCAGGTTTAACTGAGGTTTAACATGCAAGCTGAGGAAGTACCTGAAGAGAAATGGGACGTGCTAAGATACAGTTGGCATTTTGTTAGTATGTTATTTTTTCATTTTGATGGTCCTTTTTATATATGTTGTGAGCTGCTCTGTTTAGAACTGACATTCATATGCATCTGGAGAAACTGGTACATCAATCTTAGAAACTTTAAAGCTAATAATGAAGGAAAATAATAACTACCAGAGCATCAGTTACTTGAGAGGATCATTTTAGAAGGTAAACTAAATTCTCACCATTTAGTAATTGCATATACTCACGAACATTATCTGCTTGTACGTGGACAAATTCATATTCATTAAATAATGGTGCTAGAAATCAGCTCTCTGCATGCAAATGCAATTAAACAGAGGTATTAGCATTACAGTCCCAGTTTCCTAAGGGCAGATTTCACCTCTGGAACGTAATGTATTGAATCTTCTAAGGGAACCTAAAACTGACAAATAAGAAAAAAGTATTTTAAATGTTTGCCAATATTTTAAATGTTAGAATTTGCTGGATTGTCATATTCGGTACTATTTCAGATTTCAGCTTTGTCTGCTGGGATGTATATTCATTTTTATGTGCAGAGCTAGTGCCTCTGCACATGGGAAGTGGCATGTAGGTGACATTGTGTTTGCACTCAGGTGATAGGTTTTGTGTATAAATTTTAGTATCTGTGTGCAGGAATGTAGTGCCACAAGCAAATGTGACTTAATGCATTATTACAGGGAATGTAATGTTTGCTGTAGTTCAGGTAGTCCAAATTTAATTCAGACAGTCTGAAGACATCCTGTTTTATGTAATGGGCTCCTCTTGCTTTCCATCCATCACACCTCCAGATTTAGCTCTCCTAAATATGTAATTTAGAACGGGAATTTGATAAGGTTAATTTTACAAAGATATGGATAGTTTTTTCATTGTTTTTCACGAAGAATTGTGTCACTAGGCAGTAACATGTTCAAAAGGAACACATGGATCTTTCCTCTACTGTTAATATAGCTGTCCAAGTTACTTTTGAATTACTATAGGGAGTAGAGTACTTCCAACTATGTGAAGGTCACTGGGTTACAGGAGTTGTATTAACTGGTAATTATATTTGAGTCAGTTTATAATTGGGGTGTATTCTCACGGTTATTTCGTACTTTGAATGGTTCTTCTGCAGCCATATATATGCCATTTGGAGACCTTTATGGTGATTTGAAATTTTGTTCTTAATATCTTAGTAAAATACACTCATAAAGTTCATGTTATCAGAAGGACCAGATACTGCTAATGCTGGGAAAATGGAATATTCTGTGTATTTTTTCAGACCTTTTTTTTTAATTAGGATATGTCTTCTTGTACAAAAAGGTTAATTTCTGTCTAACAAACTGTATGCAGATGAGGAAGGAGCAGTCTTGTTATTGCAAATTCATGAACTGTATCTACATTAAAAGTTCATCTTTTTTTTCCTGCCTTTGAAAGGGAACAGCTAGAAATGACAGGACGTATTGGAATGAAGTCCCAGTTCCACACATGCCTAACAATGTTAAATCATTTTGCTCTTTCCACAGGATTTTAAGACAGTGCTGTCTTTCCCCCAGTACCCAGGGGAGTTTCTGCACCCTGTGGTTTATGCATGTACTGCAGTTATGTTGTTGTGCCTGTTTGCTTCCATTATCACCTACATTGTCCATCACAGGTAAGAATGCCATTTTAAGCACATATTACATGGTCGGCATGACACTTGAATTTTTATAAACCTTACTGTAAAGATAAATTAAAATTGTTTGAGTTACTGTTGGATAATAACAGCAGCACTGTGATTTACACCAGAGAAATCAAAACCAAGTTTATTTCAACCTCTTCTAAGCTGTTTCTGAGCTTTCCTGACATATATGTTTACATTTTCTGTACACTTTTCCTAAGATTTCTAACTCGACATATAAAACCATGAGCACTATTAAGGTGCTTTCTGGCAAATTCCTGTCGAGCAGCCCTTTGGTCAGCTACAGTTCCCAGAATGACTTTTAAGACCAAGTTTGGTTGGAAGACTGGTAACTGTCACTGGATTAAAGGAACTTTCTTTGTCTTTTAAATTTTGGGTTTAGAAAACTTGTGTTTTCTTTGATATGAAAAATTAATATAAATGCCATTTTAACTACATACTTCTGGTGAAAGACCATTAGCAATTTAAATGAGTAGGAATGTATTGTGCTGTAGAAGCTGCTAAATATTAATTATGTGAAGGTAATGCAATGTCTTCTGATCTTCAGCTTCCATTTAGTCCTTTAGAGATGTCTTGTTAAAGTTCTGCATATGTGAAGCTATGCAATAAGCCTTTTGCTTTTAGTTCTCTACTTTAAATGCTTGATTTGGTAGAGGAAACTTTAAATCAGTAGAATTTTATGATTTTTACCATTTATTTTACCTTCTTTAAAATTTATTTCAATGCTTTGTAGATCAGACTCTGTCCTATGGGTAGATTGCAACATACGTATTCAAGAATCTGAGAATTTTATTCTATCAAATTGTTTTTCCTGAATAGTAATCTTTATAATACATATGTTAGGGGTTTTAATTTTAAAATGTGACTTTTTTTTCAACAGCACAATCCGAATAAGCAGAAAAGGATGGCACATGCTTCTCAACTTTTGTTTCCATACTGCTCTCACATTTGCTGTTTTTGCTGGTGGAATCAATCGCATTAAATATCCAATTATATGTCAAGCTGTAAGTATTTGTCTCAGTAATTCTTACTAATGGAATTGAAACTTGCATATGAGTTCTTAACATAATATTGGCAGTTCTCCTTCTTTTCTTATATTGTTCCCGGATCCTAAGTTTTTCAAAATAAACTATTATAAGCATACCTTTTCAAGGCCAGCACTGGGAATGTTGAGTGTTTGGTTGTCATATGTCATTTGGTTTCTCACAGAGGGTGATCAATGCATTAACTTCTCTGAGGCTCAGATTGCCTCATTCTTGTTGTTTTGGTTTTTTTAAAGAAAAGCATTGAAAATCTTGATATTTCTCTGCTGTACAGGATAGTTGAAAACTACAAATCCAGAATGCTTCTATACTTCTGTCCTTCCTATATTTTGGATTGAATGTGTGGGGCTAAAGTTGCTGCTTGACTTTTGCAATACATACACTGTTTGCCTGGGGGTGGCCCGGGCTTCACTGGATGATCCATAAGGAGACACTGCAGACCAGCATACTTGTAATTTATGGACCCTTGTTTGCACTGCTGGACTGTTTCACATCTCTTGCCTCAGCATTTTCGGGGCAATGGTGTGGTGAGATGCACAGACAGGGCTGGATTCAGCTGCTCTGAATGGAAAGGCTGAGTCTGTCCAATGTGTAAAGAGAGTCATTTCAGCCATCTTCTGTAGTGTCTGTTGAGGGCGTGTTGCAATTTGTTTGCCTTGAACATTTCTTCCTCTCAGATTTTGTAGAAGTGCACCAGGGCTCATGAATGGTGTTGGTATTTTCCTGTAGTAAAGCATTTGTTTAGCCAATGTTCTCCTGAATTTTTTGCCTGTCACTAAATCCAGTTCTTCAGAATGCCTTGAATGGGTGAAAATAGCAAGTCAGGAGCCAACAGCAGAGTCACTGCAAAGCTTGCACAATTAGTGTAAGAGTTATGACTCTTACAGTGTTCAGTGAGGTGCTTTGGAAGCCTTTTGTGTATACTTGTGCATGACCATCAGTAAACAGCACATGTGGGTCTGAAAGCACTGTGATGTTCTACCTGGGAACTCTACCTAAGTGTATTACATAATACTCATTTAAATAACAAAATTGTCCATTAGATTGAGAGAAATATCTCACAATATCTAGTGTATTGTGTCATAATTAATTTGTAAGCTCTAGCAATTTGAAATATCACTTACTATTGTCTTTGTCTGCAGTTTGCAAGTGATAGTAGCAGATTAGTTTGTAGGGCAGCCATGGCCATGTAATTACATGGTCACAAATGACCATCTGTTGTTTCAGTCGTTGTCTGATTATTTACTTTGCAGCTTGCATGGTAGCAACGTGGTATTAACAGCTATAATGAAAAATTGATTGAGATAAATGTCTTATTAATAGCCTTTTATAAGTAGCACATAAACTACAGGGGTATCTTAATAAAGTGCATTATCAGTGGCATCTGTCTCTTGCTGTGGGGTAGGGCCAGATCCTGAGCAGCTGAGAAATGTGCACACTTAGAGAAACTGAATTGAACCATCCCTATATGTCTGCTGACCAGTTTCATTAAGTTATTTATTTACCTGATAATATCATCAGTAGATACAGTATAGGAAAGACACAAGTGACAAAGACTGTCGTCTCTTTCCTGGTAGAAATTGTCTGATGTGATTAGACAGAGCTAATGGAGGAAATGGTCCAAGAATCTAAGACAAGGCTCCAATAGCTGCTAACAGAGGCTGAAAAACTGTTCACTTTGAGAACATCATACCCAGCCCCAGATCCTTTCTTGCTTTCTGACAGCAAGGTTTTCAAAATTCTGAGTCCCACTGCCTGTGTCCTGTGATAACCCTGAGACAATTAGTCCATGCTTTAATATCCAACGTGCCAAAGCTCTGATACTGGGGCTTAAAATGTATTTGTGAAAATGTAACTGCTTCAAGCAGCACTAAAATGTTACTTATACCACAGGTGTAACACCATCAGTTGCCATTCCAGAGGTATTCTTCATTCTGCTAAAATTCAAAGCACAACTTCAACCTGCAGCAATGCAATTTTCACTTTTTATTTCCCGAGTGCATAGAGGAAGATTGCAAGTGCAAGTATCTTTTGTCCTAATCACTGAAATGTTGCATAAAAGCCAGTCAACCACCCCCTTTCCTATTGTGACTATCCCTAAAACTTCCACGAAAAAAATCACTGCGGCATACTTATCAATGTGAAATAATAGACTAAGTTAACTTTTATCCTTTAAATTTAACCTAAAAAGGTGGTTCTAAATTAGCTTTATTTGGATCACCTTCTGTCTATAAATGTGTAGTTACAGGTTAGTCTTAAACATCAGGAATTAATGCTATGGAAATAGGCCCATTTTCTGTGATAGCTGGAAGAACTTTCAAATCCCCTTCAAGGTGAAACAGTCACACAAAAAAAGTCTTTTCAGAAATGATCAGACATTTATTTTTATGTGGAATCTAAAAGCCTAAAATTCCCTTTTAAACCTGCATATCTGTTTCAGAGAGGATTTTGTATGGACCTTTCGCTTGCATGTGTGCTCTACAGTGTCTATGATTTACAGAAATCCTGATGTTAAAATGTTGGTCTAGAAGAGTTGATTGCATCTCCGCACATTTCCTGAGTGAATGAATCTACAGGCTCTTTAGATTTCCCTTGAATCTCATTCTGAGTGTCACTGAATGTTGGCTGCTGTGGAATCCAGACTCTTGAGTTTACTGGCAAAATCTTTAATGCCAGTCAGAGGTTGTCTTAGGAGCAGCAGGGATAAATCAGGGGCAGTACACTACCAGAAAGGGGCTTGAGCCAGCCAGTGAGCCCTTCCATCTCCCAGCCTCAGATTAGTTTGCTTCAGAAGGCAGAAGGAAGCTCACTCCTTTCATGTAAAGAATGAGAGAGAAGGAGGCACAACTCTTATTGGATCACTCCCCATGTGTGGGAGGCATCAATTCTGTACTCAAAGATTTCTGTTTTGTGGCTTCTGCTTTAGAGGAAAGGATGGGAGTCATGAATTTATGGATGCTAGGGGATGAAATCATCAGTTAAACATGTTGAAGCATGAAGAATGGACTTCATGACCCAAGATTCAGGAGGCAGAAAAGTTATGGAGAGAGACAGAATCTTATTTTTTTTATTGCATGATCACTCCAATCACATCTCCTGGAACCTCTATATGGTTTATAAAATAAAAGCTTCCATGTAAGCTTTGGCAGGGCTCAGATCATCTTCTCCCTGATGAATGTCATATGTGAAGCTGCTTGTGAATTTGTTTTTGTAAGGCAGTAGATCTTCAGCAAGAAAGGCAATGCTCATTCCATACTAGCCAGCAGCCTACAAGTTCAACTCAGAAAGCTGACTAACAGATTTGTGAAGGGAGCATGGGGTTTTGCTAATGCTAAATGTTTAAAGATTATGAAATATTCACCTCCTTCAGTGTTACAGACTGCAGAGAAATTCCTGAGCCCCTTCATCTCACAGAAAAGAATAATTTTTGTTGCAGGATTAAAAATTTAATCAGAATGTTCACACATATCTGTGTCCTTTTTTAAATAAAACTGAATTAAGAAGTACAATCTTATCTGAAATATGATTACAATTAGGAAATAAAAGAAATTAAATTAAAAATTTGGGGAAAATAAAGAAAATTGTGTGCAACTTAAAGCTGATCAAGAGACCCTCTTGTGCCAAAATGCTTTGCATAAATGTGT
The DNA here is from genome assembly GCF_027477595.1 of Haemorhous mexicanus. Taxonomy (NCBI): domain Eukaryota; kingdom Metazoa; phylum Chordata; class Aves; order Passeriformes; family Fringillidae; genus Haemorhous; species Haemorhous mexicanus. Next base: position 27,998,125 of record NC_082347.1, on the reverse strand, counting down.
ATTCTGGTCATTACCATGGTAACTGCATCATATGGAACTTAACTTATCTCTAGGGTACTGAAATTTATTGAAGGAGCACAAACAGACAGCATCTTCTTACTGAAGAAAAGTATAATCTTCTATTCAAAAGGCTAGTGCTTATTCCCAAAGATAAGAGTTCTGAGAACACAGGACGTGTTAAAAATGAATCCAAGAAAACAAGAAAATTTTTACCATATAACTGTGGTTATTAAAGAGCTTTAGGTACAGTGCTCTTTTCAATGCATATATTCTGGCAGTTTTTTCTGTACCATTTGGCCCATCAGTGGAATACCTTCTTAAACATAGGGGTCATCAGTTCAGTATTTCCAATCATAAGCCTTTATTCTGTGTGGAAAACTCAACCCTGTCCATACAATTTTATGTGAAAGACAAAAGTTCTGCTAATACTGGAAATAGTTGTAAGTTACCACTTTGGTATTTAATTTGTATATAGTTTTTGGCCTCTGAAGCTTTACAGAGGTAGCAATCCAGTAACAAGATGCACAAAGCTAAATTTGTACCCTGGACCTTTCATGTATAACCTCAAGTTTGCATTTACTAAGAGAGTCAAGAAAAATTTACTGAACAAAGCCACGTTGGTCTTCCTGTTGAGCCTCATCCTTCCCTCCTGTGTCATGAGCTGCTATCTCATGTATTTCTGCTGTAGGGCCCAGGTGTCTTCCTGGCCTGAGAGAGTTAACAGGAGGTGATCCCACTGGAGGGGACAAAAGAACTTGCAGTCACAGTCCCCAAGCACAGCAAAGAGGACGATGCATCTCTGTGACATAACTGATATCAGTGGGGAGCCAAGGGGAGGGAAGAGGCAGAGAGCACAACCCAGCACTTTGAAACACTGAACTTCCAATGGGGAGTGCGACAAGCCTTCCTTTACTAGTTATGAGTGGATGAATAAAAGCAAAAATTCTAGAATTCAGTGTAACAGCTCAGTGCACCCTTCCAAATTCCGCACCTCTGCTGCGTCATGTCAAATCTGTTAGTCATAAGGAGGTCCTGTATCTTCAGGATAAATCCTTGTTTCCTTCAAGCAAAAAATGCAAATGGTTGGGGATTTGGGTTTTTTGTTTTGTTTTGTCCTAATCACTGAAATCCGATCATTAAAGAGTTAGTACAGAGGATGGTAACATTTTGCCTCCTCCATGTTTGTTCAATTTCTCCATGTAGCAGAAGTAACTCAGTTACTGAAACCTGAGCACACTGTGAAAAACAGCAATGTGATCAATGTGATGCAGGTGTGGCATGGCCGTGATGTTTTCAGTCATTTCAGTTGCCTGCTTGAAAGTTCAATAAAATTGTTTTGTTGTACTATTTTTGGTGTTACATTCATTTAAGTGGCTGATGATTTCCATCTATATGGTCATATGTGTTTTCAGAATTTCTCATGTAGGTGCCTTTTGACCTGGAATTCATTTCAACTGTTCCTATTGTTGCACATACCTGTGTGAAAAACAGAGTTATATAGCAGCAGGGCTGTGCTGAAATGAGAAAGAGGTTAGGAGCTAAAGATCTAGATTTTTTTTTTCAGTTCTGTCTCATTATTTCTGCCTTCTTTTTCTTCCCTCTTTCTTATCCTCCTGCCTCCCCTCCCTGCTCATGGTTCTGTTCAGGGCATCCCTACAGAAACCCTGCAAGCTGCCTGAGAACCAAGTCCAGACAGCACCAGTCCCTGAGCTGGCAGCATCTGCCAGCTCATAATACACAATTGTCTCATTCTCTTATTTCTGCTTCTTTTACCTCAAGCAGCAGCAGTGATGAAGGCTTTATCCTCCCTTGTCTAATGTGACAAACAGGTCCCAGAGAAAATTACAAAGGGTTTTTTGTTGGTGATATTTGCTGCTACCTTCAAGTTTTGAGCTATAATACTAAACAGAAACAAAATGCATAGAAATTTTTTTTTCTTTACCCATCAATTATTTTGTTTTAAGTGGAGCAAAAATGAACACTGGTTCAAAAATCATTATAATAGATCATTATAAATCATTATAAATAAATCATATAAATCATTATAATAGATTTGTGTTAGCTTTATTCAGCAATTCTCTGTATTCCTTAAACTTTTATGTTCTTTCCAATTATAGCAATATTTTACTTGTCACTGCAAAATGTCAGGTTATTGCTTCAAAGGTAACCTCATTTTATATAATCAGATGCAGACTTAGCTGATGTAATAAAGCACTGGAGATTGGATAAAATTCCAATTACTGCTTCCATAGTAATGAATAACAATTACTAAAATAACAAAGATGTTAGCATTTTAGAGGTGTTTGTACTTTGTTTTCCTTTCAATGATAAACACACCAGTTTCTTGGGGAAAAGTGATAATAACATTATTAGCATTTATAATTCTTTTTAAGGGGAGATGCCAAGAGTTGTCATTTTTTTTAAATTCTGTAGACAGGTTTATAATTTTCTTAAAATATGTCTGAAAATAATCTGGATTTATCAGTGCAAATAGCACTGATGCCATTTCCAGAAGTCAGCCTTGCCTGTGCATAGCAGAGTGGGAACTACTGCAGGATATTCCTGAAAAGTTGAAGGAAATAGCATAATAGCAAGCAAAAATTCTGGCCTCTCATTGCATTCTCATGCAAGAGAAAGAGTGCAACACAAACTGAGTCACATCACTTTAAATCCAGGTGTAAAATGTTTTCATTAAACAGGTTCTTAGAAAACAAATGTTTTTACATCTCTATTTCCTAACATTGCTTCTGGTGTTGCAGATAATACTGTCTATAGTGGATTAAATAACTGGTTTTAAATGCAGCTGTTAGATGCATTTATAAATTCAATTTTTAAAAAATTGCCTGTTTCCTTATGAAGTAAGATTCTTATAAAACTCTTATTTTACTGATGCATGTATTGAGTTGTTTATTTGTCCACTCTTTTTTTAGGTTGGCATTGTACTGCATTATTCTACACTCTCTACTATGCTATGGATTGGAGTAACTGCCAGGAATATTTATAAGCAAGTCACAAAAAAACCTCAGCCTTGCCAAAACAGTGACCAACCTTCTTATCCAAAGCAACCTCTACTCAGGTATAGAATATTAGTTACATTATTTTTTTAATTTCATCCTAGAAAATATTAATTATAAGCAAACTCTCGTTCTTATTTCTGTATTTTTTACTTTTTATAGACTATAAATAGCATCCATACAGCATTGACCCACCTAGGTGTGTACAAAAATCTGAATATTTATTGTGTGCTGATAGTTAACTCCACTCAGAAGATGGAAATATGCAGAGCTTGTATTGGCTAAGTTCAGATACCTTTATCTGAACAGGAAGAATTGAAAATGTTTCTGTTGATGTCTTATGGAGGGAAAAAAAAAAAATCCCCCAAACCAGAAACTGGCTTGATTCCAAGCCTTATTTAATCACCAGTCACTGTGCTTTACCTTTATCTCTTCTGCTCTGCTTCTTGCCCACACTTGTATTGAAAGCCTGATATCCTGATAGCAACCTTCCTCCGTGCCCACCAGAGATGTGATGCTGTACAGGAGCCACTGGGAGTCTGCACTGCCTGTCAGCTCTCTCTGGAGCAGACTCAAACGTGTCTCTGATGGCATTGCAGGTGTAAGACAGTGGGAGTTCTTGCCAGATGCCTCCGAGATGCTGAAACTGCAAGCCAAAATAGTCAGTCTGCACAAGAAAAAAAGAATTAAACTGTGGCAAAACCTTACCACAAAACCAGGATTTCAAGGCGAAGGCATGAGAAGATTAATTCATCCTTTTTAAGCTTAGCTATCAAAAAATTACATATTAGCCAAAGTTATATATTGTCCCTATACAGATACAGGAGGGAGGCAGGAAAAGAACTTCTAGAGAACAATTCCTCCTGTCCATCTTGAATGTTTGTGTGAGGGCAGGAGGAATTGTCTTATGGAGGTGCCTCTCATTTCCCACAGATCATGGACAAGTCTGAATGGTCAATTTAGCATAAAGACCTCAGTTTTATAGTGGAGGTCAGGAAATACCAATTCCACCTTTTATGTATTTTCTGTGAAAAAAAAAAAAATCCACAGTGTATTCTTTAAAACAGATGTAGATTGTTTTATTTTAAACACAAAATTTTTGTGTTTTTTTTTTTTTTTTAGCAAGTAGCATTTATAGATGACTGTGTGATGGTGTCACAGCTTGTTAAAAGTTTGTAGGAGGAGGAATTGAGTTCTTCTGTCTGATTCTTCAGAGTCAGATTTTTACTAACAGGATTTTAGTTAGAAAACTAGCCAGTTTTCTTCTTTTTAAAACACTTAATTTCTAGAGATGAAATTGATTAAAGTTAACATAAAATGTGTGTTGTGATGAGAAGGAGTGCCGTATTGATCCTCAGCTTTGTTAGGTGTAAGCAAGAGGGTAGTCTTTCACTGAGAGTGCCTGACTTTGCCAGTCCATGATTTACTACACCATTCTTCAGAGATGAGAATTTCACTCCTTCACTTACCAGCTCATGGCAAAATGAATAATTGCCAATTTTCAAATGGTGCAATGTGACTATTAAGGTAGAAAATTGTTACAAGTTACATAGACCCAGCATAGTGTATGTTCTTCAAATTCAAATCTCCTTTGAGTTGGAAAACAATAGACAGTCAGGTTAGAGGAAAGATGACTCTAATTAGAATCTTTGTTGTACCAGTCATGTTGAGGTTCCCAGACAGTGAAAATAAATAGTAGCTATTTTAAGTTTAGCAATAGAAATGATAAACCACCTTCTAGCTGTAAGAGAACATGGGTATAATTGTTTAATAGCTAAGTAAAATTATTCTAAGCTATTTTTCTCCCACAGGGCACCATGTATCTTAGAGACACAGGCACTGAAATGTCTAATGCAATTTCACAATGGTGAGCACTAGATTCAAAATAGTAAGGATCAGTTTCACTTCATGTAGAAAACAGGCATAGTGTATGTAAAATTAAGAATCACTTTAAGCAAGAAAAGGCTAAACTCAGTAGTTGTTTTTTCTTTCAGAATGATAATGATCATTTTGGGGGGCATTTTACCTTTCCTGATTTTAATAAAATTTAAGTCTGAATTATTCTTTGTCATAATATTTCCATAAAATCCATTAAGGATGCTTACATTTCAAGGCAGTAATTTATAAGAAATGTTTTAACTAGTCAGTGTTCATGTGTCTATAAGTCAATGCCAGCCTTTTTACATATTGTTCCTCAGGTACTTAAGGGAAAACATCTGAGTTTGGGTGAGGGGGTGTTAATTTGTCTCCATTTGACATCAGTAGATAACTAAATAGTATAAAGTTTATTCCAATGGAGATGGAGTTAGGCTTTTTTATATGTCAGGAGTGTCAGTGACAGGAAGCCAATGGTACAGTCTATGAGACACTTTTAAACAAGAGGTGGTTTTTCAGTGATCCTTCTCTATAGACTTAGAGCAGTATGCAATACAGATATGTGAATGTGTTTGGCAAGAACTCTGTGCTCAGCTGTTGTCCTTCAGTCTTCTTTGGTAAAGGTTGTATTTGATAGAGTGTGTTTCCAGTTCACATGTGAGTGGTTTTGTATTCCTTATATATGCCCTTGCTGCAGGAGACATAGAGGTACCTTTTGTGAGTCAGGAAGTGGGATCTAATGCCAAAAATCAGTACATAAATCTATCATGTGGAATTTACCAAGAAATCATAAAAATTGTCTCACCACATTTTTTTCACAAAGCTTGGTCCATTCTAAAGAGTAACTGAAATAGTGAAAATAAATAGCATAGAATATCTGAAAGGAGACCTTACCTGTTAGGAGAAAAGGATGTAGGCTTGTAAGAGTTGCTGTGGTTTCTCTGCCTGCTGTTTGCATATTCATTTGCAGAAGCAAGACAAATGAGGTGCCCTTGATCTTTTTCTCCTACTTTTCTTTGTAGCAATAAGTACCCTATTATGTAAAGCTGTGGTTCTTTATAAGTTTTCTCTCTTCTAGATAGTGATCAAATTTGGAACATTTGTGCAGTCTAATTTGACTTCATGGCAATATGATTTTAAATATTGCCTCTTTTTATATGTTAATCATGTATTATGAGATACATTATGTACACTGTACATCATAGAGTATATATATTTTATTCTCTATATTATTCATGAAATATATATTATCTGTTAATTACAGAGTTAAACCCCCGAGGGCCTATCACTTTGATGACTGGAACCAACTGTAACAATTCTGGCTCAATTTTTCTCAAAATGTGCCTGGATGCTAATGAGGTGGATCAAATTAATGCATCATTGAGTTTTGTGTATTGAAATTCTGAACCTTAGCACTTCAACAGATAATGAAATTACTTCCTGTAAAATATACTCTGTGGTATTCTTAATAGAAATAAATAATTCTATCTGTTCATCCTCTGTGGACATTTGTTAAACCTGGCAGAGTTTAGCTTCTGACTCATCTGAAGGCAGATTTTGCCAGCAAAGGCAAAGGGGCAGGCAAGATTCAGCTATTACTGCAAAGTACAGAACTTCTTATCAGCCCAAGCTGAGGCACAGGTAGTGTTAGGTTTTGTGCCTGCTATGTGCATGCATTTTTCATGTGATGCTCTGTGCCCATACAGATTAGACAGAAGTACAGACCAGCAGAAAATACTTCTGAAAGATATTCTGTAAAATCATTTCTTCCTAGAGTGTCAGGAAAAAAAATCAGATTGCTTTCATTTTTAATAAGATAACTAGTGAGCACAATTGCATTCTAAACATTTAAAATAAAAAATAAATAAGCTGCTAGCTGGGCCAGAGATTGGTGATAAGGAGACAGATAATTAAGTTTTATCTCAAGGTTAGGTACAAATATATCTCCTAATGTTCTCCCACCTCTTTTATTCAAAGAATGTCTTGCAAGATAACTAATATGGCAAGATTACAGAGTCCAATATCCCATATCTGTCATGAAAAAATATTGATGGGCATAAATAAGGTTGCAGAAGTAACAGCAAAACAGATAACAGTTGATGTCACTGTCTCTGTTGAACTTCATCTTATTTTTTATGTAACATATTTTGATAAGCTTTTTAAAATGTTCTTTTTAAAATTGTGAGGCTGTTAGAAAATCTACCTTATGTATATCTAGGTTTAGCAGCAATTTCAGAATGGATTGTGCCCTTTGCTTTGTATTCAAAGTTGTAGCCTTAGTACTATAGCTAAAAAAATCATAACTGAGGCAAATTGAAGCAGTTTTCAGCAGCACACACAGAGTACCTACAGTCAATATCACTGGCTTCCATTCCCTCCTCTTACTATTTTTAACCTTAAATAACTTGAAGAGTTAAGAATAATTTTAGAATGAGAAAGCTGATTTCCTATTTCACATATTTTGAAATGTCTTAACTGTCCTTTAAACCTGCACACAGAGGAGAGCTTGAAGTACATCGTTGAGAATGGGGGCAGTTTGGTCAAACTCTTCTAATCTGCTAATGGATGTCTACAGGCAGATATGTGTCTGGGTGTCTGCTCTTCTATGTGAGGTTGCTTATGGGCAAGTTTCTGTATATCACACATATGCTTCCAGAGTACAGAGCAATGTCTTAAAAGCAGCAATGAAAAGGGTCTTCCAAGTGAGCTGTGTTTGTGGTCTAGTGGTGACTAACAGGCTGCCCCCTGAGCTCCTGCAAGGTGTGGTGGTGCTGCCCTTGCATCCTCCCCCTCTCCTTGGGAGTGTGGCAGCAGCTCTTCATGTTCGTTCCCAAGCTCATGATTTCTCTCAGCTACCTAAACATTAATCAGCAGCACCCAGGTAAACAGTAGCTAAGTATCTTTGAGACACTGAATTATGCTAAATCCTTTCACTGCAAAATGGAGAAAGCACACAAAACTTTCAAATACAAGAAAATCCTCTCCTTCTGTTATTGTCGACTAGTGCTGTGATGAGGCTCTTGCCTTGCAGAGAGGGGATTTTACAGACTTGCATGATTCCACAGGGGTCATGGCACCCACTTAGTGCTTTGTTCACAGCGTTAGCCCTGCTTTTCTCAGGATGAACATTTAGCTGCTTGATCTGACAAGCTGGAAACCAACACATGGGGGCAAATGGATCTGTTGCTGTGTTTGCCTCACTGCTGAGAGAGTCCTGAGAGAGCCTGGCAGGAAATGTTGACTTCTGTCACAAATTGATTATAGGGAAATTTTTACTGAGTAAGTTAACAATAAAGCAGGCTGTGTCTTGAATATGAGTTGCAGACAGCAATCTGCATTATGTCATTAGAAACTGCCACGTGATATTTTTGCACCATAATGGAGATACTAAAAAAATTCCAGTTATAAAGACCAAAGACTTCTTATATTTAGTTTTTAAATAATGATTATGTCCAGAGAAAAACCCTAGAATAAAAAAAGTGCTTTCTAATATTCCTGAGGCTGAAAGGGTCTTCAGAAAATGATCTTTGTCAATGTCCCCTATCATTTGTAACAAGCTGCCTACAATTTATTGCAGCGTGATAGCAGTGTAATGGGGGATCAACATTTGGCTACCCTTAGAAATACTTTGTTAAACATCAAGTTTGGCAAATATGCTATATTTTTGGCCATGCCATTTTCTGAATCTTCAGACTGAATCACATGAAGCAAAATAATTTACATTGTGACAGACAGAGACATTACTTGTCCCCTTGACACCAGTAGCTCTGAAATGCAGTTAAGTTCTAGTGCATTTTTCATTAGTGCTGGCTCTCATGAATCCATTTCTTCTGGTACAGAACAGTGATTGAGAGAGAGGGAGAGAGAAAGAGGTCAGATGTAAAGTATCATTTGCAATCCATTGTTTTCTTCTTCATGATATGCTCTTAAAAATTAACTCATAGAATTTTGATCCGTGAAAGCCCATCTTTCCTTCCCACAGAGAACATATCAAACTTCCTCTATAAAATATAAATTTAGACCTGATTATCCCAAGGGATCATCTGTCTTTTTCTTAAAAATTCTCTGTGGTTTGAGTATGTTGAATTAAATGGGAACTGCCACAGGGCAGAATTCTCAGGAGCCTTGAGGAGATCTCTCTAGTTCACTCTTTACTATTAGCATAGACCCAATTGGGTCATTGCAGAGGAAGTGAAAATGATGTCTCCCTCCAAGTAAGGTTTTCACCAGCTGGGTGAACCATGGCATGGTGAGCCAACAGTCTCTCTGAGAATCTGCTCCAGGAAGTTGGCTATAATTTAAGTACTTGATTGTATCCTTTGCTTACAGGACAGAATATTTTGATGTGGGTAGGGTCATTCATCAGGAGGTTTATCTCACATTTCTGATATTGTAATCAACATTTCTTATTTTAGATATGGGAAGAATAGAAATGTAAATTATTAGATAATTTTAAAATTGTGCAGTAAATTTTTGCAATCATGTATTCTCAAGGCTGCTTATCACCTCCATACTGTAAGTTACTAAAAACAAAGTGTGTAACACCGTTTTTATCAAATAGCTTGGGTTGGGAAGGACCTTAAAGAGAATGTAGTGATATTTCTTAGATACTATCTGCAAAACACTATTCCCATGTTTCTTGTTTCAATATTTGTCATATTCCCAGGAAGGAGAAAAGCTATTTCAGCAATATAGCCTTTCTAAATTTTTTGCATTTAATAAATTATAATTGAATGTAAGAAAAGCCATGTTTCCCTTCCAGCTATTGTGTTCATTTTATTCACCAAAGTAAGGCTTATATTCACAACATTAAAATAAATTATTGTATCATTATATTGGATATTAAAATAATCTAAAGGTAACAGCCTTTTTGAAAATTTAGTTTGATTTAATTATAGAGCTAATATTTTGAACATTGCTACATTGCTTCTGAAGACAGTTTTAGTAACTGTCATTCAAAGATGACACAACACAAGTAATACAGAAATGCTGATCATTGTAGGCAGATTGTGGTCTGTCTTATCAGCCCACCAACTTAGGCAAGTTCTGAAAAAAACAAACAAAAAAAACCACCCCAAACCAACCAAACAAAATCAACCAAAAATCCCACTCAAACAAAAAGAATTAAAATGCTGGAAGGAACCCTAGCGAGAGCAAGCAGAACAATTCTGCCCCTTGAGGTATAAAAGCTAGAGATAATGAAAAAGAGAAGCTTAAAAACAAAACAAGAAGTTTAAGTCTGTATATCACAAATTAAAAGCAGAGACAGAACCTAAGGGTACTTGGAATTTGTTTTGATGCTTCAAGAACACACTGATATTATGTGCTATTTAGCATGATCAGTCTTAAATGCTGATATACGTTCAGATGGAGTCAAGGATGTAACTGAAAGGTCTGCAGTGGAAAAGGGTATAACATTGTGATGAGAGAAACATTTTCATTAATTCTTTTTACTGAATTTCAACTTGAAGGCAATTTTATTTCCATCACATGGGGATAAAATTATCTTTGGTCACAGACAACATTTAATTCAGGTTTAGATTAATTGTTCTACACAAGAAAATTTCCAGTAAAATGAAAATATTAAAAGAGTATGGAGGTCCACTGGAATATGGAGTAGTATGGAATAGCAATATATTGTCATTGGTATCCTGAGAAAGTTGTTGCACTTTGCATAGGCCATATAAATATTCATTGCTGACAGCACTGGATTGCCAGGGTATGGTGCCAGAGCATGGAGGAATTTTCCTGCCAACTCTTCATCAAACAGGAGAAGTGATCAGAGCTTTTTTGCTCCACCTTCAGTGTGAGTGATTGACTTGTGGAGCCACTAACACAAAGAGGGTAACAGAGCCCTCTGCTTTGCTTGTAGTTCCACTTCATCTGGCTTATGAATCAAAATTCCAAAAGTTCCTTCTCATGGAGAAGTTGGTAATACTATTCTTCAAAACTGACCTGAAAGCACTAGCAAATGCTTTAAGTCAATTTGAATGCATTACCAAATACTTAAAGTGAATGATCCCCAGAGGACAGGATCCTCCTTGATGTGAACTGATTTCTGGAGCATGTCAAAATCAAGGTAGAAAAAGGATTTTGTAGCTGTCATAACTTCATTGGCTAAGGTACAGGCAAGGTGCACATGATGTTGGCACTGCTCAGAATAGAAATATAATAATACCAAATCTTTGAGAGATATTGAGGTAAAAGGTGAAGTTTTATCCTCTTTTTTTAAAGAACAGTGTCTGAGCTACTTAGTATAGATGAAAAGAAATGGGTTATGATTATTGCAGAAGAAACATATGTTACACTATGTAAGCAAGGTATTTAACAGCATAGCAAGTCACTTAGACTCATTCAACTGAAACTCTTCTATGCTATGGCTATTGACCAATATAGCCAAAAAAAAGAAAATTACCACACCTGAGTGATACCTGGGCATTTAATGAGGAAATGATGGGTTTGGTATAGAAATTTTAACTACATGAGTTATGTAGTTATGGTGATTGCAAGCTTTCAGAAATTAATTCTATGATATTTTCAGCTTTGAAAGGCTTGAACTGCAACACGCTGATCTGCAGAACTGTGTACTAGATTGAATTTTCAGCTGCTTTTATCCTGAGTTCACATCTAGGTATTTCCTGGAAATTCAGAATTCTTGTCACACTGTCCCTTGCCTCAGTAGCTTTTAGCACTTGAGCTACTCATATACATAATTGTAGAGGGTAAGTTAGAGGGTGGGTGAGCTTGATAAAATGCTCCATGCTTTGATATGCTGCTCCAGGCAAAATGTAAAATGCTGATTGGAAATTTTACAAGTTCAAGGATTTTTAGAAGATAATATATTCAGACTCCAATGGGGGCTTTATAGGGAACTTTATCAGATTTGAAAGAACTAAATATTTTCTCATAAGATTCTCTGGTGTCATACAGATTAAACTTGATTATGCAAAAATGCTGTAAAGATAAATGCATAAGATCTTTTCAAGTATGCTTATTTTAATTGTATGGACAAAGAACTAAGCATTCCCATCTGCATGAAATTATATCCACCACAATTACAGAAAAGAATATCTGACTTTTAATAGTAGATGATTGTACTCATTAATTAGTGAGAAAAATTAGTCACATTAGATACAAATTCTTTCTTACAAAAATTTTTCTGTGAGGAAGCTAGGACTTAAAGTTTGTTACAGGACACTTGTCTTAAGTAGGCACCTGTATACATCCAGCTTAACTGTAATGAAAGCCCTGATGTTGCAAGAAAACATAAGTCATAAAGATTTATGAAGTATGTTGTGCAGACTGATAAACTGCAATGTCACAGAAATGGCTGCAGGCAGCCAGCTAGTGTAATATAGGATTGTGCAATAAATAGTCTGATAATATCTGCAGTAGAGCACAATCACTGTGCATTTAAATTATAGTGTGGTATAGGACATAGTAGGTGCTGCATTTACCAATACATTGCCATTTTTCCATAAAGTAATTTTGGCTAAAAGATATTATCAGATTCCAAAACTAAATGCTGAAACAAAAAATGTTTATCTTAAAATATGGCTTATCTTAAAATAAACTAGCAATAAAACACAAATATATATATTTTATGCACATATGTATATATATTAGCAGTGATAGTTTTAAATACAGAATTTTAAATGTTAATACAGAATTTAAAATACAGAATTTTAAATTTTAATGTTTCATAGTATTTTTCTTTATTAATGAATGGTAAAATTCAAGGAAATTAAATTATATTCCTTGGACAAACAAATTTGGTGAAGTCCACAGATATGCATATTACATTAAATATGTTGGAGCATATTTATGTATAATTGCTGCAAATCCAGTTTTAGACCTGGCTTATTCTATGCATACTTCCTGTCAAATATGTGTGATAATCTCTGGTTTATGTCTGTTTGGAAGGAGGGCTTAAAAGTCTTGGGAGGAAAAGCTGCATTAGATTAATTCACTTGGTTTTGAGTTGAGACACCATGGAAAATTATACATAAAGTTCCACTGATCTTCCTGACATTGTACATCCTAAGTACTTGAAACCCATCACTGGAAATGTGGTTGACTCAAGTTAATGTTCATTGAAAATTCCAAATGAAAAGGCATTAAAGTGAAAATCATGCAACAAATAATAAGCTTAAATTGCAGCAAGGGGTAAATAGGTTAATATTAGGAAAATATTTCAACCTGTGAAAATAGTTGACAATTAAAACAGGTTCCCTGGAAGGCTGTGGGAACTCTGTCCCAAGCAATTTGTTAACATAGATTAGAAAAGGCCAAGCCAGTCATGACAGACGTTTACTGTGACCCTGACTCAGAGCTTTTGAGTGGACAAGATGATCTCCTGATGTTCATTCCTGCCCTACAATTCTGTTACTAGTAAACCAAGGATTTTTCCTAACAATATTTCCATTTTTCAACCCTTATTTGCTGCTGAATTTCTACAGTCTCATTGGTCTCATAAGAAACTCCTGTGTTTCATTATGCAAGCAAATTCTGACAGAAGAGACTTTGAAACTAATGTGTTCCAAATATGCCTTCAGTGTTTGGAAATGTTATGAGTCTTGTAGAAACTGGCTGCTGATCCTGCAGGTATTTTTATTCAGGTACCACCTTACTATATAAAACATAACATAAAATTAGGCCACCTTCTGCTCTGAAACACATGCACTCACATTGGATTTTCAGTGGGAGTTACACATATTTAGTCACAAGAATATTTTGGTTCATAGGTTGAAAATACTGCTCATTGCTACTTAAAAATAAAGTTTGGTAAATATTCTGTAATTTTAATGATGCAGATTTAAATAATTTCAATATATAATATCTAATATACCTTAGTAAAATAGAATGTCCAGGTTAAGCTTCATGCCTGTATTGATTGAGTACTCATTCAGACAAAGGGGTAATGCCATTATTATTGGATTACACTTAGTACTCAGAGAATCATCCAGGATTTTAAATTCATCAGAGAGTGAACATTGGTGAGGTTTTCTGTGAAAGAAAACTTGAGCACACGAGATACCTGACTTATTTATCTATTGATAAAAAGAGATACCTAGTATTGTTTTAGCTACTAATTATGAGGTAAGACAACTATGATTACAGAAGACCATTTGTGTTTACTTTTCAATATTTGTGAGCAATGTCAAAAAAAAAGTCCTGAGTGGTCAGTCACACAATCTTGCCGCTTCTTCGTATTGGATGAACTTGCAGACCTTGCCAGAAAAAAAAAGGTACCTTTACAGGGAGAGTTCATTTCCACACTGGAATTCCATATCTGGAATTCCTAATGTCTCTAAAGCTCTTTCTCATTAATCCAAAAGATAAGGAGCAGGAATTGTGGGCAAATCACAACCTCTGTTATTTGCAGAATAGCTAACCCATGCTGGCTATTACTTATAGGTAAGGCATTTTTTGCTGTTTAATGTGGATTATCATACTCAAGTTATTTGTCATACAAGAATAGTGTTAAACTTGTCTACTTGTGCATCTCAGTCTTCCATTAGAGATGTTGCAGAAGCAACCAATTATCCATATTCTCTCTTCATGCTTCTAAGAGAGTGTTTTCCAACTAGAGAGAACATTTCCTTCTGAGGTTCTGGCATTGCTAAATAAATAATTATTGTACCTAGCAAAGCTGGGGAGCCTTTTGACCCAGAAAACTGAGCAATGAGGTGCTCTTACAGTTTTGTGAAGATGGCTGTTTATTCCTTTTCAAATCTATTTTTTCCATGTTCATAACTTTATGGAAATGACACATAGTTTCTATAGCTTTTGTTGTTTAATATTTATTGATTAATGTTTATAAAAATAACTCTATCCCTGCTTTTCCTTTTCTTTCAGTTTCATGATCACTTCCGGTTGAAAGCTCAAAAAAGCCCTCTGATTTTTTTTAAAACTTACTTTTGACCTTTTTATAAATGATGGAAAACCTTTCTTTTTGCTTCAGGTTAAAATCTGGGATAGGGATCACCAGAAATAGATTTCTGTGTATGTCAGCTTTTAAAAAATAGGGAAAAGCAAATGTTCGTGCCATCATCACACATAAAAGATTTTCCATAGCTCACCTTAGTAATACGAAGACTGACAACGGCAAAACCCCACAACATTGAAGTTAAAAATCAGGGTTGACATTCATGAACTCATACAATTGTACCTTTGTTTCTTACTTTTTAATAGGGTGAATTAAGGACAAAATGTCAACCTGAATTTTTGTCAATAAATCTGCATAGTTTTGTGGAGTCAAGTCATTAATTGAACAGTACTTTCTATGGGTTAACAGCAGGCTAATCCATAATATTTTTTTCTAATATAAAAATTTAAAAAGAATACTCCTTGCTGCCTCTAGATTAGCAGATTGAATTACGTCCTATGGACTGTGAAAGAGAAAGTGTTCCAGAAAGAAGCCAGAAGTCTTAAAACCATCTAAAAAATAAGTTATTTTCAGCATGTTCTAATGCTTCCCTGCTGCTTGTTACATTTAATAAAAGCTTCTTGCTAAATTTTAAGTTCTTGGCTACCTGCATATCTGTCAAGATGAAAAATTCGAAGTTGTAGAAATGGATAACATTGCATAAATCCTAATGTGATATTTTCTCCACAAAAAACCAAAAAAGTTGGCTTTTTCCTTTTTGAAAACTTCAGGGATGAAATTTCGCTAAGGTTCTTACAGGGTAGATTAGTTTCTGAAAAAGAATAATGCAGTTGTGTAGTACAAAATTGAGCAAGTCTGCATGTCACATGGAGTTTGATGGAAGCAAGTGAAGATAAGGCACTTGGATAAGTAATGGATTAAAAACCCATTAAACACAATAATGGGGTTCATACATAGCATAAATTTCTCCTTGGTTTCAGCTGTTCTTGGCTGGCTACAGCCACAGGTGTCAGCATTGTTGGTGGGATGAGGAGCAGGGTCTCCTTCTGAGTTTCATTGTCTCCTATCTTGGTTATATTTTGATAATGCATTGCACTGTTCTAAAGAAGTCAGACTTTATTCTTATTTTTTAAGGACTCAGAATTTATTTGAAAATTTATATTGCAAGTATATTTGAGGTTTGAAAATATTTGAAATATGTTTCTATTGAAAAATATTCAGAATAAATTTGAAAATTTAGGAAATTTCAAGCTATGCTCATTCACCTGTGAATTAGTCCACTTTGAGTAGTACATATGTTTCAAATTACATATTCATATATACCAGAAGAGCAGTGGTTGAAAGGAGCCTTCTCTCAGCATTGACAGCTGGTATGGATGGACTCTCATAAGCCTGAAAAGATAACAATGAATAATAAGTTAATTATATTGTCATGAAAAAATAAGATTGGCAGAAACATCTGTAAACCATCAAGTTTTACTCTCCTTTCAAAGCAGATCCAACTTAAAAGTGAGCTGAGGTTCTCACCTAGGTCAGTTTTGAAAATCCGCAAGGACTTCTTCCTCTTGTTCTGACTCTGTATCCTTTTAGCATTCATATTGGATGGACCACAAAGATGAAATGGCCTGAAAATAAATGACAAAAAAATCACCCAATCCCATCAAAATTCAGGAATATGTTACAAATTGGAATACGTGGAAGCAAAGCTGTCATAACTAAGGATTCCTGAGGGAAAAAAGATAGGAGGTAATGAAATATGCTTAAAAATGTTGGAATACCACCAAAAAAAGTCAAGGAGAGAAGTTATTCACAATTAATCAAATAAATGGATTTTGGATTTCCACTATTTTCTCTTTGTATTAGTTTATGAAGGTGTAAGTAGTGGTTGCATGTAGAATAGTTGCATGTTCCAACTGCTACCTGGATTTTCATTCATGGAAGAGGACAACTTTTTTGCTATGTCTTCTTATTCTGAAAAGGAAAATAAACTTAAGATTTAGAAGTGATTATGCAAGAGAGATGCAGAAAAAATTATGATTAAAAAAAATTGAAATGTTTTATCTTTGTATTTTGAATTTTTCACCTGACCTATATTTTGCAGCCTCACATTTTAGATTTCTGATGCATAAATTTTCAGACTGTAGTCTTTGTGGACTGCAATTTAATTGTTGAGGGAAACATTGTATTCTGCCCTGCTGCTCTGTATAAGGACTAAGATTTTTTTTTCCTCAGGAAGTAATTGTGAACAAAGACAATACAAGGGTAGAAAGAAAAACAACCCCAAACTAAAAAGGTACATGTCTAACTTACACAGGCACCTTGTACATAATCATTTATTTGCAATGTTGCCTTGTGCAGTCTTGGTAAATAAAGCAAAAATGTGTGCCTTCAGGATCTCTGTGTCAAAGCACTGAGGTTATATTTTAGGATTTTAACGTCTGTGCCTTGTGCTGGCTTTATCTGACTGCTTCCAGATGGTTTTCTCTATGATTGAAAGCAGCATCAGTGTGAATGAACATCATGTCTACTACTTTTTCTTAACTTTAAGAGATGCTCCCTCCTCAATTTATGACCTGTGGCAAACCCTAAAAATACTAGAACTATTTAAAAAAAATCAAAATATTTTAAAATAGGAACCAAATTAAAACACAAGGTCCCTTCCTTTACCACAGAGGTCTTTAGAGGAATTCGAAACCTGCATCTATGCTTTTCATGTCTGAAAAAATTCCTTTTGGGAAACTGTTTGATGTCTTCTCAAAAGATGTGGGTTTGATAGCTGAAAGCTTGGTAGCTGAAAAGAATCAGGAGAAAGGGTTTTGTGGTTTCCATGGATCTTCTGTATAAATGCTCTTCAATTTTAAATGGCCCTCTGGGTTTGTGACTGAATTCTTCTTGTAGACCAGGAAGATTTAATAATCCAAATTATATTATTTTTATTTAGTGTGTGGTTTCTTCATGTCTTAAACAAGACTGTTTGTCCTCTCACTTTGCCTGAGGATACATCTTGCTATAGCTGTGTGATTAGATTTTAGATACATGCAGTTGAAAATAAACCAAATTACCTAACTAAATGGAAGGTAGCAGTAAATTGTGATTTGCACATAATTGTAAACTTCACAATTGTAAATTGTAAAGAGATTTGTAAATTGTAAAAGAAGAAGCTTGAAACACTAAATGTTTAAATTTGGGGATGTAGTTCCTGATCACTAACAATACTTTGAAGATGAGGCATTTATTACCTTATTAGTAAAATTCTCAGAAATAGTAAGAATGCTTTAATACTTTGAAGTATTAATATGTAAAAGCCAAAAGAGATACTTCTATATATTTTCTGTACACAGTCTAAATATGTCTTGAGTATGGTGTATGGGTTTCATTTAAGAATATGCATAGAGTATGCTGAACAAATCTAAAAGAATTAAATTTACCATTGTTCTGTGCACTTCATAGGAAAACACTTTATGAGGACATACCAACCTATCAAATATGACTTTATCAAATATTAAAAATATGTCTGTTGCACAGTGGCTGTAATGTGTGTAATTTTAAAGTCTTTCTGAGAGGACTCAAATAGTAACAACCCAGTCACTGCTATGTGAGAGAAACCAGCTGATGCACTCAGCAGTTTTACATACAATTATGTCTGAAGCTGTAATTTTCATTTCCATTGAAGAAGGACAGTTTGGGGTTTTTTGCAGAAATGGCAGATTTCCCGGGGCAACATTAAATTTCCTAAACTGATTACTTTAATGGCTTGTATCAATCAAACAGGCTGTAAAAGATGCTTGAAATGTTTCAGAGCCAGCTGAAGAGATAAATACGCATTTTAGCTTTCTCACTACTATATTCTTTCTGTAAGTAGTTACACCAACATTCATCATTCAGGAATTAATAAACTAAAATAAAAATAGTGATATTAATATAGAAAAGCAGGATATTTTTGAAGACTGAATTTAAGATTCCTTTTTGCTAAGCTTTGAACCATTAAAGCTCACATTTTCACATTTCACCTCCATCTGTAATGGAAAAATGGAAATTTGTTCTTATTTTTATTTGATCTCGTTAAAGGAACAGTTTGTTTAAGGATGTGTCTGTCATTGAGACTTTTCGTGTCTAATAACTCGGCTGTAGTTGGTCTGAGGTCGATAGAGATCATTAAACTTCTCTAGGTTCCACATGGCTGCCTGGGCAGGTGAATAATGAAGATAAATACCTCGACATAAAGGAGGGCTGAAGTGACAGAGGGATGGCACAACTGTGGGAAAGATCTCAAAGGGACTTTGCAATGTTTTAAACACCAAAGACAAACTTAAAATTTGTAGAAAATCAGATTTCAGTTTTTTCCACATAAAAGTTCAGCTTAGAAAGCTAAGATTCTTTGTCACCTGCCCTCTGGAACAGGGGCTTAATTTTGCATCAAAAGATACAAGGCACGCCAAAAATGTGCAAATTAACAATGAAGCTTCTTTGGAAACGCACATATTTGAAGTGTTTCTCATATTTTTCACTTTCTTGTAAACAATTTTACCTCCCCCTGGCACTTTGGGCAAAGATCTTGCCCTTCATATAAGATCATTGACTTATATCAGAGAAAAAGGAAAAGAATACATGAATTTGAAGACTAGAATTAGAATGGTCTCTCCAGAGCTATTTCTCATGAGTTCCTGTATTCTGTTTTCATTGTCTGTTTGCACACATGCTCAGCTGAGCAAATCTAAGAGCAAAGCTGCTGGGTCTACCATTAAAGTCCCCATCTTTGTGACATTGATTGTTTGGTCATTAATATTTTCTGAATGATTGTGTGTACAGTGAAAGAGTTAAAAGAAAACTGAGAGTATTTTTCCTATGTTACCAGTGAATCTCATGCAATTGAAATTATTTAGCTCTAATTTGGCAGTATAACTCATAATAAAAATTAGTGCTTCAGAATATCTTTTTTAATACAAAAAATATACTTCATAGCTAAATCCAAAAATATACAAAGTAGTGAATAAATAACCTCTGAATCAACTCTCAAAGCTTCTCGTCCTGTGAAAGTTAAAAATACTGTATTTTCAGGTCATCTGAGAATTACATCATTTTAAAACAAGGACTTGAATGGTCTGCTTAAACTTTTTAAAAATTACTGCAGAAGATATAACATTCTTCTTGAGAAAAAAACCCATTGCCTAAAAGGAAAGTGAGTGTCAAAAATTTAAAATGCATGAAACACAGGGGAATTCAGGAAGTTATGCTGGTCACTGCCATAATAAAATATGGGATTGACATAAATTCCTTTTTAAAAATATGATTTAAAAATTTAGTCATAGGAGAACATAGACCAGAACCCCTTGTCAGTGACTTTCACAGTCAAACCAAATTATAATATATATCCTCATGATAATAATTTTATTTGGTTCCTTTGGCAGCCTTAATGAAATACTAACTCAAGTAAAACCAAAGAAATCCATATTTTCTGTTTAAAATGCAAGGTGGTTCTTCTGACAGTCATAGGACATTGATACTAATAAAAAGTGATCTGAGTATTAAATATGTGACAATATAGGAGTTCAGCACTTATTATTTTTACATGCTTTACTTTTCATTTCACTTTCATATTATATAAAATGCTATTGTCACATATAGGCTGCCATCAACATTTCTTGTCTTGATGGGGGTTGATAGTTAATGGTTCTTTCCTCCCCTTTGAAAGGCAGAAGGACATCCTGGTGGTAATTGACTTTCTAGAGGTGTACTGCAATGCTCACTGAAGCAGTTGTGTTTGATTCAGTAGACTGGAACTGCAAAGTGATTTCAGCTAGCAGCTCCATGCCAGAGTAGTCAAACACCTGGAAAAATGAGCTAGCAATGAATCCCTCCAAACAAGGGTATCAGCCATTTTACTGCTAGAAATTAACTGTGGAAACAGAATTGAAAGGGCTGCTTTGTTCTCTAGGGATATAATAATTGTGTAAATAAAAAATACTCAAAGCATAAGTGTTATTTCTCCTCCCATGATTTCTCCCCAAGCATTACCATAAACAGTGTTCTCTCTATAAGCATCATACCTTTGAATTTTTCAAATAGTGAATCTTTAAGATATACTAATAAATATATTTTCTTTCTCATCAACATGGTGCTTAATATTTTACTTACTTCTTCCCTTTACAAGTGCATTCAGGATGGATTCCTACTTACCCTGACTTAAGTTATTTATTCACTAAAATAAGCAGGAATAGAAGTCAATAGAGCTAAACTACAGCATGGAATACACTGTAAGAATCATCTCTGCCTGATTTCCAACAGCCCCCAAGGCATTCTCCAATAAAACATGGAAAAAAGTCAAGGTGTCTCTTGCTTCTTAGATACAATAGGCCTTCAATTAGTCTAGTTCACCGAGAGACAATACAGTTATCTCTATGTAAATCAATCTCCTTTCTCTTCTAAATTTTCTCTGAAGGTTTTTTGAGTTCTTGAATTAATCTTTTATCTTTTTGTTACATGCATTTTTATTTTTCTGTCCTCTCTGCTGGCTTAGACTGTCTCATGTGGTCCTGGTAAAGCAAACTGCAACTGTACTGTCAGCCTGTAAATTCCTTTTCATCTGCAAAATTCTGGATAAGTCATAATGGCCACGCTCTCCATGGAGGGTGTTAATCAAGGAAGGTGAATGTAAATCACTTCACTCTTGGCTGCCTCCACCAGCAGGACCTAAACTTCACCCTGCCTGGCAGAGCAGGAGGCAGGGTCTGCCCTGGGTGGAAGGGCAGAGACACAGAGTGAATGAGGGAATACCCAGGGCAGTGGGCTCGCAGCAGAGGAGCTCTGGCTACGACAGTCTGGTCAGAGAGAGAGGAAGCCAGATAAGCTTTCCCATTAATGGGTCTGGGAAGATTTAGGGAGGCAGAGAGAAAGGATGGTAAACAAATGGTAAACTGCAGCTGGTGTTTTGAACACGTTGTTTTCTCATAAGGTCTTTACCAAAGGGTGGTTCCTTAATTAACCAATTGGGTCACAGGTGTTACTGAGAACCTCTCAGGTTCTGGGTGAGTGATGTTGGTTATAAATATTGAGACTGTAATAAAAATACCTTTTTTGCCTCCTGATTGTGGATGGAGTGTGTCACTGTCCTCGTTCCTGACTCAGTGGTGGCAAGAAGCAATTGGGTTTGAAGCTGTTGGTTAGGTGAGGTTTCAGATCTTCTGACACTGACTAACATTGTCCCACTTTATTGCCCAGCTTCCATGACTGTTTAAGGACAGATGAAAAAGGGTATTTAAACTCCATTCTCATGGCCAATTTTAATAAAAAAACAGAGGATAGTTTTGTCTAATTGAGGCCTGGACATCTTAAGCTGAGCAAATAAATCTGCAGAGACTTTTCTTAATCAATGTTTTAGATTCGTCTTTCTGTGGTTTACTGTCTGCCTCTAAAAGGAAAAGATTATACATGTTCTCAGAAGGACATTTTGACAATTAATTAATGTTTGCAAAGCTCTTAAGTTGCAATAAGATCTAGAAAAAAGGGGTATCTATAAAATGAATTAATAGCTAACTGTCCAGTGACCTTTGTTTCTTCTGTGCTGAGTGAAATGTCTTATGGGGAAAAAAAGTGGACTGTGAATGGGCAATTAAAGAGAATAACAATAGTGGCACATAAAAGGTGATAAATAGGGTTTTCACACAACCCTTACTTCTGCTGTTATTTACCATTTAAAGCTTGACTTACAAAAGTAGAGTTTATTTTAACATTATTAGTATATTCCTTTTTTTCGTTTTGTTTTAATCTGTATTCTCCATCCTTAGATCTCCTTCGCAGACAGGAGAAAAGCACTGAAGGAAACATAGGTTATTTCTCTTCAAAAAGGTCATTGAGAAAAACAAACATAGTATTTGTAAATATGTTTGTAAGTAAGTCAAGACTACCTGTTAATAGGATTTAAAATTGTTGGGTCTTTTTCTTAAAGGAAAAGTATATTCTCAGAATTGTGTCATTTCTAAAAGTATTTTTTTATTTTATCAAAATTCCCAGAAAAAAGGATCACAAAATGATGTGATGCATGAAAGATTCAGGAAGAATAATTTGAAAATCAGGCTCATAAATTCAGCTTTCTACAGAGCAGCTACTTATCTGTCTGCTTGCCTCCTGGGTACTTGAACAGTGGCATCTGGTTAGCTCTGAAGTTAATGACCATTTTCTATATGAATTATTTTCACAAAGATGTTAAACCCAAATCCAAGCTCAAGGAAAAAGAAAAGGGAAAGTCATCTTGCTGTGACTGTTCTTTTATTTTGATGTTTATTTTGCAAGTGGCTAGTCTTCCTGTATGAACTATGCCCTAAACATAAGTAGAGCTAAACAGATTTTTTTTTTTTTTTGATACAACAGGCAGAAAAGAAATTAATGCTTCAGTGGTTTCTTTAATATATCTAACATGTACCTTTCTAGATTTGTGCATGCAGAGAGGAATAAAGTTAAATATATGTACATCTTAATCAAGGAGTATCTGCCAGAAGGACTATTTGAAGCCTTTTGAATGACTTTGTGACACATTGCCATTTTGCCAACTTCTGCAGAAAAAAAACCCTTATAGTCAGTCTTGCATTGCACCCATAAAGCCAAGGTCTGGTCTCTTTTTGGAAAAATTCAGAGTCAAGGTTCTTAGTCTGGAAAAAATTGGGGCTAGAAACACTCAACCATTGGAGCCAGACACTCAAACAAGAAATTTACCACTGGGTAGAACTCTCCTTTTACTTGCTGACTTACTGAGCAACATTTATGAAAATAAACTTAGCAGAATATACTGTATGTTAAGTTATCAGGATGGATGCTGCCTGCAGGCCATTGCAGTCACTCCTGCTGACATTATCCTGTTTCTATCAGATTGGCTCTGTAGCTCCCAGTGTTTTGTGGTCGAGTTCGCCTTACAAGAGGAGTTCTTGCCAAAGGGAAGCTGGAGAACAGTAAGGCAGGATGTCAACAAAGGGGCATCTCCTCCAGCAGTGTCTGCTGCTCTGTTGGGGGGGGTTGTGTTTGTGCCAGTGCATGTAATAAAAAATATTGTGCTTGCTGGTCTCAGGCAGCCTCTGCAGCAGAAACTTTGGGGTTCCCTGTAATGTTCAAGGAAAGTGATTCCTGCAGATCACAGCCCAGTGCTCAGGCCCTAGGTGTTGCTGCACTGCAGCTGAGAGGTGAGAGTGCATCCTGCTGAGGCCTCCCAGGCTGGTTTTAATCTAATTAGCTTGGTTAACAATGTTAGTGAAGATGTGATGGAATGAGCTTCAGTAAATAAATGTATGCTGATGTAAAAGCCTGCTAGGAATCATCAGGACATCCCTGGGTGGCCAGCAACAACAATGGACAAACTTGAAAACCTCTTCCCAAGGGCTATTGAAGCAACGGCTTGGCAGTTGCTTCAAAGCCCCAAATCATCCCACTGATAGTTTATAGTTTTCCCTGTAAAACAATTTGAAAATATTATGTAAGTTAACTGCTTGTCAAGATAAAATTATAGCTGGAAAAAGAATTTTCATTTTCTCCCTGGCGTTTCTTAGTCTTTAAAGATTTGCATGCGTGGTTATCATGACTACAGCCAATCTGTCTGTGCTGACTGCCTTCACCAGAACAGTCTCATTGCTCTTCTTGCTGCTGCATCCAGGGTTCCAGTACTGGTAGCCTGAGTCTCACTTGTTTGTGTTCTTGAATGTTAGAAGAGTAACACAAGCAGAGGAAATTGGCTCTGGGTTACTGCATGTTCTCTTTTGAAGAAGAGACACCCCACTGGCATAATGAGAAAAATTAGAAAATCAATTCAGAAGTAGAAAAGGTAATTGGAAGAAAAAAGCTGTTGACTGAACCAAAGGACATAAACCTTTAAAGCTTTAAAATTCTAAGATAGTTATAGGAGGAAATTGGAAATGAAAGGTAGGCAAACATTATAGGAAAAAGATTGATTTTTTTTTTTTTTTAGTAGGAAAATATTCTTGGGGTGGGGGTAAAAAGGTTGAAAAGCATGTATTTGCTCAGTCTACAAGGTTCACACTTCTGGTACAGGTTTATTACTCCTTTATTCTGTGAACAAGCATTACTGGACAGGAGCATCGCCCCTTACTTTTCCTCTTGTATGGCTGAAAGACACCAAATGTTGGCTGCAGCAGCATTAGAAGCAGGACCAGCATCTCTCCAGTTACAACCCTTACACTTGGACTGCTTTAACTGGGCTAGAAAACCTGTTCTGTGAACAAGCCCAGGTGGTGCTATTCCAAATATCAGTAAATATTGGTATTAGGGCTGCACAGGGAAGAGCCCACACCAGCTCCTGCCCAAGTCAGGCATTGCCAAGGCTTAGTGAGTACTGGGAAGGCACCACCCTTCCCAGGGGATCAATCAGATGGCATTATATTCATCTTGCTCCTGCCTGAACTGAGAGAGGGGCAGTTGGGTTTCTTGGGCTTGGAGACACAATCCTAGGTGCCTTGGTTTGCCCAGAGTCTTCATGTACAGTAATAGAGAGGTGCCTTGAGTGTAAACATGGGATGGGAGTTAAGGACTCTCATTTCCTGCATGGCCTTGAACACATAATCTCTCCTTGTTTTCTCATCTGTACAACAGGAACAATACAACTTATTGGCCACACAGAGGGCTGTAAGGCTAAATTAATTATTGTTAAAAACCCTTTGAATCTCTTAGATAAAAGGTTTTCTAGAAGTATGAAAATTAGGTATTTGTTATCTACAGTTTTGTCAATTTTTATTTATGCCCTATCAGTTCTACTGCAGCTTTTTTTTTTAATTATTTGGTTTATCTCATCTGCATGAAGAAGAAATTGATAACAACTCATGATGGCATAAAAAGTAATGTTTGAAAAGTCTGGTCTAAATTTATTAATTTCAAGTGTACTTCCTCACAACTAACATGTATATGAAGCTTCTCGATCAATGTCTTTTCTTTGGTGACTGCAATATGGTCTTTTCTTTTTTATGCACTGTTTAAGGTATCCACGAGGTCACACAAATGGACAAGACCTTGCCCTTCTGCTCTTAGAATTAATTTAACTTCTGTATCTTTGATTATATTTTCTATTTGGTCTATTTTAATCCTGTTCCTCTCTTGCTGACTTTTCTTCTATTCCACAGCTTTTATTTCCCTTTGCCCTTCAAGAATCCTGAACCCCCCAATGAAGAATCATTTGTATACACTGTCATTTCTATTTGCTATTTTCTTTTTTTTTCCCTCCCAGTGAGACAGGGGAGTGTGTGTGCAATGTGATGTGCTGGATATCAGTGTAGTGCACCTCAGGTACACCAAAACATTTGAGTTCACTTTAATGTTATTTCTAGGATGTATTTTCTTGCTCTTAGCTCTGAGCCACGACACAATTTTGGCCAGATTTTGCCACATTTCTGCAGCACTGTGTGGCTAAAGTGCTTCCAGGACATCTGTTGCTACTGTTGTGCTCAGCAGCCTCCTGAGAGTGTGAGCTGTGAAGCAGATTATCTAACACCCAAATACTGGCTTGTCTGAAACTTTAGATAAGAATCGATTTATATGTATGTATCCAATCTGTAAAAAGTGGCGGCACTGCAAAAAATGAAATTATAGGTTGCAATTTAGGTAAATTCTGTGGTGCAATCACTTCAAATGAGTTTGAAGTGCAGTTTCCTGTACTTCCTTCTGTATTCCTATTTTTTCTGCTCCTTACTATTTCTTAAATAAATTAGGATTAGCTTTTCCATGCCTCATTGCTGTACCCTAGTAATTTCCTGGGTTTCAAAAATGCCATTGAAAATGTCTTTGTTAAAAATAATAAAAAGCTATTAAGCTAGCTTATTCAACATACTCAAGTCAAAAGATATTTACAATCATTAAACTGTAGTGGATGAATGGGTTTTGTAGGAAGACAGCTTGTTCATTGGAATTAGTTGAGCTCTTCAGAATAAGCCAAGTTGAAGAAAAAATATATACTCAGTGACTTTGCATTTATGAAATCTGAAGGGCTTCCTGATGAATGCAAAATATGATTTTCTCTGGTCTGTTTACAGTTTAGACCATTAGGACAAAGATTGAGTGTAAGTACTAACATGAAATTTTCTGAGGCCTGACCCATAATTCTGCTTTGGAAGAAGGTGGGAAAAGAGGTTAAGAAATTCTAACACTAATTCTGGGCTTGAATTAAATGCTGATTTATTTAATCTTACTATTGCTCTGTTTCTGTAAAAATCCTACCTTGCAATGAGCATGAAATTTCCTATGATTTATAATATCTTATAGAAAACTAGTGGCTAGACTGTGATCAGAATGTGCCCCATGGGTTACCAGGTTCCTCTTGGACCTGTGGGACACAGCAGCAGGGAGTGGGAAGTGTCTGTATCCCTGCACACTGTTTCCACACCAAGGGAGTGGCTTGGAAAGAAACTCATTTTGCCTGCCGACAGAGGAGCGTTGGTCAAGGCAGGAGATGAGTCAGGATTTCAGAGAACCAGCTGAGCTCCTGGGTGCAGTGGAAGATTTTCCCTTTGCCACTGAGCATGGACACTTCCAGCTGCAGGAATGGGAGCTGGTGCTCTCCACCTCAGAGACTGTGCTCCAGGCACAGTTCTGGGTTTGGGTTATATAAATGGAAAATGTGATGATGGCTCATTTTGCTGAATTTGCACATAGGCATGAAGGATGCCAAATTCAGTGGGATCTGGGACTTCAAGGTAGCCCAGTGATCCTGCTTTGTAATGGCTGCTGCATCCAAGTAGTTCAGTGGCATTTAACCAGTTAAAGGGGTGCAAAACTCTCTGCTTTCTGTCTCACAATACAAGTCTCTACAGAAAGACTAACACTTTTCAGATCTTGCTGAAGCTATGAAAATGCTCATATTTTAATGCATTTGCAAGGCTGGGTATTGAAAGAATGAAGAAAAATGGGGTATATGCAAAATCATTTTGATTTATTCAGATTTTTCCCTATGAAGAAATAAACCAAAATATTTTACTAAATGGACTGCCCCTTTTCTCTTTGGCTAACTGACCTTCATTCCTTTTGTCATGTGGAAGATATGAAAAAGTTTCTGTGATTTCACTGAATTTCCCTGGTTGCATTTGTATGTTAAAGTGAATAAAGGTGCTTTGCCTGAATATTTTTAATTTATAATGCTTGCATATTTAATAACTATTAAATATAAATATCTAGGTGAAAAGAATAACTTTATTTAGGGTTTAGATTCTGGCATTAGATGATGTTTTATTTTTCATATTGCTTCAATACTAGCTACATTTACTGAAATTATAAATCGAGTGTTTGTTAAAAGTGGCTCCATATAAATATTAAACTTTCTGCTCTTTGCTACATAGAGTACAGTTCTTATTGTGACAGTACTTCATTCTTTGCTTTTCTGTTTTTAAGGACTTTTTTAATATTTCAGCAATATTTTATTGCTAAAATACTTCAGGAAGGTACAATTATTTTAAAAGTATTTTCAACTACAAGCCAGGCAAATTAAAATAGCAGTTATTATCTCTCCACAGATTTTACCTGATTAGTGGTGGAGTCCCGTTCATTATATGTGGGATTACAGCAGCAACCAATATCAATAATTATGGGATCGAAGGCAATGCACCATAGTAAGTATAAACCACTATCATAAAACTTTTAAGGAAAACAGATTCTGTTTCTTATCCAAATAAATGTACCTGACTTCATAAAGAGTACAGGCATGCAATTTGGGATGGTATCTGTTAAAAAATTTTATTAAATATTCGCTGTGAAAGAACAATGTCTTAATCTGGGGCTTGCTGCTTCACCTCCAGCAATTTGACTCCATTACTGGCAATACAATCACCTTTCATTTAAGAATTACTCTTCATTTACATCTGAATAAGTGAAACATATTAAAAATACCTAACGAATATCATATCTAATGCAGCTATTATTAATTTATATATTTTCATTTCATTATCTGCCTTGATTTGATATCCTTCTGGCAACTTAAAGCAATTTAAAAATAATGATGTAAGAAAAGAACAAGTGAAAATCCCTTCCTCACTTCCTGCACTCCCATCCCTCCATTAAAACCCAAATATTTTGGATTTTCACCACCTGGAAATCTTCCAGTCACAATGTCTGGCAATCCTGTCATAATCCTTTCATGTCCTTGTGTGTAGGGAGGTGTTCAGTAGACCTCCACAAGCTCACCAGGCATCACATTGTTATTAATTCCTAATTCTTGGCATGAAGCATGAGGTATCCATAAGTCCATTTAGTCTTTCCATAAAAGCATAGCAGAAAGTGAATTGGACTGCAAAGTTAAACACAGCGTGTGTAACAGATCAGCATGGCAGTGGCTGGCACATCAGTGGATATTTTAGTACTCTGGCAGCACTAATACTCCAGAGGACATCACTCTTAGTTACTGCTTTGAGCATCTATTGTAACACGTTTGAAACTGGTTATGTTTTGGGCGTGAGAAGTGGCAACCAAGGAGAATGGTTCATAAGTGAGCATCTGGCTCCTTAAAGACATTTTTATAGGTAATTGAAATTTAAATTCCAATAAGAAATCAGGGCATACCATGGCTAACTGTATGCTCTGCCAAGGCCCAACACATATTTGTATACTTATTGAAATTCATCCAATTAAACAGCCAGTTTATAATCAACAGCAAATTATAAAGCTCTATTATTTGTGTTCATAAATATGAGACATTTTTCATTTTGGTGCAGTTACTGGGGTTATACATCTTTAATCATGTTAATGTAGCAAATCAATACCTGGTGCCACAGTGTGCACAGAAAACAAGGGACAGATGAGGAATAGTTATAAGATTGAGTAAAAAGCTCCTAATTCAGTGGCAGCACAGTGAGCTATATGCCTTATTCATTTCTTGTGGAATTAGTAAAGTAAAGGTAGATGCACAAACTTGAACGTTTTTTTACCAAATAGATTTTGTAAGTAATCCACAATGAGATTCTACTTGAAATAATAGCATCCCATAAGACTGTTCCACTTGGGAGCATTCTACTCTCCACTTGGCATCAAGTACACAGGGTTCAAATGTATTTCAAGGATTCACCTAGCTTTGTGTTCTCTGCTTACCCAATTAAATGTAGGTGGTTATTTACCTATGTTTTCACAAATGTCTTTTCTTGTGCCTGTCTAACAGTAAGTTGTATACTCTTTGGAGTGTTTCTAAGTTCATTAATACATGTGTGTATGTTTCAGTTTAAGATTCAGATTTTAAAAATTCAAAGTCATTATTCTGCAGTTTCTTGCTGTAAAGTCCAGTGGGACTGTCTCTATTTAGCTGAGAAGTTCTCGGCCTGGGAGAAAAAAGTCATTCTGCCCTTTTTATAGTAACTTGCAGATAATTCCTGGCTTGACAAGGATCTGATATCAGAAGTTTCCTCACTGGAACTGGAGGAACTGCAACTAATCACACATGCCTAAATGAATATGAAGTGTCACACAGTGTCACTTTTAGAGCTGGAATCATCATGACAGATCACCTGGTCTGTCTTTCTGACCCAGTGGGAAATTAGCTATATCCAAACCATTCCTGACAGTTATTTATCTGAGGTACTTTAAATGCTCCCGTAATGGATAGACCACATTTCATTCCAACAGCGTATTATCCTAATTGTCCTAACAGCTAATAAACTTTAAAAATAATTCTAATTTAGATCTTTCTTGCTGCAGTTTAAGCCCATTACTTCATGTCCAAGTCCAAGAGATAAAGTAACTTATTCCTCTTTCCAGAAATCCATGCAATATTTGGGGTATAAGAACCTAGCAGCAGCTGTACCAAGATATGCTGCCATCTCAGATATCTGTCTGTAACCATGGCTAAAAGCAGATCACAGAGAAGAGTCAAAAAGAGGCAAATATTCCTTCTCCCTCTAACCCATGTTCTGCCAGTTTTCATCTAGGATTTCATTAGTGTTTTCTTCTCCCGTGTTTGTTTGATCAGATCATTTGTGCTTAAGACAGTCCTCCCAGACTCATGCTGGCCTGTGAGCTACTTTAAGCTGCTCTAAAACAGCTATGGTTATATTATTTAAAGCCTAGCAAACCATGATCATGCTGCAATGATACTATGCTACTAACATATCACAAAGAGATCATCAGTTTCCCTAATTTTTCTGAGGACATTCAAATTGACATGGATGAACTCCCAAGAACTCTAGAAACAGTGCAGAATTCAGAAATGGCATATATCTCTGAGGTCTGCAAAGTGGTTACAGTTCAACTGGAAGTCTTTTCATCCTCTCTTAGTACTCAGGCTGTTCTCTCGCAAGAAGAAAATTCTGGAAGAGCAATCTTCTGGCTTAAGAATTTGTAGCAATGTTCATTGATACAAACCACTGAAATCTGTACATTCCTATTGCTCACATAGAGTGCGTAAACTATGCTTCATTTGCTTTTTAATCAAAGTATTAGTGCTGACATTTTTAATAGTAGAAAAAAGGGTTGACATAAATGCTCTTACACTTCACTGCAATTCTGGAGTCTAAACTGACCTACATTTCTTGGAAATTTTCAGTTTTAATAATCTGTAAATTATACCATATATTCTATTCTATTAAAAAATTAGAAAGTTATGCCTCAGCTTAATTAATATTAAAGACAGGCTCCCTCTCTCCACAAGCTGAACTTCTGAGATACTGTTGTGTCATACTAGTCGGACAACAGTCAGTTGTCCATCACATCTGATGTGGGCTCTGGAATGTTCTTGACTCTCTCTTGTTACTGTTTTCAGTTGCTGGATGGCCTGGGAGCCCAGCCTTGGTGCCTTTTACGGGCCGGTGGCATTCATTGTGCTGGTGACCTGTGTTTACTTCCTCTGCACGTACGTGCAGCTGAAGCGCCATCCCGAACGCAAGTATGAGCTGAAGGAAAAGACAGAAGATCCGCAGAGAATGCCAAGCACTGACATGGGCCATGGTCACATTTCAGACTCTGTGTCCGTTCCCCAGGCAACCTGCCCCATGATTTCTTCTTCCTTATTGGAAAATGAGCATTCATTTAAGGCTCAACTTCGAGCCGCAGCATTCACTTTGTTCCTGTTTACTGCCACTTGGACCTTTGGAGCACTTGCAGTGTCTCAAGGCCATTTCTTGGATATGATATTTAGCTGTCTTTATGGAGCTTTCTGTGTGACCTTGGGGCTTTTCATCCTGATCCATCACTGTGCAAAGCGAGATGATGTGTGGCATTGCTGGTGGTCCTGTTGCCCGTCCAAAAGAAACACCTACTCTGTGCAAGTTAACGTGCGCCCGAAGGTCAACGTCAATGGCGACACACAAGTTCATGCGCCTTGTCTGCAGGAATCTCCGTGTCCCAACAAGTCAGCTGTGTTCAATCACCCAGCAGCCAGCCACTGCAAACTCACTAACCTGCAAGCAGTGCAGAACCACGTCAACTGCCTGTCGCCCGTGACACCGTGCTGTGCAAAAATGCACTGTGATCAGCTGCTTGATGATGAAGCTCACATTCATGTCCACAGTGAGGGAACCTTCAGACCCAACATGCACATTCACAGATGTCTGAAAAGCAGAACTAAGCCACGTTACTTCAGTCGGCACAGGTCTGCCGGGGAAAGGGAGTACGCCTACCACATCCCCTCGAGCATCGACGGCAGCATCCACAGCTCCCACACAGACAGTCCCCACAGCACACACGAGAGCCAGGCAGGTCACAGGCGGGCCTGCTGCTCCAAGAGTGACCCGTACCCCACCGTCAACCAGCCCGAAAGCAGCGACGCAAGTACTGTCATATACAGCTGTGGTAAAATGCCAGACACTGACACTGTGCACCACCCAGCTCACTTTGAAATGCACCCACGGACACAGTCATTGCCATTTAACACGACAAATCACAACGGAATTCTCAAGGGAAACATGCATGAAGCCATGATATACAGCTCAGATAGTACGGGAAATATCAAAACTGGCCCTTGGAAAAATGAAACTACTGTGTAGTTCACGGGCCATCATAATGTGTTTTTTGCCCTAAACCATCGTTATCTTTGTTTTTATTCCAAAATAAATATGGTGATATGCTTGCGTAGCTCATCAGTAAATCGTGCAGCTTTTCGTTTTCTTTGTAAGTGTCAAAGAAAGAGGGATAGTGACAGTTTTAAAGTGAAATTATTTTTAAAAGAAAGTTATAAAATTATTCTGAAAGATAATGAGAAAATGAAGTTTAGAAAATTGAATAAGAGAGGCAATATCCTTTTGTTTTACAGATTGACGTTTCTTTAGAAACATCATTTTCATTCACTGTTTTCACTTTTTTTTCTGTAGTACCTTCAGACACTTTTTATAAACATATCAGCATCTTAAACTTTTACTTATTTATTTTTGTAGAAAAATATTATTACTGTGCCATGGATTTTAATCAGAAGTGGCTATGGTAGAAATGATAAACAGGATTTTATAAAATTGCAGCTTTTTAGATATACAAAAGTGATACTGCCTCTAAAAACCTTCTGTAGCATATGGCCTGTAAAGTCATGTAATGTACAGTCTCTGTTCTGTCCTTTTTCTTGTTGGAGAGAAGTGCTAGGTAATGTCTCTGTTACATCTTTGGTGCTGTATTGGTTGTATTTTGCATGACATATGTCAGGATATACCATTTGCTGTTTTATAGTGTTACATGTGTTTAAAAAAAAGAACAAAAAAAAGTGTGGTACAAGGCTGTGACAAACCCTATTGATATTAATCTAGAGCATTATAAATCTACAGGAAAAAAAATCACTCTGCACTAGTTCAAGTGGCACAATCCTTTGTATAAGGTTATATGATAGCTTTGATAAGGGTCCACTCTAATGTCTTTACAGAGCATGCACTACTCATCGTATGTGGCACTGTGCAGTGTAATAGCAATTGTCTCAACAGATTTTACACTTCTTTGTAAAGTATGCCTTTTAAACAAACCTGTAAGCTGTTCCACGGTAACCTTTCCACATCTGTTAAGGTAGAGCAGTTTTATCATTAACTCTTTGAGGACTACAGTTATTTTCTTAAAGTAGCTTATTCTAGTTCAGAGATACTGTATATATGATATTATCCATTTAGTTACAGGATCAATGTAGTCCAGAGTCGTCAAGAAAAAGGAAATTCAGTAATTTTCTAAAAACACCTTCTTAGAATCCATCCATTAATTTCACCACTTGCTTTCTGAAAACCCATTTCCTCCCCTAGCAAATTTCGGATTGTCTTAATCCTTTCATGCAAATTTGACCTTCAGAGAAGTTCTTTATGTTCATGATTTCTGCTGAATTGTAGGGCATTCCAGGGTCAGTAGCATTCTCTATTAACAAGGCTCTTGGCAAGATTTTTTTCATGTTTCCATGAACATCTGGACACAAAGTACCAACTCACAATACAGAACTGCATCAGAATGATCCCTATATGAAATAAAACTGCTTTTTACAAATAGGAAGGGTGCAGAATAATAATAGATTTCAGAAAGTGAATGGGAGCATAGAGCCGTGAGAAAAATGCCCACAGTGGAAAGTGAACACTGGATCCAGAAATGAGAGAAAAAGCACAATTCTGTACAGCCACACAAGAAAGTTTGCTGTGATGTCTTCACACAGACTTATGTAATTGCTTCAGAGAGGAAATAGAAAATTCCATTGAGAGACCATCAGTCTGCAATTCTCTGTGTATATGTGGCAGAAATCTTCACTATATTTAAGCTCCATATTTTTCTGTTATTAGCAGTTTATTAATCTTTTTTTTTAATATGTAGGAATAAATTTCCTAATAGTGTACATAAAGATGACAATTATAATTGTTAGAATGTTATAAAAACATGTAAGTCAGATGAATGTGTTCTGCAGTGTTGCAGGTGGGAATTAGTACTCAAAGGGTTAATGCTCAGTATCTGAGTGCAAGAAATCTTGTTTTTCTGTATTTTTGTAAATTTGAAATATATATTGTAAACTCCAGCAGTGCAATGTATCCATCTCAGATTGTGTATTTTTAAAAGGTGAGCAAGAAGAATGCACTAGGTGGTTGTCAAGTTTTAAGCCAATATTCAACAATTTCATGACTGCTTCTTTAGCTAATACAAAAAAAAAAAAGACAAAACACTGAGCTTTATTATGTATATGCTGTATATGCTTGAACTGTCTCTAAACTAAAATACAGTATTTTTCTTTGTTTGCATACTGAAATATTTTCTGTTTCATAATTGTTTTCTTTTAATATTACTTTTACTCATTCCACATAGACAGTGACCCTGAATAAGCATAGACATAATGTGAAATCCACTTCTCTGTGTCTCAGCACTCTGTATGTGTATATTCTGTAACAGTAAAATTGTAGGAAGTCTGTAGACCATTATAAAAAATATCACACACACACACACACACACAGCCAAGATGAAATACTCACTCTGCAAGAATCCACTCAGTAAGCTCCTTTTTTCAGCTTGTGTTTTAATCACCTCTGTTATTTTGTCTGAGAGGCCAATTCCATCTTCATAATGGCTTACAAAAAATAAATAGGTGCTGCTTTCCACAGAATATCTCTGGAATTCAAAAGTAAAATATTAAAACACTTTTTTTATTGTGTTAAAAATTACTTTAGTGAATATTTCTGGGTTAATTTGGAAGAGATGTGTTATGCAATAATCTGTTTGCATATTATTTTTTCAGAAAATATTACAGTATATCTACAGAGTAGGAGACATGATATTAAATAAATATAAAAATGTTTTGTAACATCAAATTTGACCAAAATGCTTTTTATGCTTTTGACTTTTTTTTTTCCCTTAAGATAAATGAGATCATTTCAATGCTTTGGAAGTCTGGTTTTGATTTATTGTGGGGTTTTGGTCAATTATAGTCAGTGAACCATTACTACTTTACCTGATTTTCTTCCCTATAAAAATAAAGTCAATGAAATAACCAGAGTATGAGATATATTGTCCTAGTAAATTCCTCACGGACACACGAAACATATTTTAAAATCAGTTTTAGTTTTGGTGATTCATTGATGATAATAAAATGGTTGAACAGATTTTACTGTTCACTTTCTGTCCGAGATTAATCCAGAGGAATTTCTTCCAAAAAAAGATAATTTTGGGAGAATGATGCAATCAACAGAAATCTGAATAGCTGCTACCAGAATAAAAATATGCTCTTGCTGTGGTGTTGTTATCTGCATATAGAAATTCCAGTTTTCATCACCGAATTTGAAGTCACATAGGCTGTTTATGAGAAAACTTCCTACCCAGCCTCATATAATGAATTTGGGTGTCAAAATAAAGCATACATTTTTGCACATCATGTCTGGTCATATGTGTTGTTCCCAGGAATCTGCTGATTGTGTCTGTGCTGATGGGACTGAGCAGTCACCGTCAGTGGCCATAAACAGCTGCTCTCCTCCACCACACAGCTGCCTGCCAGCTACCCTGGGAGTGCCCTGTCCAGGTGTTAGCCCACCACGGGAGCTTCACTGGGGCTGTAAAGCATTCATCCTGTCTGAACCAAAGCAAAGTCTGTGCTTAATGCAAAGTCAAGGCCACCTTTGATGAACCACACAGGCAATTGGGCAGCCCCCACTTGAACACTAAGCAATGAAGGCAGAAAAATGTAATGGACGTGGATTTAAGCAGTTTTAAGTCCTCCTCCCTCCATCTCTGTAAAGCACCTACCAAGTAATCTACTAGGTACACCTACTGCCTACAGACAGCTACCAAATCCCAACAAACCCAGGCAAAATTAGGCAGCTGACCTAAAGTTCCTGGTCAGCTGAAATGAGTGAAACAGCACAACCTAGTTAACAATTAGAGAAGCCCAAGGTGGAGAAAACCTCTTTGGATGCTCTGTCACAAAGATGCTTCAGGTTGGTTATGTGTGAAGACATGGAACTAAATCATGTCTGAAGATCTGAAATTGCTCTTGTGCAGACACTGTTAAAGCTTCTAAAGCTGATTTCAACTCCACAAATTCAGAAGTAGCTTCCACTGTAAATTATGTGCCTTTTCACAATGAAGAGATTATCTGACATTTCACTATTTGGAAAAAAGAAAGTTGTCATCACAACCAGGCTAGTAACCTTTTTATCATAGGATCTTCTTTGCATGGAAACAAGTAAAAGGAGACCACCTGTACTCCCACTGAGTTTTTGCTGCCTATGAAAAGAAATGTCAGGCTGATGAAGATGTTGGCAGCTCAGCAGCTTCCTTGCCAGAACATAAATTCAAGTTCCTGTAGCAGCATCCTCCAATTCAGAAAGAAGCTGTAGAACGCAGCTGGATCAATCAGAATTCATTGGCTGAGTTTAAAGGCTGCCTGGCTGACTTCAGCTGAGCAATTTCAGTAGTAACCTGGTGCTCTAGGCAGCTTTTACTTGCTTAGTTAACTCCACAAGGAAAGGAGCTTTTGGGTTGGCTGGTTGGGTTTTTTTGGTGTTTTTTTTTTTTTTTCCCTGCGCCCAGTTAACTATTTTCTAATTAGCAATTGAATAGCTTCTACATATTACCTTAACTATAAGCCATGGATTTTTGGTCCCTTTTAGGGGGTCTATGAAGGTGCAATTGAATCCCTATTCCCTTACCTGACCAGTCTATTACCTGAGTTTTTTAGGGAGCCAAACAAGCAAGTATCAGTGAATTCAGGTCAATATAAGAGGGCTCACTTCTCTGCAGGGAGGGTTGAAATTTGCAAACTCTAGAGCAATTCAGCCTCAAATCCTGCCTTGAAATTGTGCAGCTGGCCATGCCTCTGAGGTAAGGGGCTCTTTGTAAACATGGTGTCTGCATACCCCATAGGTACTGCTGTCTCTTTACATTTTGATCTGTTTGAGTTGTGTAGTGCCTTGCAGTCTGAACAGCAGAATGACTGACTGTTCCCATCAGCCCATCACTCTGCTCCAGCTGTTTGCCTTAACCTGCAGCACACTGCCAGGCAAGATTCTCCAGCACAGTCAATGTTGTCATTCATTCTTAGATTTGTTTCCCAGGTACTCAATAATACCTGAGGAAAGCAGCAGGAAGAGTTTATTTTGGGACTAGAGGGAATTTCTGGGAGAAGAGAAAGCAATAAAACACACTATTCATATTCTTCTCACGCTACTTTTGTTAGCCCATTTGTTAGTGAGCTGTAAGCAGTTACAGTCACTTACTCCCTGATTCTTTCCATTGCAAGACCTTGTTCTCCACTAATTAGAACATAGCTGAAAGTTAAGCTTTTAGCTTGATTTATGCCCTCAGCAATTACTGCCCTCAGATGGATGATTTTACAGAGTTCAGCCAAAGCAGCTGCAATGTTTTCTCCAAAGAGGCTTGATGAAAGAATGCCTGTCCACAATAACACCTTTCAGTGATTTTGTAATAGTTTTGTCTTCAAGGCCCATTATTTGAAAACTTTGAGCAGTATAGCTATTATAAGAGAGCATCTCTTGCTGTTTTTATAAAGCAAGTGGTTCAGTACAGAAAATTTAGCCACTAAAAATATCACAACATATTACTGTGAAATATCTCCCTTAGTCTGTGTATGCCCCAGCTGGGGCCACACTCACTGCTCTTGTGCTGCTGCTGCAAGGCCTAGGGGCACTAAAGGACCAGCCCTATAAATGATTCACTTCAGCTGCCCTCAACTAGGATTAGGATTGAAAACAGGGGGCCTTGGTTCTCATCTTCTCTGCCAAATACTCCAGTTTGTCTCCCCTTCAGAGGCACCATGATGGAATAGAAGAGAGAACTGACTGGTTTGTGTGAGGGAGATAAATGCTGGGCTAGAAGAAACCAAAAGGAGACTGAGCTTCTAGCACTGGATCACGTTGAACGGAGCAAGCTGATCAGCAGGAGAGAGGTTGGTGTGAGTAGGGAGCTGCAACACAAGGAAAGGAAAGGAACAAACTTTAAAAGAGAGACTTGGAGGCTGGAAACAAACTGGGACCAAATTGGTCACTGGGTAAGAGGAGGAGGAAGATGAAACAATTATGTCCATGAGTCTTTCCAAGTTGGATGTGAAAGCCAAACTTTGTGACTCCTCTGCCATCAGTAAATATCTGAAAACCTGCTAGCGAAATGGCTATTCACTTATAATATTGTCCTCATCCAAAATGACTGTATTAGTGCTGTCAGCTATTCCAGTAATGTGTCAGAAATCTGGGTATTGAATCACAGATGCTCAAAGCTGTTGATTAACCAGATATTTCATGTTCCACATGACAAAATCTCTGTATTTTTAATGTCTTTTGAAATCCAGAAGCTATCACAAAAAAGAAAACTGATTTCAAACAGTGTGAATGAAGCTGAAAGTCAAACACACCAAACTGAGGAGCTGTTAGAATTAAGGCTGTCTTTGGAACCTTCATTCACAGCTTCAGTCTGTCTTTTGATGTTGTTTTTCAGTATTTGAGTTCATGCTGCTTTCTAACACTTTGGCTTTGATGCTGTACATTTAGTGTTCCTTAAATGTGCTTTTGTGTACATCTAGAGCTAAGCCAGTCATTTCACTGTAAGCTTTCTTTTCTAGCTCTTTTTTTTCCTTTTTTTATTTTTTTTTCTTTCCTGGAACTTTTAGAGAAAGGGTTCTTAGAAGAATATTGATGTTGAAACTTTCTGGTAACACAAATTCTGCTTTTCAAATCTTCCCTGTGCTGAGTGCTAGAATGGAACAAGCGGAATGAAAGACTTTCCATTGAGCTTCTGATTGTTTGTTTGGGTTTTTTTTTCAAAAGTAGTTGTACAATTGTCCCAAGTGTTGTCCCTGCTATCAGGAGAAGGAGCAGGCTGAAGTCAGGAAGTGCCTGCCTGACTGTGCAGCCTGTTGGAAGCCTGTACCTTTTAATGATGATAATTTGTGTTGACAAAAGGGCTGCCTGCAAATCCCATCTTCCCTGCCACAGAGCCTGTACTGGAAAGCCTCCTATGGAGTAGATCCCTGGGGCTGCTGGGGAAAGCATCACATGCCCTGCCCCTCCAACCTGCAGGAACTGCCAGCTCTGGCCGCTGAGGGATGGACACCCTTTTGTCTCTGGCACTTTGCAGTGGCCTCCTCCAGCCAACAGCTGACTTTGCACACTGGGAGAGTTGCGCTGCAGGTTTAGGTCATTCTGCTGTGAGCTCCAGGAAGGTCCCTCTCCTTCACACTCACACTTCCTTGCTAACCCTGAGCCCATTGCCCAAGCCAGAAGCTGGAAAGTCCCAGTCCCCTTGACTAGATGGCATGAGAATGCAACGTCAGCATGGAGAGGTGGTTCCCCTCCATCTGGAATAAAACATGCTGAAGCCTTCCCTGTGTTCCTGTATATGAGAACAAAAAAAGAGGGAGGAGAGAGTTAAATGACCAGCTAATCTCTGCTAGGATAATAAGGGGAAGAGTTTAAGTGCTGCAACAAACAAAACAAACAAACAAACCCCCAGCCATTCTGAGTCAGTATGGAAGCCTTAATTCCAGCATTATAATAATGTTGTATTCCACCTGACAGCGCAGCACCAGCAATGTGACACCCAGTCAAGGGCTATAGTACATTCAAAGTAACTACACTTCAACCACAATGCTTTTCCCCTGGATAAAAATAAGTTGTACACAGTTGTACTGTGGAAAAATTTTCTGCATCTTTTGCTACACTGGTGGGCTGTCTTAGATTAAGAACCCACTTAGTGTGGACATGCACTTTAAATGTTTTTGTACTATTGGAGTGAAAAGAGAGAAAGTTTTTTTTTTTTTTTTTCCTTTTTAATTACACAAAAAGTCAATCCTTGGTGTTACACTGAGATTTATTTTTTTTCAGTATGTAGATCACACGGAGCCAGAGAGCTGCATAACAGAGCACTACACCAAGAGTGAAAAACAACCACAGGAAGAGGGGAAAATAATCCTCTTACTATCACCAGTTCTCAACTTTATCTGTAAGGGAATGACTTCAGATCATGCAATCTGCTTCATTAACCTGCTCCTCTTCTCAGTGTGTTATTAAGGTTCAACTTGCTTAACAAAACCAGGAAGATCAGAATATGCCAATCAAATCTGGAATGTCTTTAAGAGTCTGTGGTATAAGTGGTTTACATATTTCATTGTAGGCTGACGTGGGGAAAGTGCTGATGCAGACAAAACATACAGGTTATAATTTCAAAGGCCCTGGAGCTGCAGGATGAAAAAATCTTTAGCAAAAGTCTTTTTCCTTATACAAAGTAAGAAGAAAATATCTTCATAGGAAATAGGAGTTTTGAATTTAAATCAGTGAAACAATGAAAGAGACTGACAAGAAGGCATTTTGAACAGCTCAGCACAGGCTTTCCTTCCTTGTGCAACCACTGCTGGATGTAAGAAAATGTTTAATTTATACAGTCCTTAGTCAAACTTTTTTCCTTTTAGATGTAGAGTTGAAATTAAAGGCAGGAACCTTTCCTTTGGTTGCCCCAGGTCTTAGACTTAAATGCACAGTGAACAGCAAAGGCTCAGCATATGGTTTAGAACCTAAACCAGAGGAGACTGACAAACTACAGACCCCCTTAAATGGAGACTTTCTGTCATAGCATGGCATGCATTCACAAAGAGAAGGATCCAGAGGACAAGTGGGTGGAAATGTAGGAGAAATGGAGTATAAAGGGGAGGAGGGTGTTGTGATGGGTTATTGAAGGAACACAAGTGCCTGCTGAAATGGTGTGATTGTAAGAGTAACCACAAGCCCTGGATGAGTATAGGAATGTAATGAGCAGGACCAGTGAGCCTGCTTCTGTTCTGATGGTCACTCAGTAAGGATGACAAAAAATTAGATTGTGTTTGAATAGTAGACTCAAAGATGGGCTGAAAACTGGAAATATGCTCAAGGCATGTAGTGTGTTCATGTTATAGAGAGAGGGAAGAGAGGAAAAAAATAATTAAGTGGTTTAATCACTGTCCACAGGTAACGAAATGCATAGAAAGTACTTTACAGGAGGGTCTTTAACCTAGCAGCAAAGGTATGAAAAGATCCCGTGATTAGGAGCTGAAAGTAGCACTTCCCCTTTAATCTGCAAAAGTAATTAACTTCACAAAAATTTCTTAGTGATATGGCATGTTGAGATTTTTACCTCAAGAGAGCATATCTTTTAGCAATGTATTTTTTCCTTCAAACACAAATTTTTGACCTTGACGCTGTAAGAACTACAGGGTAAAATTTTCCAGGCAGTTTACATTATATTTGATGTTCACTAGATTTAGCCTCAGAAAAATAGTCTTCTTTTCAGATAGGTACTGTTGAGCTGAGGTAGAAAAGGAAGCACAATGTCTCTACCTGCCTGTGGAGGTTGGGACATTGAAAACGGGTTGTATTCCAACAACCTTGACTTTGGCCTTCATGGCACTGTTCAGTTAAAGTGTTATTTTAATGTTTATTATTCCAGGTTCTTTGTAAGCTGTACATTTGAATGGAAAATCTTTATATTCTGCAACATAATTAAGTTCCTAGTTACTGGTTATAATTAAAGACTCCCTTAACTTCTGACAAAAACCACAATGGTGCTTGCTTAACTAGAAGTTATCACTATATCCTGTAACAGTCTACATTCAACCAAACTCTTCCTTATCTCCTCTCTAGCACATAACGACCTAATTTTGAGCTATATTAAGAATTTGATGTTTCCAAATTAATTCCATTCTTACAAACTTCTCAGTATTGCTGTCAGTTGAATGCATTCTTTAGAGTCTTCTATTTTTCTATCTTTCATATAAATAAATAAATAATTCCAGATTTCACTTTTACAGTAGTAGAGAAATTGAAGATCTCAAAAGTTTCCCAAAATATTGTTCCAGTTTCTAAGTCCAATGCTTCATCTTCCTTATTCTATGTATTTACTTGATCTTGATGTAAATGATAGAGTCTTTAGTCTGTGGGGAACGAGGTAAAGCAACCTGTGCCAGGATCCCAAAGTGCTGCAGGGAGATCAGCATCTTCTTGCTGGACCCAGCCCTGGTTGTGCACTTCGTCTTTGTACAAAGTCCCAGAGTTTGTACCTGTGGGTATCTGCACTCCTCAAACTGAGATGAACAGGATTTCTGTCCCTGGGCTACACTAGGAGATGGTCCTCTTTTGTTCCTCTTTCCAGCCTCATGCACAATGTTTTTTCTCATATCCTCCTGGTTTTCATTACCTGACTTTGGTTTGTGCACTGACTGCTCACGTTGCTGTTATTCCACTCACTTTTCTGTGTTTTTTTAGAAAGGCAGCTCCAGTTCAGTGCTGACCTCAGCTTACCTGACAGCCCCAGGTCTTGTGCTGACAGGGTAGGTCATAGCTGTGATCTGAAATGCTCTTTGCTGTCTTTTTCTCTCTCCTCCTAGGTATGAATTTATCCAGGAGATAATTAAGCTGCAGTCCCCACACTCTCTCTGTTTCTCCTTCCTGCTGCAGCATGCTGGGTCCTATGACAGAATCACTTGTGTCCTTTCTCAGGCATGTTGTGTAACTTCAGTGCCAGGCATCCACAGTGTCCTCTTCTTTATTCTTCCTTTCTGAAAATGCTTTTGCTGTGCAGCACATAGCTCTGCCTGATTTTCCATGGTATTTGTTTTGAAATGTCCATATATTGCAAAGGTTGTTCTGATAAAAGACCTGTGGCAAAGTGGATTGAAATTATTCTGCTCCTTCTTTTAATAATTATTTTATTTGCCTAGTCACCACTTGTTTATCAGTACTTCAATATAAGCACCACAGGCAGTTTGGAAATGTCCTCTGCTGACATTCCCCAAAAGATGGGTTTATCTACCAGGAAGTATCATTTCTCATTTTTGTGCTAAGCCATCTGAATTCTTCATTTTTCACTCCTGTGTTGCCCCTAAAGCTCCTTGCTATATCTTGGATTTCATCCTCCCTCTCACTCTTTGCTCTTTGTGTGGCTCAGACAGCATCCAGATGGTCTCTTCCTGAAGTGAGCCTGTTCTGGAAAAAGCCTCACCACTGTCATTCACCAGAGGATGAGGCTGACCTGAAAAGACTGTGCACAGCACAAAAGGTCATTTTTCTTTCACTGGCACTTAGGAGTTACCCAGCTCTACACTGCATATATGTGTGTGTGCACGTGTACAGTTTGTATGTGTGGAGATGCACACGCACACTCACACATATGTAAATCAACATTACAGAGGTATCAGCTGAGTGCTTGTCACTGCCTCCTTCTGTTTGGAGCAAGCAGATCATGTTTTCAGACTATATCTTCTAATCTGAAATATTCTGGGTATTTTTAGTATTTCCTACTGGCTTTAAATGGATCCTAAAATTTTCTAAGTGTTAAAGGTAATCCAACTCTGCATAAAAGGTTTTAACAATTTAAAATCTTAGAAGGTTTTTCAGTAGCAGTAATTGCTCTTTCACTTTCAAGTGTCTCCCCAGAGGTACAGGGAGTTACAATATTAGTGATATTTTTAACACAATTTTGCACAGGCTAGACAAAATTAGACCTTTTATATATTTCAGATATACATTAGCAACTTTAAATTCCTTTTACAAAATTTCTCTTCCTTGGGAATGTCTTGATTTACAAGCAAAGAATACTACCATGTGTTATTTTTAGAGAATTGAAGCCATGAGGGTCTAATTCAAATTATTTCAGATGCATGTAGTTTGCAAATGTAAATTCCCCCAAAAACCATTAGATATCAATGAGTTTCTCCAGTTAAGAGTTAAATGAGTCAGACCACAGTCTATCTAGTCATAACAATTAGAGGCAGAAATCATTAATAATTTAATTTAATTATAATTACTCTTTTGACTGTGGCTGGTGTAGAAGATTGCAAATAGGAAACGCTCACATAATTATTATTCTGAAGATCATTCAGGACAAATAAAACTCTAAAAAAGATGTTAAATCTCTTAAAGGACTCACTTTAATTATTTTAAAGTCATACATTAATTAAGGTGTTTACTTATTAATCCTTGGAAATTGAATTCTGTACTCAGAATTAAGTGCTGTAATTTTCTTGAGTAACTAAGTGCTGTGTTTCTCATACATGAGAGGTTGAATTGCTCAACCTTAACTTTAGAATTTTCTATAATAACTTGAGGGTTGCTGACAATTAACTCACTCAAAAACTTCTCTATGCCTCCAGCAAGTTTTGTGGCTCCAACAT
The DNA here is from genome assembly GCF_027477595.1 of Haemorhous mexicanus. Lineage (NCBI taxonomy): Eukaryota > Metazoa > Chordata > Aves > Passeriformes > Fringillidae > Haemorhous > Haemorhous mexicanus. Next base: position 27,953,310 of record NC_082347.1, on the reverse strand, counting down.
TCTCTCTCTTTAGAAATCTTGTTGGCCTAATTTTTTTGGGTCATTTAGCAGTCATTGTCTGCTGCTTCATTCCTTACTGGCCTAATTTATCCATCTGGAATTGAAGCAGAATGTAGACAGAATTGATTCTGTGGCTGCCATTGCATGCCAGCTATCATAACCATCTGAAGCTGAAGTACTTTGACATTTGTGGCTACTCTGGAGAATCCCCTTCTCACAGACATAAGGGATGGGGGTGTGGACTGTTCTCACTGCTTTCTTTTCCTTATGCTGCTGGTCCTCTGAAGGTAGTAAAGAATCTTCACAGACCTTCTTACACATCATACCTCTCCTTGGAATATCTTTATTGGTCAGAGTTTCAGCTATCATTATGAAAAACATTTAACAGCCTAAAACTCAATCTGCAGGTTCACGATTTTGTTCTTTACCTCCTGTGTGCACCACATGCCCCTTCCTACCCTCTCTTGGGTCACCCATATAAAGCCCACACTAAGCACTTCATCCTCAAGCAGAGGATCAGCCCTAGTCCTTGTTGAAAAATACATGATTATGTTCCAAGTATTTTTTCCTAGAAAAAGTAATGTTTTGAGGTACATGGAACATTGTAATGAGGCATGAAAAAAATCAGGTTGTTTAGATTGAGACAATGGATGCTGCAATATATTAAAAGGCTTTTTCAGGCTTTTCTATGCTTACAGGTCCCTTATAGCCAAAAGAACTTCACTTTGCCTTCTGTCCTGCAGTGCCCAGGGAAAACTGACAATCCTGCATCTTCAGCAGAAATACAGAAGCAGAAAATCAGAAAATTTCAGCAGAAATCTTCCTGCAGATGAAATAATGCAAAGCCACTGTTCTGCACCAGCAGCACGTAGAGTGGCCTGGAAGGGCACTGTCTTGGGAAAAGGAGAGGTGCCTTCCAGATTCAGCTGTGAGCCTGCTTGGCTTGGCTTTGCTTTGCTCTCTCTCTCCCTCACTGTCTGTACAGGCTGTGAGAACTGTCACTGCACCAGCTGGAGCAGATTTAAATTTCACATGGGAAGTAAAATGTTGGTTATGACAACGTGAACGATTTTCCCATTGTGCTGCAGCGTAACAATCACCATTCCCTCTCTCACGTGGCTCCAGCTCACAAACAAAGCCCAGCATTGGAGTTGTAACCAAGCCTGAGTATTGGAACCAGAAGCAATTTGTCTCCTAGCTGGCTGCTATCTTGTCCCACACTGCTTTCTCTGGGTTATTTGAAGTTTCTCCTCAGAGCTCCTTACCATTTCTGTGAGGTGGCTCTGGCCATGATGGGTTGCCCCTTTTCAGCAGGGAGATGTCATCCTCTGAGCTACAACCACAGCAGTCTGACTGATGGTTGTTCCTTAGCTGCTGCAGAGACTGGTGGATGCACCTAGTTTGTTGTGACCATCCAATTCCAGTGATGTGTAAGGTCTGGGCAGATGTTGGCTGTGAAAACAACTTACCTGTATTTGGTTGACTCTTCTGTTTATTCATCAAAGCCTTCTAGAAAAGTCTGGACAAGCGTTTAAGTGCTGAAGTCTGTTCGAGCCATTCTGAATTTCCTAAGCATACATATGTCATTGATTTAAAGTTGACAGATCTGTTGTCTGCAGCATCTTCTCAAACTACCCCTATCATAAGGAGCAATCATGTGTTTGTGAAATTCAGTTGCCAAATAAAAGATTAAAGCTTCAGGCTTGATTGTAGCTGTTAGCAGCCTTTCAAAGACAGTAAGTCATTGGTCTGAGGTAATTTACCTTTTCATACTGTTGGACATAGAATTTCTCTGAATGCCCATCTGAAATAGCTCTTGTCTACAGAGTCACTTATTGATTGCACCTGTGATTATTGGTGTAATTGAGAAGGTCTATTTTTCACACATTAGACCAAAAATGAAACATTTATTTTGACACATTGGGCTACAGCCATCTGTGCCCCAGCATCAAAACATTTTTTTAATGTTCTATTTCAGCTGTTCCAGTTGGCCTCAAAAGAGCTTAAAATCTGGCAAAAATAGCACCAATGTTTAACTGTGCACAGAAGGTATTATTTATATGTCAGTAGCACATTGTTCGCTTTCTAGGTCTTTAACAGCTGTATATAATGACACAATCCTTTACACATGCTAGTTTTTATAGAATATGTCACATGGCTCTTCATTACAAAGCTGGGGGGCAGAAAATTATTTTATATTTTTCTCTTGTATACAAGACAAAACACAGGCACTGCATGGATTTTCATCACAAGCCAGATATGTATTATTTCATCAAAAGTAATAATGCACTTTCCTGGCATTTGTAGAAAAATTGATTTCTGTTAACCTGAGTCTTTTCTTCAGATATTAGGTGACCAGTTCTGTTTAAATCTCTTTGTATAGACAGATAGGGTATGGAATATCCCCACGGGCAAGAGCGAGGACTTGGCTCTCAGATGACCTAATTTTGAGAGAGACAATAAGATTACTGAACTGAGGTGCAGCTGATATGAGAGCCCAAGGCCACCCCTAAGCATCATTGCAGTTTATGTGATGGAAGGTCACCTCACTTTAGAGTCCGTAAATTGTAAAACAAACAAAAATATCAGTGGTGCAAAAGGTCTCACAGAAACCTCTATTTTATTCAGATGCCAGTTCTTTATTGCAAAGTTCTTTATAATACTTCAATTGTAATTTTTAATTTAGTATAAAAGAGTACTGGACACAATATGTTTTTCTAAACTCTAAAAATAATTGTGACAGTCAGCAAATAAAAACACAACAATCATTTTGGCTGAATATAAGAATATGAGATAAGTCATCTGAGAAGAAATAACCAAAACAATGTGACAGTTAACTTTTTTTGGTCTCAAATACTGATAAAATCTTCCAATTCATAAACAATAAATTCCAGATGCTGTCTGATATGACTTTTTTCTGTAAAATTAAGGACGCACATCAATCTGTAGACACATTGCTTAGGAGTTACCGGGGAAATAAAATATCTTCAGACTGATTTTTAAAGGAAAGGCATGAATTGGTCTCCTAGACAAACTGTGCCAGTTTATCCACAGTTGTTGGTGCTGAAATGAAATCATTACAGAAATAAATATCATTCAATTCAAACTCCCCACATTCCATTGGGACAGGGGAAAATAGATGTTTCAGACTTGCTCAGCTGCTGTGTCCTTCCATAAGTTATTGCCCTGCAAAAGCCAGCAAGTGTCCAGTGTCCTTCTCTTCACTGGCCAATCAATGCTTAAGGACCTCATTTCAGTTAAAAAAAAAAAATCAGGGAAAAGGGTAAAATTTATTAAAGAAGCTCTGCATTTTTAATGCATGTGAAGTAGTCTAAATGAGAAATTATTACTACAAAGTTGAATTCATACAATCCTATGAGCGGTGAGCTGGGCGTCAAAATAGCAGCAGGATGATCTGTTCAACTGCAACCTGAAAGCCATAACTAGCTTAAAAAATAGGTAAACTCCTGGTTTTGGCTGCAGTGTTTAACTAAACTTTATTCCCTTCGCTATTTTAATGTCTCATCTCATTGTCTCAGCACATAACAAGTATTACTACATTATTTGTTTCCCACATCTCAGTGTTGTTCAGGAAGTTTGGGGTTAACACAAGTGAGCTAAGAAGTCTATTTTCGAGACTGTCTAGGAGTTCACTCTGATTATTCATGGATGAATCAGCATGTCGTCATGTCCGTAGGTCTAGACGTAAGGAAGGTCTAAAACCCATCCCATGCCAGTCACGACTGCAGTGCAAGCCCTTTATCTGAGCACTGGGAAAGCACAGTCACTCTGCAATCAGATGCAGGCTCAGAAGCAGTCAAGCAAGAGCAGTTCAGCTGAAGCTCTGGGGAAGAAAAGAAAATCCTGGCCCAAAATATTGTGAAATATAAATAAGAAGACCAGTTTGGTTGCATAAACATATGCTGAATGACATGTGAAAAAAATAATACAGAGAAGTCTCTCTTTCCCCAAAGGTAAGGCCATTCATGGCAGTATAAGACCTTTCTTGCTCTTGTGACTCTGCCATACCTGCAAATGCCATCTGCTCTGGTGAATTTTCATTGCCTCAGAGAGAAAGGTGCATGGGCATCTAGCTATATTTATTTAGCCAGCAGCTTCAATATTTTCCTTTCTCAGTAAAACACATCTGACATAAATGCAAGAGCTAATGGCTCACTAGGGATTGTAGAGCAATGCAAGTTTTATAGAAGAGATCAGCTATTATCTAAAACTCACTTGTTAACAATTCTTTAAAGTCCCTTGGGGAAGTTGGTGGACATTAAAAGAGCTTTGCACAGAAATCTGGTGATTTGCAGCCCATCCTTCAGTACTTTCCAGTGGAAAACCATGGTTTAGCCACTGCACCTCTAATGGGATTCCCTACAATGTTGCCTAACCTACAGTCTTTGGTGAGATTATATCTCAGGGGCAAAATTTTCTCATATGGGTAAACGGAAGATACTGGTATAATATGTGGAAAAAAGGCTTATATTATTTAAAAATAAAATAAATTTGTGCAAAAGACTAAAATATTGCTTCTGCCTAGAAAATATAGCTATCTGGTATGTGTTACAAGATGTGAAGGCACAGGCAATGTTAATGAAGACCGGGGGAAGACTGTAACTGCTGCAGTGGACTGTACAGAGCAAGTTGTACCATCTGATTTCCCCCCCAAACACCTACATTGCAGAATGACCATGCTGGCTTCCTACATGTGAAAAGTCCTCAAGTGCCTTGTATGAGGTCTCTTTTTTATTCAAGTAGATTTAATACATTGATCTGTGTGTGCCAGGTATGAAAACCGTTCTGTATTTGAACTAAAAATTCATTGCACCTTGTCTATGATTATAATGAGGTAAAACAGTCTGTGGCCCCATACCACCAAGCTGGCAGATGCAACTTGTCCATCCAAATAAAATCAATGTGATAATATCTGTCCAATCTGGCCCACATCAGCACAGGATCCCTGAAATATACAAACAGAGAGAGATATTAGTGAGTAAATTATAGTCAGTGTAGATATTTTTAAAATTTTCATGAAAACAGAGAGAGATGAGAGAATATCTGGAGAGGGACCAATTACAAATAACCCTGCACACACATGCATAATTAACAGGATTCAAGAAGCAGTAATGATCATTCTTTTAACACAGCATAAGTCTGCCTAGAGAGGTGAACACATCAAAAAAACTCAGCAGGAAATTTTTAAAAAATCTTTGACTAGTTGGGCTTTGGGGAGCTTGTCAGTTTATTAACATTACTTTAACCTAATTTTAATTTTGTTTAATGTGATTTCTTTTTCTGTGAAGCTCTTTGAAAAAACTGTGTTTATGCAAATAAACTACATGGAAAATTGGTTTTGTAACTAAATGACAGCTGACAGACTAGGCTATAATAGTCAACTGGGAACTTCTAAGGCATGATTTGTTTACTCTAGTACAAATTGCATAGCCATGATAATTAGGGACAGTAAATATCTTAATAGTGGCTATTTTAATTAACAGAGTCCTACTGCAGGATCTCAGTCCCCACTAAGACTGTTTTGCACTGCTCCAGTAACAGCAAAAATAGCCTTAATCCTTACTTCACTACTTGCTCTATTTAATATTTCAGAGGAGCTGGCATAATGAAGGTCAGATATGTCCCATTCATTTCCTACCAAAACAATGTTTCTTTCTTGACTGTTTGCACAAATCATGCATCCTAGCATTTTTATCTTCACTGGCAGCTCTGATTTCACTATTTGCCTTCATGTGACTTCATAGGGTTTTTTTCTGCCTGGGATGCAAGCCCTTTAAGAAATCTCTCTTCTCCAAATAATTAAATTCTATTCCAGTGTCAGATCTTTGGAATTTTTAGATATTATTTCTTCATTTGAACGACAAGGTATTTTTGTCACAGAGTTCTACAGAATTAAAAAAAGCCAAACATAATCAGCAGCAACAATAATAAAAAACCCCAAACCCCTACCTCTATAACTGATGCATTATCTGTAAGTAATAAAACAATTTTCTCATATTTTCAAATGTAGAAATATGGATGCTAAGTCGGCAAAAAAGCTGTTGCACATGTTGCCACTTTCCTGCCAGAACAAAGTTTTGCCTGCCGACAACAATTTAAAATAGCATGTTATTATGGAATTATGCAGCATCATAGGCAGCAGCTTCATTTCTGAGGGCCTGGTATTCTCAGAAATATCTTTATTAACTGATCAATATTTGACCATTGTGTTAAAGAAATTTGTGCAAACATCTGAGCCTCTGTTCTTCCTCACATCAAAGCCAGTGCTCTGTCAAACCCCCATCATCCTAAAAACACAGCTCCTCTACAGAGGAGGATGAAGGGAAACCAATTCCAGAGACCATGGAAACTCTCAGCAGGTGAATTACCAGGGGGTGAAGGAAGCCACCAGCTCTCTCCTCACATGAGTGCTCTTATGAGCAAGTGAATCCCCTTTCTAAATGACTGACTGAATACTTATTTTCTTCTTGTTCTACTTAGGGTCCTTTCAGACCTGTGGATTTCCCCTATTAGAAGGGTGTGGCAATTTGCTTTCTAATCTGCTTTGCTCCACCCCTGGGTGCTCAGACTGCCACAGGCAATGGCACAAATCAGTGAAGATGCTGCAGGGTAAGGGTCATTTGAGTAATTTGAAGCAGAAAAAGCTGGTGACAGCAGTAGTCAGGTGAGCAGAGCCTTAAATGAAATATTCCTAATCTAGCTAAGTGATCACCTGAGACTACTCACTGAGAAGTAGTAGAAATATTAGTAAAGGAATTAAAATTATCTGAACAACATAAGAGATGAAACAGAATTATGATGCAAGGTGTCAAGCCAGATATAATTAAGGTAACCCAGCTGAGGTAGACTAATAATAATAGGGTGCAACATAAATAGGAAAAGTACACATTGTTCAGGCAAGCTAGAAATAAAAAACAGGGTAGTGAAAGAATATTATAATGTATAATGTGCTGGTCTTAAAAAAAAAAGTTAATGTGATAAAATTATAAAATTGATTAATCTGAGTAAAAAACAATTTAGGGAAGAAAAAGTTTTGGATGATGATGTCTGCTTTAGCCCTCTAGAGTTTAATTTGTGCTGGATAAAGATCTCCATCATGTTATTAGAAAGAGAAATATTAGCATTAGGGAAGATTTACTGTCTTTATGGAAGATTTTGACCTTCCAGAAACAGGCTTTAGAACAAATATTACTAATAATGGCACAGTGGAGGAATATCTAGCCGTAGTAAGGGAAAGATATTTTCACTGAACAAAGGAGGCATAAGAAAGCCATGCATTTAGGAAGGAAAGCAGTAATGATGCATTTGGAGTTCAACATTTGAACAGTCACAACATATTTGTGAGTCACTAATGTAATAGGGAAGAAAAAAAGCAAAAGCTGTTCTCAGATACATCAGGAAAACTAAAAAAAAAAAAAAAAAAAAAAAAAACCAGAATGCTAGACACTATTTAAAGTTTATCTGCAACACAATAAACAGTTCTGGTTAGCTGTATTTAAAAAAAAAAAAAGCATTCTGATAGCAATTTGATGTTAGAGCTCTTCTATTATTTGACCTGAAAAGTACTTACAAAAGGACAATATATAACAACATTTGAAGGCAGAATAAAGTTTGATAAAAGATGATTTTGGCTTGTTTAGAGAAAATAAATCAGTGTTTCAGGGGTAGTAACACAAGGAAAGGAAAAGGATTATTGAAGCATGAATGATACCATTGGCTGAAGACAACTGGACCTATGCTAATTCAAATGTAGAATAAAGATCATTAATCACTGGAAGATTTAAATTCTCACACACAACAAGACAAAGAACACAGTGAAGTTATAAAGCTGTGATTTAATAATTGAGGTCATGTCAGGTGATCCTTGCATCCAGGAGAGGTGAGGTGATTTTTATTATTGGCACCAATGAACAACAGAGATATTTTATCCTGAGATTTAGCATACTTTACAGAAAAGAGTGATTTCCAATTTGGTTGTGAGGTGACTGCTTTTCATTATTCCTGATCTTACATACCTTTTCCCTTATTTGGATAGTGCCACAATATATGCTCTTACAATAACTAAGTCACAGGGCTTTCTTTACATAAATTTATTTGAACGCATTTAGAAGAAAAATGCAAAATGAGAAAAAATTGTTATGATATATTATATACTGTAATTCTATTCTAAATATATTATTTCACAAATTAAATGGTTTTATTTTTATCTTGTTACTATGGAGATACAGTATGTTATATTGAGAGAAAAAAAGGCATTTGGTTAGATAGATGCACACTCTCATAGTCACATAATAAAAGGGAATTAAAATGAGCATACACCCCTCTTGAGGTGAATTCAGATGGGGAGGGGCACTGAGGTTGCTTGGTCTGTTCAGTCTGGAGGAGAGGAGGCTGAGGAGAGACCTCACTGCAGTTACAACCTCCTCAGGAGGGGAAGAGGAGGGGCAGGCAGTGATCTCCTCTCTGTGGTGACAGTGACAGGACTTGGGGAAATGGCCTGAAGCTGTGTCAGGGGAGGTTTAGGATGGGTATCAGGACAAGGTCCTTCCCCCAGGGGGTGGCTGGGCACTGGAACAGGCTCCCCAGGGAAGTGGTCACAGCACCAACCCTGACGGAGCTCAAGAAGCCTTTGGACAAAGCACATGGTGTGTGTTCTTGGGCACATGGTGTGACTCTGGGGGATGTTCCTATGCAGGGCCAGGAGCTGGGTGTGATGGTCTTTGTGAGTCCCTTCCAATTCAGCGTATGCTGTGATTCTGTGATTTTATTATTTCCCTTTCAAGAAATGTGATTCTTGCTGGCTACAGATTCAAGTGGACACCTCTGAATTATTTACTTTGTTAGCAATGGTAACTGCAGGTAGCTTTTCCTCTAGAAGTCAGTATTTTTCCATGAGAACTAAGCTACTATGGCACAATTATCTGGCAAACTACAAAAGCCAGAAATAAAGTTACTAAATATATGGTATGGTTAGTATTTCAAACATCAAGTGCAAGAGCCTCAAAGTTTCATAAAGCACCCTGGGACTTGTTACATAAATAATATGATACAAAAAATAACTTCCACCATGGTATAAAGTGTCTAAAGCTATTGCCTTTTTAGATCATAGTACACCCTAATGACCTGTGTGATGGAGACTTGCTCAGAGCACAGAACTGTTTATGTTGCAGATGAAATGGAGTGGAGTCTCAGCTTGTGAAGACTCTTAAGCTAATATTAGAGATGGGGAAACAAGCATCAAGATAACCAGCCTGGTCTTTCTCAGCTGGCTTTGTTTAATCTAGCTAGAATCCCCTGTTACATAATGCAATGCCATACACTCTGTCTTCACCAAAAACCATCTTGCACTCTTGGTGCCAGGTGTTCCCAGGCTGTGATCAGGATTGATGACCTCACAGTGTGCTCTGGCTCATCACCCCAGAAGCTCCTCCATACTTTTATTGAAGCCACCACCTTACTGCTGAAACTCAGGGCTAAATGCATCAGCTGTAGCTGTCAGGGCCCTCTCAGCATCACCTTGCACAAGTGAAGCATTCAGGCACATTAGGAGGGCTACAAAAGTGAGTTGGTGACTAGAGAGAAGCAATAACCCACAGAGAGCCACCTGCAGACTGTCAACTAAAGCTGCCCTCCCACAGCTGAACCTATTTTGGCTCCATACTATGGGACTGCTTACTGTTAATGCATTAAGTGCAGTCAGGATGTGTGTCCTTAATTTTGTACCCTGATAGCTTACAAAAACCTAGCTATGTATTGCTTTGCCTTGCTATGCAGTAGAATAAGTAATTTTATGACTTTGGGAACTGAAGTCCTTACTCTGTCATTCACTAAGAATTAATTTGCCAAAAAAAATCAATCTAGGCTGCTCTTGTATCAAACACAAAGATATGTCTGAGCTAAGTTGCCCCAGATGAATCATAAAATGTAACTTAATAGGCACATGCATCTGTTTCATGGAAACTACAGGGGAAAGGAAAATTATGTGAGTATTTTAAAGGTTCTTTAGTTATGATGAGTTCAATTGTATTTTGATAATGCAAAATTGAAGTTATAAAGAGCAAAGTTACACAAAAAATTAACTTCTTTTTCTCTTTTGATTCCCCTTCCTTTCTTATTTTATGTGTATTCTAATAGATTGCCATTATGAGAGAGATTCTTTTTTGTGTGTTGCCCCTGCCATGCCAATTTGTTTGTGTTTACTTGTCTCCTGAAGCTAAATTCAGAATTGCAGAAGCACTTCAGGCAGAGTCTCTCCTTATGGTTGGTCTAAACTACCTAGACCACTGTAACACTGCTGTGGTTTCCAGGAATGATGTAAAGAGACAATTGACCTTTATTTTCTGCCCTCAGATACCTGACCTGTTCCAGGATTACAAAAGCTCATGATCCTCCTACATGGCAGAGGTCAGACTTACCAAGATGAGCATTAACTGCTATAGAGAACAAAGCACTAAGGTAAGAAATATGAGGAGAAGAATATGGAAAAATATCATATATTTCTCTTTTGTGATACTGAAGGGTGAATATTCGCTTGTTTTGTGCCTTGCATTATCCAGACAAGATTTCTTCAGTCTGTCACCAACACAGCATCTTGTCAGCTGTGCTGTCTGTCTTGCAGGCGCAGAAATGTCATTTTTGCTTTCATCCCTTTTTCCCTGGCAATACAGCGGGGGCAAAAAAAAAGTTGTTAATATTGAAGAGAACATTGCTGCAAAACTCACCAAGGACAAAAGCAGGCATTTGAGAGTCATAGAATGGTTTGGGCTGGAAGGAACCTTTCAAGGCTGTCTAGTCCAAACCCATGCAGAGAGCAGGGACACCTTCAGGATCAGGCTACTCAGGGCCCCATCCAACCTGACCTTGAATGTCTCCAGGATGGGACACCATCTTTCCAGGAAACCTATTCCAATGCTTCACCACCTTCACTGTAAAATAATTTCTTCCTTATATGTAGCCTGAATCTACCTTCTTTTAATTTAAAATCATTAACCCTTGTCCTATTGCAACAGCAATAAGCCCTAGTACGCCCTGTAAAGCACTGAAATGCTGCAATAAGATTTCCCTGGAGCTTTCTCTTCTCCAGGCTGAACGAAGACAACTCTCTGTCTTTTCTCATGGCAGAAGTATCCCAGCCCTCTGATCATTTATCTGGCCCTCCTCTGGGCTTGCTCCAATGGATCCCTGTCTTTCTTGCACCAAAAACCCCAGAGCTGGATGCAGCACTCCAGGACTACCCCAGGTCCTTCTCTGTGGGGCTGCTCTCAATGATTTCTTCCCTCAATCTGTACTCATGTCTGGGATTGTCCTGATCCAAGTGCAGCATCTTGCACTTGGCTTTGTTGAACCTCACGAGACCCAGGTCCCTCTGGATGGCATTCCATCCTTCAGTGTGTCAAACCACCACTCCACTTGCCAATTTGCTGAGGGTGAACTAAATCCCACTGTCTTAATCATGGATGAAGAATTTAAATAAATTGTCATTCCTGTACAGACCCCTGAGGGGTACCACTTGTCACTGGTTTCCATCAGGTCTCTGAGCCACTGATCACAACACTCTGGATGTGACTGTCCAGCCAATTCCTCATTCACTGAACAATCCAATTATCAAACCCATCTCTCTCCAGTTTGGAGAGAAGGATGCTGTGGGACACTGTGTCAAAGGTATTACAGCAATACAGACAAATGCCATCTGAGGCTTTTCCTTTGCCCACTGATGTATCTCTCCATCATGGAAGGCCCCTGGACTGGGCAGGCAGGATTTGCCCCTGGTGAAGCCGTGCTGGCTGTCCCAAATCTCCTCCCTGTCCTGCATGTGCCTTAGCAGAGATTCTGAGAGGATCTGTTCCATGATCATCCCAGGCACAGAGAGAAGACTGACAGGGCAGTTTCTGGGGTCCTCCTTTCTACTCTCTTCAATAATTGGTGCAGTGTTTGCCTTTTTCTTGTCTGTATAGAGCGATGTAGCTGCCCAGCAATGCAAAGCCAGTTAATCTGTTGTGAGGTTACATTGATGGCAATACACAGAAACCATGAAACTTGAACATGAGGTTCCAGCACACTGGCTTTTGGAGATTCCTGAAAGGGACAGATAGAGTAACCAGGAGGCTGAGTCATTCAAAACTTACTTGAATTTCATGATCTTCACTGGACTGCAAGTGATCCATTCTACACAGAGAAATTTTCATTCCTAAATGCTATCAGTCTGTATGGGGGTTTTTACACTGACTCTTGATGGATGCCAGTATGAGGGCAGACTGCAAAAATTTGATTTGAATAGTAGAATTACTGTAACTGTGAAATTTGGGGCTTTAACCTGTTAGATTTTGCTACTGGATTAAGAAATTTTCCAACAGTAATAGTAAAAGCTCCTTGCTCTATCCTTTCCCTTCTCTTTCCCCAGTGCACATTAATAGCGCTGACAGTTGTCAGCATCCCCTTTGTCATCAGTGCTGACAGGCAAGAGGATGTACAGAGAAATGTGTTTATTTCACCAAAATAAAAGCTTGTGATGATCATAACTCTAAAGCCTCTGAACTGTAAGTCATTCCCCCTGAAACGTCAAATAATGTAAGCTGAACAGGGAGACAAACAACTTGGTCACAAAGAGAGGATATCTCTCCTTCAAAATAAAAGAAAATGAAGCCACCACAAACACACACACACAAAAGAACAAGAGTTACAGACATTGCTATTATAGCTAGAGCTTCCCAAAGGATTCCTTTTCTCACAGGATTTCTTTTTCACAGTTTAGAATTTTGAACAAGATAGACATTTGCCTAGCAAATGCTGTGGGCAAATGAAATCTGGAAAACATTCCATTTATGTTTTTATAAATGTATGCGAAAAATCACCCTATACTGGGAAGCAAAATTTTCACTGTCAGTCTTTCAAGGACAAAAACATTTTCTTACAGCTATAGGTTGTAAATTATGATGGTAAAATTAGCTCTTGGGAGGATGAAGGTTCTCTTGTACTAAGCTGCAGCTACACTGATGGTTTCATACTTTCAAAGAGCTTAGGAAGGCCCCATGTTTGACATATCATGGCTATATAAAAATGTTACAGTTGTATATTAAAAATAATTCTGACAAGAAACGTTGTACCAAATGTTTCTGAAATTGTTGTACTCAAAGGTCTCTGTTTGCCTATTGCTATGTGAAGCTCTTATTTTATTTCATGGACAGAGTGCAATTTTTCTTATTTTAGCCATGAGTAAAATTGTTTTGATAAACCAGAAAAAGCTTGATATAATCAAGTTCAATATAAATCTATTTTATATAATAAAATTAAGAGAAAATAGGGTTAGAGTAGATCTGCACAAACTTGCCAAAGAGATAGTGTAGCTACTTCTCCTCTTTGCTGTGGCATTTCAAAACACTGACCATTTTTAGTGAGGAGTGAAATATTGGTCTTGCTACATTATGCATTCCTGAGACCAGCCCCTTATAACTCATTTTCATGGGGTTTGGGGGTCAGAAGCGACCACCTACTCTGACTGACATGTCAGAGCCCAGTGATCATTTTTGATTAACAAATATTCTCCAGAAAGCAAATTGACACTTTTCATTATTACTCATTTCAGTAGTTTATCTTAAAACCTGTGCTGTCTGTACAATGTAAACCTTGTCTTCCACTTCCAGTGAGTATTTTTGATCCCTTCCAAGACTGTTCTTGGTGAGCATGTGTTCTCCTCTTTAGAGATAAACATATTAAAATCCAAACTTTTGGATTAGCTAAGCAAACTCGTTTTGCTAAGTTATTGTTTGGTATTTCTCAGGGTTCTACCATCATTGTTGTGATGCTGGTTTTGCAGTTTCTTGGCATCTTTTCTCTTTTATGCTGGGCATGAGGACTGTAAACTATTTCGTATTGCTTTCATATTGCAGTTACTGATTCAAAAAACCCACGTGTTTCTATACACTAATTAACTTGTATTTATAGGGTCAGTTCCAGCCAATCTTCAGGATAATTTAAAGAGAACTGCACAGACATGCTTTTCCCCCTCCCCTTGTGAAAGCGATTTAAGTTAAACAACAGTTCTGAAATGAGAAATTGCATGGTCATGCATATGTCCACCCTGCATAAGCCCACAGAATGAACAGCACAGTCCATTACCCCAGGCAAAGCAAATTGACAGCTTGTCTGGGGAGATTTCATTTGCTTCCCACTGGCTTGGCAAAGCCACGTAATGTCTGCCTGTAACTGAGCGTGTAGATGTGTGCTGAGCATGGCCTGGGACCCCTGCAGGCTGCAATCACTTGTCTGTGACACCAGGAGAGGTACTAGTAGCCAGAATTTCAGAAGAGCACTGTAGGGATGATATCCAGAGTGAAATGTGAGACTCTCTGGCTGTTTTACACATGAGAGTATGAGAACGCCTCTTACACGAGGGAACCTTACACGTCAAGAGATGCAAACCTCACCAGTCATACACTGTAAAATTTGGCCATGTAGGCACAAATTGCAATGTGTGCCAGAGCCTGTATTGTTTTAAAATCTGCATGCATTGCATGCTGTTTACTGTCGCTTTCAAATTTAAATATGGCCAGGATGGTATTTGGTGGGCCTCTCTTTAATCTCAACTTTTATAATTCTGATATACAAGAAGAAAATTCATCTTTTCCAAGATCTAACTTGGACTTTAACTTCGTCTTTGTTGTATTTTGTCAATATAATCCCTTTATAGTATTTTTCTCTCCCAGAAGAAATCAGGAATGGATACATTATAATTGTTTTCCAAGTCCTTCTCAAGAAAATTCTGCATTCTATAATTTGATCTTGTATCTGAGCTATTGTATTTTGAGTTCAGGACCTTTTATACCAAAAAAAAAAAAAAAAAAAAAAAAGCGCCAGTGTTTCAGTCCATTAGTTGCTCATTTTAGATTTTAGTTTGATTCAGCTTTAACTGGATTGAACATTGTGCTAATGAGATAGATTGGAAATGGCCTTCAGTAGAATGAATGATTTGATGATGTCTACTAATTTGCTATAGGACAATGACCACATTAAGGAGATGCATTTTTTCTGGCCTAGAAAAGACTTCAGGCTATATACTAATGGGGGAGGAAATAAAAGGAACTGGCTCCTATGCTTTTTTGATATCCCTTGTCCAAATATGTTTCTAACACACAGAAAGAGAATTCTTTGCAACTGAAAACAGCACCTAATGTGCAGACTTGCATTACATATGTATGTCTCAACTTTATTTCACTTGTCCAAACTGTTGCTCTCATTATAGCAGAACCTGCAGCTTATGTTTCATTTCAAACCACTGTTTGTAGAATGGAGTTTCTAATCATCTGAAGAGTCTTACCTCTCCGTCTCTGTAGTATTCAACAAGAAAAATCCTGCCTTGCTAGAAGGATGGATCAAATACATTCTTTTTTGCCTTTTCACCAGCAGTCAGATTAGAATGAAATGACCCTGATTAAAATGCCAGTAGTTCTCTATCAGCAATGAAGTTGCACCACCAATGAAAATAGCTAGCAGTAGGAGAAAACCTGGCAGGGACAGTGTTCAGCTCTAACAAGAGAATTCCCAGTGGGTTTCCAGGCCAGCTTCCCCAAAGCAGGCATTCAGCAGTGCACTCCCATGCAGTGCAGGCTTCTACAAGCTCCTCCCCAGACAGGTTGCACCAGCAAGCCAAGCACAGGGGCCCCTCAAACAAACTGCTGTGGAGCTCAGCAAGGAGGCATAAGAAAGGGTGAGTGAGGTGTGGTCATCCTGAGTTTAGAGGCAGTGTATTTGAAGATGTGACTCGCAAGCGTGCTGAAAAATTCTCCTGTGTGTTGAAACATACACGACTTCTGGTGGGAGTTGTTCACAGCCCAGAACATTATATTCAATAAAACCTGGCATGGGGTTGGAAGAAGAAGAAGATGCTGGGAAGAGGGTATTTCAAAAGTTCTATTGTTAAATAGTCTTTATTTGAACATCAATTTGATCATTTTAAATTACATTTTCTGTGTGTGAATCATGAAGTGGCTTTTAGGTCAAGCTAATCAGAACAGCTAAAACCACCTTCTTGCTGTCCTACAGGGTCTCATTAACCTACACAGAAGAGGAAACCTGCCACTTCTCACTGTGTTTCATTTAATTTCTGCTCAAGTAACCAGCCTATTTCCACTTGTCTAAGCTGTCACAAGAAAAAAAAAAATTGAGCCTGAAACATTAGGTTTATAAATATTCAATGTGACATGTTTCTTTTTTTTCTTTTGATACATCAGGCTGTGTCACAAGGAAGTCCCATGTTATCTCCAGAACTGACCAATAGAGGAGGAGTCAGGATGCCACCATTTACCAATATTTTGGAGTTCAATATCCCCTTGTGCCTAAACATTGAACAGGCAGTGTTGAATGTTGACCTTTTTTCACCATCAGCTGAAATCTGTACCACCCACTTTCACTGACCAGCCCGGCTTTTAGAAGAGAAGGAGTCTGTATTTCATTAAGCAGTTGGAGCATTTAAAGTACTAAATGCTAATCTTTACTAATTACAGCTATTTAAATGTTAGGTATCTAAATCAAGCTTATCACAGAGAGACAACAACTGACCTTACAGGCAAAAGACTTTAAATCAAAAATTTGTCCATTCCTGAGACAGGCAGGCTTTATCACCTTCTTTGAAAGCCTTGTTGTCTCTGCTGTCTAAACACAACCTAGCAAATGGCTCATACCACATGCCTGACTTCCAGATGGCTGAAGTAGGTGAGACAAATCCAACCTTTAAGGAGCTAGTGCCTACCTGGTGCCACCCCTGCTTCTCTGATACTCCAAGAGTTTATCCAAAAGGCATTTCTCTGGCTCTTCCCTCTTTTACTGGCAGATCACAGTTTGAGTCATAACTGGACCCATTAAAAATGGGTTTTTGTGACCTCATTTGAGCTTGTATCTTCTCATTTCAATATTAAATAAATAAGCAAGAAGCTCCTTTTTTCAGCTTGTCTTCACAAACTCCAAAAGCTCATCTGCAGTTTGACTGGGCTGAATGGATTATTCAAAGCAGGCATGTTTATCACTTGGAAGGGGATTGTTTTGGTTCTATTCATCAGAACAGTAGTGAGATGAGAATCCAAATGTGCTCACTGTGGGTGCCTGTAATGCCTTTATCCATATGCATTGCTGTAGTCACATTTTGTCACATGGACCCTTCACGTCAAGTGTGAATCATCTTGCACCCACTAGTTAAGGTATTGTAGGAACACTTTCTCATTTGATAACTTTTTCCTCTGTTATCAACTTAAACATTTAAAGGCAAATCATCTTTTGCCATCTTCTTGTAAATGCATGGTAGTACATAAACAATAGCATATTTGAAGCCTGTAAACTTTCATACTTTTTTAGTATTTTTGTCAAAGTAAATTACTCTAGTGTTCATTTTGAACAAAATGAGCTCTCTTATGGATAATTTCAGTTTACTGTTTCTCACCAGTTTTACTGAACTTTGATTGTCATTTAAAAATAATGTATATTTGTTGGGTTTGTTTTTTTTTTTTAAATAATAGATTAGTAATAGAAAACACTTCAGGAACTAAAGCAAATAAATTCTTCTTTTTTTTTTTAATAGCATCCCATAATAAAATTCCCTATTGCTCCTGTATGTTCCTCCAGTTGTGATATAAAAGACAGGGTGAAATATATACAGGAACAAATCAATTTTCTCTGTGGTTTCATGGAAGTTGATATGTGAATAGCTCCAAATTATCACAAGGTGAATGGTGCAAGGCAGAAAAAGGCTGGACAGTCTGGGGAGATCCCCAGAATTTCCCGTTTATTTTTAAGGAATAGCTGTGCTGTTTGTCTTTGAGGTGTGATTAGTGGGTTCCTGGAGGCAGCAGGTACACCCCAGTTCCAAGTGCAATTGTGCTGCCTCGGGCATGTCTTCATGCCACCTTCTCCTCTGAAATGCATGAGAAATTTAGACATAGGCACATGGACTGTTACTCTGTGCTGAGGGCAAGGCCCTGGCTCTCAGCATCTTCTTCAGCAGAAGGACACTGCAGACTGGTGTGCATGCTTGGATCAAGGCCCAGTCTCAGATGGCAGTTTAGTATAAATTATTTTAACCTTGATCAGGAGGCAGCAGACAGACTCACGTGGTCACCGAGCTCCTCCATCCTGCTGGCACACAGCTGCTCTCCGTGCAGAGCCATCCAGACACACGTTCAGTGTCTGGCTGCACTGCAAACCCTGGGGAACACTTACACACACTTGCAGTGTTGAGTTGTGTCCCGAGGAGTTTCTTTTAAAGTAGGTGAAAGTTAATGAAGATTAAAGTGTCATACTGGAGTGGGAACACTTCCTGGTTCCATCACAGTCACACAGTGACACAGGCTTGTCCCTTCCTGAGTGTTTGAGAGGATTGGAAATGGTGTAAGAGGCAAGGGTGACCTGAGAGTGAAGCCAGAAAAATCTATTTAATATTCCTGCAGTCTGTCTAGCAAAATATCTTAAGACTGCTGTAAAGTAAACTGAGAATAATGTGCTTAATAAAAATAATTTTATTGTCATGAAATGTATTTCTGTGATGAATAGGACTCCTTTAATTGGTTTGTTCATATGGGGTTTTTTTTCCTAGTCTGTTTTTCTTGTGTAAATTGTGGCTGGATGGGAGAGAAGGGGGAGCTGCCTCCCTGCCTCATCCTGGCAGCTGCTGCTTTCTGGGTTGAGGAATGGTAGAGCCTAGGGTAAGACACTGTAAGCCTTAGTAAAACAGAGTCTTAAGCCTGGAAAAGACCTCCAAGATCATCAAGCCCAGCTCTTAACCCAGCACCACCATATTACCACTAAACCATTCCTCAAGTGCACACATTTTATCCACACTTCCAGCAATGGTGTTCCACCCCTTCCCTGGGCAGTCTGCTCCAATGCCTGGCCATCCTTTCAGTGAAGAAATATTTCCTAATCTCTAATCTAAACCTCCTCTGGTGCAACTGGAGGCCATTTCCTCTTCTCCTGTCACTTGAAACCTGCCAGAAGGGCCCTTGCTACAACCTCCCCTTCAGAGAGCTGTAGAGAGTGATAAGATCTCAAAAGCACCAGATTCTCTAATTGCACCACATTTTCACAGAATGCAGTCTGGAGCTGGCACAGATTTGCACATTATGTTTGGATAATTGTAAACATTGTCTTAAAATACTCAAGGATTATTTTTATTAGTGTATTTCACATGGCTATGCAATGGAAAAATATTCAGGCTTCTAGAAAGACAGTAAATTGAAAGAAACAAGTAGGCATCTTCATATGCCAAACCTTCATCATCCCTATAATTGAAAACATTTCTAGTGTGTTAGGGTTAAAGAAACTGAATTTACCCTTATGCAAAGGCTAGCTTAAGGTTCATACATTATTTAAGTCATACTTACACCCTATTTTAAGGTTTTAGGTAAGATTTAAATGATTTATCAGCTTTAAGCTGAAATTTCCCCTTAGAGAAGTAATCTATATGCAAAGAGTAAATCATAGATACATTAATTTCTTTGGTACACAACTTCAGAAAGAAATAGGGGGGTTTATGTTTTATGACTTGAATCACCTAGAAAGCATTGAAAAAAGCCCAGTTCATCATTGAGATGCCATCTCTGCTCCTAAGGATGAAGGTAATGCTCTGTGACACTAATGTATCCTTGTACCATCTGCTTTTTCAGTCAATAACACTCAAAGCTGTTTCTTTCAGAATTCATTCATTTTAAATGTTTAAATTTTCTGTGGAAAGTATTTGGATCATGGAGTTCTTTTTATATGCATTTTCATTTATGTTGCCTTTATGTGTTTTAAAATCAAAAAGGACAAAACCATATACTAACAAGCAAGAACTTAGTTGTGCAAAGTTCTTAAAATAAGCTTCTTTTTTATGAGCTATCACTGATACAGAGATCCAAATCCTCTGGGAGGAATGTATATTATTCAGTAAGTTTTTCTGTACATTTAAAAGATCTGAAAGGGGGAAAGAAGTGCTCAATATTTCTTTTTCAATAAATTTCAGAATGAAATAAAAACTCAGGATGGGCTGACAAACATAATCATGAGTTTCATGATTTTTAGGTCTGGGATGCTGATGTGTAAACTGTAACCTAGCACTGAATAGAGCTGTTCAAACACACAACTGTGGGTGTCAGCTCAAATCACATCCAAAGTCATCTGGGGAAGGAGGAGGAGCACTAAAGGCTTATTCAGGGATATCTTAACTTCTCAGTCTCAAAACTTGAATGTCCTCATATGAAATCTTACCTGCCAATTCCCTTTGGAGATTAAGAGATCCACCAAGTCTTTCTGGATGTAGCAATATAACTTGTAGTAGTAGAGGTAATGTTTTCTTTGTCTGCCCCTGCCTGAGGGCAGGAATGGTCTTCTCTCACAAATCTGAATCTATTTCCTTAGCAAAACCTTTGTCACCATCACTTTATGTTGCTGGAGGTTCCTCTGCTTGCTGATACAAACACTGAAACCAATTCAGCCATGGAAGAATTCAGGGGTCCTCCACAGGGAAATTTTATGCTAGCAGTGTCTTAAGACCTATATGGTGAAAATCGACTTTTGTAGGTGCTCCTGATATTTTGGCCAGATATTTATTAATCAGTATTTTTTATTATTAAGTATTTATTAATAAAGGTAGGTGTGCCAAAGCATCAGTGAGCCTAAGGAAATCTGTGCACAAATTTTAATGTGTGACAGGGAATGCGTTTGCATGGAAAAAATTGAAAGAGACACCAGAGGAGTTACTGTGTAATGTGAACAGACAGAGCAAAAGGGCTACATGACAATCCAGGGAGAGAAAGAGAACTGTCAGATAAAATATAAAGGTGGAGTAATCACAGTGCTTGGGACTGTGTTTAACTCCATCAGTGCCATGCCAGGTGAGTCCCAGGATTCATTATACAGTTTGCATTTGCATTCATCTTCCTGTATGTGTCAAATTGCTACATCCTGGATAATTGTGGTTAGAAGCAGACCTCCTCTCCAGGCTTCTCTAAAATATGCAGCATAGTCATACACAAGCAAAGGATTAAAGCAGATAAAGGGCAGGAAAAATCTGAGAATATGTATTTTGCCAGTTCCTTCAGAAGACAGATTAAGAATTGATGGGAAAGGAATGTTAGACACTGCACTCCATTTCTGCAGTGGTCAGTACTCACAAGCTGTATTCAAAGGTCTTGTTGAGATTCACCAATGCAAAGAGCAAGTTAATAAAAAATAGATCCTGGGTTTCTTGTTCTTATGTGTAGCTGATGTTCTGGCAGATCTTTCTCAAACTGTGATGTGAACTGGCAAGTGAGCTGTCAAGAGTGAGATGAAAGAGCATGACAGAGACTCCAGAGAATGGTAACAGTATTCTAATCCCAGCCACACTTACACTATTATTTTATTTATTATTTGTTACATACTTGGGGTATGCTTAACACATTGCAAGACTAAAGGAAAGATATTTCTGTTGTGCCTTAATGCACCTTGCAGTGAAACACACAGCTGTGTCTTTTGTAAAAGCAGGGAGGGAACCTTCCATATTTCTGAGAGACGAGCCCTTCACAAGCAGGAATTCTAGTAATTAAAAAAATTCTACCTGCAACTTCTGTGAGATTTACTGAATAAAATGTTTCAATTAGATTGTTTTTCATGCAAAGTTGTGGGTTTTATCTTTTGATTTTCCCTGGAAAGACCACTTTAGATTTTTCACACAAATGCCATTAATGAGAGATCCTTCAACATCCCACTCACACCTCTAGAAATTTGTATCCCATGTCTGGTCTACAGAGATGGGATGCAATTGATGTATCAGATGTGTTTTATAACTTGTATCTCTCTGATATGTCATAACCATAATGAAACCTGTTAAATCATGATTTTCAGATCTTAGCAAACCTTTTCTTGAAGGAAATTGGGAGTTTTATTTATTTAGTAATATTCTTACTAATTAACAAAGGTGGGCCAGATGGATCAGATTCTAAAATAAGGCAATTTTATTACTCTAATTCTGCCAATGGAACTTAGAAAAGGAACACTTCATACCTTCAAGGAGTTGTGTGCCTTATATTACAGCATTTTATAATCCTCTATATTATTGTCCCTCCAAAGCTGCAATTTTCCTGTGTGTTTGCTAATAGACCTTTGAACTAAAGCAAAACCAGTCCTCTGGTAAATCACACCTTTCCCAAGTGATTACCTGACTGGAATCATTCCCCAGGGCTGAAATAGCCACAAGCATGACACACACATTCTCTGTCGATGGAAAAATCAAATTCAGACTTCAGAACCAACCTGGGGGATAACATGTAAAACCTAGTCAGCTTAAATTTCCAATAGGTGTATTTATAACTTCGTGTGAGTGGATGAATAGATTGTTTCTATCTTTTTACTCCCAGCCATTGGGGTTTTATATAAATATAGATAGACAACTGCTACATGAATAATATAAGTTGGCTGAAGTTAAGGTCAAGGGTGATAAGGGATATATACTAATAGAATAATTTTGTTCTTTTCAACTTCTTGAATATCTTTTTCAGCTTTCAGGATAGAAAAAGTCTCTTCCTTTAGCTTCTCCAGACAGACTGAGAAGATTGTCATATTTACCATGAATAGTAAAGATTTCTGCAAGACAAGCCTGGATGTTGAGGCAATGAAGAGAGTTTGCTGTCTTGCTGGCCAAAGCCTAAATGCTGCCCAGCTCAGAACTGCAAGGATTGCATAAGGTCTGTGGTGTCTTTAAAATTTATCATTGCAAAAATAGCACAAAAATATCTACCAACTCTTATTCACAAATCTGATTTGAGTTTAATAAAAGAGAATAATCTAATGGTGATGTAATTTGAGTGAAATGTATGCAACTGTACATCATTTTATCTTGGTGCATTTGCACCATTCCTTACACCTGAATGTGTGTTGTGGTTTTTACCTAAAACAGTAGAAGTAAGGAATACCATGGTATTTCATGGCAAGTTTGGCCTAAGAACATGAGGTCTGCCTGTTATTTTGTTTGAGCAACATCTTTCTGAACAGGCAGTGAAGCAAAGATAAATCATAAAATAATCCATGATAAAGTAGAAAATGTTCACATAACAAGACTTTAAAGAAAATTGAAGACAGAGAACCTTTGGTGTTGCCAGAAAGCATCTCAGAATTGGATGAGGAGAATCCCAAATTTTGGTGTAGCTTAATTACCATCCTGCTCCAGGAAACATGACTTTTTCACTATTATTAATAAATAAACATGATAGCACTAAGGAATAATTTGATTGATGTTTCCTAATCAAATTTATATGAAGTCTTCAAAAAATGACTGACGGGTTCAAAAGTGGATCATGAGGAATATTTGTTCAACAAATCTTAATTTCTAGTTCTCCAGAACTTTTATGCTGAATTTTTTTAAAGACAATTATAAATGCATTCCTTAGTGTCTTACTCGGAGGCAGGCAGGTCAATATTACATATTTATATTAAAGCCTCAACTGAGAATATAGTTACATTTCCCAATCCTGTTATAACATGCTAATAGTTGGGCTCTTTCAGAGAAAACTTAATTAAATAGTTCCCTAGATGCACTAAGTTAAGCATTAAAACAACTAATGTGACATAAATCATTTAACAACCTTTATAAATGCATTTTCCCCTTACATTTCCATGTGTCTGTGTCTCACTTTTACTCAGAATCATCTGAATAAGTTCCAGGAAATTCAGAGCCCAGCCATGCATTCTGGGTTCAGAACATACAGATGGCTGAACTTAGAGATTTGATGAGGATTGAGTAGTAATTTGCTTATTTTCACAGGTTGCAGCTGTGGTGGGCAGGTAAATGTCAGCAGGAAGAGCAGGATGGGAGTTTCAGGGTGCTTGTGCACAACAAAACTCAGGTCAAAAGTACACTCACATCCCTTTAACAAACACATTCTATTTGATCCTTTTATTATTGTGCTGGTTGATATTACTTCATTGTGTCCTAGTTATTTGTCATCCTTGGCATGCATGGCACTTCATCCACTCTATAACACAACCCCTCTTCTGTATTTGGGGAACAACCAGGGCTTGATGGAAGCGGGGCTGTCTTACCACCTTTGGCCAGGGAGGTGATGATGTGTGAAATGGTGTCCTTTATTGCAGGAGATAATGCTCTGGCACTGGGCTGCCCTGGGAGGGAGAGAGCCTGGAGTGGGAAAGCTCATTCCCTTGAAGTAAAGGAATTAAGCTGCAGCATTTCTGCTCAGGTGAGCTGCTGATGCTATGCTCTGTTCCCCTTGGCACACCTTTTGTAGTGCAGTGTGCTTGGGGCTCTGGGCTTTGTGGTTTTCTGAACCCTAACCTGAACCAGGTTTTCGATGGAAACACTACTGTATTCAGGTCACTCCTAAGCACCTGAACAGTATCAGGGCACTCAACTCCGACACTATGCAACCCATTGGGTATCTAAGGAGGCTGGTAGCCCTGATTTTCTGATGAATCACTCAAGTTAGTTTCACTGACTGCATTAGGGTTACATAACTCATGACAGCAGAGCATAGCACCCATTGCAATTAATTTAGTTGGACATTAATGAAAGCTATGTTTCAATGCTGCTTGTCATTTGCCGTAGTATGAAGAAATGTAATGTATAATGTAATAATATAATTCAACCAAGAACACTTCAGTCCTGTAATCACTGAATCACAGAACTGACTAGGCTGGAAAAGAGCTTCAAGATCATTGAGTCCAACCAAACTTTCAGTTTCATTCCCAGATACACAGACCTCTGCCAGTGAGCAGGCACTTGCACAATAAAACAAGATTTTACTTTTGAACATTATTCAAAATGAAGCGTAATATTTATCTGGCTTTTCTGCTTCTCAGAGCGCTGTAGGAACTATGAGTAGGCATTCTTAATCCCTTACCACATACAGGAAGGAAGAGGGATAGTTTTTGCATGTTACACAAGTGTCTCTGTCAAACTGTCTGGTTTGCCTAGGTGTGTTCTTACTCCAAGTAAGTTCATAGCTTTGGGAACACAGGTTTATGTCTGTGAAGCAAATTTAAGAAATTAATCTAGAATTGGGTTTGTTGGTTTCTTGTTTTATGGAGTTTGGTTTTTAAATGAAAAAGAAAGAATGGAATTGGTAGTCCACTATTAGTACGGATGTCGGCATGAAAAAGCTGGCAACTGCACTGAGTTTATGCAGCTATAATATGTCAGACATTCTTGTTATACACTTCTAGATTTTTACCAGTTATACTGATGTTGTGTTAGAGCATTCTTCTACTGTATTGTTCTTTTGCTTTTAGAGACCTAGTAATAAAATATTTTGCCTGACATAGCAGAGTTTATTCTCTGGATTTGGTTACTCATGGTCTGCACCACTTCTCTGACAATCATAAGAGCATTCTCTTTAACTTGACTGTTACTCTGTCCCTTGCACAAAGCAAACTATGATGAAATTACACTTAGAGAATGGATTTGCAGGTGGAATTCCCTAGTTTTTAATAGATAACCAAAGCATATGAGTCCATTGAGCCAAGAAATAATATTCTGGAAGTATCTGTTATGACTGTGCAATATGGTGACTTGATGATTTACTGTGGATGGAGGCAGCTCATGTGCCACAGCTGCTTGTGATCCCAGCCACTTCATTTAGGGACTTTCATGCTGCTCTCAAAAGACTGAGGCAAAGAGCAGATTTCATGTCCTGTTCTTCACAGAGAAATGTAAACAACAAAATTGATTGGAATGCATTCCCTCTGACACTGCACTCAAAAAGCAAACTATTACTTTGGAAAATAGCTTTTTTAGAAAAAACATATTTTGGAAAATAATATTTCTGGTCAGCTTTTCTGTACAGGCAAACCTATCTGACGAGATTGTTGCCATATAGTAACACTCTGGTTTTGATAGGAAGCAATTTGCTGATCAAGCAATGGTTTGCAAAAAAACCTTGCATATTCCTTTATATGGCAGGTGATATTGAAGGGGAACCTTTATAAAAATAAATTTTTATTATTAATTGTTACGTTTTCTGAGCAAAACTGGATCCAGTGGTTATAAGCTTTGATCATGATACTCTAAGAACAAGGGAAACATACCAGTCTACACATGTATTAAGGGTTGTGTGACAATTTGCCACTAGATAAATTACAGTTTTATAATGAACAAAATATATTTTTCATACTTGTAAGATGCTTGGAAGGCTTAGGAGGAAAATATATCACCATATTAAGTAGCAGACAAAGCAGAAGAGGAGAGCCTATTAAATGAAGCAAGACAGAACTCCATTATGCAAGATACATATGTAAAATCTCTACTCTGACATAGTGAAGAAAATGATTTGACTTTTCTGATTGACCTTTTTCTCACTGAAGTTGTAAAACTTTTTTAAGTATAAAAGGAAAATTCGATTAAATTTATGGAAGGCAGCCGATTTATTATTTAATATTCCACATGACTGGATAATATTATTGATAGATAATACGCAATTTGTTGGAATATAGTAAGAAAACATACATATTTTTTCCACTTATATGTGCAATTCTCTGTTAGTTTTCTGTCTAAGTTAATTTTCTTCCTTTTTATTATTTTTCCTGTAGATAGAAAAATAAATGGAAATTAAGAGAGATAGCATAAGGTACAGTTCTTTTCAATAGGACTGTATTACTCTTTTCTAATTTTGTAAAACTCTTTAAAAAATATATTGGGAAACTACTGTGAAACAAGAGGGCATACTGATGGATTCGCAATATCATCTTCAAAATAAAAAAATGATAAATAATGCTCCCAAAGCCTAACTGTGGTATACCTTAGAGGTTTATGAAATCAATTTTCAAATAAAGAAAAACTCATAAATCTTGTAAATTTAGTAAGAAAGAATTTATGGCAAATTCCTTTAAAATGCTGTAAAAACTTTCGGACATAACAAGTCCCGAGAAAAACCTTAGTGTTTCAAATGAAGTGAAACTAGTTTCTTTGTCTATTTCATGGGACTGCTAATTTTTATTAAACATTTGTTTGAGAGATACTTATTCTATTGTTCTGTGCCCACTATCTCTTCTGTTATTTTTATTAAAATAGAAACAAAAGAAGTTACTTAAATATTACTACATCGCTCTAATTTGTCATTTCTTCTCTGTGCAAAGTTCCCCTCAATCTAAGCTTACAACCTCATTTTTCTATTTGGTTTTCAAGATGTGAGAGCATTTCTAAGGCATGTTTTTCCCTTATTGGCCATAGCAGATTTTGCAGCTCTTGTCTCACAAGCTTTGCTGCAGTGACACACAGCTTTAGAAGGGCACTGAGACCCTACCAACTTGCAAAGTCTGATGAATATTTTCATAGTGGCTTGGTAAATGAGTCACAACCTTTGTGAATTGCCTGAGGGCACAAAGCAATTCCAGGGAAGAGTCATTTAGAGAACTCATCTTTCCAGACTCCTGTTCTCTCTTCACTAGTTAACAAGGGTCTTTTTGTAATCCCAGTAAAATGCTGATTTCTAAAATTGAGGATCACTCTGTACATGCTGTGTTCATGTAGTCTTGTTTAAGCATATACCATTGACCACTGGCAGAGGCAGAAATAACTGAACTAACTGGATCTCTGATTTGAGATGGTCATCGGGCTTTATAAATAGGCAAGAGACCTCATATTCCTCCTCAAACAGGTGAAGGTAGAATATTATTTCATTAATATGATTAATATGCATTCATTGATTATAGGGAGGATCTGCACTTAACCCAGTTCTGAGGAGACCTGGCAAGACCTCATTGAGCTGTATGAACAACCACCTCCTACATCCCTAACAAGTGTCTTTGGGAAAAGAGGGTAGGAGAGTAAGGGAGCCTGGAGGAGTTCAATATTACTTTTTGAAACTTTCAAGAGCAAGCTACAAGAGCTCTCTCAGTTTCAGTCTTGCATCTCTTCTCTCATGGTCAGGAATCACACAAGTGTAATTTAGATTAGACTGGAAATGTGGAAACAATTTGGCCAGTGATGCATAAGGAACAGAAACCAGTTCTCCCTTTCTGATCCTCTTCTGTCAAGACAGAGAATAAAAAGAAAAGCATCTCTGCTTCCCTTATTAAAATACAGTTCCTAATATTCAAAGGGAAGTAATCCATAGAATACAAAGGCACTGTTAAGACATAGGTAATTTAGAGGGTGGCAGAATGTGTCATGTAAGGCTAGTGGAAATGCAATACAACAAGGGATTTGTTGAGAAGCAGGGAAGTTTTAAAGTAGACTTTTTCAAGTGTTCTTTTCACATACTGCCTGTTGCAACTGTGTGATACAATAACATAAAATTGCTGTCATTAATAGTACGGACCTATTTTGCCTGAAGAATTAGACTCAGCAGGATAGATCATTATTAAATTGCAGAAAACCTTAAAATAAACTCTGGGTATTGAGATAGCTAACCTGGATAAAGTTTTAGAAGCATGATGCAATGTTGAAGACTATGTAGCACTGAAAAGTAGAGTGCCTAGAGTAGACATGGCAAAAGAAATTGAAGTCCATCCTTTAGTTATCAAACTAACAAAATCCCTGGCCAGTCACTGCGACTGTCATGAAAATGCTGTCATATCAATTAAATCTGCTTTCCCCCTGTCTTTTTTTCATGCTGGCTGAGGCCCACACAAAAGACTCGTGATATCCCAGCCCAATTTCTTTTTGACTTTCTGTAACTTGCATAAAAGTAGGTGGGTCAACATCCCATTTTCATACTATTTCACTGCAAGTCTTTAAAATTGGGAGGTCCATGTTTGCAGTCTTTCAAACTGACAGCAGAGTGCACACCCAGTATGTTCTTACTGTCAGTGCTGCTGGTGGACCTGACATTCAGAGCTATTGGCCATCTGCCCTTACCCTGATGCAGTACATGGGGGAAACAAGGTGCCTTGAGTTTTTTCTCTGAGCTCCCAACAACATCATCCCCAGACAGCCAGGATTCACACACAGCCTATGGCAGTAGTGAGGTGTTTTGCCCGTGCTGTGAGAATGCTCTGGTTGCTCTTCAGCAACCAGCTGCTTATGATGCCCCAAGAGAGGGCATTGCCGCAGGAGTCACAATGATGGGTTCTTGCTGGATTTGGTAAATCTCATGTGGACACTAAGAAATTATACTGATGTCATCACCTGAGTGAACAAATACGGAATTTCACTAAACTGAGAAATAGGTTCTGTATTTTTATTGGAATAAAGGATGATAGATGATCAAAGCAGAGGCATCCAAGAGGCAGATATATGTCAGTGGAGAAGACTCTAATAGAAGAGAATAGCACACTGTGCTCCAGTTCATGGTAATTCTTTCTTTGTGAAAGGCAAATACTATTGTTCTCAGGGTTGGAACATATTTTCTCAAACTGAACTTTTAGGGAATTTCATTCCTTTGAAGTCACTGTCCATTTTAATTCATGATTACCCAAAAAGCCATGATTAGACCCTAGGCAGAAGGAGGAATTGAAAACTGGGCAAATTAGGCAATATGTGGAGCAAGTTTGTTGAGTGAATATTTGTTTCACTCCAGCCTTGCTGATGCTGATGGGGAACAGCAACACTGCAGCTCTTGCAGGGCAGTGTTCCCATACCTGCTGCCAGAGGGTTGGTTCCCAAGGAGCCTTGTTAGCAGGATGGCACCAAGAGCAGGTATTACAAACTCTGCCAGGTTACAAATACTGCTCTCTCAGATAATGAGAAAGAAAATGGCGAGAGGTCTTCACAGGTATTTCTTACCCACAAACTCACCTTGTCCCCTCTTTCAAACAGAGAAACAAGGTTCATTTTTCCTTAATGCATTGTATAGTGAGGGTTGAAACCTGCAGGTAGAAGGCATAGTGCTGTTATTATTACTTACTCTTATAAAAGACAGCACAGGGATTGCCATCAGTGAATCTGTCTCTCAGAGTTAGGCTTGAAATTTGCAGTCCTCAGCTATCTGGGTAGGTTTAAGGAATAATTTCTGTTGTTTGTAATATCTGAAGCAATAAAATGCTACTAAGAATGATTAATAGCCAAAGTGAAGCTCAGACATTTCATCGATTTCAAAAGCCATTTATTGCAACTATATGAAAGCAAAAGAGATTATTGCTATTATACAACAAACTATAAAATCAGAAAGGAGAAAAATGCATCTTTTTCTTCTTGCAGATAATGAAAAGGAATTCTGCACTTTTCCTCTCTGCTGGATTTTCCATTGGAAACATGTTGGAGGCATGAGTGGGATCAGTAACATCGCAGAGCTTTAAAGACTGATTAAATGATCAAGGACAGATACATTTGAGGATAAGCTGAAAAACTGTTCACAGAAGCAGCTGGTGCAGAGCAGAAGTGACTGGACTGGACAATGAGGGTTTCACGTGCAGATATGTTTGAATTTTTCGGCCTGGAATTCTGTGCTGGTTACATAACCTCTCTTGATTAATTGAGCCCCTGTGCCAGGTTGTCAGCTGCAGCTGAGGTATGTCTGGTACAGCGAAGGGGATCTGGCACACCAGCCTGCTGCTAAGTTTTACCCTCTTCCACCCCAAGCCTAGGACAGATTAAGCCATAGGAACACTCGATGGCCTGGATGTTCCTGTGTTGGTTCTGTACCACATGAAGCCTCTCTTTTACATCAAACAAAGTGTCCAGTCCTTTGGCTTCACACTGGTCAGAGCAGTCCCACAGAAATTCTGACTTCAACAGAACACTCCTGGAGGCCCCGTGCTCTGGTCATGAGCAGACAGCCTTTTGCACAAGGTGAAAAACCAGCCATTTCACTGGTCATGTGCCACTCCTACAACTACTGATGTCTGGGGGACCTAGAAGACATTAGGTGCATTAGGACAACTGGAATTTGTTATATTGAATATGTGACTCTAGTCTTGTATTTATAGGTCCCAAGTGGAAGGGGGTCCCAAGGGGTTTATTTCAAAAAGTTGAATTTAAATAATTTACCTGTCCTTGTGAGGCAGATGAAAATTGGGGTGTATTGTCTCTTTTCTCCCTCTCAAAGGGTATGTTCATGCAGACACCAATGAAGAGACTAAACATTTCATGAAATCAATGAAATCCTATGCAATACTGGTTGGAAGCACTACCTTGTATGCTTTCTGTTTCTCCCTGTGTGCTAAGAGACTTTCTTTATTGGATATTCTTCTAACCTAACTGCTTGCTATACAGTTTTTCCCTTTTTTCTTCTTAATATAAATCAACCATCTTTACTAAAAATGAAAATTTAATAACATGTCATAGATTCAGATGAATCAATAGCTCTAATGGTTTGGAAGAGAGTTTTGCCCAGTTGATTAATTTGGATTATCAAATACTGGAGACATAGACTGCAGTTAATGGATTTTATGATGCCCACGATGACTTTGCCTTCATCCAGGAGGTAACTAACGATACCTAATTAATGACAAATGTTTCAAACACATACTTGCTGTAGCTACTATAGTCTTTTAGCTGAACTCAGCAATTTATCTTTCTTCCTGGCTCATTAAACTCTATTTTGAGCTCAAATAATATACAGCTAATGATCACGTCTTTAAGAGTATTTGCAAATCAGTCACCTCTGCCCTGGAATTAGTTCTTAAAAAGTCTGAAAATCTACAGTAATATAAAACAGTGCATGTCAATCCTTCAGGGCCTATATCATTTGAAGGTTGGGGGGATATTTTCTCCTTTCTCTTGATGAGATCTCTTGGTAAGAGGAGCTCTTCTGGTAAAATCTTCTTTCCTCCTGTTAATCTGCATGTGCAATGTACAAAATTCAGTCTCAACTATGTTTTCAGGTTGTATTTATAAATTTCATGGCTAGATTCTGGGTATCAACTGTTTCTCCTCAGAGGAGCATTTGCCATAATAAAGGAGTCCCCAGTGGGACAACAAATAGTTATTACTAATGTATCCATCCGCAAATTATCTAGCCAGTAGTCACAAAATTGAGATTTGGTAGAAAAAGTAATTGATTTTTTTCACTATAGGAGCTGAGTTGAGAAGTTAGAAAAGAGTCTTAATTCGGGGTGACTGGAAATAGAAGTGTTGGGGGTTTTTTCTCAGGATGCAAAAAGGGCATTCAGCTGTGTTTGGCATCAGGGTTCAAAGCCAAAGCAGGCCGGCATAAAGGACTTCTTCTTCCATCTGCTAGGAGCATACCCTACTCACAGCATTTGAAAGCTATCATAGCAGAGGTCACCCTTAGCAAATTCCCTTTTCCTCTTCAGTTGTGGCTTTGTGAAAAATAAAAGTCTCCCTGGAACTATTTTGGAAATTAAATTTACATTGTTAATAGCATCAATATGGCTCCTGCTGTGTTCTTCACCAAACATTTTCTGATACCCTGTATGAGATTTGCCTCAGTTTGTATGTAAAAAACCTCTGCTCTTCTGAGGTCAAGCGACTTTATTGGATGATCTGTACCTTTGAAAGTTTTTCTTTGTTACCTACTGAAGGTCTCAGCAGAAAGATCACGTTCAGCATTGTGATCTGAAATTGATTGGGATCAGACTCATTCTAATCAGCTCTGGCACAAAGTAACATAGCATAGGGCTCTCTGCCAAGAACAGTCTGATCTCAGCTCCTGAGTGCTTCACAGTGAAGCACTGCAGTCTCTGGACTTCCATGGAGAGCAGTTTTTTTCCTAGGGTAAGAATGGAGAACAGGTTGCTGGATTAGCAATGCTTTTCTTTTGGAGGGTCTGTAAGGAATATGGAGGACAGCACCTGGTATGCTCCCAGGAGATTTGTGGTGTTGTGTCTTGCACAGGTGGAATCTCTTAATGCTTTTCCAGTTCAGTGTCAAAAAGAATGAACTGCAATGACCCAAGTGTGAAGCACAGTAGCTAAATCCTCACTGGGGACAAGCAGTCACAGCAGATCAAAAAGATTAAATTGTAAATATTGTCTATTACCTCTGTCCCTAGTAGAAAGTGTTATCTATGTTCTAGTTTGTCTTTCTGTTTTATTGAGAAAGATTCCCAGAACAGCCGTGGTCATGTCTTTGGGGAAAGGAGCAGAACACAGACACTCATGGATTGCTTATCAGCTGTTCGGAACACCAAGTGATTGTTTTGGAGACTTTAGGTCTTCAGGATGGGCTTTTCCTGCTGGCCTATTAACTTCAAGAATTTAAACAATTCAGTTTGATTCACTGACCCATAGATGGAAGACTACTTTGTCCTGTTAAAGTTCTTCTTCTCCTTATAAGCAGCTGATAATGATCTTATAAATCTTTAGAGGAAATAGCCAAATGTCAAAAATGAAAGCAATCTCAGGGTTAGAATGTGGCACCCACTTAGTTAATTTTTATGTTTCTTTCATATGAATTTAAGTCTTAGTTAATCATTGTAAGATGTTTCTCTGAAGGATGGTTGATACTATGCTGTATCTCATTTTCCCATGTGAAATTGCCACAGGCACCATATTAGATTTTATTATGCACATTTTCTTTTAAATTTATCTTCTATGCAACTTTTTATTGTGTTTTCAAATGAAAATCACTAAAATGAATTAAAAGAGAAAAGGGACCAACAGGTGGTTTAAAGACAATATTGTGTTATGAAGACAATATTATAATGTCAAAACTAAAACAGTTCAGAATCAATTACAGAATATTTTGCTATTATTGTATAAATTTGGCTTTCCAGTTTATGGCTGAAATTTCCATTTGGTATGAGACTCCTGAGTAATGCTGGAAGTTATTTTCATGATGCCTCACTTTACCATGTGAAACAAGCAAAGTGGACTACATTGCAATAGAAGCCTATTGTAAGATATTGAGATAAAGGAAGTCATATAACACTCCAGAGTGATATCAATAGGAAGAATCCCATTATCAGTCTTTCCACGTGTGTAAACACACACATGTATATTTCTGGATAGATCCTGCCTATGAAAAACCTAATAATCTGATTGAATTAATGAGACAACAACTAGGAAATTCCCAAATACCAGACTTAGCACCAGATTCACTTTGGACACATACCTCCTCTAGTCCTAATTTTTCAGTAGTGAAAAAAACAGGTGTGTTTGCATATCAGATGATTACTAGGTTATTTGCCCATTTGCATACAAATAAAAACAATTCCAGTCTTTGATCTTGCATATCAGTGGGTTCTCTGCATGGGAAATTATGCCATGACAGTTTTGTTTTTACTTCAATTTGGGCCAAATTATGTTCTTTACTTCTGCTGTCTATCTCTATTTCAGCTGGTAGAGAAGGGTAATATCCAACTGCAACAGAATAGGATATTTAAAGAATGACAAAGTGGAAATGCCTTAAAGCACATTATTCTAAAGTAGCTCCTGATGGGAGCTATCTATGCCTGGAGTGCCACCTAGTAGAGTTCATGTGAAAAGAATACAGGAATTGGAGAGGCTGCTGCAGTTCATTTGAAAATGTATTAGATGGCTGAGAGATGTCTTGAGGAGGAGAAGGGTCAAGAATCCTTTTATCATCTTTCACATCAAAACAAATGAAACTACTATTCAAAGATGCAGTGAAATCAAAGTCTTTAGACAGTGGACATGTGAGAAATTATGAAGATGAAGAAAAGCACATGCCTAAAGAAATACATCAAGAGGAGAGATACAAGAGGAAAAGATCAGATCTCCTAAGTACCTAAGGAAATTATGAAATGGAGTTTTATAAGTATTATAAATACAACAAAAGTGTAGTGTAGTAGAAAAGCAATCATGACTAGAATGGGGATTTAAGAAAACACACTGTTAGGAAAGGATAAAAACAAAGTCAAAGGCAACAGAACAGATGTATACATAAAGTGATGATTGGTAAATAATTAGAACTGAGACTACAAAATAAAAGACAATGTTGGGGCAAAAGTGAACGAATGTTTAAGTCAAGTCTGGAAATTGAAAAGCACCTAACATGTAGGAGCAGGTGGAGTTTGATTATTTCTTTGAAAAGAATTATGTGACAGGTGTCTCTAATGACTGCAGACTGTGCTTCATGACACTGAAGTTAATTTTTTTACCATTCAACCCCATGAAAAGAGTAGGCCTCTGTATGGGTTTCCCATATAGTAAGCAGTCTATGCATGTAATTTTCTGATCTTCTTCATGAATGCATGGCTAACTCACCCCTATTGCCTTTGTAAGATTCTGTACCTGGAATACAAACTAACCTACCACTTCAGGCAAGCAGAGTTATGCTCCTCTATGAGTCATAGCAGCAATGGGGCTACTTTAAAAATTGTAGTTCCTTACCTTTGAATTCTTTCAGGCTTTTCAGTAGCAGCAACACAATTTGCTTTTTATTGCAATGCTTTCTCACTGCTGCCACAAAGGCAGCAGCAGTTGGCAATTGGTAGAAAGCTTGTCTCTGTCTTGAAACCCAAATAACTGCTAAAGGAAGAATGGTAGTTTCATAGACTGTGAAAGTATTAAAACCCATGGCAATAAAGAGATCTCTGATTAACAAAACCTAAACAATTGAAAAGGATACAAGTCACACACACAAAACCCCCAATTCTTTATACAGCAGTCCTTCAGTTCCCTCAGTTTCACCCAAACTAAATTAAAATGAGAACCTTCAGGCAAATTGCCATTAAACAAAAACTCTTAAAAGGAGAATGTACAATCTAATTATAGTGTAACAAATGTGTACCTTTCAACTACAAGGCTGGTACTGCAAATTATAATAGACAATTATGATTATATAATCTATTAAAAAAGAATAACCAAAGTGCTATAATGAAAAGCAAAAACCTTCAAAAGAACATGAAAGACATCTCCAGTGGCTCCAAGTGGCATAACAGTAGTACCCTGTACAATTTCCTTTCTCATGTAGCCTGTATTTAGACTATTGTGCAGAGACAGGGGTGCTGGCAGTCACTTCCTGAATTCTCAGGAATGCATTCTTTATGTCCAGCGCCCACTGAATTATTTTTATGATACCTCATTAATGTAGCTACCTGGAAGTAAAAGGCATGCTGTTCACAACTGCAATATCAATAAATCACAGTTAAAAGAAGTACTTCATTTTATTTTGCAGGTCATTCATATATTTCAAAAAAATCCTTCCTTCCTTCCTTCTCCTTCCTTCCTTCCTTCCTTCCTTCCTTCCTTCCTTCCTTCCTTCCTTCCTTCCTTCCTTCCTTCCTCCCTCCCTCCCTCCCTCCCTCCCTCTCTCCCTCCCAGTTTTTTAATTGCATAACAACACAATTAGAAAAAATACTGTGACATTCTAAAGCATGCTCAAAGTTATGGAGCAGTTTCAATTCTACAAATTAACAACTAGAGCAAGGCCTTTCAACCTGAAAAGGTGAAACTAGGGGAGACATGAAAACTTTACAGTATCATGAATTATAGAAAGATAACACATAAAGAAACTATCCACCACCTTTTTAAGTACAAGAAGTTAGGGGGCTCAAATGAAACAAAGAATTTACTATATGTGTGGGTCAGCAGAGGAATCTTGTAATAGGATATGGTAGATAGTAAACCCATTCAGACTCAAAAAGTGAATGAACAAAATCATTAAAGAAAAAATATTCAAGTGTCTCTTGAACCAGTAGACACCACCACTGCCTTAGGGGCTATCTGAACTGTGACACTCTGGAGGCTCTGGGAACATTGTACATTACTACCTTGTTCCTGCACTCTTCTCTAGACATCTGCTATCAACTACTGTCAGAGACAGAAATCAAGCCAACTGCTTTGCTGCAAACGCTCCTTGTGTGAAAATTACAAACTTCCCTAACTCTAATGCATTTCCTATAAATTTGATACAGCTTAAGGGTGATGCCTACAGAGTCTACCTGGAACAGAGGCTAGACAGTGTTGAATGAATAAAGTAGGTATTTATTAAAAAGGCCTTCAAAGGATACACCTTGGGCAGTACAAGAGCTCAGCCACGGCTCTGCCCAAGATGGACCTAAGATGGGCAAATGATCACGAGTTTTCACACTTTCATAAATTTTGGTCCATTTACATATTGGGGTTAATTGTCCTATTACAGCTCCAGGTTATGAAATGCCATCCTCCCAGACTGCTCTCCTCAGTTGGCTGTTGTTTACACTTCTGGGGCCTGAAGCTGCAATGGTGTTCTTGGTTCTCTGGCTGGAAAAGGATAGTTTTGTCTAACTAAACTGTGAAGGGAACTTGAACAGAGTCATAAACTATAGCAGTACAGAATCTGGAAAATATGAAAGTTAAAACCTAAGGCATCAAGGGGAGCATGCTAAAACTGGGAGGACTAAAATCAGGTGTATTTGATTCATTCCCTCTGCATTGTCTGTGATCATACAGTCTAAACCACAAAGCTCCATGTGATTTAATGAATTTTTGGTCAAGAATTTTCTCATGTATAATATCTATGCTATATTTGGAGTTTACCTTGGCTTCGCTTTCCATCTCTAATCTAATATTAAGAAGCCAAAATCTCTGGTAATTGTGATTCCTGATGTAATTATTGCTAAAGAGATCTCAGTTCATATTCAAAACCTGATCACAGGTAAGTGAAACCTCTCTCTGGTACTTTCATACTAAAGCCTGTCCCAAATATCCTTTAAAAAACAATTTTAATCACAGTATATGCATTTAATCAATGCTAAAATTTCTTATTTCTTTTCCAGCTATAGACTATTATTAGTGCAAAGTAATGCTTTATTTCTGTCGTTTGAGAACTCTCACCCATGAGAACCTGATTTGTCTTCTATATATTTGTGTTTAATATGATACTCACCTGCATATTCAGTCAAACTCAGACTCAGAAATAAATTTCTACAGACACACATCCATCAAAATGCTTTTCAAAAAATGCCTACCAATAAAGACCTCCTAGGAACTTACACTTCCCTAAGCAATATTGTGGAAAAAAGAACAGAAAATATGACTGCAGACAAACTGACAGCTTCATCTACACATGGAGTTTTTTATAATGCTGAACTGTGTAGTGTTGCACATCCTCCAACAATTCCCATGAGCCATGACTAATTGCAGAAGTTAATAAGAATGAATATTCTAGCCGGAGAATTGCCACGTGAATGTATTAAACAAGTTGCAATGCTTTTTCTGACACTTGCCTCAGCTGTGAGGAAAGCAAAACAACACTATTATTGATGAGAGCAAAGGCTTAGCATAGTAATTTTTCTGGGAAAAAATATACCAAGCCATGTCAGTTCCAGAGACCGTTCTGTCCTGCCCATCGTGACACTTGTAATAAGGCAAAGTCCACTACAAGTTTTTGTTTACAGAATAATGCTGTGTTTGTTTCATTTTGTTTTCCATTTTGTGCATATTCCACTTCATATAAATAGTTCTTCAGTAAAGCAAGTAAGTTAACCAGAGCAACCATGAGATAGGTCCGAGCATCCTGGATCACTTGGAGACAGTCAGTCAGGCACTTTGACAAAATCTACCTAGAGCTAGATTTAATAAATAAATAATGCATGTCCAAATAATGCAGGGTAGGTGTGTGAACTTGAGCCTGCTAACCTCACAGGGAAATGCCCTATCACTCAATTACCCAGAAAAGGAATTCATTGGTCAAGGAAAAACATTGATGCTTTAAAAAGTAGCATGTGAACTTCTGTACAGCTTCCGCAGGTTTACGTTAAACAATCTTTTTTCAGAAGCATTTGTGAATGCTCAAGCAGTGATTGCAATGGAGTGCCATCTAAGATGTATTGATGGGTGAGTGTAGACAATAGACCTGATTTAGGCACCAGAGAAACTTTTCCTGTTTTCTCTTGTTTTTTTGGTTTTTTTTTCCTTTTCAATAATGTACTTGAGTCCAGTCCACAAAAGTCCAGAATTCTCAGGTTCTTCTTGGGTGGGTGGTGCTGCCTGAGGAAAATATTTTGCCAAAAATGCTGGTAAAATACAGTTTAGGAAACTTTTATATAATTACTGTTGCTGCCATATTGGCCTTTTTTTCAAAAGTACCAGGCATTGTTTTCCATGCTTCAACACTTGTTCACAAAAGCCTGAGTTACCAGATTGTAAGTATATCTACAGTCCATATCAATTTAGTTCAAAAATGTAAGTAAGAAGACAACATATATGTGTAAGACTGCAATCTGAGTTTGGCTTTTTACTCAGTAGTATGCCATGACTGTGGAATGTATCCAAATAACATTCAATTGGGAGAAATCTTACAACAGCAGGATGACTTTTATGGGGCAATTAATCAACGTACCTTTGTTTGCTTCCAAGTGTTTGTTAATGTTTATTTTAATAGAGTATTAATCTTTTCCATACAACACCACATACCAAAAAAAAACCTCTTGCTTTGCTTGATTGTACTATGCGCAGATTAATTAATTAACATACTTCATTTTGACAAAGAATTATAGATATAAAGGAAAACAGAATAATGAAATTGGCACCATTATTTTCCAGTAGCTCTAAAATTTAATTACAGGAGAAAAGTGTTCTCTCCATCCACCATGTTTTGACAATGAAGATAAAAGATTGTGATGTGACT
Organism: Haemorhous mexicanus; assembly: GCF_027477595.1. Classification (NCBI taxonomy): domain Eukaryota; kingdom Metazoa; phylum Chordata; class Aves; order Passeriformes; family Fringillidae; genus Haemorhous; species Haemorhous mexicanus. The sequence continues at coordinate 27,913,922 of NC_082347.1, read as the reverse complement.
TAAAGTTATATCAGGAGACGCCGGATCAGGTGTTACTTGTCCATTACCAAATGCTGATTCCCATTCCCAGCCTACAGCCTGTTTATTCAAAACAACCTGAGCTTTCCAATGGGGTTTACTTGAATTAAAAAAGGGCTTATGCGGGTGGTGGTTTTGAAGGAATCCTTGATTGTGAACCGTCGATTTCAAAGGGGAGTCTTCATGAAGTTCCTTGAGGCACTAAGCCCTGTGGATAGCAAAAATGGGCAGGAGCTAATGAACGTCAAGCTGGTGACAGAGCCTTGGTTTTGCTTGTGGTTGTTAAGGCTCGAACTGCGTCAAGAGTTATGCCATGAGCGTGCAAACACTTGGCCACCTGTCTTAATTCTAAACACCGGTTTATGCAGCAAACCCAGCGGTTTGGAGAGCCGGTGACGGCAACGCGAACCCGAGGGCTCGAGCAGGCAGCATCATCGGCGGCGGCAGCGGCGCCCCAGCACAGCGCCAGTCCCACCGCGGGCACCGGGCACCCTCTCGCCCGACACCAGCCCTCCCGCCCCGCCGCTGCCGTTCGCCCGCAGAGCGCAGCCGAGAGGGACCGGCCCCGGCTCCCGCGGGGCCCCGGCGGCCGCTGCTCGCACTGCGGCGGACGCGCTCTTCAGGGCGCAGGGCCACGGCACCACCACCCCCGGGCGGCGAGCGGGGCGGGGGCCGCGGGGCACACAGCGCGGGGCGCGGCCGTCCCCCGGCGACTCCCGGGGCCGCCCGGGGCGCGGCAGGGGCGGGCGGCGCCGCAGGAGGGCGGGAGCCGCCGCAGTGAGGCCGCGCGGGCGAGGCGGCGGCGGTCGTTGCCATGGCAGCGCTGCCCCGGGCCGGGGCCTGAGCGGAGGGGCGGGGGCGCCCCGGGCCCGGCCTGGCAGGGGAGGGGAGGGGGTTAAAGCGGGCGGGCGGCGCCGCGGGGGTCGCTGCCGGGGGCAGCCCGCAGGCGGGTGTGAAGATGAGCCGCGGCGGGGGCCGAGGGCCGTGCACCGAGCGCACTGGGAGGCTGCGGAGGTGAAGCCTCTGCTCCCTCGCCGGGCGGGATGGAGACTCTTGGCGCTGCAGAGGACGTGTTTTATGAGGAGGAGGAGGAGGAAGTGAACTGCTACGACTTTGAGCCTCTGCCGACGCTGCTGGAGGATGAGGTGAGTGAGGCAGGTGCGGGGACGGAGCCGCCGCCCTTGCGCTCACCTGTGGTGTAGCGGCCTCAGGGGCCGCCCGCGGGAGGCGGCCGGGCCGGGGGCGCACCGGCCCCCGGGAGCGGCCAGGCCGCACCGCTGGATTTCCGTGTGCGCTCCGCCGGCGCCTCGCTGCCTCCTGGCCCGCGGTCCCAGCCACCAAGCTGGGCTTAGCCCATTGCCGTGCACCTTCTCCACATAACAGCAGAGTCATGGTCCTGGAGTGCGAGATGTCTCGTCACTGCTGTCGTAGCCGTGGGTTAATGCTGCAGTCGGCAAGTACGTGTCCTTGTCGCACCCGATCAAGGGAAATTTACATGGGCAGAATAATTTCCCGAAGCTGCCAACCACTTTTTTGTACAGCCGTATATTGCTGCCCTGTGCTAAAAGGCCTTTGACACTGGGAAATAAAAACCAAAAAAAGCAAACTGTTAAATCTGTTTCTTCAATTGTTATGCTGAAAACCTGTAGCTAAACCAGTTCTTGTCATTGCATTTGTCTGGCTCTGTTATTGGTTTTGCCCTTGCTTTTTGTTGCTCTTGCTCATCTTAATACCTTTTCACATGAAGTGTGTTTCTTACCCCCTTGTGAATGTTGGGGCAAAATGTTTGGAGATACTTTCCTTTTTTAACGTAAAGGCTGGGTGAACTGCATGTGAGCTGCCCATTCCCCGAACCAAATCTTGCAAACTTTCTAACTTGCGTGACAAGAATCCATGCTGAATCAGGAGTCAAATGCAAGTTTGAAAACGCAAAGCCCCTTTCAGTTTTCCTAAGTCACCCATTGACTTGGCAGCTTGGCTCTTCCACTCTCTGTGCTGTTCACTGCTGTAGGCCCTCTCAGACTGGCCCATGTAAAATCTTGGAGGAAGGTGGTAATGGCCTTACTTGGAGTATTTTCTCAGATGGAGAAGACTAAGGGTCAGCTCTTCTGTACAAGAAAGAACAGGGCCCATTCTTCATACCTGCTCAATATATACTTTGATTGTGGGTTCCCACGAGTCTCATCTATTAAGCTATTACAGAAACATAAAGTTTCGGTATTTTTCTTGGGAGAAAGAGCAAGACCTATCACCCTTGTGATAAGACAAGTTAATAAAAAAGAGCTGCTTTGAAGAGTACTCAGAGATCTTATTAAGGCAATCCAGTGTTTTTCTTCAGATGTGATGAATGTAATAGATGGCATTTGCCACATTTTCTGTGATTCGGGAATAGAATGTTTTGAAGTTTGTGTGAATTATTGTGGCAAAAAGGTGTCAGAGGGCTGCAAGTGCTGTTGTACTGAACTCTGAGCTGCTTAGTCATTTAGTGGAGTCTGCTCTTCTCGTCATTGTACCAAGCAGAAAGAATGATGTTGGTGTCTGATGCAGGTGGTTTTTTGCTAGTATGTGAAGCAGGAATCTGCCTGTGCTGAAGAGTAGAAAATGCTGAGGATGAGGGTGTGTTTTGATTTCCTCTCTTTACTAGAACTTTATTCATTTAATACTCCTTAATATTCGATTTCAAAATTTTTAAGAAATGGTCTGTGGCCATTAATTTTTTTATTCCTACTCTCTCTTAATTATCTCTGCTTAATTATATGCTACTGAACAGTTTTGTACTTGCTGAAGAAAATTTGAGGGAAACCTGAAAGCTAAAGTGAGCAGCTCAGCATGGTTACCTGACAGGTTTACTTTTTGTAGTTCTTAGTGTTAAAACCAGACACTTTCATGTTAAAACCAGACATGCGTCTTTTGCTGAAAGAGACAAAAAAGAGGCATCAGCATCTCTGATATTTACCACATTTAAATGAAGCAGCTTCCAGTGGTCCAAAGTACTGAAGCAGTTGCTCACCAGAAATTTCAGCTTGCCAGAGCCTCCTATGTTTGAGTGTTAAAAGGATGGGTTTTTTTCCACACTGGTACCTCTTGGTCTGCGTTGCTTTGGAGATAATCAAATGCAAGTCTCAGTGTTTTCAATGCTTCATTCTCAACAAAGGCCTTTCTCAGCTGCAACAGCAGCTTTAATAACTAAGGTCAAGGAAGAGTGATCATTTGGGAAATTTGTGGTTTCTGTGAAGTAAGTAACTTGTTGCCCTTGAGCACTGCAAATAGAAAGGCCTGCAATATTTTGCTTTATCTTTTTTTTATGTTATTTTTATCTTCTCCTAGCCATCCACTCCTGATGGAAGCCATGGAACATTCATAGGACTTTTTTTACTTTTTTTCTTTTTTTTTTTTTGTTCTTTTTCTGTATGACGTAACTTTCTTATCCCTGGGAAGGAAGATAAACTAAGCTTATCTGACATTTGATCATTACCTTTTGTTTATTTCCCAAATAAACTCAAGACAAAGATGTTTTGTAGGTTTGTGCTGTAGATATCATTGCTGATAATTATCATCTGCTGTGGAGTACATACTCAAAGCTTAACTTAAAAGTTCTCTCAAGTCCTTATTGTGACTGGAATGTGATGCTGAGGCTGTCTTAAAGATTGCAGGTTTAATTTTTTTCATTTACACTCTAAATTGAGCCTCTTACCTCCATATGCATAGATGAAATTCATAGTTTTGCATCTTGATTAGTGAATCATTCTTTTATTTCTCTGTTGTGGCAAATGCCCTCGTGTCACCTAGCTCGAGGATTCTAGGAGAGTTTAAAATAATTGCTCATTCATTGTTTTGATCATAGAGTTTCTATTTTTTTAACTCTTTTTGCTGGCCATTGAATAAGAAGTGGGTCTCCTCTTTCCAAGTCTATCCTTATCCTACCACTCAGTTTGGTCAGTTTCAAAGCCTTAAGTTTGTAGGAGAGTTTCTTGCCATGTGTTTTTGTTTGTAGATAGAGGAACCTCTCTGCTGCTCTTCATGCTTAGAACAGCTTTCCTATGGAAATTTGCAAAGCCTCCTTATCCATCCTCACACTCTGATGGCAGCATTACACAATTGTACTGAGCATAGTACAGAGAAAATAAGATTTTGTGCTGAGATCTTTTGCTGTTCATTATTATGTAGAACTGAATTTGATGAGACCAGGATCCATGATTAGTGCTAGAAGGCACTGTAATCATGCTGCCTTTAGTAAATCAATCCCTATCTAGGCCATGTCTATGAAAAATAAGACCATTGAGAAGAGAAGTTAAGTTTGCCAAATAGCAGTGAGTGTGCATTATTTCTTACCTCATATTTATTTATTAAGCATTATACTTCAGACTAAAAAACACAATACGCTTTTGGACTGAGGTTTGGTTCTTATTTGAAGGATATTATGAAAGCAGTGCTTAATTCTCTGAAAGATATGTTAATGAACTGTTAACCCCTTCTGTATATGTTAATCCAGAAATCATTGATGTTCTCCAGCGCTGGAGTTGGCAAAGAAATTTTTAACTGTTCTCCAAGGGATTAAAAGTTTAAACCACAACAGTATTCTGAGCTGTAAGATGATTCACATCCTCTTTTGCTGATTATGACATAATTTATTTTTTTCTCTATGCTAAGCAATGTGGATCTGCATCTTCCATTCAGGGTAAATTTAATATCACTTTGTAATCAATAGTAGTTATAGCTCTGATACAAAGTAATGTCTTCTGTAGATTACCTTCCATTTTTGTTACCTTACTTTTCCTTATAGATGGAATTAATGTTTTGGTTTGTTTGGGTTTTTTTCCTCCTCATTCCTTTAAGTTTGTGAAGACTTTACTTCTGTAGCTGTGGATAATGTATTGGGTTTTTTTTTCCAAAAATATCCATTGAGAGCCTGGTTGCTTTGAGCCAAGCAATGTTTCTGAACATCTGGTCCAGGAAAGCCACATTAGAAACACATTCGTTTGAGAATGGACTCAAGGCTAGCCTTACTGTGATAATAAGGTAAATACAAGTTGACGACAGTTTAGGAAAGCAACTTAGAAACTTAAGTCCATGAGTTATTTTGATCACTAAAAGCTCTGGATGTAATGGGGAGGCCTAGGACAACCAAAGTGTTTGGTTTTAAGTCCAAATATAAAAACACTTCTCCTATGGCATGTTTGGCTTTTCAAAGTTTATTAAATGATCTACACCACTTAACTTCACAACAGCACCATTTTTAAGACAGGCTAATCTAAAAGGTACTTTTTGCCAGATCACAAATGGTAGGGAGAAGTGCTGTGAAGAGAATTTTTAAGAAGTTTATATAAAGACACCTGGGAAAGCTTGAAAGGCACCGATGAAACAAAATGTTTTCATTTAGTCTCTCTGCTTTTACCTCCAAGTGGTCTGTTTCCTTTGATGTAGTGTTTATGTAACTTGCATATCTCCCATAGTATTTTTTTTTATGTTGGCGTACTGGGATATCTTTGTTCAGTTTAACTGTGCTTCTTAAAACATCTCTGTCTTAAGAGCAAAGTCATGCACTTTGTGTTTCTTGGGGTGTTAATCAGTGTCCTAGAAAGTCTGAGAACTTGCTGGAAACATTACTTGTAGCCAATTGTGTCAAATGTAATCTATGATACAGAAAGTAGTGCCATGAAATCCAGGGTAATTTATTAATTCATATCTTGGCAGGAGAATGTGTCCCTTGCTGATATTTTGTCACTGCGGGATAGCTGTCTTACTGAGCAAGATATTTGGGCAATTTGCCTGGAGTGTTGCCATTCTTTGAAGAGCATTGCCCATTCTGCAATCTTCCAGACACTCTGCATCACTCCTGACACTTTGGCTTTTAACACCAATGGCAATGTATGCTTCATGGAACAGCTCAGTGGTGAGTATTTGTGTTTCCAGGCTGTTTGTTTTAGAACTGTGGAAACTCATGGCGAGAAACTGCAGTAAAACATTACATTCTATTTTTAAGACTTATAATTAAAATAAAGATGAAATATAACTTATATGGGAAGGGGTGTGTATATTTTCATGTAAAACTACATGTTCAGTTTTGTACTTGATGAACAAAGGCTGTTCTGAATTTGCTTAGAAAATTCCTCCTGGTTATTTTAAGACTTATGCAGGTGATAAGTCTTCTTTATTTCCATTTTAAACACACATATTGTGTACCTGTGTGCAAGTCTCTACCTTTGTAAAGCATGTCCTTCTCCTCTTACAGATCTGATTTCACAGGTATGTTCTATTTCTAGAGAAGTCTGATAGTCAGTGTATCTTGGTGTTTGTGGCCATAAAAAATTCTATTGCATATTTGCTATTAAAAAGGAAGGTTCTCTCAAATAAAGGCCCTTTTTCTTTTTTAAGCTCTCTCTTGAATAAAAAATTATTACTTTCTAAGTAATGAATTTCAGACTTGAAAATCAAGTATTGGGACTGATTGAGAAATGAATTTTAATATTTTAAAAACCAGTATGTAGTAGCATGAAAGATGTTCAGGTATCATAGCAGATGAACAGGGAGATGCTTGACTTGAAAAACTTCTTGTTTCAGCTTAGACAAAAACGTTCCTTTCTCATGTGATGCATCTCAAGGTGATAGGTCTTCAGTCTCTTAATGATTTCACAGAAGAATAAAGAAAATCAAACAGCTCTTACTCTATGGTACTTTTAAAATTCTGTTGGCTCATAACTAGGAGAAGCATTCTAGACCAGATACCAGTCAAGTTTTTGTTGTGATTTCTTTAGCCTGATTTATTTTTAAATCTGTCAGGATAAGTGTTTATGCTTTCACGCAAAATCTAGATCACATTATTTAGAAAAAATACTGAAATAAAAATGGGATAAGATAACATTGCAACAAATGAAGATGTTTTTTGCTATTTAGAATTAAAGATAGTCTTTTGTATAAATGGAACATCATAAAATATCATTACTAAAGATGAAAATGTACCATCATGACTGTTGTGACTGTTTTAATTAAATTCTTGAAATAGACATGAGACAACTTTTAGTTCCATATTAATAAGGTAATGTGGAATCAATTTCCTTTATTTTAAGGAGCTTGTCTTACCTTGAAATTAAAAAAGAAAAAGAAGCTGGCTTTGTATAAGACAAGGGTGTATGAAAGACTTGTTGAAGAGCATAAATCTAGTGGATGAAAAATGTCCCTCAACTAAGATCTTTGCTTGTAGCTGGGGAAGAGAAAAATCAATTTCTTCTTAAATGTTCTAGTCTAATTGAATGGCTGGCAAACAATTGATCCAGGAATGCTGTATTCACATACTTAAAATGTGGGATAACAAATTCCTGTGCAAAGCAAATGTAGAAAGATTTAGTTCCCTGAAGTCATGTTAGTCTCTAAGGTAACGACTTTTCATTACTTCTCTTGAAAGAAAGGTATGTTTTCCATAGGAATGCAAAAGAGTGACACCTATGTTCTGTTTCTGTCATGCTTCACTGTCTTTGGCTTTTTCTCTCAGATTCTGTTACTGTTTGGTTAAAAGATAGTTTGTTGTAGGTACTTGAGGAGGTTGTCCTTTTTGCTTCCCTGCAGTTGTTGCCTATGGATTTATTCTTCCAGAAGAAAATTATAACCTCTGAATTTGCTTTCCAGTGAGAGAAAATGAACAGCCTGTCATCTCTGCTTTAGCAGCAAGTTCTGCTTCCTGCAAGTTCTGTGGTGCTAAAGTGACAACCATTCAATAGGATATTCTGCCAAGGGCTCTGATACCTTCTTGTCTCTTCAGATCACACATATTCCCATTGTAAACATTATATTAAAAGAATACAGTGAGCTGTACCAGTGATAAGTTAAATACTTGTACAGCCTTTAAAGTGTTCTATGGAAAGAAAGGGAAAAGGTAGTGGGGAGATAAAAAGGGGAAGTAGTCTCCAGGTGGGGGAGAGGGGAGAACAAAACGTCTGTCTGTTAGTTCCCCTCCCCTTCAGCATCCTCTGCCCACCCCCAAAATCAGGAAAAAATGTAGTGGTGGGTAAGAAATGCAAAATTGGTTGCATAGCCCTCTTTTTCAGTAGAAAAATACATTTGGGAATGTCCTAAAGAGCTGTAAATCAGTTACTGTTTCTAGTCAGCCATGCCACCTAGTTACAATGTATGAATATGTTAAAGAAGTACTCTCTAGTAGTCTCTGCTATATAACTGATTTTAATGAAACCTTTGCATTTCACTTCTAAAGTACAGGCACAAAAGCTGAAGTTATAATGATTTAGAATTATGATGAATATGCTGTGCCTCTGAACATACTACTTTTTTCTTCTTCTTGAGAAAGGAAACACTTTTTGCATGTCAATCATCCTGACTTCCCAGAAGGATAGATTAGGCGAGTTGGATATGTGTGTGGAGAGTAGGCTTTTTAGTGATGCTCCTGTTGAATTCCTTGATGTTCTTTACTGGGTTCGTGTGATGTAAGTGCAATGTGATACTGTATACCTGCTTGGATGTAGAAATAGCATCAGACTCTCATAAGATGTTCTTTTCTGCTTTCCACCTCCTCACTCAGAATTGGCTGTTGCAGTAGCTCAGTTCTCTGCTCAGCAGCACATGCATGGGCAATTTACTTCCTCTAGTCTTTTATTATAAGTAAAACAAACTAAGCAGAAAAGTCAGAGTTCTAAGCTGGCCTGTAGATGAAGAAGCAATTAGCTGTTCAGGCTGGCTTTACTGCTTGAACCCTTATCACCCAAGTCTGTAATGGAAAATAGTGAGTACAACTGTCCAGTTAATCAAATCAAACCTCTAAGCCACAGCTGAGCCACACCAGCTTAGGTGATAACTGGGTCCAAACATAAATGCCTGAAGGCAAGAAGTGGTTAGACATGTTAAATGTATTTCTTTGTGGGTGTTTAATCTGTTTTGTTTCTTAGTAGGAAAGTTATGATACCTTCTTGGAGAAAGCTTGAAAACAGCACTTTTTGGTTTACTTCCAGCACTATAAACATGGATAACAAGGTCTTTGTACAGTGGATTGGAGTGAACCAAAATACTGGTATACAAAGTTTCTTTTCTGTCAGATAGGAGTGTGTCGTTACATTTGTATCATCAAGTTGGTTTGTGGTTTTTGTAAACAAGATTAATTTCTAATCTGGCATGTTTCCTTTTGTTTTCAAAGATGATCCAGAAGGTGCCTTTGTTCCACCAGAATTTGATATCACCGGTAACACTTTTGAGGCAAGTTCATAAATGTATCTGTAAAATAGAGGGGGAGGTTAATAGTTTTACTACCTCTGGCAATACCAAATGCTCAGCATTCTCAGTATATAATTTTAGAAATTCTAAACATTGTGAATACTAAATGGTGTTGTTTAGATATGTTTTGTGAAAAAAAAAAGTAAACTTAAAATGCCATATTAATTTTTGGCATAAACATTTGTTCACTAACTGTTAAAATGTGAGATTCTATTTTGGCTGAATAATGTGTTACCATAAACCACAGCTGGCCTATATTATGTTCACTGGTACCCTTCACTGGTTACATTGGCTTGTTTGGGGACTAGCCATGAACTTTTATGACTAAATATAAAATTTGTTTGCTATCCTCTTCAATAAAATAATTCAGGGAAGGGTAATCAGCAATTTTATCTTTGATTTAATGAAGAAACAGATTACTGTCTGTTGCTTTGCAATGCACAAATGCTCTACATTGTTAAATTAAATTAGATTTAAATTGTTTATACTAATTCATTAGCCTCCCAAGTCAACCATCTCATTGCCTGCTACAGGAGCACTTGCTTACTTAATATCCTTTTTCTTAATATACTATTTTTTCTGGCATGTATTTTTAGATAATTCAAATGCTTTAAGTATCAACACATTTAATTCAAGGTATATTTTAAAAATCTGATTCTTTTTATTTTGAAGCAAATATCTTTTGCTTTTCAGAGTTATAGCCTTCATAGTCATGTTTATAGTTCTCTGTTTCTTGATGAGGGGACGTGGGAAGGAGGAGGAGGAGAAGTGAACCTTGGAAGTGTAAAGTGCTACATGTTAAATGAGAATGATAAAACAGGAAGGGTGGTAGAATAGAATATGAAATAGTGCAGTCTTTGAAGGTTAAAGAGGCAAAAATTCAGAAATTCAGTTGTTGCTATATTTTATTAGTGTATCTACATATGCCAGCAGAGTTCTAGTGATTTTGTGCTCACTCTCCTCCTCATCCCCATGATGGTTTTTGGGGAGTCCTTCTTTGTGAACAAGGATTGTTAAGAGGTGGCCTGCATTCCCAGTAAACTTGGTGACTGTAGAAGCCTTTATATTTAGATGTGGTTGAGGAAAGCGAGACCCAAAGGTCACTGGGTTTTGTTTCTTTCTTTTTGTTTTGCTTCTGAAGCTGTACTAAGGATTTTACATAAATATGTTCTTCATCCCTTAACAAGCTTCCAAGGCTTGACCCAGAAATGCTTAAAAGGTTTGCGGAATTATTTGCTCCTTTGACCGACTGATTTCCCCCAACACTTTTTCCTTACCTAGTAGTTGCTGAACTTGTCTGCATAAAGTAAATAGATACACTGAAAGAGGTGCAAAGATCAGGGAGATGGAACAAGGTGAAATAGGAATTTGGGAAGACTGTGGTAATACTAAGTGACCTGAAATTTTAGTTCCATCTGATAGATATAGCCATTGTATTCCTTTTGGATAAAACATGTCTGTGTGTAGATCTCTTGTTTAACTCTTCTCTTTCAGCAACATGTACAGGCCTGCTAAGCCCCAGTGAATCCCAATACCAAGCACAGCACAATCAATTAAACATTCAGTGAAAGCTGTTTGAGTCAGGAGTGGCTCTGAATATTGACCCTTTTACTCCTTTTGTAAAGGTCAGTGAAGATACATGAAGGTGTGGAAGAAGCTGACATGCTCTGCCTTGTCTTTTGTGATGTGGGCTGAGTGCACTGATTTCTGGAAGTTGCTGCTCTCTCTTCATCTAGCAAGTTGGGAAGCCTTCCAGGGCAGGGAGACCAGTGCTATGACAGTGTCCTGTTGCCTCAGCTGTTTTTCACTGACCACCCTAGAGCCAACTTCTGCCAAGGATTCCATGGTGATCTCTGCTTGTTTTTACTTTTGCAGATTCCAAGACCTCCAATAGGTTAATGCTTATGTACTTGTTTCAAGGGTTTTACAATACTGTCATCTTTCCAAGTTGGCCATTTCCTTCTTGGTGCTAATACTTCGAGTTCTTCTCTTTTCCAAAAGTATTGAGACTTTTGTCTATCCCTTTACCCCTACTACAATCTTTTACTATTGCAATAGCAGAATAGTAGTGCTTTGTATACATCTCCTGGCCTGTTGTGCTTTCTCAGTGTTATGAAATTCTTTGATTTCAATAAGCTGCTCTTTATACAGGGGTGTCAGGTGTCTTGTATTAACTGCTTGCTCCTTCCTTGGTGATGACTTGACTTGGTTCTTCTTTGTTGGAGTTTTGCAGCTGCTTGGTCTGCTTTCTTTAGAAAATGGCAAGTAATGTTTGTATTGAAACTGCCTGATTTCAATATAAAGAGAAAAAAATTGGTTTTGGAACTACTAATTATGTTCAGGATGATCTTTGATAGCTGTTACTCTAGTGTCAAAGCTTGGCTGATTTAAAATAGTTATGTCAGCCAGAGGTTTTTCTTGACTTGACTGTGACCTATTTTGTGGCTTCTAAAATGGATGCACACAATGAGATCTGTATGGGTACTGTATGACTTCTTCCCCTTAAACTCTTTTTTAAAAAATCTTTCAATTAAAGCTACAGTTATTTCAACAAGAGATGTTTTGTTTCCTGCTTGGTGAATTACTGATCCAGACCTCTAATGGTATTGTGACTCCAGACTAATTAGTTGCTAAACTTAGCTGGCACTCGCAAGCACACAAGGGTAATAGACACAGGAAACAAATTGAAATGCATTACTGTCCTGGTGTCTGAAACAACACTATTAAAGATGTCAGTTTATAGTTGGAATTTCAGATATCTAAAGATCTAAAACTTTGTCCAAATGACAATGCACAAGACTGAAAAGTAATTGATTTCATGTGGTTGGTTTTAGACTTGTGCCTTCTTTCTTGACCTGCTCTCCATTTGTTAAGTAGGAATAATAGCACCAGTGTCAGTTACTGTTGAGAGTTGGAAGGTGAAAACTAGTCCTTCAGTTTCAGTATCAGGGGTAAAATAGACTTTTTAGCGAGAAACATGGTTAAGAAGGAATTAGCTGTGAAAGGGGCTTGTAGTACCGAAAGTGGAGTGCAGCTGACCTTTCCATGGTGGCTTTAGTGCTGCCACAGTTCCATCCTCTGGGCTTGGAGGAAGGATTGCAGTTTCTGAGCAACTGAAGAGACCTTGAAATCACTGTGTTGCTAAGTAGTTGTAGTGGCATTGAGTTGGGCAGTTCTGGAATGGTTGCCTCTTCCAGGTGTTTGCATGGTTGCAGTACAAGGACAGAAAGGCAACCAAGCAGGTACTGCTGGGCTCTAGGACAGCCCTAAACTAAAACAGAGAATGTCCTGCCTATCTGTTCATGTTATTTATTTTCCTCCGACTGTGCTATCTCCTTACAGACTTCCATTACCATTGTGCTCTAGTAAATGTACTGTTAAGAATTGGTGCTGAAAGAAGAGAGAATAGGAGTTACACTTTAGAGTTATGATCCATACTATAACTGCCAAGAAAAGGTGAATTTCTGTACAGTACACTTAGTATCATTTGCACTTCTTAATGCAGATGCAGGCATGTGATATAACTGTGCTCTGTAAGTTTTCAGATGACTGAACCTGTCCCTTGCCTGCATTGATGGAAATACCTGTTTCTGCTTTTCCTCTAAGCTGGAAGTTGTGCCTGAATTTGCTATTGCAAGTGTTGACCATGTCTTTGTTCTCGCTGAATCTTGAGCTAGAAGTCCATTAGAGATATCTGGACTATAAAGACTAGTGTCTAATTTTATAATTTTCTACTCATTATACTGTAGAGAACAACAAAGAATGTGAATTTTTCTGTTCTTCAAAGACAGGAAGAGGCTGAGATGCAAAAATACATATTTGAGGCTTCTTCTAAAATTTGCCCTGATTTTGCCTTCTAAATAGGAAGAACTTCAGCTTTTTCCTGATGAAAATGGTTCCTATTTAATTTCCTTGCCCTGAGCAGTACAGTGTTAGACTTGTGAAATTTGACCAATGGGAGACTCAATACAAATAGTTAAATATTGTTGAGTTCATTAATAGCCTTACTTCTGTCACTACAATACAGGATTGCCTCAGGTTAAAAACATTGGCTGTCTCAAACCAGTTTCAAATAGCTATTTGTCTGCATCACAAAACTGCCATTGAGTCTCACACAGAGGTTCATTGATGTGGAACACCACATTTCTAAGATATGAACATTCAGTGAGATGAAGGACCGATGTCCACCATGTGTGAGCTTGCATTTATAATCTTTTAATAATGTGGCTATTCAGTTTTGCTTGCTTTAGTGAACCTTTGTAATAGAAGTCAGTGAATTTTCACTCTTGTCTATTTTTTTTTAGCTAAGGGACATTGGATAATACTTCTGTTAATGACTTATTTCAGTATTTGGAGGTGATAAGATGCAGTAGTTCAGAAGCCTCAGTGTGTAGCAGGATTAAAGTCTTCAGAAATTAAAAAAACTGAAAAAGTGATACAGAGTTAAATACTACCTTGAAGAGAAGGATGGGTTACTGAAGGGGAAGAAAGTGAAGTTCACATTGCCTCTTTTTCTCATCTAGAGCTTGTTCTTGCTTTTATCTATCAGGACAGGAGTGGGGTGTGCTGATCTCTCACCTGTGAGAGAAACACAGCTGGAAGAGACTGAATGCTGTCACTATCTTTGTTAGAATGTCATGACTGTCAACTTGCAGTTCTCAGTGGGCTGTAGTTGATTTATATTATATAAAAAAAGTGCAAGTATTTCAGCAACCTTAAAAATAAACAAATGTACCTGAAGTGGTAGAAATGCTGCAAATAGAAAATATGTAAATAAAATGTTATTACATTGTTTTTGAATACTAAATTATACAGATTCATGTAGCTTATTCCTACGAAATGTGACAAGGCAGTTGGAGTGATAAATGCAGTATACATATGAATATTTTATGTACATAGAAATGCAAGGGTTGAAGTTTCAAATGAAACATAGGGTTCTGCAGAATAGATAAAGAAAGGTTTAGGGGGGTGGGGACGTGTATGTATATATATATATATATATATATATACATACACACACACACACATATACACATACTATATCTATATATATATATGTCAGGCCTACTGAATAAAACTCAACAGACAGTGTCAGTGTCATGCTGCAGTATTTCTCAGTACCTGATCATTACTAACCTAGTGCTCATGTCTCAGCTGTTGGTCCTTCTCTAAATGTGAAAGCCTTCATCTTTCTCCCAAATCCAAACAGCAGACAGTATAAAGAAAGTCTTGTCTTTGTGAGTTTGCTAGTCTTTTAAAGCAGCAGCTTTGAATACTGTGAGATTATCTCTATTGTTCTATTTTTCTTTTGCTCTCAGTGCAGGATGAAAAAAGATGACTTTTATATGCTCTCCTAGACGGGTTTTTGGTTTTGTGTTTATCTGATGGGGGAAGCAAGTCTTTTGAAACACCTAGTGGCTTTTTTCTTCAATTGTTTCCCTTAGTTTCATGTAGCCTCCCTTTGAGACTAATTCTATCTAACAGCAGCAAGGCTTGTCATCAGCAAATGGTAACTTATCTCCTCCTGTAGTCTAAACCATTCGATCTTCTGAGCGTTATTTAAAGCTGTCTTTTCCTTCAGTGACAAAAATAAATTACTTTCATTTGTTACGTCTGCCTCTACTGTGCTATAGAAGAGAAAATGGAATCTTCCTGTTCTTACTTTTACATCACCATCCCAGTTGAGGTCCCTTTCAGGGACTTAGGACTGAGCAAACACCCTTTAGATGCTTTACACAAAGTTAAAAAAAATTCCATTGGCCTCATTCTTCCTTTTGTTTACGTCAGTCTTTTTTTTTTTTCCTTTTAATGCATAGGCTATCTTAAAGTTTATAATTTGGTTACCTCAAAAACCTACAGCTTGTTGCTTAGTCCTGAAGTTGGGGTTGCAAAGTTGTCATATTGGTCTTGACATTGTTAAAGTTAAGATATATAATTTTTTCCCTAAGATTTCTGAAGATTATGCCCTGATGTACAAAAGAATTTTTAAATTATCTTATTTAAGAATTTTTATTTGGAAAAGATTGGGAGTGAAGAGAGAACTTTGTGTTTTCTCTTAAAACAGGTGGGTTTTGTTGTTGGAATTTACTTTTTTTGAAGCCTGAAGGGTTGTGTTGGATAAATTTGTGGATAGCTTCCATTGTGGGCAAAAAACTATGGCAAAGAGGTTGTTTTCTCCTGTTATACATGCAGTGTCATGGCCTTCTTAATGCTAAAGGTGCACAAATGTTTTGGATCAGTTTTTTTGTCTCCAACCTCTTCTGTGTAAACTCATTAGTACTGATACTTTCTCAGCTATGGATAAAGTTGTCTTTAGTCCTTTTTTTCCATCATTTACTCCTCAGAATGGTTAACAATGCTGTTGAAATGTAATCCCAAACCTTTAACAGCAACATGGAATTATTCCTTATCACTACTTTTTATCAAAAGACTCCTCTTTCATTAATTTTTTGTCTATTTTATGTGGATATTCAGGATGCTAAAAGATCATTGCTACTCTGGATTTGGATAATTTATACTCCCTGAAACAATGGCAATTAATTTTTACCATTTGCATGAACTGAAAATAGAGCCATTTCACCAGTGTATGAGAACATTTATAATACCACTATTTCTGAAAGGTTCAGGAAATGATTGACTTAGAAGTAGATGGTAGAAGCCGTCCTAATCTCCAGATAAAGTTTCAAGACTAGTTCAGTTTCCCCTGTGAATTAGATGGTTGTAGAGGATTAGGTTGTTGAGATTTAGTCAACAGAGCCTTCAGGATTGTGACAAAATGGTTGTCACTCACATGTCACTGTCCTTAGTTACAGCATTTCAGGAAACCTTAGCAGAATAACTGTGAAAATGCTTTTGAAGCTGAGGATAGTGTCTCTTGGGAAATGTATTTAGTGTGACTTAAGTTTTCTTAGATAACCTTGCAACATGTTGTGAATTAATCCGTTTGTAGATGCATATTCCAGGATTCTTGAACTTTTCAGCCCTTTCACCAAGTTTAAAAATAAAACAAACAAAAATAGGGGAAAAACCCACCCAAACGAAAAAACCTTCAAAACCACAAGCCAACAAACAAACAAAAATCCCCAAACAAACAAAAAAAAAACCAAAGCAAAAAAAAGCCCCACAAAACAACCAAAAACCCCAACCAAACTTCTTCTTTCTCTCACCTGTAATACTGCTTCTATGCTTGAGTAGAGAAGGAGCAAGGTTTACTTCTGCAGAAAACATTCCCCTGTGAAACAATCAAGCTAAAAACATTACCAGTCTGAAATCAGCCCCCAACCCTTCCTCACCAAATGTTTACATTCCTGTAATAGACAATGAGAGCTACCTACCTTGGCTGCTTCTGTCACCTCCAGCTGTCTTTTGAAATTTGGTGTTTTTGATGTTGTCATAACAAGACATTATGCAGAGAGGTAAATACAGAAGTGTCTCACCAGCTTTTTACATTTTGCAGTTCATCTTATATATGATCCTGATAGGGAAAAGAAATGGAAATCTGCGTAGATTATTTTGTTAAGGAAGAGTTAACTGGTTATTGTACAGTAATGAATATTTTACATGTCAGAGTCTGGATGTCATTGATTCATGTCATGGTAAAAGGATTGGGATGCTGTTCTAGTGTATAGGCCCATAGTGTTCTTATCTGAAAGTGCTGCAATTCAGTTTTTTACTTCCAAAATCTGTTATAAGTATCCCTCAATACAGAATGATGTGAATGCATTACTCAGAGTGCAGACTCAGAGTGACAGGCGGTAGGCACCATCTCTTAGGTTTAAGATAAAAAGAATGTAGGGTTTTTTTTTTTTTAATAACATACTTCAGTACTATGACTAACATTGTATTTGCTATAAAATAAAAAAAAAAATCCTACACAGTTGAGAGAAGACAGAGCCAGTCTGCTCAGCATGCATATAACTGTTTCTCAGGCTTCCTTGTTTCTATGCCTACAGGGAATAAGTTGTGTTACCTTAATTAAGTGATAAATTAATTACCTACGGCAAGTAACTTAAAAGTAAGGAGGTTAATGGCTGATAAATCATAAGGAGAGCTGTGACACATGAAACTCCGTTTCAAAGGGAGTTTTTTAAAAATACCATTGTTCAAGAAGTTTTAAAGATAAATGTGAGTAACTTTTGCTATCTAAACCTCTGAGGTCTTCAGCATGTTTTTTTTTTTCAGCATTCTTCCTTACCTGTCATAATTATACTTATTCATGCAGGAGAGGAGTCAATTGGTGTGCTACTCATCTGTGTTGGGGTGCCTGATCTTCGTGATTAAGGGAACCTAAAAGTGGGATGGAAGTGTAAGAAACCTGTTCTTAATTTGTTTCTTCACTCTGCAAATACATGAGTAATTTCCTGCAAATAGCATTAGCTCAAGATTCTGGGCATATTCATCTTCATGTGACTTCCAAGAAGAAAATGAATCTTTACCAAGATAACAGTCAATGGCTTAAGATACATCTGTCTTTAGTACAGTAGTTAAAATAACAACAGCTTTTTGAAACTGTATTGAGGTCCATTTGAAAACATGGGGTTTTTTTCTTCATTTCTGGGTATAGGTCTGAATTAACAGTATTTCTTTTCAAAGTGATTGCTACTATAGATTCTGGCAAATTGCTCTATGGACAGCAATCAACAGAGCCATATGGAAAGCCAAATCTGTTGCTGTTAAAATAGTGTTTGCAGGTGCATAGAGACTGTTGTAAATGTATCTTATGATTTATTTAAAAAAAAAAAAATTCCTGTCAAAGAAAACCTGAAAAGAAACCCCTGAGGTTAGTCAAAAAGTATGAAAAAAACCTGAAAAAAGAATGAAAACCTGATATTTTTCAAATCTCTCAAAACACAGAAATGCTACCTGAAGTCTGCAATGTTTGAAAATGAGATGCAAAAGAGTTTTTCAAAGAAAGCTATAGCCAAAAAGCTATGTAATTTTTTTGAACATGTTTTAATCTTGTAGGACCTTCAGTAGCTTCATGCATTGCGACTCTTCTTTATGGAGAATTATCAAAAATTTGGCTCAATTAAGTGTGTCAGAATAGACTAGTGACCAACCTGACAAAATTAGCAATAACATAAATTTCCAGGACCAGATGGTGAAACAGCATTTGTAAAAGAAACAGTTACTTCATGTAATATTCTTTAGCTGGAAAACAATGCCCTGAGGGAAAAGCTCTGCTAGAAATCTCTGAGGTGTGCTGTGGCAGCAGCCATGGAGTGTGTCAGCTCTCAGAAATTAAGAAGTTGGTGGCAACAATGAGATGTACATGGGTGGATTCAAACAAAATACTGCCTTTTTATGCTGTAAAATGTGGAAATTCTTGCTGCAAAACATAGATGCAAAAAGGTTGCATGTGGCTAACACTTAGACAAATTAATGGAAATAAACAGTTGGCATGAACTGTTACAAACAAGAAGCCTGCAACTATAAAACTAAGATTAGGTTAATTTCCCAAGTAATGTTTCTCAGTTCAAACTGGATGATACAAATAGAGGTCACCAGAAGCCAGAGCCAGTAAAATGCAAGGACTAGGTAACAAAGCCTTGCTTGTGCCTTGTAATATAAACTGATGACCTGATGTTTGCCTAACAACATATACAAACTTGGAAGCTTTCACTTACTTCTGTTAGGCTAGTTAAAAGACAATTTGAGAGTTAAAATACCTGCAGACTGGCTGTGAGAAAGTCTGACCTGTAGCTGCATTTTGGGCCCCATTTTTTAGAAGTCTTTTGGGGAACAAGTTTTTTTCAGGCAAGGTTAACTGTAGTTAGAAGGCATAAACTGTACGTTCCAGTAATTGTTAACCGTTTCAAGCTGGACTGTATGTTTTGTGAATAGTCTACAGTGGCTGAGCCCTTCTAGCACACTCTGCAGACTAATTATCAAGGTACCCAGTGTGCCAAATGAACATAAGGCTAATTTTTAATACAAAAGCTTCCAGTAATTATAATTATGAAGAAAGGCATTTAGTCCATTTTTAATGAAGGAAAGTATTGAAAATAATAGACCTATTTCCCTTTAATTTTCTCACTAAGGAATATTACTGACTTTCTTTTGCATAAAATTAGTGCATTTTAGAGTGACTACGTAGAAAAATGACATACGTAAATATTAAATGTTTTCTCCCAGTAGTAATTTTCTCAAGCATTACCTTGAATTTCGTTATAAAACTTTGAGGTTTAATATCACACTGAAGCTTTCTTTTATGGAACCCTTAAATGCTTTGAATTGTGAAAGGGTGGAAGTAGTTATATCTGTGCAATCTCAGTAAAAAAAGAGAAAAATATGCAAAGTAAAATAAGGGTCAGATAAGAATGTCAAAACCAATTATGCAATTTCTGTAACTTGTCATTTAGTCAGAAATATTTTTCAGGAAGTATTAGATGTATTATGGCCTGTCATTTTCAGTTCTTTGGAAGACCTACAATTCTGAACTTAGTGCAATCTCCATACAGAATATAAATGGCCATTATTCGTAATTGCTACACGCTTGTGCAGTCACTATTCAAAAGCTCTTTTGTCAGCTTTTTGCTGTGGTGTTTGTCTGCAAGTGGGAGTTTCTGGAGAAGTTCAGTTCTTTAGCTCTGTCAAGCAGTAACACAACAACGCCTCTGTCACACTCTCTGTGTTGACTTGGAGCCTTTACTTCCTCTCCTGATCTTTTGATTGGCAGATTTTAAAACTAGAGCAGATCATTATTGTTCTCTGATTTCACTTCCTTTAATGTTAAATGATTATAAAGTGACATGCAGCAAGGCAAGTAACTTTTAAGTAGAACTTGTAGAAGCCTTTTGGAATAAATTCCAATCATGATATAGAATTATAACATGATGGCAGAAGCTTTCCTTGCCCTTGGTAAGTGCTTCCAGTACTTAGCCTGATAATTTCAAAAAAAATGTAGTATCTTCACCTTTTGAATTACCTTTTTGGGGTTTTTTGTCTTATGCCCTTTGTGTCTTAGAAACCACTCTAGTATTAAAAGTTATTTTGATTTGAAGCTACTTGTATGATCATAGCCTTCAAATTTTTCTCTGAAATATGTGAGCTCCCTTGTTTCAGCATGTTGCTGAAAGAAGGACTTCTATTACCTCAAATCATAATTACTCTCTTCAAACATCTTTTTTTTTGTGTTGCCATTGGGATGGTTAAAGGGCATTTTTTTTCCATAATGGCCTTCCCGGTAATGCATACCATAATGGTTTACCTACAATTCTTGTTGTGTTTGCTGGCTTTGGGCTAAGAGGGTATGTACTCTCTAGGACCAAATCTGGAGAGCTGGTTTCCTAATGTAACTTCCTCCCTTTCCTCCCATCCTTTCTGAAGCTGACACTGTGGTACAGTCTTGCTGGCATGGTCTATATATTTTTGTAGCAAGTGACATTTTGTCTTTAACTCCTGAGCCTCCTTAGGAATTTTGAAGAGATTGTTTGGGTTTATTTGGTTTTTCTTTTGGATCTCTCTGGAAATGCATGCTATTTATCAGCTATTAAATTATTACCCTGTAATGAAAAATGCTCCTAATTCAAAAAGCTTTTTTCCTTATCTACATTTAAAACAAGCAGGCGTAAGGGGTTTTCTTGGGGGGGGGTGTTTTGTTGGATTTTGGTTTTGTTTCTTTTTGTGGTAGTGGGTTTGTTTTGGGTTTTTCTCAGAAATTAAGGAAAAAAGCCCTCTTAATAATTTAATGAAATTCCTAACCATCAATTCAGTCCCAGATGAAAAGGTTTTTGCCACCCTTTCTTATTTGTTACTCTCCATAGAGTAGATGAAAAGTCTTTCGCTTGCTTGTGAGATTGTTTTCATTGAGAACAGTCACTTCTAGTAAGTATTAGGTATTTTATACTCAGGAATTTGCTTTATTTATTGCATATACCCATCTTGCTCTTCTTTCCCAGGAAGTTAAATTTTCTTCCTAAGCCCAGCTGTGCAGTTAAGTAGAAGCTTTTTGATGCATTAACTTGGGGAACGCCCCACCTAGTGGATGATTGTAAATGCATTTTCTCATTGCTCCATTAGGACACAAGGTTACGTTGGATTACCTTAAATATTACCCATGTTTACTCCAGCTCGTGAAACTGATTAAATAGCTTTTATTTGTGGTGTAATGGTGGTGGTGTTTGGGGAGCTGGAAGAGGGGAAAGGTAAAAGAGGCATTTACATGAAAGAGAGTTTCAAGTTGAAAAAGGTGTCCACATTCCCCGTAACTGTTTTAACACAGAAATTAGTTACAAGCTATGGTGCTTAAAATGGCCATCAGCAAAACTAGTTTTCTTGCATGTCAGAGGAAAGGAAGTACCTTAACAGAGCAACTTTTAGTGTGTTGGGAAAAAAGATCTTAGTTCAGTTTTTTTCCATCACCTTGTGAGTGGACTATTTGCTCAGGCTTCATAGATTTGTATCCTTTTTCCAACGTGGTTTGTTTCATCTTACCAAAAAATAAATCATTCTGGTCTGTCAAGGGTGTGGTTCAGTAGGGCTGCTGCCACTGAGTGGGTTATGGTAGTTTATGTGGCACAGGGAGCGGGGCCAGGGGGAGAGTAACCCTTACTTTTGAAATAAATGAATGACCTTCATTCTTTTGCTAAATCAAAATAAAAATCATAACAGTTTCTGTCTTACTTCTGAGATTCTCAAAACTCTTCAATTACGTCTTCTTCTTAATGATGAAGTTGTATAACAGTGAAGAACTTGAGACTGAAATTACTGCTTTGGAAAAAAAAAAATATCTTTTCTGTGTAGGTCAAATGGCATATAGTCTGCTTTTCTGACACTTGTCCTAATCTTGATATGTCCTGAAAATAAATCAAAGCTTCAGAGCCAGCAGCCAGCGCTGGTTTATGTGTTCTTGGTTTGGGGATGTCATGGAGGGGAGAGGGGAAGAGAGGAATTGTCCAATCTCACATACACAGCTCTTCCTGATGTTACACTTCCCTTCATGGAGGTGTCCTGCCTCACTAAAACGTAAATCTAAAAGCATGCCTATGGAAAAAGTACAATTCATACTTTAGAGACAAAAACACACCTTAATGATAAAGTTAGGGGTGGGTGGAGGAAGGAAATGATCTTGACCGTCAAGTAGTCTTCTTTTAAATATAAGAGATGGTAAAGTATGTAGCAAAGGCATTAAAACCAATTTAATGTACAAGTGCAGTCATTATTCTATTTATGTATGTCTCTGTAAACCTCAGAGGGCTGCATTCAGTGCATTTGAATTCCTGGCTATGCTGCATCACCATTGAAATGTTTATCCAAACTTGCACTTATATTTGCTTATAAATGTTACACATTTTATAAATATGTTCTATGAATGGAATTCAAAATGCAGGCCATTGTGGATAAAATACCATTGCTTAAGCAGATCTGAAAAAGTATTTTTAATTTTTTTTCTTTTTTGTTTTTCCCCAAGAAGCAAGATACTTCTAAAATTAAGAGGTAGCTGTGTTGTGTGGGAAATTTACTGCATTAGCACTAGATTTTAAAAAGTTGCTGGTTCTCCTAACCCTAACCCATCACGAGGATGTGGGCTTTGAGAGAAGCAGAGGTGGGAAACATGGAGTATTTTTAAAAACTCTTTCATAAGTGTCTTCAGTGACAAGTGGTATTATGCTGTATTTTCTCTGATCCTTTATGCTTGATAGCACTCGTAAAATATTGCTATATAGAAAAGGGTTTTTCCCTGCTAAGAGGAATGTCACTTCAATCTCCCTTCAATCAAACTTTTTGGCATGCTTCTAACTTAAACAATACTTACACAAAAACAGGGTTCTCACTTTTATATTTAATTGTGGCCTGGTATAATACTTGTAATACTGGTTATTCATGAGGGGGAAAAAGAGTTCTTATTGGACCCCACAAGATTTCTTTTTGTTTGCAGCAAGTATATCCCCCAAAGCAGGTCTGAAGCTGGTTTTGTTCATCATGTTTAAGTTAAACCACCCTTCCAGTAAACTGTTACCTTAAATTTGAGAATAGTGTAAGCTTGTATGATCTTGAAGCTTTTCTGGCAGGACAGAAAGAATTGGTAACATATTTAATGTCTTTTTTTAAAATTCATGCAGGCACACATCTATTCTTTGGGTGCAACACTGAAAGCAGCAATAGAATATATTGTAGAACCTGAGACAGAGTCAGAATTCGGACAAGATCTGCATACTCTACTGGAACAAATGCAAGAAGAGAATCCTGAAAATAGGCCAGATATTGAGGTAAAGAGTCCTACATAATTTTTTGTTTTAAAAAAGTTGATACTAATACTTCTGTATGTGTGCTCATTAATCTCTATTTATCTCATTAATATCTGTAATTATCAAGATGGTCTTGATAAGCAGTATGCTCAGGTTTTGCAAGAAACCAAGGTCTTCTCTGCTTCTGCAGAAATTCATCCTTTTTCCCACTCTAATGGATATACAACCTGAAAAGTAGATGTAGATGTTTGACAGTGCTTGGATTTTTAAGAAGATTGTGTGACTACACTGATATATCTAAATTTTCTCATTAACTGTTTTCTTCCCAATTAGTATTTGGTTTACAGAGAGACAGATTGTCAGTCGAAATAAAAGCACAGCCATGATGCTGTGAAATTTGTGTGATAATGGGATTACATTTTAGAAGGGGATGTAGGGACCCTGCCCCAGAAAGCCTCTGTTCCTTGGCATGTTCAAAGCACTGTTGTTCAAAGCATTACTACTAACTAGTTTTTCTGTAAATACATAAAGGCTCAGATATGTTTATTGGGTTTTGTATTTTATTCCATTTAGCCTCTTATTTTTCCTTTAGCTGTTAGAAAGAATTTGAAACTATATAGGATTTTTCATGCAGATGTTTTCAAAGAATTTGCATTCTAAATGTTGGTTACCTGATAGAGTTATTTGACATTCATGTGAAGAAGTTTCATGTTTTTGCAGAATATGAGAATGTAAACGGAGAATAACAGTTGTGCTATGTGACTTTTCTTGGATTCAGTTCTTCTACTTCAGAATAGTGCTATCTACTTTTTTTTTTTTGGGGGGGGGGCAGTGGTGTGGGGAGGGTGTGGGTGTTTCATTTTCCTGAACTGATAGTGTATATTCTAAATGGTATAGCACCTATGATCAATCCTTTGCAGAAAGAGTGCTGCAACAGAAGAATTACCAGATTCATTTTTATAAAGTAAAAAATATTGGCTCCCTGGCTGAGGACTGCCCAGGCAGGAGGCATACCTGATATGGAGGCTGCTTGGTCAGCTGCTCTATTTCTATTCATTTACTGTTAAGTTGTCAGAGGAGGGCTTGTATAGCACTCTCTCATCTCTGAGTGTTGCTTACTATTGAAATAATTCTGAAAATAATCGATCTTAGGTAATATATAAGAGTCGCTTTGTGAGTATGTTCTTTCTGTTCCTTTTCCCCTGGACACTTTCTTGGGTGAACAGAGTTGTGGGAGCTATTTGGAGGGAAAGCCCCTAGACTTTTCTAGGTATTTTGCTAGACTTCAGCACAGCTGGATACCTGTCTCCCTTTTTTCTGTCCTTCCTCAATCCTATATGTGAACCAACAGGGTAAATTTCTTCCTTCGATGCACAACAGCAGAGAAGCAGTTGAGTGGGAACTGCTGTATAGGAATGTGAGAGCATCTCCTAAGAGCTGTATGAGGTCTCACCAGTGTTTATCTAGGAATAGTTACTGAGGAAATGGTGGGATGTATTTGGAAAGGCAGCTCTCTTCTACATCCTGCCCGAAGGGGCAGGTTTTTAAATGTGTGAATATCTGTAGTTAATGATGTGTGAGACCAATGCTAATGCCATCAATGGTGCCCAGGCTGCAAATTAGAGATATGAAGTACAGTTACTTTTTGTGATCTGGTAATGATTGCTTTTTCTAACTGGGACTATTGCTTTTTAGATAATTGTATTTTGCAGTTTTTAAAAGATTCAGCATTTAATTTTAATGTAATTTCAGTAATAAAAACATTCATTATACTGCCTGTGTCACTGAATTCAAGCAAAGCATTGGCTGTTTAAAAAAGTAATCTGCACTCTAGCTTTTTGCATTTTCGCTATGTTATTCATAAAGGATAACATTTAAGATAATTTTTATCAGTTGTTCTTGATGTTCTAACTGTAGGCTAAAACTTGAATTGTATTAAATGACTTCATAATAGCCCATGGTAAAACCAAGAAATTAATTCAACCACATAATAGAAACATGCAGTATAAAGAATTGGAGATGAAAGACCTCCAATCTAGCATCATATAAATTCAGATGTACTGTGGGAGTTAACATCATTCATGTTAGTTGAAATTCACAAATCTATTCATTATTAAATAAGTATTTAACATTCTTTTTCTCCAGAGTATTTTGTTATTATGTGAAGAAAAAATGAAGATTGCTTCATCAAGCAATATTTGTCGAAGCTTGTCTGCTGTTGGAAGAAGAGTTCTTTCAATTGAATCATTTGGTGCTTCTCAAGGTAACAGTAAAATGTATTTAGTCTAAAACTTCAGATTGCCTGACATATCTAATGATTTTTCAAAGACTGTTTGTGTGATCTCCTGTTATAGGTTCCTTTCTAGATTACAACAAATCATTATTAAATATTTGTGGATTGGTGATGGGAAAACAGGGACATGCAAATCTTAATTAACATAATATGTTTGAAGTGTCCCTTATGATTCAAAGTGATTTGTTCAGAAATTGAGAATTTGTGTAACATACTAAAGATATGTAATAGCAATGGAAGAAAAAGCAGTGTAAGATTTACAAGGAGAGATTAGGAGGTTTAATACACATTTAATATAAGCATCTGTTTTTGTATCTAGATGTCTGTGATAACATGTGGAAGGGAAGAATGTGTCAGAGGAGTTTGGGATCTAAATTATATTCAAATGAGAAAAACAACATTGCAGGTGATTCGTCTGCAGTGGAAGAGGTGATGGCTGCCTGTCATAACAACTCTTCTGTAGTTACCATGGTGACTGGCAGAGAAAGTGGTATAAAGGAAATGCAAATTGATCTGGATAATGAGAAAACTCAACATTCACAACTTGCAACTCAAACTGAAAAGAGCAAAGAAGAGGACAAACACGCAGTGTATACTGACAGTTTTGCTAGTGTTGCTTTGGATATAAAATCATGTGTTATTGACCTGGAGAGAGATTGCCTTTTTAAGAAAGGTTCTTTGAGAAAAATGAAAACCTTTCCAAAGCTACCACTTGAACTTGCAGATGCAAATAACTTTTTTACTTCTGTAACCAACAGTGGACCACTAGATAGGAAAAATCACTTTGTAACACAAGAGTCACTACCTCTAGACAATAATAATGAGGTTACTTTTTCAAAGGGAAATCTCAATTCGTTTGCTGTCAGTAGTCCACCAGAAATAGAATCAAAGAATCACCAAGTCGATGATCGTCATTTTGAAGCACCATGTGTATGCACACAAGTGTCTGGCTTGAATCTAGAAGAACATATGTCACTTATCAATGGTAAAAAGACAGGTTTTTCTTCATCTGATCACAACGAAGACTCTTCTGGTGCTACCTCCGAAGTGCTAAAACCAGCTGATATGTTAAAAGGCCCAAATCAGTCACTTGCTGGAGCAAAAATGCTAGACAACTACATGGTGTTGGAAGACTGTTCTGAAACTTTTCAAGGGTCAAATGAAAATTATGTACCACATTTTAACAAGATGGATTCAGTATTAACAACAAAGCCCAGTGGGAACAGACATGGATCAAACCTAATTAGGCCACCAGAATTAAGCAACGGTGTGATGAGTGCAAACAATAATGAAGATAATCTTTGTGGAGGCAGAGGTTCAGAAATCAAAAGTAATGAGCAGGTAGTAAAAATAAAGTCTTCATTATATAGTTGCTGTAGTCACTTATGTGGAGATGAGATGACTTAAATACTGTGTGATTTCTTTCCCCCTTGTCCACTTTAGCATCCCAGAAAATGGAATTTTGCTAGTCTGCACACTTAAGAGTTAGTGCTGGAAACATGGTGATCCTTTTTTCTTCATAAATTAAAAAGTAAAGTGCTACAGTGAAATTTATGCTGTTGCAGAATCAACTTCCATTTTAGTTATTTTTTTTAACAAATGGAGTCTACTCCCTAGTGTGTTAGAGCAGCATTCCTTAACAGCTGATTGCATTTGTAAGGGAACAACCAAAGCATACCTGTATTTTTAACTCTTTATGTTACTGTCAATGCATAAATTTCACTACCTTGCAGTGAGCCTCCCAGGTGCTTATGAAAATTGCAGAATTCCTGACTGTAAACCTGACCTCACTGAAATCAATGGCAATATCCCATCAGCTTCAGGAGGGTAGAGTCTGCATTTTTTTTAATCTTCCATGTACATTTATGTTTTTGGAAATTGTACATATTCTATATTCGTTCTGTGTTCTTAAATTGCTGTCTCTGTTTGTTATGTATGTTTCACTATAGAATTTAAATATGTGCACAATATGATGGATATGTTGTCTCATGCATTAAGTCTTTATAAATAGCCAAATAACAGAGGGAGAATCTACCAGAGTTTGTTGATAGATGATTGTAATATGGTCTCTTCTCTGCTCAAATTACATATCTCAGGGTGGACAAGTTTGGTCTCTGACTAGATGGTTTTCTTTTGTGCCACACTCAGAGGTGTAAACCATCCGTGTGGTAGGAGAGCTTCTGCCTAAAACTGCAGGGTTGTTTATCCTTCTCCAGCTTTGTTAGGGCAGGATAAAATTGAGCAGCACAAACTTCACACATTTTGTTTCCAGAAATTATTCTTAGGTGAAGATGTTGGGTTTTTTCCTTGCTCATCTACTGGCAAGTCAGCCTTATTCTCCTTGCCTACCAGCCCATCTTCCAGCCCTCCCATACAGTGGCACTTAGGGTTATATTCAGTCTCTCTGTCCCTCTTTTCACCTTGCCTGAACACCTCCTTTGGAGCATTAACCTAGAATTGTCAGGTGTGTAATGAGCCTTTGGTTCATCATAGCTCAAAAACCAGAGCAAATTTAAGAATCTGTCCTTTTTTCCCTTTTTTGTCTTTTCTCCTTCAACAGATGTCCTTATTAAATTCATAGCTCAGAAGGATGGGAAATGTAGAGAAGTACCACATGGCATGGTTTTGCCTTCTGAGGGGGTTATTCACTGTATGCATGTTGAATCCTTTATTTAGGTTTTAAACCCTGCAAGTGCATTCTTCAGACTCTGAGAAATAATTCATTTATTGTACACACATACTTTTTTTTATCAATTTCCTCCATCACTTATGAAAATGAATGTAGTGCTAGGGGTTCTTTTTTAAGGAGGAAAAAAATGTTGAAATAAGACCTATATTCTGTCCTTACCAGATTACCAGGGCAAAAGTTTAAGTCTGGATGCATGAAGATATTTTAGGAAAATAATCTTCCCCAGAATTATAGTTTTCTAAAATTCTTCCATTAAATTAAAAGCTGTAACAAATCTTAATTGCTTTTTTGCAGCAGCACTTGAGACTGACTCACAGAAAAGTAAACCAAAACACGTTTTCATCTTTTTCTGCCATTCTTCTAAAGTCTTCTTTTTCTTCAAACATTTCATCATCCATTTAAATAAAGTGTCCTTTCAGCCTAAACAGAATTTCATTCTTGCAAACAAGTAGCCTCTTATTAACAGTGAGGTTCTCCTGCTCCCACAGAACTCACAGGACAATCACTGTGAATTAGAAAAGGTAACTCTTTTTCCAGGTACCCTGGAAGCAGTGTTGTAATACATAACATCTGAAATGAAGACAGCAGGGTAGTGGTTCTTTGTTATATCAGAGGTTTATAGCTGTCTTTTCAATAGAAGAAACACTTGATAGACTCATGCTCTGCATTCTCTTTTTTAGTAAATGATTTCAGCAAATGTTCAGGTCCTGCCACAGAAAAATGTGCTATTTAGAAAAATCTTTTTGGTCTTAAACAAAAAAAGCAAATATAATAAAATGCTCTTTGATTATTTAACTGCTGTAGGGAGGAAAAAAAACCCTTTAAGTATATTAACACCTAGGCTTCTGAAATGGCATCTTGAAATGCTGAATTTCTAGCCTTGTAACCCTTTGTTTTCTGAAGGAAGGTCATTCATAGTTAGTAGTTGTTGAACTGTATAGCAGAATTTTTTGTGAGTCTTCTTAGAGAAATGCAGTGGGTTAATGTTTTCAGCTTCTTTTTTTCTTTTGGAAAAGAGATTTTGTTCCTCAGGCTTCCAAAATATAGCAGTTTTTGCCTCTGTGTTACCTCCTGACAACTGAAAAAAAGTCACACTGTGCTATCCTTTACATGACAAAAGGACAACTGCTGTCTCTCTCTCGAGTTCCCATTAGCTAGAATTTTACCAAATACCTTTTTTTTTTTTTAAGAAAGCCTGAGTCTGAGTTTGTTCATTTACTGCAAAAGCACAAGAAGTGTCAAGCCCCAACTAATGTCATTTCCGCCTTGTGGGGTAAATAGAAAACACCTCTGAGGATTTGCAGTGCTGCCATTTTCTGAGCTCTCTATAACAGATTGGCATGATTACAGCAAGTAGAGCTTTTAGAATGGTATCTCCAGCATTCCTTTCAATATTTCATGTTGTTTAGAGAAGGTGCAATACCAGCCCCATCCGGTTGAAGATCAACCTTGTCAACTCTGGAGAACAGACAGTTTTTCTTGCCTGTCAGTACTTCTCCAGTGGACAATATTTTTCTAATACTCAATCACTGCTTCTTATTGTTGTGTGCTTTACTGCTAGTAAGCATTACTAAAAATACTTGCTTGCTTTTGTCTGGCTACTGCAATGTATCTTGTGAGGGTTTTCCTAGTAATTTTTATAGTTTTGCATGCCATAAATAAATATTTTTCACTTCAAGTTTGAGTGGGGATCTTTTATTTCTCTAACCAGTTTCATTCCAATCAGGTGTGTCTCATCTCTAATCCTTTTAAATGTTTCTATGTGATTTAAATGCTATGGCCTTTACATGGGAAGGGTTAATGGAAACCTGGCAAATGCAAGTTTGTTTTCTGTTGGTCATTCATACCCTGTCAAGCATGAGAGAAGTGAAAAGCCATGTATCTAGAGGCTGACACTTTAACACTGGGGAAATAACATGAAGGAAAGAAAAGTTGTCAGTTCCCAGAATAATACTTGCTAAGAAAAGAATGATGAAGATCTTGCTTTGGCTATTTAAAACATGCCAGCATTATGTTGATAAAATAGATTATGTTTGCATAGATGGAATGCTTTACTAAATTTGGGGGTTACAATTCTGGTACCAACAATTAAGTAGAAGATCTGTTAAACTATCTTTGCAGCACTGCAAAAAGCACATCACTTTTCCAACAAGTAACATTTAAAATGCAATCTTTGGGCATAAACCAAAATGGCACCAGGATATAGGTGTAGGCAATAATGGCTCATTTGGCTTTTTTCTATTTTCTGATAATGTTTTCACAGCATTGAAATTTTTTCTTACTTTAAAAAATGGGTAATATAATTTGTGTTATGAAAAGGTCTGGTTTAGACATAAAAAAAGTTTGCAAAGAGACATAAGATTATAATTTTGTTTTCTCTTTGGTGCACTGATGATATATTAATGAATGTTTAACAGCATTATTAAAGTAATGTTAATGGTTTAGATGAAGTGGACTTACGAATGCTGAAGCTGTCTTGAGCTTGCTTTGCTAAAGTATGTGAATAGATAGATAAATAACAATGCATGCTACAGATGGTTTGACTAAAAGCATTTAATCATACATTTTCCAATACTTCAGATTTTTTTTTCTTGGTGTTTGCGTGGGGATTTTATTTTTAAGTTTTAGGAAATAGTAATAGCTGTGAATCAGAGACTTGCATGTTAAAAATCATAACTGCTAAACCTGAGACATGCCTGCTTAAGGAGTTTTACACTTACATGTTTACTAAACCAAGGTTCAGTGCAGTCAGAATGTGCATTGTCTTAAAATACCTCAGAGGTGAGGTACCAGGAGCATTGCATTAAATACCTTTGTTTAAGGATTGAGGCTTAAATAAAAGTTGCCTCATAACCATAGGTTTAGAAGTGTATTCTTTTTCCTTTGAAAACTGTTTGAACCAGACTGCATGCATTTTTTACCACAAATGCAAATGTGTGATGAAACAGGTCTTGTCATGTACCTTCACTACATGGGGTAACTTCTGCAAGGTGTTAGAAGCACGAGTTAGAAGTCCCCAACAGGTCTGAACCCTCAGTTTTCATCTGAAATCTTCCACATTTCTCTTTCTGTTGGGGGAAGGTGGGAATTTGGAATAATTAGGACACTGGAAGAATGACCTTCTCAGGTGTTTCTTTGAAGAATAAAATTGATATGGTCAAGGTGAGGAGAGACATGAATTAAAGTAACAGACAATAGCAGTGCAGATATTTATTAGCATGATGGAAGACCACCTAGAGCACAAATACCAGCTAACAATATTATATTTGAGGTTTCTTATTTTTTTAGAATGATTGCCAGAGAAACAATGAGTATATACATTTAAATAATGTTCTCCAAACTATAACCAGACTGCATCCTTCTTTTTCCTGACTCTGTTTTGGCCATCCCATAGATGGCAGTGATTCTCTTTTATGCTAAGATGTGCTTTCCCTACGTACCATTTTCTTCCAAAATAGAGTTTTTCTGGTGCCTCTTCATCCTTTGTTTTCTAATCTGACATTGACACTTCTGTCTTGCTGTAAACTTTTGCTGCTGCTTCTAGGATTTATTCCTACTCTCCTGCCATGCCTGAGTTTCTTTCTGTTATTTCTTTCTTACTCTAAAGAGCTTGGATATCCCAGAGGTGATGAGAAATACTTTGCAGCTTTCTGCAGTACAACAAACTTCAGTCTCCAGTTCACTGAGAGGTTCTTCTTTCCCTGGCTAGTCATTCATCACCTTCTCCTGAAGTGAAAGGTGATTTGTATATGCAGTAAAGGAAGTCCACCTTTCTTCGCTGCAGCTTTTAGAGCCCCTAAAGACATAAACTTCAAGAGTAGGGATTCTCTTACAGAGAAACATGTGGCACTAGTGTGTACTTACTAGAAGAAAATTCCTGAATCCCAAAGACTTCTTAATGTTTTAGTCAGTCTGAAATTTCTCTTATGGTTTCTCTTCACTCATGTCAGCTGTGCAGGATTAATTTGAAGATTTGAGTGCTTCTTTCTTTGCAAAATGACTGTGAGCGAAGACACTTGATGCCCATGAGAACCACAGTGCTCTGAAGGGGGAATCAGTGCTGTTCAAGGATAGGAATCTATCAACAGTATGAAGCTCTATCCTATATGCTTTCTAGACTAATTCATTCTTTTGATTATCTGTCCTTTTCCTTCCTGCTGTGTGAACTGCTCAAGACCTTACTTTTCTAGATACAATAAAGAACACGTGGATGAAGGAATTTTGCACTCCAGGGTGCTGGTGATAGCAAAATTGGAGAATGAAATTGAATCTTATCACCTGGCTTCAAATCTGTCTATGCTGAAGTTACTCATTTTTGTAATGTGCCACAATGTAGGATAGAAGAATAATAGCACCGAGTTCATTTTTATCTGTTGGAGTTAGGCAGAATATGAAACATTTCAGTAAATCAAAAGGTGTGTTTCCTGATATATTTTGTTTAAAAAATGAAGTTTATCTGGTTTATGAAGTTTATCTGAAGTTCACCTTCAAAGAATATTTAAACAATATGAGCCTAAAGTGTTATGTTCTTAGAGAAGGTCTTCTGGTTCAAATTATTAACCAAGTTTCAGCTACAGAAATTAATGTCCTTCTTTTCTCCTTAGATTGTACTGAAGCTATTTCTGTTTGTTGAGCTTTATGAAATTCAATGCAGTAGTCAGATCATTACGTATCTCATGATAAAATCCAAAGAGCATCTCAGTAAAAGGATGAAAAATTTACTTTAGTAAATGACAGTGCAGAGGCTGATTTGTCAAAGTTAATGAGGTAGTGCCATTGTATGTGGGAGAGACCCTTAGTCTATGTAGATTTTACAAATACTGATTGGGATATAAAGGTGTCTGTAAAAGCAACAAAATGGTTCAGAGGGGGTTGTGTTTGTCTCCTGTGCTTCAGTTTTGTGTTTAGGTTTTTTTAGGTTGGTTTTTAGGTTTTTATTTGATTGATTTTTGTTTCTTTAGGGTTTTTTTTAAGGGTGAAATGGGTTTTTTTTCCAGAGTTAATCTTGAATTACTTCTGGTAATTTTTTTCCCTAACATGGCCTGAAATTGACTCATTCAGGACTGCATATGTAAAAGAAAATGTGCTGTGCTCTTTTTAAAAAGAGTTCTTTGGGTCTGCTCTCACTCAGAGGTTTCTGCCTACAATGAACTTTTTAGTGTTCCTTTGGTAGATGAACGGAGATCATGAAGTGCAGCTGATGTCAAGAGCCTCTGCTAGAGATGAGCTTTTCCATTAGCACGGTTTGATCAGGCAGGTGTGTGTGCCCTACCACAAATCTCCAATTCTTAGACTCACACAAACACACACCACCCCCCCAAAAAGAAAAAATCAAAATGTAGAGCGTGTCTCTGAAGAACAGTATGTTTCCATGCAGCAGTATCTTTGTCACATCAAGGTATTATGCCAGATATCAAAACATAAATTGGTAGTCAGAAAAACAAATGCTGTTACTACAAATTGAGCAGCCAGTGATTAAAAGCAAAACAACGTGCTGGGATTTCGAATAAACCTGTCATTAATTCTGTCAATATTGTTAACATCTTTCACAGAAGAACAAGAGATGTTGATGAAATCTTTAAGGTAAGACATGCAATGCAACTGTCAGGGTAAATCAGGTTTTGAATGTGGGACTGTTTTGTTGATGGCAATCATTTGAGTTTTTTATGTTTTTCAGTCTAGGTGTTGTCCCTATAATTATGTAATTATGTTTCATCATAAAATATGTCTATTACACAATGGACTTTCTAAGAGTCTTCTCTTAGTATAATAAGAAAGACCTTTCAGACAGCTCACTTTTCCTGAAGGAATTAAGAAACAATTCATTTATACAGTTAGCTGACTGTGCCATGCTTTTTTAATAAATAGTATTAATTCATTACCAGTAAGTACAATAAATATATTTGCTTGTTACTTTTTAAGTTGAGTTTTTTATATTAGGATTTACTTTTTTATTGCATTAGTAAATATTTTTCATTTGTGATAATTTTTATAACTTTCTGCATCCTCACTGTTTTTTTCAGTGGATCTCTCTAAAACTCCTGTTGTCCTGGTATGGTAGGCCTCTGAAAGACTATGAACTCTGGGCATTATGTCATGAGTGTTTATGTACCCTGCAGACTTGCATAGATTATCCAGGTATAGTCTTAATTATCATGAAGTATTTTGCCTAATTATTTATATTTGCTGTGTTAATATTTCCTTTATTCTGTTGATTGAAAGGATCTTGACTTTCATTTTGTGCGCAGATATTTCTATTTTGATTCCCTTAAATTGTGACAAAACTCAATTTGGAGTTTTTCTTCCATATATAGGTGAATGTCTCATATATAG
The DNA here is from genome assembly GCF_027477595.1 of Haemorhous mexicanus. NCBI lineage: Eukaryota > Metazoa > Chordata > Aves > Passeriformes > Fringillidae > Haemorhous > Haemorhous mexicanus. Next base: position 27,879,184 of record NC_082347.1, on the reverse strand, counting down.
GGGTGTTTTTTTTTTTATTCTGAATCTTGATGGCTTTTGCAGCAGAAATTAATCTTTGCCTTCAAGCAGTGAAACAAATTTTAGATATTTTTTGGGAATGGAGAATCTGTACTTTGGCTTTTAAGAAAAACACTTGTGACTTGTATCAAGCAGGAGGAAATAAGTTGTGAAAATCATTGTGACAAATGATTCCTGACCTATTTTCTACAGTACAGGGCTTTGTCATTTTAAAGTCCCCAGGATCTTGTCATGGCATTAGTCCTTCCACATCCCCTATGCTTCAGTTTATAGACAAATTACCAGAAATAAACTTCTGAGAGAGGAAGAGGGAACTGTCCTTTGACTAAATTGGAATATCTTGTGTGCAACTCAGAAGATCATCCTAGATTTCCATGGACATTCTGAATGATGGTTTAGCTTATACTAATGATAAACCTATAGCAGTTCTGATAAACAGAGCTGAGGTTTCCACTACCACCACCCTTTCTTTTCCTTAATTTAAAAAAACTTGCTTTTGAGAGTATGGGCAGGGATGAGTTTGGAACCTTTAAGTGAATATAAACAACTGGATAGTAATGTACAGAAAACTTACTGCATCTCTTTAGATTTCAGCTTCAGTTATTTTATTTCGATTATATAAAACTGCTTAAATGGAGATAAGCCATAGATGAAGATTCTGAACACTTTTAGATTTGTAACCCATAAAACTAAGTATTTAATATACCTTGTAACAGAAGGATTATTTCAGCCTCATAGCATGTTCCTTATGTTTCTCAAGGTTTCAAATAACTGCACATAATGGCTCAGATTCTAATGTAATATGCCTCGCCAGCCTCTGTTACTGCTCTCTTAAGAATGCATGTCTTAAAAATATTAAAAGTTGTCATCTGAACCTTATGTAGCCTGTAGAAGGGAACATAATGATACAAACCACCAAATGGAAAACACTTTACTTAAAAATTCTGTATTTGACAAATAAAGGTATCTTGAAGTTGAATATTGGTTTCAGATTTGGAATGTTTCTGCAAGAGGATTCTCTGCGTGTTCTGAGGGGAGTGGTACATTGTGGAAAGGTTTATAGTGGTGTTACTACCAGACACATACAAAGCTCTCTTGACATTCCTTTTGAATAATACTTACTAAAGGTGAAGCTGATACATATTTTGAATACATCTTGTAAAAATATCCTTTGTCTTGACAATGGTAGAGTGAGACTGGTAGCTGATGAGCCATGGTTAGATATATGAAGCTGGATTATTTTTTATTTATTCACATAGACAGCCTTTTTCTCAAAATCCTTCCTTGATTACACATTTTTCATTATCCTAAGCAGGAATTACCTGGCTAAGAAAGCATATCCCAAAGCTAGCCTCTTCTTCACATATTTGTTAATTCAACTCTGCTACAGAAGTTGTTTGTAACCTGCATTGGGACTTAACTTAATTCCTCTCCTCTTATCAGAGGATGTTGCTTACATGTTGCTCGTGGGTGATTCAGGGAGCCCAGGTGAGGATTCTTGTGTTATACTGAACAAGCTGAGATCTGCTTTGTGTGAGCAGGGCCAGGGGCATTTACAGCTGACCAACAAAGACGAGTGAGCTTGAAGGTGCCTCTGCAGAAATAACCAGCAAAGGGTCTCATTTGGGAAAGCTTTGCTTTTCAACACATATACTTCAGGTCCAACTTAAATATATTTGAAGGTAGTAGACAAGCCTTTATGTTAAGCATATGACAAGCATAGTGAATAATTTAATTTTAGATGTGGTTTGTACAGACAACTAAAAAAACGAAAAGTGTTACTGCCTTTTTTCTTACTTTCTTTTTTTTCTTATTAGACTGCTTCAATTAATTATTTATGAATAAATTAGTATTTGTGTGTCTCTTAGACATCTTTAATATTTTATTTCATAATTAATAAATTTAATGTTTTAATCTCTTATTCAATTTAAGAATCTATTCTTCCAGTACTTTGTTTTTAATAAGAAAACAGTGCATTTGATGGTAGTCTAGAAATAGAGGACTACAGTTGGACTGCAAGAGAGCTACTTACTGGCCAGTTGGCTTAATATATTAAAACATGTTGAATTAAAATGTTCTTTGAAGTTAGCAAACAAATAGACACAGTTTTGCCACTAGATTTTTAAAACCAAATTTATAGGACACAATCTCCTTATCTTAATGTTAAGTTCCTGAAGACCTCAGATCATTTAAAATAGTTTTAGTAGTCCATTATTTCTTTTTTAACAATGGAAAATTTCATGGCCTTGAAAATACTGGCCTATGCAACATTTCTTCACTGAGAAAGAGTGATTATAGCTAGTTGTGAAAAACTGGACTTCATATCCTGTGTCACCCTAGAGGGGTTTTGGATCTGGCCACTTGTGTGTCAGCTTTCTCCAGATGATGACCCTCTATTTTTGTGGGGTTGAAGGAGAAGAAGAGGAGACTTAAACTCTTAGATAAATTGACCATCTTTTATTGGTACCTTGTGAGAAGACTAGAGTATATCTACCTATTGTATTTATTTCTTTTTTTTTTTTTTTATTTCTTTTTTGACCTTCCTTTTCAATGCTGGGTATAAAGAGAATAAACTTCCAGTTTCTTGTCTTTGTTCTGCAGAAATTACTTTGGGTAATTACACAGCTACTCTCTCTTTATTGGCTTGTGTCTGTTCTAGCATAAATGTTATTTAAAGCATCATTTATTTGAGGGTAATTGCTGATACTGTAAATTCTTTGTTAAAATTATTTATTTTTATTAGTGCTAAATAGCTACAAGAACATATACTTATTATGCTTTGCCCTTTTGTGGTTTTTTGGGTTTTTTTTTTTTGCAGTGGTCTTATGTTTGGACTCTGTGCTGATTGACTGCCATGGAAGGATCCTTTTTGCTGCTCCAAAAGCTGAAGGTAAAATGAGAGATTGCATGTTCAGCTTTTATTTCTTTTCAGGGGAAGTGGAGAAGAATGCAAACACCTTACCTTTTGTTTCTGATTTCTTTTCTCATTTAGAATCTTGTGATGTATTTTATTTAGCTCCTGAAATTGAAGAAGAGGATGTGGATACTGAGAAGGTAATGTGGTAGGTTATGTAGATTGCTTTGTACTATATCAAAGGACAGTTTTAGCCCTCTGCTAGTGGGAGAAGAAAGCTAAACTTCTAAGATTGTGTTAATATTTCTCCCAATGTTTCTTGGTTATCTGTGAGGCTTTTTTTGATATATTGATCTCTCATGAAATCAGTTGCTTCTATAATTTTTCCTTCCAGGATTCTTGGAGTAACTGCCAAAAATCTGCTAGTTGATGGTTTTCCATAAGACTTAATTATTTTCAGTTTTTTAGTAAGACAGACTTTTAAATCATTTTTTCACATTCTGAAGGTCACAGTAAGATCATTAACTTAGACTATCTGGGCAAAAGCCCAAGCATTATTCACACTTAGAAGACTGGATAAAAATGTCATTATCAGTATGTTTTTACTATGGAAACATTATGAATGATGGCTTTATCCAATATAATTTTCTTAGAGCTTTTCCCTATAGATAAAAACCATAAGGAGCTTTTGGAACAAAGATAATAAAAATGTCAAATAGCAGGTGAATGTGTCTCCACTGCAACTACTTTTGAATTGCAAACTGTACCACAGTGATCTTAAAAGTCAGGGGAACAGAATTTACAGTACCTTTCTGTTATGTAACAAGAAAAGAGGTTAATTAATATGTGCCTTGTATCACATGAGTTCTTTAGAATTAGGCATAGTAATCATGAATCAGAAAATAAAAGCTCGTAAAATTTTACTAAAAACATTCGATTTTCTGTAAAGCTATCTATAACTAGAAAAATATTTTTATATCTTTCCTAAATTTCTTAAACTGCTTTGATCCAATGTGCATGTCTTTCAAAGGCTTCAGAAGCTTAAACTAACCCTGAAATATAATACAGCAGTTTCACCAGACAGTAGAAATTAATAATCCTAAAATCTTTTTGCCTTGCTTTCTTAGAATATTGGAAGTAATCTGTTTCCTTGTTTTTCTACAGCAATTATTCTATTATATATAGAATAAGCTGATGGGATTTTTTGCCTTTTTCCTGATGGCTGTGTAACTTTCTAGTTATAAACATTCAGTTCAATTTATGGGATGGGAAGACTGTGTAGTGTCAGTCACAGTAACAGAAAAAAGACCTTTCATTGAAGGTTCTGATGGCTTGGATGGCAAGTTTTTCCTAAATAAGTTTAGGGTAATCTTGGAGTTCTAAACCTAAGGGGAAGAAAAATATTTTTGTTTTGATTGAACTGCTTTCTCCATTTCAGGTGGTTTTGTACCTATTAGCTTTTGTTCAATGGTTCAAATGGAACTATTCAAAGGATTATTTTGTTTATAGTGAACTTGTTGTGTTTTGTTCATTGCTGTTCACTTTGCTTAAAAGTGTGCCAGAAAACATTGTTTAATGAGAACACATTGTTTTCTACTGTGCTTATGGTTCTTTTCATTGAGCTTTTGTAATATCCTTCAGAGGCAATGTAAAGTGTGGTGCTTTAAATTTCTTAAAATTGGATTTGTAGTACATGCTAACATATGAAAACTAAACATGAAGTGGACTAAATCTGACTCTGAAAATTGTAATTCTTCAAATGAAACTAGAAAGCTGGTAAAGACCAAGTCCTTTTCAAGGTCCCTCATTGGGGCAACTTCAATTGGTCTAGCTGCAGGTAGCACAGTAATTGCTAAAATAAATATGCGGTGCCTCATTCTTCTGACAGGTGTAATCTTCTCTATAAAATATGACTTGTGCTGGCTAGTGTGTAATTACTGTGTGCCACTTACTTGCTGAATTATCATGACCTTTTTTAAGTAAATTGCAGCTGGCCGCATTTTATGGTAGAACTTTGAAGCTTGCAGCAATCTTTTTACATGAGAAAGGAATTCTTCAAAACAGTTCTAAAATGCATTTTTCCTAGGTAAAGAATAAGACAATTAATGTCTGTTACTCCAACAGTAGAATAATAGCTGCTGTTTTTGGCCCTGCATGCATAACAACTAGATTTTGAAGTGGGCTGGGATTTTCATCAGCACCCTCAAAAGCCAAATGTAATCTGTACTTTAAAAGCTCTAGTAAGTTTTTTTCTTTTTGGCAGGAAATGGGGGGGATTTTTGGATAATTTTCTGGAATTGTTTTTGAAGTGGGGACTTTTTTAGTCTGTTTAAATCTTTCTTGTCTCTTACATTATACCAATAGGTTTGTGTTTATGGCGTTGCTGCAGTTCTGTGGATGGCAGCAAAATACAGTGTTCCACTGAGTCACAAAGTAGTATTGCCAAGAAAATTCAAAAAACTACTTCTGGATATGGCAAGAAAAAACCCTGAAGAAAGACCTTCTCTAACTGCTGCAATTAAGGTTACTAGATTTAGTTGTGCCTAAAGTCTCATTTTAGTGTTTTTAAAATCAAAATAATAACTTAATACTTATAATATGCTGATATCTAATTAAATCATAAGCAGTCACTTTGGGTTTTGTTTTTAAAGTTGCCTCCTTAGGGACACAGAGGGGTGTGTTTTTAATTTATATTGAAATTATCAATGTACTTCGACTTGGAGAAGCTTCCTAAACTTAGATTACTTCTAATTGACTATTTATCTTGACTTTGTCCTTGTCCAAGAATACCTCACTTGATTGAAAACTTATTTACTGACTGAAAGTTACAATTTTTTTTTTAGACATGCAATCATTATTTACTTGAACAAGGTATAAACAGCAAAAGTATTTTGACATTATTGGGTAAACCCATCTTTAAGGTAAGAGTGCCACCTTTCTTTAATTTTGTATGTTTTTTCAATTAATTCTGTAAATGTATTCCAGTAAGATTTTGTTGCCTGCAAGTGTAGCTATATTTTGGGTTTGGTTTTGTTGGTGTGATTTTTTTGGTTGTTTTGGTTTGGTTTTTTTTAGTGTATTTTCAAGTAGTCTGTAAGTGTTGCCTTTTCCTAGTTCTTGCTGTTGGAGTGATTACTCCACAGACTGTGATGCTCTGACTCCACAGTCTATATGGGTGAAGAACAAGTAACTAATTTCATAATCCCTCTTTTTATTTACCACCCCACAGAAGAAATTGATATATAATTGTTGGGTTCTGTTTGGGTTTCTATAATTCACACACGATTCAGTCAATCCATGGAACTGAGTTTATTCAAAAATTTGAGTACCAAGTTATCAAGATTTCTAAACAATTCTACCAGTCCTTAGACTTCTGTATGCAATTTTTTTAATTCCTCACCTTGGCATGACTAGGTTGTTGCAATATTCAAGGTGTATATGAGGATTGGGGATTTTTTTTTAATAATGTGCTAAGCAGAATTTGAAAAAAGAAAATGCTAATAACATCAATTTGGGCTTCAATGTTTATTGTTAGGCTGTTGAGGAAGAAGTCTTGTTTCATGATCACATCACTTTTGAATTTACAAATAAGAAACATGAAATGGACCCTTCAGAGTCAAGTCCAGGTAAGCAGTCAGGCTCTGACATGTCTGCTCTGGTTTAGTATTCTCTAGTTCAGTTCTCCACACAAGATTTTCTGTCTGAAATGCAATTGTTTTTCTATCTAAATTTATTGTTACTTACTTTACATTTATATTTTACATATTGATCATCTTTCTGTGTTTTTGCTTTTAGGATTTGTGCCTTTTACCAGTGAAAGTAAACTTGTAGCAGTTAAAGGACCAGTACCATGCCAGATTTCACTAAATTGTGAGAAAGCAACATTACCTGTTGCATTCACCTCTCCTGCAACTCACTTTAAGCCTATTATTTTGCAACAAGATGCAAATATAACAAAGTTAGTATATCCTAAAGCAGAATAAGTTAAAGATTAAATGTCATTGTTAAATCTATTTGAATTTTCCTTTAAAAATTCTTTGGGTTTTTTTTTCAGAGAGGTTCAAACACCAGTTTCTGACCAATTCAAGAAAGAGACAAGGAAAGAAAAACATATGAACAACAAATCAGGCTATATAGAAGACTTCAAAAGCTGTGGTATTGAGGATACAGGTGTTATTAAAACTGTTCCTGAAACACCTGAGTGTGATTTACAAGTTCCAGGCCACTCATTCCAGATGTCTTCAGAAGAGCAAAACTCAGGCAAAATGTTTGCTTCTACAGTTACATTACCATCACCATCTGATTCCTCACATGCTCTACAAGAGAAGAGCTTTTTATCTGAAGATCCCTCCAGCTCTTTAGCTTGTCCTACATCTCCTAATTTTCTTCACATAAATAACATCATTCTCAAACAGGACTCAGAGAAAAGAGTTCTGACATTTGTACCAGTGCATTTGGCTGTATCAGAGCAAATACCAAATAAGCCTCTTCGCTCAAGAATTGCTTATGATTGCTATCACAGCTTGCCAGTGCTACTTTCAAGTACTATTGCAAGTTATAAAATGAGCATGCAAGCAGCAAATGATGCCTCCCTTTGCAATGTGCAAAGTTATGAGACTACTAATACAGAGAACTGGTTTGATAAAAGTAGCCCAGTTATTCAAGCCAACTGCCAAGAAACTGAGTGTGCTACCAGCATAGACAGTTTTTTCACTGAACAAGAATCCACACCATGTACTTCAGTGAGTAAAGACAGCTGTAATTTCTTCAGTGATGAAGTCGTGCCCCATCAGAACACAACAAATGACACTTTACTACAGGAAGTGATTCATCTTATACAAGAGGAGTTTGCATTTGATGGTTATTTAGAGAATGGAGCTGAAGTTTTTGATATGGGTATGTGCATTTTCTTCTGTATGTTATTATCATTGATTTGTAAGAATATTGCTATTAATTTTTTTCTCCTTCTTTTATTTTTTCTGTTCTTTTTGTTTTAAATAAGGTAACTTCATTTTAAACTTAAAGGGAATTAAGTTTGGTGTGTTCTCTGATAGAATTTGTGAGAAGTTTTGTGACCTCTACTGGGATGAAAAGTTACTGGAGAATCTCTATCAGGTAGTAAATGGAGAAAGATCTTCACATTTAGGGTAGGTGTTTTTCAACTTTGACCTTCTTACATTTGAATTTAATGCTTTTATCCCTGCTTTGTAGGAGCAGGAAAGAATTTATATTTTCTCTTCAGGTATTCGTGCTTCTTTCCTGTAAACTGTTCATTTCACAGTTTGAGGTTTTTCAAAGCTTTTTCCATGGCAAATAGTGCTTAATGGTTCAGTCAAAAATATTTTCTACCATCGTTTTCTGTAACTCCATCTTAGGATACCTGAATAATGGAAACCCAATTCTGATCAATTACAACCATTGATGGAGAGCTTCATAGTCCTGTTCAAAGGAGACTTTAATCAGAAGTATAATGTTACTACTGTTCATTTTATTTATTCTGTTTGGTATTAGTTCTTTATACATCATGTTTTCTAATCACACCCAAGAGGAAATTAATTTAGCTTTGCTAGAAATATTTTGTTTAACTGGTTTGACTCGGTGTTCCTCCTGGCAGTGTTTTATAAGTAGCCTGTTAAGTGACAAAAACCAGCTAAATTCCTTTCCAATTTTTCTTATTTAATTTTCAATGGCATATGTATCTACCTGAAAAACAATTTTTAAATTCTTGTTTTGCTGCAGCGTCCAAATGTAGCACTTTTGTAAAAGTGTCTTGCTGAAGACTGTTGAAAAATGTAATAGATTTATGTCAAAGTTAATTTGGGGGGTTTTTGAACTATAAATTTCAAGTTTTGACAAAGAAGCTTAGTAGATATAATTTAGAAAAACTTCATTGTTGAAAGGTGTGTAATCCTTACAGCAAATTTCAGAGATAATAGATTATGATCTCCAAATACCCAGCCTTGGCATGCTGGCCTATTTCCCATTTGAGTTGGGATTTTTAAGGAGATATTAAAAATTGGTTGGAAGTTAAGCCCTTAGTTCCCCAAAGTTCAGTGATATGGTAGGAGAAACCTGAGCTGTTGCAGCTAAATTACTGAGATGTATGAAGGGTTATCCTGTATATGAACTTTTGTTACAAAGTAGTTTTTAATGGTGAGAGATCATAATTTATTATCCGGAGAAAAATGCAGGTCTAGCTTTACATCACATGCAAGGCCTGTCTTAAAATATCTCTCAGACACTGCTTACTGAACATTGGTTTGACAAAGACTATTGCAGTTTTTCATGTTAGCTTCTATGATTTAGATTATGATTATGATTCTAACTAGGGATGACTTAGAGTCAATTTTATCCAGAGGTTGAATCCTGAGTGAAAAACCCACTACAGTACATTGCAGCCTGTAGTTGTACTTTCTGTCTGCGTGTGCTCTGATCCTTCTGTTGAAGTTTTGCCAAATGCTGTACAGGAAGTCTCTATCTTACTGTACTTGAATAGCCATTTGAACATTTTTTTCTCATAAAATAACAACTGCAGCTGAACATGAAAATTTTAGGATTAGATAAATGCTATGAAGCTTTTTATGTGCATGATAGAGTCACTTGCAAGATCTCATTTTACTGATGTAAAAATAAAAGTATAGGAAATATTAATTTTTCCTAGTCTCCTTGTATTTTCAGCATAACTGAGGCAGATGAAGCAAAATGCAACAATATATTCCAAGATGTGAAGAAATCTGAAAGCTGTTTGGCAAGCAGTGATCAGACAGAGGGTGAGAAGGGACTTCATGTTTCTAGATCTTTGTGAGTGCTGGGAATCTATCAGTGTCAGAAGCTTTGAGACACTTTGCTTGTGTCTTCAGGAAAGTACTCTCTTTTAACAGTTACAGATGTTTCACTGAATCTGAACATTATCAATGCCTTAAGGACATAAATATCTTTTATATAAAGCTGACATATGACCCAGTGTTATTTTGTGGGATGTCATTTACTAACTTACTTTTATTTAAAAAGTTGAAAACCCTAAGGGTGGTAACTGCTGTGTGTGGTTTTCTTGTGTTTGAGTACATAGTCTCATGTCTACTGTATAAGTGGATTGTTTATTTATACTTCTTCAGTTTGGACTTTACATTTCTCCTGACACACTTTGTGATTGAAAGTTTACAAAATATCTGTCTTTCAGTAACTGAACTCAAAACTGAGCTGGGACTGGTGAATCCTAATATTACAACAAAACCATTACCCTTTCTAGGCTTGGTACATTGATGGACAGCCTCTATTTGGTTGCTGATTTACCAGTGTTAGTTTTTTTTCCAAGATAGTTCATCCAAATTTCAGCATTTAAACTTGGTTACTTCTCTGTTTTGAGCAAAGTGAAAATGTGTGTGCTTTACAGAAGGGCTTATACACTTGTATTGTTCATTTTTATAGCAAAACATAAATTTGTAATTTTTCACTTGGTTGCTGTTGTTCAATGTTGCAGTTTTCCATTTTGGCTCAGAATGGTTGCAAATGTAGAGCCAGACTTTACCATGGAGTGAGTGATTTCTTTGCATCAGGAAATTAGCTTTGTTTGACTCCAAAGTGGCAAATCTAAGCCCTGGAGGGTTGGTCAGGTGAAAAGGGAGACTTTTGGCAGGTATAAATGCTCCTGTCAACATTATGCCAGTCCCTGAAGGCTGGTAGTAGTTGTTACAACTGAAAAAATGCCCCATCATAACTCAATGGATTGAGTCCTGTAGGAGTAGAGAGGTTAACATCTATTTGCTATATTAGGTATTCTTGCTCTTTCTGTATGGAATAAAAGCTTCAAGACTTACAGATGGAAAAAACCTCAAAAGCTAAACATTTTACTAATGTGTTCTTAGGTCTGATATATTTAACTTCTGTTTTAAAGTTTCTCAGTGTTGTTTAAATGCTTGTTGCATATGCATGGAAAATATTTTGTGCTTTTCAGAAATTTATTGCTTTACTATTGCTTAATAGTTCTGAAATGTTTTTAACCTTTATCATTTTACAATGTGTAGTTGAGAAAAAAAAATGTTAAGTCACAATAAGCATCTAAACCTAAAGTCACAATAAGCATCTAAACCCACTGTTAGAGCTCATAGTCTCATAGCAGTGTTTTGTATGTATCATATTTAAGCTCAATAAGGCATGCATTACAGCATATGACCATTATTTATTTTCCCCTGCACACCTTCTTTAGGAAAAGGGGAAGACTTTGATGTGAAGGCTGAGCCTGTGATAAAAACATCATTAGCTGAAATGGATTTTGATGAGTCACCTTTGGATAATATCAAAAAAGAATTGACTCTGCAGAGTACAGTCCCCATAGCAAAAGAGCAGCAATATTTGCAAAGCAACGGCTGTGGTCCAAGCTTTGCAGAAGAAAATACAAGTTCAGAGGAACAGGCCATGATAAAGACAGCTGGAAACAGCTACCTGACATCTCCCAATCTACCTGACTTTTGTGGCTGTAGTCCTGGTTGGAGCAGTGCATTTTATGGAGCTGAATGTTTTGATTCAGAAGTTCATAGTTACTTGAAAAACCTTGGAAAGCAGAAATCAAGTGAGTCACAAAATATAGATGCTAAAAAAGTGGTGAGTATATTGATTTTAAATCCTTAAGATACATCTTGCTGGTTAAAAGTGTGATAAAATTTGTTCTGTTATAGTGAATCAAAACACCATTTCATTTTTAAATATTGACTCTTAAGCAGTTTCAGATCCTCAGGATTTGTTGTGTCTTGGCGATAAACCACAGGAGAGGTGTAGTATTCCAAAATAAAGCACGCTGACACAAATGTGCAATCACCAATCTACAACCCATTTTCTGCTCTTAAAATTGACTGGAAAAGCACTGTCTGCCCTTTGCACCAACCCCATGGTGGTGATACTGTAGGAAAGAGCTAAGAATGACTGTGACTGGAGCACATCACAGGCATAGAGCTTTATCAAAAGTTTTTATACTCTAGACCTACCTGAATTGGAAAATGTTGTGAAATATACAGAGAATTTGCCTCTGATTTCATTGCTACTCACCATTGTACTCTTGCCAATCCCCAGATTTTTTAGGGGCCAAACAACTTTGTCCACCAGATTCCAAATGGTCACTCCTTCTAATTCCCTTTCTGTTTAGATAGTCTCTTAATCACCTTGATTTTGTTTTAATTGATGAAGCAAAAGCAGACCTTGAAGTAAAAGCAAGCAGCTTCCAATTAGAATCTGGGTAATAGCTTTCCTGTGCTTCCCCTGTTCTCTATGTAATGCCTCTGTAGGAGAACCTCTTTTGAAAATCCAGGGGGCTTTTATGTCTCTATGCTAATGAATTATGTTGTTAAACCTTTTGAGCTTTTCTGAAAAACAGTGACCGGTTTTTCTTAAGCTCAAATTAATTTTTAGCAAGTCCATCCCATTAAAGCTAACCTATTTACCAATCTGTTGTTTGATATGTTAGCTCGAGCTGTGTGTTTTCTGATCATTCTGCTTGTGGGAGTTGTCTGCTGCATTCTGTGAACTTACTGCATTTAAAATGCTATTTCATGTAACTGGGTCACTGGTAGTTAACTTAGGACCCAAGTGCAAAAGTCACCTCTTTTATAAAGCACAACATACATCATGTTTGTTTTTTCATAATAAATCAGAAGCTGAACCCGAAGTGGATGGCCCATTTTTACTGGCTGGTAATGTAATGAAACCTTTGATATGCAAACAATTATAAATGTAAATGTTTGCTTTTAAATTTATATATTTTGAGGGGCCTGACATACTTTCATTTCTACTCATTGCTTAAGTTACATAATTCTATAGAAATTTAATTTCATTTTTTCAATTTTGTGAAATACATAAAAAGAAAATATGAAAGTTGAACTTTGAAATTTATATGTCCTTTATTTCTAGAGCAGCTCTCTTGTCTGCCTTCTGACTTGGTTGTATATTATCATGTAATTATACTTGTTTGGAAGTCATTGATTTCAGTCAGACTTTCAGTTCTTGCTGCAAATATAGGTCAGCTGTTTAAAAATGTTTAAAATGTTTCTAGGGCCTGCACTAAATTCAGAACATACAAATTTTAATTCTGGATTACTTCTGATTTTAAGTTTTAAAAATACTCTTGAAAACAACCAGATAAATGCAATTATAACTAAAGGCATATTTATGTGAACTAATTCAGACAAACTTCCACACAGTCTGATCATACACAAACTTGCTCCGGTTCTTAACTTGCAGAACTGTGACATCACTGATGCTTTTCTGGGAACAGGTAACTCCTGCTGTATCTTGCCTGTAAACACAGATGTGAAAGGTAGTTTTTCATTGTTAATAACATATTCTTGTCTGTTTGGATGTTCTTTTTTCTTCATACAAAATAATTCTCTTCTAAAACTTCACTTTCTTACTAGAACTGCCTTCTGCTTATAATTCTGATCAGAATCCTATTTCTTTTTAAATAGGAACTAGAACAATTGCTAATGATGGAGACAAAAAATTACAGAAAGACCATAAAGTTTTACCAGAAACTATTGCAGAAAGAAAGAAGAAGCAAAGGTAAGATTACAGCAACTTGCCAGTAATAAAATGGCTGCATGGTGCTTTTAAGGACCTGCTCTGTAAATCTGAATCATTGATGTTCTTATGCCATTTATTTTAAATCTAAAGGTCCTGAAACTAAATCTATGTTGCCCAAACTGAGAGGACAGCTACAGGAGATGAAATCAAAAGTGCAGTTTCTTGAACTGGTAAAGAAATATGTGCAGGCAAGTCAGACTTTATTTCACTTGTGCTTCATTTGTCATTTCATTACTGTATCAGTGTAACTGGCTGCTCAGATCACTATATGAAATTTGAAATGGTTTGTGTCAAACTGCCAAATTAAGATCCAAAAGAATTGTTAAAGGTAATTGCTACTAGTATTGCTTAAAAAGAAAAAAAAAAATTGTATGAAATGCAATTTGTCTTTAAATCGATTGCATTTTGTGTGACTTCACCTCTCTACCTTCTTGTTTTATCATGCCTTTCTTCTTTGAGCAGATGATGTATGCAGAGCAGTGGGGTGTGGAATCCTATGTGCTGCCTACAGTCATTCACAATGGGAAAGCTGACACCATGGACATGGCACCTATGGATGAATCATCATTGCTGCTTTACTATAACACAGAGAAACACCAGTGTAACAATCAAAATGGAGTGAGAGTTCTGCAGGCCGGTACACCACTTGGTTTAATGGCTTATTTATATTCTAGGTATAATATATTTTACACATAAATTGGGAGTGGGTTGAAGCATAGTTGCTAAATCAGGAAAAACTTGTTTCTGTGATGAATCCTAGTTACTCAACATTTAATAAATTCTCCTCTCTTCTTCATCAAGTTGTGTCATTTCCATGAACACTCCTTTACAGAAAGGGAGATGAAAATGTCTAAAGATCAGCTGGCTTTCATTTAAAGTATTTGATAATAAATATAAAACAAGGAATTTTAAACTTTTTAGTCTTTGACTTACTTGAGGCTTGCTCTGATAATTGCCATGGAATCAAGACTTTAAGTTATTGTCAGCAGTACAGCAATTCTTCAAATAATCATATAATTTGGTAATTCTTATTAATAAGGTCTAGATATGAATATGTTTAGGTTCGTTTCTACAGATTGTTGCCCCAATAATCAGTCCTTGGCACTGATTAAGATGCAGCCTTGTCTCAGGGTTTAAATGGGGACAGTGGTGTCCTTCAACTCTGGTGAGGGCAGTGTTGCTTTAAGGTACCTAAACTGTAACAGTGTGAAGGATGGAAATTGCCAGAGGCTCCATCAGACTTGTGCCACTCTAGAGGGAGCAATTTCCTCCCACCTGCTTCTCCCAGTTCATCCTGACTCTTGAGACCCAGTTACACTGAGTGCTGCTTTTCCTGGTAGTGAGTATTTTGCACAAAGTGAAGGAAATGTTTTAGAATTGGACTTTCCACATTCATCAAACCCAAATTTCCTTGGTCAGCTGTAAGCCAATAGGGAGAAAAGACAATTAACCTGTGTTAAGACCTTGAGAGTGTGTGTATATAAAAAAATAAAATGCCCTCATTTTTAATGTGTATAATAAGTGTATTCTGTTGTTAAAGTAACTACTCTAATTAGAGCTACAGGGAATATTTTCTTGCTTAAGTATCTACTTCCTATGCTGTTATTATAATAAAAATGCTTTAAAGCAGCATCAAGTTAGATGATAGAAGAAAAAGAAAATGTAATATGTTCTTCCATATTATTTAGATTGTGCCTTAATAATAGAAAAGTCAAAGTGGTTATTCACAAGATTGAAAGTAGAGAAACTCTTTATAAAACAAATTATGCTTTCAGGGTTGGCAATCACAGTACTGGATGTGTAAAAATAATTTTAATAAGAACCAAGGTTTTATGAAGAGCTTGAGAATTTAAAATGCCTATTCTTGATATTTTGAGGATTTTTTTTTCTGTTGCTGTACTTGAATGCAAGTTGAAGATGTGTTCTGGCTTGTCTGAAGTTTTTCTTGTGCTTTACAGAAATGCCTTTTTAGAAGGTTATGTACAGCAGTTTCTTTACACATTTCGCTATTTCTGCACACAAGAAGAATTTTTGCAGTTTCTTCTTGATAGAATCAGCAGCACTTTATCCAGGTACAGTAGATTCTCACAAGTAACTTTATCAAAGCACAATTGAGTTTCCTCCCAATAACAAATTGCTGTTTCTCAAAAGTCCTACTTAATTAAAATGAATTTGTACGTTTGGTTTTCTAAGATTCCCTTATAAGTGAGAGCAAAATGAGAGCAAGAGCTGCATCTGACAATGTGCTTACTTCTCAGTTCTGCTTCTCACTTTTACCAGTGATCCACTAATAGGTTGAAATTACAACCCCAGCTTTGTTTCCATAGAGCCATGGACTCTAGAGACATGAAAATTAGGAATTTAGGATACTACATTAAATACCAAATGAACTTGGGGGTTTTGTCAATGCTTATTTTTAAATTGGAATTGGATATCAATTCTGGCATAGTAAGTTTCTTTTTCTTCTCCCCAGTGCAAGCCTGGATCCTTCCACGCCCCTTACCAAAATATGTAACCGCAGTTTCTACATCCTGCAGGCATGGATTGAAGACTGTTACAGTGTAGACTTTGCAACAAATACTGATCTTCTAGGTACCCTAAAAGAATTTATTTCTTCCAAGGTAATTCAGAATTTCAGTAGACCCTTTAAGAAAAAAAAAAAAAAAAAAAAAAAGTCAGTTATGGGATATGTAACATAGTTATTGCAAAAAGCTGCCCTAAGTACAATTAAAGTAACTGAAATAAAGTAATGCTGTATTTGACAGCTATGTTCAGTATGTCTGGTTTTGGATGGGTAAGAATCTTACAACTGTATTGTAACTTGCTTATAATTTCTGGAAATTGAGTTCTGTGTTCTTTAGCCTATTTTGCATTCCCAGGTTGCTTCATTAAATGGCTACGGGGAGCGCTTGTTGTCACTGCTCGAGGATGCCTCTGCCAGGAAAAGTGGCTGTGCTGATCTGTGCTCTGGTGTGGACAAATGTAAAGAGGAGAGTGAGGAAGGCAGAAAAACATTACATTCCCTATGTAAAAAGCTCTCAGAAGATGTTTCCAGAAAGGTGTGTCTTTTCTTCAGACTGCAGTGTATGGAGCACATTTCCATGTATTATGTTTTGACAAAAACAGAAGTGTCCAACTTAGAGTCCAGAACTACTTAGTAAGAATGATTACCTGCATTGATACCTGTAAAAATGATACCTGCATTTTAAATTTTCTTTTGAAAGTATGTAAGATTCAGACAGTTCTGTAACCATGACAATAATCTTTAGTTTTAACTCCTGACAGCTGTTTCAGTAATCACAGATCAGATAATCAAAATTTTGAGAGTGGAATTCTTCATTCTTGACACTAGCATGTGACTCATAGTTATTAGGAAACCTTTGCCCCCTTGTCAACCATTAATGCTTTTTGTAAGCATCTTTGTAAGTCTATAAATACAAGAAAACAGCAGGAGCTACAAGGTTCCCTGCTAGAACCTCAAAGCTTGTAGCAAGAACTTGTCTGAACTTTTGTCTGTATTTACTATTTTATTGTGTTCTACAGCCCCAGAAACCAGAACATACTGCAGGCTTTTCCCAAAACCAGATCTCTTTACAGAGGGACCAAAATAACATGTGGAAGTCAAATATATCAGTAATTTGCAAGCTGAATTAAACATCAGCCTCGTGATAAAGGTGCACAATTCCATGGGTATACCAGGGATGCAGCCAAGAAAGGGCAAACAGAGTAGAGGAGCAGGGACTTTTTTTACTGTCACTGCACAATAATGATAATGGACAATGGAAGAAGGGAAAAGAATGAAAAAACAAGTGTTTTTTGGAAAGGGATGTTTGATTCTATGCAAAAAGAAGTAAAATATTTTATGGCAGCAATCTTGAATATGCAGAGGTTTGTTTGAAATACTGATTGTTGATTGAGATCTGGCAGCCTCCTGCTTAGACTCATCCACTGTGCATATTATATTAGCTTAAAATAGCAGTGTTGAGTAAACCAATTTGTTCTGGGCTAACCTTGGAGGTTAGCTGAAGAGTTTTGCATGCACAAAGGTGTTTCTCTTAACAACACTTTCTTGAAAGTTACATCAAGGGGAGACTTAGTTGTGTTTTAGAGAAGTTGTAACCTTACATTTATTTTTTCTGCAGAACTTCTACTGGAAGCTATCCAAAGGTATGGGACCAATTGCACAGTATCAGAGAGAGCGACTGCGCACAGGTTCAGCAGTTTTGCCAAAGCCCTGCTGCAGCAGTTTCACAGAAGATTCCTCAGTCTCCTTAGCCAGAGCAGATGAAGTGGGACCAGTTCTCTTGACTGAGTGCAGTGCCCAGCAGCTTTCTTGGCAGCTGACCCTACTGCAACAGGTACAAAGGTCTAGGGTTATTTGGAAGTACAAATAATATCTATCTTCTTACTCCTTCTCTGATTTCTTTATCATTTCCCAACCTTGTTTCAAGTTTATTTCATACCATTTTATAAGACTTTGAATTAAAACTTTTCTCTTAAATCTCTACAGTGAAATTTAGAATATCTAATGTTATTCTTAGTCTGTGATCCCTCTCATAATTCATGCAGGTGGGGTGGGAGGAGGACCATACTCTGTCATTTTTATCCCCAAGCATTTTAAAAGAACTGTTAGAACTAACAGCAGATATATCTTGCTTTTTTTGTTTAGGAAATATTTAATAAATGTCATCCAGTACACTTCCTAAATTCCAGAGCACTTGGTGTTAAAGACAAATATGTTGCTGTGCCAAAGTAAGTTGCTTGTTTTAACTACACTTTGATTCTGTTGATGCACAATAACTTAGAGTGTTACACTTTTAATACAGCCAGAAACAGAGAAACAATTTAAATACTTAGTATTTTTTTACAGACTAGGTAGCCTGCTTATATGGGTTATTCAATTGCAGGTGATCTCACATGTGGATACAAGTATGTACCTATAGCACATGCATGTATGTGGAAGGCCACATTTCCCAGGTCATTTCTTTGAAATCTGAAGTGAGTTGAGGCCAAAAGTTCTTGTTTTTAAGAATTGACATTGGGGGTTGCTTGAAAGGTTTCATTTTTGGCAGGGAAAAAATGTCATGGAGTCTGAAGTAGAGATGTGGTCATGAATGTGTGTATGTATATAAAATCTCAAAGACATGTATGGTTTTACAGAATAGCTGAGGTTGGAAGGGACCTCTCAAGATATGTAGTCCAACCACTCTGCTGAGAGCAAGGTCAGCTGGACTAGGTTGCCCAGGTTGTATGCAGTTGGGTTTTCAACGTGGATGGAGACTCCACAGCTTCTCTGTATTCGTCTCCCTTCTGCATGTTAGGGAGATTAAATATTGGTATTCAGAGATACACAGGAATTTTCCTATAGTTACTGGAGTGATTACCAACCTAGTTAAATTATTTGCTCCTCAGTAATTAAAGTTTTCATCCAACCACATAGACCTAATTATTTTTATGATGGTCTACTTCTTACATACTCAGTGGGTTCAGTTAGCTTCTAATTAGTGGTTGTTAATTGCACTACCTATGGTGGATTTTTGCTTCTAAGGATAGGGAATGACCATCTAAAGCAACTCAGGTTGTTCAATGGCCAAGATTAGATCACCTGGTTTGTACAGATTTTGGGGCTCAGTCATGGGAAACAACATGTGTGGTGCCACTTGATATCAGGCTAAGTTTCTTATGTGGCTGCAGTTCTCGAGTTTGGGTTTCTGACTGTTGTTTTGTGTCACATTGGCTGGGATTTTATTATGCACTAATGAAAGTGGTGAAAGTGTTTTTATGGACAGAAATGTATCCTGTAAATGCTTTTTTTTTGATCAGATACACTTACCTTGTAATTTTATGGAAGAAAAAGTAACATGGCTCACTGCATAGGTCATGAAGTATAAAATCAGTATGCCAAGCAATACAAAATTATTTTAAATTATTAGAACCTGACATCTGCACAATCAAGGTTTTCTTTAAAAATCCAATATCAGCCAGAATTATTTTTGCCTTTTTTGTTTTCTGTATTTTCCTTAGGGCAGTTTCAGCTGAGACAGTTTCCCTTAAAGTCTGTAATCTCTTTCTGTCGAAGTGCATACAAGACCAGTACCTTCTGCAATTATTGAAAAATGCAGACAGCATCAGCACTTGGGTTGCTGCTGAAATTGTAACATGTCACACAACTAAGGTTTGTCATTGTTTATTGTACTATTAACTACAAAACAGTTATGTATTTGTCATTATCTATAACTTGTTATGTAGCAAACCTGCAAGAAATAGTCTGAAATACACCTCTGAGTGGGCAGTTAACAATTTGGTTTGTTGTCACAAAGAGGGTCTTGGATGCTTTTTAGCAGCAGGTGTCAAAATCTTATAGAATGTAAGAAATGGATTGTCTGAGGGGAATAATGGTCAAACTTTCTTCAAGGACACCTGAGTGACAGGAAGGGATAAACTGTGTGAAGGGAAATGTTACTACAGTCAGCAATTTTGATAACAAATTGAAAAGGAAATACAACTTCTTCCTTCTCATTTAATTTTATTACGTAGATTTACTATTTATATGTGTATATGATATATATCTTAATTTTTTTCCAGCGGCAGGTGAGCTTGTTATCAAAATTTCTTCTTATAGCAAAATGCTGCTATGAGCAAAGAAATTTTGCTACTGCAATGCAAATCCTAGCAGGCTTGGAAAATCTTATTGTACGACAGTTGCCAGTAAGTTTGGGACTCTGTTCTCTAACCATTTTGCTTAATATAATATTGTTCTAATATAGACACTAATGTGAAAAAAATATATATATTCTGTTTTATTGTAAGGCCTGGAAAATTCTACCTGCAAAAGTAGCTGAGATAATGGAGGAGCTCAAGGCTGTTGAGGTATAGTATAAAGCTCTTAATGCAAAATTACATCTTTGGGGTTGGAGAAGGTGCAAGATCTGCTTAAATGGCTGTCTCTGCAGGGTGGAAACCATAAATATTACTTTTAATTGTGAGTTTAAATTGATTGAAGACTTTTTACTCCTAATACAAGAGTTTACATAAATTTTAATCTCTGTATTTCTTTAACATTTGTCCTGTGTGACAAACCAAAATTTCAAAAGCAAGCTAAAACATTAGATATGCTATACTGCATTAGAAGATTTCTGCAGAAGCTTTGCAGCAGTAATGTGTTTTGAAAAATCTTAAGTGCCTATTTTATTATAGGCATTCTTTTATTGCTCCGTACAATTTTGAAACATAGTGAGATTTTAAAATGCAGTTTTGCCTGTAATTTAGAGCAATGAAAATTATGTATGAAATATCTTTTGATTAAAGTTACTTTATTTGTGTACTTTAAAAACTTTGCCACCAGATGAATTCATAGTGTTGTCTTCAACTTTTGTGCCAGAATTTAATATTCATGACAAATAAACAGATAGTGTTAAGTACATGGAGAACTTTTAAAACCGTCCCCAAGACTTAATGTGAGATTAATCTGTGTGCATTTTTTAACTAGGTGTTTTTGAAAAGTGATAGCTTATGTCTGATGGAAGGAGACAGGTTCAAAACTCTTCCAACAATTCCATCAGCCCATGTTTTAGCTATGCATGTCCAGCAACTTGAAACTGGAGGATTCACAATGACAAATGGAGCTCACAAGTGGACTAAACTTAGGTAATTATTTTAATTATGTACATATATCACCTATGTTTTTTTATTATTGTCTAATGAGATAATGAGAGCTAATGCAGCATTTCAAAATTAACAGTTCAAATAGTTTCATTTGTTTAGACATGTAACTAGAGATACATATACAATAGAACAAAGTGCTGGATGCCTTTGATTTTCCTTTAAGGTTTGTTTTTTGTTTTATGCTTTTGTTTTTATCATCAGCAGAACTAATCTTTTTTACCATATTCTCTTACAAGAAATATTGCAAAAGTTGTGAGCCAAGTTCATGCCTTTCAAGAGAATCCTTATACATATGCACCAGATTTCAAGCTGCAGTCTTACCTCAGACAAAGAATAACTCGTTTTAAAGATGCAGACATTTCTGCCTTGGCAGCTGACAACTGTGCCAACTTCCATCAGATACCAGCAGAAAAACATTCTCGAAAAATTCAGGACACACTGCGCCGGATGAAAGCAACATTTCAGTAATTATTTATGTTTCACTTGTTCTATTCTGGGTCTAGACTGTAAAACTGGATTAAGTTGACTTCATCTACTGGACCTACTTCCAAGAAAATACTTAAGTGAAGCAACATAAGATGCTTTCTCAAGTTGAAATTATTATATTTCATAACACGGAATTATAAAATGCTGACTAATGAAATTTGAATCACTGGCAACTGAATGGCAGATCAAAAGAATTTAAAAAGAGAGATAAAATTAAAGAGAGTATAGATGAAAAGGCTTATTAATTTTGTCACTCTTCTTTAGCATAAATAATTAATTAGCCTGAATACCAATATCTAAAAAATACTCTGGGAAAAAGTTCAAATTCCAGCTTCTGTTGCCAAGTTGGCCTAGGAGAGTTCAAAACATAGTACATTAAATGTTGAATCTATTTTTATACAAACACAGTACACTTATATCCTGTCACATTGTGCATATAATTCAGAAACTCAGATCCTCTGCTATTCATTAACTGTTGGTGTGTCTTGCTTTTATGTTGTGTATTATGAAAACTGTAGCTGACATAAATAATTGGCTGTCTATTTTTCCTACCAAGGAAGGAGAGGAATGCTATTGTTCAACAGGTTTTTTTTAGTTTGATTTTAAAGTCATCAGACTAACCTGTTTCCAAATGAAAGTAAGATCTGAATGTAAGTATCACCAATTTGTTGCTCTGCTTCTGCACTCCTGGCATTGTGAAGACATTAAATGTGAAATTGCTTTTTTCATCTGTATTTGGCACAAGAGTCACTTTGCCAATTTATGTCTGTCTTCACATTTAAGTATGGCTTTTGCTCCTGAGGTTGTTTTTGTAGTGCTCCAGCAGCATCCAATAGAAGATAACCATGTGAAATTTGGATCTGCAGCTTGTATAACTGTGGTGCTAACCTATTCATAGAGCTTATACTTGCAAGACCTTCTAAATGACCATGAAATGTGTTGCTATTGCTAGAAAATGTGTTGAGTTACCCAGGTTTATGCAGGGCCAGAAGGTTAAGGCTAAAAATTAGTTAAAAATACAAGTATTTCTACCAGAGGGAGCAATGGTACTGTTGAATGAAGTAGGGAAGGGTAAGAAACATTTAAGCACTGTTCTGAAACTGATTTACTTAGAACTGTGGTAAAAAAATTAAAAAGAAAATGTTTTGAGAGAAGTGAAGGGCAAATGTGAATTAAGTATCTCATGGAGTGTTAGTGACAGAGAAGAATAACGATGTAAGAAATGGGAGCATGTACATGTCTGGTGTTTTGCAGTTCTATTGTTGTGTTTGACAGAAATGCATGTGCACATGCTAAACTGTAGCTTTCTCAATGTATAAGAGGAAGGCTTCTCCTTTTCTTTGTCAGTAACAGCAATATTACATCTCAACCCTCTTTCATCTTCCTCAGTAAAAATACGGTGTGTCCATATTTTCCTTTAAATATTCAGTTACTTTTTCTTACTAATACAATACTACTAACTTTTGGCTCTTAATGGTTTAAACACTGAAGAACTCAGTCCTCAACAGGGTTTTCTTGCTTTTGTCCTACTTTTAATATGATTTATTTTGTTTACCATATGTAGGTTTAACATGTCATTAATTATAGTATTCTGACTTACCCTTAGGGAAGTAAATATGTTGCTATTTCTCTAAAGATTGTCAAATGCGAAAACATTTAATATTTACTTCCTACCTTTATGATTTAAGAATGTTATCTTCAGAGATACATTTCACATATTTTTCTCTGTATGCATTTATTTTAAATAATTGATTTTGTTAGTAGTTATTTGGGGTTTTGTCAATTAAAAATTACCATTTGCTTAAACCCACACCTTGCCTTTGAATGACAGTAAAATTTTAAGTAGCATAAGT
Source organism: Haemorhous mexicanus (assembly GCF_027477595.1). Classification (NCBI taxonomy): domain Eukaryota; kingdom Metazoa; phylum Chordata; class Aves; order Passeriformes; family Fringillidae; genus Haemorhous; species Haemorhous mexicanus. The sequence goes on along the minus strand of NC_082347.1, from coordinate 27,855,739 downwards.
TTTACTAATGTAAAATACTCCACAAGACTTGCTAATCACATGATCTTAATAAATTCATTTTATACAGTTACCAGTCAGACTTTTGAAATTGCTTTTGTGAATTTTCATATTGCATGAATGAGGGGCTTTGCACTCTGGCCCTGTGCTTCTGTTCCAATACCAAACTAGAATTTTTGGGGAAAAATATTTAAGTTTGTTCTTTAAGCCACAATTGCCACCAGCTGTCCTAGTTCCTCCTCATTTTTTTTCCACATTTCCCTCGTCTTGGTTTTATGTTTATTTTTCAAACAGTGACCCATGGAGTTCTGAAATGAAGTCTGCTCCTTGGGAGACTGTACTGAGCTGCTTTGTGTACTGGTGCCTTAGGCAGATGATTGCCCCCAGGATCCCTGGGGTTTTCACTCCTCTTATGAGAGAGCTGGGAAGTGTGTCCTTCTTACACCAGTTCTGTTAGAAATCAGATTTCCAGCTCCAACACCTCCAGAAGCCTGCCAGGAAACACGGATGGAATTCAGTTGGATCCTATGAACCATTCTGTAGAATCCCAAACCAAGGAGCTGGCATATAATTAATGAATCAACACTGATTCATGATTCTGACAAATTCCTTTCCTTAGAAAATTTTCAACCACTTTTAGACTTGGCTTTGTGTATTGGATTGGTTTCATAAGCGTTGCTGAGACTCAGCATTTCTGTGAGTACTCAATGTGATTTGCAAAGGATTAAAACTTGAGGAAAGTTTGTATATTAAAAAATAAATAAGCTTCAGTTAGAAAGGGGTGGAAGCCATCAGGTTTTTCAGTGTTAAACATAGAGTTGATTGTTTCAATCCTTGATATTAGGATGGTGGAAAGAGTGCAGATAAATTCTTTTTCTCCCTCATACTTGTTTAAATTCAATCCAAAGTATAACCTTGTTTAAATTCCAAGCATTCTGATAGAGCTATCTTATCTTTTTTTTCAGAAAGTCTTTTTTTCTCAAAATATCCTTTATAAATTATTAGTCTTAAATGAATGCTGAGCTTTGACAGACCCTCAAAGCATTGGAAATGCAGGTTTGAACAATATTTGAAAACTAAAGTCATGTAAATCAAACTTAGTTGAAAGGTCATCTTTGGGATTTGACTGACTGGGAGATACTCTTCATCTATAAATGTTTTTGCCTTCAATAAGTAATTATAAATGTAAGACACTGCCCTCACTGCAGTTTGGACTATAAAGGTGTTTTTGGAGTCTTTTCCCCCAAGAAATCTTGTAATTGTTACGTACCAATAAATTATTATTTTGTGGTGGAATATTCCACTGGAGATTTTTATATGGTTTCATAGTCTGATAACCCTCTAAAATACATGTGAGAATGAACAATTTCACATTTTCAATTCATACTCAAAAATTCTTACAGCAAGCAAGTTTGAAGAAACTTTTAATGTGGCTATTTTTAATCTATAAATGAATGACAACAACTCTGCAAATAGATGCTTATCTGCTGTCATATGTGATAAAATTCATAAACTAACAGTAGTCAATTATTCACCTAAGTAGCAAAATTACAGAATAATCAGCTCCACAGTCATAGACTAGGATTATTGGGTTTTCTGGGGAAACAGGAAGAAATTTCTCCAGGGAAGAAGTTTGTGTTTTCTGGGGAAGAAGTGTCTTGATATCCCTTCAAGATATCTCCTAGTTCTCATTTGCTTGATGCAAGGAAGTGAAAAGGCAAAGGACTTGAAAATAAAAGGTGGAAAAGAGCAGATGATTCCTGAGATGAGAGTACAGATCCACAGACATGAGCTGAGTAACTTTTCTCCCTGAAGGTAAACATGAAGGTCAAAGGTAGGATGATTCTGTTAAAGACCATTGTTGGGAATAAAAAAATCCCCCAAAATTAGTTCATTTAAATAAAAGATAATGGACTGAAACCTAGAGAAAGATGTGAAGAGTTCACTAGAGTGCCAAACAGTTGTGTTTTGATGTTTAATCAACTAAGCTATTGAAATACTGAATATCCTAGGCTGCATCTGAAAAGTGTGAGGATGATGTCTTTGGAAATGTCACATATAGTCTCTCATTTATTGTTTCTCCAGACCAAGGGATGTGTTGGAGTACACTGTGGTCACATCCCTACCCACACCACCTTCTTATCCCTCTGATGACAGCCTGGATATGAGCTGCTCTGAGCCCAGCATGAGCACACTTCAGATACAGCTTTGCTAGTGCTGGAACCATAGGGAATAATCTTACTGTTTAAGATTTTATAGTGTTTAATAGATAAACTGTTGAAAATCTGCATGTGGAAAACAATCAAGATGAAAGTAACCATGGAACAACAGAGTTCATGATTCAAAGGACAGACAGAGATGAAAGAAGCTGCATAATAACACTGGGCTTCAAAAAAAACAAACCAACAAATTCAAGGAATTGAATTGAAGTCCTGGGGAAGGAGTTAAAACACAAAGAAAAGTTCAAGAGAGCTGAGAGTTTCTAAGAAGAGTTTCTAAGGCCATATTTAAGTATAACAGTCTATCCACATACAAAGGAAAGAAAACTCAGAGAGCACTGTGGCTGCGTTAGGGGCTCATCAATTACCTGAAAAAAAAATACTGGGAAAAAAAATAGAAACAAGACAGCTACATTATCAAGAACAAATATAAAAGAACAGCACAGCAGGTTAGGAGCAAAACTGGACAGACAAAAAATTTTATCAGCAAGGGAAAAGCAAAACAATAAAAATGGATTTTTAAATATCTTTCTATTATACAATAAGAGCTCTCTGCTTACCAGAAGAGGTAAGTATCAGATGGTACAAAAGCCTGGAGTGCTTTCTGTTCCACTGCCTCCCCTCTAAACAATGCCTGTCATAATCAAAGTTAACCAGAAATGCAGGTCAGAGGCTATCAAGCTAATTAGATGTATCATTACATTAACTTCTGATTAAATCTGTTCTATAATAATAAGGAAAAAAATTGAAATAATCTTGGAATTACTGTATTTTTGATTGAGGAAGAATAAGTGAGTTCCCAGAGAACCAGAAAATAATACTACTTTTTAAAAATGGGCAAGACCACAGGAATGAGTGGAAAGGCAAGGTAAAGAGAATGACAGAGAATCAGCCAGGAAAACTTTGACACTAGAGGAGTTGAAAAAGCTGTCTGAAAATCTGCAAGCATAGAGACTAATTGAAAAGGCTGACATGCTTTTGTCCATGAAGTAATTTTTAAATGACTTAATAGTCAGGGCAACTGTCCCAAGAGATAAAAACAGCATGTTGTACGTTGAAGTCAATAAGTGCTTTGACAACAGCTCCTTTTGGACCGATTATATATTTGGTTGCTCAGATTCAGATGATGGGCCTCTAAGGTGAATACACAACTGGTTGATAAATCATTTCAAAGGGTAATTAGCATGCTTGTTGAATTGTGAAAGTGAATTGAGTGGTGTTCGGACTATGCAGATGTTATGAGTGAAAAGCAGGTGCAGATCCTTCAGGGACAAGGCACAAAATAAGTGAGAGCTTTGGCTTTATCAAAAGTGTAGCATTCTCACAGTGGGAATCCTGGAGCAGCAAACAAACAAGGACCCAAGGCACTGGAGCCCTGTTCAGGAGTGAAGCTCCAGGGAAAGTGCTGTGGGGGTGAGTAAAGAAATCTGTGCTGATTAACATTTCATACATATGCAATGTCCTGTTTTGCTCATTAGCTGCCCCATGTAATGCAGGTGCTGCTGTTTGAATTCCAAGATCTGCAGCTGGCCTTCACCCTGGCACCCCTGCAGATGGGGGGGAAGCAAACTATTCTGCCTTACAGTAATGAGGTAAAACATGCTTGGTGCTCAACACACCCGGGTGGTGAGAAGGGAACTGTCACAGTCACAGTAACAACAAGAGAAGACCTGCTTGGGACTCTGCATGCTCTCATGAGGGAGGTAAACTTTCCAGGATTACTATAAGGCAGTCTTCTCCCAGCCTACACTGTATGGAATGTGTAGGAATGTCTGTGAATTTGACTAGTGAAATATGAGGTGGGAAGGAATGCACACTTATACAACATACAAGCTTAGAACTCACAATAATTGTGATAACAGTTTAAGTTTCAGCTTCAAGTCTTATGGTTTTGAAGGATAAATATTAAATGACAAATCACCACAGAGCTTCAGTAAAAATCTCTGGGGACCATAACAGATCACAAGCTGAATATGGATCCATGTGTAGAGTTTGCAGAAAGAAGAGAAGAAGGTGGGGGGACAAGACCTGAGGTGTACTACACAAGAACTGCACATGACAGAAGGTAATTATTTTGCTCTATTTGGCAATAGAGAAGCATCAGCAGGAATACTTTACCATTTGGGCACTGCAGCTAGGATACATACAGCCAACATGAGAGAGAGTAGAGGACCACAATAAGTATTTATTTAGAAACATAGACTGAGAAATACTGAAAGAATTGGACTTACATAGACAAGATTGGATTGAGCAGACCTGTGAATGCAAAATGTTGCTGTAAAAAAATTAGTAGCTGCAGGGGTTTTTGAGGGTTTGGTTTTTGGGTTTTTTTTTTGGTTTTTTTTGGGGTTTTTTTTGTGTGTGTGTGTTCTGTGAAGCTTAAGCACTTGATTTTGAAACAAGGCTGATTTTGTTTCAGTTTTTAAACTGGAAAGTTTCCTGTGAAGCACTGGAATAAGTTACTCATCTGTAACAGATCTCTGAGATCTGCTTTCCTGTGAATTTTTAAAAACAAGTGAGATAAAACTCTGTCATAAGTGCCCAGGCCTCCTTGTTCCTGTGAAGGGAGAGGGACTCAGTAGGGATCTTCAGTAAAGTAAATTGGGCACTAATTCAAACACTCACTTGCAATAAGTGAATTATATTAATTTGATTATTAATTTAATTGTACTCCAGTCAGTTCAATTTTCAGGGGTTTATTTGCATTCTTTCACTAATACATACCAAAAGTAGGTGATGCTGTGGGATGAGTTGCTAGAATTGATGTCAGAGGTGTTCTAGAGGGATGCTGAACATCCCTATTTCTAAACCTATGCTAATGCAGTGGAAAAGTGACTTGATGCTAAAAGCAGCAGCAGGGGCAGTAGAGGCCGAGCCTGCCATGCACTATTCTGTGTGCTGGGTGAGTCCTCTCAGCTGCCAGGAACTGAGTGACCATCCCGGGAGTGTTCCTGGGTACATGTGGCACTCAGGGACATGTTTCAGTGGGGAGCTTGGATTCAAGGCTGGACTCGGTGGCCTTAGAGGTTTTCTCCAACCTGAAAGATTCCCTGATTCTATCACTGCCTTAGCTAAACTTCTGCCACCCCCCTTCCCTTCTGTAGCAGTTTTCTGGCTGTGAAGTCTCTCCATAACCAGGAGATGGCACACGAAGCCCTCTGCAGCGTTTTAGATGTTGCTGCTGCGCCGGGAGCAAAGGGAGACTGAAAAACGATCGGCTGTTCAGATGTCTGCCCAAACCTTGCCTATTAGAAACATGTAAACACGAAATGGCAGGGGGTTTTTAATATTCCATTTGTAAAATGAACATGTATTTATAGTCAGCGTTCAGCTGTTCCCTTTAATCTTTTAGAGAACCTGCACACACATCGTCATAGTCTTAAATGCTGTTTACCTTCTATCCATGTTTAATACACTCGTTTCTGTAAAACCTGGCAAAAGAATTACACTGCACTGTCTGGAGGAAACACAGACATCGAATTGCAGGTTACAGGGGCAGTGTTAAGCATCTTAACCTAACTACATTCCTGTCCTCACCCACTGAGCCCAGCTTTTCCCTTATCAGTAAAGCAAGGGAATGTCAGGACATGTCTGTGCTCCCTGTTTGGGATAAGGGAAGGCAGATGTACAGTGTCATTTATGCTCTGTTGCTGCAGCTCCATATCCTGCCAAAATCCTTCTCTTCTTCAGGCAATAGTAACATTTGCAGGATACTTGATGGAAGTGATTGGAATAAGGGAAATTGGAAGAAATGGTGAGGAACACCATGGTGAGGTATAGTGAGGAATACAGATGAAGGGGAGAAATATCTAAAAATGTGAAATGGAGAAGAGCATTGAAGTCAGTAAAAAAAAAAAAAGTAAAAGTTATTTCCATTTAATTTGAACAGATTGGTTTTGGAGAAATACAAGGACTTGATTTATTTTAGGTGTGAGTTAGGGGGGGAGGAAGAGACAGTAAAACATTTACACTGCTGAGACCAATGCATTTCAAAGCAGCATTGTATGGCACAGAGCAGGATGGGCACAGAGCTGATAGATGTCCCAGGGCTGCCAGCTGTGATAGCTCATTCTCCTGCTGCCTGACTCATCGTGCTCAAATGCTAACTCTGGAATCAAGGGGGAAAATTATTCTTCCTTTAATAACTGAAATTGAAAAGTTACTTTCAAGAATAATAAATGCTTTGGTCAATATAATTTCTTTCATTTCTTTCTGAATTTCTTTAGATTTGTGGGAAGTACGAATGTAATGTACAATTTCTGATTCAATGCACTCTTATATGTTGTGAAATGTAACTTTAGAAGTAAACATCATGAAAAAAAATCTTTCAGCAAAGACTGACAAAGAAAAAGGCCTTGATGTAAAATGTGAAGTTAGCCTCTCTGTTAGGTTTTGAAAAGATTGCAAGGTGTCTAAGTGTGTCTAATTGTTTGTAAAGTCTAATTTCTAGCCTAAACATAATTAAATCAACTACAGATTTCTGAGCAGTTTCATTTGAGCAGTGTCCATAGAGATCTCCCTCTGGCAATATGATAGAAATGAGTGCTGAAGTAGGATTTACGTTCCTGAAACTTGGATGGTTTTCCAGCTAGAATAGTTTGTCTAATAATAAATAAATAAACAAAATACTCTGCTTCTGTACCTTGCTTCTGTAACAGGAGCAGTACATGTTCTAAATGTGGTCCTGCTTCATACTGAATTTGACCTTTTTTTAATAAGCTTAAATTTGGGTAAGGAGCCATTAATATAAATGTTTACTTTATTAATATTTGCAGCATATCTCTGCAGAATATATATATTTTTAAAATATTTCACAGATTCTTCTAAGCTGCCGGTTGCAGCCTTGTGTTAGGGAGCCATGGGAGCTCTTGGCATTTTAAGTGCTGTGTTGATTTAGATCAATTCCAAACATGATGAGACATTAAATTTTCGTTTGTGCATTGTCACTATGTTTATACCAGGCCCTCCTGGTATTTATGCACATATGGTCTTTAAGTGCTTCGTGGAAAAGTTGCTCTTATTTTGTCAAAGAGGAAAGATAATGATAATAATTGATAATTAAGAGATTGGTTGGAGGCCATTTGTAATGCTTTTAAGTCCTAAATAGTGATTACTCAGAAATGGAATGTTTGGATAAGCACACCAGGACAAAGACTGTAAATTGCATAGCAGATGTCAGCAGCCCTGTTTCCCTGGGCAAACCTTCTCGGGAAATCTGCGTGTCCACAGGTGAACACGTGGCCCCTGTGTGGCATCAACGGCCTGGCTTTTACTCCTTGAGTTGCATCACCTCCTAGCTACTCCTAAGAACCTCAAATTCCCTCTGCTCTGGTCTCACAGGACCCACCCATGGGAAAGGGTCCCCTGCTGTATAAAATGACAGTCCCTTCCAGTGGCCCTGTGTACCCACGGCAGCAAGGCCAAGCCGTGGCAGCTCTCCCTGGTCCCTCAGCTGCTCCCCTCAGCTCCTGCACAGCTCCAACAGCGAGGGGACATCTCAGCACAGTCCTGCCCCCCTGCAGGGCTCTGAGCTGGCTTACTGGGCACAGCTGAGCTTTGGGCTGTGAGATGTGCAGCCACAATTAATTCTCAAAGGCGGGGATATAATCCCAAAGTATTTGTATTTTTTATCTATTATCCAATATTTCTATTTATTATCAACTGTCTAGTAGGCAGCCAGGTAGGAAGTTCTGCAGAACCTCCTCAACATGAGGCCAGTGTTGTGTGTGAAGATTTCTGCAAAGCTGAAGGGGAAGGTGCTGCCTCCCCAGAGAAGGCAGCTGTGTATTCTGCAAACATCTGCATAGAGTATTGCCATTATCTATGGTAATGGATCTCCAGACTCCTGCTAGTGGCAATCGTGTTGGTATGTCTGAGCTCTTTGTCTCTGCCCCCCTGCAGCAGCGGAGTAAAAGCTACTGTCTCTCCCTGTCCCTGCCCTACTCTGACAAATTTCATCAGCATGAGCAGGTTTGCATCCCGTTGGTAATATCACTTGATTTCGAACATGGTATTTCTGAATCACAGTTTAGCAGGAGATTTTCAAATAAGGATATAATGAATAATAGATAGAACAGAAAGAAGGCAGCTTAAGAATTTTATCTAAAATTAAACTAGCAGCTGTTAAATATTGTAGCAGTCATTACATTCAGAAGTCATCTGCTACCTGTCCAGGAGACTTACACATTTTATGTGTAATGGAAATGAGATTTGGATTAATCTTGTCACACCATGATCAATATGTGTCTCTGGGAGCTCAGCATTTGACACCACCTTTCTGCAGTGCCATTTGCTTCAATGCAATGCAATTAATAAACCAGCAGTGTATAAAGACATAATTTGCAGGTCAGGTGGTAAAAAGTCTTCAAATCAGTAAAGGCAGATGTATCAGTGGATGATAAAACTCAATATTTTCTATTTTTAGAGCTACATCATAGGTCATGTATTCTTTTTGTCCTATATGACAGCTTGCCAAGTGTCTTTATTTGTTGACATAAAGCTGGGAAAAGTAATGTCATAGAAACAGACCCTTTCATATTTTTTAAAGTACTTGTATTCTCATTGGGATGGGATTGTGCACCATCTGTGATGCAGAATGCTGTTACAGAGATCAGAAATACTTATATTGAGAAGGAAGCTTGCAGAAAAGTTACACTTTCTTTTTCTGATGTTCATGAGAATTAGTCCCTGAGAATGGCATTTTGCCTGCCTGCAGGGGAGGCTGGGCAGGATTCTGCAAGCAGGCAGTGGCACTGATATTCCCAGTTCTGACTGGAGAGCTTGCTGCCAGGCCAGGTGTTAAATGCAGCTGAGTCAAGAGACTTGTCCTGCAGTAATTCAGGGAACAGAGCACATTCCTGTCTGTCTCCTCTCCATCTCCTGCCTGCTTGGTCTGCTCTGTAAGATAGGTTGCCAAGGTCTAATGCTCAGAAGTTCTGGGATTTTAAAATTTATCCTCAGGTTTGTGGTGGGGGAAGTCTTCACATTTGCCTAAAGAAAAGAATAATTAGGAACCTGAAATACTCAAGGTGGGGTAGGGGGGTTGTTGGGGGTGTGTGTTATAAAACAGGAAATTTAAAAGCAATTTTGTACTGTCTGGTCAAACAAACCTTCTAAACTTTCCACTGTTATTCAGAAAATGCTTGGGAATGATAAATGGATGATGATTCAAATAATTAGATATCAAACAATTCCATTTGTTTGGTGAAAAAAACCCCACAAATGCATACATACATATGTGTGTGTGTGTGTCTGTGTGCGTGTGTCTGACAGGCTTTGTCCATGCTAGAAATGTTTGTGGGCTTCTTCAGGCAGATATATGGGAGGCATTAATGCTTGAATGTTTATTTACACATTTTTACCATTTTTCCTCCAGGAAGTTTGTTTAGTGGGCTCAGGCTGCAATGTCAATTCCTACCTACACAGGCCAGAAAGGAAGGGCCCCATGAGGGCCCTGAACATGTGTGGTTGTGGTTCTAAATCCATTATTAGACACTTTTACATAAAGGTGACCATTTTGTTTCTGGTTTTATTTGGTTAGAGACAAACTCATGAACAGTGTCATCACTGGTAGAGCAAAGTAGGACTCACACTATGACAGACAGAGCCTAAAAGGGGTTCACAAGTCAAACTTGAATATAGTTCAATGAAACAATTTTCTGGTGAACAAAAAACTCTAGGATTTCTTGATTAATGGATATGGCAACTGTATTTGGAGTGGATAAGAGGTTGAAATATTTGGTTTAGGAAAAGATTGACAAAGAGGATTTTAATGAAATTTCTACTGGATTAATATAAGGAAATATATATATCTGTAAAATATTACAATTGAAAACACTGGAAGATTTAGACATAAACTAAGTAGGAGGGTTTTCAGTCTTCAAACCTCTACCTCACCAACAGTCCAAGAAAGAGTTGGAACTGTGGTTACAGTAACTGTAATCACAGAGAAAGTGAAGGCTGAGAAATGCAGCCAGAGTGGCAGAATAGCAGGTTGGCCAAGTCACAGGGTAGACAGACAGAGGAGCACTGGCTTTGTGTGCAGGTGGTGGGTGAGTGTAAGCAGCAGGCAAGAACAAGGACAGATAAATGAGATGTGCAATCATGATCTCTGGAGGCAGACTGATACCAAGCAGGGCTGTGACAGGAATTATCAATGCGGTGCAAGTCCCACTCTGTTCTTGCACAGGACAGGAGGGTGAAAAACGGAGGGAATTTGTGGCTACCCTGTTGTGAAAAACTGCCCATAAAGCACCAAGAGCCTTTCACCAATGTTCTACAGAGGCTTTACTGCAGCAGCCTAGAGTTCCTGTGGCACACAAAACCCAGACATGAACGGGAACTTTTCTGAAAGACGCACATAAGGTTGTAAAAAGAAAAAGGTAAGATAGCAGAGAAATCTGGATGACCTGCACAGCTGCGAGAGATCTGGGAGGGAAGATATGACATGAATTCTGTAATTTCAAAACTCTCAGCAGAATGTGAATTCTAAGGCAATAACTGTCATTTTCTGACTCGTTAGTCCAGAAACTTTTATGTAACCATACTTTTATATAAACGACCAGAAGCCTGTCGATTCGTAGAATCCAATGACCTTGACATTTACCTTTTTCTGTTTCACAACCTTCTCCTCCAAACTCCTCAGCCTGTGCCTGGTGCTTATAACCTGATACTGCAGTCCCGGAGAAGCCAGTGAGTTTCTCCGCTTGCCTGACTGAGGCTGTCTCGGGAGCGCAGTGCTCAGCCCCGAGAGGAGCAGGCTGGAGACCAGTGGGCCTGGTGCTTGAAAAGGAATGGAAAAGCAACTCCGGGAAAGGGAGATCGGAAGTAGCAGCGTCCCTTCTCCCTCCAGCGGCCGGGGATGCTGCGTTCCCCGGGGGTACATTCCCCAGCGCCTTCTGAGGCTGCTCAGCTCCATAAATGCCATTTGCATGGGGATAGGATGTAACGAGAGCTGTAAATCACCGACGGCGGAGTGAACTCCTCAGGGGCAGACACGGCGGAGCCGAGCCTCCGAGAGCCGGGGCAATGTGTGAACGATATCTTTTGTTGGGGGGGAGGTCTGATAGCAATTAGATGATACTTATCTGGCCCTTTGAAGTGTATTTACACAAACAACGTTTTCCTCCGGGAGTTACGCTATAAAGGAGAGGCCCGTGCTTCCCGACACCCTCCTTCCCGGCATCTCCGAAACAAGGCACGATGACTAAGGCCCCTTTCTCCGTGGAATGGTTGTCCCAGAGCAGCCAAACTCTCAAGAGCCCCACCGAGGGCTCCCCACACCGAGCATCGTCCGCAGGCCACCGGCCCGGCTCTGGCTCCAGCCTCGGCCAGAGCGAGCGGAGCCCGGAGCAACCGGCGGGGCCGCGGCACGGGGACGGGACAGGCGGCCGGAGCCGAGAGAGCACAGGTACCGAGACAGGCCGGGGCTCCCGGGCGGGGGGCGGCGGGTCTGGGACACCTCCGGGCCCTCCCGGGAAGGCACCAGTGCGCGGTGGCTGCTCGGGGACTGTGGGGGCGGCGGTTCCCCACGCGGTGCCCGGGCCTGGCTGACCCTTTGCTCCTCGTCTCTGTGCCCAGGAGCAGGCGGGAGGCCGTCGGGAGCGGTGCCGGATGAGGGTCCCGAGTGCCCGGGCCCCGAGGAGCCGTGCGGCCGCGGCGGGCGGCGGCTGCGCACGGCGTTCAGCGCGGAGCAGATCAGCACCCTGGAGAGCTCCTTCCAGCGGCAGCAGTACCTGGGCGCCGCCGAGCGCCGGCAGCTGGCGAGCAGGATGCGCCTCTCCGAGGTGCAGGTGAGCGGGGGCTGGGGGTGGCGCGGGATCGGTGGATGGCCACGGCACGGCTCCAAATAACGAGATAACCAAGCCTGGGTGGCGTTGTAACATCTTCTTTTCTCCTTCACCTGTACCGTTCCCCCAGATCAAGACCTGGTTTCAGAACCGCCGGATGAAGCTCAAGCGGCAGCTGCAGGAGCTGAGGACGGAGCCCTTCTGCAGCCCCTCTCTCCCTTACGGACCTCAGGGCGCCGTGGTGCCCCTGCCGCTCACATACGTGGCCCGGCCACCACCTCTGCCCCGGCAAGGAGCCCCCTCTGAGAGCTTCCCTTTGGCGGCCCTGCCCGCACCGGCCCTGGACCTCAGCAGCGCCTGCAGAGCACAGCCTGTTGGCTTCTGGGCAGCACCCTGCTTCGTGGGGTACCGGGACCCCAGGGCCTTCCTGCTGGGTGTCTGACCCTCTGATACCAACTAGGACTAAAGAGGATTTGCACTACTGACAGATACCTGGGTTGCCCTCGTCCGTAACTGGTTGGTGGAGTTATGATGCAGCACCGATCTAAACATTTGCAAAGACATGCTGGACAATCTGAATCATGGACTTCATGCCCTTGCATTTATAGGCAACTGTAAAATGTAAAATAGAAACGGGGTGGGACAAACAATAATATAAATGTAATCCTTTAATAAACCTATTTTTTTTTCCAGCTTTCACGTGAATTCCTTTGTCAAGGATTGTAGAGGTATTCATCCTGCCCCCCAAAAAAGCTCCTCTTCATTTAAAGAAGCATAGACTCCTTCTTATCTAGATTTTTTCTGCCCCACCTGCAATTTATTCTGCCACTGAATGCAAAAAAGCATGGATTTCCTTCTGTCTTCTAAAGCAGGTATCCAACCCTGTCATGGAACTGTGCTTTTAGCCAAATATGTGGATACACCTGTTACTTAATACTGGGCTTGCTATAGTAGCAGAACTTTAAGATTTAAAGATGCTTTTAAGATTTAAAAAATTACTTTCTAAATAAGTATATTGTATCTTGACGATTTTATGAGCTGCCTCAGTAGATCAGTAAAAACCTCTTACCTAAACAGATCCTGGAAAGGACCTTGAAATTTCTTATCTACAAAACAGTATCTGGCCATCTTACACGCAGTTATCGGGGTACAAGGGTGATAATCAAAAGAATTTTAACATTCCAAAGCTGGTTTTCCATAAGTGGCAGTAAAATTCCTTACCGCTGTGCTATGCACTTTTAAAATTTGGATAATGAGCTAGTATACTGACGATCAAAATGGCCCGATTTCAGGCCAGGAAAAGGGCTCTGAGAAATGATCTTTGACTGTAAATTGACATAAATCTTTCAAAGTCAATTGTCAACTAACATGAAAAGAGCAATAAAAATTTCCATGACTTTAGAGGTGATCTGGGAGGTTACTAAGGTATTTCCGGCACACTGGTAATTCAAACTCCTGTAATGAATGGTCTGAGGGTTCTCTGTCGGCCTCCTTGAATATCTTTTGTATACAGAGGCCAATCTCCCACTCGAGTGCCCTTGCCTGGAGAAAAGCAACATTATGTGCTGCTGTGGGCAGTGGGCTTTGTAGTCACCTCTGCAAGTTTTGATTTTTTTGTCATCTATGCTGTATTTTTCTAGTCTTCTGAGATAATAGTATTTGTTTGCGATTACACAAATTATGGGTCTCTAATGCAAGAGTTTCAGCTAAATTAAAAAGGCCTCAGGTGCTACCAATCTTGCTGAGATCTCAGGAACATTATACACTTATGGATTAAGGAGGTTTGTTGACACGTAAGTAAAATTCCCATTCGATGGAGGCTTATTTCTCCAAGTCAGGTATCATTAAACGGTAATATTGATTAGAAGAAATCTCTCTGACTCTTTCAAACACCACTAGGGAACTGGGGTGTCTCCAGAAAGAGCTGCAATTGTGAATATTTTCCTCTGCTCTAAAGCAGTCATGTTTAAAATAACTAAACAGTCAAAGCCAATAAATTTACAATTTGCCTTAAAAAAAAAAAAAAGGTATTAAGTATTAGATTCCATATGGCTATTCTATTTACAAGGGAGTAATGGCTGAAGGGTTAGGTGTTCCCTTTATAATCTCGTATTGCCACAGAGGAGAGACTCCACCACTCCTCCAAATGCTCTGCTCAGCTCGTACGAAAGGAATACTGGTAATAACCCTTCCTGCTCTCAGAGGCCAGAGCGGCGGTATGGGAAGCTGGGGGTGGAGGGACGGAGCGCTCCCTGAGGGCACCGGGACTACCCGCAGCGTTCCGGGAGCGCCCCACCCCGGACCAAATGGGGGAGGGTGAAAGGGAAGTGGGCACGGGCAGCGCCGCAGCTGGGTCCGGGGAAAGTGAGAGACAGATGGAAAGGCTCAGAGACAGGGAGAACAAAGTGCTCCCGCCTGCGAAGGGGAGCTGCTTCCTGGGAGGGGAACTGCGGGGATGGAGTTTGTGCAGGGGAGGAGGGTGTCATCGTCCCCTCCACCCCAATGCTAAATAGGGAGAGGCATGTCCCCGCGGAGAAGTGATCTGGGGTGGCTCTGAATAAACCCTCATCCCCTGGGTCTGCCTTCCCTGCTCCCGGGCTCGTAACGCCGCCCCAGGCTGCCCTGCCCTGCCTTGCCCGCACCCGAGCTGGGCTCCACCGCGTCCGGCGGTGCCTGGAGCGGGGTAGAAGCTTCCACTCCGTGCAGAGGTTTAGGGCCAGGCAGAGACAGCCGGTGCTGCCGGGGACAGCACGCGGTGCTGCCGTCCTTGCCATGGTTTAAAGCCTCGGGGTTTGTGGGGACCCCGCTGGGACAAGCGGGGCTGCGAGGCGGAGCGGCGCCAGCGCCGGGCGGTCTCGGGGACGGAGCTCAGTGCGCCCGGGTGGGTGTGTGCGGCTCCCCGTGCTCTGGCTGAGGCTGGCGGGTTTCGTGCCAGGGCTGAGAGCTGGTTAGCGGGACTAACTGGGCATCCCAGCTCCGGGCGTACGAGGTGCACAGCGGTGGGCGAGGCAGAAGCCGATCGCTGTTCGAGAGGGTGCTAATGGTCACTTAACATAATGACTCCTTGGCCACAGGTATGTTCAGCAAGCACATGAAATACCTTGCCAGTGTTTTGGCAGGGCTAGCTTGCAAATACTCTTCTGTTTCCCGGTAATTGCTCAAATGAACGCGAGAGGTGACGCTCACTTGGCTTAGTCCTCATTGGTATCAGGTTCCTCCGAATGTCTACATGTCTGCAAAAATCGGCTTTTTCTAGAAGGCAACTACTACGTTCCAGTTGTCTAGAAAGCTTTATGTGAAGTAATTTCATTTTTGCTAAAGCTGTCCAACACTAGCATTAAAATATGAATGCACTTTTTTTCCTTTGATCTGAGAGAAAGAAACTCGGACTTCATGCTTTATTCCTGCTAGTTTGAATTTCTCCTTCACTGTGTTTTAGCCCAGTCAGCAGTAAAGTGGCACTAGCGTCAGTGACACCTGCACGGTACCAGCCCCTCGCAGGGATGGGAGCGCTCCGGCTCCGGCCCCGCACGGCCCCGCAGCCGAGCCCCGGGCAGCGCCCGCCTTTGTGCCTACAATCGCACCGCAATAACCCAGCACCGGAACGCTCTCCGGCAGCACAAAGCGGTGTGGGCAAGTGAGCTACAGTTGGGAAGAGGGAGAAGAAAAAAAAAAAAGAAAAGAAAAGAAAGAAAAAAAAAAAAAAGGCCGATTAGCTGGGGAGGAGCAGTTTAATGCTCGTGGGGTGAAATTGTCGGAACCCCCTGGCCCGGCGGCTCTGGAGGAAGAGGCTGTATAATCTGGAAACTGGGCTCCCCGGGGAGGAAAAGGGGACAGGAGGGGAAAATTGCCAGAGCGCTAACTTCAAAGGCCTTCTCCCCTGCAGTGCGTGCGCGGAGGGTGAGAAACCTGATTGAATTAACACCGCAGGGCGGGGGAGCCGCCAGCAACCGCGCTCGGAACCGCCCGTCCCAATTTGGCTAAAGCAGCCGTCAGGGGACTGGGAATAGGATCGGGGTGTATCACCCCCCTGCAGCTCCTAGACATGCTGGAGCCACTCCAGGGACCTCTTTACAAACTAGGTGTAGTTATTCGGCGTTGTGTGCCAATCGAGAGAGATCTCGCACTGTTAGGCCATTACATCTAATTGCTGCCCATTATCTCTTTCTTTGATACTCAATTAGATGACAATTAACTTGATAAATCCCACCGAATTGGAGGGGGGAAGAAAGAGGAGAGACTTCTTGGTCTCGACATGTTCCTTGTGTAGATTTTACTACTTTTCCTTTATATTTGTGTCTTAAGCTCCTAGGCTTCGACCCAGTGTTATCCTCTAGTAGTACCTAGTAGGGAGCTAATCCCAGTGTCTCTTCGGTATTCAGGTAGGCTAAGCGCTTTAATTCTTATTTCAGCTCTTCGTTATTCTGCTTGGGCAATTCTGAACAACTGCGGAGGTGTCACAAGTCCTCAGGCACTTGGGCGATGGCGCACATAGAAATTCAAGTGCCAGTTCGTTTCGAGCTAGCTTGTACTTAACTTATCTAGATGCTTTCTCCATTAGTTCTGCAAAGCACACAGAAATATTTCCCCGATAAATCGTTTTTCATGCAAAATGCGTGTTTGCTCCCACAGTGGCTGAATGGGGATATCTGGGCTTGCAGCGTGAGTCGGCAGGGAAGAGGGTGAAGCGCTGCCGGCTGAGTCAGTAGCATTTGTCATTTATTGCGTGTTAGCCCGCATTGTTCCCGTGGGCAAAGGAGCGGCGGGGTGATGGCACTGTTAGTGTTCACGGGTACTTCAAACAGAAAAGCATCTATTCCCAAACAATCGATCTCGTTGATGCCTAATTGACTATCTAATAGCACCTATCAGGACATCAAAGGAGACGCTGAATAACCAAGTTAGCATTTCCAAAGGGGAGCAGTGGAGGGTACAAACAGCCATCAGCTGTCCCACCGGCCGGGAGCCCAGCCCGGGCCCTGCGGCTGCCTGTGGGCCAGCCACTACTGGGGCCCCTTCTGAAGCAGAGCAAACTCTCCTGGCTTGCCTGCACTTTCAGCCGTGTTGAAATCCCTTCCTTAAAATGAGTTTACTTACCTCTGAAGGGATGCTCCTCTTCCCCAGGCTGTCTCCTCCTGCCCACTTGTGCAACTAACCATGTCTCTTTTTTTTTTTTGGTTTGGATTTGTTGGCTTTTTCGCTTTCTCATAGTGGAGTGGGTGGCATTGCACCCCCTACCATCTCCACTCCTCCAGTTTTGTCAATAATATATTGGGAAATCTGTGCTTTTCATAAATACAATTAGGATCTGGCTATGACAGAGCCCTTATCCCAGATCTGGTGGCCTAGTACATCAACTCTCAATCTATGATAAATGCTATGATAGTTTGGTCTGTATGTTGTTTAGGGGTTTTTGTTTGGGCTTTTTTGTGTTTTGTTTTGTTTTTGTGGTTTGTTTTTTTTTTTTCATGGTCTACTTACAGACATGGCTAGCAGGCAGAAAGTTTGCAACTTGAAGATTTGCCCAACTATCTGAGCAATTATTCCCCTAGAGAAGGGCTGTTTTTCTATTGGCACAATATGCCCACTTTTTCTTTATGTTTTCTTGCAAAATCAGTGCGATGGTCTGCTGAAGGTGGCCTTGGCACACCAACTGCATTCCTGGGCAACAAAAGTGCTTCAGCATCTGGCAAAGCATGAGTAACTAGTGTCTTGCAGCCTGAACGTTGGGCTGGACCTTCCTCAGGCAATACCTTCATGCTATAGAGCTGCTCCAGTCCTGCCTGTTCCCATGGGTTTACATACCATGTGTGCACAAAGCCCCAGATGAAATATTCCCAGGCATACCAGTGAGAGAAATCTTCCATTTGTCCTTAGAAGTCTTGTTGAGCTCATATGGGAAGAGCAGTGTGTCCTGACAGCCGTATCTGTAATTATCACATCCTGGCACGAACCTCTGCGCTGACATTCAGGATATCATACCGAGTTACAAGAGTGCATAAGATTTCAGTACATTTCTTGAGAGCAGCAAGTGTGTTTCATATGGTTGTAAGGCTTGCATACAAAGGCAGAGGAATAAATATTTTTAGATGTAATTTGGAGAAATGGGTCCACTATGTTCTTAATATAACACACGTAAGAAAAATCTACCCATATTTCAACATTATACAATATCTGAAGTTCTGAGTATACAGAATTCTCTAGGAAAATACATAACTTTCCCTGAGAATTTAGATTTATTTTTCACCATGCTTATATATAAGATCAATTGAATGCTGAAAAAAATTCACATTATAGGAAAGAACTGAATGGTAGTAAATTTGTGTCTCATATGAGTCCCATACTACTGCTCAGTGAGGGGAAGATTT
Source organism: Haemorhous mexicanus (assembly GCF_027477595.1). Lineage (NCBI taxonomy): Eukaryota > Metazoa > Chordata > Aves > Passeriformes > Fringillidae > Haemorhous > Haemorhous mexicanus. Next base: position 27,837,367 of record NC_082347.1, on the reverse strand, counting down.
AACTGCAGATGCAGCACCTCTGTCCACCCAGGGTCGTTAGAGTTTTCAAGTTTCTCAAGCTGCCACCTCTTTCTAATGGGAACTACAATAGCCACATAACACCTTCCACACTTTTCCCATCTGTTCCAGGGTTTTGTGGTCCACAGATGCAGCTACTTTCATCAGGAGTTGGGGGGATCCTGGGGTTTGGTTTAAATATCCCACTAAATAGGCAATTCAGATTGGCATATAATTTTAAAAAAACCCAGTTTTCATTGACTTTCAGCAAACTGTGTGACATGTCAGCCACTTCTCTGCATTCCCAGCCAAAGGAGAGAGGGAAATGGCAGCAGCTCTTCAGGGTTAATAATAGTTGCCTTCTATAAGACACACGTAGTGTATCAGTGTAAATGTTGGTCTCTTTGGGCACAGCACTGCGTGGTCCTCTCGTGTCTGGTTCAGTTTTGGCAGCTGGGGATGAAGTGTCTCTCCTAGAGGGCAGTCCCTGGGTGTTTCTGTGTGCTCGGGTGAGGGGCCTGCAGGGCATAGGGGACCCAATGCTGCCTGGCTCGGCAAAGATTTCTTCTGCTGGAGAAACGGTGGGGGAGGCTGCCCTGCTGGAAGCAGAGTTCATGCTGTTTGTTCTGTGCTCGTTTAGGAGCTCCTGAATACCAGTGGTTTTCATGTATTGTGTCTAAACTTATTTCTGGTGAGGTAGTCAAACTCTGCAGATAGTACTCACTGCTTTAACAAGGACAACTTGCTGTGCAGAGTTTCCATGTGGCAGAACATGGGTTTTTCTGCTTGGATTTGTCCACATATGAGGTTATTCAGAAACTTGCTCTGAAATAAGAATGGAGATAAGATAGTGATGTGTTTGCTTCAGAAAAAGAGGGACCAAACACGAGTGGAATAGTTAAGGAATAGTTATTAAATCCTGAAGTTATTAAAATTATTGTGCAGCCTCTTAGTTCATTTGGAGAACAAAACCTATCCCTGCCTGACTGCAATGTGTCTGGGATTTAAAGGTTCGAGTTACAGTGGTTTTGGCTGGGTCAGTGGCACTCACAGGTGTGCGGTTCTGATCCAGGGGGGGATCCAGCTGTGTTTAACTGCTTGGACACTTGCATTGGCTTGTGCATATCAGCCAAAATGACAGTCTTGTGCCAGCAGTAAGTGAAACACCTTTAGTGGCTGTGCCCAGCACCCCTCAAAGAGCAGGGCGATCTCTGTCCTGGCTGTGCCGAGGCAACACCAGCCTTTCCCATCCCTGCCCGGAGGGGATAGTGTTGCAAGCAAAGCTTCAGGAGGCATCTGTGGGCTTGGCAAGGTGTTAGCATTGCTCGGGTGCCTGGGCTTTATCCCTCCCCCGGGGCCAGTGTGGGGATAAGCCGACTTTGTGGGATGGGAGGGGTCGATAACCCTCTACACATTACCGCGGCCACGGAGTTACGGGAACACCTGAGACAATGAAAATGAATAGCACGAATATGAGGGTTTTTTTCCCAAATGATTTTCATAATAAACTGGGGAGATGATTTAGTTGGGGTTTGGTTGACTTCATTTTTCCTTCTCACATTGCCCATGTGTGTGGGAACCAAATTATTGCTGTGCTTTAGAAAGAAACAAACTACTTCCCTGTTAGACCCAGGTTTATGGTGTCCACTTCTCCCTGTGATGCATCCGAGCAGGAACTCTGAGGATTTTGGAATCGTCATTGAAATTGAGGTCCTGTCAGTGCATTTACCCAGTCAGAGGGATTGGCGCTTGTTTCCATTCTCCTTTAAGCGAGGGTTAGAATGTGAGTAATTAAAGTATCGCTGCTGCCCGGGTGCTCGTGCTTGGTGTGGTATTTTTTTCTGGCGTGACCAAAACTCCGGTGAAGCTGAACAAAAGAAGAACCTGGAGACAGGCTGAGCTGCCGAGATGCCCCTTTCCCCCAGCCAAGATATGCTGGGAAGTGTCTTGGTGTCCTCACTGCATTACAAGGGCACCGTCCTCCTCGGGAAGCGGCATATGGATTGGGGTGGTATGAAGCTGATGAGGTGCGAGCTCCGCGGCTCACTCAGCGCTTTGATCACTAAACGATTGGGGAGATGGGCTGCGTTTTCTGGCTAGACAGGCGGCGCCAAGTTCAAGCTGAGAGGGCCCGAGGCTCTGCTCACCCCCAGCCTGGCTCCTCCCGGGGAGTGAGGGTTGAGCCCCGTGGATAGGGACTTCTTGACATTGGCTCCCCATGGCTTTTCCCAGGGAGGGAAAAGGACGGCGGGACTGGCAGGCTCTACCCGAGGTTCCTTATCCCTCATCCCTGCTCCGGCCCCGTGGGTGGGAGTCTGGGGGCTGGTTTCCGGCACGTGTGCAGTGTGGGACCCCGCGACTGAAAAGGGAGCGGTAAACCCGCGCTGCCACCGACAGCCACGGTGTCTTTAGACACCCGTCTGCGGGGCTGGGGCTGCCGTGCCCTGCCCTCCAGGGGAGAGGGGCAGCTTTGCACTTCAAGGGGGTCTCCCCGGTCCCGCAGACACGCTGGAGCCAAGGGCTGTAGACATTTGCCAGACGTGTGAACTTTCCTCCTCGGTGGTAGCTGTTATCTCTGCCCGATTCCCACTTTGATGTGTGTTCGCACTTACAAACGACCCCTCCCGGCACGGAGCGCCCATATAAGAGCGGGCCGCGGCCGTGGATCGCCCAGCCCCTCTCAGCCATGAATCAGGTGAATCAGGCTCAGATCCCTTCGGCAGAGACCAAATCCAACGGGGTCAGGCCCCACATCTGCTGTGCGCCCCCTCCCCGCGCCCCCAGGTCGCTGGGCAGCCCCACCCTCCTGGTCAGAGCCAAGCCCCGGCGGAGCAGCCCCCAGCCGGGCCAGCCCGCCGACAGCGAGCCCTGCGCGGCCGAGCCGAGCCGAGCCGATCCCCGGGACATCACCGAGCCCTGCCCGTCGGACACAGGTGGGTGAGGAGAGGAGAGTGGGTGGGAGGCCGAGAGAACAGGGAAGCGGGCTGGGGACACGCCGGGATCCAGGCTGCCGCCGGTGCAACGGCCTGGCAGGGCTGAGGGGCTGCGGAGGCACTGCCCCAGCAGGGCAGAGGCCTCACTGCCGCTCCTCCTCGTCCTCCCTACAGCCCCCGACGGCGGCTGGCTCAGCGCCGACGAGTCCTCGGGCTACGAGAGCGAGAGCGCGGAGCGCGGCGGGGCCGCGGCGGCGGGCGGGAACCGCGGGCGGCAGCGGCGGGCGCGCACCGCCTTCACCTCGGAGCAGGTCTGCCGCCTGGAGAAAACCTTCCAGAGACAGAAGTACCTGGGCGCCACGGAGCGGAGGAAGCTGGCGGCTGCCTTGCAGCTCTCGGAGATCCAGGTTAGTCCCATAGGAAGCGGATCCTTCCCCGTCCCGTTTGGAAGGAGCAGCCAGGTTCAGTTCTACATCAGTCTTTCGTGCGATGAACAGACTCCTCTGTGTAGTAGGGGCTGTGGGATCCCTCGGGCATTAAGAGTTATCACTCCAGGAAATTTGCGGCACTTTCTATCGGGAAGCCATCAAGGTTTTTTCATTTCTTAGTGAGATAAACTGTCCTGGATATACGGCGATCTGCGTGTACACCATGCAGAGCTCAAAACGGGTCCTAAGGAATCTAACTGGTTGTTGTAAAATCCCTGAACGAAGCCACTCTCTACTTCCCGCAGATCTTCTGCCTTTTGCTGAGTAGGTCAAAAGCATCAGTCCAACTGTGTTAATTCCATCTGAAGCAAAATGACAAAAGCACCTGAGATACGGTGTTCATAGTTTGCGCATTATCCTTAGGCAAGTTCTCTGATTTGTCTCCTGCATCCCCCCCTTCTTTTTGTTGCCTAGATTAAAACCTGGTTTCAGAACCGAAGGATGAAACTGAAGAGACAGATACAGGACCACCAGCACAGCCTCGTGTCCCCTGTTCCTTTCCACAGCTACGCTCCGGGGACCTCACCGGCTCTGTTTCAGGATGGTCTCCACTACCCTTTTGCTGCCCAGAACCAGAGACTCCTGCCTTTCACCCCGATGCCTGCTGTGCAGTTCAGATTCTCCTTTCCCAGATACGACACATCGCAAAGCACCTACCACTTTATGGCAAATGAACTGCCCTACTACCATCAACACCTTCTTCCTCATCCTTCTTTCCATCCAGTTATTCAGAACAAAATTGACAGGCAATGCCACCCAGTATATGCATTATAGGGACAAAGCAGTGTTTTATACTGTAATATATTTCATGCTCAGAATCTCTTGCCTGATTTGAAAGAATGTCTTTATTAAGTTAAATGTGAACGTTAATAATTTTATATTTTATAATTAATATTAAAATATTAATCTGTATAAAATGTTATGTATATGATTTTCATTCCTCCCCCCATTTTTTTCATAAATGTGTGTTTATATATATTAATAAAATTTGAACAGGGTTATATGTGTCAACTCTATGAAAGATTGCACTTGTGCAACGCAAACTGCAGCGGTCACTTGTCCTTCTGTGTAAAGGTAATGGGTTTAATGGTTAAATACATTTTCTCTGACTCTCCTACTGTCCCACCGAGATTGTCTGTCTGTTGAGTGTTTGGTAGCCTGGACAGAGGCAACTGCACCCAGTTTGCCCTGCACTCTGCTTTGAGCTAAGTACATCCTCCAGAGGAAGGATAAGTTGTCAGGGAGTTTCTCTTCTAGATGTAAGTCAAATATAAGTCCAGTCCCATCTTCCATGTGAAGGCAGCAGAGGTATTACTATTTATTAAGTCAGCATGTCTTTTAACAGTAATTAACAGATTAGGCCTTCATTATGGAATTTAAAGTTTTACAATTGCCAAAGCAAACGCTAGGCAAAAAAATGTTGGGCATAATTGTGTCTGGTTCAAAGCTATATCCTCTGATTAAGATTGTAACCTGAAAATTTGGCCTTTGTCTCACCACTAGAAAACAATTATAATTGCTAACTTGGCAATTTGCACTTCTTTAAGCAATTTGATCTATTTCCTCTAAACATAAAGTTTTGGTTTAGTAATCCTGAAATGTGTTGGGTTTTTTTTAGTTCCTCGGAGTGTTGTTCATTCCTAAAAGCGCTTCCTTAACGCTTATTTCTTAGTCTAGATTTTAATGAAGTGTCGTTAATTCACCTGTAAGGCCTTTTAAATACATGACTTGATTGTTGCATTGTAGTCTAAATTTCCACCCTCCGCACTCTAATTCAGTGAGTCGTCAAGAGTTTCCATATAATAGCCTAGGGGCTTCTCACTCGTGAAAAAATACTTGGAAAGGGTAAAGGGAATTTTCTGTGAAGTGTGTTCAAAGTGACCTAGAAATGCCCAGAGCGTCCCTTCAGCTGCCTGGCTGTGTCGCGGATCGGTGCTGCCCTGCTGGGGACAGAGAAGGGGTGTGGTGGGGGAAATTCCTTCGAGTGTCTCCCAGCTTCCCCTCCTCCCTTTTGTCTACCAAACGCGATGGAGGGAGATGCTGAGAGGAGGGTACACGGTCATGGAGGGTGGAGAACGGAGAGTCAATGCATGGCACAAAGCCGTAGCAGGTCCTAGTTTTTTGCCTAGTGAGCAGAGGGAGGGAGGGTTTGGGTTTCTCTTTTGGCGGTGGTGGTTTGTTTTTTTTTTTTTTAATTTTGTTTTGTGTTAATTTTTTCTCTCTCTACAGCTGCAGCGTAGTCTAACCATCACCTAGCAAGCAAGTTAGATTGGTCTGGATTGGGGAAGGAGATATAGTCACACCTGCTGCAGCTGCTTCATGCTGATGTCAGGTTTCTGGTTTCCCATTGTCTAAAGGCTTGTCTTTGCCACTTTCCATAAAACTAGCTTTGTGATTTTTAGGAACAGCCCTAAGTGTTCTTGAGATCAAGCCTTAAATTATTCTGCAGTTTAAAAATTAGGGAGGCAATCAAGTTACAGCAGCAACTTTTGGAAGTAAAAAGTGAAATATTTTCTTTTTGAGTGTCCCAAGAGACCTGAATTGGTGAACAATTCGTTTTCATAAGCAGACTTAAATTGCAAGTATGCTTGACATTGGCATCAACATACATGCTTGCCTGTTAATTCCTTAGCTTTATCTCTCTTCTAGTGCATAAATGCAACATGTCCATCAAAAAACAGATGAGACCAGTTGAAGAATGCTGCAGAATATACAGATAAAAGAGAATACTGGGCAACTTGTTTGGTTTTGTTCATGGTGTTTTTACCTTTGCTAACATTTAAATTTAAATGCACTTGGCTGTAGCTCACAAATGTTTCCTTAAAAACCCCCACTCAGGTAGAATGGACAAAGTTTTTAACACAATTGCCTATTAAATGACATCGTTATTGCATAAATTTCAATGTATACAGTACTCCACTTTTTTAGTGGATATTCCCACATGATTATAGGTTATTTTCTGAAAACTTTTAGATAGGAAAGTTTATATAGAAATTTCTATACAGCATGGTGACAACTGTAGGAATAAGGAGATTTCATGTCCTCCTCCACTTCCACTCTCAGTATAACTTCTTTAACATGGGTAAATTATTTTCTCCTCTAATCGAATATTTTTAATGTAAAGAAAATAATTCAAAGAATCTTAAATTTATTTAATATAACAAAATAAGTTAAATAGTTATTCTTAGAGATATTTGACACTTTTGTGAGATTACAGATAATCGTTGACATTTTTAACAGGAAGGAAGATCTGGTTGGAACATCAGTCTTTTATGTTCAGTGGTTAGAGTCACTGCTGGAAACACAGAAGAGTAACAAGATAATCCTGGCGCTGGAGGCAGTAGTAAAGCTGGACTTGGCAAAACTGTCTGAAGAGACTGAGCTGGAACAGAAGGTAACAAGACGGCAGGGTTTGGCACAGCTGGGTGAAGGGAAGCAGCCGAAGTAGCAGAGACGTTGACATCCACCCCATGAGGATTGCTGGATGTAGCCCTGTCAGGGTAACAGTGATAGGGCAAAAACAAGCCCGAGAAAAGAGCTTCAATCCTGGCATCCTGAGTCTGGCGTTTGAACTTCATACGACGATTCTGAAACCAGGTTTTTATCTGAGGATAGGAAAAAAGAGTCAAGAATCAAACCCATTATGCCTTTTCCATATAGTAATACACCCTGACGGCAGACTTAATGTCAAAGTAACAGAATGCATTAACAGTAAAGGTGTAGCCAACTAATAATATTGGCCTATATTTAATGCAGAGTAATTGTCTTGGCATGATGACGAATTGAACCGTGGACACTCCAGGATGCATGGCAAGCCAATTCTCAGATATGGACCAGGGCTGTAACACAAGACTTGTGCAGTGGGGATAAAAAAGCTGGGTAGGGGTGGTTCTATTCAAAAATCCTGCAATGTCGCTGTCAAATAGATACATAACCATAAGAAAGAATTAGCCTATAAACTGAGGTTCTGGAGATCACAAAAGCACTTTTACCTCCAGTGAAGTTTCAGCTTTAGAAGTTGCATTCACCATTTACAATCTGCCCCTTGTCCCTGGAGCACTCGGAGCTGAGCCGGGCGCAGCCGCGCCGGGCGAGGCAGGGGTCTCAGTTTGCTCAAGTCCCCTTTGCAGCCAGCGGGACGAAGCTGACGGGCGGCTTGGGCCGCCGCACCTGCGGAAGCTGTCACTGTCACTGTCACTGCCCCTTCCCCGGTGACCGTGAGGTGCCTCTCACCCCCGGGGGCCCGTGTCCCTCTCGGGCGGAGGGCGAGGCCGCGCTCACCTGGCTCTGGGAGAGGTTCAGCACGGCGGCCAAGCGCCGCTTCTCGCCGGCGCCGATGTAGCGCTGCTCTCGGAAGCTGCGCTCCAGCTCCTGCAGCTGCGCGGCCGAGAACTTGGTGCGGGGCCGCCCGGGCACGGCGCCCGCCGGCACTGCTCCGTGCCCGGGGCGCTCCGCGGCCTCCCGCTCCCGGGGCGAGTCTGCGGGGACAGATAGGGGCGTCTGAAGGGGGACCCTTCCCTCGGCGGGCCCCGGGCCCCGCGGGCGGTGACACGGTGGCGGCCGCGCCCCTCCCGCGGTGACCGAAAGCGCCGCGCCCGCCGCTGTGCGGGGAGACCCAGAGGGCACGGCCGAGACTCACCGGGCAGCTCCCGGGCTCCGCCGCGGCTGCTCTGGGCCAGCCACTCCACCGAGAAGGGCCCCTTCTCCATGTCCCCAGCCCTGCCGGCCCTCGCTGGAGCCGCCCCGGACGCCGGGGCAAACATTTAAAGCGCCGTCCCCGGCGAGTTTTGAAAAGGCCCAAAGCATCAAATGAGGCCGGGGACAAAGGACCTCATTGAGAGGCGCTTTAATCTCCCCTTTCAGGTGATTGTTACATCCGCCTAATCTCCGAGCGCAGTAGTTTGCAGAACTCAAGGCTGCCTGACCTGGCGCCAAGTTCAGCGCGGAGTCGTCTCACCACGTAGGAGCTGGGAATTGCATCACGGCCTGGACTTCTCGCTGCCCGAGCTGCCCTCGGCCCTCGTGATTTCCAATCTTTATCTTCTGCTATGAAGGACGAGGATTCAGAAGGGACTGATAACGAAGGACAGGGAGAAGCCTCTTTTATGAGTCTTATACCCAAATTTTCCACCCTCTTGCCTGTTTGATGCAAGGCTTGAAAGAATCCCCTTGCATATCATCAGCAAAGGAAGTAGGGACGTGAGGTAGGAACAAGTAAGTAGTCCTAGTCAGATAGAAATCTTGAAGAAATCTAGAAGAAACACTGATACAGTATCTTATCAATATGCCTGTGAGCAACTCAGTGCTCTATACTGTATCTGGGTGGGTAGAGGTTGCTTGAGTTTGGAGCTTCTTGGAAAGTGCAGGGTTAACTATTTTCTGGTGCTGTCCATGAGGCAGAGTGCTGCAGTCAGGACTCTCATCTTCCTCTGAAGTCTTAGACTTGTTGACTTCAGTTTATGTAGAATCAGAAATTTTAAGTCTTCAGGGAGAGAATGGTTGAAACAAGAGGACAGACATTTGCACAGCAATTTGTTAGGTCATTTTCAGAAAAAAAGGTGGGAATTTTTTAATAATTTGAGTTCATGCTTATGAGTTCATGTAAGAATAAGATTAAGCAATGAGCAGTTATGTGTCAGGACATTGGACAGGACAGGAAACACTGAGAAAATTACTAGTTCGCTTGAATTTATCTGTTCATGTCTTAAAATGCCATCTCCTTTCCCTGCATCCCAGGAAAGAAATGTGTGCATTTCAAAGTAAACAGTTCTGATGTTCTTATGAAGTAGATCAAAGAAGAGGAGTGTAAACTGTTCAGAGGCAGTCTGTTCAAGGATGATTCAGATAAGGGTGAGAAAAGAACCACTTTTACGGTCTGAAGTGGGCCTGGGATGGCACAGTCCTTATCCTCTGCAAACACGGGCTAACACATTTACAGGTTGTTTCAGTAAACTGTCACCGCTGCTTGAGTTTATACAGCCAGAGATAATGAAGCAGCTTCCACGCGGAGCGGAACATGTTTGAGACAACGTGCTAATTCTTAAACTTCAAAGAAATTCATGTCACCTTTTACGAAGGGTGATGCGTTTATAGTGAGATGGCCCAAGTGAGATAATGCTACACTCGCAGCTCTCTCCCTTCTTAGGTTTTCTATATTTCTCGGGATTATTCTTTTCTCACTTAAAATGCAATGTAATTTTGTTAACTATGCTGAAGAATGACACATTTTAGAAATTTTTACACTGTGATTTTGAATATTCTTCATGTACACATTCATCTGCTTTTATAAAGTCTTTTGCTCTTCTTGTAGTAAAAAGAAAAAAAATCCCACCATCTCTTGAATATCGACCTGAGCAGTCTTGTTTTGCTTCGTTTGTTGGTTTTTTGTGTTTGTTTTAAAACGAACGTGACACTTTCAGTAGGTGACTACATACGCTTCCAGGTAAAGCAACGACTTGGCTGACTTGACGCTTAGTTTTAAAGAAAACCTCTTCTGACTAAGCTAACAGAGACGTGGTCGCATTGTCTTCATGTGCTTCTGATTCTACCCACAGCAATTTGCAGCTCTTAAATGCAATTAAGATGCAAGTGGAAAATTATAGCTTTTCTTTTTTTAGTAAAAACCAATCCAAACTCACCAGTACCACCGCCCCACCTCCCTCTTAGTTTCCATTAGGTTATAGTAAAAATTACTGAGAAATGATTCAGTGTTCAGGACGATTTGTCTGAAAAGGACCGTCCAAATAACGGACCATTATTTTTCAGTTAGCCTGCTTCCTAGTCCTATAACCCTGCAAATCAATCCTGTAGAAAGTAAAGTTTGGTCTGGAAAAATTAGTAAGTGCTTGGCAGTCTCTGAAGTCAATCATTGTCATTTTAGTGTTAAGGTAACATCTAACTAGAAGGATTAGCAAGATATGGTTCCTTTGTTACATTAATGTTTCTCGTTGTCGATTATTATTGTGCTTACTTTAATAGATGAACAAATGTCTTGCAACAAAGAGGTTTTTGCCACAATGATGGCAGTTTTTAAATTTGTGTTTTAGTGTTACTAAAGCCTGTAGATTTGTGGGTGTTGTTTTTTTTTTTTTTTATCCTGTAATCATCGATCATGTTATTATCTGACTACATTGTAATAATCGATTGCACAATTTCAGGAGAAAAGCCTAATTTCAAAAGACACAGGAAGCTAATACAATATTTTATTTACCTCTAAGCAGAGCAGTCTTTCAGACTATGGTTTAGATTGTGAGGCTTCCTTCCTACTTTTTTCATGCAGAAAACCACGTACAAACATAAAATGAAAGTGACTCTGGTGGCTGTTTTAGACACTGTCTCTTTTATTGTAAACTGAAGTAGATCATATAATGATTAAACTGTGCTGGCATGTGGCTGCACTAAAGATGTATGGTGTTCTATTATGTTAGAAAATCAGTGTGAATTTTGTTTTGTTTTTAATGGGTTTTGATCTTGTTAGTTATTTTCCCCTGTAAGATCTTTCTATTATGTTTCCTTTGGTTGACATTTAAAATGTAGAGACTTGGGGTGTTGTGGTGTGTGATTGATTGATTTTTGGGGAGGCAGTATCCTAATTAACAACAAGTTTTATTTTTGCCAATTGTCATTTGACCTGCAATGTTAGAACTAAACAGGAAGCTCAACAAAACGAGAAGTATCAGTGGCTGTGAAGGTGATAAACACCAGCAAAAATATGCTTGAAGTACATTATTTTTAAAGTATGCTACTGTTCATGCCGTGGAGTGTTATTGTGATGACTGACACAAGATACAGATCATGGCTTGAGGGAAAGCTCCCGTTAAAAGGACTTTGATGGAGTGATTGGATGTCATAAGCGACCATCACCTGAGAGCAATTACAAGTCAAAAGGTAATTGTCGCGTGTTTCTGGTTAGCAATTAACATTCGTCAGAACCTGTGATGAAACATTCATCCCATTTTCCATTGATTATCAGCACTTTTTATGAACACGTGGGCTACAAAATCCATGATGACTCAAACGTTGGATAGAAATGGTAAGCTGTAAGGGTAGTGGAGGTGCCATTGATCCACATTTTACTGCTGCAATTTAATGACAGTTTTTCTTGACAGAGCCCTCAGTGAGAACATCTGGTGACACCTACAGCTGTGCTTTCTGTTGTCTATTTAAGGGTCTTCTTGAAATAACTTTATGATGTGTCTCATAGTTGTTAATGTTTTTAATCATTGCATCAATTGTCAAGATAATTTCCTTCAAAGCAACAATTAATCTTCTGGTGTTGGTTTGAGCACAGAAAATATTACTGCATGGATGTAGTAGGATTTGTCAGTATGCTAGTAATGAAAAACTCTGGAAGCAGGTTACTCAGGTATTTTAATAAATATTAAGGGCATTAATCAGATAAAAGCATTACAAACTGCATTAATTTCTATCTCATACAACGGACATGCCTATGTAAATGAAACACGTTGGGTAGAACTGCCAGCTCTGCTTTTGGGAGGAATTGATTCTCTCCTCCTGCTTCTGTCTTTCTGGCCATGCTTTTCCCCATAATCTCTGAGTTTAGGTGGCCCTCTGATCTATCAGGGAGTCCATTTGGGTTTCTGAGCCAGCAGGAAACAGGGGGGAAAGAAAAAAAGAAAAGAAGACGGGGGGTATTTTTTTACAATTTGGGGGTGTACCCACTTACTGAAAAGTTGGATGAGCTCCTTAACAGAGCAATGCTTGAAGCAGGAGGGGGAGAATCAGAAGAATTCATTCAGTAGTGAGTAGATTTGTTGCTTTATATAAGCAAAACCAGGTGTCTCTACAGTCAGTGGGTCAGTATAATTCCTCACTTTCTCCCGATGGAGAGAGTAAGGTAGAACAAGGTCAGCACTGGATTGATGTGCAGATGGAAATGTAACTCACTAGGAAATAAATACTGAGTTTTGAATACGACTTCTACTTTCAGGGCTTCTTTTTTGCCCCCTTCTCTAGCAGTTTGCCCCCTGCTCCAGCGTGGCTCCGGTGCTGCCCCAGCGCGGCTGCAGCCGGGGGTGGCTCCGTGGCCGCCTCGCTGCCGCTGCCGCCGCCCGGAGGCGCCGGGCAGGGCTGGGCCGGGCTCGGTCACCGCTCGGGCAGCGCCGCCCGCCGGGGAGAGCCGCCCTGGGTCGGGAAGTGCTTTTCTTCCTTGAATTAGCCATAGATAACGGACATCATCTTCTCCCCTCGCTCCCTTTAATGCAAAACAATGCTTATTTTTTAGAATTAACATTCAAATACCGCTTAATCTTAATTTAACCCCCTGAACATATTATACAGCATGGAAAAAAAAAAAAAAGGCAAGGAAATTTTGTTAAAAACCTTGACCCATCTCATGGAAAATCTGCCTCTGTTTGCTATGTCACTAGGCCTTCTTCATTGTAAATTTTTTTCCTTTTTCACTTGCTTCACTCGATCTCCAGCTTCTCTTACCTATGGCTGTGAGGCTTTGGTCCTGCAGAATGGAGAAGTATGGGGGAAAAAAAAGTAATAGTTTACTGGACTGAAAATTTAGTCCACATTGTAAGGCATTTTCTATGAGCTAGATTTAAGTTTGAATAATGCCAGTATGTTTTTACTTTTAAGCCCTTGGTAGTTTGCGTAATAGTTTCAAAGATTATTTTAAAAAGTAAATAAATAAATCCACAACGTGGATGCATATCAAAGCTGACTATCAATAGTGGTAAAAGCTACATTTTACTGACAGGAATAAGCATTGCAACCCCAAGTTCTGAAGAAGGTTGTACTATTAAAATGAATGGCTTGCAGAAAGGGAAGAGTTCAGAAAAAAAAAACCTAAAGACCCCAAATTCTTCAATCCTAGCGATATATCTTGCCTTCCAATATGCTCCATAAACATCCAGTCCTTCCCTTCCTTCATCTCAGCCTCCGCATTCCCCGTGTGCCCGGTTGGCGGCTCCGCGCCCGCTGCCCGGGCGGTGTCAGCAGGGGGAGCGCTGGGGGAAGGATCGGGGCGATGCCTTCGGAACTCAGCGCGTCCTCTCGGCGGCTGGGTGAAATCTGTCTGGTCCGAGTATTGAGGGACGGCAGAACTATAGCTCATTAATTAAATTGATGTGGCATTTATTTACTAGAGCATGAAACCCTTGGGCTAGTCCCAAATTGAGGTATTTGAAGCCAGATATTGAGTCAGACTCTTTACATTTTCCTTTTACTCTCTATGCTCACGTGCATGGTGTATAAATTATCATTAAATTGCAGTTCTTTAGTGAAAAACCCATGAAGTTAGCAAAGACTAATATACAAAGTTGTTTTGATGGATTTTTTTTCCCCCCTGTTTATTGGTTCTTGTTTGCTTTTTGTTTAACCCCAAAGCCAAGATTTTTTCTTTTTCCTCTTTCTGTCTTTGGTAAGAATAAATAAAGGCTCAGAAAATTAGCCTGAATTGATCCAAGGAAATCAGGAGGAGGAGAAAGGCATGACAGACTGCTCCTTTTCAGCATCAGTGAGCTGTTTAATCTGCTCAGTTTTTCATATAGAACTGCACTTCTCTTGTTTGTGCAGTGTAATGAAGCTGACCTATTGGCATCAAAAAAAAAAAAAAAAAAAAGAAAATTTCATGTGTGTGCTGGAATTGTATTTGAATATTTAGCTTCAGTTTTAGTAACCAATGAATGTAAGTATATGTTGCTCCTATTTGTGTTGGTTTTGTAGTAAAACCCCTCTATTTGGATGTACAGACCATGATTCCTTATTGCTTTTCCATCGTCCTTTCTGGCAGTGCTGACAGGTGGTGTTTAGAGATTAATTACATTTACAAGTGTCTTGTCAGTCTTTGAAATAGGCAGAGATGAAGATTTTTCTCTAGGACAAATCTCTCGTGGGTATTTTGTGTTAGGCAAACTGGGTACAGGTAAAAATTTTTTTCTCACACTGCAGTTCCAAAGAGGTTCCTAACTGTCCTGCCAGCATAAGCAACTTCTGTTTTCTTCTTTTATTTCTTTTGGTATAGTGATGCAGCTGTGCCTGCTTGTGCAGGTACAAAGGCATTAAATCAGGGGAATTAATTCCACTGGGAGGTGGGAAGAAGAATTTTTTGTCTGATATTCATTTTTTTTTTCCCCAAGGTAGGTTGGCAGGTTCTCTGATCTAGTTTGAAGCCCAGACAGAGTGAAGCAAAAGTAGGAATAGGGAGTCATGGGAACTGCAGAATGAGCCATGCATGCACAATGTTTCCAAATATGAGGGCATGATTTCCAAAAAAAGACATCTTGTGTTCAATTTTTCCTGTTTCCCAGCAGTTACATGAGCAGTGAGAAACAGAATGAGCAGCAGGAGTATATTTGTGCAAAGGAACGTTTGTTGATGCTTTCCCTGCCTGTTTAACTCAGTGATATAAACTGTGATGCATCTGCTGGACAGTGCAATCCTTAACACTGATTTCCTTTGTATTGCAACGTTTTTTGGGTTTTCCAGCCCTTCATTTTACACCACTGAGTATTTACTATTCAATAACATGACACATACCTCGTTATGTTATTTTCATTGCATTATTGCATATGTTCATAGTATCCTGATGTTTTAAGGAGGTGAAAAAATATTTATAGCTAAAATTCTGTCTTTCTATTTAAACACTACAGAATGGGATCATCCTGTCCTTGTGTCATAGGTTTATTGTTCCCACTTAAAATAATAATTTTTTAAATGACAATTAGGGTGTATCTTGCATTATGCCAAAGAAAAAGGGGGGGGAGCTCTCTTCACAGACACTTTAACCCTATTTAGTGCTCTCCTTTCAGCCTTGTTCAGGAAGGTGTTTAAGCACAGGGTTGTGGTTTGTGTTTGAAAGATTAGGCATGAGCTGGATAGAGGTAAAAACCCTGTAAATTATCTGTGCTTCACTGTCCCTTTGCTGTCCCACCCCTCCTCCAGATTTGGAAGCTCAGGTCCCAATACCTGTTCAGTTTTATCCTTTATATGTCCTGTTGTTTCATCCCTTTATGGTTGCTTACAGAGACTGATGTTTGGAGTTTAGAACTATTGGAGGTTATGTTATGGCCTGCCAAATTTTCACTTTAGCCATGGAAGGTGGGATCAGTAACCAGTAGTGTTAGGAGGGAGAACTAGATTTGCTCTCCTTAAATGATTTTAAATGCAATATGAAAACTCCAAAAAGTCCAACAACCCTAAATCACACAAACCCCCAAAATCATATAAAAGAGGTGTTTGTTTATCAGTTCACGTTGCTCACTTCAGTCTTGCTGCTTGCCCCAATGCTACTGTGATTGCTATGGTTGATATTTGGCCTGTTATTGTTATAGGTTTCATCCTAATTCAAGCACTTTATTTTCTGGTTTTGGTAATGGCTGAGATGACA
This sequence comes from Haemorhous mexicanus, assembly GCF_027477595.1. NCBI lineage: Eukaryota > Metazoa > Chordata > Aves > Passeriformes > Fringillidae > Haemorhous > Haemorhous mexicanus. The sequence continues at coordinate 27,821,591 of NC_082347.1, read as the reverse complement.
TTATTATTCCTATTAGCTTTGAATTTAAGCTGTGCATTCTGTGCCATGAAAGAAAAGGAATCAATTGCAGTCCTGTTACGTAGGAATCTTGGATTTGTTATAGGCTAAGTTTTAAAAGAGATGTATTAAAGGTAAAATATATACTTTTCTGGTGCAATTGCTTTTAAATTTTTATATTAATGTGAAATTTCTGTGAAATATGAGGAACTAAGTTATATGGGGGGTTGTGTCTTGTTTAGTAATCCTTTTGTTTGTTTTTTATGTATTTTTCCACCTTTTGTGCAGTAAGTCTGGGGGTTCATTTAGACTTTAATGACTATTAATAGGTTTAATTTTTTTAAATATCTATTCAAAAAACCCTTACAAGCTCTCTTTAACACAAGCTTTGATATGAAACCGGTGAATAAAGATATGATTGTGGATGTAGGTTTTTGAATTGATTTTTAATTTAACACTTTTATATTAAAGATAGATGAAAAGTAACTTCTAAAATATTTACTTAATATTGAATAGTGTAACATAACAGTAACCACTGGGTAAAATGTAATGTTTTTTCCTTTTTCTGAACTCACAGCTTTATAACACTTGTTAGAAACTGTGATGCAGCATAACACAAACTTTTGGTCTGTGACTGAACCATTAGATATTTATTTGACATGCATTATGTACAGTTACATTGTCTCATAACAGCAGAATTTTACCCCCAGAAATGATGTGACACATTGCTATTTAGAATAAATGAAACTAATTGGAAAGAAACATTAACATTTTTCTACTAAATGAAATGAGCAAAGAGAGCTTCTACTTCCACCTTCAAGGCACCTGTGGGTGAAAGAAAGAAAAAAAAAAATTAGCATGTTTTTAATTTGATTTACTGTTAACTGAGTTTTACCAGAGAAGACTTCGCAATTCCACACATGCATGCATCATGTAAAAGGTACTTGGGATCTTAAAGGATAAAATCCTAAGAATAATTGATATATTACAGACAACCCACTTAGGCAGCATTTGCATGACTGGGCTTTACACATGTGAGTCAGCATTACCTGGATTCAGTGACAGTGATCCCGGCACCTGTGAGACAGGGACAGAGTGGCATTTTTGGCAGTTTGCGTGGCTGCAGTTTCATTATTTGCAACTGGACTTATGTCAGTAAGGACTATAGGGGTAACTTCTTAGCAGTGCATGTGCTTTACATTAGACCAAGTGACATATGAGATAATGTAGTTGGAGAAATGCTTAAAATATTACTCTTGTAATAAATCAGGTTTTAAGAGGAAACCAAGATTTAGATGTTAGATCAGAGTAAATAGTGGCAGTATCTTTTTACACAAGTTTTGAGGATTAACTGGGATTTCATAAATTTACCTTTCATTTCTTGGCCCACCTGTTTTCTCTAAACATTTCTGCCGCTGCCTGAGATGAGGGCTGAAGTACCTCAGTTGCCCCATTTTCCCATGCCCTATACCTCTTTAGAAGCAATTCTCAAAGAAGTATATGCATAGGAAAAAGGAACAACGAGCCAGATCATGATCCACTCCACTTGCGGCAAGAGTAAACCTGGAATATAAAAGTGTATATTAGGGAGAATAAAAATAGTTCCTATTCTTTACACAGTACCATTCCTTTTAAACTATAAGGTTGCAAAGAACTACTGCAGACTAAAAGAGAGATTGAAATAATGCATTAATGCATAGGATCCAACAGTATTTAGTATGTCAAAAATTAATCAGTGCATATTTTTGAAATATGTACAAGAAAGTGCAGAGTTCTCAGAAATAATGAAGTGCAGCTCTGCAGACTTGACCTGAAAATTAATTACAAGTTAGTAACGATATCCCCTTTTCAGTATATTGCACACAATTTGATGCTTTTATATTTAAGGCCTGAGAAAATACTTATTTGAATTACTGAACAAATGCAGGAGAGAAAGAAAGAAAGAAAAAGTCTATAAATGACAAAATATGGTAAGATCAGCACTGCAAGCAGCAATGGGACTTACCTGGTTTGCTGTCTGATGCCTGAAGTGCAATGACTTGGTTTTCATGAGAATTTATGCCTGGCTCAAGACCTTGAAGAAGAATGAACTATACAGTGTTGCTGTTTTCTTAAGTGATAATCGCTTTGCCCCTTGCCAAGTTATTTGCTGCACCTGCACATTGGGTACACAAAAAGTGCTGCTGAAAACATGGGAAGTGTTGCTCCGAAGTTGGGGGAGTGCAATAGACAACAGAAGTGATAGGAATAATTAAAGTGATGTCTTGAATTGTGCGCTGAGAATGAGAATTTATCGTCTGTGTTTTCTTTCACATACATCAGTGGTGTTTGGAAAGCGTAAATCTGTGAGAGGACCTTTTGTTCTCAAAGCCTGTGCTGTGTTTTCAGCCTAACTCACCCCCCTTTTCCCCAGCACACTATTTTGAGAATCTCTATCAATGTCCTTCAGCTGCAAATGCAACTTTACTGGGGAGATAGCAAGGTCTGTGTACAAGGCTTTCCTCTGCTTATCCAGGCACCAGTGAGGCTCCGTGCTGGATGCCAAGGCTGGGAAACATCTTTCACCATATTTAGTCCTACTTGCTAACAAATTCATTAACCATTTGCTTTCAAGTTGCTGTCTTTCTTTTTAGGCCGTTTCTTACACTATAAAATTGCATTTCATCTCCCGTGTAATCTGGTTTATATATTAGAAGTTACCAGCTAAAATTGTTCGAAGTAGTTCAAATTAATTCAGAAAACAGCAATGTCACAAGCAGTCACAGTACTAATTGTTACATGCTGTGGTTTATTCATAAGTTTGGACACTCCTGAAATGCACTGTGTGTTCTTTCAGTGTCAGAAAGTTTCAAAGTTTCTTTAATTTCTTAATTTTCCTTTTCTAATCTCAGGTTCAGTTTGTTCCTTTCTGTCATAAGACACAGTATTGCATTCTGATTTGTATATGGTACCTTCAATTTAAAAAAATTTTGGTTTTCAGTTTAGGATGAATGTTTGTCTAGGCTGATTCTTTAAGCTTTTCTTCAGGTTCTGTGCTTGTGAAACCATCCCAGATGCGATCTGAAGCAAGTAATTAGTTTTGTGATTTTCAATTCTGCTGGGATTTCTGCCTTCTGACAGCCACATCACCTGGAAAGAGAAAAATTGTACTGCACAAAACCAGAAAGTGTTCAGAGCTGTGAGCACTTTCTGTGAACACGTTTCAACAGCTTTTGATGCAATAGCTGTGCTAGGGGAATTGTCAGTTTTGGTTTTGCTGTGTGGTGTTCTAAGGGAGAGAGAAAAGGTTGTTTGGCTTTTGTTTGTGTTCCTGGGGGGATGAACACTAAATTTCTGGATTGGCAGGTGGAATACAGATGCTCTTGAAACTCTGGTCCTGGGTTCTAAGTAGGCCATCTAATGACCATAGGTGGTGGGTGAAGCTCAGGTTAGGGGCTCTATCCACAGAAAACTGCAATGAAATCTGGTGTGGGGTTTGAAGGCTCTGATAAGAGTCCTCACTGAGAGTAATAAGATTGCTCACTTGTGTATGAAGGAGCAGTCTCTTGCTTTTTGTGCTTTATATTTGCTATTATTTATTTGTGGATTTGGGAAGTAGCTGCTACAGCTGATTTGTAATGTATCAGTCTTTCTTTAAAATACATTTAAAGCTGGTTTTGATTTGGATTGCAGCATTAAATCTTTATTAAACTGTGTTATATTAAGAAATAGAGCAGGCAACTTTGAAATTTTAGAAAAAAAAAATAAATAACACACTAATCAATCTTTTGCCTTTGCTGTTGAATACAAAGTAGCTCCCTAATCCTTTTTAACCTCAAAGCATGTTTTCTGAAATGTACTTCATTCAGGCACTCCCCTGAAAGCCACATAAATCTGGTAGCTAGTGTAAAATAAATAGCCTGAAGCATTCAAGAATGGATGTTTCCAATATTTTATGTATTGTATGTGTAATTTGATATCATAAATATTTAACAACCACTTCCTCTAAAAAGACTCATGCAAGCTTCATGAAACTGATTTTGAACCATGACCAGAGAGGATAAAGCAAAGTTTCTTAAAAAGAAAAACAAAACCAACAACTCAGGCCACCCCCTCAGCCCTCACCACCCCAGTGCACTTGTTAGTTATTTACTGATTCCTGCCTTGGGGGAGAGAGAGAGTTTGGCAATTTTAAACTGATACTTAAAATCTTGTGGTCTAAGTAAAGAACAGTCTTAATTACATGTAGCTGCCAACTTTTGAGGACTCTGTTAGAACAGCCCCTTTTGAATGTTAAAAGCTATTATAGACTGCTCCTCTAAAACGTTTGTAACCTGTCCTTTCATGAAGGATGGTTGCAGAGCAGATGCAGGCAGATGGGAAAACTGGGCTGTAACACAAAGATGTGAGTGAAAGCTCTAGATTTGTCTTCCATCAACTGCATGGTTTGTAATATTTGAACTGGAGCTTTGAAAGAGAATGGGTTGGAATGCAGCTCATCTGAACTGTGTGGCAGCTTGGGAAAGTATGATTAGCTGGAAGCATAGTTTTCAAGAAATTGTAGTGGCAGTTTGAGTATCAATCAATCAATCTGTATTGTGTCTTGTCACTATTAAAAGGTACTGCTTACAATCAAATTAAGCTCAAATTTGTAGAATAGTATTTCTCAAAAAACTTTGGATATGACAAAGTCAGGCCTGTTCTATTGAATTTCTCACACATTTTAAATGTAGAAATGGTGTTTGTTAGACCTTTTACCACAGCATCTGAACTAAAACTGGAAGACTCATTCATAATTGCACGTTCTGTGTAATGACCAAAAGGAGGAAGATGAGAAAAGGAGTTACAGTTTGTGTGTTATGAACACAGACTGAAGAGAGCTGTTAACTGGAATGGGATCTACCAGCCTGCAGTGCTGGCTTTCCAAATGGAACATACACATGCACACTCCTGTATAAATGCTTTCTTCTTAGCTTTATGTTTCATTCTTTCTTTAGAGTTTGTGTTCTTGGACCAACAGACCTATTCTAAGCAACAACAGGATGATGATCATGCAGTTTCAGACAGCTGACCTGTGAGAGTGCTTGGTCCCCACAGTGAATCTGGCATTCCCCATGAGTGTATGGCTGGTGCATTTTGATGGCTCTGTGTGTGAGTTCAGTCAGGCTCTGTCTGTTCATTACACTCTGTCATAGTGCTTATCATAAGCATACTTTTTGTAAATGCACATTCTGAAAATAGCTTTAAAAACATTTTGGAGAATGGTTGTTGCTCTATTCCAAAAGGGTTTTGGGTTGCAGTGGCCTGAGTTGGGGTTTTTCCCAGGACTAAGGCATAAGCACCTTGTGGTCTAGGGATGTTTTTTGCTTTCCAGGCCTTCTATAAACAATCAGTGCCTGTATCAGTTTCCTTTTATTCACTACTTAGAAGTTGATTTGTACCTCTTCTTAATCAAGGATGACAACATTCATTGTTACTTTTCAAACTAGAATCTTTTTCTTTCCACTCTACAGAAAGGCTTTGCTCATACATATACAAAGCTTTTTTATTTGCTTTCTAAAAGCCTTTTGTTAAAAATTGCCTTTTGCCACAGGACCTACAAAAACTATCTTGATAGACAGGTTGCTGTGGGACTGATCACATTGCTCATTGTGCTGCCTAATTTGTCTGCACTAATTAGTGAGGCTAATTGCCTCAGTGTTTTACCTCCCCCCATCTTCTGTTTTGCACTTCAGTGTACTTATGTTGAAAAAGTTATGTATTTTTTGTTCTGTGATGATTCAGGGCCTTTCTCTCTGATGATGGACTGCTCTTAATGAAACTACAGCCCCACGTTGCCCTGTGTGATTCACCAAAAAAAAAAAAACAAATCAATACACAGCCTCTTGATAGGTGACCAGGCAAGCTGAAGGGCTTTGCAGACAAAACTGCTCAATTTAAATTAGCCAGGTTATAAGTTTTTAATTAATTCTGTAATACAACATACTTACCTGGACAAACATAGAATTGAATTATTATTTTTTGTAGCATTTGTGGTAAATGTTATAAAGAGAAGCATTGCTAAAAGACACTGAATACATAATATTTATATATAATGGTTTGGAAGTTTTATATAATAATGTTCTGCCCAAGTTCAGTTTATTTTGTGGATATAAAGTACTTCTCTGTTTGGGGCATAAAGTCTTTGATGTTTAGGTTAAAAGTATGACCACTGCAAATAATTTCAGGAAAATGTAGTGAATGCATAAAACCATCAGTGAGCCATCCTTGCAAAAAGTGCCCATTTGCACAAAATCCATTTATAGAACATTATGTAAGCAGAAGAGAATGAGCATTCCTGTTTGAAAATGCCAAGATATGATTTTGTAACAAGATGCATTATTATATTTTCTTTCCTTTTTTTTTTTTTTTTACATTAAATTGCTTTAAAGTGAAGATGCATCAAATGTGAGCAGATAGGTGAGGCATAAATTACAAAAACTATGCAACTGTCAGGAATGGTAATGTTCAAAGCAGTTGGAAAGAAAGCTTGCATATTTTGTCTGAAAGAATGAAGCTGGCAAATAACTGCTAAAGGAACACAAGATACAGTAGTTGGCCTTCAAAAGTGTTTTTTCTGGGCTAAGTCATGTGAACGAAGTTGTTTTTTGCAAACTGCAGGAAGCAGCTTATGAAAATCAACTGGAAAAAACCTCATTTTCAGAGACCTGATTCAGTGTCTGCTCAAGTCAGCAAAAGATTCCCAGCAAAAACATTGGGACCTCAAAAATCTTTGGGGTGTTTTCTCCTTTTGTTCTGAGGGATATATGAAGTGCCACTATTTTACACATCAAAGCTGAAACCCTACTTAACTGTACAGATGCACCAGAATTCCAACACAACTAGTAGAATTATTTGGTTTTTAAATGAAGATATTTGATTGATTATATTTAAGTTCCATTTGATGTATGTTAACCAACACAAACTTGTCTTGAAACTACCCTAAAAAGATTTTCCTATCCTTCAATTGCCTCTTGCTGTTCTTTTTAAGGAGGAAAAACTCTTTTTCTTTCCAATATTTGATTTGGGATCAACTTTTTTTGTGCCTTTTACTCTTTTTTCTTCCTTCAAAGCACTGTTTAGCTATGTGCTTGTAGGGTGATCTCCTGGTAGAACTCAAACATGCAGAGTTACACTTTTCACTGATGTGGTACCGAGTTGTCTTAAATTGCAGATCACTCTGGGCTACCAAAAATAATTGGTCGCAACTTTGCAGACTAGGGCAGGCTAAATTTGAACCATTTCTGATGTACTGATGCTGTCCTCACTCTCCTTTCCAAGCAGTGTTTCTGAACTGCAGTGTGATGCTCCTGTTAAGTGATCCATCCTGGGTGTGGGATAAAGGCTGCCAGATGCTTTTGCACAGAGGTGTCTTCCCCAGGGTACCTGTGAGGAAGCAAGCTGAACATCTGGGTAGCTGGCAATTCCCTCCTGCCCTCAGCAGGACAAACAACTTGTTTCACAGCTACCTGGAAAGGATTCTTGAACTTATACCAATGTTATGACTGGGGGGGATAAGCTGCCCCAAGCCCTTTAATCTCTGCCAGATATGTAGAGTATAATGAATGCTCCACAAAATGGCTTTGCATGTCTGGCTTCTGATATCCAAACTGTGTATTCCTGTGTGACCTGAGTGGACCACTATAGTTAATTCAGCAGTGTAGTATACTCTAAAATAATTGGTATTTTAAGTCCCTGCAGACAGAGTGACTTTAAGGAAAAAAAGTTGTGTTTAAAGCTGAGCATTGATAGAAGTACCTGGACCACTGTCACCTTGTTCTTCACTAGAAAGGAGCATGTAGAGAGCAGCTTTTAAAATTTTTCTCAGTTTGTCAGTGCTTGCAGGTGACTTTGCTGTCTTCATTCACTGTGCTTCATTAGTATGCTAATTGAAGTGCGGATGCATTCAGTATGATCCTGGGAATCCAGCATGTTCAAAGATAAGTCTCTTCCTTATCTTTGTGGAAATACAGAGGAAGCTATAGATAGAAGGTAGGGTAATGAAGGCAAATCCCTAACTGAGTCAGTTCTGAATCTGTCTAAAGGTTCTGTTTCTTGACATCAGCAGAGAAAATCTTAATAGAGCTTTGCTACCTCTTTGTTTTTCCACTGAATTGAAGCCAAATGCCTCTGTTGCTTATTCTGTGCTGATTCTGTCTTTTGGTGTTCCTCTTCATTAGCCAGTTCAAGCCACTAGATAGTTTTCAGTAGGGGATTAATTAAAAAAAAAAAAAGTGGAAATAGAGTCCTTGTTTTCATAAAAGCAAGAAAGCAAGATTTCCTGACCTGACTGCAGCACCACACCTTCAAAGTATAAAAAGCCAGAATAGCAGGAATTTTTCTGTGCCTTGTCTCAGAATGGTGTTAATGCTGTGTGCCATTTCCACACACCAGCTTTTGTCTCTAATTTAAAATTGATAAAATTTTGTAAAAAGAATGCATTTCAGATGTGGAAAAATACCTACATGTTAATAAAATGTGAGGAATTCTTTTCACCTGTAAATACATGCATTGGCTCATAAGACTTCAAGTACTTTGAGTATTTTCCTGGCTGATTAGCAGATGGCAGTAGCACTTCTGAACAATCTGTTAGCCGCAAGTGCAAAGTACCTCCTGCATCTCCTGCAACGGATCCCCAGCTGATGTGACTGAGTAAAGATTTGTGGGGTGAAATTGTGTTGATTCACGGCAGCAGGCCTTAAGGTTTTGGTGCTGTTCATTGAACAAAGTTCATATTTTAATATTTAGGAACTTGTTCTTTAGTTTAAATCTGAATCTATTGGTTTTGTTAACAACTAAACTGACTGTAGCCAAAAGTTTCACAGGCCCTAAACTCAACAATTTTACATGTTTCTTATACTTAGAAGAATAGTCTTATTTCAGTAGAATTACTAATGTGAGCAATACAAGGAATGGAACACTTTTTGAAGGCTATGATCTGAAAATAAAGCTTTAGTATTTATACAGTTAATTTATATCTTAATGCTTGACATTGTGACCAAGAGATTTATACTTTTCCTCCATCTGTTATACAGCCACAGGAAGAAATACTTTTGATCAGGTTCAAGCAAATCCTTTTCAATTTTAATTAGTCTGAAATAGAAATGGAGACAATAGAGCAGCTTGCCCTACAATGTTGTCACTGAAGGTATACAACATTCTCAGCAATCTCACTAACAAGAAACAGACAATGATTTTTCTACATCCTTTGAAGTATCAATATTACTGTTAGAAATATAACAGACAAATTCAAACAGTGGCCTTGGCAAAATACGAAAACTTCATTTAGCATGGGTACAAGTTACTGATATCAAAGAAGCTGGGAAAGAAATTAGAGAGGAGACAGAATTATCTGCTTACCCTGCCAGAGGGAGTAACAGCAAAATTAACCTTGAAAACTGTTTGGAGAGAATTCTTGTGAAAACAGTATGACACAATGTTAGATTTATGGATATGAAGAGGTCAACAGTTCTTAGCTGACTGTGGGCAGTTACATTTTATTTACTGTGGTTTTTAAGTAATGTTACAGCAGACCTGCTTGTTCTAAAATTTCTGAGAACAAATACAGTTTATTCATATTTACTGTAGTTGGATAGATTTGTTCAACTATTATATTGTTCACCTCTAAAAGCAAAGTTCCATTCAGGTATTTAATTTGAACATGGCAAAAATAGAGCATCCCAATCTTAGGCAATTCTTGCTTCAGGCTCAGTTTTGGATAATCAGTGAAATAAAAAAATTAAGTGGAGTAAGAATAAAATTCATACCTGTTCCATATATTTGAAGACCTTTTTTTCTATGTGTAGCTGAAACCTGCTGCAAACCTATCAAACACATTCTGTTTATGGTGATTAGAATTTATATTTCAGGAGGTGAGATTTTGTTATTATGTTTAGATCATTTGGGAATACTAACTTGGACATATTTGCTGTGGACTCCTTGGTGGTTGTGACAAACAGTCTTCTAGGCTGCTTTTTAGAAATGTTATTTTTTTAATGTCTGTTCTTTCAGAAAGAGTATTCTCTAGGTCATAATTTTGGTGCCATCATGATATGTTTTCAGATCTTAGTTTAAATATGGTTATGCAATGCAGTATCACGGAATAATGGTTGTATGAAAAGTAATATTAAAACTAAAGCAAGCCAGGAAGCATTGCATTTCTGCTTTCAAAATATAGAATTTTCACAAGTGCTAGCTAAATTGCGTCCCAGAACTTCCTCAGCCATCAGTTGAGGAACCTCTCAAGACAACCTCTCCCCACAGCTGCAGAGTGGATGGACAGCAGGATGGGGACTGTGGCAGGAAAGTGCTCCCTGCTGCAAGTAAAGATCAAGTTCTTGACCTCCTGGGGAATGAGATGCATCCTGAAGTCGTGAGGGAATTGGTTGATGTAGCTGTCAATCCCCTCTCCATTATATTTGAAAGATCATGGCAGCCAAGTGAAGTCCCAGGTGACTGAAAAGGGGAAACATTGTACTCATCTTTGAAAGGATGATCCTGGGAACAACTGCCCTGTCAGCCTCCCCTCTGTGCCTGGGATGATCATGGAACAGATCCTCTCAGAATCTCTGCTAAGGCACGTGCAGGACAGGGAGGAGATTTGGGACAGCCAGCACGGCTTCACCAGGGGCAAATCCTGCCTGCCCAACCCAGGGGCCTTCCATGATGGAGAGATACATCAGTGGGCAAGGGAAGGGTTTTGTCTGGGTTTCTTTTAAGCCTTTGACACAGTCCCCCACAGCATCCTTCTCTCCAAAGTGGAGAGAGATGGGTTTGATAGTTGGACTGTTTGGTGGAGGAGGAATTGGCTGGACAGTTGCACCCAGAGGGCAGTGGTTAATGTCTTGGCCTCCCAGCAGACATCAGTGACAAGTGGTGTTCCTCCTCTGAGGTCTGTACTGGGACCAGAGCTATTAAATATCTTCATTAATGACATAGATGAAGGGACTGAGTGCACCCTCAGCAAATTTGCAGGTGACACCAAGCTGAGAGGTGTGGTGGACACTCCTGAAGCACGGGATGACATCCAGAGGGGCTTGGACAAGCTTGAGAAATGGGCCATGGGAATCTCATGAGGTTTAATAATCAGCTGAAAGGTGCTGCACCTCTGTTGGAACAACTCCTTGTGTCAGTCCTGGCTGGGCATGAGCAGAGTGAGAGCAGCCCTGCCCAGAAGGGCTTGAGGGTGCTGCTGGGTGGGAGGCTGGACATGACCCAGCAAAGAGCACTGCAGCACAGAAAACCAATTTTGTTCTGGGCTGCATCCAAAGCAGTGTGGGCAGCAGGGCCAGGGATGGGATTCTGTCCCTCTGCTCTGACCTGGTGAAACTTAACCTTCATTCCTGCATCAGCTCTGGTCCCAACACAGGAAGGACATGGACCTGTTGGATGGAGTCCAGAGGAGGCCACAAAGATGATGAGAGGAACATCTCTTCTAAGAGGAAAGACTGAGAAAGTTGGACTTGTTCAGCCTGGAGAAGAGAAGGTCCAGGGGAAATCTTGAAGTGGCACTGACAAGAAAGATAAGGACAAACTTAGCAGGACCTGTTGTGATAGGACAAGGGGTGATGGTTTTAAACTGAAGGGGTGTTGTTTTAGACCAGGCACAAGAAATGAGCATTTAACAATGAAGGTGTTAAAACACCAGCCCAGGTTGCTCAGGGAGGTGGCAAATGGCCCATCCCTGGTGACATTCAAAGTCAGGCAGGATGGGGCTCTGAGCAACCTGCCCTGGTTGAAGGTGTCACTGCCCATGGCAGGGGATGAGGACAAGATGACCTTTACAGGGTCCCTTCCAGCTCAAGCTGCTCTGTGATTCCATGACTTAAACAGCCTTTACTAGGAAAGAATCATAGTAAAGAGTGTGCAAGTAGAAAGTGAAAAAAAGGAAACATAAAGCAAAGTGAAAATGTCTGGATTTTATATTTAACCAGGGGAGTATTAGATAAACAAGAAGGTAATTTATATTGTCATGAAGGGGACTGAAGATGTGAAGTTAAAGAAGGGAAGTTTTTATTAATAACTGCATGTGAGTAAATGTATTTTATTAGGATTTTAACTTTCCTGATGCTTTGAGACATATATTCTGTCCCTTTGTATCAGCACAACCCTTACAGTGGCATGGCAAAAATTTACTTTATTTAGGCTTTCAAAATTTGGTCATGGTTTGCTGAAAATATATAGAAAATTATATTCCCATTTAAAGATTTTCCTCACTTAATGAGAGAGTAATATGTCAGTTTTCCCTTTTGACAAGACAGGAAGCTGGCTTTGTACATGTGTAAATTTGATCACTTTACACAGGGCATGTGAAAGAAAGTTATGTACTAAGGATAGATGGAAATGGATGGACATCAGGAAAAGGTTGTGGCTCTCTTGAAGGAAAACATGCATATTTCTAGCAGATCTAATGAGGCCAAGACTTTGCTATAGTTATCCAAATAGATTTGTTCAGCTCTGATTTTACTGTCTTTCCTGCACTGGAACATAAGCTTCTCCTGATATTTTTGTAGCTATACACACAGACAATCTTTAATTTTGCTTTGAGTGACTCCTCTATGTACTGCTGGGTAATGGCTCATTTGTCCCAAAAGATTCATCCAGTGCAGGATTGCACAATGGTCTATTCTTCTATCAATAAATGAATTGTAACAGACTTCTACAGCTTTGTAGCAGAATTGTGAGCTCCTGAACCAAAGAAAGAAAATAAGAAAACTATTTCAGATTGTGAACAAATGTAATCCATGTCTAGCAGTATCTCGAGCTGAGATTGTGTCCAAGCAGCCTCTGTACCATCTGCAACAACTTTGTTTTGAGAGAGACTGATAAATAGCAAAAAGAAAAATATTTTCCTTATGTGTGGTAAGCATTCACTCTTTAAAACTGGTTTCAAAACTTAGCTCTTTATGCCAAGTTCTGAAGTACGTCAGGTGATGCAAGTGTGTCATAAACATATCAGAAAAACATTGAACTTTATTTTGGCTAGTGAAAGTAAGACAGAGTAACTATTAAAAAAAACATTAAAATGGTTTCCTGAATATAGGAATTTTTTTTTTTCAGTCTGTGCAGGGTTTAAAAGACTTTCAATATCTTATATCTTCCTTTTAAAAATAATTTGTGTATGTTTTCACTGAATTTACTTTGAAAATGGTTTATTCACAGAAAATGACATTCATTTTTTAGTATGTGTTTGTGTGTCTTAAAAAATACACTAATAGAAACAAGATTTTGAAGCTTGTGTATAAACCAGAACATTGATAACTCCGACTTTTTCTTAGTGGTGAAAAGTTTTTATTTTTTTTTTAAGAAAGGACTTATTACATGGAAAGTATTCACATAAAGAATATCAAAAGCTATTTATTTTATGCCCTTCCTTCCTGGCAATTGCAAAACACTTATCAAATCAGGCTCTGAAACCAGGTGAAATCCAAGACCAAAAAAAAGGACCAGAATTACTGTCTAAGAGTTTCTCATTTAAATTGGATTATTAACATTTTCATTTTTTAATCTATAGCCAGAAAAATCATCTTGCCAGAAAATCATCTAGCCAGAAAATATAAGGAATACATTTGTATCTTCTTGTTAGAATGGATTTTCTGTGAAGCTGATGTGAAGCTTTAGGGAAAAACCCCCTTGGGATTAATCTGCTTTTTCCCCTCAGTAAAGATCTGGCTTAACACAGTTTCCTGTCCCCCATTATGACTACATTACAAAGTGTTCTGAAACTTACAAAGTATGATTTTTGTTTTGAAACAAAACATTGTAAATGAGAAGGAATTCATGGAACTGGAGGCAACAAGAAGCTTTAGAAGGTTTAATAGGAGGTGGTCACTTAACAGGCTCTTACATTTTACCTCGTTACCTCTGCTGTTGATCCTACTAATTTTGTTTTACTGTAGTCTGTCTTTCAAAATATTACCTCATTTTGACTGAAATGTCAAAAGATGGGACCCTTATTCTTCTTGGTAATCTCTTGTCCCTCTCCCCCAGCATGATAAATCACCTTGTGTTTCTTTTCCCACTTCTCACTGTTGGTTCTTGCTAGTCTATTCCTTAGGAATGAGCTGATTCTCTATTATCTAGTATTTTCTCCCCAGAAAGATACTTTGTATTGCTCTGTGAGACCGAAGCCCAAACAGCTCCTCTGCAGCTGAGTTACAGCAGAAACAGGAGAAACCCTGTTTGCCTCTGGTAGCTGCAGAGCTGAATTGCAAACCACTATCAATATTTACTTTCAAACTTGTCAGTATAAAACTTGTTTTTTTTCTTTCCACAGTAGATTGCTTTTCATTGAAAACATGAAGATTTCAGTATTTTATCCTACTTCAGTAGTCAGAAGTTCAAATCTCTATTTTTGACATTGTCTTATGTGATGTATTTTCTAATAGAAATGAAATTATGAATTCAGAAATGATTAAGGTATTAATTCTGAATAGTCATTTCTTTTAACTACTGACAAGGAAGGAAAAATGGACACTTAAGGGAGGTGATAATGTATAGCTCTTTTTAAACAGTTATTTAGATAGGAACTTTAAATATAGATAGAATATTCTCTGAGTGCTTTAGTCTTGATTTTAATTTGGGCCTTAACCTGGTTTCCAGTGTTGAGAAGGAGAGTTTGTATGTGGTTAATTACAAAGGTAGTGATTTCATCATTCAGGTAAGTAGTCTTCTGAGATTTTGATCCAGCCAGTTAATTTTCTATTTTTTTTCAGATGCAGTTTGCCAGGTGACCTTGCTCAGTGAAATAATAATTACCTGCTTTCTTCAGCCTTATTTCACTTTGATGTACAGCCACTTGAATTTTAAGAGAAAACTGCATTTATGGATGTTAGCTGAATTAGTAGCTATCCAGAATTTCTCAATGTCTTAGTTCACCTCTCCTGAAGAAATAGTAGATCAGAGGGAAAAAAAAAAAAGTATACAAGAAAAAACTCCTGCTTTTTAGGGTGATTTTGCTCTTAGGAATATAGGAAGAGAAGTGATCAGTATTTCAAGGAGTATTTTTAGGGGGGGTGCTTCTCCTGCTGTATCCCTTATGGCCTCTGCAAGAGAGGAGGAGGCTGCTCTGCTGAACATACATTAACTGTCCAACTTATTTCACTTTTGCTTTTGCTGAAAATCAGACTTTAAAATCTTCTTTACACCAAAATTCCTCATAGTCCTTTTGTGGTTTGTGGTGCCCAGCAGTGTCTGACTGTACAAAGGAAATAGTTTAGCCATCCTATTCCAGGAAAGGTTTGCATTAACACTGGAGCAGGCTGCACACAGAACTTGGACAGGCTCTGTCCTTGGATGTCTTTCAATAACTAAAGGGTAAAACTCCAGGCAATTTCATCTGACCTCAAAGCTCACCTTGCTTTGGGCAGAAAGACCTGGCTACTTCAGATCCACCTGTAAGCTGATCTTTGTTGGAGTGGGCTTGATGCATTTTATGGATACAGCAGTAACATCTGGAGGAATAGAAGGGCTCATCTCGAGATCGTTCCACCACAATGATCCCAGCTGAATTTGCCAAATCATTTTCAACTGCACAGTGAGAACTGGTACAGGTTTGGAGGAGAATGAGTTATGAACTGATGGTCACTGCAGAGCTGAAGTGTTTGCTGATCTGATTGCTGCATGCCCTCAGCCTTGTAGCTGAACAGTCAAACTGGAGCTCGGCTGTTGCAAGCCCAAAACATTTAATCCCTTTTCCTTCTGCAATCACTATGTAGATATTTGCTTTAAAAAATAATATTTATAACAACAAAAAATTTTCCATATATCTTCTGTGACTTCTTTTTCAATATATGAAGATACATAGCCAGCTGTCATAAGGCAAAATATTTATTGTGTTTAATTCATTTTTATGAGATGTTATAAAAGCTGTGATTGAAGTGGGTATGTTATTGCTGAATTTTATAATTTCATATGCTCTTATTTTATAATTTCTGGCCTATTGTCTTTATAGGGACATAGTTATAATAGATTTGCCCTTATTACAGCAAATAATGAATCAGTTTAATGAGATTATACTATTTTTAAACTTGACACTTAACTTAGCCTTGGTTTTTCAATTAATCACAATATGGTAATCTTTTCCAGCTAGGTTTCTTCAATTATCATTAGAATGAAACAGTTTTACATGCTGCTGACGTCTGTTATTGGAAAATTCAAGCTGTGAGCCTCAGATAATTTCCCAGTTGCAGGAAAGGTTAGGAGTAGGGTGGACTAATGTTCCCCATTTACCTTCTAGTTGTCCTTCTACCAAATGATGGCCCAGTTCTATCTTCCAGCTGCCCTGTTCTGTGATTCTGTCCATAAATAAAGAAAGAAATGGAAAGAAAAGTGAGAATGCTGAGAGGAAAACAGGTTGGTTTTTTTTTTTAATTCCAAGGGAGACTTCAATTTAGTGGCCAGCTAAATCAGTATGATTGACTAGCCTGGCTGCTTGAAGTGCCTTGATCAAGCATCTCTGCCACTTTACCAGGTCAGGTTCAGCATGGCTTGTTTGACTTCTTTTTTAAGCAATGTCACCCAGTAAAGTGCATCAGAGACAATGAAAATATGAATGTCTTTTATTCATGACAGCACTCTGGTTGGACAAGCACCAGAACTGAGACACAGCAGGGTGCAGCACTGCATAGGTGACACGGAGATGGAGGATTTGGAAGCACAGTTTGAGGAAAAAGCTGCACTGAGGACTGATGAAATGTAATGGCTCATTCTCGTGGGAATAGGTAAATTACTCCTCAGCTGCATGATCCCACCTTCCCCCTCACACCAGCTCTAGCACTCCACTAGATAAATAGTTTCAAGTATCTAAATCCCAGACAAACTTTCTTTCTTTGTTAGGCTCTTTTTTTTTTTCTTTCAACGACTTGAATTGACTCAATTCAGGGCACGATGTGTGGGAAAGTCAGAGGGGAATGGAGAAAGAGCAGTTTAGAGTCCATAGGAGGAGGAAGGAGGAAGATCCCCCCCTTTTGGTCATGATGAATTCATAGATTCAATTCAGAACCTTATGTCAAACCATCCCATGCTGTTATTTTGTGCAACAGCACAACAGTTGTTTTCAGAAAAAAAGAATTGTTATTTATCATCTTTATTTCGTTTTGAAGTTAAATGCTGAGTGCCCATATTCCCTGGACTAGTTCTGGGTAACTCTGATTTCAAGGCAGTGGTCTGATCCATTTCACTGACTCTGACAAGTGACAGAATTCTCTGTGTGAGCATGGTTTCTGCTTTCCATCCCAACTTGCATTTCTGACACTGGCAGATTGCTTCTTTAAAAGATAATTTGCAGTGCACACTTTTCCATCACTTGAAGTCGTGTCTTGCACAAGTCATGTTGTGACTAATAAAATAGTGCAAATTAGAATTGTTAGTAGTCCATCAGTTTAGCCAATTGAGCAATGACCCATGAATGCAAGAAATCATAAATTTTCTAGAGAGTATAATCTGTGTATTTTAGTTCTGAAATCACCTCTGATTTCAGAAGTATTTTCTTTCAGTTTACTCAAGTGGTTAGAAATATGTATTTTGAATATCTCACTGCAATATGGTAGAATATATATCTATTAATAGTATCTAAATCTGAAGAGATTCCAGGATGAATGAAAATCCACTGCACAAAATACTGTGTTCCATTTTCTTCTTTCCAATTTGCACAGTTAATCAGCAGCATGGGGCATTACATTAGCAAACAAATGAAACATAGATTTTTAAAATATACCCTGCACATTTCCAAATACTTTTGATGAAATATGATTTATAAATGGGAAGATTTTACTATCATAAATTGTATCACTAGATGGCAGTAATAGCCAAGTGAAATGAAACAGCCACGCAAAAAATCTCAGGGTTTTATTTTGGATTCAATTTCTTAATATCAACTCTAGATATAAGTCCTTGGTATAGTTCTGTGTCCAAACCCAGGCCAGACATAAATTATGATAATTTGTCATATCCTGTTAACAGGAAATAAGATACTACAAAAGGCCATTTTCAATCCTTTCTAGAACTTTGGGGGTCCTAATAGAGTCTTCAAACTGTTCCATTTTGTTTGTTTTTAAAAAAGCACAACAACAAAAATACCCAGGACCCAATGCCCAAAGTGGCTTTTTCTGAGGTATTAGCACTGAGAGCCTAAAAGGCAGGAAATGAACAAGTGAATAGAAATTGTTGTAAGCAGGAGGCAGATGGAGTTCCAGAATCTTAGTTGGAAACATGCAAATCAAAACATCTAAAATTGTGTCCATTTGTAAGGTTTTGAAATTATTTTAGCTGTTCTCAGGCAGCCAAGAAGACACTGAATCTAGACCAACAACCTGATTTGTAATGAATTTGTAATTGTGTAGACTACAAGCTGGAGAATTGATAAACAAATGGTTCATTTGTAGTCTCCCACTGAGCTCAGTCAAATCTCAATTTTGGTGTTATTCATAATGATTCAACACTGACACAGCACCCTTTCTTCCCAGGTTCTATGCACAGTATCTCTGTTTGAGAGAGAGAGGAAATAATATTGCCACTCTCCTTTCCATCTGAGCTTGAATAGCAGTGAAGATAAGAGTTGGCTTTGGCCTCTCTTGCTTGTGCATTCTTCCACCAGCAGCAGCTGGAGAAGAACCAGCCAGCCTGACTCAGGGAGAGAGATCAGCCCTGGAATGTCAGAGAGCAGCTGCTCTGCTGCCTCTGCTGACTGCACCCCAGCAGATAAGGGGGGGCTGTAGGGGAGCCAAGCAGGACAGGGCTGAGATTCAGTTCCAAATAAATCTGGAGTCAGCAAAATTTCTGGGCTTTCCCCTGGGCTTTTTATTAACAACATACAGGGCTGAAAAAGATTTTTTTTCCTTCTCCCCCACACCCCCTTAGAAGAAGTCAGATGTATAAACACTAGCTAGTTCTGCAGGAAGGTGTCATGCTGACATTAAACTAAATTTCAGATTGTTCTACTGTTTCTCTCCTTTTCAATAAATTTAGTGGGAGGATGCAATTACTGTTTATAATTTTATTCATCAGTTTAGTTGTTCTCATTCTGAGAATTTTGTAATCAAACCAGATAGGTCTTTTGTATTTAGTGTCCACATTTAAAAATCATTATGGACACTAAAGTCAAAGAACACATGCTTCCTGACATATAGAAAAATCAGTTTATTTGGTCCATCTGAGCAGCTGTCCTATTCAAATATTGTAATATTTATTACTCAGAAGAGAGCTTAATTGAATTTTGCTCCAAAACATGTTTTACATTAATGTTATAGTGAGCAAAGTTTTTCTGCTTATTGTAGGATCTTTGGAACATGAGGCTAATCTTTAAAAAATGCTTGTGTTGTTAGATCTCTGCTTTATGCACATTCACAGATCCAAGCTGAGCTTCTTGAGAAGAGCTGAGCTCAGCCAAGGAGCTGCTCTCATAAAAGTCAAGAAAACTGAAAGTGCAGCACAATAAGCCATTGTTGAGTAGCCTTCTAAAAGCAGGAAGGCATTCTGCCAAGTCCAGCTAAGGAGGATCTGCACAGATATTTCTCCCCTCTCCCTACAAAACGCGATGTGTAATTACCAGCACTGGATCTAGCAGCAGAAAGTAACGTTTCAAACTGCAACTTGATTCAACTCTCAGTGTTAAAATTAAAGCTGAGAAAGCCCAGGATGATCTTCCAGCTCAGCTGACTCTTGGTTTGTTTGCTTGAAAGAGGGTTTTTGTGGCTCCTTTTGGCATTATTGTGCTGAAGTTAATTAAAACAATGAAAAAAAATAGAACAGCTTTCAGTTATGTTGAGGTCCCTATAAATTAAAACAGCAAGAGATAAGTGAGAATAAAAAACAGGCAAGAGAGGATCATTTGCTTTTGAGATTAAAATGTATAAATAAAACTCTTTTTACACAAGAAGCTGGATGTCTGAGCCCCAGAACCTGAACTGCAGTTATGACTTGTTTTGACATTGCAGTTTACTTTGAGGAAAGGATAATTTTGTTCACATTTAAATATTATAAACTTAAAATAATATAAACTTGCCATACATCTGTCACCATAGGGTCTTAAATTGTTTTGCTTTTCACCATGACCTTTGTTATAAATGTTGAGAGTTTTACTTAAGGGCAAATGGACAATTTCATCTCTGCTCTAATTTGAGTTACACATTGCACTATCTGTTGCTTGCCTGTAACAAAGCTACGAAGGGTTTAGTATTATTTCTTCAGTTGTTGAATTCTCCACTGGCATGGAACTCATACTGCAAACAATATTTAGTAAGATGAAGCCAGTTTGCATTGCCTCTTATGTGGAAATTATTAGTGTGGATGTGTATTATTTCCAAAGAAGCTGTTGAAGAGATTATGTAATGGCATATTTTCCTGAATATTTTCACCATCAACTCTGCATGAGAGGCTCAGGTCTCAGAAGGAGAAGAGTTTGAAAGATCAGTGTTCTTAGTTTGGTTGCTTTGCCGACAAAGCAAAGTCAGTTGCTCGAGGTAGAACAATGCAGTAATTAATCACTGGTGCATTTGGCACCTGATTTAGCATGGATATATCAGGATAATCTTGCATTCTTCCATGTAAGACCACTCTCCTGATGTGTAAACAACTGACGTTTTACAGGTTATTGTGCCATGAATGAGTGAAATCCGGGCAACAAAGAAATCAACACCCAAAATCTTGGAGGTCCTTTTTGTCAGGGTGTTGCCACTAGGTGTCAGTTTCATTTTGTTAGTGAGAAAGAACAAATTGGTGTTGAGTGGATGCCTTTTAAACTAGAGATAGGGTCAAAGGCAGGGGAGCTCAAAGGAAATTAATGCTTGGGTGTTACAGTCCTGGAAACTTCTTTGTTTCTGCATTGAAACTTCTGAGTTTAGGCACCCAAATTAGGTGTTTCATGTAATAACTCCTGTTAGTTCATATAATAACTCCTGAAAATTAATTTTGCATTTGTTTAACTTTTTCCTGGCCTGATGATTGCACACACCAGCTATTTGTTATCTATTCTGTTTCTTTACAAAAGAAACAGAAACAGCTGCCTCCTAAACTACGTAAAATGTTCTTTCCCTTTATGGAAAGACCTTCACTTTTTTGTGAGGCTGAAATGCCTTGAAATCTATCCAGCTGAAGGTCAGCCTCTTAGCTCTGGTTCAGCATGCTTACAGGCTCTTCCTTCCAGCTTTAAAGTTGATGTCAAGTCCTTTATCACCCTGTTACCTTGGAATCTGCCTGCTGGGGCTGTACTGTTCTTGCAGCAGATTTGCATGACAACTCTTTTTCCCAGGGCCTTTGTAATTTCTTTCGATACTTTCAGTAAGGCCAGAAATATTGAGAAGCCTTGTGCCAATTTAGTCTTCCCAGGAGAAAGCTTCCTTACTCCCTACAAATACTGGTGACTGGCTGTTCCTGCAACTCGAATCTCTTTCTGCTGTTCTCTTCATTTGGTTTTGGTGTAGCTCATTTTCCTGGCCCAGACTGCAGAAAGAAACCATTACACTCTCGATGCCAAACTTTTGCATTGTCTGTCACCTCACTGAAGAAATTAGGATGAGCAGAACATAAGTCATGGGGGAAATAAAGGAGACTGAAACTTGCAAGTGGGGAAAGGTATGAGTTTGGCCTGAGCATGGGGGAAGATATTTCCATAAGTGTTTAATTACTTATATTTCCTTTTCCCCAATTGTTGGGAAAGATGAAAGTTTGACAAGAAAGTTTCACAGATATGCATGCCTGGCAGAAAATTCTCTGAATGTAGAACCGGAGAATGGAACAGAGATGGAAGCAAGTTTTGATAGAGAAGAACAATAGATGTCTAAATTGGCAATTGCTGAGCCAGTAAGAAAGCAAAGGTTAAGTCGAGTTGGAAGGGGCTTTTTTGACTAGAGCAAAGGATATGTTGACCACAAACAAAAAAAAATGTTTTTACCAAGCAGAAATAGGTCTTAGGAAAAGCAGAATGATACCATAGGCAAACAAACATGTCGATGTGGCAAGCAGAAAAGAGGTCTAAGAATTCTCCACTGCCAGAAAACTGAAAAACAACTTTAAGCTGAAACTGTAACGTACTAACTCATGTGGTTGGATAGTAATGACCATAATATGGCAATGATTGTAGTTATGATAGGCTATAGGTAATAGTTAGGGTATTGTATATGATGCTGATTGGTTGTTATGTATGAAGATAGATGCTCAGAAAAGAAAAATATCTAATATATTGTAACTAGAACTAAAGTGGCTTCAGGCTTGCCTAAAAGCTGCAGCTGACTGCTGTAGGCGTGGCTCTGTCACCCACGACCCAAGACTGCTGTAACATCCGCACTACAATAAACAGCATTTTGAAGAGCCACCTGGAGTCCCACATCTCTCGTCTCAGGCTCTTACACCCAATATTTGAATCAGTCATTGTAAGCTTGTGTTAACTGGTAATAACTTAAATTAAGTTAAAATAAATTCTCTGATTGTTAAGACTGTTTTCCTATGTCTATTTAATTTCTTTAGATCTTGAGTCAAATTCCACAAGGAAATGTGGGTTCATAAATTCTGCTATACTTTGCTTTTGCTGCCTAGTTTGCCTTGGATACCCCAGCAGTACAGAGCTGGAGACAGCTGGGAGCAGCTATTCCTGGATGCTCATCTGTGAATAATTCCTCTCTGTTTCCATCCTCGGGCTAACCCAAACCTCTGTTCTCTTGCCAGGGTACAGAACAAGGAGTTTCAAATAACTTTCTGCATACTTAGTTGTGCTCTAAGAATTGTCTCAGATGACCTTCCATTCTGTAAGTGCATTGTGAAATTCTAATCACCAGACAAAGTTTTCTGCCTTGAATCCTAATTCTCCACTGCTTTGCACCTCGACTATTAATCTGCACATATGCAGAGTGAAATCAGGTGTTAAATGAAACCAAACCAGTTTGGTAACAGATTGCATACCTTCTGAATAGTTGTAAATTATTGTGATGAAATTTAAAGGAATAGGGAATTGAACCCTTTGTGGCAATTTGAAGTGATTATGTCTGATTGCTTTCACATGATGTGGAAATGATGAAACTTTTTTTTACCTGTCTTTAATAAAGCATCTATGTGTATCAAGAGATAAGTGCAGCCAATTATTTAGGACCTGAAATTGTTGTCTTCAGATATTAAGAATCAACACAGGACTGATTCTTCAAAGTAAATGTTTGTATTTAAATAATGGCAGTTCAATATGAGTGCCAAAGTTTTTGTGAAAATAGTTTTTTTCTGAGATAATGACCATTGATTACCGAATGGGACCAGTATTCTATGTTTTCCAAAATTAATATTGACTGTGTTCTGATGAGTAAATCACACTAAATGCTAAATTTTATATGTACTGTTATTAATATAATTTTCAATATTGTTTTAGAAATCAACAGCTGTTGAAAAAAGCATTCACAGAATATCATGGAAATATTGGTTGGAAAAGATCTTTGGAGGTCAGCTAGTCCAGCCTCTGTGGTACGTGAAGGGACAAGATTCACCGGCAGAGTGAAATCTGAGATTTATTCAGAAGTGCTCAGTGTGTTATCTTTACTCCCAAGAGCTTTTTTCTTGGTTACAGCTTACAGACATAACCACAGTCCCACCATAAATCTGTCCTCTTGACATTTCCCATTGTTCTCTCCAAAGCCACGGTAAAGGAGTGTGCAGAGTTCTGTGCTGATGTAGAAGCAGAAACTCCACTTCTGTTTCACACTGCTGCTGGTGCTCTCTGTTTAACTCTTTCCTTACACCAACACCTGTACCCCAGCAAGCTTCCTGCTACCAGACTATTGCCAGCTCCAAATAATCAGCAATGGTTTCTTAATGCAATAAAAGGGCATATGGGAAGCCAGATGCATATAGGTGCCAAAGATGCTACAAAAACATTGCTTAGGGATGAGATCTCTAAAGCCAGGCTTCACTGGAGCTAACACCAGTAAGGACATAATGAGAAACCATAACTGATCCTACCACTACAGCAGTAACAAAAGGAAACTGTAGGTCTGTTGATGACAGGGTCCAGTCCTGTATTATGTTATTTCTGATTTGCCTGCAGTTGTCTAAGCAACAGCATAAGCATTCTTTATGGCTAGATTCACAATGCAGGATTGCATTAATGAATCAAAGAAAACTAAGTTATATTATCTAATTGTTCTACAGTCTGCTTTTCATTGGCAATGTCATGTTCTGCCTATGACAGTAGGACCAGAAATGGATTTATAAAGTTTTCCTTTTCCCTTGTCCTTTTTTGTAACTAATTATACCTCAGGTTATAATAACACTCTACATCAGAGAGAAAAAGAATTGCTGTCAGTTATAAATGCTGCATGTTTTCTGTTTGTTCTAGGCAATAGCTCACAAAACTTCATCTGGTTACAGCCAGCTCGGTGGGACCATGTGCATTTTCATCAGGTAGGGATCTCACCCTCAAGAAAACAAACCTACAACAAGCCTCAAGTTGCTAAGTGATAATGCATTAACAGATTTTTATTTTGACTTTCAGATATTTTATCATTAAAACAATTAACTCAAAATAAAATAGTTCTATGAAGTAGTCAGCATTCAATCTGAATCTCTTTGCTGTTATAGGTCCTTCCTTTTCCTTAAAAAGGAAGCTATACAAACACTCTTTAGTACTCAGACCACTTTCTCAGAGATTTTTGGCCTAAAAGAAGGTGAAGAAGCAAAATTGTCTTGGAGTCTGGAAAGAAAGCCTTTATCTTTGTCTTTAAGTAAGCTGTATTATCACTCCTTTGTTCCTTTGCTCCTTTACTTGGAAATACTTGAATTTTCCAGTGATGGAAACATATTAGCAAATATGTTGAATTATTGTTAAAACAGAACTCCAGTAGATATTTTTAAAATAGCTACAGTTTTTTATTGTTTCCATCGTTAGAGCTCAAGCCTGTGGGAAATGACTTTCAGCAGTTTTTGTGTGTGCATTTGCTCTCTCTCCCTGTCTTCGTGCTTGCTCGTGCTCTCTCTCTCTCATACACACACTGTTAGCCTTAATTAGAGAAAAAAGCCTGAAAGTTTTGAAGAATACATTATGGAAAAGGAAAGGTGCATAGGACAACAACAATAACAGGCTTTTTAATTGGTGATCTGGGGGCTGGAGCACCTTTCTTGTGATGGCAGAGAGAACTGGGGCTATTCACCCAGGAGAAAGCTGAAGAGGGATTTCTGACAAGGGCGTGTCGTGATAAGGCAAGGGGGAGTAGCTTCAAAGAGAGTAGGTTTAGAGTAGATATTAGGAAGAAATTCTTTACTGTGAGGTTGGTGAGATGCTGTGACAGGTTTCCCAGAGGAGTTGTGGCCGTTCCATCCCTGGGAGTGCTCAGGGCCAGACTGGATGGGCCAGACTGGCTCAGCAGAAAGGGTCTCTGCTCATGGCAGGGGGGTTGGAACTAGACAATCTTTGGGTCATTTCCAACCCAAAATGGTCTGTGATTATATCTGTTCTTTATTGATAGATAAGATGTCATGCCTATCTTTTAGATTTTGTGATGTGACTATTCAATGTTTATGCTATTTATCAAATGCTGTTTGGGATAATGTGTATAAAGGGCTCTGGACAAGTCCCCATGCTTCCATTCTCTGGCAGTGTTCTACAGACAATGACTGAATGATGGTGGTTGGTTAGCACTTAATTCTGTATTCTTTATTTCAGTTTGTGACTGAAATACCAGCATAGTTTCTTATCTGTGCAGCATGGAAATCACAGTTCACTTCTTATTTGTCCTAAAAATGGAAGGCCAAAATTATTTGAAACAAAGAAAATCAAAGAACCAAAGATGGAATTAACAAATGTCCTTTTGATCTTGCAGGGAGGAAAGAAAATTAACTGTTAGAGCTACCAAGGGTGGATATTAGAAGGAAATGCCACTAGAAAAAGCCACCTGAACATCTAAATATGTGACTCAATACCTGCAAGACTAAGCTGCTAGTAATAATTTAAAGTCTTTGAAAGGATAATGGCCCAAACTTAATAAATGCTTGAAGTTGCAGGGTGCTACTAAAGAAAATACTTTAAAAATTCAAAGCTAAAGTATTGAAAATTTTAGGACCACTGGTGTATTCCTGTTCAAATTAATGCATTTTGCTGTGACTTTCAGTGAAAATAGAATCAAGCATTTTTGTTTCTTCTGGTTAACACTGGTTAAATTAAACCTGACAATGCAACCCTCATGCTTATAGTGTTCTAAAACTACTTTCAATATGAATAAATGATTGAAGGAAAAAAACACACAGGTATTTAGAAAGCAAATACATTTGAAAAAGTGTCTTAGTACAACAAAATCATGGACTCAGTGCAGCAAGTTTTCTGTCTGTCACCTATAAGAGGTTTGTTAGTTCCAGAGTCTGTCATGACCAAGAGCTGTCATTCCTCATCAAATCTATCTCTGAAACCCCAAAGCTCAGAAAAGACAAGGTGACTGTCTTGTTAGAAAAGCCCCTGAGGGTGTTTGGGTGAATATCAGACTCTGAAGGGCAGATTAGCTCTTCTGGACAAGTAGTTTCTTTCAGGCCTGTTTTTCTAGGTGTTAGCATGGATCTCCTTACTGTGGGCTTCACAGCAGATAAAAACATCCCTCCAAGAGTCAATGAGAAATTTTAAATAAAAACATGACAGCATAACTTAGAGAAACTCTTGGCAGAACTTGGCAGCTTGATGTAATTGGAGTGTTTAAATGAAGACGTCAGTTGATGTGCAAGCAGAGCAGAAAGTGCTGCCAAGACAAGGTTTGGAGAAATCTCCTGTAGGTAAATTCTGCAAGACATCTTCAGAGTGGGTAATTGTGATACATGAAGGGACAAAACCCACCAGCAGAGAGTGAATCTGAGATTTATTCAGAAGTGCTCAGTGTGTTATCTTTACTCCCAAGAGCTTTTTCTTGGTTACAGCTTACAGACATAATCACAGTCCCACCATAAATCTGACCTCTTGACAATTCCCATTGTTCTCTCCAAAGCCACAGTAAAGGAGCGTGCAGAGTGTACAGTTCTGTGCTGATGGAGAAGCAGAAACTCCACTTCTGCCTCAGGTACAGCTGTCCTGAGGCACACTGCTGCTGGTGCTCTCTGGTTAACTCTTTCCTTACACCAGCAGGTAATCTTTTCAAGTGCATTTAGACCCGGTGAAGACGAAAGAAAAAAAGCAATGTAGAAGACTTTCAGCCCACAAAAAATTCATACAGGACATGGGGAGAGCAAGAGAAACAATGGAGACACCTTACAAATTGATATCTGTTCAGAGCAATAATAGAGGGTTTGAGATCTGTTTTGTTTTGTTTTGTGGTGGCTGTGGGGTTTTTTTGGCGTGTGTTTTGTTTTTATTGCCTTCTTGAGGAGACAGGGCTTACGTGGCAATGCTGTCCCTGCTTCTCTAATCTGGTCATTGCACCCACAATAACTTCTGAAATTATAGCTATTTTCAAACAAATTTGGAATATACTTCAGTTCCTATGAGATCTGTGTCATTCACATGCTGGAGATTTATTCAAAATAATGTCACACTGAATGAAAAGCAGGTAGAATAGACCTGGTTCTTGGGGTAAGGTTCTTGAGGTGAGTAAAGCTTTGTAGAGGAGTGAAGGATAAACATTCTTAGGAAGGTTTCATTACTTCTTCTGTTTACAGATCAATTTATTTTTCTTTGAAGGCTTTTTTACATTCTGTGCAGCATCTAGGAGGGAAACATGTAAACTTGTAAGATCTCATCCTTTATGTCGCAAACAGGTTGTCTTTTAAATACTTGGAAATATAATATTTGGATTATAATCCTTACTGCCATGTTTGAAGATTGAAATTTCTTGAAATAAAACTTTGAGAAATACAAACTGTAGTGAATCATATAATTATTAAAGTCAAAAAGTGCTTGAAATTTTAATCCATTAACTAGTTCTATATTGATTATCATATTTTTTTAGTCTTAATACAATTTCATGGAATCCACAGATGTTTGTTGTCTGAAGTACAGAATGACAGAACAGCTTATGCAAGAAATGACTTTGAAAGGTCATGTGGTCCAGCCTTTCACAGGAAAGGGAGCAGAGATGAGTTTATTTCCAACCTGTCCCACTACATCTAGAAAACCTCCAGTGATGGAGGCTCTCCCATGTCTCTGGTGAGGTGGGTTAGTGGCTGATTGTTCTCACTGGCTTAAAATGTGAGATTACTTTCAATTATTAATCATGTGTTTTACATACCAAGAAGATCTTGCAAGGATTAATTTCTTCCCTCAAGTTAAAGAATTATTAGCTAAGTCTAATTATTCCAGTTATTATAAAGTTTAATAAATCTGTTAAATCCACAGAAGTCTGAATTTATGATTCCCTGAACTCAAAAGTATTATAAGAAAAGGAATTTATTCCATTAGTTGGAAGGTTTATTATTTCTTTAGATAGGCTTGAGGAAAGCACAGAGGATTTGAAATGAAGACATGCAAAATTTGAATTTAAAATAGAGGCAGTAGTTTATAATACAGTTATGTTTACACAGTAGGAATACCTTATTAAAGAGATGTCACTGTTTCCAGCGAGTGTAGAGTAATTGGCTTGAGTAGCCACTTGATGTCATCCTGGTGCAACAAAATTTGTCTAAAAACCTTTGATTCAAAGAGAATTATTGTTTTGGTGAACAGTTCTCTGCTAACTTTAGCTTTTCTTTTCTTAAAAATCTATTTATTGTTATTTTTCCTATGGTCATACAGGATCTTTTTTAGAAGTTTTATGACAAAATGCTTAGTATATTCTTCTTTCTTTGACTTTGGATGTCTGTAAAATTTGCAAGAAAATGTAACTTATTTGTCCCTGATGTAATTGCTGGTAGGTTGCTATGAACAGTTAGGTTGATTTGGCCCAAATACCCTATTGATGTTTTGTGAAAAATATGCAGAAAATCTTTCAAGACTGTGAGTGATGGTTTTACCTCCAAGATCATTCAGCTGTGTTATGCCACTTCTGTCCTCTTTTTTTAAACATCAATAAACTTTACAAAGGCAGTTATATTTTTGTTCAGGAAAAGTTGTTCTTTAATGCTTTGTTCTTGGCATCCAGCTTGATTTAAAGGAGCAAAAGGTCCCATTTGATCATTGTGCATTTTTTTGGTGAGAAGGGGAGACGACAGAAGAGGTAAACTTTAGATGAACTTCATCAGATTCAGAACAAAATTTTATATGGACTTTTGGCAGACTTCATTTTCTCTGATACTTTCACCAGAATAAAATGTCTCTGATGTCTCAGCATCTTTCTCCTTCCACCCAGGCGGGTACCCTAGATCAGCTAATTTTTTACTATTTTTAAAATTTCCTATGACTTGTTCTTTCCTCTTAACTCTTTGTGATCTTCAGCTCTGTGCCTGCTTGGCCAGCATTTTCTGTCCTTCAATTCACTGTATTTTCCCACACTCCTCCCCCGGAGGTGTAAAACATGAGCTTTGACAGACTGCCCCTTTGTTCTTGTGACTGTATTTTATTTACAAGAGTTTACAAGTTTGTGTTGTCATTTGGAACTTCCACACATTCTACAGCCTATTGTGTGATCTAGAAGATTATTTACAGCCTACAGACTGACACAAGAACAACTTGTATTTCAGGTTGGAGGAATGAACAAGTGTGTGTGCAGGAGCTGGCTGGCAATCTGGGAAACCCTGTGTGAGAATCTGTTATCCAGTTTCTCTGCATGTTTGTGATCCCAGAGCCTGCTCTGGCAGCTGCCTCAGGAAGATAAAGCTGAGACTGAAAGCATCCAGGTAGGTGTAAAGAAGTTGATTAAGGGTACAGTAGAACTTCTATAGGAACAAAGAGTTATTGAAAAGAGCAAGGATAATTCAGTCTGAATAAGGTGAATAATAGGTATTTGATTGAAGTGAGAAGATTAGTAAGAAGTGACTACTGTCTTCCTTTGAGCTCTATCTCAATGTGTGAAGCAAGGAGATAAAGTGAAATTAAAGGCCAAAGGAATTTTTTTCCTTCCTAGAGTGTAATCATTCATTGGCACTTGCTATTTCAGGAGGTCATTGAGGCAAGTCAGGAACTGATCATAGCAGCTTTTAAGGGTTCATTAACAGCACTTAGTAAAATTTTTTTCCTTTGAGTAGTTTTCAGAATAAAACAGATACAGGTTTAAAAGCGAGGACCCTGAGCACAATGGTAAATAAAAATGGGCAGTACTGAATTAAAGAGAATACATTCTACTTGAACTCCCATAATTATTTATGGCCACAACAATGTTTTTGGTTGCCAGAGTGAGACAATATGGTTGTTTTCATCCAAGTTTATATATAAACACTCTTCATTTGCTCTTCTCATTGCTAACAATGGGTAAGATTCATCTGCTTGAACTTAAACACTTTCAGTGCATATATTTGCAAATGTCAACTCTTATGTAAATTTCAGTGAATGGCAACAGACACCTTTAGGGCATAATTTATTTTCTTTTGCATATATGTCTAAAATAGGTCAGCTGAACGATGTTCTTTAAGTGATTATTTCTTCCCTATGTTCTGTAAGGGATTATTTCTTCCCCTGCTGCATATTAATTCTAATTGAAAAAAAATCAGATAATACTTATATGCAGGTAGCTACAATGTAAACATGAAAATTTAGGTGGAATGCCTGTTATATCAATCATTACTCACAGTTTCTCACAACTGTATTTCATAGATGCAGTCTTGCAAAATGTTAAGAGAGATTATCTACAGACTCTTCTGCTTCTACTTGATGTCTATATTCTATAAATTCTTTTATATTCCCTCCTGAGAAGGTGCTATTACAAAATCATATACTTTTTATTATCCTTGCTGATGAGTTTTATCAGATGTGTATGGAATCATTCCACTGTTTATATTGCAAAGTTTTAAAATGGGACTATGTTTGGCCTAAAAAAGCCAAGACTTGGCTTTTTTATGTTTTTCAGAATTAGGCAATAGTATGTTTAAATGATGTAAAGTCTCTGTGACTTTCCAGTTTCTGCTAATCCACATGGAGCTCTTATCTAATGATATTCTGCATACCCTAACTGAATTCTATAAAATGTACCTCTGCTTCTTCAAACAGTACTTGGTATCTCAAGATGTTCATCTGTCAAGCTCAAAAGTTTAAAAAGTTGGCATGTGTAAACTTAGTGAACTTGAGCATTTAGATGACTTTAAATGGTCAAAATTTATATGTCTAGGATGAATAGAAATTTGAAATTAGATAATATTTCTTAGTCATAAAAGAGAATGAAAGCAGAGAATGACAACTTGATGCATGAGAAGCAATATATGAGATGTGGTTGATAAATTATCTTCTGATATGTTAATGAATTCCAGATAGAGAAGTTCATAATATGATGACTTAGTGAGATTTTAATAAAGTAAATTAAAAATTGAAAGGTGATCTGAATGAAAAAAGCTCCAGGAATCTTTGAAAAAATAATCAGGAATTTGAGCTTTTAAAAAGGCTTTTTATAGACATTGACCTTTATGCTCACAAATACACATATTTGCATATTTGCATTTTAAATAGATACATCTGAAAAATCTTCTCATTCCACACTTCTCCTTATATTTACATGGAAATAACAAATTCTATGATACTTACTTAGAAATAGGCTCTGCATAATTTCATGCACTAAAAAACCCAAATTTAGTGCCAGATTCTTTTTGACCACACAGAAAATCCTGCAGTTCTGCTTTACAATGATGAATAAAGATAATACAAAGAAAGATGCCAAAAAAACCCCACCCCAACTTAAACAAATACATATTTATGATTATGACTTAATTTTAGTAAAAAGAAAACATTTAGGTAGGATCTCTCCAAGGAAAACCAATTCTGTAGTGCTCTTTTTTCTGATTTGCTTTTGCACAAGAAACACAAGTAACTATATAGAAAAACAAAAGAAACTATTGCTGTGGCAGGAAAAAAATAATTGTAGCTGTCAGTTCAGCCTGCTAGTCTTCTAATTACTGAGTGAAACTTATACAGCCAAGATGTATCTTTAAAATCCAAGAGCAGCCACCATGCCTTGATTTTTTCTGAAAAATGTTCTTAATGTCTCAGCATCTGATTCAGCACGTGTGGTTGCTAGTGTTTATATTATCATTTCTATCATTAAAGCATATTTTATAAAATAAGTTTATTTCAGAGATAATTCCTATAACGCAGAATAAAACCATCAGTATTGTAATTACATCAAAGTGAGTGTTTAAACACTACTTAATCTTGAGAGGTAAAAATCATATGCTGTACCTACAAATATAATGGATGAGATTGAAAACATTCCAATAATATATTTACAGAAAATACACGAGAAACAGTCCCCCACTAAATTTAATCGAGCAAATATTCTCATACAATATGAAATTTTTTTCTTTACTGTTTAAGTCATTATTTGTTTTTTCTTTTAAAATTAAGATTATTAAACATTTGTTGATTCCCCCAGCATCAAAGTAAATCTGCATAATTTTAGCCTTTTCTACATGAAATTTAGGCACCATTTTATAGTCCCCATTTATGACAGGAATGCTTCAAATGCTGACTTTTACTATGGGGGTTTGAAATTTCTCTCAATACAGAAATTTTGTTGAGTGTCTGCTTTTAGAATAAATAAATGCAAGACATTTTCTCTCTCCTTTCTCAGACATTCCTAGTAGTGTGTTATTCTACCCCCCCCACCCCCCAATATTGAAAGACATGGACCCATTTGGAGGAGAATTTATTTCCTGTTCTGCATTTCCTTGTTGTGTGACAGCAGGAGGTCGGATTGATAAACCACCACTGGCACCCCAGTGCAGAGAACAGGTTTCCTGTCCCTGGGGAGGTTTTGCCCACAGCAGAGGTGTTGGCACAGTGTGGCTGTTCTGCCTGCACAGTCCAGAAATCTGCTTGGGGAAGAAGAGTCCTGGAGTCTGCAGCAGTGGGTGCACAGTTCCATACATAAAGGGGGCTAATGGTCATTCACACCAACAGAGGCATTGCCTGCAAAACAAATGTGGCTTTTCATTTATATTTAAAATTCTGTAGCATCATGTAAAGAAATTGTTCCAGCAATACTTGGCTTTGCTTTTTACAATGTTTTCCCTGGTTCAACATGCATCCAAATTAAGAATTATGGAAGGAAGTCACAATAAATTAACAGCTGGCTGGTAAGCCTGGAGCTTTAGAGAGAAAACTGCTCCTTCCTCCTTGCAAAAAGCTTGGGGGGAAAAAAAGCAGATTCTCTTCAGTTACTTGGTTGCAGTGACTGAGGTCAGGACAAACTCAAATAGATGAGAATTGGATGGAGGAGAGATTAGGATCTGTGAGCAAACACTGCTGACTTCTGAAGAATAGAAGGAAATCTCACACTATCATGTTTTACAAAGTGTCAGAGTACAGGTATTTGGTTGAGGATAAACGATACAATTATAATGAAATTTTTGCTTCTCAGCTCTTTAAAATAATTGATCTATCATTTGTTGATGGGCTTATAAATGCAAACTCAATGCCATTCCCATCCATAATAGAACTGCTAACTTCTAGGTGTTATTCATCAAGAAAACGCACCCATGACAGCAATCAAATAAAACATTTATTAAATGATGCAATTTATATTTCATTCCTGTATGCAGAATAGCTGAAAGTACTGGAGCATTAATACAACCCTAATCTGGTTTAACTCCTTTATTGCATAAATGTGTAACAAAGCTTCATGACTGAGTAATAGCAAAATCCACATGAAATGTGCATAATCTAAAGAGCTCTATAGGGCAGAATCTGAAAATCTGCAGTCTCTGTTTAAATGTGTTGAACATATCTTCTTAAAGAATAATATAGTTCACTAGAATAAAAAAAAAAAAGTAAGGACCGTGTATCACTGATTATTATAAACAAAAAGTATATTTCCCAGGTAATAAAAATTTTCTGTTTACAGAGTTTGATCTAAATGTTGTAAATTCCTACTATGACCCAAATTCAAACTAACGTAGCAGAAGAACCTGACTTTGAATTATGCCATATAGCATAATAAAAAATGAGGATCTCATGAGTACATTGTGGCCCCTGTGGTTTATAGCTGTTCACCTGACCAACTTTTGCATTATCTCTCTCTCTGATACTGCAGATCCAGAAAATTCTCCAGCTGATAAACTAGGAATAGGAAGTATGTCATCAATCTCTCTCCTACTTTGCCAGCTCCTATGTTTGAAGTTTGAGTGTCAAGTGTTCTTTTTTCCAGCTATTGGAAAATTGGGACTATATTAGTGTAAGTATCTTGCCCTACTCTTTTTTAATTGCAGCATGTGTTTATGCTTTCTGGTTGTAGAGAGAAAAGCATGGAAATATGACACTAGAACACCCTGAAGGCTTAAACAATAGAGGGTTGTATCAAACTGACTAACATAAAGAAACCTGTGATTTTTCTTTCAGTCTTGTATTTCTTTGGGACTAGTTTATTTTCCTAACCTACCTGGGATGGCAAGTGGAGCCAGAATACTTCTGAACCTAGTAATTTTCTTGCCTGATTTTTCATTGTGTGTCACAGGGGTCTGGTTTGGTTCCTGCACTTATTTGAAAGCACAATCTGACTTATTGAGAGTTTGAGAGGAAGATGGCCTGAGTTACCATTAGCATAATTTATACCCAGCTGTAACTAAAGAAGACTTGCAATTGCTTTCCCTTTATATGACTGAAGCATGTTGTCAAAAGGCAAGAGTAGCTAAAACAAACCCCTGCAGATTAAATTTTTCGTGGTGGGTTTGGGCAGGAGCTCTGAAGAAGGTGCTGTTCCCCTGGGTGCTGGTGAGGTGCTGTCCCTGAGGCTGCAGGTTGTGTAGGCTCTGTGCAGTCACTGGCCAGAGGTTGTGCAAGGCCTGAAGTCAGCTGGTAACTGCATTGCAATGGAAATGAGACCATGCTGTGTTTGAATTTCCTGGTGAGAATCACCAGGCATATCTTTGTGAAATGGCAGACAGATTAACGAAATACATGTGGCACGTTGGGCACCTTGCATAAATGATCTCTTGCCTGCAGCTGGTTCACTGTGTAATTTTGTGTTATCGTTGCAAGGAGAGATCAGCAGAAAGGAGTGTGACTTCACAATGTTTTGCTTGCTGGCTGGCCGCCTGGTAGCCCAAGGTTTGAGATTTTTCATGTTAATATTTAAAATCCCAAGAGCATTTTTGAGCTTCTGATGCCTGTATTCCATTTCAATCTTGATGGTTAGGAGGGAGAGATTTGGGGCCTGAGGGCTTCTGAAATGAGCCAGCTGAGAGTATACAGTATCTTCTCCCCTGGAGTACTGGCTGTGTGGAATTTTTCTCTCCAGAGCTCAGATGTCTGATTTAGTATATTTAAAAATATGTTTTCCACCTAAGCTTTGCATGATGATACTATCAGTGGTAATTATTTAACTGTTAGTAGTTATGATTTAAAGTAGAAGACTAAGGAAGAAAGACTGTGGGAACATCTTAGTCTTATTAGAGTCCTAGTCATCACTCTTTGCCTTGGACATTGGTTATGAAATAGTATTAATTTGACATTTTCAGATTACTTTCCAGTACTTTTAAGAATCTCTGAGAGGCTTTTATGATTGCTTATTTTAAATCATAAGACATTAGGTACTTCAGACAAATAAGATTTTTATGCTCTTCATTTGTAAAATGCACAAAGGTCAGCTTCTAAGCATGCTGAGACTCTTTTGCTAGAGGTATCTTTATTACTCTGTCTGTATTTCTTATGCCTGTCATAACTATAAGAGGAGTAAATCCAAATTCATCCCCAGATGTGGGGCAAGAAAACAATGCTTAGTAATAAGAGAGCAAAGGCAACTCAGCTAAGAAGAACAAGGACTATTCAGTCAAGGCAGGAGAGATGCAAAAAAGTTTCTAAAATGTGACAAGTAGCAGAATCACAGTAATTTGCAGAAAAAAATCTTATACAAGCACCTGTTTAAAGGGAAAAAAGCTGATGTGAATATTAGGAATATGATCTATTGGTTAGTAGATGCACGTTAAGTTATAATAAGTTATAAATTATACTTATTGGCTATCTAGGAGTGTGTTACACTAATCTGATAGTGAAAATATTATAAAAGCTATGTACACTTTTAATAAATGTTTTCTAGTTATGCATGCCTGAGGACTGTGCATCATTCCTACGCCACAAACGGCTCCCTGAACAGGGACACACGAGCTCCTAGGCCATCCAGGACCTGCAGCATATCCTGACTGTACCAATGGTGGCCTTCAGGGATTGCCAAGGACAGCATTTCATCACTGCCTAAGGAACAGGTTAGCCTTGCAAGTGGGAAAAGTTCCCCATAAAAATGGGCACTAATATCAGTAAACTGGAAACTCTCCATAAAGACTGTTTATTGCATATTACAAAGGAGCAAGGGTATAAAATACAAGAAAGAAAGCTTATACAACTCCTTCTGTGGGTGAAAACCCATTGTCCTTGGTATCCCCCCGACGGCTCCTATGACCTCGATCACTGGAAGCGAGTGGGGGAGTCTCTAAAGTCTCATCAATTAGACAGTCACGAGGTTAATCCCAATGAATTCATTACATGGCAGATTGTTTATTCTGCACTACAAGCTTTCCGTGATTCGGAAGCACTATTACACCCAGCCGTAAATTTGTCTGCAGACACTTCCCATGCCCTCACAGCACCGCTTTCACGTCCTGATTCCATTGTTTTGCAAGTGGAGGAGGGAGTTAATGGGGAGGAACCGGAGGGCGATCTCGTGAATCTAAGAGCTATTGATCTAAGACAGGAATGTGATTTATCTCCTGCTCTAAAGCCGCAGCCACTGAAAGCTACGGCTGCATCACCATCTACTGACACAAAGGTGCTAAAACAGCAGTCCTGTCTCCCACCCTATGACATGTCTCCCTTAAGACATGTGACTGATAATGAACTTTCGCTGTCCCCTGAGCCAAAAAGCTTTTTAGACACCTGCCGAAGACAAG
The DNA here is from genome assembly GCF_027477595.1 of Haemorhous mexicanus. Taxonomy (NCBI): domain Eukaryota; kingdom Metazoa; phylum Chordata; class Aves; order Passeriformes; family Fringillidae; genus Haemorhous; species Haemorhous mexicanus. Next base: position 27,784,676 of record NC_082347.1, on the reverse strand, counting down.
CATTAGATCAAGGGGATGTTGAATTGCTCCATGCTATGCCCGCGGTCTATCAAGGCAATCAGCCTCATCATGAGCAAATTTCTTATGAAATGGTTAAGGAATTAAGAAAATCTGTGAAAGAAAATAGTCTGCAGTCTTCCTATACAATGGGACTTGTAGAAGCTATAGCAAAAAACTATGTTATGTTACCTGCTGACTGGAAAGCTTTATTTAAGTTGATTATGACAACAAGACAATATTCAATATGGTGGGCAGAGTATGAAGAGTTATGTGAAAATCAAGCCCAGGCTAACATGGACACTGGTAATGCTGGAATAACAAAGGATCATTTGGCAGGGACTGGAGCTCAGACAACCATAAGAGATCAGTTAAGAATGCCCCCAGAGACATATAACCAAGTGAGGGGGCTGGCTATAAGAGCACTGAAAAGAGTGCCGGACATTAACAGAACTGAACCTGGCTTCTCCACCATAAGGCAAGGACCCCAAGAACCCTACGTTAATTTTATTGATCGCTTGCAAACAGCTGTGAACAGGCAAATTGATTTACCAGCTGCAGCAGAAGTTTTATTGAAATCCTTAGCCTATGAAAATGCTAATATTGACTGTCGTAAAGCACTTGATCAAATAAAAACCAAACCTGGTACCTCCTTAACTGACTTTATCAAAACTTGTGCACATATTGGTACAGAACAATACAGAGCAGATTTACTGGCAACTGCCTTAGCTCAACAGCTACAAGTGGCTCGGGCAGCAATTAAATGCTTCAGCTGTGGAGAGGAAGGCCATGTGAAAAAGCAGTGCTCAAAGAATAAGCAAGGGAAGAAAAAGCCTAGTAAACTGTGCTTCAGATGCAAGAAAGGTTACCATTGGAGTAATGAATGCCATTCTAAGTATGACAAAGATGGCAACCCTCTGCCACAACGGCAAAAACTGAAGGGCGGAGCAAAATCCAGCGCCACACAACAAAACAGGATCCAGGCACAGCAAACCCACACAGCCCAAGTTACATCAGGAGAACCCCAGGCAGTGCCAGCTTGGACTTGGCAGTTTCCACCACAACCACAACCGCAATAAATGACACATCAGTTCACCTTGCCCCTACCAGCTTAAATGGACCCCTTCTTTTTAAATGCCATGCATTGCTGCTTTGGGAATCTTCATCTAAAAGTTGACTTTTTGTTTTACTAGGAATCATCAACTCTGATTCTAGGGGTGAAATAAAATCATAGCTTGGACTCCTAACCCACTTTGTACTACCCCAGCAGGATTATGCATTGCTCAAGTGATACCACTCCCTATATTGCCAGACATGCAATCGATACCATCTGTCAATGCTGACCAGGGAACTGGAGGTTTTGGGAGTACCGGTACTCCTAACATTTGTTGGTCCAAACTCATTTCAGTACAACAGCCTTTTCTAACCTGTGTAATAGATGGCAAGTCTTTTACAGGATTAACAGATACTGGAGCAGACATAACCATCATCAGCAAACGTGAATGGCCACGTGAATGGCCCTTAACAACTCCAGCAGCGGTCATCGCAGGCATCCCAGGTCAGCACATGCCACAGCAGACAGCTAAAGAACTCAGGCTTTAGGGCCAGAAGGGGAACAAGCACCTCTTAAACCATATGTACTTTCTGCTCCACGTAGACTGTGGGGAAGAGGTCTGTGATCACAGTGGGAATGGACACTGACAACAAATCTTTACAAATGGTCACTGATGTGCAGGTGAGACTTAAAGTCCCATGGAACATGTACTCCTCTGTGGATTGACCTGTGGCCCCTCAGAGGGGAGCGGCTACAACAAGCACAAAAACTGGTCTAAGAACAATTGGATATGGGAAATATAGTTGCTTCCACTAGCCCATGGAACATACTAGTATTCGTGACTCTAAAAAAGACTGGCAAATGGCTCTGGGAAAACTCAGAATGCAGTTGTTGCCTGGAAAAATTCCACAGGGGATTGGGAAATCTGTGTGAATTTTCAGCCAGGATTGACAGAGCTAGTAGCATTAGCAGCCACTGTAGAGGCTTTTCAGCTGTTTGAAAATGAGCCTTTCAACTTAATATCAGATTCCTTGTATGTAGTTGGCATTTTAAACCATGTTAAACATTCCTTTCCAAAGCAAGTGGAAAACAAAAAGTTGTTTACACTGTTATCTACTCTGCATGATTATGTTTGATGCCAATCTCACTGTTTTTATGTGATGCATCTTGGGTCTCATGTTTGCCTGAACCTCTTCTGGAAGGCAATGCAGTCACAGACACTCTAAAGACAATGGCAACTGTTCCAAATTAAATTACAGAGGCAAAGTTGTCACATGAATTTTATCATCAGAGAATTCAAAAATGAATTCTATCATCAGAAAATGCAAAAGCTTTGAGTAAACAATTTAATCTTACTTTTTCTCAAAAAACAGACAAATGGTTCATTCTCTGATCGTGCATGCTTAACACCTTTACTTTCCACAGTAGGTACAAATCCAAGAGGATTACATGTCAATAAGTCTTGCAGATGGATGTTACACACATTCCTTCTTTTGGTACCTCAAAATATGTGCATGTGTCAGTTGACACATATTCCAAAATTTTTGTTGCCTCTGCTCATAAAGGGGAAAAGGGAAGAGATGCCATTAAGCACCTGCTGTGAGCTATTGCTACCTTAGGGGCTCCTGAGGTAGTGAAAACTGATAATGGTTCAGCATCTGTCTCGCAATCAATGAAAATGTTTTCACACTCTTGGGGTACATGTCACTTAACTGGCATACCTCAACCCTCAAGAGGTCAAACTGTTGTGGAATGCACACATGCCCTTTAAAACAATATGCTTCTTAAACAAAAAACAGGGAATCCCCTTGGTGTAACACCTCAGGAACAATTGGACAAAGCAACATTTGTTTTAAATTTTTAAAATATTTCCAGATTTGAAAACAAAACGGCAATTGAAAGAAGGTTTTCCCATGATGCTTTTACAGATTTTCAACCACCTGTCTATTATAAAGATTTGCAGAGTGGACAATGGCTAGGCCCTCTGCCTTTGCTAACATGGGGGCATGGATATGGCTGTGTTTCTCTGTCTACAGGACCTTATTGGTTACCTGCAGAGAGCATCAAACCCACTGCAGAAGGAATGATGGCTTGAAGGCATCACAACTTTAGTTTGGTAACCAGTTACAATGGGTTTTACATAGGTACAACATATGTAGCCTTTTTTGTCATCCTCTGTGGGTTCTCGAGGATTGTGAATGAAGCATGGGTCCCACAAGCAAAGACCAATGTTTGGCTCACATTAGCCAAAGGAATTAACCAATCTACACTTTGAAATGGATCACTAGGAGTGTTCATTTATATACAAACATGTCTGATTGGCATTCCTTTAATGAAAGATGAATGGAACAAGTTATGCAATCAGAGAGTTACACCTGATTGTACAGCTCCAGGTGAGCATAGGTTGTCGCGGTGGTGTTTGGGAACATGGCAATCTAATGTTGCTGGCCAGTCTGTGGGATGCTGTTTGGGAAATGTTAATACAGGCATGAGAACAGTGAGTAACTTCCTTACTCTCTCACTACACCCTCAAGAGCTGCACGTACTAGGCTCTATAAACACTCCTGTATGTTTTTATCATAGTTATGCTAACGGTCCAAGCACAGACAACACAGGAGTTGATATAAGTGGCACTGGCATTTACCATTATGATTCTGCCTGGTGCAATCTTACTGCTCCCTCACAAGTCACAACAGGGACCAATGCAATAAGCCTGCCTGATAACATATTTTAAATATGTGGCAACAGAGCATGGCAAGGCATTCCAGGTAAAACAATGGAAGGTCAGTGTACTTTTGGTCGTTTAACCATGTTTCATCCCAGTCTCGAAGCACTAACTAATTGGACACTGCGACATAGGTGAAATGAACATGATGCTAAGTCATTGGCCCTGACTAACTCTGAGGCTGAATTCTGGAATCCTGCAAAGAGAGTTTTTAGTTCTTTGGTTGCCTATGTTGATACTGCACGTGCCTTGAGCATAATTAATAAACTAGGCTGTTGGCTTGTGAAGGAAAGTAACGCTACCAGTAATGCTTTTTTAACAGGATTGTTACCGGGTGTTAACTCTGCACGTCGTGCAACACTGCAACATAGAGCAACAATAGACTTTTTATTGTTAGGCCAGGGACACTGATGTGGAGACTTCGATGTAATGTGCTGTATGACCGTGAGTGACCACTCTGAATCCATTCACAAAAGCATCCAGGAACTGAAGGAACCATCTGGATAACTGCAACAAAACCAGGGATGGGATCCTTTCAGCCTGTTCTCCTGGTTGGGAAGTTTCAATTTTGGGGCTTGGGTTAAACACATAATTGGTTTAGCTATAATGGGACTTAACAGCACTTTTGATGATTATGTTATGTTTGCCATGTGTCTTTTCTTGTATTCAACAGCTTATCAATCAGAACATAAAGCAGGTAATGCTTATGCAGACACACACTGTACTCGCTTTGCAATGCTAAGTAAATAAAAGGGGGGGAGATGAGGGGCAAGAAAACAAAGAACCCTTGGGAGTAAGAGAACAAACTCTACTTGGATAAGAAGAACAAGGACTATTCAGTCAAGGCAGGAGAGATGTAACAATGTTTCTGTAATTTAACGGGTAGCAGAACCACAGTAGTTTGCAGAAGAAATTCTTCTACAAGCACTTGTTTTAAGGAAAAAAATGCTGATGTGGATATTAGGAGCTTAATAACTTACATTATTGGTTAGCAGGTGTATGAACAGTTATACTATTGGCTATCCAGGAGTGTGTTACTCTAATCTGATAATGAAAATATTATAAAAGCTATGTACACTTTTACTACATGTTTTCTGGTTATACCACAAGTGGGGACCATGCATCAATCATACGCCACACCCACATCCAGTGAAATTCTGACAGGTTTACTTAACTTAAGCAGAATATAACTGTACCTGAGCTCCTCCTGAAGACACAGGTAGTGTGAATAAAATAGTTTGGTTTATCAGCTGCCTAAGACTGAAGTAGAATTCTCTAGGTATATAAATACAGGCACATCCAAATAAAGGGTCCAGATCTGTAACTTCAGCCCAGGTGCTTTGTCTGTAACAGGTAGGATTTTTTTCCTGGCCAAAGGCACAGAATCAGGCTCCCTTTTTTTTTTTTTTTTTGTTTATTTTGACCTTTCTATCAGTAAGATAATGGAAAAGCTAAACCATTTATTCAGACTTCTGTACTACTCTCACTTTTGGCATTGCATTATGCTATATATAAATTGTTTAGCTATAGTCTTATAAAGCGTTTCAAGCAATACTTAATTTAAGGCAAATATATAAAGTTTGACAGTTGTTCTTGTCCATCTTATCATGACTAAAAGAGCACTGCTGCACTGTATTTCTTGATATTTGAAGATATCTAAATGACCATCAGTGAACAGTAAAGAAATAGTAACTGAACACAACTTTGAATCAACAGCAATAAAAAAATCCTTTAATAATTCAGATAAAAAGCTTTCTAAAGTAAAACAAAACTGTTTAAACTAATTTCTTTCTGTTATTGTTAGCATTGAAAATGCTATATTTATTTTGAGAACTGGTGGCTTAATCAGCATGGAAGGCATGTTTTGAAGCATTAGAACATATTCTGTCATTTGGCTCAGCTTTAGGCAATTATACATGTAAATATAATTACTATGGTATTTTTTTTTTAAACAGATTATTCTCAAGTTTGTGATGAATGAATCTGCAACATGTTTTCTTAACACCTTTTTGAAGGGAATTAATCCAATATTAATTTATTTTAAATGTGCCAGGAGCATCATCCTATTACTAATAAGTGGAAACAGACAGCAGGAAATGCAGGTCCCTTCCTAGCATTGCCAGAATGCATCTCTGTGTGTATCCAGCAATCTGGGTGATATGTTGACAGAATGAGGCCAGCGATGCAAATAAAGGAATTCTCCCTCCTCCTCTCCTTGCAGTTTATTGCTTGTCATTGACTAACTCACTGACTAGAATTTCTAAAGACAAATCAAACTAGTAGAGAAGCAGCTTCTACATTAGCATTACTATCAAGTGTTTAATTTGTGTATTAGGTGATAAGGGTATTTATGTTTCCAAAATTACAGCTATTTAGTTTGGTTTATCAGCTGCCTAAGACTGAAGTAGAATTCTCTAGGTGTATAAATTTCAGGCTGGATTCTTAACACAAATTAGAGTAGTTTTACTGCAGTTGCTGTAGTGGACTGTCATCAGTGTCACTTTGCATTAGTGGAACACATGAATCCAAGTGCTTCCGTTAAATACCAAATAAATACTTCTTTTTTAAAATGAAAGGTGATTTTTTTTAAACTATCCCCCTCAAATGTCTTTAATTATGCTTGCTATATGTGTTAGGATTTGTTATTTTGTCTTAATTGCTTGCAAATTTTTAATCTGATTCCCTGACATACTAACACAACAGAGAGACAAAATATATTTTTTTTTGCAAACCCTATGGTATGTTTCAGCTTTTACTGTTCTCAGATCAGGAAAGCTCAATTTAAGATCAAAACTATTAGTTCCATAAAAGAGAAAGGCCAAAATTCATTAATAAATGAAAAAATGCCCCAACAACAACAACAAAATCAAACACAGAATTTATAGATAGAGAAATTCAAAGATAGTGGGTGACGGGAAGGAAAGCTGCATTTATGTGAAATAAATATTCTGGGTTTTAGCATTAAAGTGAGGTAACATAATCCTGTTCCCTTTGATCATAATACACAGATGATCAGGATAGGGATTCATACAAGCATATACAACTGTACCCAATTCTCATTTGATAAAAAGGAGTCATGGACAAAGGACTCAAAGAAGACAGATAACAAGCTTCTGCATTTTCTGGCTCATTGTATCCAGTAGATACAGGAAGCCAGATTAGTATATTTTATTCATATTTACTTCAGTAGCTTTATTTATCTAGCATAGTTACCATCTGTGAAAACCAGTGCTTTGCACAAAAATAATGGAAAATCTAGTAAAAAAAAAAAAAATATGTGGCTTCCAAATTTAGCTTGCTGTTACCAATGAAATACATACTGCAATTTGGCAAAAATCTGTCTTGTGGGTGATTTAAGGGGTAAAAAGGCACCTGATCATTCATTTCCACACAGGCACCCTACCAACCAGAAAAAAATTTTTCTCAGGTTGAAGCCTGAACCTGTGTTTGATGAAAGAGGGAAACCACTCTTCCCAACCTCTCAAAAACTGTTGCAGGCAGACATTTGACTGCTGAAGCAGCCCTGCTTTCTCCAGTCTGGGGCACACAGCTCAGTATGATTCAGCAGGTGCCCATTTTAAGTGACCATACTTCTATTTCATAGGCCATTTTTCTCACTCATCTGGAAGGGCAAAACTTGGCTATCCCCATGCCTAATCTCTATATTTAATGCAAGTGATGCATATTTTGAACTGCACCCATATAAAATTGAAATCAGTTGGCAAAAAAAGGTATTTCCTATGAAAACATATTTTCAAGGGAGAGATGACAGAGAGCAGTGCAAGGCATAAAAGAACTAAATAAGAATTAAATGGTGTTGTAATGCTGCTAAAGATGTAACTTTTGAAAGGTAATACCTTATTTAGGACACTGAAACCAAAGTATTTTTAAATTCTTGGATGCATTTGAATTTTAAAATTCAAAAATTATTGAAAAGTGTAGAGGAGAATTTTACACTCACACACACATAAACTCACACATTTAAAAGACACTAAAACATAGAGAACTTTTTTTTTTTTTAAGTATGAAAGGCAGTTTGCTTGAACTGTGTTCTGGTGTGCTTCCTGTGCAGAAGTGGGCCCTACATGTATGATCCACTGGCTGGTTTTTCCCCAGCCCATCTGTACATCTGTTATATTTATTATGTCATATGTACACCTGACAAAGAACTTCAATCATATAAACACTGGTTGTCTGGCAAACACATAATAGTTAATATGAAAAAAGTTACAGACAGCTCATATATAACTGTTGCCTCTGGCTTGGTATGCCTTCAGCAGCACCACTTTAGTGCCCAGCTGTAGCTTGGGCCTGGTTTTGTTTTAGACTCAGTGTATTTTGTAAGCTGTGTGTGATGCACGCATGTAACTACAGCAGATGCTCTTTAATCTTTCTTCACTTGAGGCAGCACTGCCCCCCCACAGTTTGCAGAGTTCCATCTGCATCACTTGTCCTGAATTGTAGATTTGTATCATGGCAGAGTATAGAAAAGGTATCTTCAATCTTCTCATGACAGCTGCACAGCATTTTTCTAGGCTGGCAGTTGTCAAACCAACAACAAACCTGCTGCATCTAGTGCTGCTGATTTTCCATAAGGCATTTTAGAATGCCCAACATTTAGTGAGGACAGGTATTACTTCCCATCCAATTTAACAGGGTATCACTGCAGAATTTCACCCAAGGATAGGCATAATATACTCAACCTGTCCCACAGCACTGTAGGACTCTCTGATAAGGTGAAATACAGTGTTTTGGAAATGTATATTCATGTATATTCCTAATAGCCTAATGCTCACAAAATTCATTCAGACATGTAAAATACATAGCTAAATCCCTGAAATAGCATCTTGGTCCTGTGCACTGTCTTACCAGGCCAATCAAAATTTTCATTTGTAACCTTGCCATATTGGGATAACAAATATTTCACAGAAGGAGGCCTTAAGCTCTGGTTCTATCCTGTTCTAGTTGCCCTTGTCTTATTTTTTCCTATTGCAAGTTTGGTTGGTACATCCCCAACAAAGTTTATGATGGATCAAAAAGAAAACCTTATCCAGTCTGAGTAGCAAAGGGAATGGCTCCTTAATTACCTGTGCTTCCCCTTAATTACTTCATTTAAACCTAAAAGGCAGTGCTTTAGAGTGATAATGTGTTTAGTCTAACGTTTGTCAGAAAAAGAAAAATTGGAACATAATTGTGTTGTGTAATGAAGAGAGAAAATACTGTTAAGCTATTATCTGTCCCCAGATAGAAGTGATTTTTACTGAGAACTGTAGCAAAGTAATAATAATAAATAAATTGAAGTAATAATAATTCTGGCCTCACTCTCTACTTTTATTGCAGGGTGACTCAAACCCCCTTTTTATCTCAGAGGAAACAATATAATACTAGAGAAATGGCCTTTGAGAGAAAAACTGTACCCCTGGTTGAGAGTTTACATGAAGGTACTTTTTAAACACTTACTGAGAGGCTTTTGTAATGACACTGAAAGAATACACAATGTGAAAGTGTAAAATTATTGAATCAGAAAATAGACCTCAGAGTACTGGTGACATAGGCTAATACATGAGAGTCTGCATTTTTCATTACATCTATTTTCACAGAAAACAATGATTTTTATCAGTCTGTTTTAATCTGTTGTATTTCCCCTAAGTAGCAGATTCACCTTCAAGGACTAATTTATACATTGCAGTTCTGTCAGTGTCTTGGTTTCCAAAATGTTTTCAGGAATTGTGGTAAGCTCATGTCACTGTTAATTAACCTTAAAGGCAAGACAATGCAATTCCTCTGTAATCACAGAATGATACTACAGAGTCTTTCCAGCCACCATTGGTTCTAACTTTTAAATTAGTTAGAAAATAGGAAAACAATTTATAAAGTCACATTGAAACTTGAAATAATCAAGGTGGAAACTATTTGGCCAATAAATATTGTTCATTAACTGCTGGCAATGATTAAAATTCTAGGCAAATTATCACTGATTTTATTTCCAATGTGTCTATATCCTTATGACAAAATTCAAGCTTTTGAAAGAAATTAAGACCAAATCCACCAGTACAGAAAATAATAATTTATGACAATATAATACTTTAATAATTTAAATATTCCTTTCTCATAAGGGAAAGGTTATTGTGCAATTCTTACTATGAATCAAAGTTTTGGGGGATAAATCTCTCTTTTTCTTTTTTTAAATTTTTTTGGTTAATCAGTGTAAGTAAACTGATAAATCATATTTTTGGTTTTGACTACATAGATTAAACAAGAAATTATAGGGATTGTAAAAATATTAATTTTTTTCCCAACTCACAAAAACATCTGAATTGACAAAGACAATAAGAAGTCAAATTTGATAGAAACAATTTAATTTTAAAATTTCTTTTTGATGTGCACAAAGACAAAAAACTCCTTATGTGGCTAAGCTTCCCTACAGTAGTCAATCTGATTGGTGTCCAATAGATAATCTTTATAGAAGTAACATTTTGTTTCAAGAGGACAGGAAAGGAGCTGATGTGGAGCAGCATGCAATGATGTGTATGTGCCCTCTGTAAAGCTCTCCACAATAAAGGAATGTCTCTGCTTTAACAGGAGGGACTCCAAATGCTGGGCTTTCAGGGCTAAGTTGTGAAAGACCAGAAGCCAGATCCAAGGTTTTTGAGCACCTGGATACAGGGGATACAATGGAAAAATCCAACTCTTTTCCTAGTAAAAGAATGGGTTAGAGTGCAATGGAGGAACTTCCTAATTTCTTTCTCATTAGTTAAGTACTAGGAGTTTTGGGGGGCAAAATCCTAGTTTTTAAGTTTCCCAGTAACTTTCTTTATTAACTCTAGATAATACATATAGTCCAAAAAAAAAAAAAAAAAAAAAGAGGTGATATAAGACTGATCTAGATATTAAGTGTGTGCTGCTTATTGTGGCTTAATTGATTCAGTTACAGCTGCTTGATATGATTAATTCTCTGTAATATTAGATCAATGAAACTGTAACTATGGCATTTTTACTAAAAAAGGAAAGGAACATTATTTAAAGTGAAAGCATAGTATTTCTGGAATGTGAAACAATATCAAAAGCTGGTCAAACCATCATAAATTGTGCAGTAGTCTTGCACATGTAATTATATCATCTGTTCCAGATGCTCCCAAAGACCTTTGAAACAACTGCATGACTTCTTCAAGTGACCTCCCCACATGAAATTTACTTTTACAAACAACACTTGAGTATTAGATAATGAGATTATAATTTCTTTCAAAGAAAAGTAATTTCTGATTTACTATCAATTGTGTAAATTCATGAGATATATTTAATTTCTTAAATTGTGAACTCTCTCGTTAATAACACCTGCATGCTGATTGTAAGCCTTCAGGTCTTCCCAAAAAATGGACTACTTTTGAATTCCAAGTTTCAAAAACTGAGTACTTTTTATTTTACTTTTACTCAAGTATGGCTCAGTGGATTGTATGTTAAATTAATCTGATTCCCTTCCTGAGAATGAGGGAAGGAGGGTTTTCTTAAAGACTGTAAGAATGGAAAGGGTCAGGACAACATGAAAGAGTATTTTTCAGACCACAAAATGAGTAACTGGTTGAAAGTTTGCAATGTAAAAACACAGTCCAACCTCTGTTTTGCAGAGGTTAAGGTGCATGTGTTTTGACCATTTACCAAAACAAAATTTCTGTTGAGAATCTTGGTTTACATAAAACCACACCAAAACAAACCAGCCCCTCACCCAGATTATATTCATATATTTATTAATGCTTAATATACTTCTCATGATATTAGTAAACTCTAAAATAATATTAAATTCACTCAATCAACTCTGTTCTTCCCCAGAATGCTGAACAGGAATGAGGAGTGATAACAAATCAAACAGATATATGCATCACTAATCCATACAGCTGAGCTCTCCTTGAAATGTAAATTCCAGAAAGGGACTTGCATTTTCAAAGATGCATACAGCTTCTGCTAACTGGTGCTCCTGCATTCAGCTCATTTAAAGATTAGCTGTAAACTTCAGAGAAGAAAGAGAAAGACTTGATGCCTGCAAGCATAAATATAGAAAGACATTAGAATTTTCTCCCTTCCTTTTTCTTGGAAGACTATGAAATTTAATGTGGCATATAGACATATGAGTTTTTCAATTACTAGCATCTACCTGAAACTTTAATAAAAGTATGCATTGTTTTCAAATTTGCTTCTTGTAAGAAAAAAAAATAAAAGGAAAAATAGATTTTCAGAATGTATAAGAAACAGAAAGTAATGTTTTTTTGTCTGATATAAACTGCATTTATGTTGCTTCCTTTGTATAATAATGTATTTTTGAAATTGGAAGGAGTTTTGTTTATCACTGAGATTGCATTGGTCAGAAAGGACCAGCCATGCTAGACAATATTGGGAATCTGGATTTGGGTGTTCTGTTATCAGACTAAAGTTCTGTGCCCACAAAATAGAAAGAGCCATTCTGATATAGAATCACACTGTAAATTCAGAGTTCAGACATTTTCTGGTCTAGCATTTTACTTGACAAAAGACAAAGAAGATACTGTTAGACTGCACAACTGTGGTTATTACAGTTTGCCTATCCAGTGTCCTTGCAGAGATGGTAGAAGAGCAGCATAAGCATTCTGTTCTTTGACTAATTTGAATTTCCACAGATTCTTTTTTGACATTGTATTTCTTAGTGCCCACATCTGATCAATATTAATGATTAAGAAGCCACAATCTCAGAAAAGTGGAAGAAGTAAAAGACAATTTGCACCATCTGTAGAAATGGGGGATGTAGTAAATACACTTCAGAAAGGTAATTTCAGAGATTGATTATATGCTAATGAAAATAATTTGCTCTCATGCATACAGCATATTTTCTCTCATACATACATATACAAGTAGTAGAACAGCTAGAGAATAAAATTCATTACATTATTTTTAACATTTTACATTTTTTGAGAGAATATTTGGTGAAAGATATTTCTACATAATCTGAGTCTGATTCTATCCAGCTTCAGAGGAATACTGCTACCTGCCTAAATAACCCACTCATAAAGTATTAAAAGGCTAAAAATCAGCCCTGCAATACATACCTCTTAGCCTGGAAAGTGGAAGAATCCCACAGTAGGAACATACTCTCCTTTAGGCTGAGCAGTGACTTAGGTAGAAGGACAGAGATGGAGGACTGTCATTGGGTTTGATGCTCAGAGCTGATTTTCTTCTTTGGTATTGATATGTAATAAAATGTTTACATGAAAAAGCAGAAAAATCAGCACAAGACTGTTAAAAAATATTGAAAATAAAATCCTGATGCAGGGCTAGAAATGGTTGTGGTTCTTACATATAACCTGAGTATGTCATACTGAACAATGTGTCTGAGATATGTAACACAACAAGAGGTTTTTTTAGTGTTGGGACTATCCCATGATGTGCATCAGAAATGGCAAAATAAAACTACACCATGCTTCAGGGGACAAGCAAATAATTTTTTTTTAAATAGGAATCATTGTGCCAATAGAGGTATATAAACCAGTCACAGAGTACAAACATAATTCATATGGTAGTACCAAGAGCCTTTGCAGTCAAGAGCAAAGTGATAAAATTTATGCAACAAATAGATGTACAGTTGCTCATTAATCATTAATTTTTTTTTTTTGCATTGATTTTTATTTTAGTGTATAGAGTATTAGTGTTCCTGGGATATTTTAATTTCTTTACATTCAGAACTCTCAGTTTAACCTTCTTCAAGCAGTTTCTATTCTTACTTTGGAAATTTTTTTGCAAACGCAAGTAAGAGTGTAGTTTAATACTCATGTTATACAGACAGGTAGCTTTTCAAAATTACAGGTGAAATAGATTCCTTCTATTATTAATTCAGTACTTCAGCATATTAAAGATGATGATTTATTTATTGGAGCAGCTATGTATGCCCCTATTTTAACATACAATTTAAACTTATTTTATGAAAAATTCTATAAATCAACACCACTATCCTGTGGGATATAAAAAATACTAACAACAAAAAATACAGAACAGTTAGAATAATACTATTTCCAATATTTACATTTTTAACAGTGAGATGCATTTTTCCAAACCAGCAGAAATCTTGTAGAGATACACCTTTGCTAATTTTGCTGAAATTAATGTATTTGCATGTGAGACAAAGAAGATCAGAATACGACTCCCAGTAATCATACAAATACATAAAACTTATTTTTCCCAACATAAAGAGTACCCTTTCAATGAGTCAATAGATATGTTGCTCCAAAGAAGCATATAACCAGTGTGTTAATTCTCATAATATGAGTCTTCATGGTTTAGAAAGGTTTGTCTGAAAGTTTGTCTCAGGCCCTTTTTAAGAAACATTGACCCCAAATGTGTTAATGCCAGTCAAAGGAATGATTAACCATCCTGTAAAATTTTGCATTGTGCTCTCTGAAGTAAGAATACAGTTGCTCTAAAACTGTGCTGTTAACAAGAGGATGGGGACGCCCTTTGGATTCATGTAAACATCTCTCCCTCCCATCACTTCTGATGCAGTAGAATCCCTTGGTTTGGTTGAAATAAAAATTAGAAGACATAATTCGGGATGGAAGATTTAGAAATCTTTCAACTTTTTGTAACTCAGGAAGAGGGTCCTTGATCAAAGTATTGCCATCCACTATGTGAATCTGATCCAAACTGAAATGCTTAAGCCACTTTTCCATATGGACATCATATAGACTTCTCTGAATAGCTTTGTATTTGGTATTAAGCACTCCATTCTTAATAACAATATCTTCAAAGAGCTGAACAGGCTTGCGACTTTCTACTCTGTTGTAATACACTTGGGTATAGTCAGATATAACTCTCTCAGTGGGATCTCTTAGAATGAGCAGCAGTTTAATGGAGCTATTCATGTCATGAATTCTTCCTGGAGCCTGTGGTGATGTAAAATAGCCTGGTGTTTTCTCAATTGTAATTTGATTTCCATAAGAAAATGGCATCAGATTTCTATACCAGTCTATTCCTTTCACATAATTTTCATCCCAGTCAAAGAAGTGGACTTCTGTAGCTGCCACCACAATGTTAGGATGAATATCCAACATTTCCAGCAAAGCTCTGGTCCCTCCTTTACGAACTCCTATGATGATTGTCTGAGGTATTTGTCTGCTCGTGCCAGGAGGTCTCACCTGTGCTGAATAGTGTTCACTTTTATTGCTGAATAATCCCACTTGTGACTTCAGTGTTTCCAACAGTGCCCCATTCTCAACAGGAGCACCCCGAGCATGAGTCAGCAGAAGATAAGCTGACACAAGTAGGAAGGCCATGTGGAGAGGAATAATTATTTCAAGATAATGTTTTGCTCAATTAATGAAAGAATAGGTGAGTCCCCTCTGGTTGGCAGAGCCCGTGGTAAGCACACAACAAGCTTCTGAAGCATCTGCAAAATAAAATAAGACAAATCAGTGATTCTAAACTCATCATCATTTAAAAAATTCAACTCACAGTTAAATTCACAAAGTAATCTGTGATCCCAGTAGGAAATTAATAAGGATATTATTTGTTTCCCCTGAGTTTACATCAGAAGGACAGAAAAGTCCCATGTGTTGGGGCTTTTTTCTCCTTACCATGAGTGACCACTGATGGTTACTAACCTTTCAACAATTTTTATTTCCTCTAAGCAGATTAGAATTATTTACCTGATTTTAAATCCTGACCATTTGTTGCTTGCTTTGATTTTCCTAATTATCTTCCATATATAGCATATATTTCTCTTGTTATAAATACTGTACCCCATATAACAATAATTTCAAAGAATATTTGAATGCCAGCACCTTTCCTCAAATTCCCTGCTAGAATAGTATATTTTCATATAAATAAGAGACCTGAATGATGGTGCCACCATCTGGGTTTTAGTGAGCTATGAATCATACAAAAATAATTCTGTTTACTTAGACACAAAAAAACAAAACATTGATAGAGGCAAAGTTTTGAAATCTGAGCCCATTAGAGCAGAAAACTAACTCTGTCAAACAAAAGTAAAGTGGCTAAGTGGGATCAGTGTGGGAAAAATAAACGACGCAGGGTGGACGGATTCTCTGTAACTATCCAAGTGTTGGGCTGTGCAGTCATGTGAGTGTTGGAAAAGTCTTGGCAAAATCAGATCTTCAGATAATATTCTGCAGCTCCTCCAAAGCTTGATATAAGACATATCCAGATGCTTTCTGGTCAATGAGAGATTTCTGCAGGGAGGCAAGTCTGCTTGAGGCTCAACAGCTTCTTTTACTTAATCCACATTGCATATGGTCATTTTAAGAAGTGGTGAAGGTTAAATATCTTCAAAATTTGCAAAAACTTCAGGCTTGCAGGTATGTGCATGTGCAGATGTAAGTGAAAGAAAACATCTCCGTAACTGTGTTAGTAACATTTGAAATCTCCTGGGTAACTTTTGTACATAATATTTGAAACAGATTGCTTGTGGATCTGCCATCACAACAACAGTCATAAAAAATTCAGATCAATGCAACACCTGCACTTGAACCACTGTGGTTGGATGGCCTGTTTTTACCTCTGAAAATCCTACAGGACAAATTCCCATTGAGAGGGCTCTTGAGTTTCTCTGCATTTCTGAGCAATTACACGATTTAAAGATTTGTGGGATATATCTACATTCCTGTTTTGTTTTTAATGTAGCATGCAGAAACAAGGGGTTTTTTGTACAGTGAAGCAGCAGTCATTTAATAAACAATAACCATTTTTGGAATAATTTTGAATTATGGCCCATATTTTAAAGTAGTCTCAGAAATGTTACAACCTTAGCTCCTTCTCCAGAGTTCACTGTCCCTTTCTTTTTCTGAACATATTGGTCACAGTACTTCATCTCTTAGAAGCAACCTTAGAAAACACAGCTGATTCCCATTTGTCATGGCACTGAGGAGCATTCAGTATTTCTATTTAAAAATTGTTTACTTTGACTCTTATTTACAGACTTAAAGACTTTAAATTTTTGATAATAATAGTCTAGGCAATGAAGCAGATCCATTAAATCTATTTTCTAAATTTTACTGAAACCTTCTCCAGCTTCTTGGATATCTAGGGAATGTAGTCAGCCTCAACGAGCACTAAACTCACAGTTATATAGCAAATATTAACCCTAAAATTGTCATTTGAAAAATAAACTATGACCTTTAGTGAAGAAATCTGCAGAGAACATTCCCTGTTATGTCTGACTAAGACTTAAAGGGCAACTGCTTCTTCAAAAAGAGCACAGTTTCAACTAGGAAGAGTGAGTATACAATTACTAAATATTGGAAAAGTCTAAGTACAAATTTGCTTTGTAATGACAGAGTGGAATGCTGTTCTTTAGGAACTTGAAAGGAGGTTTCATTTCAAAGATCACCAATTTTTCCACTAGGAACTTCGCTCAGAAGTTCTGTTAGAAGTTCCCAAGAGGAAAGAATGCAATAATTTCTATGGCAGTCACAGGAGGGAAGAACAGGTATTTTTACACCAAAATAATGTATAGTTACTATTCCTTTGGATGGCAAGTTTAGGAAGTGGTAACCAAGCTGTTCAGTGCTGCTGAGGGACTAAAATGCATTTTACAGTAATGGGTGCTAGTGCTGGTTTTGGAAAGATCCTTAGGATGCACAGCACGAAATGTGAAGTGTCGCACCCCAGATGATTCCTGGAATGCCAACTTTCAAGGAAGGGACTCTGCTTTAAGAATTTGAAGCCAAATTTTTCACAATTCCCAAGGTTCCTGAATAGTTCAATCTGAGGAAAGGCACAGCAGTGCATAAGTTGGTTTCAGAAGTAGCATGGCATCTTTCCAGACCTGTGATGCCAGGAGCTGGGATTTGGGGGCAGAGGCCAAGGGAGCAGTTGATCATTCTTTTAAGCTGTTCTGAAATCCCAGTGTTAGGTGCATTCTATTAATCTTCATTGTTAAATTGAAATTCTTCCAGGAAGACTTAGGAATTGTTTTTGTAAAAATCTTACAGGTTTTCTCAATTTAGCTCTTTCATGATGATACAGCGAGTTATACATTATAAATGCACTTACACACCTATACAGTAGATTACAAGTACTTTGAGCTAAGGGAAGACCTGTCTGAATGTCTGCCAAGCAAGGGATTACTTATAAATACCCAGGTGGAGACATACAGTTCATTATCTGATTTAAATTCTGGAACTATCCCATTTAGAAACGGTTTCATGAAGTGATCCTAGACAGGTATTTTAGGCAATTTTACTTAACCTGAAAGAAAACTATTTTTAGATTTCTTGAGAATTAGTATTCTTGAGACTAACTAGGTTAACATCTTACATTGAAAAAATAGAAAGGAAGAGGAGAAAAGCAGGAATTTCTCTGAAATAAACTAAAAACAGAGTAAAAAAGAAAGAAGTATTTCATACTGGGACTCTGCACTAGTATAGACAGAGATGTGCTCTTCCTAGATCTGGTGACAGGTGAAAAAATTCTCACATTCACTTTTTAATTTTGTTTAAAAAATTCAAACACACTAACATTATTTCGTCCCTCAGTTTTCTAGTTTCAGACACCTAAGAACCAGGTACAAATACTGAAACCCAAATAAGACTGTAAGTTGTATGAGAAAATCATACTTATCACTGAGGAAAGATTGGCATTCCAAAATATTCTCAGGTTCTCTTCTGAGGTGAGTGAGAGTCTGCTTAATTTACCATCTGATATCAGCATTTCTCTGTAAGACACACTCAGGCAGCAAGTAGCAGAAGGATTCTGCATATTCTGTGGACTGAAGTATAGTTTGAAAAAATAATTAAACATAAATATCAGCCATTTTAACCAGTTTTCAAATTTATTAGTTGTTTTAAAATTTTCTTAGAATTATTGCTAGGAAAAATCTTTACCCAGGAAATACTACAGAATAAATCAAATTCAAAATGTGCTGTAAAATTAGTTCCTAAATAGATCAAAAATTGCCTTTGGGAGCAATTCTATCAGAACAACATTTCAGCTTTGGCTCAAGACATTTGATTGATGTCAGTGAAGCTCTGAGATGTTAGATCCTGTGGTTAGGTTATAATTGCTACATAAATGTAAAGGTTTTAAAGAAAATTTATCATATATAATTGGAATGTTATTAGAATATTTTTTGTGTTGCTTTTCTGCCTTTATGCAATTACATTTTTAGAAGATATTAACTGCTTTTTATAATGAAAACAATATATTTTACATTGGTGCACTGCACCAATGAAGAATCTGAAAGTATTCTTATAAAACTAACCCCATGACACATGATCAGAATCACAGTGCCTTATTACCATTCTTCCCTGTTATTTGGTAGTGTTGGTGCTGTTTAGTAACATAAGGAGCATCAACATATATGATACTTATTAAGCAGGAATGTAGATCAAAAACAAATTCGTGCTGCAGAAAGGACTAATTAAGTAAATAGTACCTTGGGCTGCTGTTTCTTTTATTTTTTTAAAACCTATCTAGACTTGGGAAGTTGCTATGCTGGCTGAAAAATCATTTTAATATTACAGAAATGTACTAAACACCTTTAACTGCTGCACTGTACTCTGAAAACACTTCCAAGTGTCTTATGATTTATCTTGCTTTGGGGCAAAGCACAAAATCATGGGGTAAACCTAGATATATTATTACTAATTTATAACATTATTAGTTCCTAATAATGCTTCCTGGATTACACTGCCTGGAATGTTTTTCATTGGAGAATCCTGCAGCACTGTGTTAATGAACTGCCTGCACCTTATTAAGGCACCATTAGCACCTTACAGGAAATTGGAACTGACCAATGGACAGATCCAGCTCAGGAGTGCAAATGCTTTGGAAAGTCAGGCTAATCTGATCTGCTCAAGGTCACATAGCAGGTCTATAGTCCAACTAAGAATAAAAACCCCAGGGCTTCTAATTTTCCTTCCAATTCTCCTTCCAATTCTATCTTTGTGCCGTTCCATAGCAGCCTCTCACAACCCTTATGATAACTTACAGCTGGATTACATGCTGAACTGAAAAGCAAAGAGGTTTCTCAATGTTTCAGCATAAAACTCAACTTTTTTTTTTTTTTAATAAAGCTGCTTCTTTCCCCTTGCTCCTCACAAAAAAAAAAAAAAAAAAATCAACTACTAACTACAAACTCAGGATTTTATTGTTTCAAGGCTTTTGTGCAGAAATACTTCTGTTGGTGACTGAAAACTGCAGCAAGGGGAGGTAGTCAGAGCAAATGTAACAAAACACCAATTTTTTTCTCGATACTGCTTATCCTATTAATTCCTATTAGATACTAACTTATCACAACACAAAGAGAAGAACACAATGCAAACATGTTAAAGTTTACTGGCACACAAACTTGTGACAGCTCAATTGTATCTCTGTAATTAAGAACATCTGTAATGCTGACAATATAAAAAAACAATTCCAGCCTAACTGTATTCACAACTAAAGGTCAGATAAGGTGAACAGTTTCAGAAATTTCTGGAAGGACAATCATACTGTGATGTCAGTTAGACCAGTGTAAAGTATCCCTATACAGACTGGGTTATGTAATAAATAATTCTCAACAGCAAAAATATAATTCTAAAAGTTTTGAAATATCTGAAATTAGGCTGGTGATTTTCCTTCAGTAAGACTAGAATTACTTACGTAGCATAAGAAACGCAAATCTGCATTCAGTATGGCTTATACATTTTTTAAAAACAGGCAAATGAATTATCCAGTGCACATAGGACACGTTGCTTCATAGAATCCAGTATCAATGTATTCAAATCCAATGACGTAATGACTATCAACTCTAAGCATTAAATATTAGAATACTAACATCATTATCCTCTTCATAATACCTTAATTCTGATTATAATATAATTTGTAAAATAATGGACATTTGAAAATACTTGGCATATGTCCAATGGTTGAACTGAAAATTATCCTCTTTAATATTAATTGGAAGGAAACACAGTTCAGCTGCTTCTATCCACACATGTGAGATATGCCTAGGCAGAGTTCAGGGGACAATGAGAACACATTTCTGAGTGTGAAAAACATTCAAAGTTTTGGAAAAGTTTCCTGCATAAAAACAATTGTGAGTCCTAATTTTATTACAAGCAGAGCAATTACTTTAGGTCTACCTTAAAATGAGACCAATCAGGTGCACTTGAATAAGTGGAGCTGTGCCCTTGAAATGAGATTTGATTCAGAAGAATCCCAAATTGCCTATTCCATGAGAGTAAAGACTATGTGGGAGAGTTATCCCAGAGAGATAACCCTTTATAAGTCATGAAACTTCTCTGCTACAATTTTATGCTCTGCTCCATTCCCAGACTAACTGTAGTAACTAAATAACATTTGCATCATCATTACTGGCCTTTATCAGAGTCAGGTAGGAGAGATCAGTCAGTTCCCAGGAATATACCTCCCCCTGTAACCATGGAAAATCTCTGCTGCCAGCTGGAGGAAGCAAGAAAGGGTAAGAGAGTAAAATACAACTCTGGAGTTTTGTAACAGAGCTGCAAGTTGAGTTCAGTGATCTCTTTTCATACAAGGAGCAGAGGACAAAGTACAAAAAGGACCACAGACCCAAAGCCAAATAAATATTGCAGCAGTTAATACTGCTGATTAAGAGTCTTGTAGGCACCTAAATTTTGTTCACTTTCATTATACTCAAACTATGGGTGTATTTTTGTTAGGGACATGCACTAAGATTTCCTAAATGAGTTAGTACCTAAAAACCTATGAACCCACAGACTGCCCAGAAATGCTGCCTTGCTGTCATAACACCTCTTTGGGTAATGAAAAAGTTTAAAGGTTTCTCTTTAAGCATCAACACAAAATATATGTTAGCACAAAGAAAGACAAGGACATTAACTTTTTAAGGTCCTAATCTCAGCAGTGAATTTATTTGTGTGATCATTTTCTAATGAGATTGCAGTTTTATAACAGCCAAGTTACTACCTTACAGGAATAAAAAAGGAAATAGCTATTTGGTGAGTGATGGTAGGAGCTACAAAGTAGCAGCAATTGGCTGCAGGCTTCTATCTGGTACACAGACTATAATGCATAAAAAGGAAAGCTAAGAAATGTTAGCATGAACTATAAATGCCATTAAATCATTGGCAGGTGATATTAGCAGATAGGAGTTTTGAAGGAAGTTTGCTTCCCTAAGGCTAGCATTACATCTCCTAATTCCTTTTCTGACTGCAGATAAGTAGCAGTACAGTAATATATACAGTATAAACACACTAATAAATTTCTGAGCTAAATAAACCTTCTACAGCTGCAGTTTACACACTTTATTTTATGGTATCTTTGAAAAATATCATACTCCAACCATCCACATAAAAGTCACTGAATTACAATTTCATAAAGATCTTTAATATGTTTAGCACATAAAGTCAGGTACATTCTAGGGATACTTGTAAACAGACATAAATAAAAATTCAGTTCCTATTAAGATGCAAAGAGTGGAGAGTGGTCAGATTAGCACAGATGAGGCTAATTTTACTTATCACATTTGCACATCTGAAATGGAATTACATTAGCATTTTGTTGAATTAAACTTACACCTCTAATTGTTAATTGAGCATCTGAATTAATATAAATTGAAGTAACAAAGATGCCATGCCACTTCTTCAGCTAAACAAGCAGTAGTCATGCAATTATAAAGCTGCAAGATGTAATGATGTGTGGCTGATAAGTAGCTTTTGTGTATATTCCTACAGTACAGCAAAAAGGTCAAACTTCAACCTCTCTACCTCTGGCATAATTAATGGAATATTATTAATTTTCCCCCACTCATTTTCACAAAGAATACCTTAATACTCACAAATGTTTAGGAAATAAAATTAGAATTTGATGCAGAGGATTTACTAGAGACCTGTCTTTTAAAGGAAAAAATTCCTCAGAGGGTCAGGGATGGCAAGAGAAGCATTCAAGAGGGATGAGGACAGTTTAACTCTATGGTACAAAACAGCAAATTCCTCCAGGACATCCAGGTCAAATAACTGACCCTAAAATCTTTTATGGTCTTGTAAAGAGCACAAATTCCTGATACCAAAAATAAAAGCAACCCCCAAAAAAAAATCACATGTCCAAACCCCTCCACCAAACCCTGCCCCTGCAAGAAACCCCAACCAAAAGCCAAAGAAAATCCACAAACCCATGCTGGTTTTAAGACAATACAACTTCAAGGCCTCCAAAAAGGGATAATTCTTCTCAGAGCTTTTCTGGGCAGCACTTGCCAGTATTACACCTTTTGTTTTCAGCACTGCCCCCGTGCAGGGGAGGAGCAGTCCAGGCCAAGCTCATCAGACCATGGCAGCTGCTCAGGGGTCACCCTGAAACAGCCAGGAGTGACATGTGGGGAACTGGCCAGGGGAGCAGCCAGGCAACAAGGAGGCTTCTTTATCCCCACCTTGAAATCTGTCCAATCTGTCCCTTGAGTGAGACATCTCTGATGAGCCAAGGTCAGTGTCCTACCCTTTGTTTACATCTTTGTGAATAACTTTCCCAAGGCTCTGGCATTAGTCCCTGGGAAGCAGTTCTCTGATGCTGTCTGATAAGATTGCTCTCTTGGTCCCAATAGCTGTTGTATAACCCCATCATGCAGGGCATGAAACAAACTGATCCTTCCCTTGTAATGAGTTCTGCTATCCAACAATCACCAAGCTGAAAACCTTCTAATGTCAAATGCAAACAGTAAGAGAAGGATCCAGCTTCTTGGTTCTGGGTTACCTTGTAAAGCACAGATGTAAACTGAGCAGGGAATTCACCCAGAATTTAAAAAAGCAGCTGAAAGACCCATCAGAGTTGAAATCTTTTGGCCTTGTAAAGGATGACTGAACAAAATGTAAGAAAAAAACCCAGCTCAGGAGGAATATTTTTTTAAAAAGTAACTACAGAACAGAGGATATGAGAGGATATAAAGAAGCTGAAATAATAAATCAATGACAGATGTAAGACTGAAAATTTAATTTTGAAATTTTGGGTACTGTCACAGGCCCTGATAAGAGACAAGATCAAGGTAAAGGTCAGAGAAAAACAGCATGAGTCAGTATGAATATTTGATAAAATAATAGGATTTACAAAACCAAGAAACATACTAAATCCACACTGAGAGACTTTGGGCATCAAAGAATCAGAAATTCTACAGAAAGGGCCTCATAGTCCATCTTTTCTCAAAGTAAACAAACAAGTACAACTTGAAGAGATCATAGAAAGCAACTGCTTAGTAAGTCTTAACACTGATTAATAAATATATTAGTAAAATAAATATATTAGTCAAAACTCTGTCTTCCACTGGTAAACAAATTCTTGCTAATAAAGAAGGCAAATAAACTGCAATACAGAACAGGCAAACATATTAAAAAGAAACAAACAGATAAAACGTTTCTTGAAAAGAAGCTCGATGCCTTCAACACATATCCATCATCAAGCTATGTGCACATTCAGCCCAGCAGATAGCTGGGGAGATGCAGGAATTAAAGCAATTTAGGGAACATTTGGAAATGCCTGGCAACTGGAATAAAACACAGAAAACAGCCTTGAGTGCAACACTTGTGTCTCTCACACTGCTCCTCGGGCTGGTACTGGGAGACAAAGATGACAGGCTGAGCACATGGAGTAAGGAAAAGACAGATTATTTTCTGGCTATTATGGAAAATCAGAAATCAGATCCTTGCTCCTTACCAAACTTTTTTCTAGTGCCAAAGTAGCACATTAAAGTACAGTAAAAGAATACTCACCACTCTTAAGAGTCTGAGAGCAGACAACTAATACCAGAAAATTCTAATGATTTTCTCCAGGACTTCTGAGATTTACTAGGGTCCCACCTGACTGTCTTTTCCACTTTTTAGTTAGGAAAGACAGAACCTAGGAAAGCTGCTGTGCAGTCCAAATTTTCCAGACTTTGATGTACAGCCCAAACCTATAGGCATGTCAGTAGTACAACCAAAGATGTGGGTACACATCAAAAACTCCTGCATTTCAGTGGAAAACAAAGCAATTCCCTTTCTTCTTTCTGGCCAGTCCAGACTTTTATGATGATTTCCCTGTGCAAAAATGCCCTCTGCATCTACAGGTTTAAGGTGTCCTCACAAAACCACTTTCTGTTGCTACACCCCTGCATTCTACAGCACGGTTAATTCCAGCAGAACATGCTCCTCAGCACACAGCATCACTTCTGCCCCATAGCTCAGTGCCATGGTGCACCCAAACAACTCTTCCACACTTTTCCTTTAGTGCTGCTTCATTTCAAATCAGGTACAGCTTCTCAGAAAGGCTCTTTGATGGCTGAGTGCCATTTTTTGGTGCAATTTTTTGGCACCCTTAAGCTCTGTCAATTTTCACCTAAGTCTTTAAGGTAAAATCATATTTACGAGCCATCACATACATTCAGGATGTGGACTTCAGATTTGTGAGACTTGTGACAAATGGTGAGGGTTTGTCACATTAGAAACTCTAACTAGAAAGAGCTACAATAGATGTGGCTGAACACAAAATAAAAGCATGGTAAGATGAGCTCTCAGATTCAAATACTGTGTTTGCTGTTTATGATAATAAATTTTTTTAGTAGCAATTTTTTATTTGAACATGTAGTATCAATTTGGAAAACATCTGTTGCACCTAGGTATCTCATAATTTTCATATTTTTCACCTCAAATCTGAATGGTCTTGTCAGTGTTCAGAGGGTTGATAAGATGCTAGGAATACCTCTAGCAGAGAAAGAGGCAGAGGTAGGGAAGGGCTCTGATATATTCTCATCATTAACTGCATATTAATTAGAGCAATGAAGAGTTAGAATGTTCAAAGCCCTTCTCTTAAGACTGGGTAGGCTGTACAATACATGTACTTTACTTGATTCTAATCCCTTGACTTCAGTTCCCCGAGCAGGCACTGCATGACAGCAGACTGGTCTCATTGTGCCACAACCAATGGACAACAATCCTTCAGTGCAGCATAGAGGAGACAGGTACCTCCATTATCTCACATTTTCTCTCTCAGACTCCTTCCTTCCCAAATAAAAAAGAGAAAAACCCTCAAAGTACCAAAATTTTGTTATTTTAGTTTCAAACTTTACTTTTCCTGTAGGAGGAGGTGATCAATTTTGTGATCCTAGATCCGTGTTCTAGCTGCAATTAATTTTTTCCACTAACTATATAGCTTATGATCCACATATTCCATACTGTTCTAGACCACTTATTTTTTTTTTCCTCAGGAAATTTAAAAAAAAGTTGATGATCAGTACTCATTTCTCTTTTTGCTGTTCTCTATTACCAGTACACCACTGTTATATAAAGCAAAGATGTAGGTGTTAGTATGTGATGGTTTTAGACATAAAATACACATCTTGTGCATCCTGACCATTGTTTCTTTGCCCCATTAATACCCTTAGCAGCCCTTATGGATGGTGTAATTAAAAAAAAAAATCATTATCTCACTCTACCTTTTACTTTTGACTACATTTTTTCTCCTTGTGAATGCATTTGGAGTTTTTACAGAGAGAACAGGACATTACTAGCAATTTTTCTGCAGCATCCTTCATCAGTGTCTCAGCAGTTACTTTAAACGTTTTGAAGAACAAATGTCAACATGTGAATACCAGTTAATTTGCAAGTCCAGTGGGATTCATAGATAAAAACCAGAAAGTAAAGCACCAAACCAACACTTTCAAATGAGATTGCCAAAAACCACATAAAATCAGACTGATGTTCTGCTGCTGTTTACCACAGAGAATGGGAGTTTAGTCCTTTAATAAAATGGAGATGGAGTCTCAGTGTTGAAGCTGAGACTAGAGAAACTTAATTCACTACAGAAATTTTGGTGCAATTTTTAAAGATTTTGAGCACCTGAGGCTTTTTTTTTTGCATTTTAGGATGGCTGAGAACTCCACTGAAGGTAGCCTGTTCTCAGGCACTGATACAACAATTTTCCATCTCAGCAACATAGAAGAAACATATGCCATCATGAGTAAAAATTCTCTAGCAGACATTTGCAGCCTCCCTCTTTGCAGCTGATGTTGTGTCCAAAGCTTTTACCATTTCATAAGAACTTTAGTATTTTGAAAAAGCCTCTCATTCACACAGTAGTTCAGAAAGATTAATATGAAATTTAGTCAGGGAAAGAGGATCTCTGGTGGAATCTCCACTTTACTTACACAACCTATCCGTCCTTCTGCTCTCAGGGTGGAGTATCTCAGTGTTTGCCCACTGCCACATGCAGGGTTTTGAGAATGTAGTCACAATACTATTTCCTCTGAGCCCAGTTTGTGAGAAATGTGTACTTCTATTTAAAGCAACATCATGCTTAATTTTGTGACAATAAAGGATTTTTTTTCTGCCTTCTGAGTGTTCATTCCTCTTACTTTAAAATATGTGATCATAAGGGAAAAGAAATCTGGATTTGAAATTTAATTTGTAGCTATAAAATATGGAGTAGTTATTCCTGTTTATAGCATACTAAAAAAGGTAATGGAAGTATGAATGTAAGCTACCAGTTATTGATGCCAGTTCTGTTTTAAAGCACTGATAATAGCTTTTCCTCTCAAGGGAGGACAGTATTTCTTCTACAAACTGTAAATTGTATATATTATTTCACATTTTTTAAGCTGAATTTTCATCTTAGATTTGTAGCTTGATATTTCTTAGCTAAAATATTTTCACATTCATGTCCCACTTATTCTTAATGTCATCTATCAATTTCAAGCAGAAAATACATTAATATTGAGAGAAGGTTAAATTTCTCCTGGAAGGTTTTTTGCCCAGGGAGGTGAAATGGATATACTTGGAAAATTATTACAACTGCTAATACCTTAAGAGGAATTACAGTCAACAGAAAAAGTGACTTTGAGTTTATAGATAATAAACAGTTCAGAGCAAATTTTTGAGATCAGAATCAAGATGCTGGGATCAAACAATATCTGTCAGTGTGTGAGAAAGAAGGGATTCAATTACTGGATGTGAAAGAATCACGATTCCTATACTATGAAACTTAACAAGATTATATAAGAAATTATGGCATAGCATGTCAAAAAAAAGTAATAAAATAAAGCTATTTCCTCTGACATTTAAAAAATGTAGCTGATATAACTGTCATTCAGGGCCTGGAAATATTTCAGTCATTTATAAAAGTACCAGGAGAAATAAATCATGAAGTCCAACCTACTTCATAAAACATCATGATCTGCTGTGTATGTATGAGTATGCAAGGGAAATTGAATGTGAAGTATTTTAAAATATAACACGTAACTATCTTCCAGTAAATGCACCACAAAGCCAGAGATGAAAGAGCAAAGGATTGGAGTAAGCAAGGGAAGTGTGAAAAGCAAAAAGCTGAGCATTTGTAGGAACAAACACAGGTTGTTAATAATTTTAGTGAGCACAGTTCAGTTCTATACTTGTGCAAATACACACAAAACCACACATATATATAGCACACAGAGAAGTATAGAAAAGACAGTGATAGAAAATAATACAGGCAGAGTAAAGAATTAAAATTTTGTGGTTTATGAGCAATGCAGCAGATGCTGATAAATGTAGATCATAAAAGTGGATTGCAAATAGGTAAATATGTGTACACTGGAAACATGTTCAGGGTCAAATGTTCAAGTGCAGAAGAACTTAAGATTCAACAACGCATCAAACCTAAGAAAATTTAGATTCTACTGCAGTGCAGGTACAAAGGGAGGCAAAAGTGGTTAAGGATGGTATTGCAGTAGATTCAAGTGGAAATTGCATTAATTGGAGTTCTGGTTTCACATGTTCTTGTGGGGACTGGATCAAATATACCTTGTGCAGTTATGCCATCACAAAGTGAGATGGAGTTTGAATTTAGAGCTGATTACATGCTTTCCAAATAGAGCAGCTTACTCAAACTCTGTTTATTTGTGTGGGGAGTTAATGTTCAGCAGCTAATGTGTTTTATAATTTACACCTCAGATTTCTCACAGTAATTTCCCCTTGAAGAAAAGCCTTGAAAGTGAAATATTTCAGGATCATTTATGCAGGTCTCATTCTAGTCCCACAGAAGTCAGTCATAGTATTTTTTACTTAGTAGCAAAGTTATGAAAATTTTGAAAGATTCCTCTCTCTTCCTCATCTTGTGCTTTTCAGAATTGTGTTTCTCACCTTGTAGTGATGTTACAAAGGCAAATTCAAACACCTTGAATGTCCAGGTGGTAGAAGAATGGAGGAAACCACAAAATTAATTCCTTAAGATTGAAATGCTGAGTTGCATTGCTACAGCTGAATACTAAAGGAAACATCTAATCACTGAGCATGTTTAGAAATATGTCCAGGTGCTCTGGAGAGATTTTAAACCACACAGCTGAAAAACTACCAAGCAATATCAGCCCACATGCTGAAAGATATTTTAAACCTATGAACAATAGCAAAAATATCATGGTCATTGATGTAAGTTGAGAGAAATTACACAGAAATGAGTAAGAAAATGGAAAGGAGTGATGATATGCTAAAATTAAATGAATTTGTTTAGATTATGCCCCCTCCCATATGAACAAACACATCTCCTACTTTGCTGAGCAAAATTTTTACCCCGCTTTTGGATTCCATGCAAGCTAAATAGTGTGGGATGAAAAGCAGGTTGGCAAAGTTTATTTGGCCTTCTGACAAAGTACTTCACTATTAGTTTCAGGGTAAAAAAGCAGATATTCAATGTGGATTAATAAAATAGCTCAGAAAGCAAAGTGCAGGAATGCACAGGAAATCCTCAACATCCAGTTAATTCACAAGCTTGCATCAGACATCTCTTTAGGAAAAGATATTGGCTGAGAGATTCAGAGTCCAAGGAGCCTCAGTTACTGATGCATTTGAAATTTGAATTTCAAACTGGAGATGGACTTAGATCCCTTAGACTTCCTGGAAAGTCCTACCCTAAGGATTCTTTATGGAGCACCCAAAAATCTCAGTGAAAATTTCAGCTGGATGCACAGCAGTGGACAAAGGCCAGCACATTATTGGTATGCAAAAGCAGTAAGAGAAAATGACAGTACAGTTTGAATGCATTTGGGTAAACTAATGGTTCAGAGTGACTAGAACAGCGTGCTTCATTCTGGTCAATCACTCTCAAAAGGAAGAGGGAGTTCAGAGGTGGCTGCCAACAAAAGACTGCAAGCATAAATAATTTGTCAATATAAGGACATAGTAAAAATGCAGAGTCTGTACTTTGACTGCTGCATTAGATAAATGAACTAAGATAACCCTTGCTCATTCCCTCACAAGTTCACAAAACATATTTCAGAGTAACAAAAAGGCAACAAAATTAAAACTGACAAAGTTATATGCTCTGAACAATGCACAATTAATCTAGGAGTGTCATTGCCACTAAATGTTACTGCAGATCTATATAATGCAAACCAAAAGAAAGCAACCACCAAAAAAAAAGAGGACATTTAAAATTATATTTCAAAATACAGTATTAAATTTCTTGCATAAAAAATCTACTACAAAAGTGGATTTTACAAGAGCTTCAGGTGAAACAGAGATCAATTTGAGAAAACTGCATTTCTACCTTCATAATACCTCAGAGGTATGTCATACAGAAATATGTAGCAGCTTACTAAAGATACTTTTCAAAGAAATTCCCTATCAATAAAGTCTAAATAATTTTAAATGCATTTGAATGTGTTTGTTTATTGAGTTCTTTGGAAAGAGGGGGAGAGAAAAAAACCTCCATTTCCAACTAAATGACCATAGTTTCCACTCTTATCTCTCAAAGCCCAACTTTTGCCTTTCACTAATTTAGTAAAGACTACAAAATACACAATCAGAGCACACAGTCTGCCATCGACATTGAAAGTACAAGCAAATCTGGATCTACAGAGGACAAGGAAAACCAGAGCAGCATGCCAGATTGGACTCTCATTCCAGAGGAGAAAAGGCTGCAAATATAAAAAATGAAGCAAGCTGACAGGGAAAGTTAGGAACGCAGATGGTTCTGGTTTCATAGATGCCAGGGCACAAAGTAACCTGATTAAATGATTAAACTTAAGAGGGCATGTGATAACAATCTCAGTTCATTTAATTTCAGATTGTGAGTCATGTGTTCTAGACTTGAGTCATTCTCACTGATCACTAATTTTCTGTTGCTTCATATTCAATCAAGACACCAAATTCTAGGCCTCTTCACTCAGATCCCACCCCTCTAACACAGAGAATAACAAGTTTATGGTCCACGTGAATACTATTCCATTTTCCCTGCTTTTTTGCTTGGAGATGGCATATATTCTTAAACTATTTCCAATCCATCAAATCACATCAAATTCTTCAGGGCAGAAATCGTATCTAGGCAAAAACTCCACACCTGGGATTTGTACAGTTAAACATTTCTCCTATTTTCTACTTATACTTGTTTCTATTAAACTGCAGCCTATTTTATGCAAACCTTTTCCTGGAGATAGCAACAGCATTTTGATGCAGTCTTGTTCAAGTAGGCTTGAACCCTTCTGGTCTTGAAGTCACCCTTGTCTCCCCCACAACACAAGTAATTAATAAAAGAAACCACCTACTGGGTTTTTTATGCTTTAAAATTGTGCGGTCTGATGTAGCTTTTTGCCAATAAACACTGAACTTCTCAGCACAACTTTCATTCACAATATATTAAAAAGAAAGTACAGGAGTTAAATACAAGTTATATGTGATTAAATGAAGAGATATGAATATATGCAGTGAGAAAATTAAAATATAATTAGTCATGAAAGGCACATAATTTCATGTGACAAACAACAGACATGTAGAAATCCACCCCATTCATCTCAATGGAGATGTTAATTTCAGATTAAGCAAAATTAAAACAAACATAGATGAGACAAAGACAGCACTCCATCTCTGAAGCAGCAAGCAAATCGAAGCTTGCTTGCATCTCAGCAGTGCTTTTACTGAAACCTTTGTTAAGCTTCATCTCAGACAGCCTATACTTGGCTGAACCAAGCATTTACTTGCCATGTATCCCCTTGCCAGCAGTGGCCCATCAGGGACACCTGAGGGACTGTACAAGCCCAAGGCAAACACACTGTGATTTTTCCAAGAACACTTGCCTGGGCTCCAGTGAGTCTGAGCTTCAGTGGCTCTCTGGAACAGAATTATGAGCTTTATAGTCCTTAATGGACAATATCAGTAATTCTGTAAATCTTGCTACTTTTTGAGTGATTGTTAACACAGCTTGTGTTGAGTCCCACGGTGTAACTACGTGAAACTGAAAAAATACTTCCTTTGGTTCAACTCAAACACACCACCTGCTAGTTTCACCTAATGCCCAGTGTCCTTGCAGTAAAGAGCCAGTACACAATCACTCATTATCTATTTACTCACCACTCATGAGTTAATAAACCTGCCATAGCCTCCTTCAATTTTCTTCTTCCCAGACTGAAAGCTTGTAGTTCTACCTGTTCCTTTTTTAAAAGATTTATTTAATCATCCTTTACTCATCCAACCCATTCTCTCTTCACCTATTCAAGATGCAGGTGCAGCACTGTGACACTGCTTGTAACCATGATGTTTTCTAATTTATTCTATTTCTTTCTAAAAATGTGTAATATTAAATTTTCTTTTCTTTGCTGCTACTATTTTCATTTCTCACAGTGAATACACCATGAATAGATAATCTCACAGTGAAGTTCTTAAAAAAAAATTGTCAGTTTGAAGTCCATTCTTGTGCACAAATTTAGAATTTTTTTACCCTTTGAGAACCACTTTAAATTTATTTACAGTGAATTTCACTTGTCACTTTATCACTCAGTGTTGCTGAGGTACTTCTTTGCAGTTTGTTTTCATTTTTCCTATTCTAAATAATTTACTATCAGCTGTAAATTTTCCTGTATAAATTTTCCTGCTAGAATGCATTTAAAATAATGCTGGTCTTATGTCTTTAACAAGTTGCTTTGTAAGCTCTTTTGTAATCTACACTATTGTGGTTTAGGGTTATATTTTTGGGCTTTGTGTTTCTGCTATTCTTGGATAATAGAGTAACAGGCCTGCCTTAATTTCTTACATACGGATTTGTTGGTGCGTCCTTGTAAGAAGACTTAGCCAAAATCTGATTTTCAGAACAGAATAAAAGAACCTCTAAGAGATATAGCAAAAGTAGCTGAGGAGAGCTATTTAATATGTAATCAAAGGAACTAGAATAAGTCAATTGAAATTTTTGCATTCTAGAGGATCCTAATTTGTTACTGAAGTCCAAGACTAAAACCACCCACCCAGTTCAATATGCCAATACACTGCTTTGGAAGTGACCTAGATGAAAGCATCAGTTCACTTGCTGAGATCTGCTGATGTTTTTGCTATAAACCTCCTCTAAAATAAGCATACAATACAAACCCAACCTGCCAGTGGGAATTATTTGTACTCAGTTGAAAAGCTTTGGAACTATTCATAAGAATGGTTTAAATGTTAATAAACCAATAACATTTTTACACCTGACATTTTATTATTTGGTTAAGGCTATGCAACCTCTCTGACACTGAGCAGTTATTTCTGGAAGATCAGTTGTCAGTATCTCAGCTAAATTTAAGAACTATATTTTCATTTTTCTCTCTATTCAAGACATGGCTGAACAGAGATATCAAATAAAGCTCTTAATCGTGTTCTTAAATTTAGGCACACATTAGAATTCCTTGGGGCAACAAGCACCATATTTCAGTCTAAAAGTGTTTGCTGACATTATTTTGTAATCAAAGAAAACCAGGCTACATATCTATATCTATCTATATCTATATCTAATCTAGATCTAGATCTAGATCTAGATCTATATGGGTTGGTTTTTTTTTTTTTCAATATCATGCTGCAATTTCAGCAACATCTCCTTCAGTTGGCAGATCTCCCACATCAAGTCCTGGGATATTTTAACTAGATCACTGTATCTGGTACTTGAACTTCACTTCAGTGAGAGGAAATCTTAAGGTTCATGTAAACAGCTCCCTTTCTGAATTTGCTGGAATTGCTCACACACTCTTAAATACTTGATTAACTGAGACAAATGAGAAAGGAGAACAAAAACAAACTAGAATAAAAGGCTCAAACTAGTCATTTTCTGTAAAAATTGGATTCTGACACACAACATTTCAAGACTCCATAGGCATGGAAATGTAGGGCAACCTTTTTTAGAAGTTTCCAGTACATTGGAATGCATCCCTTCTAAATTAATATTAAAATGCATCCCTACTAAATAAGAGAAATTTATTTAAAATATACTATTGGAGAAGTGGAGAATTCAATGTATTTTTTAGCATCCCTACAACCTTTAATATACAAGATTTCCAAACACAGCCCATATTAACAAGGACAGTCAGGTACATAGCACCTGATAAGAACTACACCAAACAGCTAAGAATAGGAGCATATATAATTAATAAGTACTTCAAAATATGTGTGTTAATATTTTTCAAGGCAAGAGAAAATATTTTATCCCACTGTTCTCTTTGAAAGTGAATATTTGCACATGTGCTTATATTATCAGCACTTATTATTTTAATATGTCTACTCAGAATAAGAAAATAACCCCTGCATGTCCATCTGAGGTAAATAACATCTTATGTTACCTTCATGTTACCAGTTTTTAATCTTACTGATGAAAAATTTTAAGTACTATAGCAAATCAAGGCAATGCTTTAGTCCCAGGCTGCAGGGACTTTCACTGACCTCTTAATTATTTCTGTACTAAATTGCTACTTCATTTTTAATGAGTGTTCTATAAATGGTGTAGCTGTTTGTATCCTGAATCTGCAAATGTTGCAAAAATTTCTAAAAATGGGTCAGTTTCAAAACCCTAAAACTTTCAGTCTATTATTATATAGTAGTATTTAAAGAACATTCTCAAGAGCTGATGTTTAATAGTAGACATGCATTTTAATGACAGAAATATTAAATAACAATACCAAATAATGTTGACTTAAAAAAATAAGAACTCAGTAATATTAAACACAAAATAAAACCAATTAAATAAATTAAAACAAATAACTTCAGCTGAACAACAAAGAGCAAACACTGACATGCCTATGCACAAATTGTTATTAAGCCTGAAAGATTACAACCATTAGTCACTGTTCAAGACTCAAGAAACCTCAGTTCTGCTCTACCAGTGAAACTACTGCTTCACTTCCATAAGAGATTTAATTTCAGTTAATTCTAACAAGTTTAGCTTTGCTTGTAATAAAAAGCCATGTTGTGTTTCTCATAATTTCTAAGCTGTATCAACTGTAGCTGCAACATGGACTGAAGATCCCTACTGCAAAGCCATTTCCATTCTGAAGTTTCCTAATTGATACTCCTTCTGCAGAACACCAAAACTGAAACGCCTAAATATTTAACAAAAGTGCCATGTCATTAAACTGTGTTTGAAGGGCTGGTGTTTGGACACTAGTCTGGGCTCATGGGGAACAGCCAAGTACTTAATTTGTCTGACTCAGATCTAATTTGCCATTAGACCAGACCACTTCAAGAGTAGCACTTGTGCCCTCTCCTCCTTACCCAGCTTTTCTATCCAGAATACTTCTTCAACTCCAGTTTAATTAACACCTCCCTTGGAATTTCTGTTTTTGATATTGAGAAGTTGATAAGAAATTGCAGGTCTAGCCGCAGAGGCATGAACATTGTTGTTGTCATCTGCTGGTATCCATAGTTTCAAAGACTCCTGAAGGTAAATCTACCCTCATTGCATCACCAGGACAATTTCAGTCCTGTTGACAACAGACAGTGAGAGGCTACAAATGCACATTTTGGACTGCACAGAGCAGTCTGAATTAGCATGTGATTTGTATCACTTGTTAGTAAAGGCTAAAAACACTGCTAAACATACCATCATTTAAATAAGAAAGGTTGCTTTAGCAAATTCCAAGTCTTCATCTGTGCTACTTTACTTTTGTTTTCCTTCCATTCAGTCCCAAGGTAGATATCAAAATGGATAATCTGATTAAATTGCAAACATTTCCATAATTAATTAGGAACTGTTCTCCTTTCTATTCTTCTTGGGGGCAGGATAAAAGAGTAGAAATAAACTTTTCTGAGTGGGTAACTTCTATATACATATCTACAATTTGTGGCATCACAGCGTCACAGAGTCACAGAGCACTGAGGTGGAAGGGACCTCAAGAGGTCACTTAGTTTGCCACTCAGCCCCAAGGCTCAATCAGTACACTGAAACCATTCTTGACAGATGTTTGCATAACCTGATCTTGTAAAATTTCCAATGATGGAAAACACATCACTTCCTTAGGCAATCTACAAAAATATTGTTAAAAACTGCAGCTACTATTCAAGATAGCAAAAGTCCTTACTGACACTGGTCTGCAAGATTAACTCTTTCCAGTTTTAATCCACAATATGGCACTCCTGAATTCATGCAGATAATGACTATGCACACATCTCTCCATCACTAGGGATACAAAATGTACGTTGGATTCCAATTATACAAAAAGAGAAATTCTGTGTAACTGATCACAAGTGCTCTTAAATTAGTAAATTAGAGAATTTCACAACTAATCAAGCTACAAATGCATTGAATTCTTCAATTCTCCAATAGTACATTTTAAATAAATTTATCTTACTTTCACATTATTTTGAAACAGAAGGACACAACATTTTCATGCACATATATATAAATATATACACACATCCCCTCAGGGTAGACTGTGGATTAATGGAAATTTCTAATGCAAAATATTCCCAGGTGTCTAGGTCTGTTGAAGCCAAAGGTTCTAATGATAAAGAAATTAGCACCTTCACAAATGAGCACTCTATGGTCAGTCCAAGCCAGATGGCTCTTGACACCTCTCTGCATCCTGACTGGCACTGGAGGGTCAATATTACAGTTTATTCACAAGCAGGAGCTGGGAATCCCTGTTGGTCACAGTAAGGATGAAGAATTAATTCTCTCCTAATAACATAAAACCCAGCAGGATTTTACTTGCAAAGGCAACAACTTTTTCCAGAATTTAATACACATTAACTAAGGCTTCTTACTTTTTTCCTGCAAGGTTGTATTTTTTCTCCTTTATGAGAATAATTTTACTAGACAAATTAAAATTTTCATGGCGGTAGAGAGAAAAAGATTTGCAGTTAAGGGAAAAGGACAGCTTTAAGGCTTTAGTCCCAATATCTGGAAGAAAAAGAGGAACAAAAATAGATCAAAAACAATTTTGAAAAGTGGAAAGATGGACAATCTCTTTTTTGATTTTATATCCCCTAGAAGAAAAGTTTTGAACTTACTGAGTTAAATATTGACAACATTGTACCAATAAGCATGTGGGGACCTTTTCAAACAGCTGGAACATTATAGATTTTTGCAAGTTCACAAGCCCTGTGCTCACATTTCCAGTAAAAGCTGCTGTCTAATACAAAGCTAAATGCCCCAGGGACATTGAAGTGAACATATTTTTCTGCTGGTTTAAGCACACCAGCAGTCATTTGTAGAGTTTACATGGCTTTCTTGTCAATACCTGCTGGTCACAGTTGGTGAAGAAGCAGTTCCACTTATGATCTGCTTGCTAATTAAACATGGCAGCAGCCATTCAGAGTGAAATTTTCCACAACCTGACACACAAAAGGAAAGAATCACATGTGTTCTCAGAAGACTTCAATCTTTAAATCATTTGGATTCTGTAGTTACTGGAACTGAAAGATAACAGAAATTACTTTGTCAGATTAACATGTAACTCCTCTGATAAACTATAATATACCGTATGTAAGATGAATGCTTTAACCCTGATGTTCTACAACAAAATTCTTTAAGAGAAGGAAAGTTGAAAGGATTTGAAGTAATCCAAATATAGGCCAAAAATCTGTATAGTCTTCTACTTCTCCTTATTTTCTTCAGTGGTTCATAATCAATCCTTTTCTGTTGACATCTTTCATCATCTAGCTGTCCTTCATGTCTGCTACCCATTGCTGTACTTGCAGGAGTATTGCACAGCTGGTGCTCTTCTGCCCACAAAACATCCTAGAAAGCATCAGCAAAGCCACTTCATCTCTCTGTTTCAAATTCTTTTCTTCCTTGACCTTCAAAAGCCAGCTGCTTCTTTGCTGAATGATTATCATCTCAAATCTTACTGCTGCCTTATATTACTCCTCCTTCTTGGTTTGTATCCACATGTTGTCTCTTAACTCCTGCTTGTATTACAAACTCGTGTGCAGAAGTCTTTGACATTTGTACAGCCCCACCCAGTGGTCCCAGGCTTGAATTCCAGGACACATTGCAATACAGTAAATAAAATAACCCCTAAAATATTCTTTTCCTTGAGATCTCACTCTTATGTTATGCCCCTTATGTGCAGGAAGGACAAATCTGGAGGGGCTGGTAACCAAATCTTGCAATGAAATAGAACACACCAGTAAAAGTGAACCTTTTCAGAGAGAAACCTCAGGATGACAAAAGCATTAGTGCAACTACCAGAGGTGACTGAAAGGCCTCTTCCCACAGAGCAAAAACCCACTCCACAAGGAGCACTATCACATCCAAGCATATTTTTAAGCATTTACAAGCCATGCTCAAATTCTTCAAATAAAATACAATAAATGATTAATTATATCTAGTTTGCAATTGTGACTTTTCAGTTCTTGTCCACCTATGCTTTATAATTATCTTCTCTAAAAACAGACATTCTACATAATTGAAAAAAAAGGTGCCTTTTGCAATTTTGTTGTGTTCCAAAGGAGTGTTCCTGGTGAGGAACCAAGGCAGGCAGAGAAGCCCCCAGCCTGGAGCAGGCAGTTTTTGGGCAGTGACTGCAGTGGCCCTGTCACTGTGAGCATGTATGTCCCTGTGGGTGTTGCAGGGGAGCAGCAGCTCTCCTGCCTGGACACTATGCAGTGCTCTGCATGGCTCCTCTGCTCAGCATAACTTCCGTAATAAACTTCTGCAAGGAGAAACATCTGATAGTGCTACTGAAAACCTGCCTTTGAAGAAAATACTTTGAAAACTAGACAGACTTTACTTTGAAGCCCTTTTTATTTTATTAGAGACAAGCTAAAGATCCTCTGGAGAAATAGTAGGGGGGGAAAAGGGCTTCAGAATATATATATATATATATATATATATATATATATATATATATAATGCTTATAAGATTTAATTTTAAAGACTGATATTCTTTCCCCGACCTTTGGCCATTTTTCTTTTAGTTTCTTAATAACAAATGAGGTTGAGCTATTAAACTCTTTAGAGATAATTCACAAAAGAGCTAAATAAAGAATCAAAATTGAGGCACAGTAAAAAATACATTAGAAAAATCAACTACCAACACTTTAAAGTAAAGTAGTCCAAAGAGTTCGAAAGCCTCTAAATTTCAATTTCATGATGTTGTACTGAAAAGTCATCCCTGAGTCCTGATAATTTTAATGTTTTTCTTGTTTTGTTTTTTTGTGTGTTGTGGTTTGTTTTTTATCACTTCATTGGTATCTATTCTTTGAAATGCAGTTCTTGACTGAGATTTTGGCTGCACCCATAATGAAATATTTTCTGCTGTGGAATACTTGCAAAGTGCTGCCAATAATCACTAATACTCAGAAAATGTCACAGCAGGCAGTGCTGTCAGTGCATGAGTAGCCTTACACATGAAATTCTGCATTGGAGAACAAAGAATAAAAAGTCTTTGAGCTTTTTTCAATATGAACTGCTACTTATTAAATATCAGGATTTTACTAAGCATGCTTTTAAGAAACACTTCAATGGAAAAAAGGTCACAAGAAAGCCACCAGCACCTTTTTCTTTTTTCACTTGGAGACTTTTGCGCAAATGTTACTCCTGTGCAAAAATCCAGTTCTGTCTGTGATGGTGCAAGGATGACACGGTATTGTCTGTGAAGCTAGTTCTGCCCTGAGTAAGAACCTTCTGGCATCAAACTAGATTAAAAAGAACAGATGGTTGCAGAAACATAATTAAGAAAAAGAAAAGGAAGAAGAAGAAGCAGCTATCAAAGCATCACCCTCTTTTTCCCTGAATTCTCCCTGAAAGAAGTAGAAAGGAAGTTTTAAAAAGGCTGGATCATCTAATCCTCATAAGATTCTATTAAAAAATTAATATATCAAACACTTGAATCATAAAGAAGAGACAGATGCTCAACATGAACTTGGACACTGCTAAATGGTCACTATAGGCATTCTCGAGAAATGAATGTAGCTAAACAGAAAAAGTCTTTACAGGTAAATGACCATATTCTTATTCATTAGCATAGAATTAATCAAACACAGCTTGGCCTTAGGTCTCACCTTGCTGTGTATCTGCCCTGAAGACATGGCATTCCTTGTATTTGATTAAATACTATTCTGGAGCATTAAGAAAACCCAAACCAACCCCCCAGAAAAACTCCAAAAAAAACAAAATCCAAAACCAACTGCTAGGCAAAAGACAAAAAGTATTAATAATGAGCATAAAAACAAATGTATTTTTAAAAAATACAAAATATCTCCATTTTAGTTATCCAAGAGCTGGTTTTGTATAGCTATCAGACAGCAGTGGCTCTGGGGACAGCTTGGGATTACACTTCCCTTCTACATCTTGACTTGTTGAAAGCTGACATCTTCTGCTAGTGTAAGATACAGTTTATAAACCAAACGGCCCCTGAGTTAGAGCTACAATCACAGCAACATAGGCAGATACCCATGAAGTTGCTACATCTTCTCACAACAAGCTGCAAAGTTCACCAGCATCATCTTCAATGATCCTACAGATGAATCTCTGTGTGTGCAGGTTCTTTCCTGTAGCTTAGTACTGAGTTGTTTCATATGCACACTCTGATCGTGAAGGTTATGCTTAGTATTCTGCAGTAAAACATTTTAATTACTTTAAAAGAATATGAATTTCATTCTAGTCTTTGCTGCTCTTAGAAACAATTATGAAGCAGCAAGAATTTCAGAAAACAACTGTTAGTATTATTTAAATTTAATCAGAGATCAAAGTTGTGAGAGTAGGTAAAAGCATCAGAAGTTTCTGGGAACAGCTGTAAAACCTCCACATCTGGCTCATTAAAATTACAATACTCTACAACTCTAACCATGTGCAATATGGATGCCTCCAGTAAAAACAGCCTTAGTTTATAATCTATTCTGTGGCACATACTCAGGGGTTCAAAACAACAAACAAGAGGTACTGGTGTGAGTGAAGATGCTAATTATTAAAAATAGTGACTCTTGTTGATTTATAATAATGAGTCAATTTTTTCAATTATTGTTGGTTTATAAATTTATTATAACCTACAACAACTACCTTTAAAGTCCACTATTGCCACAGGAGCATCTATACATTCATCATAGAAGGGAGGAAACTAAGAAAAAGGAAACTTGTAGATTGGGATTGAAGAATGTGCAATTAAAGGACATGTGACATTTTTGCCAGATCTGCTCTGAGCCATAGCAAAACACTTCAGTCTGTAGTGAAACCAATGCATTCATCAAGTTCTATCAACTAGATTTTAATTTGAAAGTTGAAGGTGTATATATAAATACAAAGGAAAGATTACTGTGTGGTGTCTAAAGGGTAGCCTTGCTTACTGAAACAATAAGCACTGCTCTTTAACACCACTGATATTAAATCTTTTCAGCAGCAATGTTTTTATTCAAAATTTGCTATGTGCCTGAAGTTATAAATTGCCTGTCTCTAAGTACAATGTTACAAAACAGATCACTTAGTGAAGCAGCTCAGAAAATGGATGTGCTTGTGACACCTTTAAAGTAGGTCTTTTTTCTGAAGAATAAAGAATAAACCCCAAAAACTCAGAATATTTAAAAAATTCTATTTATCAGACAAAGAGCCTACATACATTACATTTAGGCTGTCAAAAAGGTTCATTATAGGAAGCTTATATATTTATTTACTTGTAGAACTGGTAGGGATCACTGTTTGTCACAATTACAGCCACAACACTTCATTCCTGACAAGACTTTGCCGTGTCTCTGTTAGCCCACAGCACGTCTGTGGAACTCACGGTTATCAATCTGATAAATCTCAATGTGCTGTGTCAGTTTTAGGCACCCCCAACTGCTCAAGCACATAAACATGAGCAGCTACCAGGTGCTCTGTAGTACTTTATATCCCTGCCCTACACTGTCCTTCCTGATAGTCAGTTTTAGAAATCCATTTTCAGTTTCATTGCTCTGGTACCAATAACCAAATGGCAAAAGGTGTTGCCTGAAGCTGTACCCAGTGTCCCAAAAAGATGGTCTGAAGAAAAGAGGGCTGAACTAAAACCAATATAAGATATTTTAAAACGTTTTTTATGATGTATTTGAAACAGAAAGCAACATGACAAAATTTGTAAAATGTGTATGTTTCTTCAGTTTCCCTGAAAAACAAATCCTAAAATATAAAAAAAAACCCAAAATATGACTCCAGGAGAGACTTGAAATTTGATACTTTTAAAGATGAGATAGAATTAAAGCATTCTTTAGACCCAGTTGCAGGTATAATAATAATTAAGCCAGATTATAAACTACAGGGAAAACTGAACTAATGTTTTTCTTCTACTCATGGATTTTTTTGGTCTTCTTGTTGCTGTTGTTTCTAAAAATATGTGTACAAAACAAAATTGAAAGAAAGATGTGAGCAGGGTTTCCACAGCAGTGACTTTAAAGTGGAGACAGGATCTTTTTCTTCTCTCTTTGAAAAAACATTTACAATAATCATATATCAACAAAAACACTTTAGAAATGCAGCCATTCAAATCTGGGTTAAAGACTTTTCCTCTAGAAATCTACCTCTATTTATATCTATCTCTAAAATCTCATTTGCATTTGCTGTTTTTGAGTTTTTGGTAAACGCACCAAAAAAGCCTCAACAAAACTTCCTTTTAATTTACATTTAATGCCCCACAAAGCAAAGCTTTGAAACTTAGTAACTTGAAATGATCAGCAAGGAATTTCTTAGCAACATTTATCAATACAGGAAAAACCTAACCTAACACAGTCACTAGAGACTGATAAGGGAACGGAAATGAAAGTTCACTTTCAACTAAAAGAATGCTTTTAAAATCTGAAGGCAATCTTCTATCTGAGACAATGATTATCACTTTCATGGCTGAAACAGAAAACTTGATAGTGCCAGAAATGCTTCTGAGCATGACTTATTCTTATTCAAAGATTGTTTATACTTAAAAAGCAAACAAACAAAACATCTTCGTCAGATCACTCCAGATACAGATCCTGATGTCTTTTCAAGTGTTTAAATCCCCAAAGGTAGACCCTTCTAACCATGAGTTTCATGGCTAAAATATGACGTAGGCTACTGAAACATGTAATGGCTCATCTTCAGAACTTTCAGTAAAACTGAAGATTATTGTTAAATAGAAGATTTGTATAAGCAGTTGTGGAGACAGTGTGAAGTTCATCCAGATGTCACTGGGTGCTAGACATACACACAGAGGCTGAGAAAACAGGCTGAGATTTGGGGCTGTTCAGCCAGAAAAGACTTTGGGGAGACACTATGCACCCTCCTGTACCTAAAGGGGTCTCCAAGAGAGCAGGAGAGGGACTTTTTACAAGGGCTTGCAGTGATAGGACAAGGGGTAATGGCTTTACACTGACAGAGGGTAGATATCTGTTGGACATTTGGAAGAAATGCCTCACTTTGATAGGGGTGAGGCACTGGAACAGGTTGCCCAGAGAAGCTGTGGATGCTCCATCCCTGGCAGTGCTCAAGGCTGGACGATGCTTTAGGCAGCCAGGTCCAGTGGAAGGTGTCCCTGCCCATGGCAGGGGGTAAAGCCCCTTTCAACACAACTCATTCTACAAGTACTGCTCGGGCAGGGGAAGCATATGGGATAAGCACACTGAATTTTTAGGGTTTTATTAGCCAAGGAGAAAACCAGAACAGAGATATGATTCTTAATGGTACTAGTGAATTAACTACCACTTCAGAAGGATTACAGGTTTAGCTTTTGAAAGAAAATTTGTTTCTACTTTTCAGTATTCTCAAAATGAAGTCCTGATAAAACCCTGCCATCTAATCTACTGGAGACATATTTTCCAAAGCAAAAATAGAAGCCTGACAATCTTTGCTTGAAAACTTCCATGACAGACATGAAATGATAGGAAAATCTCAGTGTGTGGTTTTCTCTCTGTTGCTGATGCATTTATATTGAATTACTGAGTTTCCCTAGGACTACTTCACAGGTGGGGAAGTGATCTCCAAGCAGAGGAAAGCTGTTCTCAAGGAGTATTTCGTAAACAGAGCTTTGCCTTAGGACAAAATTGCTAATGACATGCAATGTATTTTCTACATACTTCAATTAGACAATAATATGGAACAGGCTCCGAAGAATTTAAAATATTCACATAGATTATCTTTTTAGGCTTCTTAGATGACAGTAGCTAAGAATATCACTTTTGGTGGCACAGGGATCAATTTTCAATGAAACAATTTTCAGTCTTATACTCAGATATTCTATCTACAAGATAGTACAAGACAGGAACAGCTGATCTGTGAGATAAAAAAGAGATCATGTTTAAAAAATCCCAATCAAACACCAAAACAAGGAGCACAGTCTACTGAAAACTATTTTCCTTTCCAAGTTATGTGAGGGAGGAGTCAGGTAAAGATGGGGATAGAATGAATGCTCCCTTTCCCCTAAAGACATAATTTAATTAAATGGTCGTTCTTTAGGTTTGCAGGAAACGAGGATCTTTGTGAAATCAATGCAGATTGTGCTCCTAACTTAGACAGTTGAATTAGTCTCTGAATCCACCACTGACTTTGGAGAGTCTAGAATCCTAATTTTAGCTTTATTAGAATTATAGGGCATGAAGAGGGATGTGTGCACAGTCACATGATGCAAACAGCTTTGTCTGACATGCTGAATTATGGAGCAGCATTACCTAAATATGGCCCTTGGCATCATCAGCTCCACATGATTCTGGAGAGATACAAGAGATCATTCCATGAGATACAAATCTCCAAGTTTACTTGCCCTAATAAGCAAAGAATGCTGATATTTCAGAACACATACTTATCTGCAAATAAAGGCCTTAAATATCATCTCAGAAATGTTTGGCAATCCCTCAATATACACTATTTTTCAATTTAGCTAATAGTCTGTAATTCTGAATATCTCCAGTTACAAGCCATAAATCTTAAAATGCCTCTACAAATGTTCAAGTTTGTCCTCTGGAA
This sequence comes from Haemorhous mexicanus, assembly GCF_027477595.1. Taxonomy (NCBI): domain Eukaryota; kingdom Metazoa; phylum Chordata; class Aves; order Passeriformes; family Fringillidae; genus Haemorhous; species Haemorhous mexicanus. The sequence goes on along the minus strand of NC_082347.1, from coordinate 27,739,824 downwards.
AATTTAATTCAGACTTATATTAAACAAGTTTGTTCTGATTTGTGCACCTAGTAGAATAAATTTCTGTTAATGTTACTTGCTTTATAAAATGTGAGATAATGAAAATCAAAAACTTCTTTTTTGTTATACAGTGAGTCAGAATACTTTGTCTTTTTTTTCCTATTGGAATAGGAATTAATTGGAGACGTAATCCACAACTTTTACTAAAATGCTTAACATTACAGAAGCAAATAGACCCAGTGGCTCCACAGATGGAAAAAAAATCAAGACATTTTATTCTCATTATTCAGCAGATATATGCCTCTGAATAAAAGGCAATTAAGAATCTAACATTAAAAACAATTGTTTGTTACAAAAATATTTTAGCTGTTGTTCAGCTCCCTTTAACTTATGACCTTTTCTTATGTTCACATGGAACTCAGGTGCTCCAGTTTATGTCCATTACCTCTTGTTCTGCCACTGGGCACCACTGAGAAGGGCAGGGGTTCATCTTTGCACTCTCCAACTGGGTATTTATAAACACTGATAAGGTCTTTCTGAGCATTCTCTTTAAGCACCCATATCTTTGACAGAGGAGATAAGACACACAGGACAAATTGCCTCAAACAGATTTTTTATATCAGAGCCGCAAAAAAGGAAGCTAAGATCTTTTAAGTGAGGCAGAGTACCTTAATCTGTGTAAAACTACTATTAATAACACAAGAACTTGCCTATGAGGAGGTCACCACAAGAGCAGAGTCAGGATCTTCAAGGTGTTGCTTGGTGGGAGGAAACAAGACAACAGACGTGAGCTGGGACACAGGATTCCAAATGCCCATAAGGAAAAGTGGTTTTTGCCCAAGGACAGTCAGGCATGGGAAAGGTTGTCCCAGGAGGAGGTACTGTCTCTGTCCTTAGATGTTTTCCAGACCAAACTGGGAAAACCCTGAGTAACCTGTCCTGACTTCAACACTTCTTGAGCAGAAGGCTGGACCAAGATAACTCCTGCGGTATCTTCCAGCCTGAATTTATCGTATGAGCCTATAATCTGTGAAGTATTTACAGAAGTATTCACAAAAGTATTCACAATTCATTTTAAAGGAACAGAATAAGGTCAGAGCTAGCGCTACCACTGTTAAACAAAAAAAAAAAACAAAACAAAAAAAAAAAAAATCCAACCTGAGCACCATCTATCTTCTAGAAATACACACAATATGACCACAAATAACACACTGTATGTGAACAATAAAAAAAGGTCTTAAAGTAGAGGTAGGTAAGAGAAAGAAATGTTAAATGCTAATTCTGTAACAAGTTTTACAGATACAGTAAGAGACGCAATGGTTCAGGAAATAGCACTTTTGGTAGACTCTATGATCTTGCACACTGCACATGCTACAGATTACAGGTACTCATACTTTTAAGCAAGCATGGATAAAAAACCCTGTGTTACCCACAACATAAAAAAATCAACATTCCATTCTAGAAGAATTAATTTCTTCCCAGTTCCAACATGACTAGGTTTGGTTTCAACAATTATACCTCTTGTTGCTCAACAGTTGTTAAACAAGTCAGGGGCAAGAAGTGTGCTCAGACCTCTCCTTGCCCAATGCCCTGTCTGGCTTCTCAGACATTTCAGTGGAAGCAGGTGCAAGTCTTTCAGAAGTGAGTTAGAGTGCACTGTGCAGATTTAATAACTGCTTCCCCGGCTAGAAGACCAAAGTGCTCTAAAAAAAATAAATGAGAAAACTGAAGTTCTCTAGCAATACCTTGGGCCAATTACACAGATCGGCGATGGAATGATCCAAAGATGATGGACCTGTCTTTTCCATTCTTATCTTGATTATTTTAGCATGAAAAGAGTTGGTTCTTGCTAAAGGTGGAATCGACTCAACTACAGCTGACCTAGACAGCTGTACATAAAATCACATACTTCTCCAAGTTTTTTCTGATTAAGAAAAGAAACAGATGATGGAACTTGGTGTCTGGTGCAATCTTGCTTATTTACAGAGGTAAATTTCTGCTTTTCTTAGCACAACAAATCACAAGTAAGCAAGTTTTCCGTCCCTTAGTATTTTCCTTCATCTACCATTCCATCTAAAAGCTCTCACAAAGCAGTGTCTGAATTCACACTTCAAGTAGTCATTTGCAGAGGGTCATGAGCATTTGCTTCATTTTTCACTTCTGTGCCATATTCTCATTTCTTCTAGGGTTTATTTCAGCAAAACCCTTCAGCTGCATGTATTGCTATTTTACTGAGTGACATACCTTTGTTGTGAAGCTTCTTAAAAGAAAGACAGTGGCTAACTCCTCTAGCATCCTTGGTTTTCTCCAGGAATTGGCTATCACTGCTAGAGATTGTTAATTTCTAACCTGGATGATCTGTTAACACTTGGCTGCAGATGGATTTCAGACACCAATTATACGGATGATAAAACACTGGCTTTTCACAACAAGGCTCTACAACTGAGCCCTTTCCACATACAGCTGCTGGCCAACTGTTGGTTATTCACAGCAAAAAGCTCAGCTTTTCCACTGACAGCCAATCTGAGCCTCATCTATAAAGTCAAGCCCAGTAGATCAAAACAGACTCAGTCCTTGAGTTTTCTGTGCCAAATGAAGAATCAAAGAATACCAAATGAAGGGCAAAGAAGGCTATACTTAGAAATGCAGTGCAGTGTACAATCACTTTCTGTCTGAGAAAGAGATGAGCAGGAAAATAGATGGCACTGGTCTCTGAAGGCAAAGACAGTTTTCTTTTACACTGGTGTCATATGGAGAAATTGGATTACCACACAATAATAAGTCCAATAAGCACAGATTATGAGTGTAGGATAGAAAGTAATTTACCACTAGATTAATCCCAGGCATTCCTCTTGCCTAGGTTGCATTAAAACAGGAGCATTTATCTTTCCACCCTATTGTTCAATGTGTTCCATAACCTTAGCTCCCCCCAAAAAGAACAGTACATAATTTAAAAAATTATATTCTATTTACTCTCTCCTAGCCTCTCCAAAATAACAGTTTCACGTGCAGCAGATGAAATCTATTTGGCAAGAAAGCACAGCAGCATTTTTAAGTTGCTTGCATTTTCTCTGGGAGAAAACGGGGGTCTATGACTTGAGCACATGAAGTAGCTGCTCTCAGACAATCACACAGAGTACACCTTACTTTGCCAGCGAGGATCTGAGGTCATATCAATATAAGAAAACTCTGGAATACCAGGCCAAATTAAATCTAAAATATTGATTTGTGTGTACAGATATTTCTTAAGAAATATAATGGCCATTCAGTAAAAGACACTGAATGAAGAGAAGAGAGAAATGTTACATACTTATTGAATTAATAAGATTTAAACACTATTTAAATTTTTAAATTATTAGTTCAGTTTAACTTTGAAAGGATTGTTTAGTTACCTTGGAGGAAAACCATCTATAGCTCCTACCATTTCACCCAGCCTTCCTAAACCCATGCTCTTGACATTAAATAGGAAGAAACTAATGTATAAAACTTCAAATAGGGAAAATGTTTTCCTTATTACCTTAACAATTTGATGGTAATCACTTTTCAGAGCCATTCCACATTAAACAGGAATGTATTAAAGGTAAGTAGGTATTTACTCAGAGGCAAAATCCAAATAATTTAGATCTTAAAAGGTCAAGATGAAATTATTTCATACTTGGATACTTATCAAACTGGAAGGTAGAATTTGTATTCTGAGGAATCCTGAAGCTCCAGTAGTACAATAAATTAGTTTGTTTAGGAAGTAAAATTCCTCAGATCATTTGTAGAAGGGGAAAAAAGTTTTGCTCTAGCTCTTGGTTAAAAAAAAGAAAAAAATTCTATTAAGTTAGGTGAACCAAACTCCACTACTTTTACAGATTTCCTGCTGCCAGCATGGTGAGCTCTGTCCTACAACTCAGCTTCCTGAAACCTGTAGTTCTCTTAAAGTTAGCTAGGAGTAGGAAGAGAGTAATTCTATTAAACATAATCAACATTTTCTCAGGTAATATTATGCTGAAATAGTGTGTGGACAGGTACATTCCCTTCAAAAGTTCCTCACCAACCCTATGCCAATACCTAAAATTTCTTCCTGCCTGACATAAGGACATTTAAAAGTGCTAAGAACAAATTCACCTCAATTACACAATACATTTAAACCACTGGACATGGGGTACACTGTCATACTGAAAATGTCTCATTCAATAGCTACAAACTCCAAACTTAATTCTGAATCTTACCCCAAGCTTCCTATGTAACAACTCACAGTATATGCTTGGTTGCTCCATCTCTTTAAGAAAATGAGATTATAACAAGATTGAAAAAATAAATTTAATCTTACTGTCCACAACAAGAGAAATCAATAAAAGAAAACTTCTAAAGTAATTGCTATTAATAGCTATGCACAAATAACACATTTTGTAGGACCAGGATCAACAGCACATGGCTGAACAGACAGAGAATGTGTCAAAATACTAATGCACATATCATATACCATATGCAGTGACAACTGATATTTTCTGACTCATAATTTTTAAAAATTATTCTGTAATTTTAACATTCTTCTTTTTCTTAACCTTTTTAGCAAGGAATCATCCATAGATAAATGCAAAATTATCTTAACTCAAACAATACTTGCAATTTAAGACCTATATAATTATTTCCTTCCATATATAAATACGCACACACCACACACACACACACACACACACATATATGATTATTTCCATTTAATAAATGAGAATATCCCAGGATCACAAAAAGTAAAGTAGAAACAATAGGGTAGCCCATATATTTTATTTATAGTATAAAGGAATATGATCAGCTTGTACAGGAATAAACATGTTAAAACATTTATGGTATTATTCCACAATTGGCCGAACAGTTAATTGCCTTAATCAGTATATACAATATTATCTGATTTTTTTTTAATGGCAATTTTGTACACTGAATATTAGAGTTTTTACAGAAACAAAACAAAATGCTTTAACAGCATTTCCTTCTAGTGCAAGCTAGCACAAATTTAAATATCTCCCAGCAGGCAACAGAGAGCCCTGTTCCATGCTTGTGTATTTCTATTGGCTTCCATTTAATTAAAAGAAAGGGCTTCCCTATAGAAGCAAAGTAGAACAATTCCTTGGAGTATCACAGCACCACGTTTTGTGCCTGTGACCACACAAGGGTTCAAAAGAAGAATGATACAGTGTTCTTTTCAGAACAGCAGATTATCTAACTTTGAGTAATGACTATTTAGTGAAGATTTATATTATTTCCATTTTCTAAAGCTCTATGCATAATTATCATAACATTTCCCTTTTCAAGATAAATTTAGTTTTGAAACTTTGGTTTTCTATCACTGGCACTATTTATACTCTCGGGATAAAGGAGATAAAGTTGCAAGCATAAAAAGCCAGCCATTAACCATTGAAATAACTGTCCTAAACATCCATAATTTTGCAGAGAAGGGATTAAAAAAAGAGTGAAAATGACACAAGTGTTCAGCTCTCTAACTTGCTAAAGAGGCCTAAGCTCTCAGAAGTGTTTGCAGTGTAGGCATGAATCCTACTTTAGGATCCAGAAAGATAGAGCTAAGATAAGAATGCAGCAGAATATGAAAATAACAATCCTTTTGTTCTTCTTCATTCTCCAGTGCTCATATCAGATTTTGAATTTAGAAAACTCTAGAAGCACAAGAAAGTCTACGCATAGTAAGGATATTTCATTACTCTGCTATAGGACAGGAAGGAAAATACCATAGCCAGGAAATCAGTGATATGAAGGTTGCCAAAACTACTGGAAGACTTCAGATTTTATAATACAGAACAAAATCAAACCCTCACAATGAAATTCTGTAAATTGAGTAGATTTTAAAAGCCCAAAAGCCACCATCTAAGTAAAGGGAACTATTTATTTACAGAATAAACTAAAGGTAGCATGTGGTCCAAAGGAAGTTGAGTCATAATTTGTGAGACTGAAATAGCCTAATGTCTGGGGATTAGGTCTAAGAATTTCTGATTGTGGCAATCTAGAAAAAGAAACCCATTACATGTTTATTTTCATATTGTATCTCAAGAATCTAGCATTAGAAAGTGTCAAAGCTGACAAATGCAAATTATTTTCCTTCCTAAACTTGACAGTATTTACTTTATAAATGGTGCAATAGAAAACAAAGTGCTGTGAGGATTAATGCTCAAGAATCTGACTGTCATAAGACACGAACTTCTTTCATCCTGAGAATTACCTACACGCCCTTCATACGTGAAAAGGTCACCAAATTAAATATTTCTTTATAATATCTGTGTAAAGCTTATTTTAAACACTAAGTGTACGTAGAAATGATAAATAACAAATTCTGAACTTCCAGTAAAAATTTAATGTTTTAAAATTTTGTGTTACAAACTATTGTTTGCAAGGCTTGACTGCCTTTATTTAATAAGGTCTGCTTACTGTATAAATTGCAGTGAACAGCTTAGCTGAGTAATATGGCATTTTTGTGGCTATGATTTTAACTAGTTAAGCCATGGAAATAGATGACAGCTACTTTATTTTTAATCTTACTGTTAGAGAAAAGCTGTAAACTTTTTCCTTCCAGAAATAATCCGCAAACTGATTGCTGTCAACTGCTTGCTGGAGGGAAAGTCTGTCAACCAAGGAGGGCGGAGACAGGAGAGACAAGCTCCTTCTTTCCATGTGTAAATACCTTTCTGCAAAAAATGGAAGTAGAATCTTATAGAATCTTTGTAGATTAAGGATCTATTCTGTGTGAACCTTTTTAAAATGTTCTTTATAGTATCCAACACTTTTATTCAGGAAAAACTGTGCCTGACTAGACTTTGCTATCAAAGAGACAAGATGGTATTCAAGTGTTCTCAATGAAACCCTGTATCTTTGTTCCTTAAAAATAAAAGCATATCTTGTAAGAGCTGATTCTGGATTCTGAGGGATATAGTCTGACCTTTATACACTTCAAACACATTTCTACCAAAATTCAAATTCTTAGCAGATTTCTAGGTCTAAAATATTTTGGTCCTATACTGTTAATTTGCAGAACACATACCTGCCCTCAGAGGGTGTAATGAAGAACATTAGTATCTACAAGGAGCTTTCTACCTTGTAAACACATATAAATGCTAAATTATGACAAGGACAGAAGTAGCCCAGTTTATCTCCATCCAGAAGCTAAAATGTTTTGCTTGTATTTGAATTACCTTACTAACTCATGTCTAAAACTCAGTATCTCTACTAACGGATACTTTGCCATTTATCAAAATAATCTATATCCCAATATCTCACTACAATTTTTTTTTCAGCTATCCACTGTAAGATCCCATTGTAAATAAACACAAACTCAGAACACATTTTTCTGTTGCCAATTTCTGGGGAAAAAGTCTACTGTTTGCTGTTTACTAAAAGTAGAGCATGTTTTTTACCTCTCTGAATTTCTGAAACCTTGAGTTTCTTTACTTGCAGAAACTTACATGACACAAAATGGTTGGTTAGCAATTTGGAGAACTGTAGTAGCAAAAAATATTAAATAATTTTCTCCACTGTTCTGTGGGTAATGTGTTACATTTTACTTAATAACTATATCTACCCTTTTAAAACCTCAGTTGAAAAGGATTTGCTCTGCCTTTCCCAGTTAAACAGATGTACAGTGTTAACAGGAAATTATAGACAAAAACAAAAAGAAAAAAACCCTAAAGCAATTATTTTTCTGAAATTCAGATGATGAGCATTTATGCACTTATATTGATTTTAGAAATAAAAGTAAAGCCTAGAGCTGCATACTCGCACAGGTGCCCATTGACAATTTTTCAATTCCCACCTGCTCACTGCAGCTTAGATGCCAAGGGTCATTTCTCTCCAAATTCTGGAGGCCTTAGCACCACACAGAGAAGCAAAATTCTCCCATTTTTCTAATGGAGTTACTAAAGAATGTGAATTCAGAATCAAACTGCAAAGATTAGACTGCTTCTCAAAATCAGTGTCAAGGTACTAATCTGTAAGTACAATTAGTTCATCACTGTCCCTAGGACACTATATCCTCATTTCAAGGTGGAGAAAAAAAGAGAATCATCATTTTCAGTATTTTAAGTGCTATCTTTGCAGTGTTCTGTAAATGGAAATCTGTTTGACTAAAAAGTTCCTTTTCATCACTCTTCTATATGCACATACAAACAAAATATATCTTTTTTAGCTAAAAGCAGAAGTATCAGCCACTTGCTAAAGAAACAGAAAACTCCTTCTCTTCAAGCAATATTGAATACATTTTCCTGCAGCAAAACAGCTTGATCCCAGACCAAACTTAAATAATTTGAGCCTAAATACAGAGCACTGAGCCTCACCCTAGAAATCTTAAGCATTGCTTGCAATGAGGGTAGTTCAGTGTCTTTTCTCACTGCTGCTGGCAAAGCAGGTGAGTGTGAATAGCAACAGAAAATATGGAACACCAAAGCAATTTTTCTCAAAACATTTTTTTGCTATTTGAAGGAAACATAAAAAAAGCCCTTGCATTTTTGAACATAAGGTACACAATTTCTTCACCTGAACGCAAGATCATTTGGCTTCAAAAATGTCAGCTGTAGAGCAATTAATTCACCTGTATTTTGCAATCAATTTCAAGATTACATATTTCAAATTCTCCATAACTATAACAAGCCCAGAGGTTCATTTGACCTATAAAAAAATGAAGTGGGGAAATAAATCTAATGCAAAAGAAATGCAGTGCCTGTATGACATGTGAAATAGTATCTTCCCTGTGTCAAACATGTGGTATGAGTAATTCTCAGTCATACACTCAAACACAGACAAACAGGCAACTGTCAGCTGGTGCACGTGTGTACACACACGTGCCAGGGCTATTGAACCAGAGCAAGGAAACATAGTGAAGAGACATTTTTATCTGTTAATTTTCCTGGTCACACAGCAGTAGTAAAATTATTACTGATGTTACTAAGTATTATTGCTAACAATTACATTATTATTAATGAAGCATAAAAGTGAGGTGAAATGGAAAGAAGTGGAATTGCTGGGCTCGAAGGATTGTGATCAGTGCCACAAAACTCAGCTGGGAACATTGCTAATTGTGCACCACTGTTGATATTGGGGCCATCTCCCTTAAAGACCAGAATAATGAGACTGAGGGCACCCTGAGCAAGTTGGAGAGAGTATGAAATAAGGAGCAGTTGTGCTGCTGTTAAGTGGGACCTCAGCAGGGTGGAGAAATAAAGTTCACCAAAAGGAAATACACATTCTTCACCCAGAGAGAAATAACTTTGTGGACTGGTAAAAGTCTTAGGACCAACCAGGGGGAAAGAACCAAGTACTAAAGGATAGGGAATGTCCTGGTGGGCAAGAAGTTAAACATGAGTCAGCCAAGTGCCCATGTAGCAATGAAAGTCAACACTTTCTGTGCTAGCAAAAACAGTGCCAGCAGGCTGAGAGAGATGATCCTTCTCCTCAGCACCAGTGAAGTCACATCTGAAATATTGCCTCCTATTCTGGGCTCCCCAGTACAGAACAGACATGTATGGTCATCCAGGACACAGAGAAGATATGGGTCTTGGAACATCTGTCATTTGAAGAAAGGAAGGGAGAGCTGAATTACTTTATCCTGGAGAAGGCTCAATCAGAGGAGGATCTCAATCACTATTTATAAATGGTTGGTGGGAGGGAGAAGCCAACCCTTTTAAAAGCAATTATGAGAAAGGACATTCAAAATCCACTCTCTCCAGATTTCATTGAGGAATTTGATATGGTATCACCCAGCAATTATTTACTGAGTTGGAAATACAAACAACACAAAAATAAAGTTGATATAAATGGTGACTATTGAATTATAACTAATGGTAACTATTGATGACTAATGGTAACATATTGAATGGACTTCTTTAAAATCAGTCTTCACATTCATTTTGCTCATGTCTGTAAACATGGTGAAAAGCAGAGGTGTTACAGGAAGTCCACTTGATACAGGGGAGGTTCTTGCTAATTTACAGAAGAAATTGGAGGAGCATTTGCACAGGATTAGAAATGGGAAACCTTAGCTACTCTTCAAAGCCATGTGATTATGAATAGAAGAATTTCTGTGATTATTTCTGTGATGGTCTCTTATCATTTGAGAGCAACACAAAAAGATAAATCACACACCCATGGTTACTATTAACAGATTAAACTAACCTGGCCTCTCTGTAAAACAAACTTGATATTCATCAGTGGCTGACAAAGTATTTTCAAAAGACTGAGTGGAGCATTAGCAATCTTATTCAAGACTTTGAGCAAACACTTCAGGCACAAGGTTCAAATTCAGGAGAATCAAGTTACTAGCCTCTGTATCTTCCTATTTATTCTGTTTTGCCACACAGACTAAAAGGTGCTTGCTCTGCTTGTTTGATCCTAGCACATAAAAGCTGAGGAAGACACATGATCGATGTTTATAATTTATTGAGGGCTACACACCGAGGAAGGAGTTGGTTTAAAATAACAATATAGAGAGATTAAAAATTAGGAATCAAAGAATATATTTAGGTTGAAAGTTCAAAGAAAGCCCTAAGCATTAGGAGAGAGGTTTTGAAATATCTTTTGAAATATCCAGAAAGAGCAACAGGGCAATATACTTAAAGGTGGACTGTGATGACTTTATAACTGAAGTTAGATAAGATTGTTATTAAACTCAGAAAGGTCTTTTCTTCAGCCCAGAATTACTACTGTGAGCAACTACTCCTGGTTCTGCCCCCCTGCTTCCCAGACCTCTTGCTCACACTATTCCCACTAAAGTTCAACTAGGGCTGTGAGAAGACCTCATGCAATTTTTATCCTGAAGAGAAAACAATCTTAAGACTTTAACTCCTACCCCTCTAGCTTAAATGGTTGAATGGAATATTGCATCAAAGCAGATGACTAGAAGACCTCCTTGAGATCAGAAGATTTAATCAGCACCTAAACAGAGCAGTGCACAGCAAACATACAGAAATTATATTGCCTCTTGGAGTCTTCATTAAATATTTGTCCTCCTGGCCAGTTTAATGGATTCCTGCTTGCTACATAAACAGTCAAAGAGAGAATTTGATTGTACTCCAAGCAAACACACCTCAAACGCTGTCACTATTCAGAATCATGTAATTTAACCTGTCTGTTAAGACGTACAATTATCCCCACCCCTTATAACATGGTAACATGTTAATCATTGAACAACCCATTCAGAGGATTTCCATGGCAGTGGGTAAAGCAAAACCAGCTACAGAAAAGAGAGAGGGCATATTCACATGACTACAGCTACTGGCCAGTAGTCACATTATTTGTATAGCAGCAAGTGAACATTGAGCAATTTTGCAGACAACCAACTCTTCTCCATTCAGCTCCTTTCAAAGTTGTGTCCATCAATAAACAAGCAGCACTGTGCTTTCCTGACCCAAAAAGCATGTTCAGCCAGTTGCAAGTGCTGAAAATGTAGGTGAGTCTGTCATTCCCCAGCCCCAAAATCCCCTGTATCAAACCCAAGTCAGTAAGGCCAATAAAATCTGGTGAGTATGAACACATTTCCCCACCTCCCTCTGGCTAACAAATGATTTTTTTACATTTTCTTTTAGAAATTAAGCAAATGTTTTTCCAATATAAGTGAATCCAACGCTTGACAGCCAAACAAAAACATACGCTGGACTGAAATTTACTCAGTGACATATATTGTTCAAACCCCAAATCAGAACTCCCATATTTCATTGATGACTGGCCAGAAGAATGGCAGTTACACAGAAAAAAAGTATTTCTATTATAATGGTATCTCAGAACAATAAATGTTCACTAATTAATAAATTTTGACCACTTTGTGGACTGCTGTGCATGATAGCATTTCTAGCTGGAGACAGAAGATTTGCAAAAGAAAACAAATTATTCTCCTGTTCCAAATTCAAAGATGAACTCCACTTTTATTGACTGTCATTTGACCTCTACCATCTCTTATTTGACAAACCAGATTCTCAACAACTGAGTCTCTTTAATTGGTTGGTTATTGTCTAGACCAAGGCTTCCACCTTAAATTCCATAAAAATGCTGTGTATGTGAGTATGATTTCATTTAACAATGACCTGCAGTCTTGGATCTGACAGAAAGTCTCGATTTTCAAATGTTTTTCCTCACCTGACTAGTCTCCTTTTAGATTTTTGTCTTTTTATGTCTGGCTTGTGCTTATTTTTGTCTCCCTTATTTTGTTGCTGGAGAACAGCAATGTGAAAATTGCTGCATCCAGACTTGCTTTCAAAGTAAGCATATTGAGTGGTTAGCCTGGCTCATATGTTCTTGCTTACCTCACAAATTTCTGTGTTATTATTAGTTTCTTCTACTAGCATAGCACTCTTCTGCCACACACATGCACACTTTTACAATAAGCTCACAACTTATGAAACTTGCACATCACACGTTCTGTCAGAGCACACTAATTCCTTAATTTCCTCATTCTGAAGCAATGTACAGGATCCATCTATAACACATAACTTTTTAATCAAAAAGCAGTATTTTTACATAAGTGGAACAAAAAAAATTTAGTAATATTTGCCATCCACAGTTTTGTCAAAAATATGCTAGGCTACTAAAGCAATTAACCCCAATCTAAATTAGTTCCATTTGAAATGACAAAACCTCAGTCTAGTTTTGCCAGCAACAAACCGAGTGAAATATATGAAAAGTCACAAAATTAGGTCTGAATAATTTCTACAATATGAAACCATTATCTCATCAGACTAAAGCTGTCATTTTGTATTTTATGATGAAATACCTGGCACACGAATAACACAGACATCTTACAGAACAGTAGGTCTCCCCAGTTCATCTCATTTAGCAGGCAAGCGTCAAAAACAATTACCTTATTGCCTTAGAGGCAGTAAGAGAAATTCTTGGAAGTAGCTTATGACATTTTAAAAGTTTTTCAGAAGGTGGAAATAATCAAAGAAGACATCACACAGATTTTAGTTGCTGTAGTTGAGAAAGTCAACAATTTCAATGGAAGTTGTGCTATCCCTTGTCCAAGTTTTCCCCATCCTGTATCTCAAAAAATATGGGTATGTACACACTAAAAACAAGGTAAACCAGCCTGGTTATTCTCAGTCTTTTCATGTGTGGCAAAAACAAGAGGACATATGTGGTTCTAAAGCACCATCCTAACACTCCACCACCTTCAACTCTGCAAGAGATTTCAGGCTGTAATGTGTAAATCATTACTACATGCTCTAATAGTACTTTCTATTTAATCAGGGGAGAAGAAAAATCCCCTCTAGAATTACAATAAATAACTACAGTTTTGTTTTAAATGAAATGATGTAGTTTATATCTGACCTGAGTTTCAGTCTTTTCCTAGTGGGAAATATAAATTCAGCATTTGGATACATAATCCTACAGCTCTCAGAAGAAGCCGACTCCACCGCGAACACTTTACATGATTTATAGCTCTCCTCCAGATTCAGATGACAAGTCTCGGCGGAGCAGGTGCAACGGGGTATTTTTTCCTTCCTTCAGACATCATTCCCTCGTGTGTAAATTAATTAGCAAGTCTTCCTCACTTTCGCGTAAGCGAGGAAGATGAAGCTAATGGAATATCAGCCTTCGGTTTCTCACGAGGAGCGGGCGACCCGGCGGAGGGAGGGAAGGAGGGCGGGATGAGGGGAGGGGGCTCGCTGTTGTTACTGCTGGAGCCACAGCGATTTCGACAGCGTCAGCGGCGATAAAGTGAGCCTGGCTCCCCCGCACTTACGCCAGGAGAGCGATTTTTACACCACGGGCAGGATTTGGGGGAACCTCGGGGACGCGAAGCGAACACACCCCGCACACCTCCCGCGGCAACCCGAGCCTTCCTGTCCCCCCTGCCGGCAAGTTGGAGCCGCCGTGCCCCCTCCGCGCCCCGCCTGCCCTGCCCCTTCCCTGGCTGCCGGGGGACGGGGAGAGCGCCCCGACTCCCATTACCTCCTCCGGAGCCATGGAGAGCGCCGCGGCCGCGGCTCGCCCGGCCGGAGCGCAGCGGAGCGGAGCGGAGCGGCCGCCGCTCCCCGCGCTCCCTCACCCGCCGCGCCGCGAGCCACTGGCACAGCCCGCTCCACATAAATGCATTAACAGCAGCCACATCATGATTAATTCATCAGTCCCAGTGACCAGGGGAGGAGGCAGGCGCGGCGGCTGGGGAGAGGCAGGGCGCACGGGACGGTCCCTTCTCCTGGAGTTCGCCCCCGGCTCCGCCGGCGCGGAGGGAAGGATGGATGGATGCCGCGCCCGCGCCCGGCTTTCCGCGGCTGCCCGTGCGCTGCCCAGCCTGAGGGAGGGCGGGGTCTCCCCTTCCCGGACAGGGCACCGGGCGGCAGCCCCGCTGCCGGCCGGCGGGACCGGGCTGGGAGCGCGGCGGGGATGGGCGAGGTAACCGTGGGAAGTTGGGAAGGCTCCGCGCCACGGGGCGGGCTGCAGTCACCGCTCAGCGGGAGCATCCTCAGCTCCACGGGAGCTGCAGCCCCTCCTCGTCTCCTGGCTGCCAGCGGCCCTCCGGGTGCCTTGGCGGTGGAGTAGGGCCCAGGAGCCCCGAGCTGTCGGCACGGAGGGGCCAGCCGGGCAGTACAAGCATCCCGGGCATCCGTGCGGCCGTGATCACGGTAGCAGGACTAAGCTCGTTTGCACAAATGTGTCCAAACCCCTCCTCAGCCTCGGTGAAAACAACTGCTCGGCCACGCGCCAGTTGCTGGAGCCAGGTTTTTCCATGCAGCACATCCTTGGTGTCCATGTGAGCTTGCCTTGCCCTGCTGAGGCAGCAGCCCCGGCTCTTTCCCCAGTCCTCCGGCACAGAGCTTTGCTGCCCTGTCTTCTGAGGGCAGCGCCGATTTCTTCAAACACCATCTGTTAAACTAGAGGTACGCTGGACTTTGAGTTTCTTCACAGAAGGGGCACGAGACCGCTGTGTTTTCAAGGGTTTCAGAATAGCTGTTAAATGCAGGAAACCCTTTGCATTTCTCTGCCTTCATTTTCCACTCCAAACGTAGGTAGAAGTCCTCTAAGTCTACCATCCCCCTCCAATATTTAATACAAGATGTACTTTATAACACCAAGCAAGATGCCTACCTTCTTAGTCAGGTAGATCCCTAGTCAGCTGATGAAATTTGCATAGAACAGATGATTTATCACTTCCTTATCTCTGCCTCACTTCATCTGTAAAACCATGTTTGCCTACCTCTTGTCATACTCCAAGGGAATGTATTTGAATAGGATATTTTCATGGTTTAACAATTCCTTATTGATCATGTGCCAGGAGCAAAAATCACCTCTTGTGGATTTTAGATTAGCAAAGAATCTCCAAGCTGACACAGCCGTATATAGATAGAGATTCCCAAGTACCAGACAGAGCTCATAAGCTTTGCATAGAGAGATCCCCAAATTGTCACAAGCCCTGAGATAGGTAATCATAGGCAAAGAGGTTTAAAGCTGTGTGAGGAGGAAGAAGAAAATAAATGAAAAAGTAGAGCAGTTTTGTGGGAAAAATTCATTGACATGACACATTAATTTTCCTTTTGTATTATGCTCTAGATTTGTGTTGCTCATACACAAAAGAATAATTAACTCCACAGTTGAGGCTGTGTTGTGGTTTGCACTTATAGCAGGAGTAAAAATCTCTAGGTTCAATACTTGAATGCTGAAATTTAGACTACACAGCACAATAGCACATAAGAATTACAGTTGAATTTTCTTCTAAAAAATAAGACTTACTTGCCTTCTACAGAGAAAAATCTTAATTGTCCTCTTTTTTCAGATTTTCCCATTTTCATCTGTGAATTCTGACGTTTCCTGTGTATATTAGAAGCCATTCGTCCTGTAGGAAAAAACCACAAATAAAGCTGATTTTGAACTTTTAAAATTAAGTAGAAATAGGGTAACACAGACCATATCCACTATATTATTTCATTGCACTTGGTACTGGTGTTCCAAGATAATTGCATAATAGCAGATTGAATTGTTCTACCTACCTTTTTTTTAAAAAAAAGGATTTTGTCAGAATCAAATGTTTCCTGCAAAAACTGATGTACTCATCTGAAAACAAAACAAAACAAAAAAAAAAAGGAACTTGATTAAAACCTCTGAATCACCAGTCCAAAACTCTGCTTTTTAGCAGACATTACCTAACATCTTCTGTAATCCAGTGCTTCATCTTAAAATCAGTTTATTTCACTCTTCCTAGTGAAGGCAGTGCCTGAGCATTCACTGGCTCCCCTGATGAGAAGCTGTCCCACTTGTTTCTCTCCCCAGAACATTCTAAACATTATTCTTTCCTGTTCACCTATTGCTGTATTTATATACAACACTCACGTTTTTCTTCAGTTGAAATAGATTCTCTCTCAATCTCTTTCCATAAATCAAGTTCTGGATTTCCCTGATGATGTCTATGACCTATTACAATTTGAATTAGTAATTTTTAAACTCTGGCAGATGGACAGAGCCTTATACATGACATTCCAGTAAACTCTTATTAGTAATGCCCACAATGGTCTCTTCACCCCCATCCAAACACTGATAAAGGTGGGCTTTGCCTCACTTTCTTTCTTGGCCTTCCTACCTAATAGCTTTTGGTTTTTCCGGTGCTCAACACCAACAAGTCTTTCTCATGCCATACAACTTTTGACTCCCAAATTACTAGATAATACCAAAAGTTTTTATCTGGCTCTTGTGCATAATCTTGAATTTTGTTATTGTATTTCTTGGCTCCAGTATTTTTTGTGTGCTATTGACAAGCAGCAAATCAACAGCAAATCTCTAATAATCTCTAAGATTATTAATTAATTTATTAAGGGATACAGAAATAATAAGAACTGAGTCTTAACAAACCTAGCAAATTCCATTCATGCATTGATCTCTTTTCAGCATAAACTCTCTTCCTTTGCAGGTCCTTACCCACACCACAATTTTTATACAGATTTTCTTGTCTTCCATTGCAATAGCTGCCCACACACAGGTGACTGCTTCCAGGTTAAACTCTGGAGAAAGCAAAGGCATTAAATGAGATGGTGTATGAGGGGTCAACTGTTACAGAGTTTGGGATAAAGACTAGTATAATTAAAAACAAAGGAGAAAACCACTCATGAGTAGCCTGGTAAAAGTAATCTGCTGGGCTACATTTCCAACTTAAAAATGGCCTAGTACTACAATTCAAAGAAAAATCACTGTGGCTGGAGAGGGGGGAGAGTGGACCTGTTCTCTATGCTTTTCACTCATTTCTTCTATTTCTGGAAATTCTCCAGGTTCTTTTTTACAGAACTCACTGCCTGGGCAATTTTATTCACGTGTCATCTCAGTGAGAGTGGTAGAACCATGTAACCACTAAAGTATGCAAAACTTCAAAGCCTGGATTTCTTTTATTATTGTTATTTACTGAAGTACAAATTTATATTTCTATGAAATTATTAATATCCTTGGTGATACCTTATTGGTATGAAAAAATGGATACATAATTCCACTACCACAACATCTGAAGTTATATGGACACAGATTCATTAAAAATATTTCAAGTAATATTTATTTTTATATAGTGAATCAAGATTCAGTGCTGCCACATCTAGACATTTGGTCTTGGTGTATCTCTGCCTAAAACTTGGGATGAAATCTCAATCATACAAAAATCAAAGAAATCCTTCTAGTTAATTCATCAGAGCTAGGATTGCATTCACTGAATTTTCTCTGAGGGTTCACTACATTTGGCATTAAATCCTTAATTACAGCAGCTTATATTAAACATAAGTGTGCATGTGTCTGGGTTCATTTCTAGAAAATAAATTCTATTGAAGGAAGAATATTGCATCATAGAATCAATCCTGATACAGTAAAACAAAAATCAAATGATAATAGTACATCTATATGAAATATCCCTGGCTTGAAGGCCATATGACATTTCCTTGATTCAAGGCTTAATATTCAAAGCTTGGTCACAGTTATTCATCTGTTAAGGTTCATGAAGTTGGTCTGATTTATGAATAATTCTGGCTACTACATGGAAACTGTGGCTTCAGATGAATTATGATTAATTTTTTTTTCAGTCTGAGAAACAGACTAAAACTCAAGGCATAAAGAGTGTCTTTTGCCTTGATTTTCAACTCATTTTCAGTGAATTAAGTATCTGACAAATAAGGGGGCAGGTCTGCCTTTTGGAATTCAAAGCACTAGTGTTGATTTAGAGTGAGTTTGAATCAACTTTACTCATTCTCCAAAGAACTTTTCTTCTCAGCTTTATTAAAGTCAGATTATGTAGACAAATGTGGATTTCAATCTCTATAAAACTTATGGGAACTATATAATATAAAAGCTCAGGGCTTGGCATAGGCAACCTCTGTTATTAAATAAAGTACCAACTCTGAAATATTCCAGAGAAGTGCACCTTCTCTCATGTTTATCTGGTCATTGAGGATTGTGATTTCTGACATCTTAATTTTCATGAAATGACTTTTTCTCACTGAACTCAGAAATCCTTATTAGCAGTAAAGCAATAGACACAAAATACTGGTAGGACACCAATAATGTTGAAAGATGACAGACATTTTCTGAAAGAGGGGCAATTCTGTAATTCCTGAAGTGTTACTGAGGCATTCCAAACAAGTGTAGATAATTTTTGAAACTGAAACATTTTGCTATATACATTATTTCTGATTTTTGAAATTGCCCTGAGTTTTAAATACCCTCACTCATATGTCAGTTGTGTTACCTTGAATTGTGTCACCAGAGGCAGTGAACTGAAGAAAGAGAAAATGGGAAGGGTGACTGAAAAATAACAGCAAGAAATAAGATGATCCAAAAAACCTTATTACTTCAAATTGCTAGTCCAGCTGAGCTGTAGCTTTTGCAGACCCAGAGCAGACTGTAACTAAGGTGCAATTTCTGTTGTAGTTCTCTCACCCTGAAAACAGTCCAAAATGATCTATACAAAGCTAGGGCAAGTTGCAGACAAGGCTGGTGTCTACAGTGTACCACCTCTGTGCATCCTCCTGAAGCTGTGCAATTTGCTAAAGAGTAAAGCTCTTGTTGCAGGCTTGCCCTTCAGAACCTCAATGCATTTCCTGCTACTGAAGGAACAGACATGAAATCAGTGGAAGGAAAAGTCACTACACCACAATACTGAACCAAGACCGTTATTGTTTTGCTAGCCCTGATGTTTCAGCTGAAATGTGGTTTATAATGCTGTAAAATTATGAGTCAGGTAAACCTCATTGCAGCTCTTGGGTATAGCTGTCCCTCTTCATTTAAGACAGATGTAAGAACTCATTATGCTCCTTTGCTGAAACAGGTAACTGAAATGACTTTAGTCTCAAAACCCCAAACACAATTACACATCTCTGTACAAAACAAAAGCTTGAAAAAGCCAGGTCAGAATGAGTATGAAGTGGGTGGAGTGGTTTTGCTGTTTTTTAAGAAGGATACAAACGAAAGTGACACAATGTATGTAGCGTATGCATGTAGGACTTGCACAAATATGGAGAAAGAGGAAATATGTAGAAGCTCATGTCAAATTAATGCCAAAGAACAGGTACTGAGGAGTAAACCTAGACAGATCTTGGGCTGCTGGCACAAACTGCCACGGGTTGAATCTCTGAAAAATAAAAAGCTTTATCAATATACATAATTTCTGCTATGCTCAAAAAAAGAAGATTTTTAAAACGTTGCTTCTTAGAACTAGGACTGCACTGATAAAAGATCAATCTCTATTAACAGCTCCCGTATCTAACAGAAATAATCAAAAAATCTCCAAATTTTGACCAGCTGTTGGGCACAGTAACAAAGCTATGTGACAGAGTGATAGATCTGAGATGTAAATATACATGATATAAATCTCAGCTAGAAATGTACACATCATTATTAATTGATTTACAGAATTCCCACCTCGTGTTTTCAGAGGTGTGCCCTCCCTTAAGTTCCCTGAGTATCATTTACACTTTGGGAGCTGTGACTGCTATATCTAGTTTTCAAATACCCCAAGGACCTGCTAAATCAAAAAGACATTCCTATACAGGAGAAAAATATTTTAATTCTCAATTTCTATATGAAGATTTAGGTGTCTGTAACCTCCCCAACACACCTACATCCCCCCTCCAGCAGGTCCAAGAAAAAAATTAAGAGAATGTAGGCAGGTATCTTTTGACTTTGCCCCCAGGTGCCTAGAAAGAAGCTTAGAAAAGGAGGGAGTCTTTTGGGGTAGTGGGTTGAAAGTGGCTTGGAGCAAGAAGTGAAGAAAGACTCCAGTTCAAGGAAATAAGATTTTGTAGTTTTTTGTAAACAAACAGAAGCATCTCAAAGAAACAGCCGTACAAGAGGATCTAGCTTTACAAAAGCCATCAAGTTTTGACCCACTGTTAAACTCATCAAAGTATAAGTGCACTCCTGACTTATACAGACCAGGAAACAGTTATTTCAAATTATCTTTCCCCAAGGAAACCCTGAGAGTAATCCACATAGTGCAAGTGATTAATTTTCTCAGTGCACATGTCACTTCTGACTTCATTATTAATCAGTGGCTTTTTTCTATACCTGTAAATCAATGGAAAAACTTAAGTGGAAGATGCAACACACTCATGAATGAAGCAAAAATATTTAAAATGTCCACCTCTGAGCTTTCTAAATCTCACAGTATCAGCCAGCACTCACAAAATCCTTAAGGTTAGCACCCAAGAATGGAATGCATTTTTTTTTCACTTTGCTAAATAAATGCACAGCACAGTGTAAAATAGTCACATAAGGACAGTTTAAAATAAACACTCATTCATATCATATGCAACAGCAAAAAGAGACATCTTGCTGAAGACAACAGTGATTGCTCAAGTGCTCAATACACAAAAAATGGAATAATTGACATGCTGGAACTGATCAAAGGTCCAGTACTCTGTCTCTGGTGTGCAGATCCTCCACGTTCCTCTCCTTGGCCTGATGGTTAAAGGCTGTAAGTGAGTGTGTGTACAAAGTGGTCCTTTCAGAACATCCTCCTACCTTCTGGCAGCATTGAAGTATTAAAAGTATTATTTTCTGAAACAGATTTTCTGCACAGGCCTGTCATGTTTCATAGCCATGCATGGATTCAATGGAGGAAGAAGAACACAAGTAATGATTTACCCTTTCTGAAGAGGAACTGTCACAGCTCCTGAATCTTCTGTGAACCACATACAGCACCCTGGGCTTTCCTGAGAGGTCTCCTATCTAATTACTCACCAAGTTCAACCTGCTTAGCTCAGGAGATCTGACAAAATCACAGCCTGATGTGGAGCAGCTGGGATTTAACTCTCATTTATAAAAATTAATTGGGAGATTTTTTTTTTCTTTCTTTCCATTTTTTTACACTTCTTCACTCTTAAAATCACATAACATCCACACATGCACATACAAACACACAAAACAGAGAGTAAAAGCAAACCACAACAGTCAGTGAAGTTACTTGCTATAGAAATAGCAGTGCTGGTATTAGCACTTCAAAGGGAAAAGCTATTTTAAAATTTAACTGCCTGGCAGATGCAGCAGATGTAGGACAGGGACCAAAGAGAGGTAAGGAGAGAGGGAGAGTAGGAAGAGGAGAAAATAAGTGGGGAAGGGTAAGAAAACAGATGAATGGTGCATTAATTAAAGGTAAAAATAGACAAACTTTATGCTGGCAGTGACCTTTTGGCAATGTGGAATCCAATAGCAAAATTCCAATTGACTTCAGGGAAACCTGGTTATCACTCTGTATCAATAGTTTTACTCTTGTGTACTGCAATGTGTCAACACAATTCCTCAATGTATTTAGTTCCTTTTAGTTCATTCTTGCCAATAATTTATTCTACAGCGATTCTACAAATGTTGTAAAGGCAAGAAGGAAACTAACCCTGACTACTGAGTTTTCAGTATTACATTGGAAAAATCAGGATAGTTAGAAACCTGTTAGCTTTTATGGCACAAATTGCTATTCACACAGATGGAATTATACAAATCATTCATCATATATTAAACTCCTGTATTTTGAAGCAACAGCTACAGAGTTTCATCCCCCTCATTCCTGGGATTTGTTATCATCTTTTACACTGCTGAACTCCAGAGGCCGTAATGATTTCAAAGGGAGGGATTTAAAACCCTCTGTTTAGTCTGTAATGCAAGATATATGGGATGGTTAGTCAGTCTACACTGATGCATAACTGATTGTTACTGAGGCTCCAAAAATATTCATGGAAAAGTGTTTTACATACAGTCAGTCTGATTGCTGTGGTAACACCGAATAAGCTGATGTGGCTCATTAAATCCATCCATGATGGAACTTTTTCTGTTTCAGTTCTTTGACAATAGTGGTAATAACCACATAGATAAGTCATTAGTCTATTACAACTCTTTAATTTGCTCTTAGATCCATTCTGAACAGAGTCCAGGTAGCACTGTTAAAAAGTTACTATTTCTGCTACTTATTCCAGGAGATTTTTCTGATAAAGGGCATTACAGCAAATATGAAGAAATATACCCACATCAAAATAATTTACAAGACCACCTTTGCCTTGATATCAGCAATCCATTGTGTAAGCACTGTGTGACACCACTTCACAGGCTGCTTTGAAGGAAAGGAGATGGATCCTTTCTCAGGGCTCCTAAAACAACTGAGGTAGTTGCAAACATTTTACAGTGGGGAATCAGGCTCCGTGAATCGATGCAAAATTTTCTTGGCATATGGGCCTATAGGATCTGAAACAAGTTCATAACTCTAAATGCATGACCTTGTGGAGAAGCTTTGAATACAGGAAATAGCAAAGGGTAACCCATAAATTTATGGGATCATAGCTGAAGGACTGCACTTTGCACTTTATAAGGATTCTGATAAGATGATGGGCACAATTCCAGGTTAGGTTTTTTTGCAGATGATTTTGTATCCTTTTGACAGACAGAAAAATGAGAACATAGTAGTCTCTCAAGAAATAAGAAAATCCTTATCAATTTAGTGTGTTTGTTTTTCTGCAAGCTGCTTTAAACTCAGCATTCTTCCTGTAGGTGCACAAGAAATGTTGCATGGGGATTTTATTTATCCAAACATTATGGAATGGTTAGCATGTTCTTATCAGGATAAAAACTGACGATGGCTTTAGACAGTAAAATATACAGAAGAGACTAATACAAAGAACTGAGTAAATCTACAGTTTTCAAGTGTGTAGTCAGACCAATCAGCCATATGAAACAGAGACTGAGATGATTACATTAAGAATAATCATAGAATCAATCATACCTTTATGTTACTCACTCCATCTTTTATGTGTTTTCTCTTACTTCTCCATGTTGGTAGAGTTCAGACCATTTAAAGTTCCTTTATCCTTACAGCTGGGTTAACAGTTCTTTAATTTGATTTCTTAAAAAACAGTGGTTTTGCTTCATGGCCTCAAATGTTGAATTTCTTGGCTGAAAAAAAAAAGCTTTGTAGCATATAAGTTTCAGGGAAAAAACACTTAAAATGCTAGTGATTAAAATAAAATGCTAATGGTTAAAATAAAGAAATTTATCTAAACAGCCAGTTATTTATTGTACAAAACTATGCGGCCTTCATTTTCACATGTGTAGCTGTAATCATTCTGGATTAAATAAATCTGAATGAATGTAGAAGGTTCTATACAGAAATTATGAAAAAATAATACTTGCAAGACTTCTAAGTAAGGTACTTACACTTACAGCTCTCAAACTTCTCTATAGGCTTAGTCCATGTTATGGCATCTGGAGGCTGAATCTGCCACATTTCCTTAAATGCAGTGCAGGTTTCAAAGTTAAGAATTCTCAACTCTGGAAGTCCTGCTTCCACATTGAACACATTTTCATTTGTTTACATGTATATCACATCTCTGTCTGCATTGTAGAAATCAGCTGAGACTTTTTCATTGAAACCATTGGACACTGGAGGGAATGAGGAAATACACACATTTTATATTGAGGAAATGACAGTAATTTTAAAAAGTGTGGCTCTTGACTTCACTTAGGTTTTGGTATTTGGTCTCTTTGCAATAGTTTTTATGCAATTTTTGATGTTTCAGTTAGATTTTTTTCTTGGTAAGTATATACAGTAATTGGGTCATTTTAACACTTCAGAGCACTGGAATATTTAAACTAAATGAATCCACCCCTCTTGACCTCTAAACCACCAAAGACGCTTACTCAGTGATGATTTTAGTCTTTAAAAGACCAGGTTAACCTTAAAAGAACAACTTACCATACTTGTCAAAGAAAAAGAAATCACTTGAAATAAGAAAATAATGGTATCTCTTGTCTTCTGGTGTTAATTATGTGCTTTGTTGTTGATTCTACTGTTAAATAATAAACATAATCCTCTATAGACCAACCTGGCTTTCCGTTTGGGATACATAACTCCTGTTTCAGTCAATTCTTTCACATCTGTGCCTGTAACAGTGGAGACCTGCTTAATCAGACTCCTCTCCAAAAGCACAAAGAATAATTGCATTCCCAGGTTTTTAGGTACCACATAGTGTTCTGAATACAAAACTAAAGGCATGGGAACAAATAAACCCTCTACTACTAATATTTCATAGGCAAAGGCTACCATGCAGGTTAACACAGAAAATAATGGATCTCTTTGCCTCAGATTTTTTTGCAGACAGACTTAATTGCTTATTAACTCCACAGGTAGAGATAATTACAAAACTTTAAACATATGCCTTCCATTTTGACGTGTCCAACCCATGCAAAACTGAGGCCTGATTTTTCAGACTGGTTTGTGCTTCAAAACCCAGCTGACGTTGAAGTGGTAACTGCAGGTACTCATCCTGTAAAAATGATATTGTTATACTAAATATAAGTATATAATAAATAAATTAAACAACTTTTAGAATAATATTCTTATACTAAGGAAGTTTAACTATATTAAGCACACTTAAAAACCATAAACATAAGTAGTAAAGTCGTAATTTTATTTTATTTTTTTGTTGGTTTGTGTTTCTTTTTTTTTTCTGGGTGCTTGAGAGTTTTGTTGTCCTGTGTATCAAGAGGATCCTATATAAGAAATCTCCAACAAAGGTAGAACTCTGATTTGAACTACCTAAAAGGCTGACTCCAGGCCTAATGAATGACAAAATGAATGACTAAATGGCCAAATGAATGACTAAATGAGGTGATATTGACAGAGGATATATTGACACTGTGTTTTACCGGCAGACACAGTTTGAGCCGAATTTTGAGCTGAATAGAGGAAAGCATCTTCCCAACAAGAAGCCATGGACTGCTGTGATTCAGAGTGTTGGAGCTACTGAAGCTCTGTAGCTGCCTCATGGCTCATGTTTTGCTCACATTTCTTCAGAGTAAGGGCAGGCAAAAATCATGTTTGACTTTAAAGGCTCATGTTAATCTAACAGTGGAAGAATTAGCCTCAGAATTTTTGCTGGATATTAATGAGCAAAACTTAAGGTTTTTATTATGTTTTTTAGAAAAATTGTTATGTACCTTATTTTTCTGTCTGCTGAGGAAGCTGATGTTTAGTTCAAGTTGTAATGTGGGTAATTTAGCTCAAGTTATTAACAGAGGCTTATTTCATGACGTCTGCAAAATCATGATCTAAAGCAACACTCAGACACATAAAGTAGAACATTTTTAGAAGTAGATTCCTCCTCTACCCCCAAATTAGCCAAGTTACCAAGGGTAAACTGATTATTTCTCTTTGAGATGATATATAATTTATGATGCCAAGCACATATGCCCTGGGGTTGACAATGACTAGTAATATGACATTTACAGGAATATAACAGCAGTTAGACTATTACCAAGATGCGTTGAATACAATGGGCAATTATGGTAATTATGTAGCTAATCACTGAAAACAAGGTGTACTGAAGATGCATTGGTTATTTCATTTATATATGTAGAATCTGAGCAATTTAAAAGAACTCTTGTCTATTTAGAAAATGGGAAAACATTCTATCACTCTGATTCTCAATGCATATTTTAGAACAGTGTCTAAAATGTGTTTGAATATGAAGGAAAAAGGGAAGTACTTCCAAATATTTGCATGCCACATTCTATAAACAAGCGTCTCTAAATTTTCATCATTTCCTCATAAGTGCAGTAAATTTCAACAGGATAGCATGTGATGTACAGGACTGCAATTCACATAGTGAGGCAAAAGGAACCAAGGTAGAGGATGCTGGAGTAAAGCATCTAAGCTAAATACACAAGGCCACTGTAGTCATGACAAAAATTGCTTCTTGTACATGGAAGCACCAAGGCTGCTTCTGGACCAAGGGGCCTATCAATAACAAATCTCTTGGGTTTCCACACACATAAGTATTCCATATATTTTTCATTGCAGTTTTGCTTTTTAAATTTTTCATAACTTGAAATAACTCCTTCTTACTCGAAAGAAAACCTCTAATAGAAGAGTTTATATAAATTAGTATGTCTCTTTTAGGTATTTTTTGATTTTGCAGTGTCTAGAAGTTACAAAGTACAAAGTAAGTGCATTTAGAAGGGAAGGGTGTGCACCTTAAAGCAATAATAAACATTCCTAAAGTTTAGGGGGAAGATGGAAACATTTTTTACTTACTTATTTCTATTTCTGTGGTTCAGCTTACTAAAGAATTCAAGTTCCAAGTCTGAAGTCTTTTTCTGTTTGGGTTTTCTTGTTGTTTTAAGATTCCTGGGATCTCTGGGAGGAATCTGCACAAAGAAATCTTGCTTTCTCAAGGAGAGCTTTAAGAAGTCAAAGTTCTCAAACACTGGCAGCACTATTCCGTGTTCAGGAAACACAGGGAAAAGCCTGTTTGGGACACAAGTTCCTCTGTTTGACATCTATGGCTGTGGCACAACCTCACTGCCAGCTGCCTTCTCTGTAGCAGGTGGTGTCAGCAGCACACTCTGCCTTCCCTGCTTTCACCTGGCTTGAGCATCTTGTCAAAACTTGTTATTATAGCTAGGTTGGCAGGCAGCACCTTGGGCCTGATGATGAAGAAGGAAGTGAGATAAAAGTTCATGAGGAAGGCCAAGAAAATTTCAAATACCTTTTATGATATACCATGTCAAAGCTCTGTTCATATGATGTTTCAGGAATCTGTCACAAAGCACTCAACCTCAGCAGGTTTTGAGGTACCTTCAGGTACTGTCCTGGCACAAAAGCTTAGAGTAAAACAGAACTTTTGCAGCAATTATTTTTGGCTTTGTAGAAACAACACCTCAGAAAGACTCCCAGGAGTGAGCTGATGATTGTGTGGCCTTTTTTTGTTAAAGTCAGTCTCAACATTTTAAAGTTTTTAATAAGTATTTTAGCATAGGTTGCTAGCATGGAAGCTGCTCATTATGAGCTAATTGTATCAAAGAATTGCTGAAAGTGCTTGAATGTTAAATATATGCTACTGTAAGCAAATATTCACAAGTCTTTCAAAACAGATGTTTGAAAAATAGTAGGCTGTCTGCTCATGGTAGCAGTACACAAAGGACATGAAGAAGAGGGATTTAATAATAAATATGCTCACAGCTACGTGGATGCTAATCCACAGTGGGTTTTTTTAAAAAATTTTCAACTAAATGTATAAACCAGCAGTAACCCAAATACTTTTTGTAAGCAAGTTTACTGCAAACAGCAGTAATTCTTGGCTTTTCTCTGTTCTCTCATTCACTTCTCTCCACTGCTTTCCTACCTACCCTGTCTGTGCATGGCCTTTCCAGTCCCTACACCTACTCACAGCCCTTGTTTTCTTCTGTCAGCTGGGGGTCTGCCTATTTTCAGTCTGTGCACACACTCTTTGTCTTTCCTTCTTCCTTTCTCTTCCTTCCTTCTTTTTTCTTCCTTTTTCTTCCTTTTTCTCTTTCTCCCTCTCTTTATATCTCTTTATTTCTTTCCTTCTTTCTTTCTTTGATAATAATTTTGGTGTCAAGATGTCTTAAATTCTACAACACAGAGTGGCAAGGTTGGATAGGAAGGCATTTAGTGTGCCATTCATTATGAACTACAGAAACACTAAAGCTGCCACCACACATTTGCAGCATACTCTGCAAAACGCATGGCAAAAGCTCCATTGTCCTCTCTTTTGCCTTTTGTTCTTGTTTTACCTCATATGTCCCCAAATCAATAGCATCCTGTTGACTGATTCCCTGGTATGACTACCTAGGACATTCAGCAGATGCTACTTCACCAAAAAAAAAAATTACGTGGTTAAACCGGCCTTAGAAACTTTAAGAACCAGTATTTCTTACTTTCCTGTTTTTACTTTTTATTTTTATGGTTTTCAGCTGTTTTCTTGTTTTACCTTGTATACAGACAGTTTTATTTAGCAATCTGACATCTGAATAACATGGTTATATGATATTTCATGGGGTTTTTTATGGTGGATACGTTTGCTGGTATTGAGTAGCACATCATAGTACTTGGTGGTCACTAAAGCATCTGGGGGAGAGATCTCTGCACTACTGAGCTCAAAACCATCAACTGCTGCATGAGTGTCACATCTTACTCATCAAACAGAGGGGATTTCTGATCCTAAAGCACTGAAACCCAGACTGAAACAGAACTAATGTTAAAAAATTCAAATAAAATACATTACTAAATAAATACATTTTCACAGCATTATACTTATCCTGAATTTATCTTTCTACTTGCTGAACCTGGAGTAGTTTGGTTGGTTGTTTAGTTGACACTTGTTTTAATTCTGTTTGTTTGTGTTTGTGGATTTTGTTGTTGTTTGGGGGTGGGTTGTTTTGATTTCATTTTTTACAGATAATTTCTTATTTCTTCTTTCTATCCCCTAAGAATGTTTCTCAGCTTTTTATTATATTGAGTTGGAGCTAAGATGACCCTTCTGATCTTGTTCCAAGAGTGAATTGGAAGGGCAGCTTTGCACTGACAAGCAAAACCTGACCTCCATTCTCCCTTAGCTATGTTTTTCTGTATTTCTACATTTTAACCAGAATCACTCTTTTACTATAACATCCTATAACTTTTGATGCACCCAGAGTTTTTTAGCTTGTCTTCACAAATTCTTCCTGACTCTCTACTTCTGTTGACCAGTGTGCCACTATCATTTTCTACCATTATATCTCTTCTCAGAGTGAACCATCTACAAACTATGCCAGAAGCTCAAAACAGGAAAGGGAACTTGCAGAATCAGCAAGTGCCTTGAAAAATACTATTGGAAAATACTTTGCTGCTAGGGCAACAAAGGAGAAAAGAGTTTCTTCCCCACCCAAATGTCCAAATTATACTCCTTTGATTCCTTATACTCCTTTGATTCCTTTTCACATTCACACTCTAGTTTTCTCTGTTTAACACTTACATTAAAGTACACCTTGATAAAATATGCCTTCATTTAACTCTTCCTGGTATCTTTAGAAGATGGGATTGAACTGTTACAAGTTAATCCTATACTTGATGATTTTTCTGCTGCAAAGCTGCAGAAAATATGAGTCATCTTTTGCAGGCACAACTTTACCCATCACCATGGCACAGGGACTCCTTTTCTTCCTTAAATTTGAAAATACCAGTCTTCAAAGCACAGTTTGAATAGCAGAGATGAATCAGAAACACCAGCCATTTTCTCTCTATGGACCTGATTCCATTAGGAGCTAGGTGAAGAATTCTGCATCTGCAGAGCTGAATCCTCAAAACTTTTTATTGTTTTATAGAGACACGGTGGAAAAGAAGAGAGACACCATTGAAGAAAATATCTCTGATCATTGCTTACTTCATCAGCCTGATCTGCCACAAGAGGGCAGAGGCTTATGTCACTCAGCTTCGTCTATTGTCACATGAGAATGCCAGGGATCTTTAATGGGAAAATTTATCATGTTTAAATACCAGGGTGAAAAATGAAATTCCATGAACTGTTTTTAAATGGCTTTAGGCCAAAAAGCCAAATGCAGCAATAGAGCTCTGCCATCTCTGTTGCAATGACTACAACTACCATAGCTTGTTTATAAGGCATTTATTACTGCGCATTAATTAACTAATTATACAAAATGCAAAACAAAATTACCCATACACACACATGTATAGAAAAATATATGTGTGGAGCAAGGCTTTGCTTGCTAGTTTGAAAAATGTGTCAAGCCAAGATAATGAAACCTTTGTGTAATTTCTCATTGTAATAAATAGGTAGATCTTGAAGTGGGAAAATGTTAGAAATCCAAAACCATTATGCCAGTCTTAGAATAGTTTAAACTCTCTGTATTTGCTGAGCAAAAATTAGTGAATCATTTGCTAAGGGCATAAATAGGCCTTCTTTTAGGAGAGACAGTAAAAGAAACTATGGACACTGCTGGCTTGGTGCTGAATGGGTGGCAGAGAAACTCAAATCAATAATGTATTATATTCTGCACTGGTACAATGGTTTTGATGGAAAAGTGAGGAAATGAAAAAATCCAGTTCAGTTTTTACACTGGGGTAATTTACATTGCATACACTGACTTCCACTACCTTAAAATTTCTGATAAATTGAAGTTGATGGAACTATGATTTAACAATTTGTGGGCTTAGATTCTGACAAATCCCTCTCCTGTTTCCTACTGCTAAGAATTGCTTATAATCACATTCGTACTTTAAAAAAGTTTCCATAGTTTATCAGCTGATTCAACTACTGAAATGAAACCCCCAATACCACTCACTGATGCATTTGTCATTAACAGAAACTGCCTAAAAGTCACAGGAATTTCTTTTTCTTCTTGCTACTATTGCAGCTGTAAAGCAAGAGCAGTACTTTCCCCTGTCAGGTTTTTTCCCTGAGCACCAGCTTAGTGAAAATCTACATTACAGAAGCAAGAGAGGAAACGATAATGCTCTTTTCAATTTTTGTTAAAGCATATTTTAACAAAATGCAGACTTCTTTATAGTGAGACTGCTACCATGGTCTCTGTTCAATGCCTTTTTAAAGATACTGTTAGCACACTCGGTGGGAGGAGATACAGCAAAAATCCCTGCACATTTTCAAGCTCACTAAACTGATGGTGATGATTGTAATTATAAAGGACAGCATGAAGGAGGTAGTTACAAAATTCTGATAAGAAAACTTGGCTAGCACAGTGTTCTGTCAAAAAATTAAAACCTGTCTGTTACAGGGGTAAAAAAACCCAACAGCCTTTTCTCCACCCTCAAGAATTTTGGGAAAAAAGAAAAGAAAAGAAAGAAAGAATGAAACAAACAAAACTACTGCAACCTGCCTCCCCCCATTCTCCTCTAGGTAAAGAGATTTCATATTCCAGAATCTGAAATATATCCATTTAAAAAGATTAATGTTGCAAAAAGTATTCCCATTTAAAACTGCTGGAGACCTAATTTTTTTTTTTTTTAATGGGGATTTTTGCTTTTATGATTGGGAAACTAAACATATTCTGTTATCTGGGAGTTTAGATAACCCACAGTCCTCAGTTCTCCCACAATCCCTTGGGTCTGCAATTTCCCATGGGCTACCACAGACACAATGAGGTCAGATGAACTGTTGGGAAACTACACCAGATTTAGCAGAAACTTGTCTGGTTTCATTAAAAAAATGAACAGAATTACTACATTTCCACCCTGTCCTGACAAACTAATACTGTCTGATAGAAATGTTTTGCTAGAATTTTTCCAACCAGGCCCAGTCTCTGTTATAAATGAACTTAAATAATAGTGTGACAGCAGTAACACTATTAATGCGGCAGTGACAAAAATCAAAGGACTGATTCCAGTTTCTTCTTCTAATTTTAGACCAAGACTTGGACCACTCTTACTACCACATCAGTTGTGATTATCAAGTTCATCTGACTTACTTCCAGCCCCTGCAAGAAGAGTAGTATATAAAAATTAATTACTTCTTTAAAAAAAAACAAAAACAGATGTAGCAATAGACAGTGAGAAAATAATTTCCTGAAAATCAATTGTATTAACTTGGGTTGAAAATAAAGGGGCAAAAGTATATCCAGTTTAAGCAGCAGCACAAACTTAGGTGGTTGATTCTGCTAGGTTGATCCAAGGAGTTACAAGATGATCCAGGGAAGTTAGGCACCCAGGTGCCCCTCAAAAGTAAATAAAGACAGAAAAAATCTCAATAAACTAACAGAAAAAAACCCACCCTGTGAGGAGGGGTGGAGGGTGAAGATATCCAGTTCTAGCCATTAAATCACTGTGAGCATAGCACGTGAGCCAAAAGTGCCACCAAATGTACCAGTGACAGCGCAGCATTATTAAGGACCTTCACACATACATCCTCTGCTTTCTGGAATAAATTGTCTGAAGACAGGCACTTAATTAGCTGGGACTCCCTTCTTCTGAAGATTAGCTGGCTGATGATACCTGCCTTTTCCAAAACAACTCATAAATTAAGCTAATCTGTTCAAAAGCATAAAAACTGTGTGTTTGTTCTCCTTAGCCACTGCAAATGCAAATGTATGCCTCCCACTTCCCAGGCACACATCCTTGGAACCAGAGTGTGGGAAAGCTGCTTACAGCAGTAACAAAAATCAGCCCCAGTATACATTGGTTTTGTTAGAATACATCAGGAAGCCTATTTGCATTCTTTCCAAAAATAAAACTCTACAGACACCTTAACCTCTTCAGTCAGTCTTTTTCCCATGTCAGGAGATGGCACATTTTGCTGAGTTAAAATCAAGTGTAAATTCCCACAGATTTCAACTGAGACAGGTTATCACTGCAAAACAGTAATACCAAAGACAAATAAATGATAGAATGTGTTTTCCTTTTATAACTGGACTAATCTGTACTTTTTAATATTTTTAAATGTCATTTCTATATCCAGAAGGTCAGCTATCATTCTCGTACCCTTTAGAATGAGACAGCTGTGAAGGGGACTGATTAAAAAAAGCTGTCATTTTAATGAAGTTTCCATTCTCAATTGGTTTTCTTAAAGAAACTTGCACATGCATAAAACCTTACAGCCAGGCCTGACTCATAGCCATTAGTTCTGCCAAGTATAAAAGTCATCCATAATCCTTCCCAACAATGTATAAGACACATTTCTGCTGAATAAACTTTGCCAGTGTTATTAATCTTTTTGCTGCTTAATATGCCTTTATATTGCACGTCTACTTCTCACACTATTCTCTTCAGCATTTCGAATTTCTTTGGACCATTTAAAAAAATCTAAATTGGAATATTCTTCCCCAAATATGTAGTATTTAGAATCTGTAAACACAGAGAAGGATCTGAAAGGACTCACCTGATGCAAAGTTAGGATACTACTACAGCAACTAGATCATTACAGTGAATTATAAAGAAAGTGCTGGGAAAAAAAGATTAAATTTTTATAAAACAATGATTT
The DNA here is from genome assembly GCF_027477595.1 of Haemorhous mexicanus. Lineage (NCBI taxonomy): Eukaryota > Metazoa > Chordata > Aves > Passeriformes > Fringillidae > Haemorhous > Haemorhous mexicanus. The sequence goes on along the minus strand of NC_082347.1, from coordinate 27,706,615 downwards.
AAATAAGAGTCAAGTAAAATTCACAAAAGGTACTTGACCTTCTTGTGAGAGGAGAAAAATGTGATTAGTAAAGGGATATCTGTGATTAGCCCATTCCACATTTTCAAAAACATATGTGACATTGCCAATTAATGGTTTGATTAAAAAATCACAAGTTATGTGGTAAAAGAAATGAAGAAAGTTGTTACCCTTTCCCAGGTAATGCAGAACTCATGAGAGGAAGAGTGTGACTGATCCTCATCAGTCGCAATGCAAAGTGATATAGGTTCACAGGAGCTTAAACAAAGAAAGAACATGGAAAACACAGACTTCATTGGTGAATCTCAGCTGAGCCACCAATAATTCCCAGCAAAGGGAGTGAGAGGTAGTAAAATTTCTTTTAAAATTTCAAGACTTTTACCATTCACATTTATCAAGCAATACCCTAAAGTCATGTTAAAATAAAAGACCTGAAGATGTCTGTATCACACAGTGAAAAATTATGTAAAATGCCCAAAAGAGCCCTTAACAGCCTGTTTTACTGGAAGCTGTGTGCTCCTGCAGTGGCCTGACGGCCACAGACATATGTTTGCACTGATCTTCCCCAACACCAGAGTCTGAAATCTCACAGGTAACCTGGGTCTGCAGTAGCTGTGATCTCCCTTTTGACCAATTTGAGCTAAAGACTGGCCAGAATTGATTGAGGCTAGAAATGTCAGAAAACATTCTCCCAGACTGCTTCTGGACATCACTCTCCATTTGCTGCCTCTTCTGCAGTCCTGGACTGCAGTACAGAAATCCTCCCCATAAAATACAACCCCAAACCCAAAAATATGCTGACACCAGTTGTACCTTGTGTAAGTGTTCCATGGGATTTGCATGGGGCAGGTGGTATTCCCTCAGTCTTACAACTATCTGATTCCAAACTGAAATCAAAATTGTCCAATTTTCAGATTCTGCTGTGAGAAAATGTATCAAGTCATGGCTGTCTCTGTCTCACTAAAATTAACTGCAGCAACATTACAATTTAGCTCATTTGAAAATACGTAGCTTAAGTAGGTTTGAGAACTCAAATCTGACACATGTAAATGTAAACAAGTAATAAATTGAATTCATAAAATGTCTAATATTATCCAATACAGAGCTTCTCTTTAAGGGAAGTGATGATTTTATAGAGTGTTTTCTATTTCACAGTAAACTGAACCAGTGGAAATAATTTAATTTTGAGAAGTTCCTTTCAAAGCTGCTAGGTCTGTGCACTTGCAAGTTCTGACCTGGTATAATTGTCATCCTTTCTTGTCACACTTTAGTTGCACCAAGAGGATCATACTTTTGTGCTTCTGTGTTGGATGATTTTTAAAAATTATTTTCAGAGTTGTTGTCTTAACTCTTCCATAGCTTCAAAACAAAAATATTTCAACCTGTTGTACTAAACCCTTTTTATCTGATACTCTGATTTCAATATTTGCTCATGTGTGAGGCACTATAAAAACTTTACATTAATTAGCATATCTCATACATTTCATCAAGGACACTGTTTTTTCTGTTTGTGGTAGCATGTCCTCAAGTAAAAAATACTTAATTGCAAAATTAAATTAAGACAAAATCAATTATTTTAACATGTACTGTTTCATGTAGAACATAAAAATCTATACAAGTGGAACAATAATTGAGAAATATTTGTAATATTTTTCAGACTTGATCTGACCTAACTTATGGAAACAGTTACAAAGGAAAGTGTATCTATTGTGTTAATTTAAATGAGGCAAAAGAACTTTTTTTAGACAGAGTAATTTAATTTCAAAAGATACAGTAAGAAATAACACAAGCACAAGGAATTAATGACTAGCACACCAAACATTTTAGAGACCACTGAGAGTATTCAAAGTATTTTCCCCTTTTAATAATTGTTACAACCAAGAATTAACCAGAAATATAATTTGATCAATATTCTTCAAACATACACAAACAAAGTTTCTTGATTGAGAATAATAAGAAATCATTGATGCTCAGACCACTACCCTTTCAAACCACCTGATGAAGGGAGCAAATTGAGATTGCAATACAACTCTAGTGAAAAATCCTTCATTTCCAAGACTTTCTCTTGGAAACCTGGGAAATGCTTACCTGTTACAGCTCCAAGTTTTGGCAGCAGGAGTCTGTGCTACAATGCTAATGTGATCTAATTTCTTAAAGAATCAATCCTAATGCTGTAGACTAACAGTGAAAATGATTTTACCAAGAACCAAAAATAGCTGGGAGATCCTGTGAAACATTAAAAGATGATAATTATACGGCAAAGGTCACAAAGAGACAATAAAAGCAAGACACAAGAGATTTCACCCATCACTGAATTAATTAAAAAAACCTCACAAACCCAAGGAATCATTACAACAACTTCTATGCAGTACAGTTCAGAGGGTTATGTTTCAGCAGCATGGGTACTCATCACCCTCATTATAAACTTCCTTGGAAGGCTACGACCTTCATTTAAGGTTACTACGCTCATGTTGCTAATTACAGAAATTCACATTTCCATTCACACTGAGCTTTTAGCTTTCTAGCTGTCATTTCAAGCAAAGACACAAATTTGGTTATATTTCCTGAACTCTGACACTAGCTGAAGGCACAGGGTCCCTGATATTTCAAATAAAGATATACCAGAGGAATTTTATCAAAACAAAATTCACCATGAAAGACTAAACTGGGACCAAATCTATATTCTCCTGCAAGATTTAAGAATAATTTACCTCTGTATGCAGTGTAATACATCATCAAAAGACAAGTTTAAATATTTCACAGGGCATCTCTGAATGCCTGACAGTAGAGATTTAGGCCCAGTGAACTGTGTTACTGCATTTAGAATATACTTAAATATACAGACCATAGCTTGTGTTTTAAGAACAGCATAATCACAATTGTGTGCTGAGGCTGAGGACAGTATATTATACTGCTGCTTTCTTCCTGGAATAGAAATGGTATTTAAGGGACTTCTGTCATCCATGATTACTGGTTCAGAACAAGCACAGGTATATAATGAGCTTTGCATTGTGCTGTGTGACTCATCCAAAATTACTCAGGTAGTCACCTATACATTGCCAAGAAGGAAGCTTTCGACTGACCAGCAGAAATACCAATGTGGGTATTTACCACAGAATGAAAATACAATTGAATGGAAATGGCAAGAACTCAGAGAGAAACCACCACCACCACCATAACAAAACCCAAAACATGTCAGGGCATCATATTTTAGAGGAGAAATGGGAAAACAAAAGCTGGTTAGTATATTACCTTACACCTGGACTTTCAGCACATCCTCCTAACTGTGGCTTCTGCTATATTGTTATATATATTATAGGATCTGTAATATCCTGACAACTCAATTTTTATTTAAAATTCTCTATGCCTCTTGTTCTAAGAGCTGTAGCAAACTTTTTGGATAAAGTTCAGTTCACTTACAGGAAACAAAAGTTACTGATTTACCCCACTACTTGGGCTGTAATTTGTCAGCCCAGCCTTATTACCCAAAGGCCACAGACCTGCTGCAGAAACTCAGGAAGGATTCAAGGCAAGGAGCCTAGGTCTGCCCTAGACTCCAAAAGGAAAAGACATCAGTCACTCCTCAGACCTTCTGCTCTACCAGCCTCTAGCACAAAGCTGCTTCATAATTTATTCCTAATCTCACCACAAGCTAGGGAATGCCAGAAGAGTTGTATCTACAACACCTCTTGGCAAAACTTTAGTCAGCTAAGGATCTGGCCAGTTAGTTCAGCTCTCCATTTCTTTTCTGCTGCCAGAACAGTGAAAAACGAACAGAATCCATCCTGTTCTCTTCATATTTCTTCTAGGAATGCTTCCAGGAATGATCAGAAAACAGAAAATCTAGGAGAGTCCCCCAATGGGAGATAGAGAGGCACATGGTTTGTCCAGTAACTTCCATATTCCTGTAGCCCTCTCCTCTGGAACAGTGAGTGTCTTCATCATCTCAACTTCCTATTTTGTCTTCTTTGATTCAGCTAAAAGTGGTGAGGGAAGAAAGCCCCAGTGAACTCTACTGTCTCACTCCAACACCAATTTTCTCCTTTCACAGGATAAACACACAGTTCCAGCAAAGTGGAATTTATTATTGTTTTGCTCTCAAAAATGCTTCCCAAGGAAAGTGCAAGTGTGATTTTAAAAAAAGTAGCAAAGATTAAAAATAATGTTCATAAAAAATCTAAACCCAGCCCTATATGAAATACTGTCACATTCCTTTTACCACATATAACAATCATCATTGTTTAAATTCAAATAATTTAACAGCATTGGCAAGATGAGATTTAATTCTCAAATGATGAATCATCATGATTGTAAACTAGTACAATAGCCAATGTTGAGAAAAGAGTGCTCATCTCTGCATTTCTCCACTTTAACCCAAGCATTTACAATCACAAATTCTACTTTTCCCCTCATCTTGTTTAGGCTTCTTCTGTAATTATAGCTGCATAGATAAAGGTAACCTTTCAGTGTGAAGCCATTTTTACAGCACTTACAGGATGGAATTTATTAGAAACATGGGCTCATATTATAAAATTCAAACAAATAAATTTATTTGCATTTTCCTATAACAGAATTCTATAACAGAATTCTTGGGGGTTTCTCAGTTGTATTAGATACCTAATTGCAATTCCTACCTTTGAAACTCTTCCTGTAAATTCTTAAGTAATCTTCCTAGAGACCAGGTATCATGTGTAAACAGGTGGAGAAAGTAATTTAGTAATCATCTCTCCATCTCTGAATGAAAAACAAAGTACATTGACTTCTCTGGAGAAAGAAAGAAAGAAACTAAGCATGTTGGAATTAAATTCAGCTTAGTTTACAAAATTATAGCACACTCCATGAAACATAAACAGATCTACCAAAAGTTTTCTGTCCCCTTTATAACAGTGTCAGGCCCAAACTAGTGGAATAACATTAGCATGACTGTTGTTTTCTTAACAACTTATATTTTAAAATTTTTATTCCTCCAAGCTGACTCATTATTGTAGACTAGAGCTCTTTTACCTTGATGTGTCATTAAGGAATCTTGGGACTAACGTTAAATTTTAAATTTCTTCTAGCTGTATCAATTGCCTATATGTATGCTTGATTGACAATACAAAGGAAAAAAACCATTAAAAGTTGACATATCAGGGCAGATGTTGTTTATGTAGCTATAAAAAGTATCAGTCAGTAATTATTTAGTAGACATTTGTTTTTTATTACTAATGACCAATGGAAATGCAGACCATTATTTCTCACATTTCATACAAGATTATATATTCACACACAGGAGATAGATGCATAGATGGATCTGTCTGTCTGTCTATCTATCTATCATAAAGAAAATTTCAGTAATGAAATAGCCAATATTTCAGGCATCATTTGTCCAGCATCAAAATTCTTCTTTAGAAGGGGACAAGGGGGGCTTGGTTTCTTTGTTTCCTGTTGCTGTAAGGTCTGGCACTCAGAGCTGTGGATGGCAGTGAGTGCTGCAGGGTGCTGCATTCCTTGTGATGCCTTTGCTTATTCATAATTGCCAAGGCTGCCTAGGGCTCATCATAGGCTTAGCACCTCTTCATCTATTTGTGTGAACCTAAATAATGCATAGTTCTCACAAGTCTGTGTCTTTGCACTATCCCAAGAATTTCTCCCTGTTGTCCATTATGAGATGTGAATTCTTGTAAGCACAACTCAGGATTATTTTGGCTATGTGCATTAGTTTGTGTTCTGCAGCAGTCTGTCAATTTAACTTCATTCTGAAGATGTCTCTATTTAAGAGAACATGGGATATTATAAAAAGTGTTATTTACACAATGCCTCCATGGCTTATTTTGGCCTATATCCTCTGAGGTAAAATGAGAATCTATAAGGAACATTGAAGAGAATGAGATAAAAAGATAGTGCCTCTGATTTTCCCTACATACATGTCATTTCCTATGGTGGAATTACTGAAAACAGGTTACTCCAGAGCTTCTTATGCCTCTACAGAAGTGCAGGAAAACTAAGGACATGTTATTTCTCTGAGCAAAACCAGGATTTTTTTTTCTTTCAATCAATTTAAAAATAGTCATATAGATTTTAAATTATAAAACAGATCCTGAAAACTGGCTGCATGGTGCTCAGAGAAGCAAAGTCCTATTGCAAAGCATAACTGATCACAGTCCAGAAGAGAGTTCTTTATCCTTTGAAGCTATCCAATATGACAAAGTGAAAAACCTTCTTGTAAAGAACATTTTGGAAGGAGCATTTCAGTGTTGAAACCGAGAGTGGTGGAGAAGTTTGCACACTTTGCATTTCTTTTTTTTCATTAACTTTTCATTTATATTCTACTATGAGTTAGTACATTTACTGCTTGCAAAGTTTCAGACTAGTTGAGTGCAATGGACTCATTGCACACTTAACATGTTTATGGAAAAGGAGAATAGAGAGCAGACCTTTACAGAGAATGTAAACAATGAATGAAGAATCAAATCTCTCTCTGTAGGATTATGCCACAATAAGAAGAGCTTAAATAGAAGTACTAAAAAAAAAGTAAGTATAAAAGCTTAGGACATCACTCAATCAAAATTTAATCTATTAGCAGCTTAGATGATGAAAGTTTGTTTCTGTTTAATTTTAATATAGATCAACTAAATGAGATATAAAAGATAATTAAATACTCTTTCTGTTTACTTTAAAAAAAATCCCCCACAAAAATTAAAATTCACACAGTGTGTTGTTTTGAAGTTGGGTATTTCAATGATTGCCTTACTTTTGGGGGCATATGCCCATGAGTATCACCTAAGAGCTCTGCAGTAAGGCCTAGAGCAATAAATGAAAAGAAAAATCAGTGTAGGAAGAGACTGCAACTAATAAATATTTGATCAGATACACAAATTCACACAGTTTGATAATGCCTTGAGGAATTTGCCATAAATTATTAACTCCTGCAATGTAAACGTGTGGTATTGTGTTCCTTAAGAAACAGCAAGCCAATAAAGAGCTATTAATTTTTTCAAGCAATTTTTTTCCAGAAGTACATATATCTGAAATATTATAGGCTTGTATAAAATCATGTGAATAAAATAATGTGTGAATAAAAAAATAAAAACAATAAAATATAAAGAAAGGTGCCCCAGAAGCATAGAAGCTGTAGAGTCATTCCCACTTTTCTGAAGAATGATACAATTTTAATATGGGAATTGAAGGTGTTTTTAACAATTAAATTACCTTAGGGAAAAAAAAAAATTCAGTCCTAAAGTAAAAAGTATCTGGAACAGAAACACCTCTTGACACTTACCTTGGCTATTGAAATGCCAAATGTTGCTTCAACAAAACACATTTGGGGTAGGTTTGCCATTTCACTCAGGAGCAGATGCAAGAGGAACATCACAGGATTGGACTGTGCAGCACAAAATGTGATTTACACTTACTTCTACAGTGCAAAGAGATTCCTGTGGTGACAGAATCTTTGTGCAGTTTCTGTTACTGTGGGTCAGGCAGAGCTCCTGCACATCTCCCCTTGCTGCAAGGCAGTGATCACACTGAAACACAGGGACCTGCTAAAGAGGCAAAGGGGCTCCTTGCCCCTCTCAGAGAAGGAGCCCCGGGGTGTGTGAGGTACAGGCTCAGCAGGGCAGTGCCAGGGACAGCTGGTGAGAAATGGCCAGCTGCTGGGCAGCAGGGTGAGCTTGGAGAGAGAACTTTCCATTACTGTTTCACTGGAAATGGAAGGAAAATACTTCAGTTGTTCCCAGGATGGAACTTCATAGTTCTCACTACCAAACAACTACAGCAACTGGGAGAATCTAAGCAGTCTTCACCTTTTATGTAGATTGTTCTGTATGCATTTGAAGATGCCCAGCAGTCACACAAAGGGATATTTATTAACCATGCCATGTCACCCTTTGCCCTTGCAATTATTCCTTTAGGAGGCCTCTAAAAAGGAAAGATCTTTCTTTTTGATCACTCTAAAATGAAATGATGAACTGAAATGTATTTCAGTCTGAATAAATTAATCTGAAACCAAGCATGAAAAGCACATAAAAAACATTCATCATCTTCACATTTCTGCACAGTACACTTTTCTGCCTATGAACTCTGTATAGCTCATGTCTGCAGAAAGCAGCATGGAAAATGTTCTGCTTCTGCAAAACTAAAAATGCTGTACATAGATGGACTTTATACAAATCAGATACCACTGGGAAATCCTAGGAAAAGCTGACTATATGAACTGGTGTATGTACTAGGGAGTTTTCATACATTTCAAAGTAAAGTTTGTGCTAATTGATCCTAATAAATTACATAACATTTTTTAGGAAAAAGAAGGAGTAAGGTTTTCTCCACAGCGTCTTAGTCACTGAAGCTGTCAGGAAGAGCATTGCAGTCTGTTCATTTATAGTCTGTGTATTTCCAGGAATGCATTGAGTCCCATCATGAATTACATGCAAGTTTTTTCTCCAAATTGCACCTTTATAAAAAATAATTTCTCACAGGAAACCTTAAAGTTATTTTGTTTCATTTCATGGAGGGCAACTGTTTAAGTATTTAGAGATTAATAATAACAAAAGCAAATTGTAAAAACTTGAAATATTTCTATTCCTATTAAACTTGCAATAAAAACAACAAGAAATCTGTCTATCCATGATGGAATAAACCCCCCACAAATCTGGTTTGACTGATTGTCATGCACAAAGCTGAGGAAGCATTAATGTGGATAAAACATTCTTACTTGAGCCATGAGAGATCTTAGACACTAATTCTCACAGGTATTTATGTTGGGCTGTTTAGGGTGCAAGTAACCCAAAAGTTACATCCATTTTTCCTTTGTTTTAAATGCAAAGTCTTCATATTCTGTCTGAGATCAAAGTTTTTGCAATCATATTCCATGTAAACGTTGCTCAGAGATTTCATTAATGTGGAGGAGTCTGTAATTTTTGACAAGCCAGTTCTAGGCTAAGGAATCTGTCTCAATCTAAGAGTAGATTACTAGAGTAATCTCTAGTATAAAGAGCAATGATTCAGTGTTTGAAATCTACAGAAATATCAGTTTTGCAGAAACTGGGCAAAAAGGAAGCCAGTGCAAACTAGTTGTAAAATGTAGTCGTTTATAAACTTCTTGTTAGTATTTTATACAAATAAAATATATATGCACATTTAATTTTCCTAAAAATATAAATTTCAGTAATAAAGACCTTGTCACATGTTAATATTTAATTCCTAAATTTATCAAAAGCACGGCAGAGATACTGTCAGAGACCTTTACAGATAATTCTGTGAATGAACTCAGCTGCCACTGAATTTCAACATCACCTATGTACTCCTTTTAATTCCAGTGAAGATTCCTTCAGAACTAAATGTATATTTCAGCATTTTATACAGAGAGACAAAATCCATATGATAGTTTGAATCTTTATACAACATTTGGTCCTACAAGGTAATATCCAGCACTGGAAGAGGCCATGCTAGAGGTTTCTAAGGAAATGCTACATGAAGGGGCTAATATCGTTTAAATTGATGTAAAAGATGCCATTGCAATTAAGCCAGAGATGTGCCTTGCATGAGCCATAAGAACATGATTGTTTACAGAGATCCTTTCACCTCAATATGAATGGTGCAAATTTTTCTGTGCACACAAAGGAATTAATCAAACTGGTGGGGGGGGAGGGGGTGGGGTTTTTTGTTTGTTTGGGGTTTTGCTGTTTGTTGGCTGGTTGCTTCTTTTTATTTATATATATTTTCTATCTTAACAACCATACAATACCAAAATTAAACGGGTGATAGGCAGTGACACAACAAATTGATTGAGAGTTTTTTAAAGGTTAGTAGCAGTCTCGAGGCTCTAAAAACACTCCTTAAAAGTCACTGTACATGATGTGCAATTAGGTGTCTTAGATTCTGCAAAATTTGGCATATGTCAGAGATAAGATTCCCTGCAGAGTTGCTCTGCCTGCAGAATAGATGTGACCTTTTAGGGTCATAAAAAACAATAGTAGAGTGAAAAATCATGCATTCCCAAGTATTTAAAAAGAGTTCTAAATGCTTAAAAATACATTCATTCATCCCAATAGCCAATCAAGTTTAGTTCAGAGAAAAACCCCACAGAATTAAACTCACCTTGGTGAATTTGGTCTTGCAAGGTGTCCAGGGCCCTTTATCTACCCTTTAAATTGGACAGAACAAGGCAACCCCATACTTTCTTCTGACTGAGCTTTCAATAACATTTTCCACTACAGCTTACTAGAACTCTAAGAAGAGAGAGATAATGTAAGAAACTAATCATCATCCTGCAAAATTCTTTATTTCTTCTCTGAGCTTGAGCAAAGGGCACAAAAAAGTGAATTTAAATTAGCATAAAATGTTGTACAGATATTAAGTTAATTCACTGCCTTCATTTGCTTGTCTGGTAAACTGGTAGATTTTCAGAGGAAAAATAGTTTTTTGATTGAGAATTCACAATACTGGTCAAATAAGCTTTTGTAGGATTTGATCACAAACATTTCTCTGTTTTGTTTCCAAGGTATTTCTTTGTATCAGAAGAACTTGGTGAAAGGCACGTTGTAACAGGTGACTGGCTGTGGACAGTGAAAGCCCTCTGAAGATTATTGCAACCCTTCCACTGACTTTAATGGGCTGTGGATCACACACCTAGGAACAGAAAAACATGATAGAACTGGCTGAAAATATGATAGCAGAGGTGGACTACCTTAAAACTGGACATTGCAGACAAAGCCAGAGCAGCTGCAGCAGAGACTCTCAGCTGTACCCAGGGATGTGCTGTAGGACTTGCTGTGCAGGGCTGCAGGACTGATAGGCAGAGACTGAAGTTTTCAGAACAGTGAAATACCAATGAAATAGTTACAAGTGAGGAAATCAGTTTCCATCTGCTATCCTGTATGGTCTTAATTGCACAACAAAGTAAACAGAACTTATCAAACACAATTTTTTTATGGTTACTGTCAGAATGAGAGCTCCTTTTGGAGGGTTGGCTTCTTTTTCCAAGCAGCTAATGACAGGAGGAGAGAAAATGGCCTCAAGCTGTGCCAGGGGAGGTTTAGGTTGGACAGTAGGAGGAATTTCCTCACAGAAAGGGTGAAGAAACATTGGAATGGACAGCCTGGGAGGTGCGAAGTCACCGCCCCTGGATGTGTTTAAGGCCGGACATGTCACATAGTGCCATGGTCTGATTGACAAGGTGGCATTCAGACATAGGTGTGACTTGAACTCAGAGGTCTTCTGCAACATAATTGATTCTGAATTGCTTCTGAATTGTATTTTTGGCAGAAGAGCAGGTTGATATTTATTTAAACTACTGGAGAAAACAAATCCACTGTCCTTCCTACCTGCTAATGAGATGTGAATGAACAGTGAAAAGGATTGCCATGAGATGGGCACATTGATCACTCTGCACATAAAGATAGTGAAAAGCAAAGGGTAGATTAGAGGAACTGAGGAGCTTCAAAAAATGCTTTAACATCTTTGCTGCTGCTTTGGAAAATATATCAGTCTCTTAAAAGGCACATTAAAACTAAGGAAGTGACAAGACATAGAAGGTGTGTTTGGCCTCAGGGCAAGTACCATCTGACACTCTTCTTTAAAATAAGAGTGAAGCAGTTAGAGAGCTTTGGAAGTGAATGTTGCAAGAGGGAAAAATGTGATACATTTCAAGAGAAGGTCTAAGAGTGAGAGACTTTAGAATTTTTTGCTTGTTTTGTTTTAAACCCTGTGCACATTTTCTAAAAGGTTAGTGCATGATTTCCAAATACCACTGCACATCCATGCATCGGTGCATTGTTTCATGAGCCCTGGTCTCTTTCCCTGTTTTAGTGACCTATAGGTGCTGGGAATCTCCATCTTCAAAGGTTTCTGAACAGATCTGAACGATAAGTAATTGAAATGTGTTGAAAATTACATCATGAAAGAGAGAGGATATGTGCTCAATATCAGGAAAGATTTTTCTGGCAGTGAAAGTATAGAAATTTTACTGTTAATTGGGAAACTAGTGTGGAGTAAAAAGCTTCAGTTTGTGAGTCACGTTCTTGTGAGATGATTCAATCAGCTGAGAGGGAACTAAATGAACAATGTTCTGAAGTAAGGAAGTAAACAGAATACAATCCCAGTTTCAGGTGATCTCAGATAATATCTGAGTGCATTAGCCTAAGCTGAATTTTATGCTGTAGCAACTTGACAGATGTTGACACCCAAGATAGCTCATTTGCAGCTAGCTTGGTTATCACTGTACTAGATTTAGATCTGCACCCTCATGAATAAACTGAAATGATACCAAAAAAACCCAAAACCCACAAAGTAAAAAGATGACATTTTTCAGTTGCTAATGTACAAATCCTATGAGACTCCCCAATAACTCCACAATAAAAGGAATAAGAAATTCTTGTGTGGAAAAGAAATTGAACATAACTAGCATTCCTGAGACTTGATGTGATGATTCATGACTTGGATGCTAATGTAGCTGGTTATTGCATATTGAAAAAAGATAAACCATGTGAAAGGTGTGGTACATATTCAGCATTCTACATCTCTCTCTCTTAGAGCTCCTGGCAAATTAGGAGCATAGGCTTTAAATGCTTCTAGAGGAAAATGTTAACAGTGACAAAGAAGAAAGCTGTTACAGACTATCAGATCAAATGAGTTCATTTTAAAATGCATGTCAATAATGTGTTCAAACAAAGAAAGGAAACACATTTTACCTAAAACAGGAGCTATACATTTGAAGTTTTGTGCATGTGGTGATAAAGAAATGCTTACTGAATAAAACAAAAATAAACAAACACTAACAAACACCCCAAACAAACACTGCAGGACAGATATTGACTGATAAAGACATGGTAGTTATATGTATTAGTGCTCAAGTATTCTCTGTGTGTGCATATATATATGTAGCTATATATATATTTTTATATATATATTCCAAAGCTGATCCAGTCACATAAACACATAAGACTGGAACAAGACTGTGACTATGTAGACATAAAAATCCCTTTTCTATCAGTTCTGGGGAAAACTGAGGAAAATATTTGCATTTTTCTCCTTCCCCAAGTGTGTTCTTTTCAGAAACAAAAATGCTATTTGATTTTGATAGATATAATGTTTAAAATACTCAGCTGTTTTGATATTACTTGGTTTTGTTGAATTGAAAATTGGAAGTATAAGATGCAAAAGTGTGGATATAAAATCTGAAGCATTTTGCATGGGAAAAATCCAATGTTATAATTTTTTAAAAGGTCCCTTATGGAACACCAATTTTACTTTCCACAAAATGCTCCAAAGTTTTCTAATATTGTACAGCTAAAAACTGCAAACATGGAAGTTCAAGATTCTAACTTACTGTGTTTCTGTTTCACACAAGACTATCTGAGGACCATTAGTGCTGCCTGGGATTTTTACCTTCTGTTATTCATTTCTTGTCAGCAATCTCTGTTCTCACACCGGCTGCTGCTCAGCAGTATATCTGTATTGTTAGACATGTGACTTCATTTAGTTTCCTTCAGAGTGAAGGATGGAAGCTCATGTAACTGCTGCTCCAAAGTTTCCAGAGTCTTTTCCACTTGGGGGAGAAGCATCATTTATCTTTAAATTGATGTGCATAACATACAAATCAGCTTCTGCATGCAGTACATCTTTCAAAACCTACAGACATTTTGTATTTTGATAGTGCTCATGGATAACTTTAATAAACCTTATCCTAGATGTGGCATCCAGAGGTTCCAGATTTCCCCTTCTAGGAACTGTCAAACAGAAAAGGCACAGGGGAGCAGCAGGTGCCTTTCTGCTTCCAGCTACCTAATGACATCCTGGTAAACTGTGAGGATACCTGAGGAAACTACAGACACTATCTACTTGCAACTCCAGCTTCTGTGGCCTGTACCCTTATTCTTGGTATGCATCACATCTGTCTCTGTGGAATCATAAAAAGGCATAACTGGTAAGGAAATGCTTCCTTTTGACATTTGTCCTCAGAGTTCACATGATTTGCAGTATTCTACCATCTGGAGATGAAGACTCAGTAGCATTATACAGGTCTTCCTCATTCTTTTTTCTCCTTCTAAACACTGGGGTTTTTTACTAATGCATGTAAAGGCATAGAGGTAAAAATCATCATTCTTGAGTGAAGAGAATTCTGTACTCCCTGTCATGAAAATAAACATAGGTCTTGCCCTTGTATTTATATGAAGCAGAGAGGTCAAAAGGGCTAAGATTAACTATTAAAAAATCACAAAAACCTTAAGCAGAGAGGATTACCTGTGCAAAAAACTGTTGTGAAAATAAAAAAGAGAGACATTTTTCTCTCCTGTTCCTGTTTCAAAAAAAATATTAGAAGTGTATCCTTACAGATACTGGGAAGCCCCACAACATTACTTTACTATCCTGGGTCCTGATATGTGAGCAAAATAATGCAATGAAGATGCTGGTCATCTGCCTAATGCCAAAAGCTGACTGAGAGCTTTGGAACAGAAAAATAAGTTCACAGAAAACCTCTCACATTAGCAAATAAAGTCTTACATACAAGATTAATCATATGAGATCTTATCATTTTACCAGCCTGTACAGAATTCCAGCCCACTTTGCATCTTCCTTGATCTTCTCATATATTTCTGTCTTCAGCCTTTCTTTTATCCAGGAATATGGAAAACACTGTGAATAAAAAGAAAAATAGAGATATATATATTTTTAAATAAAAATCCAGAATATTTCTTATGTATTCATAGATAAAGGACTGTCCATGGCTGACCATGACATTCTTGCCAAGCCTGACTTGCATACTTCAAAGTAGTTTTATGGGAAACAATAACTGCTCTGAGAGTTAGCAGAGGGTGGTCCCTATGAGCTGTGTCACTCTAGCGGCCACTAAAGGCCATTGTCACCCCTTGTCACCAAAGTGAGCTATGCAGGATGGAAAACTTACTAAAGGGCAACCAACTCCAAATACAAATAATAAGAATGCAATTTATATTGCAACATGATCTCCTTTAATTTTCATCCATTGAGCTACATTATGCATTCACTTAATACCAGGGCAGCCCAAGTTGACCAGGATAAGTGACAGGAGAATTTGGCTGATTAAATTGCTTTATGGTGATTCATGTTGTGCTAATAGTATAGACATAACAACAAATGGTGGTGAATAATGAAATAGAAAGAGACAAATAACATGCAGTTAGCTGAGGCTAATTTTATCAGCAGGTGCTGAAAATAAAAAAGCATACAGTAAATGTCTCTAATGCTGTAAGTTACAGTCTGCATGTTACTTAAATTGTATGCAGTCATCCTGTATTCTGAGGTGCCAGCAACCACCTAATTACTAGCATTTTGTTCTTATAATGTTTACTTTGACAGGCGTTTCTGGGGAAAAAAGTAAAAAAAGTTTAAAAAGTAGAGGAAAATGTGCTTGGATGCACAACAAAGAGGTCACAGGTACTTGGGAGTATTTGCCATATGTGGATTTTAGTTTCCAACTTTGTGTCTCATTAGCATTAAAATTCTGGAACCACCATAATAAAATTGATGAAACATAGACAGCTATAAAACCAATATGTCATCTGATGGTAGCTAAATTCTACATATGGGTGAGTGGCATTTTGACTCTGGATGTAGTCAGATCCAGCTCTGAGAATACTTGGTTTGAATCCCCTCAGACAATGGAGAACCTCAGTTTTAGAACCTCAACATTTTTGAGTAGGCATCACTTTACACTCACTTCTAGGCATCGTATTTACCAAGGAATTTGGATATCTAAATTCTCCTGGGTTTCAGTGGGAGTTAAGATACATAAGATTAAGACAGATAAAATAGTTAAGTTAAAAGATAACATGAACTGAACCAAAGCTTATTAAATAAAAGGCCATTTTAAACATTGTCACTACCAGGTTGTCTTCTTTTTTCTATTCCAGCAGTTAAATTTTAAACACAGAGTAAACCTACCTGAAATATTAAAAGAAATATTAAAATGCTAGCTACTGGATAGGCATTCTGGTTGTTCACAGAATCTCAACATTCTCTATGTTTTTTGATGCTATTAGTATATATAAGATTTTTTGTAATACTGCTAGTTCACTCTTGATAGTGGCAACAAAGTTTATCAATTATGAATTCACAATTTCAGTTGTCATGTGTAATTCAGTAAAGAAAAATTCATTGCTTTAAAGGCATTTTTAAAATTCTCATTGCAATTAATTGAAAACTAGGTCAACAGCCACTCCAGACAGACAGTGATATCAAATGTGGGGAAATGTTACACAGAAATAATTAAGCACTTGCTGTATTAAATGGTGATAACATTCTTTCAACATTAAGCACTGACATATAAATTTGAGAGCAGGTTCTTTTGCTTCATGTTATATGCAGTTTCAGGACTGCAACACAGTGATAATCTCATTTTTCTTTTTGCCTCAGTAATTGCTATGTGATAAACGTGCACAAGATAAACATGCACACATTCCACATCATAATGAGTGGACTTATATATAGAAACTAGCAATTACATTTTCCTCTTTTTATGTTGTTTTTTTGTTACCTTAATTGGTAGTTAATTTATGCACCTGATTTTTCAGGTGCTTGTACATAGTCATTAAAAATGACCTCCAAGAAAAGCAGGAATGCTGAAAAATGAGGCAGGATGGCAGGCTGGCTGTTACTAAGTATGGCCCTTTTCTGTGTCAGGAAATGCTCTTGTAGATACAGTAATTATACATGATGGAAACTTTCATAAACTTTTCAAATTCAGCAGTATTAAAATGTTAGTAAGAGACCTCTTACCATTTCTCTTCCAAATCCCTGTTTAGCACTTTGTTACAAAATTCACTGTAAGCTGAAATCTGATGTTTATCATAATCATATGAAATATTAAAATTTTGTATTGTTTTGTTATATAAAATCTGCCTTTTTTTCTCTCAGAATATGAAGAAATTGTTTATTATGCTCTAGTTTGAAAAATGAAGCAAGAAAATGAAAAAATAAATTTGTTTTTGTCAACGCCGAATGAGTGGACTAAAAATTTAGTTTTAACATTAAACTGTGAGACTGCATAAAATAATCACAGGACATGTACAATGACATCAGCTCTAACACAAATGTCCTTAAAGCTGGCAAGTTGTGAAACATGGGCTGCCTTCTATTAATAAACACCTGAGAGTGGGGAGCAGTGCATAAATGTAGGTATTCATTTTATGGAATAAATTTATTGATAATATTTGAGATTCAGAAATACCAGTGTACATATAATCCACAATGGCTTTATAGATAGGAATCCAAAGACTACATGTATTGTCTCTAGGGACTAGGTCTGCCTCCCAGTACTTTCACAGAAGCATTAACCTTTTCATCTGCATCTGGTGTCAGGGAAAACCACTTTCCTCCTCAGTAGCCCCACTAAAATTACAAAAGTGCTCTAAAAGAATTTTCACCTGCATACTTTGGTCAAGTCAGTATAATGGCTTGACCAAATTCAGGATTGTGAAAGTCTTAAATGACCTCCTGTCATTGATCCACTGTTGCTTTACCTCTGGTCCACTTTGGAATACACTTGTCAAGTCAAGGATGTCTCTGGAGGTAGATTCAGTGCTCAGTAGAACACCAACAAGCACTTTTTGAGTTTTCCTCTCGCCATGCCTGAATTCCTCACTGCTAAAGGGAACCGAGGAACTGCTCAGTTCCTCGCTGAGCTCTGCAGTGCTAGGAAGACAAACTTTCAAAGCTATGTAATATCCTATACTCTACTGTGCTGTGTTAAAGGTCTTTAAAATAACTTAAAAACCCCATTAATTCCAACAGGATGATTTCTTAGGTATCCTAAAGTTTAGTATCCTGCTATATGAACTGATGCAAGAATGTAAAGTTGGTGGACTGATGTCAGTCTGAATGTTTGAGATAACATCTGAGTAACAACTAATAACCAGTCCACTCTATTGTGTTTTACCTGTCTTTTTCTAAGCTTACCTAACCTTCATAACTCAAACAGAAATGCTGAACATTTTGATTGGGGTCCACGTTTTCCTCAGTACTTGTATGGTGACTAATACAATGGACTATAATCAAGGCTTTATTGAAAACTAAATATTAAATAGCAATAGAAACTCAAATAATACCAACATCTCTCTAGAGCATTGATTGCCTTATACCTTTCATAAGAGAATTTTAAAAGCAAAATAAAAGGTGGATTGATTGTACTTCAAATCTGGAATGGCACTAGGTATTGTACAAGCATGGTAAAATTTTCTCAAAAGGAAAATGCGCACTAATAAGTAAAGTCCACTCTGTTCTGCTTCCTTTTTCATTATAGCTGATGTTTCATTTTAACATGTACATTTGAAACTCACTTTGTGTTTTAATGGAATGCTCTGGGCCAAATAGATCCCCGGTGTAACATTGCTTGTGCATGTCAGACAACTATTACAATTTCTAATGGCATGAGTTTGGGGTGGCTGCATTATTCATGTGGGGTATATTGATAAAAAGGTCACACAGGTCAATGCATGAATTTAAATTACTTCTACAGGTCAGAAATGTATTCTTTACATACATTTAAAATGTGTGCTGATAGATTTAGCTTTTTTACTTGATGAGTACGGATATTATTTATTTTACTTTCTGTCTATGAGGTCAAATTTCATTAGCTACTATTTGCAGGCTCCAAATGAAATGAAGACTACAGTAAGCTTTAAACTAGAAAGTACCAAAACAAAATTCCAGTGTTGCAGCAGATTCCCATTCTCTTAAAGAGATTAAAAGATTAATGGAGAAGACTTGTAGAACAATTTCTGTATCCTGTGGCAATTCATTTAGCATATTCATTATGCTGGACATCATGTTCTGTTTGAGCATTTGCAAGAACTTGCTCTATTTTTTAGCAATAAAGCTCCTGAATTTTCTCCATTATGAAAATAACATTTGGTTCTACGGGGCTGTCTATAAGAAATACTTGAAAGAATTCATTATATTTCTACATCATTATAACAATATCCTGGAGTTACATTTTATGTGTTGTGGTGACTCTATGCCCTTTCTTCTTGCAGTTCCTGCAACAGGAGATGCAGCCGAAGGAAAATGACATCCTTTCTATATTGCTTGTACATTATTCCTGTTCCCCCTGGAGCTGTGGTTTCAGATGTGAACTGGAGGAACCCAAACAGGTCTTGTAATTTACACCAGGAGCTAGACCATTCTCAGGCAGCTCCAGCATTTAGTATGCAGAAACATGAAGTAGAAAATCAGTTTCACAAGCTATCACCTGATAGGAATAAATGCTCACTTTGAGTGGAGGGCCATGGACAATGTCCTTCATTTCACATGGCAACACCATGGCTTTGCCTTAACCAGGGACTGAGTGGCTCATTATAATGGGCCATGGCCAAGAGGACACTGCAATCAAGGCCTGAGCATAATGAGCCACCTGACACACAAGGAGGATCTGAGCCTTGGTGTGGACCATGGATCCAAACTGACAGGGAATGGTAGCTGACACTGCTGGGAGGGGGTCCTGTGATCTGATTGCATCAATATTTGGCTATAAAGACACTTGGTGCTAGAGGCTGGGGATGGACAGAATGTTATGTAGGCATCCAACAGAAGCAGAGTGCCTGAGGTGGAACTACTTATGAAGTGATGCTGAGCCTCTCCCCAAGAGCTTGACACAGATACTGGTCAGAGGGAGTGTCACAGTCCCTGGACTTCATTGTTCTGACTCACCAGGCTGGTAATTAGGGTCAGTCAGTAGTAGCATATGTGTCTGAATTTTTTATGATGCAGCTTTTTTGTTGCTCTACTTACATTGAACTTAGCAAAGTCATAATGTTTAGAGTGACATCATTCCATTCCTTTTTGCAGTGTTTGAGAATAGAACAGACAATTCAGGTTTTGATCACTTTTTAGAAGCCATTTACCAACATTTGCCTTCAATCTCTCCAACAGTATTTATGAAAAACTCCATTAGCCTACTGAACTGAGACATTTCCACATATTGGGAGCATCTTGTGCTCCCCATATGAGTCAGAAAATGAAGTCTTAAAAGATCCTAGTGACAGACATAAGGTTAGGGTTTAGAGAACTGGAGCAACTAGTGGTAAAAGTGTATTACCAAAGAGTGAATGTCACTTAGATACTACTTTGAAATTTGTCCTTGTTTTGAGCATATCCAAAAGTAACTAAGTTCTTTGTAAAACTTACAAAAAAAAAAAAAAAACCAGAATAAAAAACCCTGCTGATCTTGTTTTTCAAGAAATTATCCTGTGTTAATTATTGAACAGATGACTCACTATTTCCACAAGTTCCTGTAAACATGCACATATTTCATGAGATCCTGTGGGAGAGGAATATTTTAAAAGCATAAAGCCATAAACTTATAATTACCTCTGCACTTTGGCAATGTCTGACACATATGGGCCAAACATTCTTTTTTTAACCTGAAGATTTACATTCTTACTATGAAGATCAACTCATTTTTTATTTCATAGCATTGTGTTTTAACCATAATTTCTTTAGCTGTGCTTCATGTCATCCTATTAGTGTATGTTTGCAAACAGAGTAGGGCATACAGAAAGCAATTTGTTAATCAAATCTCTTCTCACTCTTTTATTCTTTCCTCTAGTAATCCCTACATGTTCTTGGTATTAATCACAAAAAACTTAAGAGTTGTGCTGTCAAAAATTCAACTAAAGAATTCAGTATGACCTTTTACATCTAGACCCTGATTTAAGAGCCAACACAGCTAAAATCATAAGATAGTATGCTGCTGTAGCACATTAAAAGGTCAAATTTAAATGAGTTCAGGCTGACATACTGTTTTTTGTCTTAGGGAGGAATCAATTATGAACTTCAGTTAAATATATAACTCTCATGACATTTTCTCAAATGGTATATATTGATAAATTTAGGCCATAATTACACAAGTATCAAGAAATACTTAACATCTAAGTCTTAATTGGTCATACCAAAATCAAGAGGTATTTATTATTTGCAAAATTAAATATATGCATTGGTGTTTGGAGGACTGATATCTTCTACAGTAACATCTTGTACGTGTGCAACAGTTTGTTCCAGACTACTTACTGTGAAGGGAGATTCCTGTCCTCAGCAGAAAGGAACTTTTACCTTACACTGATTAGTTATGGTAGTTTTAACAGCTAAGACTGAAGGAATTAAGCAGTTTTAACAGCTAAGACTGAATAGGACTAGTAATTACCTTCAATCTCTCTGTCATGGACAAGGGCTGACTTGGAATGTTGAATTCAAAAACTCTTTCCTTCTTCTCCATTTCTTTGCATGAGGTATCTGTGTCAGCTGTCAGGGGTCCCCAGAGCAGGCGCCTGGCAGAGACTTATTATTATTTTCCTACCCCTGTTACAAAAGAATACATCTTTTGTGTTAAGGTCTTGCAATGAGATCCATTTTGCCCATAGAAGGTCACAACAAGGTCAGCATGTCCCTCTAAAAACTTCTCTTCATGAAGAAATTAGTCCCACATGCTTAAAGTCCCAAATTAAAAAATGTATCTCACTTGTCCTCAAACCACTGTATCCATATGATGCAGATGTGTGCACATGTGGGTGTATATATGAATCTGTACATACACATAGAGACCCACTGAGACCAAATGTAAGTAATATGGGTAGGGACTCTAACCACTGTTTCAGCTTGTTTATTCTGAACAGCTACATTGTGCTCTAGTGGACTTTTTTTCAGTGTTGGACTTTTGCCATTGACTTCAAAGGAATCAGATTCAGGCAGCTGGGAAAAAAAAGCAAATTTTGAAACCAATAAGATTTAAAAAGCCTGGCTTTGAAAGTCATGATATGGAGCTCAGAGTTTACTCTCCCCTATGTAGGAATAACCTGTAGGGGGGAGAATGGGACCTTTAGATAATTAACTATTCAGTAAGTCTTAAGCAGCTCAATAGTGCTTTTTATCTTCAAAGTGCTTTTTAAACATTAACTAAGTAATCCTCTCAATCCTCTGAAGAAAATAATTTGCTATTTATTATCCTGGTGAAGAATTCCTATAAATGAAAAGGAAATGCTGAAAATAGTACTTTTCATGCACATTTTTTTAAAGAAAAAAAAATCTCAGGCTCTGCATCTGCATTCCCGTGGTACTTACTCCATCTCAAGAGTTACTGCTCCAAAGTGAATGTAAAATCTATATGACTGACCATTGTCAGAGATGGAAAACTGACTGCAGAAAGTAGCTGCTTCTGAACTCTACTACTCTCCCAGACAATTGTACTCCTAAGCAAACTTTCACAGCACATTCTTCAAACAGCCTCCACTGTGATGAACTGCCCTGATTTGTGGAAAAATTATTTGACTGCAAATTCTCACAGTGGAAGAAATTTTCTGTAGAGAAATGTAAAGCAGTGCACCTGGGGAAAAAACCGAGATGCCTAGAAGAAAAATATTGCCAAAAAGGTGTAAGAATCCATGGTTGTGACACACAGTTCTATAAAAATATCAACTTGACAGCCAATATAACTAAGAAAGTAAAGCAAATGCCAATAATTATTAATAAATGTTCAGTGGGGTTTCCTTTTAAGCATATATTTCATTGCATGATTTCACCATTGCTGTATATTTACAATTACATACACAAATGACTGGAGAATAAGAATAATTTTATATAGGATTTCAGGATTTGGTATTGTTTCTTAAGAATGGAATTTGCACATTTCCCACATTGTCTTCCAAGCAAATGGTGTTTCTCCAACAACTGGAGTATCATGCATGCTTGAGCCTCTCAGATTTACAGTTGTATCAAAAAAACTGAGAAAGAAGATCAGCTTAGCTTGCATCACCCAAGAAGTATGTTTGTATAGGTGAACTTTGAATATTTCAAATTTGTAATATTTTTTCTATTTCTATGGCCACTATACATGTATGTGTTTTCAGGGTCTACACTCTAATATTACCTCATCACCACCCCCCACCCTCCCCCCCAATTAATTGAAACTGTCCATGGTACCAGTATTTTCTGTTATGTATACAGTTTTCCTTAATATTGTATCTTTTAATTAAACAATTATTTCTATTTCCACAAAAACATTTCCACCAAGATTTCTTTCCTCCAACATTTTAGTCTATGAACTCGTTTTGGTTAAAATGTCAAAACCAGTAGACACTTTAGTAAAAATGAAAAGCACACCACTATCTAAAATCCTGCAAAGTGAAAGCAGTTTCAATGTTAGAGGCAGGAAAATGATGTCTTCCTCCCCACTGAGGTTCAAGTGTTAGCCATTGTAAGTGGTAGCAAGCAGGATACTAATGAAGTGTTAGCCATTAAAAGGAAACCACAATGGCTCCAGCTCACATCTGAAGTTTATCTACAGTTTACTTTCTACTCGACAGTCAGTTTACAGCTAAATTTTCCTTCAAATCCAAAGATTCTAAAACAAGGACCAGAATAAATAATTTCTTATAAATGTTATTTCTCTCAGTCTGCTGGTCCAAATTCTACCCCAGAGCCAAGGTACAATAATGTTAAAGGTTTTGCTATTTGAAAGCCTTAGCTACTAAATTTTTCTTCCCTAATACACATTTAGAAATGTTTGCCAATTGATAGAAATGTTAGAAGTACATATAACCTAAAACCTCAGAGAACCAAGGCTTTGAAATTATTCAGCTGTAGAGAAGAGAATAAGTAGAATTGAATCTGCTACAATTTTAAATAATTGAGTTTTTAGTAAGAAAAAATAATCAAAAATTCGTCATGTCGTATACAATAATTAGATACTGGGGGAGAGGTATCTTTACTGTTGGAGACAGGAAATATTTTAATGTACTTGGGTTTGGGATATGCATGTCAGTTCATACCTTCTACATAAACTTCAAAGATTAATCCAATTAATGACATATCCTTTTCTAAAAGGCAGCGGGAAAAATAAGAGGACGACCCAAAAATCAAAAAGAGAAATATTAATTTATAGATAGTAGATATGCTTCATGTCAAAAAGTAAGTCATGCTGAACATTTTTTTAAATTCCCTTTTGAACAACTGTTTCACTCTCCAATCAAACTTCTGACACTGCCTGCTATTAAAGTTATGGAGCTGAATTAAAAGAATAAGAACTGAACTAGCTCAGTCATTCTTGGAAAATTCAACTACTGGCAACTAGAAGTCCCACTGTACTTCACAAAGTTCAGATTCTGACCAGAACAGAGACAACAAGTCCCCCCTTTTTAGGCAACCATCACAAAAAGAAGAAGGGTGCACAATTACTTTTGCTGTAGCATTGAGACTTGAGGCTTATCTCCAATAGAACCAACAGTAGTGTTTAAAAAGGACTTCCTCAACAATGGGACAACTGATTCACCATGTAACTAATCCATAAAAGACACTTGAGTATAATCTTCCATGAGCAGAGCTATAAAATATTCATGGGGTGCCTCTACACCCAGTGTGTAACCAGGATACTGTTTCTGGAGATGCCATTACAGAAATATGATATTCAAAATGTGAACATCTGGTAATCAAATGCATGGCAGTGTAGTACTTACATGAGAAACATGATTTATTCCCAGGAAAGAATATTAATTCTAAAGACAGGGCTTCCAGACTTTCTGGAAGACAAAAACATGAAAGAGACTGGGGGAAAAGTAGAGCTGTGTGTATCAGGAGAGAAATCAGATCTGAAAAATTGCTATAGTGAGCCTCGGAGAAATATAATGAATCAATCTGGGATTAAGCTACTAGATAGGAAAAAGAATGAGGACAGAAGCACAAGGGATGTTGTAGAGACCTCCAGGGCAAGAGGAGAGGTGAGAATAAAATTCTGCTTAAAGATGAGGCAAGAAAAAGAAGGTAAAAAAACCCCCACAAGACTATGTGAATTCATAATTCCAACCCTCTAATTACCAAAAACCTCAGAGACACAGAGGAGGAGAAATATAGAAATGAAGATGTAGTGAATGATTAGATCTGAATTAATTAGAGACACAAAAACATGGTGAGAGCAAAGATTCTACTGCGGAGCATATTTGTTTGGCATTAGATAGACATGAGGATGGCATTAACACTTTCAGAAAATTGAAATATTCTTAAAAAAAAATTCAATGTGAGGAGTTGATAGCTGTCTGTGTTTCAGCACAGTAATGCATGGGGAAAAAAAATCTTCAAAGGAAAACTGCTTTTACAATCTACTTACACAGAGCAGTTGAAAAAAAACAGGAAAAAAATGTGCTGAGTAATGGACACGAAAGACAGATTCTTCATCTCTGTAAAATAGTTCAGGTCCATTAACTTTTCCATATAGTTCAAGACAGGATGGATCCATTAGATCATCTATTCTGACCCTATATGTCATAGGTCATTAGATTTCATTTTCAGTTCTACTCAGCTTAGTAGTTTATATTAAATATCTTAGAGAAAAACATCTACTCTTGATTTGAAGGCAGAGAGATGGAGAGTCACATTGCCCTTGGCTTTTTGCTCTGAAGGTTAAATACTATTGCTGCAGCAAAATTGTGCCTTATTTCTCATTTGAATTTGTTTGGTTTCAACTTCCAGCCAGGAGTTTTTTTTTTTTTCTGCTACCTTAAATAATCTTTTAACATTTAGTATATTTTTTTGTACTTCTACATCATAATTAAGTCACTTCTTCTTTAGGAAGCCATACAGAACAAGTTCATCTTTGTAATGCCTCTCTAAAAGTCAACTTTCTCCAGCTTTAATAAATTCGCCTTTTTTTAACCCTTCTGTTTTTAGCAATCCACACCCCCAGTTATTGCACTGGTCAAAGTAAAGCTGACCTCTCTACCCATGTTCACTCACACTTTGGTATTAATAAAACACTGTAGGAGTAGGAGATTACACAAAGTCACTTCAGCTCTCTACAATGAAACTGTAATTTTTTTATCTTTCCTTGCAAATTCTACAGCCAATAGGACGAAAAACTCTTCTAAACTCATTACCAACTTCTCCTCTGGCTCCACCATTTCCTGTGTGGAAGGCTGTCTGAAAATTCTGGGAAACAGGATCTCTGTGCTGTTTGATAAGGCTTTTACCAAAAATTATGAACAATTTGTTTTCTCCTCCTTCTTGTCTCTCTTTGTTTGTGTTAGTAGTAATAGTTTCAGGAGAAAGGGTAAAAAAGTGCAACACAAGCCTTTGGTTACCTTCACATGCCTGCTCATTATTTACTTTGAAACTGGTGTCAATACCACCCTTGAACCAAGGCACTAATGATGCTTCAGCACTTAATATAAAATATTACAGTCCATCAGTGAAAGGTGGTCTTCCATAAAGAGAACTTGTAGAGCAGGCTCTGTATATGCTACTTATTTCTACTGATAATTTTTCCTAAGTCACTTCCAGTTCTGTTTTGCTAAATCACTTGTGAGTTATGAGTTAATTTGTAAATCACAGAAGTAATTGATACAGCATGAGTTATCTTTTTGTAAAGTGTTGTGTTAATATATTTTACTTGTCTCATTTGGATCTTTTCTAAGAAGAGGATATACATTTGTTTAGGACATACCAACTGCTATAGTTCTTGTAATGCATATTAAGGTGACAATAAGGTAGCTCCACTTAGAAGTATTTCTACCACTAACCATGACTGTGTAAATAAATATCACGCTCTTTTTTTTTTTTTTAACAATAAACTCTAAAAAAAATGTACATCAAGGAATCTCTCACTGAGCTGCAAAATAATTACTACCTTAGGCATTTCCCTAGGTGACCTCTTTTTATCATTTGAGGCTTTTGTCATCTAGGCTATTTTAATTCTTCTCAGAAAATTTGTTTCTCTCCTGTGCTGAACTAAATGGTGCCTGGAAAAGAATAAGGGAAAACTCAGCGCAGTCTGTGATATTTTTCTTTCTTTTTTGAATTCCTTGACTAATCAGAGGTATTTATTTATTTACTTAGAGACCTTAATAAATCTGACAAAAACTAGTAAGTTGCCATGTCATAAATTAAACAATAGGATGTTTATATGCCCTGCAACGAGCCTTTGGTCCTACCCAAGAAAAGATGAGTTTTCTAACAAATCAGTTACAGCTCTGAGACCAGATGGCTCAGCTTAAAACGTGTCTGTCCTTCCTGATCTTGGGTTAGTTTCTATAATCTCATTATTCAATTCAAGCAACCTTTGGGTGACCACAATTTCACAAAGCCAATGCAACACTGATAAGACTGATGAGAGTAAGGATATGTAAGCACTGGGCCTCTCTATTGGCCAACTTTTTCCCATTGCAGGATCCCTGCTCCCCTAGCCAGCCCACAATTCACAAGGGATGCAGAGCAATGCAGGTATTGGCAAAATAACCTGTCAGAGTTTTAAAGTCCTTTCAGTGATAACGATTGACTTCCAAACCCCCATAATGCCATCTATAAAACCCTATATAGTTGATCTAAACTGAGTGATAGTGAAAAGAAAATAGCATGTTGTTGAGGTAACTTCTGTTCAAATCAGATTATACAAATACTATTCCTTTAGGAATATTCTCTGTAAATCTCTCCAGTGAAGATGAGAGCAAGTAGTTTCATCCCCTTCATGAAAATAGAAAGCTCCCTTTTTTTGATAAGGTGATGTATTTTTCTGAGTGTTTTGGCCAGCTATGGTATAAAGCATCCAGAAAAAGGATAAAGACTAAAATTGTAGTAAAAATATTAAATGAAGGAATCTATTCTCAAATTGGTGAATAAATTGAAAATATTTTACAAAAAATAATATTTTTTAAATATTGAGAATAAAATAAGTGGTCTTATTATGAGTTGATGTTGCATCAGTTTATAATTTTATCATATTAAGGTGGTGACATAATTATTTTTTAATTTTTTACAAGCATGAAGTATTACTTAAAGACTGCAATTAATAATGGCACAGAGCAACATTATTCACCTGTAAAGTTCTCACTTCAATCTCTTGTCCTTGATCACAAAGCAAATCTTTGAAGTGTACTTAGACACCACTGACTTCTTTACACTGGAAAAAAAGCGTATTTTCTGAAACAACAAACCATTATTCCCTGGCACTCTACACCAAGCCATTTAAGATTTGCAAGATGTAAACTATGAGTTCTGGTTAATTCTTTTGCTATATAACTTTCTTGATCAACATTGCCTAGAGCAGTTAGCGAATTGTCTGCAATTCTGAAGGCAAAACACTAGAAATAAAAAGTTACTGAATTAGAAAATTGTTGGTTTCATACTGCCAGTATTCTTCCCAGTGAGCCCAGAAAAGGCCCCAAAGATGATCAGAGGGCTGAAACCCTGTCCTGTGAAAACAGCCTGGGAGAGCTGGGTCCCCTCAGCCTGGGAGAGGAGGCTGCAGGGAGATATGGAGCTCCTTCCAGTACTTTAAAGAAACCTACAAAAGAGCTGGAGGAAAACTGTAGTATGTAGCCATAGGGTAAGGGGAAATAGTTTTAAACTGAGAGAGGGAGATTGAAGTTATATCTAAGGAAGAAATCTTTTACTGTGAGGATGGTGAGGCACTGGCACAGGCTGCCCAGAGAAGCTGCGGGTGCCCCACTTCTGGAAGTGTTCTGGGTCAGCTTGGATGGGGGCTTTGGGCAACCTGGTCTAGTGGAAGCTGTCCCTACCCATGGCAGGGAATAGATAATCTTTAAGGTCCCACCCAAACCAAAGTTCTATTGACAGAGGGATGGAGAATTTTGAACTCCTCATCTTTCAACAAGGAGTTTACATTGCGCCTCTGGATATAGCGGCTTTCATTCATGGGGCAAAAGTCTACTTGTGCCATGTAATTTTGGAGCCAATTTTCATCACGCTCACTAACCTCTCTGCAAACAGAAAATTGTTCTTACAGGAATAATGGGAGGAAGAGGACATTTCTGTTGGAGTACTGTGAGGAACATGGGTTCATTGCTGGGTGAACTTGGTCTGAAGAATACAAAGCAGATTCACTACACTTCAGCAACTCACAACCATGCAAACTGTCTTGTTAACTATTCTGAGTTCTGTGGGTTGTTTCAGAGCCTGGATAAACTGTAGGCAAAATGGCAAGCATTTGACTTTCGAAATTCATTCTTTGCTCCTTTGCTTTTTCCTTGCCTTCCAGTTTGAATCATGAAGAGTCTGAGAGGATACAATCTATGGTTCATGGATGTTTTGAGTCTGTCTCATCATACAGAACATAAAATCTCATGTTAATCAGAAGAAAAGCACAAGCTTTTTTTAAAAAGATTGGAAAACACTATTTTTCTCTTAAAAATTTAGGTCAGATGTCACCTATATCTTTCCAGGTAATTAGCAAGGAGAAATAGCATTGAAAAAATAAGTAGGTAGGAGGTATTTCAGAGCATGCCTCTAAGGGATAGCAATAATTTAATAAGGGATAACTAGCATACTACAGCACAGGGAAAATTCTACCCAACTTGCTTTGTGGATATTATAGTGGAACTTACAATTTTTAACAGCAGATGACATTACTGATTTATATTTTTAGAAAGCCTTTGATGAAGTTCCTAATGACAAACTTCTACTAACTATAGAGTTCTACAGTCAGATAGTGAGAATCAGTTAGTATCTAATTAAAAAAATTTAGAACCCAGCTCTAATTAAAATAAATTTTAAAACCCAGCTCAGTGATCTAGCTCACTGGACACTGTTCTTGTTCCATTGAAGTCAATCTTCAAGACTTTTTTTTGCTTATTTTAACCAAACATAGATTAACAAAGGAATTTTCACCTAAATTTAGTCATCTTGAAATAGGTTGACTGAGCTTGCTGCTTATGATTCCTCTTTGGGTATTTAAGATGGAAGCACTGAACCTTCTGGCAGCTCCTCTTTTGCTCTAATAGTTACCAAGGGAATTTTGGTGACTAACATAGTGACAAATAACTTTTGCATGTCTGAATTAAATCTGCTGATGAATCCAGGCTTGAATGCCCTTTAGCAGTCATGGAGTCCAATGAATATCAATAATAATTATTCCTTCTGATTTTGGATTTAATTTACCTGTATAACTGTCAGAGTGGAAGATGCAGATAATGTAGTCATACAAAAGAGTTGGTGTACCGCAGAATGCAATTTAATTTGTGTTATTTAGGTCACCAAACAGTGTATTCTCCATCTATTGTAGGGGAGCATATTCCATAGTATTGGGGTATAATCTGAATATAAAGGAAGCAAGTGCATTAACTCTTTTGTCACACAATTAACTTTACTTTTTAAAGACCAATGCTTCTAGGGAGAAAATGTGCCATTTGTAGATGAGAGTAAATTACAGATTACAGAAAAAACTAAAGGCTGTGTCTTATTTATTTCAAATTTTTGAAAATACAGAATGACCCAGAATCTATAGGGAAATACCAGCAAAGGAAATTCTCAAATATATCTCATAATCATATATATTTCCATATATATAATGTCAAACAGTGATGCAAAAACTGACAGAACATCATCATGCCAATGATGTCCACCTAAAGCAGACCTTGTATATCTACTTAAGTAAATAAATAATCAGAACTTTGTGAAATCTCTTCTACCACTGGGTAGTTTCTACACTGGGTGTAGTTTCAAAATATATTGAAAAGCATCTAACTGAGTACTATCAACTAGTTTCCACCTTTTCCATCCATCATTTAATATTCAGATCCAGTCTATAAAATATGTGATCACATATGGAGTTACTCCATAATTTCAATATAAAAAAAGTACTAAAAAGGCCCCCAAAAGACTTGTTTTCCATGAGATCACTAAACTAAGGGAAGAGAAACCACAACAGCCCATTTTGAGAACATCCCACTGTTAGGCAGGTATAATAGCAACTATTACTCAGTCATAATATTCAGATACTCAGTGATTTGGGCATTTACATTTCTAGTGCTACCTGCCATTGTGTGCTGAGCACCTTTCAACTCTCACTGAAGCCAATGAGAGATGAAGAAACCCAGTACCACACAAGGTCAATTCCCCCTGAGCCATCAGCTGAGATCTGATACTTTACAAACAGCAGACATTCACAGACTGACAGGCTCTGGCTGCTCTAATTTCATAATGAGTTTTTCCTGAGTTAAGCATAAACAGGCTGAATTTCTGAGAACATCCTTTGAGATTCTGAGCACTTGCACTTCCTTTAAGCATAAGCCACTCTGAAATACAAACGAGAAATAGATATTGTCCAGTTACACCCTGAAACCATACTGTTTTAACAAATATGCAGAACTGAGTTCTAACAAAGAAGTATTTGTATGAAAATCCATGTGAACATAGATTTACACAGAGAGAGGAGAAGGTAACAAGAAATAATGGAGAAAAAAACCCCTGATTTTGACAAACCTTGTTAGCAAACTAATCACATGCTGTTACTTGCATCAAAATACCTCTGCAAGCTAATGAGATGCAGAATATTATTATACAACACCCCAAGACTGCTGGCAGCTTGCAAAATAAATTGAGACAGAGGTTTTGTCCCCAAGGAGTCTACAGTGTTAGCTTCAGGTATGACAGAGAGTAGCAAAATGACAGGGAAGAAAATTGGGAACAAAACTGATAAGTGTTACATAGTGTCATGGAGTGCATGTCATAATGATTGCTCCAGATATTTTAAATATAATCATTTCCTTTGTCCTCCATCTCTTTTAATGTTACCCATCTGCTTTGACACTTGGTGTGCAGACACATCTGGACTGGAAGGGTTTTTTCGTTACACGCACAAACACGTGGAGCCAATTGTTTAGCTCACAAAACACTCACTGGTTTTTGATGTACAGTTGTTTCTCCTTCAGAACTGGAGCTCTAACACAGCTGTTTCTGTTACTGCTATTGCAATCCCATTCAGCTTAACATCTACAGAAAATGAAAAGCCATATGAAAACTATACCTGCACTTAATGAAGTGCTAAACATGAAATTGTTCCAGAAAAAGATTAAGAAAATGTTCTTAATATGATATCTGCTTGAGACACTGGAAATTTCTATTTTCCTTTTACATATTTCCCTCCTTTAAAACATCTGTAACTTTTCCTTTACAGACTTGCTCTTTCTTTGAATAAAATGATATTTTTGCCTTTTAAATATTTTCATATTCCAAGTCTGCCTTTTTTTTTTTTGTTGTTCAGTGGCTAAATCATGCATAAAACCATTGTGTTTAAAGTGCATTATTCAAAGATATGACAGAAGTTACAGTCAGAAATCTCTTTGTATTTATAGCCTTATGTAGAAGGCTAAAGAGTACTCACCCTCATTCTATTTTTCTCTAGTCCAACTTTTATTTCTGTGTTTGAAATTGGTGGGATGACTGACAGATCAAATAAGCAATTACAAGCAAAAAATGGCAGCAATTGTGCTTATTTTGGAGAACAATTTTCTCATTGTTGTCTAACCAGTAAAAGAAAGAGATAGATATTCTTTGAGATAGCTTAAAAATGAAAGGCAGACAAAAAAGATAGCAGATCAATAGAGAAATAGAGACATTAACCAACAGATAATATGAGACCTTTGAGTGCTAAAAAGCTTCCAAAAATCCATTTTCAGGCAATGTACATAAAGAGCTAGATAAGGTAAAAACAAAAGATTGAAAAATACAAAATTAGAGATATTGTTAATTATAAAAGTATTTTGCATCACAAAGGGAAAGACACAGAAAATATTTCAAGTAAAATTCACAAACAAACTTATCTAAGAAAGGGAAAAGGGAGGGAAGTGTCTAAGTGGGAATGCCTGTTAATGAACTGGATGTTATGGTCTTCACACGTCAGTCAGGACCATCACAAAAATCTTTGTTCTTTAGAATTAAGCTGCTGACCTTGACTGACTCACAATCCATTTGGAATCCAGAAAAAACAGGACAATGACACAATGTCTTTCTCATTGCTCTGCTTTCTTCACCATTTTTTGTCTCTGAATAGATAGATTCTGGATGAGCATGGGCCTGTTCCTCAAACTGAAGAATAACAAAGGAGTGCCCAATGGAGGCAGGGACATGTGGCCTGGGAAGAGTGCTGGAATCTGGCTTGAATGTGTAGGAATAGGATTAGTAAAGATAAGGCAAAGATATAACAGGACTTGAAAAGGGATGTGAAGAATAACCAGGGACTCTGTAAGAACATAGGTTAGAAAACATCAAGAGACCTAACCTGCCAGCCCTTCCAGGAAAATTGCCTGGAGTGTACCACAGCTGCTTCCTGGCCCTTTTATGCAGAGTAGGTTCCCACAGAAAGTACTGGGAAAATAGACTGTGTGCTCTGAAATTACCCAAAGAAGCAGGTGATCTGTAATGGGCATCTGCATTGGCAGTGAAGTGCTGCTGAAACCAGCAGTTCCAACATTAACCCAGACACCTGGAGCTAGCACATATTATACACTCTGTTAGAAGAAAATATGTAGCCACAGTGAACAATCCATTTTGGAGAAAACTTTTATATGGATTTAAAAATGTGGATATGACTAACTTGCCTTCTTCAATAGCTGAATAGAGACTAGGCAGTTTAGCCAAAATTACTGGGTGAAAAAGTGATGACAAATTATAACAATTGCCTACAGATTACTTCTAAAAGAGTGAAAGCCTCTATTTTTATGGCAAAAGTTCTTCCTCCAAAATGTTGATCCAGTACAACAACGAAAGTCTACTTAGGCACTGCACTCTGAATAATAGGTAGGTAATTTGCAGTGAAACTCAGGCAATCACCTTCAGAAAGAAAATACAGACAGAAGGTACAACACACAAAAATAAGTCTTTGCTGTATTATTTAAGCCAGACTATAATTTTAAAAGGCCTGGTTTAATTCACTGATGAAATTGGGAAAGAATACTTGCAGAAAATAGACAATTTATGTATATCTGTATGTTCATGGACAAATAAATGCTGAGGATGTGCAAGATCTTGTAGCATAAATTTATAAATCATGGAATCAAGTCTGGTTGTTACACAACAGAGTACACCAGTGATTTCACAGTCTCCAACTTCTACTAAATCAAATGTTTCTTTTAAATGCTGTATTGGGAAAAATTTGAATAGTGAGTGGCAGAACTAGTCCAGTTTTGAGGCTTTTCTTTGCAGTAGCACTCTGGATCCTTGGCTAACAAGCTAATTTTTCAAAAGTTGTTGGGTGAATTCTGAAGACATGGAACATATGGTCACAAAATATTTGAATCCTACAGGACTTTGAGGGGGGGGGAGGGCAGGAAAATAACAGTTCTATTGAGCTTTGACGATCAAGACCATGATTTTGATTATACAAAGGGATAATGAGGGAAGTCCAGAATAGCACATGCCATTCCTTCCAATTTACTAGAATAATTTTTCTTGCTCTAAAGTGGAATACCATTCCATAAGTAGTACATAGTATATAGCAGAGAATTAATTTCATATAGAAATAAAACCTGGATTATTTGATTATTGATACAGTAGTAAGTGAAGCAGCAATTAAGTCTATATGATAAAACTCAATCACCAGAATTAAAAATTAGAGGTGGGTGAGCTGGGAATATACCTCACCTACAGCTCTCCTAACACTTCCTGTCATTTCAAGTTGAAAATAACCAAATGAATTTTCACAGGCAATTAGTTGCTAGAAATACCTGTGAAAGCAAGTATACTCCCAGTGTCTCCAAGTAATTTAGACCAGCAGGTGTTGAGGAAGTGGTACATCTTCCACAGCACACAAAAAATTTCCATGGTATGGTTAATAAGGCTAAAAGAAGGTAATTTCAGGAGGACATAAAGCCTATTGTTTCTCTCTCATATATAGCAAAGAAACAACCAAGTTCAAAACCTATCCCCACGGAAGCCATGGCACTCCCCAGGGACAAGCCCTTCTCAACCAGAAGACATTTCATAATGCAGCACCCAGTGCTGAGTAACCCATCAACACACACAGCTTCACTGCAAGACACATAAGTCATTTAACTACTCAGTTAATCATTCTGAATTCTAACTGATTCTTCTCAGTTTCCTTAAATGTAGAAAGTAAAATACATAGAATTTTTATCTGAAAATAAGAAGGTGGTATGAAATATGCATATGTAGGTTAATATATAGAAAACTTAGATAAGGACTGCTGTGATCTTGTGGTAGGTGCAATATCAGATTCATGAAAACAACTCAAGTTGCTTTCTTACATACTACGTATTTTTAAAATATACAAAAGAAGCATTTCAATGTGCTTCTACAAGATGTCTGCAATTTGGGGGTGACCAAAGTCAGTTGGAGTTCAGAACTTTGCCAGACATTTTTTCATATCTCATATTAAAGCATAGAGATTTTTTACAATCCATATTACCTCCAGGTATCTTGAATTTTTATCCTTAATTTCTTAAATTAAGTTTTACAAGGAAAAAAAAAAAAAAGCAAACAAAGTCTCATATTTCCATCCCTTCCTTCCCAAAGAAAACATGAAGGCAAACTTTGCTGTGCTGTGTCATTATGTCACCAAGAACAGTAACGTGAGAATTTGTTTCCTAAATACTTTTTCCTTTTAGTGTTTATACAAACTGAAATGCATCAGAATGAAGGAAACTAGCTCTAAATAAAGGAATAAAACAGGAAAGTAGAGGAGTTTTATTCTGTGGAGAATGGATTGCTATGGCAACAGGATTTAACTGTGCTTAATAAAGCACGGTTCATTTACAAAATTAAACAAGAATCCCATTCAATCTTTAAATGAGGAATAGCTTCTGATACTTTCTTCTAAACTTACTGCTTTTACACTTTTAAGTAATTTTTCTCCAAACAGAAATTTATTATTGACTTCTGCAAAATGAATCTAACATGTAACAAATATAACTTGATCTTTACTTCAGCTATACATTAAAATTCTGTTTCAAGAACCATAGAATATGTAGGAGATTTATTCTTACTTAGAACTGCTAAACATCTTCTGAAGTACAATCAGAAAATTCGAATCAATGTGCTCTTGAGGATTTCCCTCTGCACTGTAAGCACAGTTAAGTATTTGATTTCTTGGGTCAGAGATACATAAATTCAGTTCAGGGGGGACAAAGCAGAAGGAAGGTCCCTCTTAGGATTTGGTAATCCTGTTCTTCTCCTCTCTATGTTTCTGATGGTGAAACTTTGTCAGCTCAAACACACAGGAAGAACATGCTTTACAGAAGAAGATAAGAATTTTTTGATCAAATAAGGAACATATTTGAGAAGTGCCTGGATGGGATCCTGTGCCATGTGCCCTAGGATGAGCCTGCTTGAGCAGGGGCTTGGCCCAGGTCACCCACAGTGCTACCTTCCAACCTGACCCATTCTGTGTACAACAGCTCAAGAATTTCATCAGCTCCAAACACCATTAAAAGGATTTCTGATTTTTTTTTTTTTTGGTAGTTGTAGGACTCATTTAAAGTTGCCTTTTGCATAGAAATTATTAATTTAAATTCTATATTTTGTTACATGAATCACCTCTTGTTTAGCAGTGCCACAGCCTGGGTTTGGTAGAAATTTCTTGATATCTGATATTTGTGGTTGTTGGATTGGACCCCTAAAAATGTATCTTTAAAGGCACAAGATTAGTCAGGTTCTGGCATTGCAGTGAAGACAAATACAATTTTACATGGTATGTTGCCACCTATTCCATGACACGCAAAGAACAGCGAATTAGAGGGGACCAAACATCATGAAGAAGGCTGTAACAAGCTTGCTTTTCTGAAGTCAGAATCTGTCAGGCTTGTCTTTTTTTCAAGGAGAAATGCACTCTGAACTGATAATGTCCTAAAAACCATCCTACAGCCCTCACAATGCAATGATGGGTATACTAGAACAAGCTAAGGATGAAAAGGTGAAAAGAACAAAGTTATGTGATCCACCATTCTCAAATTTACAGTTAAAATTTTAGTAATAAGGCTCTAAGATATCCTTAGAAACCTCAGCCACAGAAGTACAAAGTCATAAGGTTTAGTTGCTTGGGGTTTTTTTATAATTACAGAATTCACAAAGCTATGAATATCAGCGAATTATTTTAGGTGACCTGGAGACATAGGCTGAGAACTTGATATTTAAAACGTTAGAATCCTATTTCTATACAATTTAATATAACCACTTATCAGCTGCACAAAGATTCCCACATCAAAGTATGACAGATACAATTAATTAATTTAATTCCAGCATTAAATGATTATGAATAATTAAAATGATTAATTTCAATAAATATCTCATCACACGATCTGTATAATTTCTGCTACTATCCATAATACCAAAAAAGATACTCTGATGGAATACTTGATTTGTAAGTCTTAGATTTAATCACAATTTATAGTCTGTTTGAATTTTTGTATGTGTACTATTCTAAGAGTATTGCTAAAAAGTATTTAAAACTTTTTTTAACATACACATTTTCTGTAATTCTTGAGGGAAACCTGCCATCATTTTGAGTGTAATGTAAATAAATCCAGGAATGCTGAGCAAGTATTTGGTTGAGGACAGAACATGGGATATGAAACCATTTTTCCTGAGTATTATTGACTTTTACTGAAGTAATAAATGTGGTTTCAAACAGTTATTTCTCAAAATTAGAGGATTTTCTTCCCCGCCCCTGTAATCAGATTCATCCTTTACCACTGAAATAGAAGAGTAACTATGTAAGTTTTATCTAAACTGGTAAAATTGAAAAAAAAATCCCTTTAATTGTTTAGCAATCTTCATTTTCAATGCCTAGTGGCAGTATATAGGAGTATGTGGAATACTAAAATTTAAAATTGGAAGTTTAAAGTGAGTAATGAAATATATTTGGAAATAGACCAAAAATTTTCTGATTCTTCCAGTTTTTCCTCCCTGTTTTGTATTCAATTTGAGCATTACATAAGCCTTGTCAACCTTTTTGCCTTAACTTTCCATCTATTCTTGACACAGTGCTTTGAATATTTTCTGAATATCAAGAGAACACTTTCTTTATAGCTGTGTTGTAAAACTAATTGTTCCCACAGGTTATCCCATTTATAAAAATAAGATAAACTGTCTAGATATACTCTATCATGCAAGAGAGTCTAGGGACCAGTCAGTCAAATTAGGAAACCAGTCTGGTTTTAAATTACAATAATTGAGAAGAATTGCTCTTTTGCTATAACTCCATTTTCTATTCTGACTTGCTTTATCAAGTTCCTCTTGACTATAGAAGAATTTGGATGAAGTGGAAGAATTGACAATCTAAACTTTTTTTTTAAACTCTCCTAAAATTTTTTTGCAAATATTACTTGAGTAACATTCCTATAGATTCAGTATTATTATTGGACATCTGGAGCCTGAGACATTGGTGTATAGAATTCCTAGACAATCTGTAGGTCAGTGCACTGAAAACCAGCTGAAAGTCTACTGTGAGTATTCCATGTGACTATTTCACTTACTAAGCCTATTTGGATTAAGAAATGAATGCAGTGAAATCTCAGAGTTAAGATTTTATGCTATGTGATTCATAGTAAAGCTCCACTGCAATTTCCTAAAAAGAGAAATCAATACTCCAGTGCACTGAATGAGTAAGTTAATGTTAATAAGCAACATTGCATTGCTTAATCACATCAAGTGTGCAGGTTAGGCTTGTGCAAAAATACTGGCCATTAGATGTCAGCTACTGAATAACTGTGTTCATCATAAAGAATTTAATTCCATTCTGAAATACTATAGTGCTCTCCCTTCTTTCCCTTGAGCAAGATAGAGTAAACTAATTACAATATGCTGCATTTGAGTATGAAGTTATATCCCTCTTAATTCATTTTTATGTGAAAGGAAACCTTTCCTGACAATTTATTTTCTAAGCTCTCTATTTCAAGCATTTGGTTTTACTGTAATTTAGAAAATTAGCTATCTGTACCAGTAAATTCCATGGAATTATTTCAAGAAAATGAAGTTTACAGTAGTTACTGCTGCTAGTACTTTTTCTATTGAATTACCTGGCAGGTGTCCAAAGGGCAGTAGAGGGTGATTAAAAGTAGAGAATAAATAACCACATAATGTATATGATTGAACATTTACCTGGTAAATTTTAAATATCTCCAAGAATGGTGTTTTCACAGTTTCTCCTGGCAACCCTCCAGATCTTAAATGTTGTGATTTTATTATTTTTCTTATATTCAGCTGTAATTTCCCTTGTAGTTTGCAATTGCTGCCTCTTGTCCTTTCAATCTGCAACTCTTAGAAGTGATTGAGGGTGGACAGTTGGCTCAGTACCTTTTGGTTTTTAGTGGTTTTCTTCTGCCTTCGTGGTCCTATGAATTTGTAGGTGTCTATTTTTGTATTCTTTTTCTTCCTTGAACATCAAAATATTTTTGTGAGACAAAGAGTAACCTTCATCCAGTTAAGTGGATTTGACCATTTCTACCATGCAGGTATGCAGTGGTAAGCCCATAACACATATACTGGCACTGAGTGATAAAACATGGAAATACCCCTATTTCTAGCAATTATTTCAGTCACCTATTGATTTAGAATTCAAATCCTTATTTCACAAGCCAAATTTCACAGGTTTCATTTAGGTTGCAGCTTCCCTTGGGTTCTCTGTTACTTGGGGCTTAAACCAAAAATACTCTCCCCTTCTTCCTTGTGTTTGCAACAGAAAGGGAATAGGAGCTTCAGCTTTATCTCTGAGAATAATGATGAAATTCAGGTAGACCAAATTGTGCATGTCTTAAAGAATGAGAAGATTCTCTGTCTCCTTGTCAAGTACTATTGTATTTTCTGGAATGTTGCCAGACAACATTTTGTTGCAGAAAAGTAATTCAAAATGTATGAAAAACTTTGCTATCCATGCCTACCTTCACACTCAATCTCTAGGTGCAGATGCAGAGCTACAAAAAGAAATCAAAATCCATTGCAAATCAAAGCAGCAAAGTTGCAAAACAAGTCTAAAAATACATCAGCTTTCAAGGTGAGTATGTAATTAAGTTCTTTATAAAAAGTATGTATACAGACAGATGTAAAAACAGCAGATATTTCTAAATCACTTTTCATGGAACTTATTATTTTGATCTTTCATGGTTTATTGATGCTTCATAGCAATCCATTGTTATATATGAAATTAGAATATATTATAACTATTTTTAACTACATCATGTAAATGTATTCCAAATTCCAGATGTGATTGTCAAACAAATTTGATTTGTACTGGTAACAGTGTGAACTGTCAGGGGAAAAAAAAAAGAAGTATTTCAAGAGAACAAGAAGAACCTGCAAAATCTGTAAACATCTTGAACTAATCTGTTTGTAATTCATATAAAAGTTGTGCTCAAATAAAATCAGAATTGCCTCTTTTCAGTCTTTCAGAACTGAGTCAAAATAGGGCAAAACTTTACCAGGCCTTTTTTTTTAGTATGTGCTTCGTGTGCCATAGAATTACATTTCAATTCCGAAACAGAAATTTGAGCACAAGGAGATGCAAAGAATTCTATTCCATTCTTTTCTTTTCCATCTTCTAGCATTTCATTATCTTGGAAGTCAAACGAACTTTATGAGTGAGATTGTGAGAACTCTTTAAGGTTCTGACAGTCCCTTGTTATCATCTTAAACATTGTTAGATTTTTCTGTCAAAAAATGTTATAAAACCCAGAGGGCTGGACTGAAATAATTTCATGGCATATATGTATCTCTCTAAAGACAAGCAAAATGCTCCTGAGGATGAAATTGAATGGAAACCTCTGGCACTGATAGGAAAATGGCAACCTAAAAGCAACCTAATGGCAACCTAATAAACTCTACCTAAGTGTTTCAAGATCCTATTCTTCCATAATACAGAATGTATTTTTGATTATCTGAATTAAAATTAATTGCAAAATCACTTCTAGACCAAAGTGCCAGCATTTTCTATCATTACCACTACAATGTATTCAGAACTTACATTGTAAAAAGAAAAATGGGATAGTTACAATGGCTCTAAAATGAACCATGAATCAAAGTTTGCCAAGTCTCTCTTTTTAAATCATACACCTCTTACCTATTTAAAAATCATATATCTCTTAGTGTGCCCTAAGAGAATAAGA
The DNA here is from genome assembly GCF_027477595.1 of Haemorhous mexicanus. Classification (NCBI taxonomy): domain Eukaryota; kingdom Metazoa; phylum Chordata; class Aves; order Passeriformes; family Fringillidae; genus Haemorhous; species Haemorhous mexicanus. The sequence goes on along the minus strand of NC_082347.1, from coordinate 27,665,756 downwards.
AAAAAAAGAAAAAAAAAAAGAATAAACTTTCAGTTAAGGAACTGGACAGTGAAACCAGCATATATAGCTGTTTAATTGGAAGTGTTTCAAAAAAAGGTTGAAAAAAAGTGCTATTTCTTTTTAACAGTAATACCTGTAGATCTGCTGATTTTGCACAAACTCAGTTCAGTGAAATAAAAAACAACAAAAACAAAACCACACATTTCTTCTATAACAGCAAAAAATTAACCATTTTCTGAATAGGACTTGTCAATTGTTTGTGATTCTTTATGTACACAACAAGTTCAAAAACTCTAACTCAAGGAAAAATACTTTAACAAACCATAATGCTTTTACCCACATACAAATTTGTAATGCATTTTAATAAGAATTCTCAATTGCTTTTGTTCTACATTCCACAAAGAAAAGTTTAAATTAATAGAATAAAAATTTGATTTTATTTTGGCTCTAGTTAGTACCTACCTCAGTAGTAACTTTGAGAATGACCTTGGGGAAACTTTTTAATCTCACTCAGCTCTGTCTGGGAAAATAATAGTTCCTCATGAGTGCTACAGATTGTAAATTAATTGAATTTCTGAGATGTTCTGATATAACAGTGGTATCAGCACAGCATACAAGAAATCATTGGAGAATAATTCTTCAAGAATCCTAGTACCACCTTTTTTCCAATATAGCCATGTCATAACAGGTCTCAACCACAATATAACTGGAGCACATCCTCTTTTCTGGCTTTCTGCCAGGAGTGGATTTCACCCTTGGTGAATTTTACTGCTTTTTTTCTTGCTAATAAATCCATAAGACAACAGCACTCCTAAAGAAAGGAAAACCACAACTTCTGCATCTTAATAGTGCATTCACTTGTAAATTACTAAGATGATATTTGAGGAAGATAAGAAAGAAGGATTATTGCCATCAGGCATCACCTGACACCTGTGTCCTGTAACATAGTTTCACATAAACATGTCCATAATCAATCCTGTAACTTTTAAAACTTCCTTTAAAAAAAAAAAAAACAACAAAACAACAAAACTCAAACCAAAACATAAAAACATCCCTCCAGATTTAAATACTTGGAGTGAAAATGGACCCACTATTTAGCTTTCCCAAAGTTCCCAGGAAAAATCTGAATATTTCCACATTTAGATTCTTATATATTTATCAGATAGATTAAAGAGCTCTTGGCCATCTGAAATTTTCTCTCCATGGAAATGTCAACAATTATATTAAATTGCTTCTTAGGGTTTTGTAGGGAATTTTAAAATAAAATAACTAGATAGGGCATCTTGTCTTTCATTCCCTGTCAGGTTTTCTGACCTTAAATCATTGTCGTGGCTCCTGCAGGAATGTCTTCCAATTTTTCAATATCTGTTTTAAAGCACAGAGGGCATAGATATAATGGTCTCATTAATGTGGTGTAATACAGCATCACTTATTTCACTTATTTGCCTACAATGAACCAAGGAACTCTGCTTACTACAGCATTCCTTTTGCAGATCTTATATTTCTGGCAGTGTTCTACGATGTCTGAATTCTTTTGGTTTCAGTACTTTCTCAGGAATAGGTCAGAACCAATAAGTAATTTACATTCTTCCTCATGCAGTAAAAAAAAATTGGTGTGGGGCACACTGGGGAGCGAGCAAACACTGCCTGGTGGGAAGAACATCAACCTGGAGGTTCACATTTTTGCTCCCATGTACCTTGGATATGTACCTTTAGGCTGAGATCCATAACATTATTTAGATGTTGAACCCCAGAGAAAACATGCTAATGAGATTTTTTTAACCTACATACTCCAGAGATGAAGGCTCTGAATTTTAGGGTTGCAATTCAAAATCATTTGTGAGACTTGTCACCCAGGACCCCAAGACACCATCTTGAGACACCATCCCTGTGTAACCCGATCATCCAGAACCCGATCCATCCTCTGAAAATGTTTTTTCACTGGCTACAGATTTCTGAATTCCTAAAACCACCACAACACACACAAACCTTCACATACACTGCTAAATTAAACTCATGAATGTATATTTTTTTCAGATGTTATATAGGAGATTTATTGTTCCACTTCTGCACATTATCAAAGAGTGGTTGCTGTCATGAGAGATCGAAGTAATAAATCAGAGTGATGCCATCAAGAATATACTGGAGAGAGACATTATATATTCTATTTAGTCCAAATTAGAACCTTTTAAAAAAGTTACTCTATGAAAACCTTTTAGATATTTTCAAAAAAATAACATAGCAAAAAGGGGTTATAAAAAACAGATCTCAAAGAATGGCTCATTCCTTAGGAATTTTTCAGAATAAAACTTTTTGTTATAAAAGCAATCAATAGTTCATACTTATTTAGCAGTAATTTTATTTCAATTTAGCAGTATTTATTCCAATCGGATATTTTGTTCCTTTGTATCACACAGACAGGAGGGTTTCCATGAATTGATTCCAGACAGAGCTTCAAAGTCCTTCATTTCCAATCTTACTACCACACTTGTGGGTCTTCTTCAAACCTTTCTAATATCATAACCTATAATATGATATTCTAACCCATAATATAATATAATATTCTAACATTACAACATTTTTCTCAAAGTAAGAGTCCCAAAAGGGATCTTAGTACTCTAGGAACTCTGTTGTCCTGTTCATACAGAGGCAGCATCCATCCTTCCACTGCATTTTGCTTTTATTCTGCTCTAGGCCTTAAGTCACATTGGCCCTTGTAATTTGCCATCAATACAAATGGTCAACAGATTTTCTACCCTGGCTCCAAAGTATTTTCAAAATCACTGATTTCCAGCACGCCATCTCCCATGTCAGAGGTAGAGCCAGAATTCCTAGTTTCTAGATGGCTTAACACTTGGACATAAGAAAGTCACGTTATTTCTTCTCTTGATGGACTGAGAAATACCATAGTTGGGGTTATTTTATAATAATAAAGATGCTTATTATAATTACTTAATGGAGACTCTTGATTTAAAACCAAGAACTGTATAAAGAAACTAAAAATTACCATGCTTACTTGCTTTGTTTTCTGAATATAAAACAATATAAAACAATTAAACAGAATCAAAGATTTTGCCACAAAGGGAGTATTTTGTGCATATCATACAATGGTTGAGCTAATGTTAAAGCAACCTGCTGAACAGTTCCCTTTTTTTCTTGTATAATTCATAATAAAGGCTAGTGACATTACATCCTTCAAAAGCCTGAGCAGTTTTAACAAATTGTGATAGGAACACTAAATCAATTCAATTCAATTTATTTAAACAAGATGAAAACCCTGAGGAGACCTTCATGCATTCATTCAAATGACAAGCTCCAATGTTAGGACCTAAAAATAAGCAGTAGGAAAAAACCCACACCCAAAGCAAACAACAAATGAAAGTAGCTTAAAAAAATATATCCAGTATGTGATTTATGTCCATTGTGGTATATCTAGGACCTTATGAAAATGCTAAGTCAAATGCAGGTCACTGAATACCAGTAAGTTACTAGTTAAATAAATTATAATTAGGACCATATCTCAGAAACTTGCAGTCTAACTTCCATGCAAGCCTGCATGCATGTTTCTATAAATGAGTCTATGAGTAAATGTAAAGTAACACAGGTAAAATCCTCATATCAGCATAATCAGTCCAGTCTATTCATGAGTCCTTGTGGAAATCACAAAGGTAGAAAACAAATCAAACAGAAATGGGGCATATTGTTTGAATCTTAAGTAAAATGACAAAAGTTACACTGTGTACATGATCACTGAAATGAATCCGCAGCAATGAAAAGCAGGAAACTAATCCTAAATGTCTTTCACATGAACATCATCTCTTACTAACACAGAGAAATAATCGTGTCTTATTCAAAAGTAATTGAGAAAGTAATTTAATAAATGCATTAAAAGCTAAAAAATTATGTCTATAAAAACAAATAAACAAAAATCCCTAAGCCCTTTAAAAAAAACACCATGTAAATGGCATATTTTGCAAAAAATACTTCAGAATTCAAACTCAAGATGAAATAGGAGCAACTCAATCAATTTAAAATCAATTTTTTAGGCAATCAATTGCAAAAGGCTCAAAATACATTTTACTTCAACTGGAAGGTCTGTGACAGATGGTCCACTCATGCAGATTGTAAAGTCATCTGTATAAAAGCAACTCTGGAACCTACAAGGAATCACAAGGGCCACTAATGTTTCTGAAGAGAGAAGAGTATCGTAATACACAAAACCCTCTAGGGCACCTTGTTAATTATTACAGGGTCACATTTCTGTGTAATATTTTGTTCTTTACTCTAGAGCTAATTTACAGTCATTTTGGTGTATGGTTCTGAAAGCCAAAGGCCAAAAAAGAAATTACATTAAAACTCGTGAAGGACAATTTGAGAGTTGTCATTAGTGGAAATTAGTTTGCCATAATTGGTGGATAACTAGAGACCAAGAGCTAGCTCCAATCAAGAAACAGCAGATCATGTGAACCTGAGGGCTAAGTTCCAGCCTACAAAAAAAGGGAAAAAAAAATCCCATTAATTTTGAAGGCAGTTGTGTCATTCATTCCTAGCCTACATTTGGTCTGTGGTTTGAAATATGAGATTTAAACCATATTACATCATTCAGACCTTTTATTTTAGGTCATGTGTTCTACGATTTCGGTCTACTTTTTTTTTCTTTTAATTTAAAACAAAGGGCAGTTTGATCACCTGGAGAATGGCTGCAGTTTTCCACTTTGAGAACAGGCAGAATCCGTTAATATCCTAATGACAAGAGGATGAGAAGGAATAACAAGATGTGAATATACTCCAAACATTCTTTGGGAGCATCAGAGCTCTGTTACTGATTCCACATTGTGTTGTAACCATTGAAAATAGTGTTCCTCTCCAAATAATGTGCACTCTCATGCCTTCAAACTGTACCAAAGAAAAGCATATAGGACATCCTATTTGTGCTGTTTACTACAACAGAATAAAGAAAAACATGTGCACAGGATGAAAGAAGTTTAGAATTTTCATGGTGGGACCGAAAAGGAAGAGGAAAATGACGTTAAAAACAAACACCAACCACATACTATCCTAGGAGTGAGCAATAAAAGAGGTGTTTGTTATCTCTTCCTGAAGTCATGGGGAGTTACAGACACTTTGCCCCTGTGAATGAGAGAACTACATTTTTAGCACCCAGCTGAGACCTTCACTGAATACTCTTTTCTTTCAGCCTCCTCGAACAGACAATAAATTTATTGTGAAAGTTGAGGGAAGCCATATCAATACAGAATTTAATTTGCAAATAAAATCTTTCTGAATATCAAATATGAGACCAAACCTTCCTTATTAAACTGAAAAGAATGCATCCTCCTCACTTACGTCACTAGGAGCAGTATCAGTCATGTAAATCTGTTTCTACTAACGTGTAACTTAATTTTTCTTCCAATTAGGTCACACAGTCCAACTTGTAAGACATGAAAAGATAGATGTGGTCCTCTTTTAACCCCCTTCTACTTATTCAATTTCCTGACTTTCAGCCCCAAATGGTTTTTCAAAAACAAGTTTGCTGCACACCAGGGACAACACCCAACAGAGTGTTATTCTTGATTCACAGTTATCTTTCACCAAAACTCCGATCATTTAGCCTATTTCTTTTATTCCCATATTGTCAAAATCAAACTGCACAAACATGGATTTTTGTAAAATAGAAAACAGAGGACTTGAATTTAGTTGTTAAATGATGATCATCACTCATTCTTTTAACTGATATTCACTGAGCTTTCTTTCTCAGTTATTATTTCTGGATTACAGTCTGCAAGACAGCACTGGACTAATAACCTAACAAGAATCATTCATACAGATCTGAATGCAAAAGAGGGACCTTGAAATATTTTTCTTTTCATACAAAAGCCGAGTTAGAAGTGACATTGTGTCAAGTTGCTTTGAACCAGTTGAATCTGACCCCCTCTGTTGTCAAGGTGACATTTGAATTGATGAAACTGCACTTTAAAGTGGAATGGGAGCCAAACAAGAAGCCTGTCAACTGAAAAGTATGAAGAATATTAGTTACTCATATTAAAGGTTAAATTAACTCTAAGTAATAAAATGAGTTGGACTGTTCTTTTTACCATGATCAAGAAAAACATATAAGAGTATGCCTCTCTGGTCTACTACTGTATTTCAGAAAACACTACAAAAATAGAAAGAAAAAGAGAACAATTTATTCTTTACTGCTCTTCTCTGACAAAAATAAGGAGCCAATAGCTTTTAGAAGCAACTTATTCTGTGCAAGTTCTCCTGAATTTTGAGAGCCATTAATACCAGCTATTTCCTTCATTTTTCTCAAAGGTTTTGGCAAAACCTGGAGTTCCTGCATAGTAATACCATTTACAGCTTATGGCTTGACAGGTTAAGAGCTTTGAAAAAGGCCAAAGTTATCTTTTATGTTATTTATAATAGTATTAGGTGTATTTTTAGCCAGACATTTTTTGCTTAGGGTTTTTTTTTCCTGCAGGATTAGAAGCAGTGACTAAAATGTACCATGATGAGAACATTTAAAGGTCATTGCTAAACACAATTTACTGCATCTAAAGAAAACTGTAACTGCCACATTATGGATAATTTAAGAAGAACATTTAGTAAACTATAATCAAAGACATTCTCCCATATTAATTCTTTAAAAAGTGAGTATCTGAACAGTTTCAAGAGTTACCAAGTGTACTCTCTGATAAATGATTTAATCAGGAAGATGAATACAGAAAATATTACGTGACACTTAAGTGTGGCCAAAGCCATAACTCTCCGCATATATATAAAGCAGTTTGCTGTTTATACTGGAGAAAGGAAAATCATTTGATCCCTCTTCTACTTCTTGAATTATATGCATTGTGCATGTGGTATGGAGGTGGAAAATAACAGGGTGTTTGCCTTGACAGAAGTTTCCATTGAAAGACTGTATATGGTTTAGAAAGTGAGATGCTGTCTATATGAAAAATTATGCACGGATTTCCAGGTAATAATAGTAATCAACGTTAAAATATAAAGATGGCTGCTAAGAATGAAGAAATTCACAACTCTAATTGGTAGCTGGGGGAGAAAAAGAAGTGCTTTTAAAAGAGTTGATCCACTTTTGAAATAAATTAGCTGCCCCTTAAGAAATTGCTGGAAAAGAAAGTTTGAAAAGCTTGTAGGTTTATTTATAAATCTCAGAATAAACTCAGGATGTGGCTGACTTACACTGGAAAGCCTTCTTGCCTTACAACTTCTTGCTAATTAAAATAGTAACAGACATGAAGGGTTAAACAGAAGGAAAATTATCTACTTAAATACGGCAGGGATCTAACCTAGATGGAAAATGTGTGCATTCCCTCTGGGCTCCTTTCATGCCCTTGGGATGCCAAGCTAATACGATCCCATGACCAAAGATGCCATATCCCCAGAGCTGGAGCACAGTACAAAAGCATATTCACACAGACTCAAATCTCAAAGACCTCTCTTCTGTATTCAAAATTTAATACTAATGAAGCACATCTGGCAATTGTTTAAAGTCAACTGGTATAAGTTACAAATGGGATTTAAGACAAACATATGAGATAGGGCAGATTAATCTTTAGCATCTAAAAAACTTGGAGTTATGTGTGAAATGTTTTTCAGTGCAACTCTTGACAGATGGAATCCAGGGGTTGAAGTATAATTTTAAAAATGTTTGCAGAGCTCCTTCAACCATACTGGAGTTTTGCTGAAGTGCTTCAAACAATTTTTCATAGTTTTAAAAAGAGAGAAGTAGATAAATGACTCTATTGATGACTCTTCAATCTGCTGCTTACGAAGGTGTAGTCCATTACATTTGTGCTTCTCTCCAAAGGATGTCCATGAAATAATTATAATAGAGGTAGGTTTTATTGTTAAAACAATGCAGATGAACTTTTGTAGGTATTGAAAAGCTCAGTATATTTCAACGAGGTCCGAATTTTTTCATCTCAGTTCATGATCACTATATGGTCTTAATATCTCTATAACCAGAGATGTGTAGCCCTTGAAAGTAGGGTCTCTTCTAAAAGTGAGTGGAGAGCTTGCAGGACCACCTTGCAACCTCAAGTATGTGCCTTCAAGTCACCAAAAGAAATTACAGCAGGAGTCATAACATCTTTTCTCTTCATGGCAATCATCCCCTATTTTCCTGCCACTGCAGATCACGTGCATTTTCTACTAGCACTAAAAGCTACAGCCATTCCTATAGACATCACACCCACTGCACACACAAAGTACATGCAACCCAGTGATTCCCAGGACCACTTTTAATGATTGCATTAAGATCAAAGCACTCTCCCCTGTCAAGTTCCAAACTGATTCCTGTCTTTGTCTGAAAGGCCAGCAGTGGGGCAGGGATGAGGCCACATAAAGGCCATGCAAACTCTTACAGCTGAAGGTCTCTGCTCCTGACTGACATTTATCCCCACCAAACCCTTATTGGCTCATACAGCAAAGGTCACTCATTTCTGATCTTTTCATTAATTTTACTGTCTTCCTCATAATCCCTACCCTTCTTTTTCTTTGCAGGAGAAATTTGTGACTGGTAAAGCATATAGAACTCTGGCCTCACTGAAAGTCTATCCAAACAGCACTAGATCTAGTCAAGACACAAAGGAGACCTCCTGAAAGAACCTCTGCATCTTGCATGAAAACCTGATGGCTGTCCAAAAGATGTCAGAGACAATAACAAAATATTAATCAATTAAAAAGAGGCCAGTGTGCTACTGAGCTTGTTTTATAAAAACTCAACAAAAATAAATTCAAAACTTAATCAGTTATTCTGTGCCATTTGAGTATTATAGATTGTGATAAAAGCAATTAAACTTACATTACATCCTAGTTTTATGTAGATATCTATTTAGTTAGTTCTTTCTATTCTGTCTGCTTTAAAGGATTGCTGAAATTCATTAAAATTTTCTTAAGAGGCTACTAATTTCTGATGCAAAGGAAGTGAGAGAAGTTTATAAGCAGTCTGAAATATAGCAAGTGCTTTACACATTGCAGAGAATGGGTTTCAATCCAGGTTGTTAAATTCCCTAACAACCTGAATGCTTTAGTAGTTCACTGAATATTTTTCTTCAAGCTCATTGTACAAGCTCTGTCTGCACTTCCTTCTCTTCTGTGCTTAGTATAAATTTTTAATAGTTCCAGTGAAACACCCAGAATACAATCAGGCACCCTTCTGCTTCACCATCTAAACTGACAATTTTCAGAGCAGCTCTCAACCCAGGTATTACATTGACATGCCTGAAGTTATACAGTGTGAATACTCACTTCAGCATTTGCTTTCTGCACTGTACATTGGAAGCAAGGACTGTAAATAAGCACACAGAATGTACTATTTGTTCTTAATTGCCTCTCTGTTAAAGAAACAAAAAAAATTATTCAAGGAGCAAAAAAGCAGTGTGTAAATCAGCCAAAATACATTACAAACACTCAAAGTTACCACCCAACCAGTGTCCAAAACCTGTTCAACCCCACTGCTCCTATTTTCTGAACAGATATTCTACCAGACCACAGCCAATCACATAAATTACAATAAAGGAATACTTAATTGAGAAAATGGAATGCTTTTACAAGATTTATCACCTTAATAAATAAATTTTATTTGCCTCAGTTACTCTGACTGGACAATCAGTACCTGGAGACAGTTCATGTTACTTAGAAAATAAAGTTATTTTGCAACTGGATTGTGCATTGCCTAATTTCACATGAAGTATGAAATAAATTTTTTATGGTATTGGGAAATAATTATTTAGTACTTGTGCAATGCAAAATAAAAAAATCCCCACACACCATACAATGGTATGTGTACATTTACAGATCTAAAGTGTGTTTAAAATGTAGTAGCACGCAGAATATAACAAAATATGAACAGAAAAAAATTTCAAATAAATCTGCCATACCAAACACATCTCTATTAAAACATAATTCTCATTGAGGATGTTGAAATTATGAATTATTAAAAGCTACCCAAAAAGCATCCACCAAATGCACAGTATGACTGAGACCATCACTCAAAGTCAAAGCACAAAAAAATCTTAGAAATAAATACATTCAGACACTACACTTGAAGAAACCTACCCTACCCCTATGGATTGCTGGCATGAGTGAACCATTGAACAAGGTTTTAAAGAATTACAAATAGCATTAAATTGCTTTTATCCAAGCATGTTGTTAAAAGTAATATTGAATGAAAGTAAAACACAGGAACATAAAATCCAGAAACAGATTAATTGGGACATTTGATGAATTACATATTGCTTTTAGCCACATAAGACTCCTGCACCACCATCAAAACTGGTTTTTCACCCAAGCAGTCTGTGTCCACATCAAATAAAAGAGAAGATAGGAGTATCTGCCAAAGAAGGAAAGAACTATTAAAAAAAGAAACCACACACCACAAAAAACACTTTGACATTGTGGTGGAACAGGAAAGAAAACACTCAGTAAGCTCAGGAATATCTAATGCAACCATGAATAGAACAACAGGAAAAAACTAGATGCCAACTGTTCTGTCAAGCTTTGACTGTTTTGCTAGATTAGACAAATAGGTATCTTAAAAGTGAATGAAAACCCAATAAATAAATAGTGAAAGCTCATGCAGTTCACATCCTTTTAGATGGTTCTTGTTTCTGTCAGGAAAATTCAGAGAAGCACCATTAACAGCATTATCTGAACACTGTAAGCAAGGAAAGGTGCTTCTTTATTAAAAAAGAAAAAAAATTAGAAATGTGTTGTGGTGCTGGAGTATTGTTCTGATCTTCTGGGATCCCAAGCAGACCTCCAGAAGTTTAGAACTGTCTGCAGTAGATGGAACAATTTGCACAATACATCAGGTAAATGCAGTGCTTTTAAAAAATCTTTTTATTATTTAAATGTACTCTAATAATTTGAATGTACTCTGGCTTCCTTTATCCCCTCCCCTTGAATAATTTTCCCATTTATAGATTATTTCCTGGATAGATTGATGTTGGGCATTTTAAAGAATATTTTTCTTCCTTACTTCTCTGAAAATGTAGGACTTTCCAATACATAAAGTTATTGTCAGAGAAACTGTCATACATCTTTATGAGCACAGGCTCATTCTCAAAAAATATCATATTATCAATTCAAAAATTATTAAGAGTCAGGCACTTGGATTTAATTTGACTAACTACACTTTTAAATGTGTTTTTTTGCTCCTGACTGTCTAGTGAATGGCTGATTTAAGAAGCCTGGAAGGGAAATAACCTCACCAAGATTCAGCCCCATCTGTGGGTATTGGCTCTGAACTGGAAACCAATGTCAAGCTTTGCAGCAATGTGGAGTGGAAAATCACATGAGAGAGGTATTATATTCTCCACCTTACAAACATCAAGGTTGTTAGAGCTATATAGAGCTCAGGTTTTCAGAAATAATACATGATTTTATGCTAGAGAAAAGAAGATAAACAGTCCATTATTTTAGAAGATACAGAATAGCTTCAGAATATATTTCTTACATCCACCAGATGAAAAATACATTATTTGTATCCTAATAATACTGGGTTTATTTAGTATGTCTCTATTGGGATTTTGGTAACTCATAAAACTAATTTAAAGTAATTTCTGAGCAAATATTTTTAGCTTAGAATAACCATATTCTGCAAATATTTTTTAAATGTTTGGGGTTTGTTTGTTTGCTGGTGTTCTTATTTCTTGCAGTTTACAGGAAAAAAGTTATTAGCTGTTAAAAAAATTACTACAGTTCCTTCTGAAAGGTACACGGTATATTATCCTCTTTCATCTTAGGTTATTGACCATTTATCTGCTATTTAATCCTCATATTTGTGCTTTGTTGTGCTGAATTTAAGTGCAATTTAGTCATTTTGATTTCTGATTGGCCCTGGTGGAGTAAATGATAGGTTTCAAAACATAAGTAGAACAGTTACCCACACAGCTCTCTGCAAATTACTGCAGGAAAGGCTGGTGTTTCCATTTGCCTACTTTTCATAAAGGTTTTGGGAAAAAACAACCTCCTAACACAAAGATTTTTTGGTGTTATTGCATTTACACACATTTAATTACATAATTGCTTGGGTCTTCTAAATGAATGCTAATTTAATAGTGTAGGAAAAATAAATGGTATTGAGCCACAAGATGGTGAGAAGGCAATTTATAGAATTGCACAAAAGCACCTAAATCTGTGCTTCAGCTGGAGGGAACTTGCAAAGATTCCTGCTGAGTAGCAGAATAAAATTTACAAGATAGAAAGTTTGTTGTGTCCAAAATAGTCATAGAATTATTGCCATTTTATGAAAGAAAGTACCAAAAGGTGATAGAGGAGCAGAAGCAGACTGTGAAACACTATTTAGCTGTGACATTCATCCACACCTTCTCCAGGTTCCTGCACATTAATGACTCACAACTGCAGCCTAGGCAATTAGAGTCAATATGTTTCTTTACAATTAAAAATGAACATGACTGAGAAGTAGAATTAACATCAAAACATCCCCATGCTAATGATAGGTTTCTTCTGATCTACATTTTCCTTTCTGGATTTTCTTTGAGTTTCACTTTGGGTAAAACCAATGATGGAACAACGAGGTAATCACATCCTGACAAGATAATAAAGTCTGACTGATGAAGTCAGCTCTGAGGTAGATGTTTCAAATCAACACCAGCAGGTGAGCTAACAGGTAACAGTAACCTGTGTAAGAAAAGAAAATGTTTTGAGTGGTTTATGAATCTTGAGGACGGAATGTAAGTTATTCTAAAGATTTATTTTATGGTTGTTCTTAGTTATTGTAATTATACAAGACTGAGGATCAAAGCAATGCATGGAAAGTAGCAAATAAGCCTAAAATAGATCATAGCAGTCTAACACTGGCATGCAGTAACAGGTCTAGTAACAGCAATAGGTCCACAGGCTTAACTGTAACCTGAATTTCAAGGGTTCTCAGCTTCTGAGGGTTTACTCTGGTAACTTGGCTCCTCACTTTCCAGAACACATTCCATCCCCCATTTCCAGCCTTTCACCGGAATTATCCTTTTTCTAAAACTCAACTTTCCCATAAAACTAAGGTGTTTTAAAATAAGGTGGTTTTCTTCTTCTAGATCAAGAATAAATCTTCCAATTCATTATATCCTTTCCAGAATACTTGTCAAATGCTCAGACACTTTAGGCTCTGTATCTGTCATCTAATGCAAGAGACAGATGGTATGAAAATGAAAGCACAGTAGAGGTGAAGAGCCATAATAACACCAGTTAGCCATGGCATAGCATAGCAAGTAGTTGAATTTTAACATTTGTTCCACTTCTAACCTCTGCTAAACCTTCTTCAGGAATTATAAATGGGGCTGTGTGTTGTACACCATCTCCTGTGCAAGAAATTGAGGCTTTTCTGTGTGGTCCTTACTCCACCCTGATAGAAAACACACTCCCTATTATAATTGCATTTGGCAGAAAATAAATGACACAATATAATTTCACCTATAAATGTACTTTCTATAAGGCCTTTACTTTTTTTTACCCTCTTTCCACCAAAATGTTTATGCTTATTTTGTATAAGTTACAATGCCCTTTGTTTTCTTCAAAAGCAGAAATTTGCTACTATGGCAACAATACTTTCACTCATAACCTGAAAAGAGCAAATTCGCAATCAGGAATGAAAGGAAAAAAAAAGCCCTCAAATGTAAAAGATTTCACCCAAATTCCACTAGCAGTTTTTCCATAAACATTAGATTGTCAATTGCATTTTCTCAGCTTTTAGGTTCTACACAGGTGGGTGTGCAGTTCTCAGACACGTTTGCAGGGAGGTGTACAGAAGGAAGGCATCCAGTTGAAGTGAACCACTGACTCTCTCTACACTCAGAGTAAGACAGGCACCTCTGAATCCATTTCACCTGAGAAGTAGGTGAGATGAGTTACTCCTGGGATACCTATCTTTGCCTCTAGAAAAGAAGTATTAAGTATGTGACTTATAAAAAGCTACAGTAAGGCAATCCAAGCATCCCTCAGAACCCATCCTCAATAATCCCTGTCATTCACAAAGGATTCTTGGTGCTGTCAGAAATAACATACTTTTAAAGTTAAATGTTTATTCTGATCTCTCAGTATGCACAGTATATTTCCCCCTCATATTTCTAGTTAATTCTCCCTAAGCTATTTTTACCAAGTGTTCTTAAAGCAATTTGGTTTCTGCTTAGAGCAAGTGAATTGGAATGCCAACTAAAAACTATTGTTATGTATATCACAATTTGTCTTACCCCAAAAGAATCAAAATCTATGTTAAACTGATTATCTTCATGCATTCTTTTAGTGAGTGATTAACATACATTTTAGAGATTATTAAGATGAGATCCATTAAGATTGACATAACAGAAGTATGAATTTCAATGAAATATAATTTTTCCCCTTACTATTCACAATCTGTGACTTTTCATGATCATGGTCTTTTAAATTTCAAGAAAATAGACTGCAAAAACATTACATAAATAAGAATTAAAACAATGGTCCAAACAGAAAACTTTCTGGCTAACAAGATACAGCATATACACAAGAATCTGAGGGTAAGTGAAGGAGACAGGGCAAGGTCATCTGAGTTAACATAAAGTAGAATCTGATTTTAAAATACCCATCATTCTTACAAAATAGCAATGAATATAGGGCACTTCCTGGGTACAGAAAAAAATTATATGTAAAGACTGAAAAGTGTTTTAAACAGGTAAGTTGGTACTTTAACTAAAAGAGACAACATGAAGTATGCCTAATAATGAAAAATTAGGATCAATTTGCTGTAGACTGTAAAGTAAAACAGAACTTTTAACACTTAATGAATTTTCTGAGTAACACTGGCATATGATGTCTATGATAATGCTTATGTCAATTCATCTCCCCTCACTCAAGGACAGCCCTGGCAAAGACACTCTGTGTGTAAGAATAAGACACTGTGTGTCTGTGTGTACACACATATACATGCATATAGGGAGGAATAAGGCAGCAAACCACCTTTTGCCTCTAAACCCATGCCTTATAAATTGTAGAAATATTCACTTTTAGGGTATTGTTCTTCTACACACTCTGTTCTATATACATTTAGCCACTACTGGATAGTGAAAGAGTGAAAAAAATCATATTTAAACAAGTACAAACACAAAGGTTCAAAAAGAAAATTAAATTGGCCAAGTACTTTAGTGGAGTGCAAGGGTTAAAGTGGAAGCTTGCATGTAAGAATAAAACTGTAAATAGTGAATCCTTTGAAGCAGAAACCATTGTATTGTGAAACTGCTATGAGACACTAAAGAAAACACAACAAAGAAAAGAGCTCACATACATCACTAACTGAAATTAAGACCTGATACAGGTGAGGTATCCCGTCAGTCAAACAGTTAATACCAACCAAAGTGTATGAAAATGTGTAAAAACATGCAGACAAACAGTGGGAAGGAAACCTCAAGGGAACACACTGTGTCTAATATGATGGTACCTAGGTCCTGCAGAATTTTTGGACCCTGTGGAGACCAACAATGCACAACTATCATAACCACGTTTGGATTACAGACAGGGAATCAATCTTCCTCAGGACAGAACTGGAGAACCATGAAAAACAAGACTAAGTCAGCAACAATAAAAGAACTTGCTTACGGTTTGAGGAGCAACTATGAGAAAGTCCTACAGTTACTGTTTTTCTTGTCAACAAATGATGCCTCTGCCTCTTCCAAAGGCAGAAACACAGACTACTTTGGCTACTGCACAGCCAGAAGGGTAGAAAATGAGAAGTTCATCCTTTGCAGTCCTGAGACTTCAGCCCAGACACCCAAAGGTAAGAGTGACATCCTAGTTGGTCAATTTTAATGATTAATCCCTGCTGCAAAATTTAAAAAAATAAAATTCCACCAAATGGGTTACCTGACATTAAATCTTGATGTTAAAACCTAGACTCATAGCTTATCTGTCAAAAAATTTCAGTCAGTAGCCAGAAGACTAGAGTTTATCCCCAGGTAGGTCATGAGTCATTTTAGAGCTTTCTACCTCACATACACTCAGAATCAGAAAAAAACCCAGTACAGCAGAATTGCATAACTCTCATCCTAGATCAAGCAAATGCAGACTGATTCTGTTTCATTTTTCTGACTTCTCTTGATATGAGTGAATGCACAGAAGGAATCAAAAAGGGCTAGGGAGGAAAGCTTTGGAGAACCGAGGTTTTACAGTCTGAAGAAGAAAAGTCTAAAGGAAAATACAGTTGTTGCCCTCCAATATGTTAAGGGGAGGTGCAGGTAGGAGTGAAAGCAGCTCCCCTCAGAGATGCCCAGTGTGCAATATCTATCTATTTATCTATCTATCCATCTATCTATCCATCTATCTATCTGTCTGTCTTTAAGCACAGCGAAGTTTCCAAGAAAAGTTGTAGAATTCCCAGTTCCTGGAGATATTCTAAACTCAACCAGATAAGTGGCTGTGCAACGCAACATGACTTGTAATTTAGCCCTGCATTGTTCTGGGGTGGGTCTAGGTGACCTTCAATATATGTCACAACCCAAGGTTTTGTACAATTCTTAGTTAAGCAGACTTAGACTTCACTACTACTATCATCAAGTGTGAAAATACCCTCTGGGGGCTGAAGGGGTGACAGTATGGAAACAGTACCCTGACTGAAAAATGTATTTTGAATATTTCTGCAACTTCACCCGCTCTTAAAACCAATACCTTATTCTGAACTGTGTAATTTGCGGAATCTCTATCTAGATGATGGACTGCATTTTAAATGCAGTCCAATGACTAATACAGGGAGCACACTGTAGTTGTACTGGCTCCTAAGAGGGACAATACAATTTCTGGAAGCTTCCCAGTAGTGCAGTTTCTGAGAGGATGTGAGGACAGCTTCCACTTGATATTTGTGTCAGTGGAGGCCTTAGATCAGTGGGTGATAGCACCATTTATAATACCTGAAAAATTCCAGCTAGCACTGATCAGATGCTTTTTATGTTTTCTTCCCTACTATTTCTGATACAGGTAGTGAAAGTACCAGTACTACATAAGAGGAGAAAAGAACTGTAAAGTGAAAAGAGATTATTAGCCTGCTCCTTTTGCCACTAGCACACAGAGTGGGAAAATAAATGAGCTGACTATAGTCCTGGGAAACATGGAAAATGTGGCGGACAACTGACCTGAATATAATTCTACAGTAAATGCAAGACAGCCCTTAATACCATAAGCTTGTAGGCCAAATTCAGCAGGTCAGTGGTCAGTAGAAATTTCCTGCACAACTCTTGGCAGTACTCTCGGACCATGAGATGTATTAGTTATGAAGTGAACAAGTAGCAGTGTCAGTTTACTTCTGGAAGTAATATATAGTAAATATCAATAGAAGATAGAAAAGAAATAAAATGAAAAAATAAAGAACACTGGTGGAGATGCATGACATGGATAAAGCCATTGTATAAAACAAACTGGCAGCAGCTCTTTTCTGAATTTTGGAGAGTTGAAAGAAATCCCAGATTTATGAAAAGGTTGAGACATAGCTAAACAGAGCACTCAGAGCTAAACACAAAGTGTTACAAATCCAGGCCTCTTTAAAAAAATAGTAAAAATTGGGTCTGTCAGCTTTAGTGGGACAGAAGGAGCTTCAGAGCCCCCACTCACAAGCACTGGTAGCAAGGCTAATTGTCATGGCCCAACCAGGCACTGCATCAGAGCAAGCAATAAAGGCAATTCTCAAAGACAAGTGAGCTGCTGGGTTAACACAGTATTTGTTTGGAAAATGAGTTATCAGCCCTGCACAGCGTCCCTGAAAATCTCTGTAACAGTTCAGTAAGGTGCTGAGAATTTTCTATTATTCTGGAAAATTAAAGAAAAGTCTGACTTAATAATAATTCATAACTATTCAGGCTGGTTTTTTCTCATGTTCTTGAGTACCATGGATGTAAATTTGTATTTATACAGGCCTCTTAATTTATAAACTTGTATACAAAGCAGTAGAATTCTAATAACTGGGCTGAACCTTTCAGCAGCATAGAATCCAAACAGGTTTTTAATATCTTACATTTTATTTCTGCTTACAGAGATTTCAACTTTAAAGAGATTAGTAATAGATTTAAAGAAGCATTTTCCCTCTATTTACAATTATAGCCAATAAGATTTAAATTTTTAATGTTGCGAGTGTTTATTTATGTATTTCAAAATAACTCGGGAGCAGTTCTCACATCTCATCACAGCTCCTAATTATCTACACAGAGGAGAAAGAAGTAACAACATTCACTCCTTCCACTCCCCAGGCCATGCTACAGGAGCTGCAGAGTGAATAACAAAAGCAGAGGGCTGAGACCATGCATAGGAAAGTGCAATGAAACACAGCTAGTGAAAGGACGGGGATGGCTTATCTCATTGCAGCTGGAGTGCAAGTGTCCTGCCAGTCCCCCAGGTGTCCCCAGGTGATGCTCTCTGGCCTGCTGCCATTGCCTCCCTGAGGCAGCAGTGGCTGGTGCTTGAGCAGCACAAGCAGACAAAGAACCACATGGCCTCAGCTGGTGCCCAGCTCAGAATCCTGCAAAGGTCTCTCAGCTCCTGCTCCTGAGCAGAGTCAGTCTCTTAGACCAAAGTGCTACTACAGGCACCACAAGATAACAGCTCTAAAAATGGCACCTGATTTCCTTCAGAGAAGAGAACAGACCAGCCTGGAACCCCCACCACACTGAGCAAAAGGCAACGTGCACTGAAGCAAGGATTCTTCTTCACTCTAAGAAAAGATTTATTTTGGACTCTGGTTTTGGAGCCATCCACCACATTCTGGCATTCAGGGCAATCTTTAAAATGGAAATTACCGTTGTATTTCAGACAATATAATCATCTGACTCATCCTTCCTAGTTACAAATAAGTTTAAAGGCAGCAGTCACATTGTGGAAAGTAGGAATAAAAACTCTAGAATTACTCTACTGTAGACTGAGTGTAATGATGTCACCAAGTGAGCTTTAGGAAATTTTGGCTATATCTTTGCCCCTTCTGTTTTTTCTCTACTGTGGTAATTTTCTAGGGTTTGGATTTTAAAAAATAAACACATTTTTAAGGTTAATAATTTGGCTTTCTTCCTAATTTAAGTATCTAAAATATAATACCCTTGATTTTCTTAGCTTTTCTTTCTCAAAGCTGAATGTACATTTGGTACTTTAGACAGAGGGACAGCACAGTTAAATAGGGATGCAAGTTCATTGTTTTCCCTACTATTATTTGAGGACATTCATTACAAAGGTATGTCACATTAATGAACAGTGTGGTTCACACCACCTGCAAAGAAACATTATCAGCAACAGCAGCCCTGCAGGTCTCAAAATTTCTTGTCACTTTGGAATGTAGAATCAAATTAGCAAAGCTGTGCTCAAAGGATGAGATTCTGTAAGCTTTTAAACATCTCAGACAGAAATTCGATTAAGATTAATTCAAGCCAAGCAAGCAATTTTAGAGGCGTTGGAAGCAATTTCCTTTCACATCATGGTTGTGTGCTGCTGACATGAATGCCTGGAGAAAAATGTGCTAAGTTACCAGAAACAAGATCTTACTATGGAGCAGCAACTATGTCCTTGTAAGTTTAGCTTTAAAATATTAATACTGAGGTAACAAAACTTGTAAAGAAACACACAAAATATTCCCCATAAATCATAAATAAATTTACTCTAGTGACAGGGCATTTCAAAAACCACAATCACATTTTCAAGCTGGTTTGTGTCATCAGCTTCTAAAGGTGAGAGTCTTCAAAAGAATTTGCTGGATGAATAAGATTTAATCTAATGCCATTTTAGAAAAATGATAGCAGTGCTCATCAAATTATTAGTGCACTGGTAAAGCATTTTGAATCTAAATCCTTCACCACTTCCATTTATTTTATGATGTTGAAAAGGTTATCCTTCAAAAATTGTCAACCAATTCATATAAAAGATTTAATGTTTTAAGGATAGATAAGACGAAAACATGTCATTATATCTTTGAAAGAAGATTGATTCTAACAATGGTAAAATTATCATTTTTCAGAAGATGGAAAAAGAATACATGGTTTTCACTTCAGTCTCAATTCAACGTAGGCAGCCTAAAGCTGTGTTATTATTTCCAAGACGTGAAGAAATTCAAGGAAAAGAGACTCAAGTTTTTTCCTATTAAAATAATCTTGTGAATTTAAACCTAGGAATGCTTTTTAGCCTTTTCATTTTGTGCACACACACCCATCTGTTTGGGTTTTGTTTGGTTTAGGGGTTTTTTTTCAATAGAAAGGCAGAGTTCCACATGTCTAACTTAAAGGTACTGACAAGTTGTTCCATTTTCTTAGTCACCATTCAAAGAGCTTTTAAAAGTAGTGGGTGGAACAAAATAAAGGATGAATAATAAAAACCCAGCCTAACAGCCTGACAGTCATTCCTGTATAGACATTCCCATTCTTATGCAAAAGGGAACTTGCTTTCAAGCAAGGATAAATGACCATGAAAAGAAGAAATATACTGTAAGGAAATAAATACACAAAACTGAAAGACTGGAATTAATAACAAATATGTACAAGATTTTAAGAAAATGTTGAAATGCATACGAGTAGTCTACAAGTTGGTTTCCATCTATCCTTGCATAAGGATTGGCAAACATGAAACAGAGAAATGTTCTCTTTCACCTTCATACTGAAAGAATTCTAACAGTGTTTTCTAAGTGGCTACACAGGCAGGTAATGCAAGCTAAGTACACAGTTAAAGGACAAGCTGGGTCTTGGAGATTATTTGCTCCAGTGTGCAATGGTTAAAGAATTTTAAAACAATTTCTTAGCAAACTCAATTTACCATATTTGCCACAAGCAAAGGTTTATTACTGAGAGATGATGTCTCCATTCTGGATCAAGAGATCACACTCAGCTTCTTCATAGAAGCATAGAATCATTAGGTTGGAAAAGTTCTCTTAATCATGAATCCAGCAGTTAACCAGCATTGCCAAGTCCAACCTCCAACAACAAACCATTGCTCTAAGTTCCACATCTGCATGTATTTGAAATATAATCCCCTCCAGGGATGGTGACTCAACCACTTCCCTGGGCATGCTATTCACATGTTTGACAATCCTTTTGGCGAAGAAATCTTTTCTAACATCCAATCTAAGTTTCCCCTGGCACAACTTGAGGTCATTTCCTCTTGTCCTATCTCTGGTTAACTGGGGAGAGACCAATTCCCACCTCACTTCAGCCTTCTTTCAGGTAGTTGTAGAGGTCAATAAGATCTTCCCTGAGCCTCCTTCTTTCCAGGTTAAATACTCCCAACTCCTTCATCTGCTCCAGACCCTTAACCGTCTTTGTTGCGTTGATGAACTATGATTAGACAAAGGAGCTGTATTGAAATATGTGAATGACTAATCATGCTGTAACCATAATTTCCCAAAGGCTGTCAGTACTATCTAACAATCAGCCCGGTGCTTTACGACTTAGTATTAGTGATAAATTACTGTATATTGTCTACAACCCTTTGTCAGCATTTAGGAAATCAAATGCATTTTGAATTACCAGAGTTAACAGACAAATGTTCAAATGGCAGCCTCATTCTTGGTGACATGTAATTCAGATCCAATGTTATTCCTGCAATTAATGCTTTTTTCAAGCATGGGCATGGAACAATTTAGTTTTCAAAACACAGAAATCGATTAGTTCAAATTATGAGGTTTAAAATAAGAATAAGTGGATAAAATGAAATGGTTTTGTGCTATATTGCACTAAATTACTCAGTGAGTCCTCCTGGCTTCCATGGCATAGGAGGATTGTAGACAAAATGACCCTGAGCAGAAAACAAACAGTGTTTAGGCAGAGCCTGGAACATCATAGATTTACACACACACAAAATCAAACAGCCTCCTTCTATCAGGAGAGAAAAATTGAGATGATGAGAGCAACAAGCTTTGGATGTGAACACAGCTGAAACAAAGAGGACATGAATTATTGATTAATTTCAAAGACAAGTTCAGGCAGTGGCCAAAATGGGCAATGTTACATGCTGACCATTGACCATGGGCAATGTTACGTGCTGGTGACCAACAAATTTATGGGTGCAAGGAAAGAAGAAGCAGAGGGATTGAGTACCAGGAAAAATTCAGAGTTAAAAATAACTCAAATGAGTCAATTTATTGTTTGTATTCCCCTGAACAGAAACATACATCTTTATTTGATAAATAGTATTTGGTTGAAACCCAATTTTCTTTCCAATTTATGGGGGTTCTTATCACTGATTCGATATCCTTCACTTCCACAATGTTACATCTTCTTAAGCAGTGTTAGGAGTGGTTGCCAAGTCTACCTGTTCTAGGCTCTTTCCTATAAAGTATTTTTTCCTTTAATTTCTACAGAATGAAGTAAAATAATAAGAAAAAATATAAGCAGGAACAGGGAATGGAAGTAAAACCATGAAGTGCACAGTCCTAACTAAATAAGACCAAGAATTAACTAGACCCTTCCTCAAACACTTGAAGGTTGTGAACACCTAACAATGAAATTCAATGGTGAGAGAAATAATATTCTGGAGGAAGCTCTGATAACTTCTTGTGGTAATACTGATCAATACCATAGGAAATACATTTGCTTTATACTCAGGAGAACAAGCAAAGTGTAAAGGAAAGTAAGTAGAGGATTTCCTGGTTCCAAATTTCTATGTGTTCTCTTTTCTAAATTCTCTACACTTCCCTGTGTGGAAGCTATTCCATTAATTTGGTCATCCTGCCTGTGTCACTCAGGACCTTTTCCAGGTCTACTAGATTGCTTTTGAAAGAAGAGCAGAACACATCATTACCAAGGTACAAAATGGATGTAGAGTGTAGCTCTTTCATGTTCTTTGTTTTGTTCCCTGCTTCTCCATTAATCTGACATATTCATGGACCTTCTACAATCCCCAGTTCTCCTGTGTAGTAATGGCCTGTTCAAAGCCCATTATTTTAAATGTGATATTAGGACTTTTCACTTTCTTGCATGATTTTACATTCATCTGGGTTGGATTTCATCATTTTGCTTTTCAGTCTTGTGTTTTGCTATAATCTTCTGAAGCTTCTTAATATTTCACCTTTTTTTTTTTAATACCATGAATAACCAGTAAACCAAAAAAAGAAACAAAATCTCTTCAAAAAGCAATTTGTGAACACTTCAGAAGAGCACAAACAAACTTTTGACAAATTCTGCTGGTGTCCTGCCCCTACTGTTAAAACATTTAATGCGAAATAACTTCAGTAATTCCTACCCTGCAGGTGAATTTTAGATGGACACAGACTGAAGTCCAAGCTAAAACTTAAAAGGAAGAAAATAAATTTTAAAGTCATCATATTTCTGTAACTCAAGTCAGATTTTTCATCAAATGCTGATTCACACTTGTCCTTTCATTCCTACTTTCAACAGAAAACACAGACAAGCTCAGAAAAACTTATCTGAATACACAGCTTGTGGAAAAGGGAAAAGACAGAATCCTGTACTCACTTGGCCACCTTTAGACCAAGATAGAGAAAACTTTATAGAGACAAATCCTTGACTAAAATTTACTCACAGAACAAGACTAGATGCCCCAAACCTCATCTGGTCTTTAGTATAATGTTTTCATCAAACGTACTGAGAAAGACCAAAAAAACGAGGAAAGTTTTTATTTATAACATACCACGTTAAACTTATCATACCACATTAAATTTTGTGAATCATGAGATGTCATAACAGTGCTTTGTAAGAAAGTAAAGATATAAAAATAGATCAGACTGTCCCAACATATTTCCTTTCAGTAAAAGTGTCTAGGACCAGAAGCAGCCCTGTAATCTTAAATTAACTTGCACGAATCAACACTCAAATAAATAAACATGTTTAGTTCAACAGGAAGATCCTCTCTAAGGAGTCCATTTTTACATAAATGTCAGATTTGATGTAAACCAGAACCTTAAAAAATGTTATTTTCTGGTCTCATTTTTCCAAGGCCTTCATATAGACTCAGTAGTGTGGAAAGTGACTGATACAAGATCTTGATGTGCCTTTGCCTTTCAAAACAAAAGAACAGCTCCGTGTGTGGAATAGCTGAAATTGTTGATTGAAACTTAGATAGAGAGTCATCTATGAGAAAAATGGTCTGTGATATGTGGCACAAATCTGTTTCTATTTGGAAACATGATGAGAAATCAACATGAACATCATTTTTCTAATCATACAAAATTGCCAGGTTGATTTTCAAGCCATTATCCCTGTAATCAGATAAAAAGTTTTCAACACCAAATTGTTTGCATTTGTGGTCCCTTGATCATAGTGTGTCTAGACTATTCTAACAATACATTCTGTTTAGAATAAATGCTTGTACCATCTGTACTGCGAATGAATAGGAAAAAATGGTTTGAGAACACTACCCCTCACAAGCTTCCACTGGCTGCATTCCTCCAAGAGCTCAGCTTTGCTATGAACACAGAGAAGCATTCCTCAGAAGTCAGTTTACTCACTCATTTGTATTCGAGGCACAGACTTTGCTCACCACTGAGGTAAGCAGTTTCTACTTTAATACAGGGAAAATATGTTCTTCAGCATAAAATAATTCAGACAAAGTGCACAAAGATGATTGCTTCATAGATCTTGAACTTGAAAATAAAATCTCCCTATTGCTCACATTCCTGAATACTTTTGTTAAACAATGCCACCAGTAGATTCTAATCCTAGCTTGGTTGAACCAAATATTTATTCAGTGGCCTGTGCATTGTTTGCTTTTATGCAAAAAATTATAAAAGAGATGGTAGGAAAAATTCTTGGAATGATCAGGTTTGTTTATAAATAATATTTGACATGGTCAGTGAATATATTACTAATTACAGGGGGGATGCGGGGGGAAGCAAAAACATCACAAGAAAAACCAATTCCCATTTTGCTCTTGTTTCAGAGACAGGAAGCAATTTAACATACAACTAAATGTAAGCCCTGTGTGAGTATAAACTTCTCTATCCATAGCAGCTTTCACTGTAGTAACTGCTCTGAGTGAATAATATAGATAAAAGGGATCATTGAGTAGAGTACATGAGCAAAAAAATAATGCAACTTACATCTAAATATATAAAAACTCAGATGTAAAATTCATTAAATTATAAACATATGTTTAAATGTAGTTTTAAGAAGTCAAGTATACTTATCTGCATTGCAGACTTTCACTATCAACTGCTTATCTCAGTTACAAGAACAAGCTAGAGATGGTGGTAGTGGTGGTAGCTGGTGATCAAGTAGCAAAGACATAGACTGGCCTGAGGAGCAAACTGTTTGGAAGCTGCTTCAAATGCTTTTTTCCCTGTCTTTGGTCAGCAAGAAAGAAACGAGTTTTGGCTAACATGCCATTTTTATCTCAGCCTCTTTCCCGGGTACCAATTGTCTCTTATCCCTAAAAAATTTAGAATTTTCCAGGTCTGTTTAGTACTACGAACCTCCTCCTGTAGATGTGTTCGAGAAACCACACTTGTGTGGCCTCTCTGGTCCTGGCCAATCAACTGGTAACCCAGTCTCACAGCAAATGAGCAGCTCCCTACCACATCAAAGCAGCAAAAACCCTAATGCATATGTCAGAACTGCTCTTGCTTGCTTTCCTCATAACAGCCTGTAAACACAGACAAATTAAAAAAGAAAACATGTAGCTGAGAGAAATATATTGTGAATTGCAGACATCATGAAACAGAGACATGTAAGAATTCAATTCTGCAGATCAAAGCTCACTCCTATCCTTTGTTCTTTACAAGTCAAAAATAAAAATTTAACATTCAGCTTTATTTTCAGCATAGCCTAAGACTAGGTAACAACTGATTTCTGCCATTAGAAATGAAACCTCATGAAAGCAAGAGGTGCCCCAGCAATTAGGATGCTCAAATATGATTCTGAATTCAAAGATGTTTTAACCCGTTAGATATTAAGTTGAAGTATTATAACACTCACATTGCAAATCTTACTGTTCTTTTTTAGAAGAGCCATGGGATTATACAGAAAAAAAGTCAAGAATCATATTTTGCAGATAATTTAATATACTGTGGTACAGAATGATATGCCATATATATATGATATAGAATATCCAGTGATAGGCAGAATATGAAATATTCTGTGCAGCTATGTTCTTACATCTAGAGACACAGCCATGACTGTTTAGGATTATCCTGCTTATGTTAAGCTCAGAATATGGAACACCAACAAAAATATGTTAGAGGCACATGTGAAGCACTTACAAAAACTGCAAAGTGTGAAAATCTCTAGCCACATACAAACCATAAATGTGTTACAGAAAATTGCAGCATTTGTCTTTCCAGCTTTCATTATCAAAGCTGTGATTTTCTCAGCATGTTCACTGGCAAACTGCACTGCTTTGAAACTAATAAAGTCAGTAACACTCTGCTATCCCTGGTATTACAGGAAGAATACTAAAATACTAACAGAGTAAACTCACACACATCTGTCCATGAGCGAGGGATTTCTGCCATTAGATTTGCCATTTCCAGGGAGAAGGCTTAATCTCTAGTAGCTATGAACAATATAGAACTTATATCTGCAAATTTCAAAAAACAAAATATCTCTAATGAAACATGTTTAGAAATGTTCTCGTTGACTTCAGCCAATGGTAGACATATTCACATGTTGTCAATATGAAATATTTACCAAGAATATGGAATATGCCATGTGTTGAGAAAATGAAGAGTCTTCACTGTACCACAAGCCAATTTATAGCCACACATCTAATTGCAAAGGAGATTTCTTATAACTACTTTTCACATAAAATATTTCCAAATACTGAGAGAACCTGCTGATATAATTCTTGTCTGCTTTTACTTTTAGAATAAAATTTCTATTTATGAATAAAAGCATTATTTGAGTATTCAAAGTTACAGACAAATACATTATATTTATTATTGCCCAAGCATTTCAGAAACAGGAATGTTCCTAATTACCCAGCATATGTAAAAAAGCAGAATACACCAAAATATAACACTTCCAGCTTAAAATAGTCCAAGTCTAAACATAAACTGAGTCTAAAATACAAATTTTGTTGAAAGCAGATTAATCAAATGCAATAAAGAATGTTATTATGTCCTCTTTGTTCTTTTTCGTGACAATTTTATTGATGTTTTATTCAATCTGCATTTATAAATAAGGGTTATTAATCTTTTAAATGGCAGCATTTGACTAATACTTTTACATTGTCATGATAAGAAATAGTTATTACTCTTTTTTATTAGAAGAATTACAATGTATTGCTCATTAGTATTAGAATTCTCCTTAAAAAGAAACCTTACAATGGAAATTAACCTGTGAAAATCCAGAAAAGGACAATCTTCAAGACTGCACATCTACACAGACTTCTCTAAATCTAATTTTTTCTTTGAAAAAAGAAACAATGGCTTAATATAATTGTAAAAAAAAAGAACAAAATAATATCTAAATAAGTGCAGAAAAATCACCTTCTCCAAGCATCCTAACCACTCCAGCCAGAACATTTTTAAAATTTTGAAAGAAAGCAGATATTTTAGAGTCATGTTTCTGATCTAGAGGCTCATGAGCTAAATACAAAACAAAGTGCTGAAAGCTTTAATGCCATCAATTTGTCAAGAGGTAAAATTTTTAAAAGCATAATGAAACAGGTGTTCTTACTAATGTATTTGTTTAATCTTTTAGACTCATAACAGCTGAATACTGTAATTTCTTATCTTTTTTTATTATTCCAATTTCTGCTGACGTTATCTTCACTGTAGGAATTGCTGCACACCCAGGTTTGCAGTTTTCTATACATCTTTTTCTGAGTGTTTATGTGAACCTTCCTTTAATTCAATTACAGACACTGCCAAAATGTGTCTACTTACATGCCAAAAATCAAAACCTTCCTCACATAGTTTCTATTCTACTCTAAAGCTTAGTATTTTTCACACACCAAACTTCAAGCAGGGCTATGTGAGCCAGACCTGTCTGAAGAAGGCAGGAAAACAACTGCATGGCTGAAACCATTTGCCAAAAAAAGGCCACTACTGTAAGCTTGCCAAATTCATTGTTTTTGTGTAACCTGAATGCTTCAACAGAGGGCTGTGGGAAAATCTGTAGCCAGTCTCAACTGTAAAAAAAAATCACCATCTATTTTATAATTTGTCTCCTGCATGCAACTTAAACTACAAAAGAATTGTTCTGCAATCATAACTATTCACTGTAAAAACAATTTAATTTTCTTTCTATTTACATGGGAGCAAAACCAATCCTCTAAAAACCATCCTTTTTACTGTATGACTCCATAGATCCCAACTGTAAAGGAGTCCAACTCCCCTCTTCAGGGAATTGATAAAAATAATTTCTGTGAGAAAAGAATATTTCCTATTTTCTCCCGTTCTTTCTAAACATTCACTGGTGATAGTCAAATCTCCTGCCATGATTATGCTCTCCCATATCATCAGAAATATGCTTCAGAACCCCTAGAACTAAAACTTTCATTTATTGAGCTTCAAATAGAAGAAAAAAAATGACAGTACACCTAAAGGTGGGAAACTTTTTTCAGTCTAGTTCCTCTATAGGTTACAGCCAGGAAATCAGACACCTGTAACCCTAAAGGTTTTCTCCATCTGATTCTCCACAATTACTTTGAATCAGTTTTTCAAATGAAACTTTGCCCAGAAAATAATACCTTTGTCAGTTCAAATTGTTATGGCATGATTCCTTGTCAAATTTTCAGTAAAAATAACTGGGTTTGCAGCTTCTCTCTGCTGCCACTACTTTAACAATGATTCATTTTTCCTTTCTAGCCACGGAAGAAATGTCTAAAAGTTCTGTGTGGGTTTTGGCTTTTAGTACAGTATGCTGTTTTATACTGAATTTTCTTTATCTGCACAGCATTGATAACAACATCTACTCACAAGTTACTTACTAAGAAGCTTTCAAGGCAATGAAGTTCTGCTGGCCGTGGATGTTGCTGATTCTGCCATTCTTGGTAAGGGAACTTCCAGCCCATCCTACAGGGAAATGGCACTACTCCCAATTTGGGGAACCAGCAACAGCTGGAAATAGGAATTATGGAGAAAGCAAGATGAGTTTTTCATTATAAACTGTTTCCTTCTCATGGTTAACCAGCACTAGTAAAGAAATAAACACATACAAGAATGAAGTCAGGCCTGTCTTTATCAGAATGACAAAACACCCACTGAAGTCACTGAAGTTGATGTTTCACCCAGGACATGATTAGACACTGATGACCAAGAAATCAAAG
Source organism: Haemorhous mexicanus (assembly GCF_027477595.1). Lineage (NCBI taxonomy): Eukaryota > Metazoa > Chordata > Aves > Passeriformes > Fringillidae > Haemorhous > Haemorhous mexicanus. Next base: position 27,636,572 of record NC_082347.1, on the reverse strand, counting down.
CAGTGTTAAGTTATACAAGATAAATGTACAATGCACCTTAAAATCTACCCAAAGTCTAGATTTTAACCTGCCCAATCATTTCAGCAATGCAAAATGAAACCTTCAGCATAATTTCTTCCCACCAATACCTAGCTTTTGCTTCTGCCTTCCTTGACCATCAGGTTCCCCTCATGCTAATTTTCATTTTTTTCCCTACCCCATAAATATTCCAAACTATTTTTTCTACTCTCTATTATGTTTCATATGTTTCAGATAGTATTTCTTTTTACAGAATAGAATGTATAAGTATACAGAAGTTACAAAATTCCACAAGCATCTAAAATTCTGAATTGCAAACACCTGTATTTTTCTTCACATGTGAGCTCTTTACACATAAGACTCATCAAAGCTGATTGATCTCAGCTCTGTTTAAAAAAATTAACTCTAGATGCCCAAATAGAGAAGGAAATATTACCCCAAACAGTAACAGGAGGGAGAAGGAAGCAACAGTTCCTTGAGCAGAAGGAAAGTAACTTGGGTGAAGAATGAAGACATAATTTCTGGATAAGGTCCCAGTTATGTCTTTAAATTCAAAAGCCTTTTTACCCAATTTTTCAAATAATTTTAATTTTATTTTCAGAGTTCTTCAGCCAACACCTCTGTAAATAATTTTTTTCATAAAAGAATTCAAAAACAGAAGAGACAATGTATTGCAAATGCATTAAAATAAATGAAAAAGTTTTCATAAAGTCTACATTAAAATCAGATGTAAGTAAGTTCTACATCATTGTGTGGCATCACAGGCAGCTCCTTTTGCCATTTGTTGGGTGCAACTGGCAATTCACATCTCTTCTGGTAATTATATGTCACATAAATATTTAATGGCACAATAATTAGGCAAACTCTATCTGTCTGATAGAAGCTACCATGGATATAAGTGCATTTTCCTGCTCTCTGTAGGGTAATTTGGACCAGCATGCCTCGATCAGCATAGGAAATACATGCATTTTGTATGTGTCCATGGTATAATTCCTCTCAAAAATTAAAGATTTGAATTATCGCTTTTTCTCGTCAGGCTTCTGAACAAAGCAGAAATTCATGCCATTATTTTATATAAATGTACTCTCTGAGCAGTCAAACACTGCTCTTGAAAGTATATGTTTGAATATTTTACAAGTTTTGCAGCTGGTACATCACATATGAAGTAAATGAATTCCCATGGAAAGACTTCATTATTTCCTTAATTTCTACTGGGAGTCACAGAGGTGCCCTTTTCTTTGTCTTTCACAAACAATTAACCTTTTGCCATGTATGCAATTGGCTGAGAGAAATCCTAAGTGGCTCAGAAAATAATTTACAGCAGAAACAGTACAAAGTTAATTAGTATTAGTCAAAGGTTATTCATACATTATCAACCTGAGAAAATGGTCATCATGACCCTCACAGAACTTTAAGCAACAGCTGATTCTTCCCATCATCAGCTGCAGAGCATAAATGTTAATCAAGTTCAAGTATAGACACAGGTCTTTTAACCGTGGCCAATTTTAGTCTTAGTGTTAAAACTTCCCAAAGTACAGGTATGTACAAGCATGCAAAGTATGTTATACTCTATGCTGTTACTCACTTCCTATGTTCAACAAAACAGAAACAAACAACCAACCAAAACCAGAAGTACTCTTTTTCATTTTACCTGAGAATGTTTTTCATTGTTCTCGTTTTTGGAGATCAGTTCATTCAGATTTTACAGATTGTTTCTGCTTAAAGATTAAGCCCCTTTAGAATTAATTATAAGCAGGATTACTTATAAAGACAGAATCAAGGCATAGAGAACACAGTCTCAATTTGAATTTTGGTGAACCAGAAAGGGAGCTCTCAGTGTGCTTCTTCTACTTGAAGTGCACGTTATTTGATTTCCAAATGTCTGCACTGCTGGCCATGTGTGTGAAAGACTGGAGTGTTATGGATGAGTGACTCAAAACATTCCCCAGCTGTGAAGGTACCAGAGGGCTTTATTGGAGATGGCTTGGCAGATGGAGGAGTTGAGCTTTTGGGTATTTGTACCACTAATAATAGCTAATCCACACTTCTTTAGGCACCTCTGGCAAGTGTGCCCCCCAGCAGCCAGTCTATTAGATGGAACCACTTTCTACCATTGTATGCCTTAGGTACTCAGTTAAATCAAACTGACAGTCTCACTTACAAAGTGGACTTACATTCCCTATTTAGGGACACAGCTCTGTAAGTTGCTGACTAATTAAAGGTCACTCAGAAATCCTAGAATACAGTTACAATGGCCAACAACCTTCCTGGGCTCCCCCCAGACCACCATGTCCCCACAGGGGTGTTTAATGGGAGCTCAGTTTCGTTGGCTCCTGCACATGGGCCCAGTTTTGCTGCTGAGTACAGACAGCAGATGGTCTCCAAAGAAAAGCCATGGCCAGGCCAGGTCCAGACAGGGATTCAGCCATGGCTGTGTCCACCCCACCCACACTGCTGGATGTTGTAAAGGCACCAGCTTTGCCCTGGCACCAGCAGAACCCTGGGAGCAGAGTAAGTTTAGGGACTGGTTTTAGCTGGTATAAGGCTTCAGATAAGGAAGACATTTGAACAGGGTAGTTATGAAACACTGGGTCAATGGTACTTTGGCTTCAAGTCATCACCAGATTTCAACAGCAACAGTGGAGCCCTGACTGAAAATCCTTGGAATAGTGATTTATTCATCAAAGGTCTCCAGCCCATTCTGGAGGTCAGTAGGAATGAACCAAATAGTCCCTTTTGGCTTTATAGTCCATCAGTCTGCAAAATCTAGTTAAATTTTAGCATGTGAAGGAGTGAAATTGGGTAGCTGGTCAAAAGAGCTTCACTTTGCAGATGACTTACAGTTATCTTGTGGAAAATTTCTCATGGCTGATCTGAGAGCCTCTTAGATTCTTTCTACAACTCACTTCATATCTCAAAACCATATTACAGCTCAAATAACATCTACTATAAACATTGTCAAGCTGAGTCAGTATCTCTGTAGTTGCTGGAAAGGAAAAATGCCTGATCCCTGATTAAAGAAAAACTCAAAAGATCTGCCATATTAAATCATTGCTTTAGAGAAGAAATAATCTCTTTTTTAAAACAGTGAAGCCTCAGAGCTTTCCTTCTTGATTCTCCTGAGTTTTTAAAGATTAAGTATAATAAGGATTTTTTTGCACTTTTCCTGGTTTTAAACTTAGGAGGACAATGTGATTTTGAAAGTTAAACTTGGATTCTAGTACAAGTAATTACATTCCTCTTAATTTCAAAAACCAAATTAACAAAGAAGACAATATAAAGGAATTAAAATGAAATATAAATAAATCCTTTAAAAACTTGAGAGAAGCACAGTAGATCAGCAGAATACAGAGCATGTAAAACAAGAGTGGTGGTTTGAAAAGCTGGAAAAGGAAGATAAAATTAAATCTGACTAATACGTGTGTAGACTGGAGATATTTGCATCTGGAATAATTTGGTTTTTTCTTTCTTTTTTTTTTTTCCTAGAAATCTTCTCATTTCAATCTTTTTTTTCCTAGAAATCTTCTCATTTCAATCTTCTCTAGAAGAAGATGAACATTTTAAAAACAAATGTAAGTGGTTTAAAAATTTTACTCAGTTTAGCAAAACCCCAGTATAGCAACCTGCTCTGAAATTGGTAAAATTAGTTATTTTTCTGGTTTCAGAGAGTAGTTTCTTATGAGAAGCTAAGTGAAAATGTGAAAATGTGCTGGTATACCAGAGGACTGGTTGGTTGCAAAATTAATTCATAAGCAACAGGATAAACTAAGGAATAGCTATTCAGATTTCAGAATAAATAATTCAGAGAACAGTTAACAGTCTGTGAGTAAGTAAGGATAAGAAGTCCCAGTGATGAGGGTGGTTTTGGCTCTAGTCCTATAGCTTTAATACTGCCACTTACAGTCTGTGCTTGGGCCTCTGATCTCCTTGCATGTGCTGTAGCTCAGCTCTGTGAAAGAAATGAGATTTTGCATATGTCCATTCTGAGATCATCCATAGTTTATGGGGTTGATCAATTCATGTAGATGCCAAGTTTGATACCTGCCTGTTTTGCCTGTTCTTCTGAGCAACACATCCTCAAAGATTATAAGTAACTGTGCTATTATCCATCTAGAAATTTAGTGGGGTTTTAAGCTTCTCTAAGTTTTCATGTTTGCTTTTAACACTCCATCAAACATTTATTTTACCTCCAAGCAAACATATGTTAAGCATAAATGTCTATTTTACATAGTAGTACAAGGGGAAAGCATTATTTATTGATAGTAAAAAAAAAAAAAAAAATCTCTTGAGGAAATAACCACATATTATTTCCTGGCAAAATCATGGCAGTGCTCTGTCTGGATTACACTGCTAATACTCAGGAAATCCTTGTGAAGTCAATACAAATATTTTAAAATATTTATTAAAATACTCAAACACACTGCAGATTGCTTTGTTCCACCACATTCCATCTTTCAATCCATTCTCATCCAGTTGAATCAGATGAAAGGAAGATATGTGGCAGGCTTTCTAAATTACCTGTCAGAATGAGAGAAGAAGACATTAGAGAAAGAGCAGAAGACATGACAAGACATGGCTGGGGAGTGTACTCTTGTCCTTGGAAGAAGATTGAGGCCAAACTTCTGATGTAACAAACTGGATTAAATATCTCTTAATGTCACAAGAACTCTCTCTCCTATTTGCTTTAGTCAGGGGACAAGGATAACAATGGAGAAGAGATTTTTGAGAGGAAGTCAGCTAAAATATGGTGAGAATCACAGAATCTATAGCATAAATGGAGACACTGCTAAATGGATAAAAGGTTAAAAGCAATGTAAGAATGAAATTTTTTTCTGCTTAATTTTAAGCATCTTTCAAAACAGATTTCATAATTAGTTCTTCTTTCATCAAAGCAAATGCATTCTTGTGCAATGTGGTTTATGTATGCACTTAGGGGACACCATGTGTAGCAAAATGTACATAAAGTAGATTACTATAGAAAACTTAGTGCAAAAACACTGAAAATGAAATGGAAGTGCAGATGGTACTAAGTACATCTTCAGACAGTTGACTCTGAAGGTAATCTATAGTTTTGCTAGTTTTGTAGAAGGAACTTGAAATTTCTACTTCAACTTGCCTAAGGAAAGTTTCATTAAAATAGACCTTGTGCTGGATTGTCAGTTCCCAACCAGTTTTCTATGGATTCATTAAAATCTGCTAATTTTAAGAATTCTAAACTCTTAACTTAATTAAAGACTACACTATTATTTAGGTTTAGCTATTATTTGAAATCTGTGAACTCATAAATTTCCTATTTGTGGCAACAAATTACAACTAATTTTTCTTTCTTTTTTTGTAGCTCTTTCTTTTTTTCCTAGCTGCTTTAACATACAGGCATTTTTTTTACTCCCTAAGGCCCTAGGCACATGACTTAAATTTAGCATGCAATAGAAATGGAATGCATTGTAACCTTTTTGAAAGTAATATAAGCACCCGGATGACTAAGCAAAACAAAGCTCCAAGGTTTCCATTCATAACACTGCACACATCTAGGAGCATCATGCAAAAAGGTATACACAGAATGTCAGGAGCCATTTAAGCAAGCAACTTCTTCCTGGCTCTTTACTTAATAGAAGACAGTTGCCAAAGAGGTCCCCATTTCTGAAGTAACGTAAGAGAGCAAGCACGTTGGTCCAACTCCTTCAAAGAACTGGAGCATGAATACTTGATGTTTGACAGTATTTGTACCTCTCTGGTATTCTCTTTCCATCCATCATTATCATCAGTTCATTGCCTCCCCTCAAATGTGAGAGTACATCCTTGTCTGTCTGCCAAGAAAAAGTCACTGTACAATGTATTCGAAGTGATTTAGGAGCTGAAAGCAAAACAGAGGCACTGGATAACCAAACACAGATACATGCAGCAGTATCATTTAATCAATTACATTACCCACTTTCATGATACACTTGTGAATTATGTTCTTTTTGCATGTATAATTAGAAGGCAGAACAGATGGTGAAAGCTTAGTTTAAAGGCCTTAGATAAAGTTTTAAAATAACCATTGCTGCCAAGTGATCATTCACTGTAACAGGATATATTTTTTGTTAAGCCATGTTTTTTGCCACGGTCTAATACACTAGATGGTAATGAGACTGTAAAAACATTACTCTCCAGGGTCTTACTCCACCAGAGTTCATTGTAATGGAATGTGAACATGGAGAGGAAGATTGGGGGTGGCTCTAAGGTACATTGTCATCGCTCATTTAAGTGTACTCTAAGGAATGATGACTGAACAATCATCTCTGAGAAAGCAGCACTACTTTGAGAGGAAGGAAAATGATATCTAATATGTAATGCTTTAGGCATGTTCCAAGCTCATATATGGATATTTATCAGCATGGAACAAAGGAAAGTACTGAAAAAGAGAATTATGTGCAATTCATTAAGGACTCTAATAACTAAAAACAGAGGATAACATCAAACCATCTTCCTATAACCCTGCTAATATTTTTTTTTCTCTCAGTACTGTACAGTCCAACCTACATTATATATTGCATTCATGCCCCCTGAAGGTCTTAGTCTTATTATTTGTTTATATCAGAAAGCATCTTTAAAAGAGGTTTAGTTTAAAATATAACAGCTTTCTCCCTGGCCTCATTTGGAAGCAAACCTGTGCTTCTGTAAGCTTGTGTTTTTGTGTTCCTGTGTAGTCCACTCAAAGCAGGTTAATTAAAGATACATTCTTTCTAGGGAATAAGTAGTTCTAAGAACCCATGTAAAATAGCTGTAAAATAGGCATTTCCTCATGAACAGAATGCCTAGGACAGCTCCTGACTGCTTGACACAGTCTAGCAGCATCACAGTGGAGACAATCTTTGCACAATTTTTAGATTCCCACAGCACTGCAACACTGATGGACACACATCATCTCTTGCTGGAGCAGAAAATCAAAAAAAGGTAGTAAATTAGGCAGTGATTCAGCCACTGACCTGTTTCTGGGTCAACCTCATGATATGTGACCTTGTAAAAAATGCAGCCACACCCTTAGAAAGTTCAGCCATCATTGCAGATGCTGAGTATTTGATCAAAGTTGTTGGTCAAAGAGAAAGGTGGCACTGGATATGAAATGTGTGGATTTTCAAGAAGAATTATTAGCTACAAAGTCAAAAAACGTACAGAAGTTTTCCTGTGGTTACTTAAATGCCCACAGTACATCTGCAAAAATGATACTTTTCCTTTCAAATCTTTTTTAACATCTTACAAAACAACACAAACACAATGCATTGGGTGAATCCTCTTTTAAAATAAAGCCCATTACATCTTTGCATTGATTATATAACTGAGAAAGCAGAACATTTGAAATCATACTTGCCAGTTTTTACTACTTACTGTGCAAAACTAGGATGGTTATTTTACTAGTTACTTAAATATTTACAAAGATATGTCCTCATATATTTAAACACTTGGCAGTGATTTGCTTTTTGCTCTGTTTTGTACTGTAGAAAAGAAAAAGCAAACAACAAAACAGCCCAAGCAAAAACTAGCAGATGCTGATCCTTTCATTTTGTTATTTTTAGGATTCTACTGATGACACACATATTCATTTTAATGATCTTCAGTATACCTCAGCACAGTATATAAAAAGATCAATAAATAAGAAGTCCTACTATTTCTTTATTTCACTGGCAGTACAATGTAGTGGTTGTTCATTAACAGCCCAGAAGCTTCATAGGTTATAATGAAGCAGGATCTTTCCAACTGATAACCTTTCCTTTCCCTCTTATACAACCCACCTAGTGATCAAAGGCTAGCAGATATCTTTATGCTGTACCCTCAACATGCTTCTCACAGTATTTCTCATTTCATATCAATGCTGAAATTACAGATGTACCAGGTGCTCTTGAAAAATAATATTCTTTTTATAAAGGTTTTTAATAATAACAATCATTAAGTAGAAGGAAACAGAGTTGACATGTAAAAATCTCTGATACCTTTTGAGTGCATGGGTGCATTACAGCACTGTTGCAGTCCAGCTCTGGAATTACTTTTTGGAGCAAACTTTCTGATTATTCCTACTCACTGTATTTCAGCTTGCAGGAGATGCACTCCAGAAAGATGGCTAATAAATCCGACCTAGGAATGCTTATTGAGTCTTAGGGAGTCAAGCAGGCACAGGAATAATTTTCAAGTATAAAAGTATGGAAGAAAAGAAGCAGAAAACAGCTGGAAGGTGCTTGTGGACTCCAACTGAAAACAATAATTTCCCCTAGTGAGACATCTCTCTGTATTGGAAATACCATCTACTTCATTCTTAAAGCCAGGAGCCATGGTATTTCCTGTGACAACTAGAATGCCAAATAGCTCATAATAATTTAAATTTAACTACTGGTTATGATAAACACACAGTTTGTATATGTATGTATATCTCACCCCAACAGCACAGTTACCCCAACATATCTTGGTAAACAGGAATTGATGTTCTGAGGTAACTGCTCTTGTGTTTCTTTACCAGCTGAAAATTATATACTGAATTACTTATATTAGATTCTTAGCTTTAAAAGTTGTACAAACAAAAAGTAATCAACCTGTCATCTTTCACACTTAAAATGTCCAACACCTTATTCGCACCATGATCTTCTGAAAAAAAAATATAAATCTTAAACAAAAATCAAGGGAGGTAGCCAGCACTCGTGACTTTACTCTTTGCTGTTGGTATGATACCAAGAAACAGAAACTGCTGCCACTTCTTTCTGGTAAAAAAAACTCTTTGCAGACCTTGGAGAATGAAGTTTTATGCATACAATAAATAATGCAGCATTTTCAAGGGCAGAATGTAACTAATATGAAAGCTACAGAAAATGCTCCTCCATAACTAGAGGTAAATTGCATAAGGCTTATTAATTGCATAAGGCTTATCAATTGCATAAGGCTTATAAATTCCTTTGATCCCATTTTAACTGCTGCATTTGCCTTTGCAATGGAGGGTTCTTAGGAGTCTTAGATCTACTTCGTCTTCGCAATGTGACATTTTTATCTCGAAACAGATTGAGAAAATAGAAGGACTTTTGTGATCACATCAGAGTTGACACTGCAATCTGCACCATACCTAAATCTCATCCTACACTGGAAGAGAACTCCCACACTATCCTGCCTGTTGAAGCTTTGCAAAATAGACAGGTTGACTGCTTGGTGATTTGAGATCTGGAGAATGACAGCCATTGCTTTTGAATCTATATAAGCCTTACTTCACACTTTCATTTGTATTTAGCTTTATAGCATCTTGCCCTCTTCAGGCCTTATTTATTAAAGCATTATTTATTTTAAAAACCTGTATTTCTCCAGCTCTTCTATGTCCATTTCCCACTCTGTCAAACATATAAAGAAACCCCTTCATCTTGGCCTGTCAATTACCAGCACCTCCACTCTCTCCCCAGAAGGAGCAACTTTTTATGAATTCTATTATTGCCTCACTACTCCCATCCCCGTTGCTCCATGAATTTGACTCCCTTGTCTGTTTTCCTATACTTTCCTCCTTCATTTTAAGGATTGTAAAACAAAATTTCTGACACATTCTACAGATTCACAGTGACCAAGCTGTATTTGGCATCTCCACAGCATCACCAACACCTACGATTCAACACACACTTCTGTGTTTCCTGCCAAGTGTAAAAACCTAAGAAGGCCCCAGGTTTACAGAGTGCAACTTACATTAAGTAGTATTAAAAAAAACCCTGGTCATAAAGCTACACTTTCATTTTTGTTTCCTCAGGATGAAGTGTTGCCTTACTAATTTATAAAATTCATTGCTGATAATGTTTTTACACCTTTTACATATTTGCCAAATGTGCTAAGTGCCATTTTGCTTTTATTTGCTGTTAGGGCAATCACTCATTAAAAAGTCTCCTATATTTTTTAAGCTTTCAATTAGTTGTGTTTTGTATCCAAAGGCTGTATTTCCTTTATATATACCTAGAGTTATTTCAGAATTATGTGACTCAGTAAACATATACATTTCAAAATATTTTTGCAATGTATATACAGTTCTTTATGCATTTCTTTGTGCTGTTTCAGTCCTAACTGCACCATGGGACTCTAATGAGGAGATTTAAGGTACTGGGTTTTTTTCCTATATTAGTCTTGTTTGGCTGTAATTTGGAGACCAGTGGTCAGTTTCTGATCTTAGGCTGTTATGGGATTTTAAATTTCTTACAAAGCATAAAGCTCAGCTCTGATGTCTCTCAGAGCATTCCATTCTTGGCCCAATACTGCTTCTAATCTTTATGCTGGCACTTAGAGGACAAAGTCTTTGGCAGTATTTGCATGTCCCTGCACGGATGCTGATACTCCACTTATCTTTCTTTAACACCTTCTATCCCTCAGGCACTTTTAGTGTTCTTAGATCATTTGTCTGATCTCCACTACCAGACATGCTGTAATATTTTCCATCTAAATTCAACCAAAAAAGATGAAAGCAGGTTATTTTTACTGGCAAAGGTTGTTAAACTGTTATTTTTCTCTTTAGTACATAAGCAACCCTGTATCTAACATTCAGTCCAAATATGAAAAGGAGAAGAGAGCTGCCAGTCTGGTTATTAATATTTAAAGCTTAGGTCCATTCAGTTAACTGATCTTTATTTCTGCTAAGATAGTCTGCTCTTTTATTATCTTGATATTGATACCTTGGGCTGTGCTTTTATTTCTTGCAGCAAGATAGTTGTGAACCCGTCCATATTTTGAAATCTACTCTTTTTGACAAATTGGAAATCATAAAAAAGTATTGTTGCCTGTGTGTTCCCTGGAACATTTTAAACTATCCACGTTCAACAGTCGAGTTCATCTCTGGTTGTACAGAGACCTGAAAAAATACCTGAACCTCAATTTTTAAAAACGGGGTACAGATTAGACTACAAGTCCTAAGAGAGATTGACAGAAGCAAAACTTAAAGCTAGGTCTACTAAGACCAACTATATGGCTCACTTTATGTCACAGGTAGTGGGTTAAAGTAAGGTACTCTTGCATAGGTAGTACAGCTGGACAAACCATGTACAGCTGTTTAGTCCCTGCCTTGATCCCTTTTAGTGCTTTGAATATCAATACATGGAATTTTTTTTTTTTTGCAATGTTGCACCAAGAGCTGCTACATCTACCCTTTTTTAGTGCTTATCTTTGCAGATTTTTCACTTTGCATTGGGTCATTCAGTTCTGTTGCAGGTGACTAAATGTGTTAACATGAATAAAAAGATTTGTGAGGCTTGTGTCAGTTACTATTCTTAAGGATAAAAAGCTCTCTGATAATGGATACATGGAGTGAAGTGTACCACAGGTGTTAGCAGCACCACAAGGAACAGTAGACTGATGAGTTTGATCCTAAGAGTTAAAACGTGTAATGTCTGCAGCATCCTTCCATTGTTATCTGCAGCCTGAAAATGGATGAGAACATGCTGGAAAACTGAAGTAAAGAAAGAATGGCAAGCAAGGACAGCAGAGAGTAAAAAGCTAAAGCAATGAAGAGACCAACAATGAATGATCTTGAAGAGAAGAATTACAGAAGAATTACAGAAGCCCAAAACTTCTTTAGCAAGGGTTCCCTTTACTTTGGATTACTCCACAATGGAGAAACATCAGTGCATCCACCACCACAGGAGGGCTTATATTCCCTTGCAAATAAACACTGCATTCTAAGGTGCTTAAGCAAACAGAACCTGCAAGCTATCACTGGCACAAATGTTATTTTGACTTGTTTAACAACAGATGATGATAATTTCCTTCTCACAATGTGGACGAAAAGAAATGGTTTAAACCTAAGTAGAAATCCTGACATTTTGAACAAGTTTTCTGACTTTTTAAATATATGGCCAAACATGCATTTCTGCCTACTTAACACTTTTCTTCAATATGTGAAAACCTGAGCTTTCCATGAGCTGACAAGGAATGAAAGGAGAGTTGTCAAGGAAATTTCTGCAGTACACTAAATGTACTGTATGTACATATGGATGCATTTCCCAGTGCCAGTCCCAGACTTTTACCTCTGCTTCAGCTGTCACGCTCAGTTGTGGGTAAAAAATATTAAAATTGTTTTGTCTAATTGCTTCAGACGTATTGAACAAGTGAATGTGAAAACAGGATACTCTAAGTCAGGAAAAAAATCCATTAGCTTTTACAAGGGCTTGATTTTATAAGTTAAGATTAGATCTTATGAGGGCTATCATGGCCCTTTGAACTCAAAAACTAGTGCCTTTTTTCCATTTTATATCAGTGCAGCACATAAAAAATTAAAAATAGCATCAACACAAGAGTATAACTATATTTTTAAAGATGCAAAAGTCTTCTTTATCATTCATACATGTGAATATACATTTTTCATGTGCATGATTTTCATCCTACTAGCCAGAAAATACAGCCAATTCCAACAATGTCACAAATTGCAGTGTCATCACTAGCATGAAAATTCAAGCACAGAAACCTCTACTGTAGAGAAGTTTATTCATCTTTGCTCATGCTGGTTTAAAGCATCTCAAAACTGTTGATGATGATTGCAGCAGCCTGTCAGTGACTGGCTTCAGCAAAAGCCATCTGGATGGGACATGGCACAATAATTTCCTCCACCATCTCAAAACATACTTGCAGCTGAGCTTTTCCTCTTTTCAAGATAAGAAAGTAGTTGAATGCTTCTAACATAAAAGATTGTCAAAGTCCAATTTATTTATTCCATACAGTATCTGAACATATTGCATACCACATAAGCTCCACAGTTTACATTTACCAACAGATGTTTTTCTTTCTGGAGCAGATGGTATATTGAGTGTGCTGTGATATAATTCACATTTGCATTATCAGTTGTGAATGCTAATGCATTCCATAAGCTGAGCTTTTTGTTTTGATATTTTTAATAACCATACCTTCTCTGTAATAATCAATTCATTTGATAATACAATCAAAAAACCCAAATTTCTCAGTTGCACAAAAAAGAAAAGATTTTTCTTATTCAAAGGTAAGGTTTAGAAAGAAAACTCAAAGAATAAATAGAAAGGGGCCAGAAAGGTAACAATTTTATTAGTCTTGTCTGATATGCACACACTTATTCTGGTTTTGGTTGTTAAATACTAAACTTCAAAGTTAAATAATTTTTACTTTTGCAAGAATTCCAGATTTTCTAAGCTGTGAGCTAATATTGAATAATACATTCTTATCAAAAAAACTAGATAAACTTACTTTATTAAGTCCTCATAGGCATTAATAAAGTGAAATAACTGTAAGTTGAACAACATGTTGCCAGATAATGTTAGTAAAGTCACTATTATTGGGCATCATGATGGTCCTGCTAAATTTACAAAAAAAACCCAAATTATTTTGAATTTTATTCTCAACTTAGATTATTTTTCCCATTATTTTCTAGAATGTCACAAACAAGTATCTGGAAGGCCCTGCCAAGTAACTTCCTAAAAGGAATAGAACAGATAATATATGCAGGTCCCAACAATATTCCCTTTTTACAGTATCCAATGTGTATTTTCACATAAATGAGTTCTCTATTTGTTTACTTTCTGTCTATGATTACAGGTTTATCTTGATGAATCAAGATAAACATCCTATTGTCAGATTACTTCCTTCTGCCACGAGTTTCATCCCACACAGACACTGCAGGCACAAAGCAGCTCTCTCACTGGCACAAACAAGCCCAGCCTTCCTTAAGGGCATGAGTTCTCATCAGTTTAAAATCAGCTGAAATGGGTCTCCTGATTCAGAAGCCCAAATTCTGGTTTGTGCTGGGTGAGAGCAAACACCTCCTCATAAATGTAAATCAATCATTGCTGGATACTGTGCTGCTGTTGGGTGTCTTGGTATTTCTTCTTACACAGTTTGCTTGGTTTTGCACAGAAATGCCCAAAATGTTTAATTGAGCACTTAGGGGCTAAGAAAGTGCTGTCCAAATAATGAAAAAACCAAGATCAAAGAAAGGACATAGCAGTGAAAAGACCTCTGGTTGGATGAGGCACTGCAATTTGTAATAATGCTTTCTTAATTAGCTTTGTATGAGGATCAAAAGCTAAAATGTGACCTGTTTTACAGCCAGAAATCCATACAACAGCAAGAAAATGAATCACACTAGGAAAAAGCTAAGAATTTTAGGCTTAAAATTCTGTTCCCTTAGAGAACCCTGTGGCATACTATGATTGATATATCAGCATAATTTGAGATTGTTGTCTCTGTCTGCTTTTAGATGAATTATTTGCAGTAAAATTCAACTAGCACTCAACATCACATGGCTGTTTCTGTGATCTTTTTGAAGAGTTAAAAAGGGAAAATGAACAGTTGTCCTGCTGCAATAAGAGTAACTGTCAATCCTCTTTGCTTCTTTTAAAAGGAATTGCTGAGATTACAGATTCTGCAAGCTGGATACTTTTGAAGATACTATTCCCCTTTCCCAACAGCAAGAAATCATTACCCATAATAATGGTTTTTCACAACTAGACCATTGAGATAGATGTTTCTCATACTACAAGTCATTTGTTTTTCTTGAATTCTATTCATTTAATGTAATATACTTCAGCTCTCAGGCAAGCCTCCACTATTGTTTTACAAATATTATGACCTTATCTTAAAACTTGTAACTCATTAGAGTTCATCATTATTCATTTTTGTTATTATTTCCCGTTTGTCTGTGGTTAATTTGTTCTACCTTGTGCATGAAAGTTTGTTTTTCAGGGATTTTTAGGTACCCATCTCATTTTGCATGAGAAGTATTTTCTTCTAGAAGAATTTAATACAATTCACTGAGATTCTTCTTTTGCCTTCTTAGGAACTGGAATAACTGCAATATTAAGTTCATCACTGACAGCTCTGATCATCTTCATATCTGTTCATCCCTCCCTTACATTAGAAGAATGTTTATTCTCTGCTCAGCCCCTCTTTTTAAAAGCTTGCAATTGTTGATTTGCTGGCAATTTTGTATGATCATTAAACTTCAGTTCAAATGTTTCTTGGAGGCTTTTTTTTTTGTCTTTTGAAAGCTTTAATGTATAGTCATTTGTCATTTAGTGTAGATTGTCTTAGCAACCATCTGTCACTAAATCTCAGTGTGGACTGGCCCACCCATCTACAGTTTCTTTCTCACTTGGGTGGTTTTGAAAATCCTTCCATGTATACACACATGTACCAGAGGGGCTTGCAGCACATTTTAAATATAAATACAGAGTTCATTAGGCCCCTTTATGTGCACCTGAGAGAAACTTGCTCAGAGCTGTTCAATGTCCAATTTCCTGGTCATACCTGGTCAAAGGGAACCTCTGGGTCCTTCAGGTGAGTAAAAGAAAGGGGTTGTGAACCTTTTCAGCAGGGAGGAGGAAAGCACTTGTTCTGTGGTTGACAGTGGACTCCTTCAGATGTGTGTCCTTGTCCTCTCATGAAATCAAATCTAACTGGGGGTAAGGGGTGAGATGAATGGGAGAAAAACACCCATATTCCTTCTGTGATTGTGATACCCTGCCTGAAAGGACACTTATATTTATGGTATTTGGCTTCTTTTTTAGTGTTGGTATTGTGAAGGATTCAAATTAAATCATCAATCATTTGTCAAGAGCCCTGCAACAGCTCCAGCCCTGCAAGCAGTCTGTCAGGGTTTCCAAAACAACCTCTTCCCACTCATGCAACGCCAACACAAAGAATACTTTCTAGCAGTCTTTAACACATCTAAAAGCATACTGTAAAAGGACAAAAGGCAGAGAATTAAGTCTCTGATATCTTAGTTTAGTTTAAAACACAAAAACCCAGTTCATGTATCATAATACAGTTTACAGCAGAACCAAAGGATTTCAGGATCACCAGAAGCAGCAGATCCCACCTATCCCCTCAACATTTTTTGATCTTATGTGTGTCAGAGGAGTGCAAAGGCAAAACTTCCCCACCATTACATGTTGAAGTGTGGGATTTATGGAGTACACCTATGGAAGCCACAGGCCCAAGTGGTCTTTCAGCCCATCCTTAGGCTGCTAAAAATGGAACACTTTCAGACTTGTATCATCAGCAACAGCTTCCAAGTGCAGAAACACTCCTACCCAGTCACACAATTACATAACCTCCTCAGGCTCCATTTTTGAAGTTAGATCTACCCAGCTGTGAAGAAAATTCCAAATCATCTCTCTTTTACTGCTTAGAAAAATACAAAGAACAAAGACCATTCTTTTATTTTCAAAGTGCTGGGATTTATTTTTTATTATTTGTTTTTTTTTTTTTTTCCCTAAATGTTGCAACAAGTTTCTGGAATATAATTTGCACTTCCCCAGCAGAGAAACCATCTTTTTTTTAAATGGAGACCTTTCTTCATATTTTCTATTATATCTTAATGCATAGCTTCCTGAAGAGGAAAAGACACTGAAGCAGATAGAACACACAGAATAATTTGGACATAGTATGTGTATATATAGGAGCAAACACATGAAATCATGCTATTCCTGCTAGAAAGCCTTTATTTATTTATTAAAAAAGCATCTGAGTTAGTTTCATATAAATATTGTTCCCTTAAAACCTCATAATGGTGGGCCTTGCCATTTCCAAAAATCCATTTGAATGAGCATGTTGATTTTGCAAGAATGAAACACAAAAGGAAATACATAGTAATATGTTTTGCTGCACAGTCAGGAAGGAACTGGAATTAAATGCCTGCAACCATAAAAAAAAGCAGCTTGGTTTTCAGTGTTTATGTACTAAAACACAGAAAACTGAGAGATTTTGTACTTACCCAACACATTCTCTCTCCTTCTCTCCCCAGGGTCAGTCACCACAAGCAGATAGGATTGATTCTCACCAGCCAAGTGATTTCCCTGAGGCACCTGGGCTTTTGGGATGTGTAGTATAGCATCACTCCCCCACATGTGGAGTTTCTGTACCACCAGTAGTACTTGGGAATAGTATTTGCTTGGAGGCACCCACTGAAAAATAGTGTTAGATTTTATGGGTTGCCTATAATAACATTTATTGAAGGAGACATTAAACAGCTTTTTAAGTTAAGTATACTGAAGGGGTTTGAACAGCTTTTGTGGGGAAAAGCCTCTTCCAGTTACTGTCTGACATTGTGCAAGGAGGTACCCCAGGTTGGCTTTAGCAGAGGTTCTTAGCTCAGAGTGACACAAATACATTTTCACAGCATTCCACATAATAGCTGGTGCTATCAAGGATGTCCTATAGTACACCTAAAAAGCCTCTTCAGCTAAAACAAGTCACATCTGAGGCATCATAATTAAAATAAAAGACATTTTGTGCATCTGCACAGCCGGGCTAAAAGGCTGCTTGGTCTTCCTCTTAAGGAAGATTTCCAGCACTCTGTCTTCATTTGTTTATGTGACTTTGATTAACCTGTTAGACCCAGGACCTGGTTATTTTAACTGCAGTTGCCAAAGAAAACTGTAAAATAGAAAGTAATAGCTGTTCAAGAAGTGAAAGAATAAATTTCATACCAAGGAATAAGATGGTCTCACCTCAGAAAGCCAAACAATTCTGCCCATAAACTGTAGAAAAGACATTTCATTTAGGGATTATAACATTTGCAAATATTTGGGTTTGGGTTTTTTAATATTCTGGAGTTATTTATGCAAAGTAGCAGCAGTTCTCAGGTTTCCAGTTATTTGCAGAAAGTCCATGTGGCTTCAGTTGTATGAGTGTTTAAGTTGCCCAGATTTGCAATTTTGTAGAGCTGTGTGGATAAATTAGCTTTTCCTTCACTACATCAGTTCTTTAGACATTAACTACATTATTACTCACCAAACTAAATACATCTCATTGCCTTTGCCTTAAGAGATTATTAAACAAATCATGTATTACTTCAAACCATGAAATAACAGTGACTTTCCTTTTACTTTTCCTTTTTTTTCCCAGAGAGAGAATTACTTAGAGAGAGAGTTAGTATGTAGATGCTTATTAAACCAGTGATCCTTCTCTACTCACTACTTGCCAAATTGCCTTGGTGTAGAAGCAGGGGAGGAGGGACAGACATTTTAAATAAACAGCCTCCAGGGACTTTACAACTGAATTAGTTTGACATGATTTGTTTCTGATGAACAAGTTACCAATAACTTATCACTTTATTTTCCTCTAGGTGCATTAAAAATACAGTCTATTAATCATTTGAGCAATTTAGGAGATATTAAAGTGCACTGATCTGAAATTCTCTCTTCCCTTCCTTCTGTTATAATGTTTGTCTGTTCTTGTCACAAGTGTTTGCCCTTTCCAGGCCCTGAGGCCCCACCTGTCCTTCATGAGCTCAGCTTTGCTACCACTGACTCCAACAGTTCCATCGCACTGGAGGGACTTTTCACTGGCACATGGATCCAGATAAGCTCAGCTGATAAAGGCTTCATTTCCTTTAACCTGTTCCCTCCCAGCTCTCCTCTATGACTTTTATCTTTTCCAATTACAGTCCCAGCTGAGTGGTTTGGCAGGTCCTGCACAGGGTACCTGCGACAGTGACTGGGGTAGCAGCTGCTCCAGTGAGGGCGTGCACAAGAGAAAACATCTTCTTCATGATCAAACCATCCTGCTCATCTAGGCTGTTCTTCTCTTTAACACAACCCCTCATTTATCAGGTCCATATTTTTTTTTAATAGTTGATTCAGTGAGCAATCTGTACTATTTATTCTAAATAAACTTCAGAAAAATTGAAGGAAGTAAAAGAATAGAGTGATACCTGATTTCTTCTAGTCTTGGAGAAGCTGATAGAACTTGTGTTGGTATCTTTTCCCTCACAGGTGGCATAATTATAAGTGATGCATAGGCACCCAAGATGTGAATTATTTATTTATGTGGAATTCAGAATTTTTGATATTTTGTGTGTGTCTTGAAGTTTGCAGAAACAGCACAACTGGAATGTATAATTTGTTATAGGTGTTGGCCAAGCAGAAAGAATATTCAGACAAGGTACCATAGCATTTGTTTTCTTCCATTAGGACTGAAAAATGTCACTGCTACTTAAGTGTCAGCATCCTGATGCAAAACACAGAGAAGCTACTTCAAACATCAGCACAATAAAGCAGGAAGCAATGCAAGTGCTTCATAGTTAGAGCAGTTTAGGAAGTAGCGTTGTATTTTCAGCTCAGTTAGCAAAACTGCACTTAAATGGGGTGGTTTTATTGACACAGGCAAGAAGCAAATTCCTGCCATCAACAAATTTTCTACAACTCTGACTGAAGTTTTGGAATAGTTTACAACAGAGTTCTCTAAAAGTCTATTACCCAGTTGAAAGTAATGAGTAATAAAATCAGCATGCTTTTTTTAGTAACAGATACTGTTTGAATATGGGAAGCCTTTACTGTCAGTAATAACTGTTGTGCACAGCCCTGTCATTACCATTCTTTCCTCATCATGTCAAGAGGTGCAGTCAGCCTCAACAGAGGAAAAAATCCAGATTTTTCAGGAAGAAAATTATTTGACCAATCCTGGTGCTCTTAGTCACCTTTATTCTCAAATGATGAATGATCAGTAAATCAGTAAATAGCTTCAAAAGCACAGAATGCCCCTGTTTATTAAAGGATAAATGTGTTACAAATCCTTCATTGTCACTGTGGTCACAAGAGCTACCTTGACGTTTTCTGGAACCAAAATATCTCATAGGGTTTTATGGGAAAGCCTCTCACATCCTAGATGAATTTCTGACTAAAGACATGGAATACCACTCTAGAGCAGCCAATAGCCCAACAGCTCAAGTAAAATCTCATTCCCATGCATTCACACTTAGTAGTAAATAAAGTTCCACCTATCTAAATTGAACACAGATAATTAAAATCTTTTGTCTTGAAGCAGTCACCAGCCTGACACTTTAAAACCATTGTTTTCATGTAGGTTATGATGCAAATTCCTGATTGAGGATCATTACACCTCATAATCTGACTCCTCTTTAGTCCAAATCAGTGCAATAAATGTATAGCATTTTTCTATACAATTTAAGATTGTTACAGTCATTCCACTTTTCCTTTCAAAATCCCTTCCTGTGAAATGTTTTTAACTCTCACTGATTACCAATTTGTTTATAGTTTTTGTAGAATGGTGCCCTACCTATGAAAATGTTACAGCTGAAGCCTCAAGTTGCTGAGACTGCAAAGTAGTTACTGCCTAGGTCATTAAGCCTAATATACAGAGCAACTTTATACATGGATTCAGCAAAATACACAAGAAATTCAGTTAAAGACCAGCATACATTTCAGTAATGTTTTGACTCAGCTCAAATGTTTTGAATTATTTACATATTGTTGTAGCTGACTACTTTAAAAAACAAGTATTGTTCATACTAATGTTAAATTCCTATCATAAGCAAAAATCTCACCAGTTCCAAGTTTTCCCCCCATAACAAACTCTGTCTTATCACTCCCACATAGAAGCTTCAAAACTAGAAAGGACTGGAAATTATTTTGTAAACTTAAACTCTTATCTTCTAGGAACATTAGCAAGTGCAAGTGGCCTCTAATACTTATTTAAATTTTTTTGTTGTCATAGAAATACTTATTATATACGTATATATATAACTACACCAGACTGCAAGGTGGGCAGAAAGACCATTGCAGTCAACTGATGAATGTACACTGGCAAATAATTTTAAGCATTCCTTTCCCATGGTTCGACATAATCCAAGCCAAGATGTGCAAAGATTTCTTCCTCACTCCCAGCTTTAAGAAAGATCCTCTGTGAAAAAAAATTAAAAGGAAAGTCAATAATGGTGTTAGAAAAAATTTCAATTGATGTTTTTTTGCTGTTGAAAAGGAGTTAATATTTGACAGTTCTACCCATTGTATCCTCTATAGAATACACTGTCTTCATCAGAGTGCCTACCCTGAAATGCAAAAGCAAGTGAAAAAAGAATTTTAATGCTGCTTGATGTGTTCACTTTTAATGACTAGCTTACAACTTTGTTTTGATTTACTTTTTCAAGACCCTCAAATCCAACTTACATTTCCCTTCCATAAGGGTCAATAGCTGGACTTCCTTCATGAAATGATAAACATTTTAAAATTAATACAGTAATGTTCTCTATAAGTGCATTCAAACTGATTTGATGGTGACACAAATTGTCCATAGCCAAGCATTAAGAGCATCAATTCAAAGCCAAGCTTTTTTATTCTTTACACACACTCCTTCTGAATGTTTTACAGTACAAGACAGTTTTGCATTTTATACCTGCACTTCTGATAATACAGGAGATTATTTTTACACAGGAACACTCACAAGCCTATGTGCTGTATGATGGTTGATACAATAAAGTATGTAGCCTTCTGCATTCCTTTCATCACTAAAGTACAATAATAATTTAAAAAGCTGCTAAGGTAGCAAAGCAGCATTTTAAATTAATATTAAAACAGTAAAAACCTCACAATTTAGAGTTTGGAAGCAAGAAAGATATTTCAATATTTTAGCAATTCCTGAATCATTTGAAGTCTAAATCAGTGTTCAACTCTGAATAATCAAACTAAGTGTTGTGAAAACTCCAGGGTTGAGTTTCTAGCTTTACTCACTGCTGTGAAAGAGGAAATGCTGTCTGGAGAACCAACTGATAAATTCCTTTGAGAAAGAAGAATCTCTGACTACCACAATGTTTAGGAACCTGTGTGCCAGCAGCACCTCAGCTCTGTCAGCTGCTGAGCAGTGCCACCAGGGGAGATGTGCTGTCCAGCACACCCATGGGAAGGGGTCAGGAACAGGAGCCCATGATAGATCAGACAGACCCATGGTATGGTGGAACAAATTCTGGCACCAGAGGTTCACAACCAAGAGCTGAGTGATTAAAGTTGTCTCTGCAATAGCAAAGATTGCTTTTAAAGCATAGGGAAAGAATATCCCTTTTTTTCCTAGGAAGTTCAAATGTCCCATTCTGGAATGAAAGGAACCTACAAATAACATTGAACAGCATAAATACTGAACTTTGTCACATAGACAAGACAAGGAAAAAATGGTAGAAAATATAAATTGAACAGAATAAAAGAAAAGGAAAGAAGATATCAACAGCTGCCCATTGAGTAACAATACTGAGAATATTTTGTTCTTCAAGTGTCTCCTGGGATGACAGGATTTTAGGGATTTTTTTGCTATTTCTTTTCTTTTTTCTTTAAGTATTATTAAGAAAAAGAGGGCAATCCATACACCTACATTACTACAAAAAAAAAAAGAACAAAAGTAAAACAAGAAATAAATAATCTTACACTTGTAGACAGATGTTACAGACACTCTTTAATAGAAGCTCTTCATATCTCTGGGACCCCAAATTGCATTCCATTTCTTTTGTTCTGTCACTTTATGTTTTCCTGCAAGCTAAACTCATTTCATTTGCTTGACAGGGAAAATTTCTAATACAAAGTATTTGATGCTGAATACCATTCTCAGTAGCTACAAGCAATGTTTCTAAATGAATCTCTGGCTGATATCTGCCAACTGCTTTAGCAATGTAAGTGTTATTAATGTTAATCATAACCTATGATTTTCCTTCTATGTCAATCTATGCTTATACTGTGCTGCAAATTTGATTATTGCATTCACTACCATTCTTTCTTGCTTTTTTCTTTTTCCTCAAGACAAGTAATGAACTGCTTGCCTAGTTGTGATTTTATTTCATCTTCTTACTAATATTCTGGAGATCCAAAACAAGCCCCACCAACATCAATCAAATTTTCAAAAAAACAATGCTTTGGAGCTTCTGGTACACTCTTCTCTTATCCCATTTAATCAATTCTGTCATTTCAATGCATGTAAATATTACATTTGTGGTTGTAAACATGACCATTAACTACACCTAACGTAAAACAATTGCCATCCAAATGTTTTCTTATATGAGTTGCTACCTCTTATTTTTCATTTTGGCATTAATGATCAATAATACTTTTGATGGAAGAGAAGCAGAGAGTGAAGGCACAGAGCTAGCACAGCTTTATGATTTCCTAACTATCACTGCCAAAGTTCATGTATGTTGTACTTCCACTGTCACTTGGTTTCATATCACATTTTAATGTGATGAATCCAGCAAAACAAAACCATTACTTAATATAGAACAATTCTAGTTTTACTTATATAAAACAGCACTAGCCAACAGCACAGCCTTCTCAAAAGGCACAAATTTAATTGTATTCCAAGCAGACTGATACCCAACTGTTTATTACCAAATGGCTTGGCAATAACAGTGTGTTGCCCAATACCAAAATAAATACCCTATTACACTTAAGTAATACTATGAATAAGTCTTAGCCTGTCACTATAGCATTTCATTACTATTTAACCCATCTGAAGATGAACTCAGAAAATTAGTTTGAAGTACCCAAAAATAGAAGTTAGTACCACATATTGTTATTAATGAAATGGGATTTGATAGTTCTGAACCAGCAGAATCTGCTGCAGAGTGAAGTACTCCAGGTTTCTAGGTACATGTGAAATCCACTGTTCTGAAGATGAGACACATGGTGGAAATTTGATTAATTTCTTTCTTTAAATCCTTATAATCCTTGGTATTAGCTGAAGAACAAGAATTAAGTATGAAGTTTCCTAATTGATTACTGGCATAACTCTGCTTTATAAACTATTGGAAAATTTGTTCACAGCCAAATTGCACCCTTAAAGACCAAGCAATTTCCTTTCATATCCCATTTTTCCTACTCTTTTCAGAGCCCTGACTTTCATATTCTTCACAGCTGTAATTCAGAAAGAATGCAGTCACACTCTAGCAGAGTTCATTATCCTTTTGAAAGTTATAACATTGTGTATGAGGCACATCCTTTTGCAAAAGACCCTGAAGGACCATGAACACTGAGTTCTGCTTGGACTCCTCCTGCTGTACTGTTACATGAAATAAACTGGGGAGGGGAGGAGGGCACAGAGATTATTGCCAACAGTAACTTTGTAGCAATTTACAAAACACTCTTTGGTAAAACTTTGCTTCTAGACAAGCACCTGGAATGTCATTAACATAAGCATTAATTTTAACCTTTACTTTGTGTCCAGGATTATGTTGCATGCTTTAAAAGGGCAAAATCTCACACTAGATGTTTAGGGATTTTAAATTTAATTTTTGTCTTCTATCACTGATTTTCATATTGTTTAACATGCGACAGATATTCACATCAGTTTAATTACCTTAATATTTCCTTTTCTTTTAAAAAATATTAAAGTGGAGATATAATGACAATATGATCATGTCTAACTTTGTAGTTCTACCAGTACACTGAATGATAAATACCAAGCAGTCTAAACCCCCATCACTTTACATCTCAAATTATCACAGTGGCTGTAAGCAAGACTATGATAAATGAACAACAGAAAAGAAGAGGACGGACTGTCATTTGCAAACTTGGAACTTAATTGTTCATTGTGCTTGGACAGAGTCCGTTCTAAAAATAAGATTTATGGGTAAAGTCAGTTGTAGATGAATGATGATAGCAATAGGACTTGCTTAATCAGACATAGTCGATGATACCACAATGCACCTTAAATTTCTTACACATGTATTTGTCACTTTAGTGACATCTTCACAAGTCCTCACTTATGTCAAGTCAGTTGAAGAGTTTTAATTAAAGATAATTGGGACAAATGAAAAGATGATGCTGCTTACATTCCTTGCAACAGCTTCTTTAGGTATGAAAGGCCATGGCATTCAGTGAAGCAGTGCACCATAATGTCAGACCCACAATTGATAGAATGTACCTCAACGGCTTATCAGACTAAAAAGTACAAAGCTATTAAATTGGTCACACTCCCTTTTTCTCTGATCCCATTTGCTCAAACAGCATTTGCATTCTTGAAAAAATAATTAACAAAAGGGGCTTACAGAAAGAATTGTGAAGGCAGAAACTTAGGTAATGCATCCTGTCTGCCACATGATTGCCAGTGGGAATGTTCTGTGTGTTTACCTGACCCGAGTGTTCCCCCACCTGTTCTCTGCCCCTGGGCCAGTTCTCCAGGTCAGGGGTTGGTGCACCACCAGGGCACATGGGTCACACCAGCACTGCAGAAACTAAATCAGCCTTTTATAGGGTATTCCTGACAGTATGGGTATATATTTCATTATTTTGTGAATTTTGCACTATTTTGACCTAAACTCCTGCATACCAAGCCCAAAATATTCAGCTTCTGAGACAGTGTGAGCACTGCATCAAGGAAGTCTGTACAATCACATATCCACAAAACAATGCACTGAAGTATTTTTGCTTCAACATTTCCTGCAGTTATTAGATGGACTGCAGCTATTTTCTATAGCCAGTGGTCCTGTTTTATCAAGTTCTAACAATCAATGGGTAGAGCACTAAATTCTCATCTGTGAAAATGTTGAAATGACCATATACTGAAATAAAACCAACAAGTTAGAAGAGGTGTAAAGAACCGACACTTTTATGGGAGGATTTCTGTGAATGTTATAAGAACCATTGTTAAAATATTTTTAAACAATTAGCTGAACATAAAATTTTTCCTTGATATATTAATATTAAATGTAATATGTGACAATAGCCTCAAGCAACTTCTTTTAATCCACAAAATACTGAGGAGAAAAGAAATAAGACATTTGGAAGCTTGAAGTAGTCACATTTTCATTTACTGTATGATCAGAGTTGCAAGAAAATTTTGGGGTTTGCTCTACATTATTCTTTAAAAACAGAAATGAAGCCTACCTGAAAGGTAAGAAAAGAAAGAAAGAAAGAACAAAGAGACCAGGAAGAAAAAAATATGTTGTTCCATCAACTGGTAAAATTTTGCAAAGCTAAAAATGTGTAGAAACCCACCTAGTGCTTTCTACCTATATAATTGCATTTGCTTGCTATTTTTGAGAGTTAAAGGTACCTGTGACTGAAAGTACACAAATCCAGTGTGAAGAAAAGGAAAGTCTCAGTGCAAAATTAAAGACATCCCAAAGGCTTTTCCATTTGATTACAGTGAGCTGCCTGGATTTTTGGTGAACTTTAGCAAACAAGCCTTAGGAAATCATACAAGTTCAATGCTGTTTTCCACTGGGAAGCCTGAGTTGCCTCATGAGCCTGAAAACCTCCATTAGCTCACAACAAAAAGTAAATTTGAAAACACAGAGGTCATAAAAAAGTCTTCCCCTAGCCAGAGAAGCATAATTTTAAAACAGAAACTTGAGTTCCAAAGCCAACCATTGAATGTGTTGAATGCAGATGTCTAAGAATCCTTGGATGTGACAAGTACAAGGACCACTGTCAAAGCAACTGAGTCAGGAAAACCCAAGAGAAGACAAGACAGACAGGCAGAGCATATGTTTGTTTTAGCTTCACACTTACATCTTCCCCCAGAAAGGTCAATCAGAAGAGAGGTAATCAGATTATACAGACTGATTGATGAAAAATTATACAAATTCACTCCATGCCACAACTAATTGGACATTCTATTTACTGACAATTAAGTTATTGCAAGTCCCAGAATAAACACTTTGAGTTGTATATATCCTTGATCCCCATCAAATTTAATTAGGCTTATCCTAGAATCATAAATATGTAGATGCTACTAACATTTTCTAAAAATAAGTGAAAACCCAAAAAAATGCAGGAGAGGACAGAATGGAGAGTGACAGTAACAGGGTAGAAAAAGGCTGAAGCCAAACCTGGATGGATGAGCTGTTGAATGACTGACTTGAATGACCTCCTCATGGGCCTCCCCCATGCTAACAGTTCTCACCATACTGAACATGCTGATGAGCTTCTGCAGTTCAGCAATTTCCACATGGAGAATAAGTCCAACACACTAACAAACAGGGAGGTTGAACTGAAGAAAGTAGTGAAGAGAAAATTTCAGTGGAATTTGAGTTCAGACACTTCTGAATTCAGGTAGATGCAAACTCAGACTAAAATATCTAATATATAATGATTCAGAGCATTTTACTCAAGCCAAAATTTACAAAACCACACAAATTTACTCCTACCACCAGCCAGTGAAAAAGCAAACAAGGGCACCTAGAATAGAGCAGTACTTTAGATAAACTTATTAGGGCCTTAGGTAAGACTTAGTTAGGGTCTTGCAGCAGGTTGAATAAAAAGCTTAACCTGGTTTTTCTTCATCTGAATGGATAAGTGGGTTAGTGGGTTTCTGAGAGGAAGGTGCAGGCAAGTGCCTGGAAAGTGACTCAGCAAAAGGAGCAGCTGCAAGGAAGGGAGAAAAAGGATGTTGAAAACTTCAAGTGTTTCCCTTGAAGTTAATTATTCCCTGTTCAAAAGTTGTTTACTTGCAAAAAGACATTCCCACCTTCCTCTTTATCAAAAAGCAATCGCTTTCTGGAGTGATATTTTGCAGACTGAATTTGTTGGTCAATTGGTGCAGATAGGAGCTCTAAAAAGTATAAGCCTCAAGGTCTGAGGAAACCTATCAGAAAATGCATAATAACTCTTCATAACAATAGCTAGCAACTGATTTCAAGGAAAATAAGCATTTTGGTGACTTAATTATCATGTGGTTTTTGTCTATATTTGAGTTTACTAATCTAAACACAAGCTAGATTACTCGGTTTATATTGATTTATTCCGTGACTTATAATAATACAAATAATGTGAGGGAAAGCTATCCACTCCCAAGCATATTTCTTTAAAATCTTCCCTAAATACCTAGATCAATGCTATTTTCTCCCCTTACCATGTGGAACTTGAGTCACTGAGCATCACCTTAAGCTGGAGAGTGGGCTGTGTTTTATATGCTATATGTCAAAAAGGAATACATATGGTAACAGAGAGAGATTTTTACTAAAATTACTAAGAGGAGGCCAGAGCTACCATCAAACAAAAATTATTGACATCAGTATCAGAATTTAGTGATATCCATGTTAAGCCACAGGGACTATGATTCCATTTCTTTTTCACAGATGAAGGTGCATCTCTTTGATCTATCCATGACAGCTGCAGCCCATGCACCAGGGTTTCCAGCTGTCATTCAGGTCTGTCATGCTGTGCCAGGCAGCTTTACCTTCAGCATCACAACCCACTCCATTCCTCTCTGCTGACCTGCCATGAGCAAGGTGAAAGCAGGCTCTGCAAGCACTGAGAGCTGGCAGAGCCCTGCAAGCCAGCAATTTTCTCTTCCTTCTCTATGCTACTGTTAACTTTACACGAATGAATGTTGTACATCTTTAGTGGAAAACATAAATCTGCTCTGGGCCTCAGCATAACAAATAGCTTTGCAATTTTACACCACTTACAGACCCAGAATTTTGTAAAGCAACCGCAGAGAAAGCTTTATGGAAGATCCATAAATTCCTGCAGTGCACTGACTGACAGGAGGTTGAGTGCCTTCAATAGACAATGAAAGTATGGGAATACAACATAACACTGGTCTGTAAAATAGTGGCTACTTCTCTGAAATCTCCAGCTGATCATCAGGTAGAAAAAGTCCTAACAAGAGTCACTGTGCTCAGTAACCTTCACACATGGAGAGGGTGGAAAGGAAGAAAAAAAGGCTAAGTAAAGCAATTTCCATATAAAAATGCATACAATCCTGTCATTATGTAAGAGCTTTCAAATAATTGTACTCAATGATTGTCTTGCATAGTATGAACACTGCCAGAAAGTACCATGGAAAAATGAAACTTCTTCATGGTCCTGATATTCACATTGCTATCTGCTGAGAGGGACAGCAGCTCATTCTACCAGTACTGTGTCAGACAACATTCTCAACATGAAACATTGCTTGATGAAAAAAACTTTACAGAATCAAGCCCCAAAGAACTGTGCAGTCATTAACCATCAGAATTTGCCTTCATTATGGTCAGCATGCATTGTTTCTTCATTGTGGATAGTTACAACATCTGACAATCTGTCCTCTAGTCCTTTCCTAAACAACATGACTAGCAACTTTCAAGTGGTTTTCCTTCTGTGCTTTTCCCTATGTTTTTCTTTGTTTTTTTGAAGAGGTTTGTTTTTAAGACTGGCTATTGGTGATTTTTGCTTTACTTGTAATTAGACATTTTACTATTTAAGCTATGTTTATGAATGAGACTACCAACAGCACAATTTATAATTGTAGAACATAAATGATGAAGTACTAATTGTGCTAGAAATGTGAAGTATGTTTACAAATTCAATAATAATATCCCACAACATTTGCAGACACAGTGCATTTTTCATTTGACAGTATCATAACAGTTTTCAGTAGCAATAACCTGAAGTTTCTCTGACAATATATTATCTCCATATGTAATTTTAAGGTTTAACTGGTATTTTCTGCAGTAATATTCACATCAGCATGCCTGCCTTAAAATAAAATCTAATCTGTTCCTAAGCCAGCTACAAACAAGATGATAAATAAATCAGAGGGGGAAAGAATTACTTTTTGAAATGACAGTATAACAAAGCATGATTGAAAAAGCAGTATTGCAAGCACTAGCCATTGACTTGATACCCTCAGGCAAAATCATGTGTAATGGTACTGATGCAAAATAATGCAGTGGAATTTATTCCAATAATTCTGGGCATGAATAATTTTTGAATGTAATAGAAGCCATAATCACAAATTCTCATTTCATTTTACCACTGGACTTGTCCTGTGCTTTTAATCAGAAATACCAGACTGGAATGTTTCTCTTAAACTCATCTCTAGCTCTTGGTAGAGGTTTATTGATATTAAATTCTGAACAGTAACAAGTCAATTAACCAAGTAAAATAGAATAGTAAGGCTAATATTAGAATATTTTAGGCACTTACCCAGCTATATCATAACATAGTGTAACAAAATATCTTCACGTTTTCTACATGCAATCTACTTACTCCAAGTAGTTTTCATGAAAGAGAAAGAAAAAGACCAGTGCTGAAGTACTGACAGTTTGAAAAATAAAATATTAAAAAACATTATCTGTTGACTTAACAGAACTTGCTAAAATTTAGTTTGTAAACAAGACCATATTGTACATAAAATGGAACTATTGCCTGTTTAAAATGACAGATCTGTGGTTACTTTGTTGCAAAACACTACATTGTTATGCATTCCAATCTCCCCTTACAATTTTAAAAATTAAAAAATTCCACAATACATTGCCATCCAGACGAAAATGTTTTTAGTTTGGGGCACACAAAGTGAAAGGAAACTTGCAATTTCCTGTCTGACAACAAAGGCAAAAATTTTAACTTGTTAAGTAGCACACAGTTGTATACAAAAACAGATCAAAAAGTTATTGTCCCTGCAGTTCTCTGAGAATCTCTGTACTACCACAGAGTCCTTAAAAATATTCTCAGGGATTATTTCCTTTTTCACTTTAGCTATACACACTTTTTACTTTAAGTCTGTGATATTTACAGCTGCTTTGTCAAATACTGTTGGGGATTTTTTGTGTTTTACATTATAAAGCTTTGTAAGAGTGAATGAAATGTGAAAAAAGCAAAATCCTGGAGTCTATGAAACTCTGTTGTGAGTAATTCATATGGGATTACTATAAACAAACCACTACCGAAGAACTTTATTGGTATTGCAAAATCAAAGACATGCAATTTAAGAATGTGGTGGATTGAATTTTGACCTTAATTCAATTTTCCTATGTTTATGCATAGAGACTTAATTTCTTCAAAGAAATGCTGCTTACTTCAAATCCTGTAAGATGCTTAGGCTTTGTTCACGAGGCAGGAAATGTTCTGTGCTACAGGGCTAACAAATATTTGCTGACAGCACTGACACAATCTTGAGGTGCAGACCAATGTGGGATCAATCAGCCTTAGGAAACCGAGCTTTTATAATCTCTAGCTGCTCTGGCTCCCTGTGTCTGCTACTCCCCTATGCTAAGTTGTTGGTGTCTGCTTGCAGATTTCTAATGTAGCTCTAGGCTGCTCTCACACCATATCCAGAGTTAAGTGAGACATGCATGGTTTACTCGGATATTTGGGGCAGCAGAACACTCACCTACTTCTTGTTGCCAGCTTAGAGCATTAGCCTGATGAATTTAATTTATTTTTCAGTCCATCAAACTTCCACTTATATCTCTTCCCTGTCATTCTATTTTTGTGGTCCTTTTCAGTTGTCTCTTCAACCAACCTAGACTCCTTTCCACAACGGAGCTGCTAATTAAATCTACCCTTTCCATTCCCCATTGCTTTTACCAGCCCCTCTGCATGTACTTATCAAATTTGTACACCCACCATCCCCTTCTGACTCCTACTTCCTATGCCATTTTCCTCTCTGGTCCTCAGCTGCTTCCTTTTCAAGCTTCCTCTCTACCTAGCTTTTTCTCAAATTAATTTCTTCTTTCTTTTGACAGAAAATATGAGACTCAGTAACCTACCCCCCATCCAATAACTTACCCCAGCATACTGATTGAATAATTGAATTAACACAATTGAAAATTATTGGTTCTCTACTGCCCTAGAAATCAAAATTAGTAAAAAGGTATAGTCAAAATATTCAGGATCAGCACCTGCTTATGCATTTTGAGAGATGTCTTTTCATTAGCAATACAGGTTTCACTGAACTGCTCAAAAAACACACTAAGCATAGGAAATGACAATTAGGTACTTTTATCTTTGTGCTAGATGTACAGCTTGGTGTTGCAAAGAGATTAGGTTTAGCTAAATATACACATGAATTACATGCAAACTTTGTAAAAATGACCAATCATATGCTGTATGAGAAACATTTAAAATGCTAAGAGAACACTAAGGAAAAGCACAATTAAGCACATAAGAAATGCATAATCATCTTTTAATTTACCAAGAGGTAAGAAAAGTAGATCGTTTTAAAAAATAGACCAGGTGCAAAAAGAAAAAATCACCCAAATCACATATGCAATTTCCACTTTCCTGAGAGCGAGAAAAATTGAAACATAAATGAAAGTATGTGCATCTCTTTACAATCACTCAGTGTTTAATTGTAGTAATCTTAGAATCACAGAATCTATTAGGTTGGAAAAGACCTCTGAGACCATCAAGTCTAACCTATGACCCAACACTACCTTGTCAACCAGACCATTGGCACCGAGTGCCACATCCAGTCTTTCCTTAAACACCTCCAGGGACAGTGACTCCATCACTTCCCTGTGCAGCTCATTCCAATGCCCAATCTCCCTTTCTGTGAAGAAATTCTTCCTGATGTCCAATCTAAACCTCCCCTGAAGCAACTTGAGACTGTGTCCTCTTGCCCTGTCACTGTTGCCTGGAGAAGAGACCAAGCCCCACGTGGCTACAACTTCCTTTCAGGTAGTTGTAGAGAGCACAGTGGAAATCAATATTATAAATTTTGGATCTTTATGTTTACTGTAGCTTTAATCCAGTCATTGTTGCAGATGTCTAAAGCAAACTCTGCAGCTGCAGCATGTTTAATTCATCAAGATGTTCTCAAGGCTGATTATATCACCATTATAACTTTATAATTTTAGAGCAGCATCTGCCAAAATAAGACTAAAACTTCCAGTTTTACAGAATCATAAAAAATGTCTCTTTAACTGTGCAAGTAAACTTCTGCAAGCATCTCTTTTAATGAAAGGTAGTGTGGAGTAGATTTTCTCAGATGATACCAAAAAACTGACTTAGAGACTGTAACTACTGAATACACAATTAAACACTGTGTATATTACACAACTTTATGTAATAAAATGAAGTTAGAAAATCATAGACAGCTCTTCCTGATGATAAAAGTTTTCGAGAAGTAATGTGTTGGGCAGTGAAAGGAAAAAAATACCTGCTTGAAAAACAAAGCTGGCTTTTTATTAGGAGCCATATTTACAAAGTTCTGGCAGTACAGGTAACTGCCCAACCACCTGCAACCAGTCTGGCTTCCTCAGAGCAGTTTCTGTCCTCTGAGCCAAGCCACCACAGGAACATATGAAAATGACTTTTTGCACCAGTATGGTCACTGTCAGGTAAGCCATGTTTCGAAATAAAACTCACAACACAGATGCAGACTCAGCCACAGAAAAAAATTTAATATTATGAGGGAGGCCAGGGGCTCAAGGATGTTGCCAGGCATGGCTTGAAGGGCTGCCTGCTGCAAACACAGAGGTTGTCTGTGAAGCAGCTACTTGGGCAAAACATGGGCAGCAGCAGAACTCAGATACCCCGAAGCCAGCTCACCAGAGCACTGCTGCCATAAAATAGCCATACACTGGGGCTGTAATCACACCTTCTTTGGGCTTTACAGATACCTGCTAAGGCAGGCAGGACAAGCCCTGCCCGAAGAGTCAGTCAGGTTTTTTGTAGATAGGAATTCACTATGCAGGCACATGAAGGACACTGCAATACTGGTGGTGACAATTGAGGCGATGTGAGATTCACAGTGTGAAAGAAATCCCAGGATAAATTTCCCCTTTCACGCTTATTATGGTTGCCCAAGAAAAAGTAAACTTTCTTAAAAAATCTGGGATCACAGAATCTTACTATATTCAGTGTAACTGCACAGCACTTAATGGCTTGAAAGGCTGGGTCCCACTAAGAAGTTTTTAGAGCATCTTGTGAGTTTGTTATTCAGAACAGTTATATAAACCACCTCTCTTGTTATTCAACAACTAAATAACATTTCACGCCATTCAAATTCATACAAGGCTTTTAAATGCAAAAGTGTCATCAATCATCAATCAGTCATCTGAATAGTGTCATATTTTTTCCAATATTTCTCTAATAGAAAACATTAAGGGACCTATTTCCCATCTTAAATTTACATAGGACATAAAATTAATAACTGCTTTCTGCCTCAATGACTCTTCAAAATAACACTGAGCTCATGATCCTTCTCTTACAAAAAAAAATCAACCTACAATGTCAGTGCAAGAACATTCATATGCAAATAATTCAATTAATCTATTATACCCCAAGAACTCCATCTATTCTTTCACAAAAATAAGCAATGCTAATTATTTACATCACTTCTTTTTGCTGCCATGTACTGCATAAAGCAATAATTGGACTTGAAAGGGATTTTCTGGAATATTGTGAAAATATATGGCTTTATACAAGTTATAAATCAGAATTTACAAGACAAATTCAATCCTCCAATCTCACACCTGGTTTGAGAATTTTCATTGGTGAGTGGTGTATAAAATGCAGGAGAGAGACACTTTCTACATGGCCACAATCCAGCTATGAAACTATTCCCCATGCCATCCTTAGAAATCTCCTGACAT
Organism: Haemorhous mexicanus; assembly: GCF_027477595.1. Classification (NCBI taxonomy): domain Eukaryota; kingdom Metazoa; phylum Chordata; class Aves; order Passeriformes; family Fringillidae; genus Haemorhous; species Haemorhous mexicanus. The sequence continues at coordinate 27,602,527 of NC_082347.1, read as the reverse complement.
GAAACAGGAACAGAGAAAAGTACCTGCAGCAGTTTAAGGCATCCAGCCCACCCCCATCCCACTGCTCATTCAGCTCAACTCTCCCATGCTCCCTTCCATGCCCAAAGGATAGCAATTTGAGGAAATATGTCACTCAGAATTTCTAGCATGGAACAGTTGAAGTTATTTCCTGTTTTATGCAGAGCTCGTTCTGCATTTTATGCAGCCGCTGGTAGCTGCTGAACAGCAAACAGCATCAAGAAAAATAAATATATTCTGAATGAAAGAGCAATAGGGAACCCCACTGCAGCTGAACCTCTGTGACACACAGCAAGGGAGTTTTAAACCTCATTCATTACTGTAACTCCAAGGAATAGTTTCCAAATAGTTACCAAAATGTAAAAACAAACAAAAATATGTTTACTTTCCTATGGATTCGGAAGTATTTGGGAATTGTGCTATTTTTTAATTAATTCAGATAAGGAAGCTTAGTTAGGAAGCCATAGTGAAAAAGGTTGATAAATCCTGCATTTTGAAAAGTCATCCACAATGTAACTGGTAGGGCTGAGTTGTGCACAGAAGAGTAGATCTTTCACAAGCATCTTCTGTAGCTAAGTTTGGGATCTTCTCACTGCAAGCTATCCTGAAAAATATGATATATGGATTTGGCTGGCTGATAATCACTAGAATGCAACTTCCCAGGATTTCCAGAGAAGTGAGAGTTCTAGAGAACAGTATTTCTACCTAACACATGTATAGTCACACAAAAATAATATCACCTTGCCTTTTATACAGATCTAATCGGCAAAACACTAATGAATCTTACTTTGTTAGAATTTTCCTACTCACTTATCCTGGGTGTACCATAAAAATTATGCAATTATCAAAATATTGCCCTGAAAAAAAGGCACAATCCAATAGAATCTAGTTTACCAGGCTCTTTAAAAAAACCCCTAAGCCTATTTGAGCTCCTGCCAGCTTGCACATCATCTCAATATCCTGCCTGACAGGCTGCTGGGAGCCTGAGCTCAAGTAAGTCACTTTAAGTACTTCAGAGCCAGGGTCCCCAGAGCTCATTGGCTCCATGGGCCTGGAGCAGCCAAAATCCACTAACAGAGAGTCCAGCTTCAGATGCTCTCCACAGGGCCATCCTGCATGACAAGATACTCTACTCCAGCCAAGAGCACCAGAGTTGGTAAAGCCACCAACAACCTTTGTAGTTCCTGAATCTTACTCCAGGTTGCTGATACAGAAAAAGGGCATTCATACCACAAGGACAGCTCCCTTAAGAATAGAAACCCTGTGGTTTGCCAGCCACTTTAAAAATCACTTTTCAAGATAATAAAACACAAAGAGAAAGTAAATCACACATTTCTTGCATCTTTCTATAAACATACGAGAATTACTAATCTAAAAAACAGATATTCAGAATAAAACAGGCTTTGGAGCTATATCTTCTTTAGATCTTCTGCTGGATCTCTATTTCACCCAGGTAAAAAGCTGATAGGATGTTGTCCAAACTTGCCAACAATGCCCTAGTACACACACCACCAGTCCAGAGACAATGCACATTGTACCCAAAAAATTTTAGTGTGGGTTAAGGGATAATTGCCTCCTAATCCAACACAGAGGAGTGTCAAAACAACTGTTGATGTCCTGGTTTAGAGACTAAGGACTTTAATTTTTCCAAGGAAGAGCCTACTGTTCAGCTGACCTGACTTATGCTTCACACAGAAAAATGGTGGCTTTTTTTTTTTTTTCAAAACCATTTCTATTTTTTCATAGAGAGCATATTGTTCATTTGTGAACAGGGAAAGTTTTACAGTGAGAATTTTATTTGCCCATTCATAAAAATGTCATGCCATTTGTAACAGCAATAGTACCATAAGACATGGGGAATGTACAACTTCTCTTTCTTCCTTGTGACTGATCAGTGAACTCTATTCTGTAAGAGTGGGGATCACAGTAAGGTTTGACCTCCAGCTGGTGTAAATCACACGAACTACAAACCTCAGGTTGGAATATACAAGTGCTAATTTCCATACCTTTAGTACACAGTTCTACAGACACACAGATTTGGACATACACTCATCTTTTTATGTAAAAGAGGCTGACAGATAATTGGTGGCATATTTTCTTTTTTTTTTTTGTCACAACTTTCTTATGAAAGGAAAATCTACAAAATGCCCTTCTCATTACAGAGCTGAAAAAATCATTAGTTTGATAATTGCATACTGTCTTCCAAAACCAACAAATATATGAAAAAGATTCACACTAGAAAGAAAGAAAAAAAAAATAAATAAAGGCTGAGGAATAATTTCACAGTGTAACTTTGTAACAAGTCCCCGGAGAAAATTTCTCTTCCTTTTGTTCCCATCTGCAAAGCTATGTAATTGATTCCTAACTGCTGTGTTAATGCTCCCAGTTCCTGGCAGAATCCCTTTGGAAATACATTAAAGTAAGCAGGACTCTCTCCTGCTGCAACCCTTTGAACACTGGAGTCTGGGATTCTGTGACATCCATCATGTTTCAAGCAGTGGGCCACAGTGCAAGCATCTGGGCCAAACAGCTGATAAATATTAATACAGAAGAATAAAGTATACTGAATTATATATTGAAATGTTGAGCAAATCAGGAAATTGTTTTCTTTTGTAATGAATGACATTCTCTTACAAGTACAGTTACATTCCACCAAAGAGAAATTAAATAAGAGCAAATAATATTTGCTATGGCATGCTTTATTAACTTCTTATAAGGACTTGAAAAATTTTAAATGATGACAGGCAAGGGTTTTTTAAGGAAAAGACTTGGTCTTCTGCAGGATCAAGGATTAGTTTGACTCTTCCTGATCTTCCTATACCATTTTCTTACGCACATACAGACTAATAAAAATAGAAGGATGAAGCAAAAAGGATTTGGTCCAGCTCCCAGATTCTACCCCAGTGACTGTTAAAGCTGTGCATGAAGGTTTGTCTGCCTGGACAGAGCCAGTGACATAAGATGACCTCTCTTCAGCAGACCAGGAGAGAAATATGGAAAAGATGTGTTTCACTTTTCACATATGGTGCCTAATTAACCTTAATTAAGCTTGTGTTGAGGGATCTTGAGCAGCTCCCGCAAGGGATATCTGCTTCCTGATTTTTTTTAGCTTTAAGAAAGGAAGATTTCATCTCAGAAAGAGAAATACACTTATGAAATACAAATTTTCATGTTCCATTCCAATTTTATGTGGCAGTACAGAAAAAAATACCCATGTTTTTATTGTTCCCTACAAGTCAAACAATTTTAAAAGAAAAGCACTAGGATTACAATAAAGTAGATTCTCTGCTCTTCATACTTTAATGCAAAAAATAACCAATAAACCAACCCTCAACATTTTGCAATCTGGGCAAATGTTCCGTTGTGCAAAATTACAGATTATTTTTATCACTTATTTTAAGCTTTCTACTCTGATGACCCTAAAAATGAATCAACCTTGGCAGCCACGCAATTTACTGCAAATGTCTCCTCTTCCACTGTGGGCTATCAAATTTCACAGACAGACTCCATTACTGTGTTCTGCACATTTCTGATCTTAGTACACACTGGGTGGCAGTGTGGAAGGTTTTTGTTCAAACTGTCATTTGTGGGAATAACCTAATACAAAATTGTAAAGTAAAAAATATTTTTAAATATATTTGAATTTAACACATTAGATTATCAATATTTGTATGCTTGCCAGAGAGTCATCTCCCCACTTGTTAGAATAATACTACTTGAAAAAAGAGCCTGGGTTAAGCAGATTAAAAATTCAGTGCTCCCTGGTCTGAAATATTTCATATTGCATATCTGCCTTAGAAGTTTCTTTCTGTGTGGAAAAAGTCAGCTAATGTAACTTAGTTATTTCTGAGACTGCAGCAGAAACAAGAGCAGTATTCTGCTGTGTCAACATATTAACACAACTTCTTGTGTTTGAAATCTGCAGTGCATCTGTGGTTTACAGCAAAAAACCAGAATTTGGAAGCAAGCTAGCTGTGTCTGCAATTAAATGAGAAATGGCAGACCTAGATATTGGGGAGCAAGGGGACAGATTTGAAAGCAAAGTCCCTCCCTGAAAGGGACAGCTGACCAAACCATGTGCCTCAATTGACACATGGAAATCGTAGATTAAGGACTTTGTGGTCAAGACAGTTGAAATTTTCCCTGAAGATTTGGTCTGGGTGTTTTGGGTTTCATTCAGTATGGGTTTTGTTTTGCTGGTTTTTCTTCTTTGCCTTTGTCAAGAACTCCTGCCTTATGATACTTTCTGAGTTCTGCTTCTCTTTAGGTCGATTTCTTCAGTTTTGGGCAGTACAGCTGAGGAACTGAGGAAATGTAAATTGAGACTCAGACATGTAGAAGGTCTGGGGAATAAATTACAGTTACAGCTGATGGCTTGGGGACCCACAACATGGGTATACACATTTCTTTGTATTTTTCAACTTTCCAAGGCAGATACTCAACAGAAGAAACTTAAGGCTGGACACTGCAAATGCAGGGCCCTTGAAATCAATGAATGTTTAAGAGCTTAAATCTTTCTCTGCCTCAGATCTTTACTTGAAAACTTGGGATGACAAGAATATCTTTCTTTCCAGAGCATACTGTGAACATAAACTCATAAATTATCTGTGAATCATCCTGGCTAATCCAGTCAAAAACACATGGAAACTCACTTTTTTTTCCCCCCCAGAAACATTTGAATGGTATATCAGTTATAAAGCCTAAAAATAGTCAAGAAAAAATGATACTGATTGATGTCGTTCATGAAAGAACTGTGTCCATTTTTCATCTCTGAAAGTCTCAGGGCTCTGACTAAAAGCAGCAGATATGAGGATACACACTCATACACCAAGCAGGCAAATTTTGCTGCATACAAAAAATAACACTGGCATTCCTCAAATTCTTTGGTTTTCCCTAGTGCCATTTTTTGTTACACCCAAAAAGCTATTAAACAGAGCACATATTAATGTGCAGATAATAACATCAACCATATTATTTTGAGGAAATGAGTTTATATCTTGAATACTTTTAAAATATAAAAGACAGGCAGGAACACACTGACATCATCCCTGATTTTGTGAAGAAACATCCTCTTTAGACACATGATAGCATATTTATCTATTATTGATTTTATGTTTTCATCTGAATTATCTAGTATTGACAATTGCTGGAGACAGGATAACTGACTAAATGGCTAATTAGCCTGATAATTTCCCCAGTTTTCCATATGAACTGAGGATGCTATAGCAGCATCTGGACCTGATGAGCACATATGGAGACAGCTGAAATGGAGTGAAGGTTTAGATCACTCCTTGGAAAGAAGCAATGAGACAATACTGCATGTAAGCTGAAAGCAGCCTCCACTCTATAAGGAATATATAGGAAAGATTAATGTAAAATCTTGACGTGGTACTTTGCCTTTCCCTATATTGACATCAATGAGCATCTTCAGTATTGATTTTTGCTTATTATTTAAATGGCCTAATACAAATACAGACATTAAGGCAGATAAATGCAGAGATCAGTATAACTGCAGCCAAGAGACTTTATACCAGAAATTATACCAATTACTCCCCAGGCTGCCAAGCCCGACTAAACAGAGCTCCACCCAGACTTCTGAATGCAGGGCTTTAAAAGCAGGATGATCCCTAATCCCTGCTTAGTGTCATACTCTGCAAAAACTTCCTCAAGCCTTCTAACTGAGCCTGTACCACTCAATATCCCCTCTTCCCTTGCAATGTCAGACCAATATAAGTTGAAAGTGTGCTGGGGACAGAGAAATGATCTCTCCCTCTGAGACAGAGGGGCAGTGAAGAGTCTTTTTCAAATACTAGCAGATGGTTTGTTCTCAGTTCTGTGAAGGCTGCACTGTTCCTATCAAACACAAATGTCTAATTCATGTTTCTTGTTACATTTCAGGAATTACCTCACAAGTGCCAAAAAAAAAAAAAACAAAAACAAACGGATTTCCAGACTTGTTCAGATTTAATCAGGCTGTTCCAGTGAAACTAAGTCATGTGAAGGTGGACCTGTTTCACCACCAAATGGATAATCCAGCTAAAATATTCTAAATACTTGAATATAAAAAATTAAGTGGAAATGTGCACTTGGAAATAAAAACACATTAGCTTTATTTCTGAGAATAAACAATACCTTTGTCCTGTCATACAATCCATGGTTATCCAATATCATCTTCCTTTCATGTGCAGCATACCTCCGCAAGTCACGTCCGAATTGCTGTCAAAGATAAAGCAAATATCAAACACATGTACAAACCAAAACTCTCATCCTTTGCACCTTCTAACACCAAACCAAATTATAAACTAAGGACCAAAAGTTACTTCTGTTAAAGGAATATAGTCTGATAAAACCAATCATCTGAAGGGAAATGCTCGGATAAGGAATCCAAACATTTGCATCCGTCCATCATTGCAGTTGGTTACTGTGACAGCAGCTGGGCTCTGTATAAGAAAGTAAACCTGTGATGGGCTCCCACAGTCTGTAGGTGAATTAGCCCAACAGGGAGTAGGAGCTCAGTGAGGCAGAGAAGAATGAAGTCATTGCCTACTCATCCAAAGGGCCTCACACTGTGTGTTTCTAGTGTAGACTCCTACCTACTGAGTGGAGAGAAGGGCTTTTAAGCTGCCAAACACTGCCACAATAAGAAAGGACCCCAAAGTCTGCAGAACTTAATCCAAAGTCCAAATAAATATGTTTTGTTATCTCAAAAAAGTGACTGAAGTAACTCAAACTCAGCAGGAGAACACATCAATTTCAACATTTTGCCTGGTCTAAACCATCCTGCTTCCAATTAACCTGAGTAGAGCAGAGTGGCAAGGCACCAGTACTGCTTCCAGCACATCAAAATATAATTCAGAGCAGGCTCAGAAGCTCTCCATTGCACTATGTAAATGCTCCCTAAAAAATGAACATCAGAAGGCAAGCATGTAGAACAGATTAAAAAATAATTCTGTCTGGAGAGAGATTAATCATTTGAGTTTTTGAGTTTGCATTGGGTAGAATTTTTTTTGTTCTGAAAATAGTGCACTATTTTATATTATGCCAACTAACTAGTGTCTATTGTGAAAGTAGCTATCATTTCAAGTTTTCTTATTAAAACATAAATCAAAATATATTTTATTCTGGTTCAAAACTAATGTCTAATTTTAAATTTTTTCCAGTTCTTTACAATTTAAACGAGTCAATTAAAATGCAACTGAAACAAAACATTTGATCTAATCCAAAAAGAAAGATGTGAAATTGTTTTCAATTTCCTACAAAACAAATTAAGTTCCAATTCAGAATATCTCTTCCTCAAATGTTTAATTTCCTGTAATTATGTGATGCTTTCCAAATCATCTCTCTACTCAGTAACCATTTAAATTACTTGTTAACAGTATCATGATGTAAAAAGAAAACACAACTGACCAAATACCCAGCACTCCAGTTCATAAACCTAAACACTAAGCTTCAAGGGAAATAGAACTTAACTCTCCTAGAGAGACACCCATAACTGTTAGTCATGAATTCATCAGCTCCAACCCACGATCAGGGGTGGATGACAACATGAAATGTGATGTGTGGACATCAGGAATATTTTTTTTAAATCCATGAACTCTGAATAGTCCTGCAACCACAAAAACGTGTTTGCAATGCTAAGGAAACATACAGTGCTGTGGTTACTTACCCTGGAGCCTGTCCAGCCTAACAGAGCATATGAATATTGCTCGAAGGGGGTTATGACCAGATCCACACGGATTGCCTTCCAGTCTTTGACTTCTGCCATCTCCAATTTTTTTGATGTGTTGCAAGTGCTGTTGTCTACTCTTGGCTGATATAATTTTAAAATTGCAAAACACTTCTGAAAATGATCCATGGCATCAACTTTTCTGCTTGGCAGCTGTTCCTTTACAAATGTTGATTCAATGATATCACAATAAAGGAGTAAGCCCTAAAGAGAAAATATTGTTCACATTGAATTGCTGAACTGGTTTTACTGTCATTCCAGAGTTTCTAGATAGTTGTCGTAAAAAATCATGTGAAATTTAATGTCAGTAAAAAAAGAACTGTGCCAGGGCAAATCTGGGCTAAGGAGAGATATGAAACAGCTTCAGACTTTGGAAAAACATTTGAGGGAAATCTGCACTGGTAGATATCTGACAGTAGTGAGGTCCTGCCCTGTGCTAAAGAGATAGAATTTGCAATTCTTCCCCTTCCTCCTTTTCTCCTAAGCCTTTTTCTGGTTAATGTCACAGAAATTTCTGAGTAAGGATTGATGTGTTCCCATGTGGCAGACATCTAGAAAAAGATTATTAGTCCAGCGCACAGTCTTGCTGAGGGATTCCAAAGTGGAAGATTCCATTTGGACTGTATCTGTTGCATGAGATTTCCTTGTGACAAGGTCTGGAGTCTCCAAAGAGATGGAAGATCCCTGCCCATGTCTTTTGCTCAGAGGGATTGACCATTTCTTTAGGTATCACTTTTTTGTTTCTGTTTTAAAATCACTCAAAAGTTTACACATTCTCTTCCTCTGGACTGGAGGTGTATTTAAATTGCAATATTGAACTGAGAGTGTCTATGAGTGGTTTTATTTGATGGCTGTCTGTTGGTAACTACAATGGTGTTGTAGTTCAGGAATGGCATTCTCCCATTTAGTAGCCCAGCTAAAACAACTCCTCTTGCTTCCCCCTTCCCCTCCCCAACTGAAAACACAAAAGGCAAAGATCCTGGGCTGAGATAAGAACAATTTCCTGGAAACAGCAATGAGGTAAGACAACAAACAGTAACAGCAGCACTATTAATAACAGAAGGTATAAGACAAAGAAACAATTCACATGTAAAATACCAGGCCATTTCAACCACCACACTTTCTCCCATTGGAAGAAAAATCCTTCTTCTAGGAAGAGAGAAAGACCCTTTCCCCCACCCCTGGCAATGATGGAAAGTGGCAGAGGATAACATTAGGGTCTGGCCACATCCCTTCCCTCTGATCTAGACCAAAACCAGGACAAAGGGTCTCCAGATAAGACTCTTAATGTCCCAGGTAACAAAGAACTGATTTTTGGAAGAATACCTCAGTATTAAAAACCGATTATTTTGATTATTTCTTTTATTTAGCACAAGTGTGGTAACTTTACATGACAATATCTTAAATGCTTTAGAGAATACTTTACAGTAATAAAATTACATTTATCACCCAGTGCTATAATTTGGGACAAAAAAAAAAAAAAAGCATATCAGAAACACTTAATCAGATATGATGTCCATGAAGAGACACTGATAGGTATTATTACATTTTTAGCCTCCAGCTTTTTGTTGATGATAGCTCCAAATTAACAATCCCATTATTTTACTGGAAATCAGTTACAGGCTTTTTATGGGTCAATGAGCCAGCCCTTTTTAATGATAAATACTTTATTTGAATTGGCATTCTTTCACTTGCTTGGAATTTTTCTTGATTATGAAGATTTATTATAAACTGATATGAGAAAACTCCTTATGTAGCTTCTTCTCTTGGATTACTAGTTTCCAAGTCTGCTGATTTGAAAATGCTTAAATTTGGCAGGTGCTCTGTAATATCTATCTTTAAAACAGCAATTTTTTCTTAATTTTACCCCAATGTCACAAGGCACTGATGCTTGCTCTTTCCAAATATAGACTCAAAACAGCTGTTGAGTGTTAATGCATAACTGCTTATTTTCCTGCTTTTTTTTTTGATTAAACCATACTCCCTTCAAGTTAATTTTCTTGCTTTTAATGCTAATAAAACAATTTTAATATCATTATAATTGACCATAAATTGATGAATTCATGCTTTTATTAAGCACCAATATTCTTCCCATTTTCTATAAAAATCTCTTAGCTACTCAGCAGTATTTTCTCCTTTTTTGCTTCATTTTTCTTTTTGCTCTTGGAGATTTGGGACACTACAAAGTACATACCAGAAGTCAGGGTATCACCATTAATAGGAGCCAAAGCCTAGGTCATATGCATTGAGATAGCATTTCCAATTAACCTAGCATTATTAGACAGTGGACATCACCACCACCCCATAAAGTAAAGTTGAAGTGCACTTAGGTACATTTGGAAAAAGCACAGCCTGAAGGGGCTGTCAGCTTGAAGATTGTGTGAAGTTCTGGCCACTGCTGGCTGCAGAGCTGCATCCTTCTCATTGCTCTGAGCCAGGGAATCTGCAGTTCCTTGCACGCTTCAGATTGATCTGCACACCATAAAGTGCTGTAAGTCTTGTTTACACAATCAAGTTTTAAAGTGTGGGCATTTTAATTTCTCAGATTTACACCATCAAAACTAAATGCATTTTTTAGAACAGTTATGTGAAGACTCTCAACAATTTTCCATTTTTAGAATGACTACACACTTTTAGTTAAATATGCTGAGTGCTGGCACATCAATAGCATTGATATTGGAGTAAATCCATGTTCAAATTGAGGAAAAGTATGACTTTTTAGAAAAATATTAAATCAATCACTGAAAAATCAATCAAATATGGTCACTAGCATTCTCAGTCATTTTTAATTAAATGGAATCCTATTCTATATTTAGTGTTACATGCTGTCATTATTCATAATTATTGCTAGCTGGATTAATTCTGCTAAAGCTAAGTAGGATCATTTTATATCATCTGAAAATGCAATCCAATATGTTCTCTGAAATGTATGTGTTGTTGCTCTAAATTTCCTTCTGAGATCGTTTAATAAAGTGAAACTGGATTTCTTTTTTTTTCAGTGAAATTCCTATATCTAGTCCAAAATAGGAGGCAGCGTGTTAATTTGGAAAAATCTCAATCTAGATGAGACAGATGGAATTCTATAAAGTAGAAGAGTTAAAGGAACTGATGCCTGGGAGAAGTCAGGCCTTTTAGGATAAGAAGTCACTAGAAAATGGCATCAAAGGTTTGATCAGCAGTGCAATACTTGGCAGCTGCTGCACAACCCTGCAGCTGCTTTGGTCCCTTTTTCATCCTGAAGTTCCCTGTGTGTCGGAATGATCTGTTTCTGAGCATGTCTGGAGCAGCCTGGCTTTGACAGCAATGGACAGATCAGCACTGGAATCCATCAATGAAGGTGCTTACCTCTCTATGCCATGGGCATTCACACTGCTGAGCAAGTTAGACAGACAGACAGAGAGTTACTAACCCACACACAGCTGTACAATCCACCCCAGAAAGATCACGTGTCTTAAGAAATGCCAGATCTTCACTCAGAACCCAGCAGGAAATGGAAGACTTCTGCTTACTTTATACAATAACCTCACAAGCAGGATAATCAGATTCAGCTCTGTACTCACTCTAAAGAAATTTAAGCCAAGATCTCTCATATTCAGGGCTCTAACCACCTTGCAATAATCTATTTTAGGTATGAATTTCCTCATCTGAGTCAGAATGAACTAAAAAATTCATAATGAATTGCGAAGAAAGATGAGACAATATGTGTTCCCAAAGGAGCTCAGCATCCTTATGCACTCTTTCATCTAAAACAAAAGGTTCTTTCCTCTGACTTCTTAATAATTTCTGTCTCCTGTCTTAGAAACAGGTTTTGTTGCTGGCAAAATCCAGCCATCACTTAATAATGAGTGTGTGGCTTTCCTGTGAACCCTGTTTCCAAAAATCTGTTTCCAGCAAAAGGAGAAATATTATTTGCTCCTCACCATCCTCTTTAATAGGACATCAAACCTTCCCCTTCCTGATCACCTCATCAAGGGTGAATACTAGAGTTTAAACCAGACCAGTAATACATTAAAATAGGTAAGCACAGGCAGGCATCTCCATCACTAATTTTCCTAAAGCCAAAAGAAAAACAACAACATTATATTTACATGAATATAAAGGGAAAAACTGAAGAGTGCAGGAGTGTCTGTAGTAACAGTATCTCTTCCATTGTTGAAAGTATGTATATAACAGGAACAGTGCTAAATATAGCTACACAGGTTTTCAGCAAAAAATGAAAGCATTTTTTCACAGTATGTGAATGAAGCTACATCGACACAGATGGCTCAGCCTGTTTGCCCACAGACTTTCAAACTCTAACCCACAGAAGTAATTTCTTCCTTTCTTTATGAGGCTTTTTGGAACCATTAAGACCATAACCTGTGTACTGCATCACAGCTTTTCCATTTTGCCACTCTACTTTGAAGATGTTGTGTTCTCTGTTCCTCCTCAGCCCGTTTATCCCTGGTGATGCTGCATCAAAGACCATAATGGTGCTGATTTAGCCACTTCATTTTCAGCAGCTTTCAATGGAAGGATCTTGTAATGCTAAACTTTTGAGATAAGAAAAAGGCCCTTTAAACTATTTAAAGCTGTGGTCCATAATTTAGAAGTTAAACATTGTGGAATCCTTCACTCAGAGCTGCCAAAAAGGAAGCCAACATCATGACCTCCATGAAGGTCATTGATTAATTTGGGCTTAGAAGGAGCAGCACAAAAGTGGCAAGCTGTGATGCACACTACTGCAAAAAGTTACAAAGTGCTTTATTTAGGGGTTTTTTTCCTGTTCTCCCCTCTCCCTTGGAAATCAAAGATAACAAAAGGACAAGAGGTGTATCAATCCTTTCTTCCTTTTTTGCATTTTGATTTTGCTGGCAGCTTGTAGTGCCAGTAAAAGCCTGTATATTACAAATGCCACAGTAGAGAGGTAGTGTAACTAGTATAAACCATGAAATGTCTGGAGGACAAACAGAACACAGGAAATCATTGTCCATAGCTTTAAACTGTACCCAGCTTCTTTGCGTTTGGTTTCCACGACCGCTGTACTCCTGATATGTTCTACATGCTGGGGTTTCTAGAGGAATCCTAATCTTTTTATCAAACTCCCAGCCACCCTTGACCTCCCATACTCTGCCTGCTCTCCTTTCTGCCAAATAGCCCCCTTAACAAGAAAACCAGTAAGAACAATTCATTTTCAATTTCTTTTCTTTCAATTCCTTTTAATGAAAGCAGCTCAAAGTGAACTGAAAAACTTTAGTACTTCTCAGACTTCTCAGATCACAGCCATTTTTCTCAGTAATGTAAGTGGAAAAGAAGGAATGAAAGGCTGCACTCAGGGCAGGCTCTAACCTCAGTCTGTTGTCACTTTTCCCTTCAGCTCTATTACAACAAGCATGATTTTTGGAGGACCCAAAATTTCCTAGAGATTCAAGTATTTATAAGAGGGGAAAAAGACCCATTGTAAGAAGAAAGGCAACGTTTCTCATAGTAAAGAGAATATAATAACTGAGAAAGGACCTATACATTAATAATAAAATGATTGATAAAAATAGAGTATTTCCTCAGCACTCATAAATTGCCATGGCTTCATTGCTATTGAGTAGTCTAAATAGTACCTGCTATCAATCTACTCCAACACATATAGCTTCCACAGAGGAATAAGAAAAATCTAAAAAATTAATAGTAGTTTTTTAGCACTTTAAAGACCAAAAATCAACTGGAAGAAGAAGAATTCAATTAATTTTGCACTTTACCAGGAAAAAAACAAGTTTGAGGCCCTTCCATCAAAGCCAGCTGAAAGATTTTGACCACCTTGAAACAGATAACCTCACACAGTCACATAAGCTTCTGTGTAGTTGGATGTTTTTAATCTTTGATGTGTTAACCCATTATACATTAATTGAAGTACTCAGCTCAAGAATCAATTCAAAAGCATCCTCTGCAGCCTGTCAGCACTGAAAGCTGACTTGACTTAGCAGTGAGGCATTTGATGATTCACCTCAGGGTGCTGGCCTTTTACTTGTTGAAATGTAGTCTATTTTCTTTGAATAGTGTTGGTAGTAAATGCTGAAAAGTGGCTAGAAAAGTAGAAGAAAAACAAAAGTTTATTTTTCCCAACATACTGTATTTTTCTGACCCAGGAATATTTTAGCTACCCACACATGTTATAAACAAGACACTTCCAGCTTTAAAGCTGATGGAAACCGAAGGGCTGAACAGAAAGAAAAAAAAGAGCAAAAAAAAAAAACAAAAAAAAAAAAAAACCAACAAAACAACCAAAAATCCATCCCTTAGAAGAGCAACTCCTCTAAGAAATGGCACAATTGTCTAGCACTTTGGGTTGGAAAGGACCCTGAAGATGTGTGTATTTTTCAAACACAGACATCATGGAACATGTTGTCAATTTTTCTGTATTTCTACACTTAAAGCTGGATCTCCCTGGAGCAGCTTCCCCTGGGAAAACTTACTCCCCCTCAAGGAGAAATTAAACAAATAGACAGTTTTTTTGAAGTAAAAGAACAATTTCCTCTGACACTCAAAACTCTACCTAGCTTGATTTCTCACTTCTGACTAGCTGCATATTCTTAGTGTAAGATACTAGAGATTATGTGTGCACTTCTGATATAACCTTCAACTTTAGTATTCAGGGCTAGAGGATGCATCTAGATCATCATGGTTAGTAATCAAATAGAGCAATATCCTGCTCCAAAATATTGCAGCCAGCTGTAACAAGGAGTATGACACTCTTTAAGAGCTATATAGGCTTAATTCAGTGGAGTTAGAACATGTCTCTTTTGGCCAAGTGCTCCTTAGTTCATACCTGCTTTTTCCATAAGTCAATAACTTTATGCAGAAGTTCATCATCTTCTCTTGGTCCTGGATTGGTGATCAAAAAATCTATGTCATGTCCAATATTCTTACCCCTAGAAGGAATGAATAACAAATTACAAGGACATTAAAAGAGTTAAGTTCCTGTTGAATTTTGCTGTATTCAAAGCAAATATTTTTGCTGCATTAGAAGAAAATTTTGCAGAATAAAGTGATAGCAATGTTGTTTCAAACATAATCAAAATGGAATCTTTAATTTCTATTATGGGGTCTATTGGTGTTCTTTAGAAAATAATAATTACAACTTTTTGATCTATGTCCTCTGTTTTTCAGCTAGATACTACAGATCCATTTGCAGATGTTAAATCTTTTTCTTTATTCCCCTTAAGTCACAGAAAGGAAGATTTTAGTCATCTTGGATTTTAAAAAAAAGCATAATCAAAATACAATGTTACATATTATGAATCCAGTAACAGCAGATAAACTTGCCATTCAAACTACCACAGATTTAAATATTGTTCTTTGCTTTTGATGCATATTTTAATGTACAAAACTGTGATTATGAACATTTATTGTTTCTTTTAACAGCAGATATAAATCCTTTGACAATTTTGCCTTTCTTTTAACTATAACAATGCTTTTTACAGAGATGGAGTTTTTTTGGTTTTTTGGGTTTTTTTTTGAGGGCTGTTAATCCTTAATGTGACTAAAGCATGTTCATTACATGCACTAAGGATTTCATAATTAAATCTGTGTGCACAAAATTTAATTGCAAATGTTCTTAATGAAAAATTATGTCATAACCTCTTGTTTTTCTCTGTTTAAGTATTCAACTTGTCTTTCATCTACTTTCCAAAGGTGTTAAACTGAAATCTGATCAAGACTTGACTATCATTGGAAAACAGGCAAAAGCATGTTATTGAATGTTTCCCTTCAGAATTATAAAATGCTTGAGAACACAAGAAAATTTATCTCACAGTGTGATTCATCTGAGTATTGCAGAGCCAATACAAGGTTTTCATTTTGGACTCGGTAGTACAACAGGAACTGCACACACATTTACTGAGTGCAATCACTCCAGTCTAAGGAGAAATGAGCAGAGGAGAGGAGAGATTTCTGCCCTTGAATAACTGTCCTTTATGGAGTTAGTGGAGTAAGCACCCAAAATCTGGAGTACTGACTCTTATGTGTAGCACACCTCCAAATGTTTCTCATGTGTTTATGGGAAAAGTCTGCTCTTGCTGATGTTCACAAGGGTACCTGATGTTATTACTCAGGAGGGCTTCAGTCAGCACTGTCAAGAATTCAGAGAACTTTTGAACTGCTATTCAAGCAATGAAAATAAAATTGTGCAACCCAAAAAAATATTATTTTTTTTAAATTTCATTAAATTATTTATTCTCTTAAAATAACGCCTAAAACTGAACCTAGTTTCCTAAACGTGGAAATTTGTAGGAAAAGAACTGACAGGCAGACTGTCAACTGCCATTTGTGTGACAGGAAGTCATCTAACTGATGGATAGTTGAACAGCATTAGCACAAAGTTGTAAGGAGATGAAAGTCTGGGGTTTGAATTTGACAGGCAGTCATACTCACTATAATGCAACTATTGTGCTGTGTCTGCAGCTAAGTCGAAATTGCTTAAACAGGTAGAAATTATTTCAAAGAGGTTTCAAACAAAACATCAGTCTAGGCTTAGAAACTGAACAGCAATTCAAAGTCAAGAAGTTAGAAAATATGTAGTATTCCATGTAACACTAGATATTTTGTAGGATGCCATTCATTATCTGTAAAATTACAATAATAATGCAAAGCTCTTACATAGCACTTTTTACTAACATGTCTCAAAATATTTTTTCAAAGGGAAGGAATTTACTATTCCTATCTTAGAAATGCAGAGTGGCATAAGACTATTTGCTTAAAATTATTTTTTAAAGAAATCAAAGGAAGAAATTGGAAGCTGATGGAATTGGGAGCTGATTCCCCATGCTTCCTCAACATCTACATATTTTAGGTTAACAACATCTACAAAATCCTACATCAATCAAGCCATAAAATCATAGGAAATCCAAGGTGCTTCATTGGCCCTCTATTTCCCAAGCCAGAGAGTATGTATTGAAATGCTCTCAGTGGGTTTTTTGTGAGTTCAGCTTTCTGAAGCTTTGAACAGGAAAATATTCAAGTTTTGGATTTCCTATTCAGAATCCACTTCCATATTTTTCTTCTCTTCAAATTTAAACCTAAATCTTCACTAGGCTGGAGCTATAAGAATCCAGCACCCTAAAGAATGGAAATTGCAGCTTACCTTTTGTTGTAATAATTTATTCAAGCCCAAAGACAATAAAAGACAGTGCACTATTAATTAACTGTGTTCAATTCCTGACTGACTAAACTTGTATAAAGCTGTCTTTGCTGAGACGTCAAACGGGGGACAGACAATTTCTTACAGCCAGATATTAAAATAATTCAGAGTTACTGTCAGTCAAACTGTGAAGAACTACATATTTTCTTTGTATAAACCCCTTCTAAAGAGTAAAAAAACATTCTTTAAGCTTGAAGTACTGGACTGTGACAGTGCTACAACTATTACATAGAAAGTAAAATCCTGGATGTTTGACAGCAGAAGAATTCTACCCATTGCAAAATAGCTAAAGGATAATTCTTGGCTCTGATACCACAGATTTTCAAAACCTTGTTACATAGTGTCCCATCTTCACATATAAATTACTAGAGTTTGAATAAAATAGAAAATCAGTGGTCTACAAAGTAGATCAGTAAGTACAATTCCCTGAATATTTTGACTAAAGAGAATTTACTGATTTCAGAATTTAATCACAAGTTTATTATTCCAGAACATTTTCTCCCCTAACCTTTTTTCAGGTCTGAAATCTAGACCCAGAGTAAATGGCTTTATTGACTCAGAAGGACATTAACCTTTGCTACTTATACAATTAGTACACTGACAAGACATTAGCAGAGTCAGATCTGTGCAAGGGTTTCTAAAACACTGATTTCAGGCAGAAGGAGATTGTCGAATGGAAGAAATTATTATGTTTGCAACATAGTTGTTTCATTTGCAACAGGAGCTGGGTAATAGTTAAAAGAAGTTAGAAAGTTATTTTGTTTGTGGCAGAAAGTGTCTTCCAAGACAAGAAAATGCTGTAACATTTATTTGAAGTTATTTCCTCAGCAGCTCTCAATTACGTATTCTGACAAATAGAAGTCCTGACAAGTTCTGACTGTAGGGAGTATTAACAGTCTAAGTAGCAGCATAATACTGCACCAGCCCATTGCCAACATAAATGACCAGCTAAGCTCTGTACACCACATGTAAGCTGTTCTTCAAATCACTCCCAGCTTTATCTCAGGAGCTTTCCTTAATATTCAGGTCAGCTCCACATTTCCAAAACAACATTTAGATTCAACAGTGTCAATGCCATGGTGGTTCACATACATATAGACTAGGTAGCAAGAAAATAAATGCTCACTGAAGTGCAAAAGCAGCTCAACCAAAGTTAACAATCAAAAACAGACACACAGAAAGCAGAGACAGCAGAATACAAAATGTAAGTGCTGGCGAGTGCAGTGCCCACTTTGTCAGCCAAGGGAGAGGGGAAGAGGGAACATTCAGTCAGAATAAACCAGGGGCTCTCAAACATGCCAAACTCCAGCACCAGCTTCATTTGTCCTCTCAGTGCTTCATCTCCACCTTAAACATGACAAAGATGTAAAACCAATGAGGATGCCTAAAGCAAGATGCTATTTTAGGGTTCATCAAATTGGACAGAAGGCTCAGCTATACTATTTATCACATGAAGCCATACTATGCTTCCCTAAGTTTGCAGTTTTAAGAGCCATAGATCACTCTGATTCCAGAATTAAAACTTGGGAAAGCCTCCCAGTGCAGGACAGGGTAGTAAATAGGAAGAAAAAGCTGTAGAGATTATCAGGTTACTTTATGCAAAAATTAATGACAAGCACTAGATGACAATTTTGAGCATAGTTACTAAAAATAATAACCAAGATTCCTCCCCATCTTAACACTGCAAGTATCTATACCCTGATTTCAGTGAATGCCAACAGTCAGAATTTGCTTTTCAGAAATAAAGTAACATTCCTGAAGTAATGAGGAAAACAGTAAACCAAGATCTGATCAGGGCTCTGTAGAAGACAGATATGGGTTGGGCTTCTTCAGATAAGTTCTGCTTTCCTGGACATTTTATAGCTGGACTCTGAGTTCAAGGCCCAGCCTTTCAGTCACCCTACTGCACTTGCTTTGCACCAGCTGATAAAAACTTTAGGTTGAATATTTCCAGAATTCTAAATCCAAACTGACTGAGAGTTTTTATTCTATATCAAAGGAGATTCTGGAATTCCTGCCCTTTGAGGGTTAATTGTTCCCCGATTGTACATTACAGTGCTCTTCTGGGCTATAGTTAATATCTGTAAGATGGTTTAATAGGATGCTGAATAATGTCTAAAATAGCAATAATATCATTAAATCAACTGAAATAAATTCTGCCACTAGCAAAGACAATTAAAATTAAAACTGATATAATGATATATTTAACTGAAAAGATACCGTACCGTTATGAGAACTACCCTGATTCATTTTGAGGGGATTTGTGGGTAAAAAAAAAATTCTCTCATAGCTTTGTCTGCAGAATTACTTTTCCCACTAATTTAAGAATAGAATTATTTAGGTTGTACTGTCTCTGAAAGAAAAACATAGTGAAAACTGAGAACTGTTCCCCTGGGCAGCTATAAATCAGGCTTCTACAAAGGTTTGAATTGCCAAAGGTAGCACACAGCAGCTTCTTCACCCAGCCAAGTAATTCAACATAAACCCAGCTGAACTATGTAAGTATTTGGCAAAGATTCACAGGTATCTTCTCTGGAAAAAGCGCTTGAGGGTGGACACTTCATTAAAATGCTATTTTTCCTGCCCAGTGTAACAGTAATTCTAATTCACTGGAGGCAGAACCCATTTTCCATGGCTGTGGAATGTATTTAATTTATTTCTGAAGTTAATCCAACTCTGCGATGAAGCAGCATTGGGAAAAATCCTTTCCCTTTAGGATCAGAAACCTTACTAGACAGCACAGGGGAATACAGCTTTAATAGAGGATACACAAAACAAGCATTTTTCCTTTCTCATTTATTCAGCAGGATATTGCTTGTATTGTGCATCAGTAGCTTCTGTTCAAGAAATCTTTTAGGGAATGACCAAATGCAGAGAAGTAATTACTTAAAAGATCTTCTTGTATCAAGTCAGGAGAAAGGAGCATTACCCACTGCAGCAGAAGGGATCACATCACTGGTTATTTCTACAAGTTTTGTTCTGAGGGTAAAAATCACTGAAGTGAAGAGAACCAGTGAAAAACCTGTGCAACAGCACTTAAATTTACTTGAAACATAATTTCACCCTCAGTGACTGCACTGCCTCAAAAAAAGGGAGTAATGCATGGCACTCACCTCATCTCATTAAATGCACTTTCAAAGACCAAAGTATGTCATGCTATGCTTGACTGTGTCTTTTATGACCCAAAAGAAACTTACACATTTCTCAGAGTACAAGACACTTTGGTACTCCTCTTCCTGTCATGATGATAAGTTTTGTTTTAACAGGTATTTAATTTAATGCAATGAAAGGAAAACAGTTATTCAGCTGAGGAACTTAAATGACCAGTGTAGCTAAACTTAGAGCTATTCACTGCTCTCAGAAATCTCTCTTAGATTATTTGCATTTTAATTATTTAATTATTTCAATCATTTAATGTGTTAAACATACTCTATGCAAAACCCTGACAATATTTCCCTGCCATGTGAAAACAATGAATGGTGAATTATACGTTGTGTGTTATATATTGGTTTGTTTATACGTTGCCTTCTATGTACCTTTAGCCAAATGGTTATTTCAAAGCACATTTGGTTTATATGCTGTGTAAGGATTCTCTTACACACCAGCATCTAAGAAAACCATAGTCATGGAAGAACATGAAAATCTGAATGGAACTCAAAATTTGAAGAACTGAAAAAAAAATTGATCACAACCAAAAATATTAAAAACAAAGTGATTCATCTATTTTTCTAAGTATTACCTTGAGGAGGAACACCTGCTGTTCACATGCTGAAACTACTCCTCTCCAACCTTACCTTCAGGTTTGTTAAAAACAGGAAAGTAATTTCTGTGAAAAAACAGTTGCAAAATTGCTTTTCAACCAAATCTACTGTACACTATTAAAATAATTCATAAAGCTGTCTTCCAGCAGTCTGGTTTCTACTAAGACAACAAAACAGGAGAATGGCCAATGTAAGAATTTAGTCAGCTACTTGTTATTTAGAAAGTGTGTCTCTCTGTAGTGATTGTATCAGTTGCACAGCCTGGGTGGTGCAGTTGTGCTCTGGCTTTCACAGAGTGGGTCAGGTTGGAGGGGACACCCTTGGATCATCTGGTCCAGCCTCCCTGCTCCAGCAGGGTCATCCCAGAGCACTTTGCACAGAATTGCAGCCAGACTGCTCTTGAATATCTCCTGTGAGGGAGACTCCACAGCCTCTCTGGGCAATCTGTTCCAGTGCATAGTCACTCACACAATTAAGAAGTTCTTCCTCTATGGGAAGAACATATTTGTCTTCCTTCCATGACATTGATGCCTGAACGTGGCTGTCACCAATTATATCCTGATGCTGAATATTTATCACTTTTGGCTTGCACACAAGATGACTTTTTTGTTGCTAACAGCTTTAGCCTCTCTGAATCCTCTACTTGGAGTAAATTCACTATTCCACCAAGCAAAACAAAACTATGCTTAAGCTTTGAATCACTGCAAGTGCTGTCTCAATTTCATATAAATAGCACAACTGTACCTGGAAGCCGGCCATGTAATTTCAAGCTTTAAAGCTTATGAAATGTACCATACCAATCTGTCACAGTTTTATTTAAAGTCATGAAATACACTGCTGAAGTTTTGCTTTTGCTGTCTTGGAAAATTCTTTAAATTACACTTAATTTCAATCAAGCATTTCAAATGACATCATAGAAACTTCCTGCATAAACAGATTTTGCCCAGTGCCAATCAATGACAAAAAATAAAAAACACTTCAGCACTGTTTGAAAGAGACAAACAGTCCAATAAGTATTGATGTGGATTTGGGATCTCATACCCAGCTGAAACGTGAGGTATGCAAATGGATTTAGTCTTAAAATATCAACATAGTTTTGCACACGTGAACCCTTCTGTCAGCACGTTCTGTGAAACAAGCTTTCTCACTCTTAAGAAACAGCCTGTGAGACAGTGGTACAGCATCCTTAGTTACTAGTAATTTTACAGATTTCAATTATTCTGAAACCTGCAGGAAAAAAGAACATATTCCAATATGTAATAAGCACTGAGAAATCAGACCTGACTGGAGAGAAGATATGTTTTTATTATTTATAAGAGGAGGTATATCAGACTAGACCTGCTCAGACACCCTGAAGTACCTAGTTTCTTTTGGCCTAATTAAAATCCTTAAAGACAGCTTTAGAATTATACAAACTAGGAGACAAGGAAACTCAACTGCCACCAATTTTGAAGAATACAAATAAGAGATTAGTGTACCCAGATGCTAGATATTTTGGTGAATTACCAGAAAGTATGATGTGCTTTAGGAAAAAAACAACCAAACAAAAAACCTAAACAAACAAAAAATAATAAGAACAAACAAAAACCCAACCAAATAAACAAAACAACAACAACAACCACTAGGAAAGGAAGGTAAAAAAATTACCTCTACCTCTATCAAAAAATAAATTAATATGAGAGGATGAAAGAGAAGGTTAAGGTTTTTAGGACTCCTGTCTTTGAAATTCCAGGACAGACTCCCAAAAACTGGAAGAGGACAGAATCCTTCCAGATCTGGGTTATCCATTATGTACAGCTATTAATTTTTTTCAAGACTAATTCAGGTGCATTGTCCACATTCTGCTGGTGTTCTGCCAGAGAAGAAATTTGGCCAGAGCAGGCTATAGATTATATATGTACTCCAAATACCTAAAGGTAGGATGGAATCCTTGCAATGCATTGACGTTTGAGATTTAAAAATCAGAAAGCTTTCCATTTTTTTTTTTGCTTCCATCTCACCTGGTGCAAACCAAAACCTCAGCTAAGTGAGACACATAATGCTAAAACAGTAACCTAGTGATCTCTTCAACATCATTAATAATGCAGCAGAAAAAATAGAAAGGTCAGCTGCATTCAAATTATTTACTGAAATAAGTAAACAAAAATTTGCATTATTAAATAAGAAAGGTGTATATTAAAAAAATGCTTTCACTAAACTACTTGTCATACCTTTTTTTTTGCAACCAATAAAAAATTATTTTCCATTTACTAGTTTAGATTTTTTTTTGTCCAAGACAAAATTGCTGGGTTCAGAATTACGTTTCTATTTTACTTACTCAGAATCTCATAAACACATACAAGCTTACATTTAAGATATAGTATTTTATAAAAGAAGGTAAAAGTTCTTTTTCTATACTGCTACTTTAACAAAATTAACAATCAGCTTTATAGCAACAATTTGTCCTGAAGCTTTCTGGCAGTAGATTGAAAACATGAATTCAAACCTCATCCATTTTAATTCTCTCTAACTAATTCCCTTGAGTGTTTCAAAAGGCTTGTTCCTTTAACATATCCCTTTGTCACAGAAACTTTCATCAAAACGTTCTCTTTCATGCATGTCTACTTTGGCATTTCTAAAAATCAAAATGTTCTCTTTAAACAATTTAAAAGACAATATTAATGTTCATGTGAGGAAGGAAACATGATTTTCAGAATGCCTGAATGATATTAAATGTTCAGCCTGGGTTTCACTTACTTGGCAGTGATGGGACAATCCGTAGAATCAACCTACCATAAAAATAAAGGTTTCTATTTGCTTCCTGCTCAGCTGTTCTGGAAGTTATATAAACATGACAGTTTTTCTATTAAAATTCCTTGAACTGAGAAATAGATTGCTGGCATCCACAGTGGGGGGGAGAAGGACAACCAGAAATAAGACATCTCTTAGAAATTCTAACATGAAATAGGATTCACACTTCAGTTTGAGCTGATGGTGTCATGGCCAAGGAGTGTAGGTAATTATTCAAACATCTGGGGTAGTGACAAAGACATGAGAAGCCCGATTTTGAATTCTGGCATTTTGGGGAAATATGTCTAATTCTACTTTAGTTGTGATTACTTTCAGATATTTTATCAATCTATTCCATCAAAGGAGATATAATACAACTTACACATTTGTGTAGTTGCCAGCAGACAGCTGCAACATGCTGAGTTTGAGTCTAGCCTTTCTACCAAGTTTTACCCAAGTACTTCTGAAAAAAATAAGCACAATTTAAACCTCAAGCACATGTACAATCTAGGTAGATTTACAAAAACTGCTCACTCAAATTTTTAGAGTAAACTGTCGAATTTTTCCAGGATTGAGCTGACATACATATTTTCAATAACTGCACTTGCAGTAGTAGTTCCCCTACTGCAAGTAAGGTAGATAGGGAATTTTACAGAAGCATAATGCAGAGAAAATGAGATTGTTCCCTTTCAATACCTAATTTGGATTGTGTCATCTACTAATTTTGTCTAAGGGAAGAGAACTTTACCCCTAACCTAAGGGATATACTCAGAACACCAGCCTTTTACAGAGAAAGAAATTGAAATATAAAAAACTTGCCTACTTGGTTTACATGAGTTGTTTGCCAAGACAGCTGTGTGGTGTGAATGTACAGTTTGCCAGCAGCTCCCTGCAGCTGAAATAGTTACACTCTTTGGGCCAAAATAGGTTATTCCACTTGAGAAAATCATTTAAACTATACTATCAAAGGAACACTGCCTATCCACAGAGAAAGGCTGCCAATATATTCTACAAGTATAGGCATACCAGAAAAGCCTTTTAAAGCGTGGACAAGCCTGTCATTAAATTTAACTTCTAACTTGAGTAAATCCCTCCATTGTGAAATCTCGTTACCCTCCTTTACAAAGTTTCCTTGCTCTGCTCCAAGATGTGATTCTCCATCAGCCTAAGGAGCTCATGAAGTTGACTTAGTCAATTTAATTCTAGATTGAAAACTTCCCTGATTATTACTAACCAACCTCCTTAATTCCCAAACCATGACAAGGAAATACTCTGTTTGAGAATCTAGCTTCCTAGAGTTCTCTCTGTGCCTTTCTTCCTGATCCAGATATCATAAAGCTCTAGCCATATATTTTCAGAGAGTCTTTCAAAGAACCAGTCATGTCATATTTCTTGTATTCTTGTCCTGACTTCTTTCTGAAAACAATCCTGACTTTTTCAACTTGCACTGTTTTGTGACCTCAGGTAATGAGACATTTCACGGGTCTCTTCAATATAGGTACATTTTTTAATATTTAGGTAAAACATGAAGCTGCATTCCCTGGATCACCATTTCTTGCCAGTTCAATTTTTCAAACAACCAGTTGAAAGTGACCCTCTATTTTGTCATGATCCAACTGAAATCAACATCCAAGCTCCCACCAACCTTTCAGGGAGAGCAGAAGGATGGGCTGTTCATGTTTCATTTATAAGATAAGAATGATGAGGGTCAAATCCACATTGGCTAAGTGTGGATGTAGTACCTTCTACTGTAGTGATACAAATGCATACTATAACAGCACCAAGACAATTCATAAATGAAATAAGGGTATTAGATCAAATATATAACATCCCCATTGGATATCATATCCAATGAGGATGCTATCACTAAGGTAAACAAATTAGCTGCAACTGGACACATTAACCATTGCAACAGGACCAAATAATCAGGTGTGTTTCTTGGGTTTATCCACTAGACCAGTGTCTAGCAGTAAGATATGCCAACATAAAAGGAAAATATTCTGCCATCCTTGATCAGTAGCACAAGATAAAGGATGTAAGTTCATTATTTTATGAACCAGCATGAGTTTATAAGTACATATTTGAGAAGTAATCCACAAGGCTTTAATGGGTTTGGGTTTTTGCTTTCCAGGATAGGCCCTAGCAGTATGATAGAACTGCTTTCATAGCAGATGATTGTAACCAAGTCTATCATATTCGATTTTGCTGCTATTTAATGCTGACTTTCCATTCTTCAAAAAGATTGCCTGAAACATTTCCATCTACCTCTCCCACTGTACAGCAACAATCCACAATATATTCCACCACTTCCAAATTGAAAGCAACTAAAAGGACAAATTCTGACTATATCTTTTAATTTATGCCTCTCAGACATGATTTAGTGTAAACCTTTTCAGACTTTTCCTGTTATCTGACATGTAGAAAATATCCTGTCTGAGTCATATTGTAACAAAAAAGAAATTTAACCAGCAGCTACCTCCTTGTTATCATGTCACCACACCACTAGCAGGATCACATCACACTTAATTAAAATGTTGTGGCTACTCTTGCTCACAGGGATCTGCAAAATGTATCCCCTAGTTGCAAGGTCACCGATGTTTGCAGCTTTTCTCGTGATTATCTGATAGGAAACATCATTCTTAACTTGCACTGTCAACCATCTTTACAGCAACTAACTATTCTAGAATCAACTTTGACTCCTGCTAAAGAGTCTATCAGCAATAAGTAAACTCTGCTCTAAATGTCCTGTTTTCAAGTCAGTTTCCTGGGTATAAAACTATGGAAAAAATTACAAAGAGCAATACGTAGCATAATTAAAACTGATTTTTGATCTCTTGACTCTAAACATCAGGTATTTGCTTCTGCAGTCTCTGAACCATGTGGCATCTGAACCTGAGGAACTCTTTTGCACATGGTGAACCACAGAACACTACTGTTTGTCACAGTAACTGCTCACTAAGACAATGCAAATTTCTCAGAACTTCATCTCTGACACAGATTCCCTGAGACACTTATGAGTAAAGCATATTAATAGTAAGAAATACACTCAAAAACATTGAGGCATCAGAAACTTCTCAGAGAAAATAACACACATCCAAGAAGGACTGCAGACAAGACAAAATGTATAAAATAATTTCTATTTCTGTCCTGAATCACTTAGGCACAGGCACTGCAGCTCATAGGTAAGAGATGCTGAAGTACCATTGTGTGCAACAAAACAAGAAATAGACACTTGTTTCCTGGTGCACCTAGATATGCCTAACAGAAAGCTGGCTAAGCTTCATTAGCACTATTCTGTCTGTCTTGGCACATTAATTAAGCCTCTTAATCATAGCCAAGCCCTATTCTCGGCCTATTAATGCTACCTTACAGCTGACTCTGCTGCTGGGAAGTTAGCCTAAGACTGCTGCCAGAGTTTTGTTCCAACTGCCCTTTATGCAGAGTTCTGATGGTTTTCCTTCAGAAAGAATGTCACTTGCTTCTGCATGTCTCTTAGTGTCTCTAATTGTTCTGTTTCTCTTCATTCCATTCCCACCTTGAGTGGCCTCGATTTTGTAAGGCTCCTCTTCCTAGCAAGTGAACCCCAATGGAACTCTTTTATAGATAACATGTAAGGAAAAGGACTATCTATCAAACTAGGCATCTCCATCTCATCAGAGCCATGTATAGCTTTGATTTGACCTCTTGTGCTTTATGTTTCTCTTTTATCTTACTACTTTATCTGAAATCTCCTGTCTTTTTTAAATTTTGCTTCCTCATCTTTCCCTTAGTATATTCCACTATCTTAAAAGTCCTCCTTGTACCTAATGCTCTATAACTTTTAGAAGATTTTTTTTACTTACCAGTTTTATATAGTATCATGAATATATTTTATTTTAGAGCTATTTATTTGCGAGACAACTTGTAAGATACTTAGGTGCTCATCCATATATGGAAAATACTTTTCAAGTAGTATATTTTAAATATTATACTTGAACATGCTTCTTGGCCTAAGTATTAAAATGGATCCATTTAAATTCACCAGCTGAGCATTTCAGAAAACTCTGCATGGTATTAGCTGAATTCATGTCAAATGTTTATAAGAGACTCTCCAATTATTGTCACTCTTCAGAGAAGTACTTCAAAATATGATGCCTCACCATAATAGCCATGTAAAAGGCAAAAAATGCAAACATTTTTTAAAAAAACCCTCACTAATGACTTGAAACATTTGGTTTTGCTACAAATTCTGAGTGATAATTATAGTTGATTGTGTATTCTCTGTTCAATCACTCAATCTATTATTCACAGAGAGGATTTAGTAGAACTGGCCAAGAAAATGAGTAAAAGTAAAAGGATTTAGGTGGACAGTTGAAAATAAATGAGACAGAAATCTTTTAATACAAGTTGTCAATTCAATTTATTGTCTAAAAGCTCAATTAAAATATTTCAGTGATCTTGCAAAGGCATTGTGATGCTTCACAGAGGTTTCCCTACCTCTGACTATCTCTTCCAGATGCATATACCCTTGTCTTTAGATGAAATGACACTACATCAATATGAAATTTCTATAACTGAGGCTAATCATGAGAGAGAAATTCTAACTAGAAAATTCATTTTGCTAAAGAAAAACACCTTTTGAATTATAACGCCTACCAGGAAAATAATTACATTTCTGCACAGTTCTTCATTGAGAATTGAACATTTTCACAGAAAACAAACAATAGTCATAAATATTTTGGTAGATATGTTAGAAGTAACCCTAAACATAGATGTATGATTCACTTCATTCACTAACTTCATCTCTGGGCAGACAGCTGCTCCATAACCCTGTTGGTACGTTTTGGCTTGCAATACCTATTCCCAAACAGCAATATACAAATTCTCCTATCCTCTACAACTAAAAAGAAAATCCAAACCAAACAAAAAACAACCCAAACATGACTGAAAAGCCACTAAGATAAAATTCCACAAAGAATGAATCAAACCTTCACAGAATTTAGACTGTCTTATGCCTTATGAAGCACACAATAAAATTCAAAACTTAGTAGAAATTACTTATTCATATTCTCCCTTTATCATATTCCCTATGCAATATACCTCATCTCAGTAGCACAAGAAAGAACAAGTCTGGCAAACTGCTTGAGCCCTATCTTATACACCTCAAATTCATTGCAGCTGATAGAACATGACTCTACTACAAAAAGCCCTACAGTTACCATCACTGATCTTGCACAAGTTTTTATCATAAAGAACTGCTTGTCCTTCTTTCTACAGAGTTTGAAAAGGATGCTCTTTCAGTCTGTGAAGACATCTCTGGACATGTTAATGTTAGGTACCAATTATTTGTACAGCTTCCCTTTTAATCATAAGAGCTTTTATTCCCCCATGCCTTATCACACTAATCTAGTCCCAAACTACAAGAACATGCAAAGAGCAACAGTTCACCCCTAATGCAGGAAGCAGGTTTTCCAGCTTATTAAATTATACTGATAAATCAATTTTAGTACATGCTCTGTATCATGCAACCTGCCTTCCTGCCTCAGCCCCAGACTATGTGTTATAATAATACCTGGGGTGGTCAGACTTGATGTGACTTTTTTTTTTAATAATGCGGTGTCCTATTCAGACTGTCTCAGCAACAGTGCCTGGGTCCTGTGCAGAAGACCTTTTCTGAATTTATTTAATACATGTTTTATGCTCACTGAAAATAATGTACTTGTATATTGGAAGAATTGTGTTCAAGGAAGGGCAAAGCATTTCCCCTTCAAAACACCAGAGCAGTGGTTTGAAGGTAAGTCATACCAGAACTTAGCAATTACATGTTTCATTTCCATAATGCAAATAGTAACCACCACTGCATCTGCTAATTGTTCTAAAATGATGAATTAATACTTTTCAGTTAACCTAGCATAATAAAAACCACAACCATTTTTATTGCTAACCTTTTAAAGTGGGAATGGTCAGTAGAATATGCATTATTAAGTACATTCATTGATAAAGCAGGACTATAAATAATTGTGTCATACTCCTCTTATAACTTTTCAAAACATTCACTTTGGCAAAACTTGTGCAGAAAATTGTGTAAATAATGCAAAATCAGTTTTACATTTTTGGAATTCTAATGATATATTATCTTTAGGAGTGGCACTGCAGAAGGCACTGCAGTTTGGAGCTGGTGGTGCTGTAAT
Organism: Haemorhous mexicanus; assembly: GCF_027477595.1. Taxonomy (NCBI): domain Eukaryota; kingdom Metazoa; phylum Chordata; class Aves; order Passeriformes; family Fringillidae; genus Haemorhous; species Haemorhous mexicanus. The sequence goes on along the minus strand of NC_082347.1, from coordinate 27,572,914 downwards.
TGGTACTGACAGCTGTCACTGCTCCTCTCCACTTAGGTGGGTCTAATGAGCCAGCCGTCAGGAGAGACTGGTGTTTCTTTCAGAGCTGGGACTTCACATCAGGAGAAGGCAAGTTAGCTGTTAGTTACCATCTGACACTCACACAAGCTACCAAAATGGCCAAACTGAACTCAGTGCTGAAATCTACTCTAGCTAATGACAGCAGCATTCTCTTGTGTTTTGATAAGCAAAATCACTGGGAAGGAAACCCAGCCAGTGCAAATCACTCAGCCCAGCTTCCTGCACACCAGATGCCCCAGATGGCTTTTCTTGGGTCCCACACTGAGCAGTAAACCCAGAACCCCCTTTCCTCTTGCCTGCCCTCATTCACAGGGCAGGTTTTCTCACAGTGAGTCATCTCTGTTACAAAGTGAAGGTCTTGAGACACTCATCCAAAAATGAGAACAAACATCAAACAGAATTATGGAAACATCAAAGATGCTTTTGAACAAACCATGGTAGATTTCTAATAATTTCTATCACTTTTTGTGTATGTAAAAGGCATACTATGTTGTAAACACTAAATTAAATTAAAACATTTTACATTAGTACAGACTGAACCAATTTAAAAAACATTGGACATCTACTGCTTAGGTATAAGATTATTTGTAAGATGTCAGAGTGAATTTCTGAGGGGAATGTGCATTGTTAACTGATTATTCTTCACACCATTTCATAAAATGCTTTTAATGTGTGACTCCTTGTCAAAAAATTTTCATCACTTCTCAGTCATGCATCTTTCCTAAAGTTTTAAATAGATTTTTTTGAGTTACTCTTGCTTAATTTCCATTCACTGACAAAACAAAGATGTGAATTTTTTTGTCTCATCCCTGCACATTATCACTAGCATTGCACAAAAAAAAGGATTCTTCTTTTGACATTGCATCCCTATAAAGGGATTAAATGAGCTGTGAATATCAGCATTTAACCAATAAAAAGAGATCTTTATTTATTTAGAATGTATCAAACCTGCTTCATCTAAAAGTCTAATTGAAAAGGCTGTTCAGGTCATCTGTGATATTAGAAGACAACTGAATCACATTTAATGCTGCTTAAAGGATGTGAATGGGCTGAAAGAAAAATTAAACCATGGCCATTAAAATTTAATTTGACTTTGTGAAGCCATTAATGTTTTTGTTTTATGCAGTGGCAAGCATTCTAAAAACATTTCCATATAGTTTAGAAACTTAGAAGTGCCAAATGGCTGACCCTTACATAGCAAAAATGATTGAAAGAGACCTTCCAGGGCAAATCAGGAAAAAAAAGCAAAAAGAGAAAAATTGCTCAAATAACATTATTAGCTGTCATTCTGTTCTTCCTTCAGATATAAACTGTCTTCTATTCTAGCAATTGCTCACTTTGCTTTTCATTTAACATTCAATTCATTTGGATATCAAATGAACATGACATGAAGATGTGGAAAGAAATTATCTATTTTTGATACAATGCCCTGTCTTCTTTTAGTAGTGTACCTGCAATATGCTGCTTTGTCACCACACGTTTGCCTTTGCAGTTTGAAAATCCCACTCCAATATTCCCTATACACTGTAATGACAAATATTGTTAATAGCACAAAGCATCCATCAATGCAGTAACTTTAAAAACTTTCATCAGTTTCAAATTTAAATTTTATCTAGATTAAAATGGTAACAAATCTGATCATGTACCATAACTAGAATTCCAGACTGGCTGCCTGACAATGACATAGAAACCCCTAGTTTTTGGTTTTTAGTCTCATTTTTTCCAATTTAGTTTAAAAAGAAAACACCAATACAAGAGACTTTGTTTAACAGTCCCAAAATAACACAGTCTGAGATTTCATATCTTGCTTTATAACATCATTTGTATTGCTCTGGCTTACTTACTAGCAGTCACCATCAGGCCTGATAGGAAACAGAAAACACTAAACACTGTAAAGCTCTTAAAAATGCATTCCAGAAGGTAAAGGGGGATCATAGACACTGTAAGACTAAGGCAGGGAGTTTTCTACATACAGAGTGTAAAACTTCTGGCTTTGCAGAAATCAGCCACCTCCATTTCCAGCTCTATGCTTGACCCACCAATTGAACTAGTTTTAAAGATAAGAGAGGCACGTAGCAAAACAGCATCCTTCTAATGAGCTAAAAAGTCTGTGAAAGTAGGAAAGGGTCAAGTAGTGTAGGGCATGTAAAAAACTGAATCAACAAGTTTTGGAAAGACTTTCAAAGTATATGCCCTGCTGAGTGCACAATTTTATTAAGTTTCATGGGTTCTTACAAAGTTCTTTTTGTCTATGACTCCCAAATACCTTATTCATCAGTTTCTACTTCATGATTCATTATGGCTAATAATAGATGAAATGACTGGGAAAATAATCAAAGCTCTAATGACAAAAGGAAGTATCTGAATTACTCCAATAGATTATCTTTTAAATTGACTTGGCTAGTCATTAATTTGATTTTCTCCTTTCCCAACTTAATTTTTAATGGATTACAAAAAATTAAAAGCAGAAACTTGTGATGATCCTTGTTCTTTCACAGTTGCAGTGCTTCTAACTCTCGCCAGAGAATATTTTTACTTGCAGTGTATCAATACCTCGAGTTCAAACATTTCTAATCCTTGGGAGTTTGGGAAGGCAAAGCTGTTTTACTAAGCTTTAAAACCAGCCAGATCAGATTAGAACATCTCCAGGTTAAAACTCTTATCCAAAGTTGGCTACAGTTTATCAGAGGAAAGGCTGTGCTCATGAATGATAGCCAAGCAGCCTCTCCAGTCTGTTACTGGAATAATTGCTAGATTATTCCAGGATCTGCTTAAATTTGAGTGTGTGCAAACTACCGTATCAGCTTGAATGTTCAGCAAGCAGCTTGCCTCACAGCTCCTTTATAGCAGATTTCTCCTTGGAAAAAAATTAAATACCAGCATATAAAAAAAAATCTACTTCTTTTAACAGCAGTAGAAAAATGGGAACAAATACTACAGTATTTGGACTTGAGTACCTGGATATGGTTTATATCTTCTCTTACCACAGTTTGTGTTTCAGAGTGAAAAAAACCAAAGTATAAGTAGAATAAGCAATCTCTGCTTAGGAGTTTGCCTAAAATCTTACTGCAAGAGTCTTTTGCAAAATTAATTCTATTAATTTAGCAAGGAAGTCCTTGCAGTATTTTAATCCTAGATCTGAGGAGAAAGAAAATAATTTGTATAACAGGACTTCAAATACATTTCCTGAAAAAATCTGGTGTTATGTCAGGAATTCTTACCTCATTGCAGAACATTTACAACCTCCAAAAGAATACTGTTATTAGTAATATGCAATATCAAAAGGTCAAATGGAGCTTTTTATCTGGATCAGAACTTGTGATCAGATGTTCTGTGATTTATCAAGAACTTCAGCCAGAATCCACATGACAAGCTTGATTAAATAAAGCACAAAGCCTTGTGTATATGCCAAAGTTTGGAAAGTGTAATATTCTTCAGACATTCAATCTCACAGTGTCTCCTTTATGAGCATGTGCCAGCACAGCTAGATAAATGTGATTCCACATGCTATATAGAAGTCTTATTTCTGAAATGAAGGTGCCACAAAAACCTTGGTTATTTATCACTGCATGAACCTGTAAAATAATCTCTCAAAGTGTTTCTTTGTCTCAGCTATTTCACCTTATCTCCAAGGCTGAAAGAAGAGATATCTTTAAATTATTTTCTTGGTACAGAAGAGGAAAGAGCAGAGTCCTGTCCCGTGTCATTACTTTATGCATTCCTTTGCCTTGTAGGAAATGTCACTGCACACAGGAAAGAATTTTTTGCATTGTAATATCCAAAGTCTAAGTAAAAGTATGGCAGTGGTGCCTGACAAACACAGTTACCCTGTCCTTTGCTCTCTTCATTGCTTTTCTATTAAAAATTCTTATCTACAAATGTTACAGAGTATCAAATCCTCATTTCCAAAAGATAGTAAAAAATTCAAGCAAGGAGATAGGGATCTACACTCAGGTTCATGTTAGGACAAAATTAACAATAAGAGAGACTGGGAATAAAACTTCCTTGAAGACTGATACAGCATGGAAAAATTAACCTCTCATAAAGATAAAAAAAGACAAGATACACTAGTTATTCTTCATGATGCAATGCCCAAGACACTTGAACAGCTTCTTCAGAGCTGCAATATGAAAAATTACCCAAAACAAAGCCTCTCCTTAGTCTATTTCACTTTCTCTAAAGGCTAAGGTAGGAGAAGCCATCAAGAGTGTGTCTAACTAAATATCTGAGAAAGTGAGGAGTGAAATATTAATACTAAGAAGATCTCTAAATAATTTTTAAAAAAATAAGTGCCTGTGGATGATGCATCATGGAGAAACAACTCTACTGCTGCAGAGCTAACCACAACTGTGTTACATCAAGCACAATAAAACTGAACCCTAATTTGTAAATTATTTGTGAATCATATGGACAGAGCACACAGAAAACCATTCTGAAAATGCAGTTCTTATATATATATATATATATATATAAAATATTCTTATCACTTTATGTAATTCTTATTCCAGATCCTTTTCTGAACTTCTCCAGCCAAATTTGGAGGCTGTGGATAAATGTATTGAGATATGAACAACCAGTAAAGAGACTGAAACCATAAATTACATATAGGATATAGTGCTTCCTCCAATCTCTTATGAAACCTCCAATTTAGATCTTATCTTGGGGCAAAACCAAGTATGAGCAGCTAAATCAAGTTAGCTAAAACCCAGGATCTTACAGACTATCAAAATGCTCCAGTGCATGGCAACCTTTCCTTGAAATTGCTCTGAAGCTATTTACTAATATGGAACTAGAGGAAGAAAGGGAAAACCCCTCCAGTTCAGTGCCATGAAACTTACTCTGAAGTTATTTTTCTACTTGTCATTATTAATGACCCTACAACAATGCTAATATTACTATTAATGGCATGAACATACTGCTAACAGGAATAAAATATTCTGCAACACGCAGTGATATCCACAAAATGAATTAATGCCATTACTACAGAAATCTCCTTAATTCTCTTCATGGAATAAAATTACTCTTTTAATATCCACAGGAAAAAAAAAAGTTGTCAGGTCCACAGTTTAACTCATTTGAAAGTGATAACACACATTAGCCTAAACTACACTCCTGCCTTGGATATAGCTGGGACAAGTGCATTATTTATCAGGGATGTTGCTTATTAGAATATGGGGTTTCTTCTCCCCATCCCAGGGCCTCTGTTTATGTAGGAAGGGATACTTCACCCTCAGGGTCTTGTGTAACCTATGAGGTGCTATTCCCCACCTCAGAATTGGTCTCATTAGCTTAAATCTCAAAATAAAAAAGGCTGAGCACTGAAAGCAACACCATGCCAATTCAAACAGACTTTGCACGGCAAATTCAGGCTAATAACGTTGTCCATGGCATGATTTATATTGCACTATCAGCATCTTTGATTTTTCCTTCTCTGCAGTCACCCTCCCTGACACCTTACCTGAATAGAAAATGAAATACCTTCCACACCATGTAGGTGTGATTTATTTTATAACTACAATTGCTCTATTTCTGTATTTCCATGCATTCCAGTGTTGCAATTTCTGTTTCAAAATGACCCAGATAAGTATTGGAAAAGGCTGACAGAAAAAGAAAAAAAGACAAACTCTCCCAACATCTCAATTGAAACTATACCCACTGAAACTCAAGAAATGTTTTACAGCAGTTAGTGAAGTGTTCCTGTAGGAAAGCAATGAGGGAGAAATTTATCTAGACTTCATTAATTTACTAATTTCTGCTCCTGAATTATTTCAAATTAGAAAGATATGAAGGGTTGCCATCATGATTCTTTTATTTTTTACAAGACTAGGAAAACAAGCCATGCAAAAGCTTAGCGGTGAAAGATTAATCAATCCAAAGAAAAGCCCATTAACAAGTTTGCTGGGATTTAAAATAAAACAAAACAAAACCTATTAGTTACTTTACCTTTGTACTATCCTTCTTAATTTTGATTTAAAGAATTTCTACCTCATCTGATTTCTTGACATTTCAGGAATTTAAAGGAAAATATCTAATAACACAATAACTATATCCATCCATGTGTGTATGTAATAGATTTAGGGAAAAGAATGTAACTTTCATCTCTACTTTCATCTTTCATCTCTATTGAATCTCCATAGCTGTAGCTCTCTATGGAAGTTCTGCTTGTTTTGATTCATCCAGGTCTGCATAGTAAGGTTTATGAGACTCCTGACTTTCAACTCTCCAATCAAAAATCTGGAGGAAAACAATCAACTGTTAATTTCTTTCCAAGCTATGAAACAGGAATACAAAGCAAGGCAAATCTGGATCCTGGGGAATCAGTATATCATTAAGGGCAATCGTGAGCTATTTTTCTTCTTATGTCAGCAGTGTACAGGGTGTAGAATGAGGGAATTGTTTAAATGATACAGCTTGCCTATTTTATTAAAATATTTCTATAATGATGTAAGGAACAAAATATAATTTTTTAATTGAAAACTGTGAACTACTAAGCTTCCACAAACATCTTGCTGAAGAGCATTTCCACTACTGGAGACGGGAAAAAAAGAACAGATGTAGTCTCAACCCTATTGCAACTCTGCAATTAAAATAGAGGTGCCTGAAAGAGGTATCTCAATCCATCAAGTTATCTGCAAATCCTACTCTGCAGCATTTATTTTCCATGGGCTGGTAAAATACCATTAGGACTGACATATTGAAAGCTATACTTCAATATATTCTTGTACAGTTAAAGGCACGTAATTAGTATACAGAATTACCCACTAGGAGGCATCAATAGATTCTTAAATAATCTCTCTTCTGCCTTGATACACTCATTTAGAGATACAAAAGCTTATTCTTAATAAAAAAGAGAATGACTATCATATCTCCCCACAGCAATAAGCAAGACAAAAGGCTTTGATTTGATTTGTGAGGGTCAAACTTTGCAAACTATGCTACCAACAAAGCTCACGAATACATTACGTTAGAAGAAACTGGGACTTTTCAGTAAATAACCTGTAAGGCTCTGACCCATCTAGATGTGTCAATCAATTACATCCAAGTTAGCAATAACACAAGGTCTCTGACTGATCTGCATCAGTGGGGAGAGTCTCCTAAACAAAGACTCCCTTAAACAGAGACTCTCTTGAGAGACACCACATGTCTCTGAAATAAAGACTCACAGAATGATGACACTTGAGATTTTGTACCTAAAATTTCATCATGTTCCTAAACCTCTGGTCAGGGTTCCTACTTAAGCCTAAGGCTTCTTATTGACCACACAGTGTTATTGAAGTTATGTAGCTGGAGGCTATTAACAATCCTATAATAAATATGGGATATACAAGGAATAAGTATAAATATCATTAAAAGGGACAAAGATGATAAAAATATTCAATACAATCACTGTACTGTAGAAATTATACATTATATAAGGCCTTAATTTAGTACTGAATTGAGTCTGACCTATATAGACTTACAATATTAAAACACACAGGTGATACATTCATTAATATTCCTCTGTCTTTTGCTCTAATTTCAGTTTTAGAGGCATGAGAGTCACAGAATTTTATGTTTTGAGTTTTATGAGAATAAGTATCTTTCAAAGATACTTTTATATTTAAAATATAGTCAAAGTCTTACAAAGTATCAAATTCAGCAGCAATAGCTAGCACTGACTACATTTTTTGGTTTAAGAGCATAACATGTAGAACAAGGAGGACATAATGAGGGACTGAGAAGAGAGCAAGGAAAGCAGAACTCCTGAAGACCATTCCCAGTCTCAGTACTCTGTTGAGTGGCTCTAAAAAAGCTCTCAAGTAAGTGCTGAAAGAATGTATTTTTCTGAACAACAGCTTTGGGTTTAGTTTTGGGGAGCAAGACCAAAATTATTTGTAATAAAAATCAACCATGAAAGGAATTCTGAGATCATCCCATCTCTACAGATGTTAGTATATATTTAATTTAGTCACTGCTTTATAGTCATTTTAATAACTGTTTACTCCAAGTATATTTCTAACACTACAAACTCTACCTCAGCACATTTCAAATTCAGGAGACTAAGATCTTGTTAAATCTTCCCCCCAAAAAAAACCAAACCAAGACTGCCTTAAGCCTGTGGTATCTTTCCTTCAAGCATGGCCTTAAAATAGTCTCAGCCTTGGGAGCTGAGATGCAGTAAAACCAACCATCTACAGCAATAAAATCCAGGAACCTGGGACTCTCATATAGCTGCTCTCCTGTTCAAAAAACAAACACACAAACAAACCAACAAACCCACAAAAAATGTTGAAAACAAACTGATACTTTCCCACAAAGCTTCTTTGATTTTTCCAAGACACAAACATCTTTTTTTATGCACCTGCATAAAACAGCCAAGTGACCTCATTTTTTTTCACTCACCTTCTGAAACCACCAGTTATGGTAACTAAAGCATCTGGGAGAAATGTACACACAGTGTTCTTGACAATCAAGCTCACTGCATCTGCTTCTGCCTTAGACACACAGCTAACAAGGTCCTCATAGTAGAGAAACCCTGGAAATCAAAGGGGAAAAGTGCTGATTACTCCACAGAAATACAAAAATATACACAGCATTATCCAAGGCCCACATCACAGGTGGTGTGGGAACAAGGGATCACAGGCCACAGACAGCCTCCTTCTTCCCTCATCTTTGTCCTTAGAGTTTGTATACATTTTTGTCATTACAATTTGCCATGTAATTTGTCAATGCAGCAATCACAATAACTGCTCCACTTTCTTAGTACCTGAATATTTATAAATTACTCTGACTTCCCTAACAGCTCCCTCCCACCAATGGCATTTTTGGATGTACTGTTTCAAAAGGCAGTCTCCCCAAAATAATGGTGTTCTACACAAGTACAGAGCCCAGAAGTATGGGAAATATCCCAGCTATCTTCTTTCTGATCACAGAGCTTGTGTTGAAAGTACTCAGTATGGCAGCTTGCTTCACATTTGAATATGACATGTGAAAGAAAAAGGGACAAAAGAGCACAAATACAAGAAATCTGATCCAAGGGAGTCTGAGGTGATGAATTTAATGCAAAAGTAAAGTTACATTATTTTAATGTGACATTACAGAATATGTTTTCCTTAATGTAACTCATTTCTTTGTTTAAATTAATTCATTTAATTAGGGAAACAATGAATACACACAAAATCCGTAGGGAAGGAAGATTATTCATGTGATCACGTTTAACATTTTAAAGCAAAGATGTGCTAGATTGTAGAAAAAATTTTATAAGTACTTTATTGCAAGTCTAGATTTATCAGTAAATTAGGGCTGCCTTGAGGGAGACAGATCTCCTCTGAAAAGTAGTTCTGGGTTTTCCCAATACTGTAATTTTTTCACACTCTGTGCAATAATGAACCATTAATAGTTTTGTGTATAAGAGATTTCATTTGGTATCTGTGCAAGCAATTTAAAAATATGCATATCCCTATGTTTTGAATGACATCGTTTTTAATTAGGAGCTCAGCTGGTCCAAATATTTTCACCTAATAATTCAAAATTCACAAGACTGCAGCAAGAGAACAGATATATAAATGAGCTTTGCCTTCCCCTGTTATCAAGTTCTTAGAGCACTGAGATACAAGTTTTTATGACTCCTCACCTTACCTGCTTTCTGCATTTTTGACAGCTTCAGGGTCTTGTCAGCTTTTACCTCTTCCACAGTCCGCAAGCCCATTCTGTACCATTTCTCAGATGTCTTCACTCCCACTCCAAAGACTGAAGTAAATTGCTAAGGTCAGTAGAAAAACATTTCAGTGGTGTTTTCTAAAGGAGCAGTGAATTAATAATAAGTAGGCAACAACAAAGTTTCTCAGGGAAAGCAGTGGACAGAGTTAAGCCTACACTGAAGACAAATAGTGTGATACAAACATACAGATTCAGCTTCTTGTTTTTGCATGACTACATTGAACAGAGAACTGGTTTTATACATGGACACTTCTCATTAACATGAAATCCAAACAAAAACACAGCAGTAGACCCAGCACCTTTATGTAATTTACTAAAATGTACATTTTTAACTAAGGTTTAAAATAAGGGTAGTATTCTTTATTTTTACTCCATTTCTTAATAGAAATCAAACAGCAACATTAGGTAGCTCGATTCCCTGACACTGACCAGATAGAATAAGAGATGTCACAAGTTTATCTTCAGAATTTGACTGACATTATGGCTTTGTGCTATATGCCCTACCAGCTCTCAAAACAAAACAAAACAAAAGGCAAAAAGTCCCAACTAATCAACCAACCAAAAAAACAAACAAAAAAGTAAAACAAGCAAAAAACCCAAACAAACAAAAAAAAACCCAAATAAAAACCAAATTCCACACATCCCCAAACAAACCAAAAAACTGACATACAAAAAAACAACCTAAAACACCTCAAAATCTACCAGTCTACCAGAAACTTTTGTATGGTCATATTCCATTATTCCATCTACTACAAAGTAATGTTGTTCACTAAGTTATTACCCATGAAAGGATGTAAAGCAGAAACTGTAATCATTATTCACTGGATTGCTATCTCAGATGAAGAGGGAAGAGGGAAAACTTTCATGTTTGCCTAAAAGCACATTCTTTATGTTCAGTTTGTCAATACTGTAGCTCTCCACCTTGCATTGTACTTCTATGGAATTCAATGAGAAGCTGTGTAAGACATGAACAACTGCTCTTTTCCATTGAATCTACAACCTCTGAATTCCAAGCATGCAAGATTTATTCTGTGTTTTTGTGAAGACATTCATTCCTTGGAAATAATTAAGATTAAAAAAGTAAAAAATTAAAATAATTGATAATATTAAATAGGAATTGCCCTACACTTTGTATATAATGTGTGAAATTACCTACTCTTTGTCTGAATCATGGGTGCTTATAAAAGGATATAATTTTTTAAATACTTAGATTGTTATCTTTTAATGTTTTTGCTAGTGCTGAAATATTTTCAAAAGGGTCTATTACTGGATTTTAAATTATTCTAGGAGACTTAATTAACACCGAGACAAAGAACTAAAGAAAAAGGATTCTATGCACCCAAAGTTTTAGGGGAAAAAACCAAAATTGTGGGTTTTTCTTCCTGTACTTAGATCCATTGTTATTTAGCATGTTTTTAGATGCTAGAGATGCTGCCAGCCAGCAGTGCAGCACAAGTAACAGGGAGCCCATTTCCCTTCAGCTGGTGAAACCAATTACACAAACTCACTCTCTGTAGCACCCACTCCTGTAAGAAAGCAAACTGACCCTGTCAGTTCATGTCCCTACACCTAAAACATTGACTATAATTTCATTCAGTCATTTGATAACCATGGCCCTGGGGCCAGCAGAGATCTTTCAAGCCATGATATGTGAAGCAGCAGGTACCAGGACTATGCTAAACAGTAAAGTCTAAGAATTCACTAATATGAGATTCTTCTTAGAATCTCTTTAAAAAAACAGTGGAAACAACTGGGTACAACTAATTTAGACAAAATGTTGAGATGCATGCTCATCTAAGAAGTAGGGCCACCTAAACTTGTTGTAATTTTGCATGTGAAACAAGGCATAAAGCCTATTTGAAGGTATTTTGTCTCCTGATAGATTTTATTCTAATCTTCAAGAGATTTTCTTAAACCCTGAAGATTTAATAGCTGTTCCTCAATCATGCTGTAATGCAATCATGCATTAATAAGCAAGTCAGCTTCTTGATTCCTGCTATACATGTGAATTTACACCTCTTTTTGAATACTGCTAGAGATGGCATCAGCTGCTGTCTCTGAACACCTTCCATACCTTCATTGTAGGTCAGAAAGAGCCTTTGAATAGCTGAAGAAAAAGTGAGTGATGCCAGGGAGAATTAAACAGTCCCATTTATTTTACTCTGCTTTAATTTTTCTGAAGACAGAGGGTATTTTTAGAGATCAAAAACGCAGATAAATTTTTTTTAAAATGTTTGTTCATCTTACATGTTTCCAATGGAGGATTCAATAAATATTTCAGTAATGGGAACAGCAGTACTTACATGGTTTAGATTCCCTGCACCTATGAAGATGTGTGACTAAGACTCTACAATGTGCCTAGGGAAGAAACAGCTCCAGTCCTCCTGCCTCACACAAAAGAGAATTACAATAGATCTGAGTCATCTTCTTCACCTGGTATTTTCTAAACTCCAGAATAAAATGAAGTCATTTTAAAACTATAAACAGCTGAGGCAGAAATGAAACAAACATCACATTAAACTTAGAGCAAAGAGTAAGTTGCATTACATTACTGAAGAGCAACTATGTATACATCACATTAATTAAAAATAGAAAGATATTTTACATTATTCCTTATCACTTTTTCTCAATTTCCCTTTCTTTTTATTCAAGATCTTTCTTTGTACTCGATATATCCCTTTATAATAACATTGATGGCTTTGTTCAAGTTCTCCTAAAGGGAGGGCAATTTTTAACAGAAGCAAAAAAATTTACCTTAAATGCCTTGTAACGCTCATCATTTAACACTTCTTTAACTCTAGAGCTCTCTCCTTCTTCAATAATCTCCTAAATGAAGAAAAATATTACTTATAAAAAAAATTTTAAATCCATTTTAAGATTTTACTACAATTATAAGATTTAGTGAAATAACCTAAAATCAAGTTTTATCAATATTTATTAATCAATAAAGAGAACCCCTAGCAAGCATATTGTTTCATTTCCTTAGGATCAAATTCTGCAACCCTTCTAAAGAAAGAAAATTACTGAAGGATGAAGGAGAAACTGGAACGACAGAATAAATTTCACAGTCCTTACTTACTCATAAATTTACTCAAGGATGAAGTAGAAACTGGGACCATGGAATATATTTCACAGTACTTATTTACTCATAAAGTCACAGCCAGAAAGCAGTTATTTATCACAAGCTATCAATGACTGGTGCTGAAAATTAGATTTCATTATCTGGTTACATTTTCTACTCTCAAAAGCAAGACCATTGTAAGAACAAATACGTTTTTTTCTGGGGTGTACATTTCTTTTAGTCTTTCTGATAAAAATTAAAAACAAAACTAACAAAGAAAACCACCAATAGCACCCCAACAAACCATCCTATTTTCTGTGGGATCACGAATGCAATCCCAGTCCCCACACAGAAGGTACTAAAAGCACTTCAGAGGCTGCATTCTGAACTGGTGGAATGGGGAAATGAGGAGCCAGAGCCAAGCACAGCACTCAGCAATGACCCCTGAGCAGCTGCCTGCTGGAACAGCAGCACTTGGAGGTGTGGGTCCTGAAAAGGCTAAGAACTAAAGAAAAATGCAGGGAATACTCCAAGTTCCAGTAGGAATGCAGAGTTCATCCATCACCTGGCTAAAAGGTTCTGCTATAACTATATATAACTTGCTAGAACGTAGCAAGGTAAGATTTAACATTAAAGTACTAAAATATTTAGCACTTCCACAAAAACTATATTTCTAATAAAGCATTCAGGTGAGTAAAGTGATGTTGCCAAGGGCAGAAGTCACATGAACAAAACTATTAACAGTTTAACTGTTGCATCCAAATCAGAGTGAGCCCTTAGAAATTACATAAAAAGCTGATACTGCTCTATTTATTCCTTTGTATTTATTCACTTGTTACCCTCATTCCTAAGAGTGGGGGTTCCATGACAGAGCCTTGTGTTATGACAAAAGGTTGCCAAAAATCATTTCATTCTTAGAAGCATAGATAGCACATTGCTATTACAGGAAATGCAGAAGGTTTGTACACACACACAGAAGTATCAGTGCTCCTCTCCACGACCTGTAAATGCTGATCTGCAAAAGAATCAATTGGCAGATGATTCAGAAGTACATTACCTCAATGACATCTCTGACTTGGTCTCCCACGCAGGGCAACCCCTGTATATCTTTCATTCTGGTTACTGAAAATGGAAGAGATTTCAGCAAAGAAGCTGCCCTTAAAAACTCCAGGCAGAATATTTCATTTTCTTTGAACTCGTAATTTTCAGCCATTACCTCAAAGGCATCCTGGGAGAGGGGGAGGTAGTGGGAAAAAAAAAAAGTTAAAGTTTAATAAACGCTTAAAATATTCAGTATGCTCCTTAGAAAGGTTACTTTTTATGCCAGTTCAAGAATTACTTCTTTACACTATATTGAAAAGATAGAGTTCATTTTAAAAAAGCAGACCAATTTTCTAGCAACTTGAAGTTTTCCAGATATCATAAAAATGATATTTTAAAGCCAAGCTTGAAAACCTTTTATGAGGTTTGCCTTCTGTATTCTGTGTGGATCTTAGAAATCAGTGTCAAATAGAGCCTTAATTTTTAGAATTATGCCCAACCATAAGTAATCCAGCAGATCAGCTTGTAACATCTGCATTTTCAGACACAACCTAATAGGAATCTGTGGCAATACTGGAAACCACCTTCACCTTTTTACATGGAGCCGTGCATCTACTTGGTAATTTAGGGAACAAATTCTCCTTTTCCTCATTTTTCAGAGGTATAACCTTGCAGATAGAAACACCTTTTCTTTATGGCTCTTTATGGTTTAGTTTATTTAACACTGCACTCAAAAATACCTGAGGAATGTCCATATAAATTTTTTTTTCCTAAATGATCCATATGAGGCCTGTCTCCCATGCAGAATATATTAAAAATATTTATATTAATAGCAGAGAATTTTAGAAATGACATGCAGGGAACAGACCACACAGTGGTGTAGAGGAATTTTGTTGCTGTTTGCCACCATAGAGTATCAGCTTTTGAGAAGGAACCAATGCTGCAAAATAATTTTGTGAATAACCTAAGAACTTATGAAGGTTTTTATTTGATTGGCAGCTGGAAAAACAAGTTCTGAGTGAAATCTTACACAAACCTCAAAAAATTCCAAGAATGTAAAATTAAGTGATTTCTTCAGAAATGCTTAAGGGTGGACCACTACTAGAAGAGAGTTCCACTGTTCAGATTTACCTAGAAGCCAGAGAAGTGGCTGTCAGTGGGCATCTGCCTGCAATTACCACTTCCCAGAGCTGTAGGCCAAGTGCCTGCTCAGAATTGTTCAGAATGTGCTCAGAAATGTTTCTGGAGCAGATGTGAGTAAAATCAAGAGACAACAAATGACCTACCAGAGCAATGACTACAATGGAAAGTAGGAAGGAAAAAGATTAAGTGTCCTTTTCCTGCCCTCACCGTTCATGTTTAGTCCCAAATATAATTTCATTTGTAATGAATATATAGTTTAAAGAAAAATTGATTGAGATTTTCCTTTGTCTGCTTTATATTGGAAGATAAAGGCCAGTAAGAACCAGCAGGCCTTGTACATCCTAAATGCTACATGTGTAATATCTCCAGGTGAATCTGTCCCAAGCCCACTAATTGAAATAACAGCAAATCCAGTGAAGTCAGCTCTTTACTATATCCATGGAATAGAAAACAACATCTATCACCCTACATTGAATGAATACAGCCTCATTTAAACAACAATGAGATTTTACTTGATCACTAAAATGGAACAATTCCTTAAAACTAAACATGCCTTTCACCATGAGTGTAGATTATTTACATATTACATTTCATTGTTGGGTCAGCTCTACAAAACTAGACCATCTGACAAGATGAGTTGTTTATATAATAAACATTATAGTCTCATTGAAACAAAATGAAGGTTTTGCTTTAAATCCTCAAGAAAACATTGTCTTTGCTTACCCTACAATTTGTAAAACATTCCTCTTAGCAAAACAAAAATACGAGATCTCACTTGTTTTGACAGGGTTTCCTTAGAAGAAAATAGGTACCATAGCGGAAAAAAACCATTTCATTTCCTTTTTTTTTTTTTTTTTTTTAGCTGCACTAACATGTTAAAGTGTATAAAAACAGGGCTTGCTCCAATTTGCTTTATTGTATATCACCAGTATAACTTCACTCCTGGGTCTCCCTAAGAATCAGTCACCTGTTGCCTGTCTCACTCTAAGAATCCTTCCCTTAGCTGCATATTTATTTACCAGCTACCCTCATTAGTAAGAGCTGTGAAATTCCATTTTCATAACATTTCATGAAAGAGCTCATGAGAAGGACAGCTGTTTAGCAACATGCCTGATCTGGAAGTTTCAACTATCATTTACATTGAAGTAGCCCTTGGGTATAAGGAATCAAAAAGAGGAGAGAGAATGCTCCTTTGGGGAAACAAAACAAAACAAAAACAAACCCAAAAAACCATCTATTAGAAAAATAATGCACAAGCCTTCACTTTCTTACATCTGTCTCTAAATCTCTTCCAGTAGCTAATTATTGGATTTATTCAGCTGTCCTTTTTTTTTTCCCCCCACATTTAAGATCTTTATTTAGTTGACAGGTTATGTTGTAATTACTTTTTGGTAAGACAGGCACACTATATTTTCCATTTAGAAAGAGAAATAATGCAGAAAAAGGTGAAACTACCAGTTTGAGGTTATGAGTAACATAGATTCATCCCAGTTTGTATATGGAAAATTGGGAAAAAGACACAGCACAGCAAATACTGCAAAGCAAATAGGGAAATACATTTTATAAGTGGGATAACAGGACTCAATGTTTCCTCTGCTGTGGGGTTTTCTGGATGCTCTCCCAAGTTTTTACCTTTTTTTATTCTTTATCAGCTTCAAAGATTCTTTCTTACTTTGGAATAGAATATGCTAATTGTTGCTTCAGGTGAGGTTAACAGTTCAGCTCACAAAATTAAGATTACTTCTGATTTCTTTTTCTCTCTTTATAATTTGTACACGTAAGTACTCAAGAAAGCAGTGTTTGCAAAGAAATTTCTTACTCCAGTTAATACTAAAAGCATTAATCAGGGGCAGAGCTAAAAAAATATAATTGATAGATTCTTATTTAAATAGTCTATACTGATAAACATAGCCAGAAAAGTGGTTCCCAAAAGCAGCTGCTCAGCAGCATGTGTTAATAATGGCAGAGACTGGCAAAGCCATCATCTTGATTAGAGTGCTCAGAAAGTCCTGGGATGTTTTTTCTCACTCCCAAAAGGCAGCTTCTCACATGCACACCTGAGGTGTTCTACACTGAATAATCAGCCCTTGTGACAATTGTGTCTGCATACCCCAGCTCCAGCCCTGCTGCACAGAGAGGTCAGCCCCTTCCCCCTGCCAGGAGGGCAGCTCTCAGAAAAGCTGTGTCTCCACCACTATTGAAAAATACCATCACACGAAGTATTTCACTCAGAGGCTCTTGATGGTCAGCGAGAAAATATCATCAAAGCTTTTTTATGATTCTAGCTTACATTTTTCAGTGTTTTCCTGCCTTTGTGGAGCTCATTAAGCTGTTTAAAATAAACAATTAAAGAGTATTGAATATTCATTATTCTCTGTGCAAAAAAACCACATTGCCTGCAAATGCTGCACCTAATTACAGGTGTCTTTTAACATAAAACTGCTTTTAACATTCTTTTTTAATAAAACATTTCTTTATTAAAAAAAAGACAGCAACTGGACTTGCTATCTATTAAACAGTATGGCTCATATTGAGTAATATTCTAGAGAGAAAAAGCATACAAAAACCTAATATTATTTAATGAAAATCTACAATCTAATAGATCTCTGGTGAAGTCAACTTCTGGTGATATAAAAAGGAAAGTTATTGACCATTTATTCTAAACTATTATATGTCTTACATGAGGGACCTCACCTTCACTTTATCAATCAGACCAATATTCAGATTACCTGTTTAAAAAGCACCAGTTTAAAAGGAAACTAAAACTTCCAGAGATTTCCAGCACATGAGAATTTCATTATCTTCAGAGTGCTCTGTAGGGTCTGCTCTAATTAAATATGCAACAGAGCTGGGCTCCATTTCAGTTCTTTAGTTACTGAAAATTTTACTAGTCTCTGAAATTGTGGAATGTTTGTTGGTGAGACTTGGACTATGCAAACATGTGGGGTTTAAATGCACTTCCAGATTCCAGTGGATCAGATCCAAGACCCACTAAGATTTTGCTGAATTGTGTTAAAAATAAGAAATGTGACAGATGTAGACAGGAATTCTGATTCTCATTTACTATCTGGTATTTAAGAACTAATAAGATAAAATATCATTAATATCATCAAAGTTACCAGTAGTCATCCTACATATGCAAAAAATGCAGACTAAAGTACTATAAATGCTAAAAATCACTCATGTGAAATCAACAAAAAGTGCAAGATTCTCAACTAATATATGAGAATGATTCTCAGAAAAAAAAAATAATCAGTAAGACCATGCATACTTTCTGTCTGCTGCACAGCCAACCCAATAACATTCAGCATGATTATCAGAGTACAAGTCATGCAGAAAAGCAAAACAAATTAATGGTCCCATGTGCTATTTCATACTATTCTCAACAACAATGTCAGAGCTGGTCCATTGCTACTTGCAACACAGTCTTTAATAAACTCAGTTTAAAACTCTGCTAGAACAGAAATCATAAATATTACAACAAAACCCATATTTTAAATCTAATCTGTTTTGTAAAGAATTTATTACAGCTTCATGGAAAGGGCACCTGTCTTACAGCCATGCCTGCACTCACAACTTTGCTGTGAGACCTTGGAAAGCTGCTCCACACCTCCCTACCATTGTTTTTCTTGGCATCTCCCATTCACTCTCTATTAGGACTGTGAACACTCCAGGGCTTGAATCCTTTCACAATGTGTTTGTACAGCATCTCTCATAAAAAAGGCTCCTATCTCACTTGAGTCTGCAAACACTACTGCAGCACAAATCAGCTAAAAGAGCCAAAGAGCTCAATAGCAAATTGTGACTAAAAAACCCCAAAATCTTACATGGTATGTGTTTGAGAACCTGTTATACTCAGAACAGCAATTTGAGTTAAATTGCTTTCCCTCTCAATCACTCTTTTCTACTTGTTTATTTAGTAGGTTGCAAACCCAAAGGATGGGTTCTACTTCTCATCACATCAGCATCGTCAGTGTTTGATGACCATTCAAAACCAACCAGTTTAGAATGCAGCTTTCATTCAAATAATTTCCCTCTCTCTTCTACCAATGTAAATCTAAATTTTGTATTTTGGTAGGAGGAGATATCTGGCATGTGAATGACCTTTGTATATGCTGAGAGAGAAAATTAGTACTGCCAGGTGCTTATTTCAAGAATTAAGCAATTTAGACCAACCTGCAATATTGACTAAAGTGACTTCCAAATAAATGAAACTACCCCTTTTTGTTCAGTCTGATTTTTTGGTTTTGTATCTGGACTGAAAAGCCCAATACTTTTCCAGATCCTAATATTTTATCATGTTATTTTACATCAGCTAGAAAAACAAAGGAGCTGAGAAAGTAACAATAAAAGCATAATGTGCATGATCTCAGGGTGCCTGCATAAACACCATTACAAGAAATAAACATATTAGTTCCAGTTGCTCCTCATATTGGCGAACAATAACAAGTTCATTTCTTGAAATGGAGAGGAATTCATGAGAAGTTTTCATATTATTCCACATTATGTAAAAGAAAACATTACAAATGTGAAAAAAGGTCTGCTGACACAGCATAGAGTGTTAATCACATAACAATGAGCTACATAATAGATACTGTTATAAGAAATATAAAATACATATATATCACATACATTAATATGGTCAAAGAAAGCAACATAGACTGATGTATCACACAAATAAACTGCTGAAAAGTAAAGATGCATTTGTACTCTGTATTTTACAAAATACCTTCCCATTTATCTTAAAAATCTGAATACGTATTTACTCCTTAGACCAAACAATCAGTTAATTTTGAATAGGTAACCCCTAACACATTCACATCATGATTCAGAGGTGCAGTCTGCAGATTTTTACTGAAGCAAGCTGTGTGTCAGTGGGACACTATATATTCCACTACACGGCTCCCAAGTTCATTATAAAACTGCAATTGAGGATCTTCTGAGGTATGTTTTAAAATGAAATAATAATAATAATAATAATATTAATAACTGCTTGAGCCATGGGCATAACTGATACATTCTTTGGTAGATAGAAAAGAAGGAAGAAATATTCCTTTTTTATTTTTCTCTAACATAGTGGAAAGGAAACCAGGCATCTTTCCTGTGCTAAACATCCACGTTCTCATTACCATGAGTAAAAGCCAAAGCAAAGCAACATCCAGTAGCATTAGCAATAAGCCTCAGAATCACAGAACCATTTGCCTCTGACTTAATTAGTTTCTTCTGTAAGAATTAAATTGTATTTTCCTCACAGAAGAATGTCTTTCTGAATTTTATTGCAGTCTGATATTAGTATTCAAATCCAACAACCCCTCCTGGGCACAGCAGAATGACTCCTTTTATTTTAGCACAAGAAAACACAATGCAGTCTCCAAGTGTATATTTTCAGTGGGTGAGGGAAGATAGCTACAAACAAGCCAGAGAACAATACTGGAATATTATATTCCATAATAACATTTAATATTTAAGACAAACATAAAGGAAACTTGCTAAGGTACAGACACTACTCAAAGGATCTGCTCTTTTGTTTTGCAGCTTTGCCCATCCGAGCAGCCACAGCTCACCTGTGAGTAGGGTGATGTGTTCAGGGGCATTCCTGGACCAGCCAGGTCAGCAAAGCCCCAGGCAGGGGTTCCCAGCCTGCCTGCCCCCAGGCCAGGGGACACTGGGACCCAAACACTGCACAGAGACCGTGTCTGAAGCAGTTGCATCTCTACCCCATCAACTGAACTGTGGTTCCACTGTCTACTCCTTGGCATCTGACATTCTTAGTGTATTCTTCACACCACAAGCCTCACTACACCACAGCTCATAAATTATTTTATGGAACTTGCTTCATACTGAATGCAACAATAAAACCTTGACATCTGCAACTTATGTCAACCCTTCTGTAGCTTCTTCCATGTGTAAAACTGGTTTGTTGTAACTTTCTGCAAGTTATTACAACAGACAGGAAACATGAGACATTTGAACATAGAAATTGTACCCAGTATATTGAACCACCACTTTTTCCTCATGAGCTGTCATCAAATATCTCTGCTACTTTTTTTTAATAAGTAGTCTTTCATGATGAAATATATGCAGAACAGGACTCAAGATTAAAAAGGGTCACTAATTATCAATTTCTTCAGAAATCAAGTCCCCTAAAGTGCCTCTCCCAAGAAACCAAGACATATAAATCCTGCTGCACCCACACTGCTGCCTATTAGTGACTGTAATTACTACACTTTCTCAACCAGAACCCCTACTTACTTGACAGGGGAACTGGATTCAACATATCAGGGCAAAGTCCAGTAAAAGGAAGAATCCAAAAATTCATCAAAGAATGCATTAGCAAATAGTAGGTTTGTATCCCTGTCATGGGCATGATCAGAAGACAAGCTAACCAAAGAAAACAGAAAATCTGCAAGAAAAGGGAACAAGCCTGACCCACAGAATAAGGCTGTTATAACAAAATGCTATCATCAACACATAACTCAAGATGGTTTGGACCCAATTTTCAGGATGTATGGTATTGACCCAAGGAAAATCTGTCATTTAATGGTTGGCTGCCCACAGCATGCACAAGTGAATTACACCAATGCTTCAGTGCATTTGCTAAGTGCTTGCACTGAGAAATCTGTTGGAATGCTTTTATTTGAGAACATGAATCACAAGGCCAACAAAAAAGAGCAAATCTAAAAATCAGGCTCCTGTGACATTAGGCAGACTAACTGGCAGTTCTCCAAGGCATGGGCCAGCTCTGGCAGCCCATAAACATCCAACCCTTCAGCTGTCATTGCCAGCTTTGGCTGTGAGGAATAAGGGCAACAGCCCTGAGGAGTTCCACTACAACTGCCTAGATGCTGATTCTAGAGACAGACTCATGTAATAGAAACTTGCCCAGTTCCACCTCCAGAAACAAAACACAGCATGAACTCTGAGAAGATAGTCTCAAAATATGCTGAAGATGAAAAACTGACACCTTTGTCACCACAAAACCCAATGTCTACCCAGAAATGTTTGATACATAGGGTAACAGAAGGGAATCTCAGTACTCCCATCACCAAACTGCCCCACTTCTAATGTGTTCAGATAAATTCACTTAACAAATACAAGCTGTACTTTGACATTAAGACTGCTGCCTTGATAAACCTGCAAGTAATTTAGGGACTGCCTCTGTGAAACACAGGTATAACAGAAACCACTCAAAGAATGTGGTCTAAATGCTAATGACAACTAAATCAACAACTTTGTGCCTTCTGGGAGCAACCTTTTTACTTTGCCATTATCTGTCACATTCCTTTCAATTTTTCACCTTTAGAATGTCTGACAAAATGTTGTAATATACAAAATTCAAAGAGCCAGGTCCCACATTCTATTGTTTTCAGGAAGTGTAGAACTAAGACACTTCCTATTTCTCCAAGAAGTTTGGTATTTTGCATAATGTTCCAGTCATACTATGTTTGGTCTGACATTTTCCCCTACAGCAGCTTGTATTTCATATTTATAAACAGAGAAAAAGAACTGCTGCTTTCAAGAGGTTAAATGGTTCCAATCACAGCCTTGTTTTTCTAGCAGAGGTTGGGAAATGCAGCCATTTCAAAAGCAGCAGTTTTGGAAATATTGGTAACATTGGGGTTGGAAGGGACCTCAGGAGGTCTGGTCCAACCTAGTCCAACCTCAGGCTCAAAACAAGGTCAAAATTCCACTCCCATCACATTGCTCAAAAAGGGGCTTTTTGTAAATAAGCAAACAGTTTAACCTACTTGACTACCATAAATAGTAACATATATTTGAGGTAATTGCTGATTATTTCAAAGCATAATTACAAGCCAAATTTTAGGTTGTTTAATTTTTAACTGTGCATTCCCAGATCAAGAAGTTTTTGAGTTCCTTGTAGGTTTATCTTTAGTTCTGAATACCCAGAGGTTTCAGTATTTACCTTGTAAAGGGCTTATAGTCACAAATAACTGGTATCTGCTGCTATTCTTTTTATATGAATCTTACAAACAACATTTTCTTGAAGTATTTGTACGTACTTACAGGAACACACAAGTAGAATCATAAA
The DNA here is from genome assembly GCF_027477595.1 of Haemorhous mexicanus. Classification (NCBI taxonomy): domain Eukaryota; kingdom Metazoa; phylum Chordata; class Aves; order Passeriformes; family Fringillidae; genus Haemorhous; species Haemorhous mexicanus. The sequence continues at coordinate 27,549,860 of NC_082347.1, read as the reverse complement.
AATTATAAATAATAACAGAATACATAATAAATTTTTAGGAAAATGAGGAAGTGTTTGATGTTATATTTGAAACATATGCAAGTAACTATGCCAGATATATTTGGACTACACTACATTAGAGTCTGAGAAATGTTTCCTTTTGAACAGTGGTCACTGAGTATTTAGAGCCAGGTGGAGCCATTGAGCTCAAGAAGTCCAGAGGAATTTAGACCTGAGGACTCAGACCCTTCATACCCTCTGAAATGTGCAATTTTATGGGCATTAACTAGGATATATGACAGTCTCCAAGATTTCTATTTAAATAGACAATTCAAAGGGGGTTTTGTGATGTCAAAGTAATTAACATGCAGTCTGTTTTCATAATTGCTCAGTTGTGAAAATCAGAAGTTTAGTACCATAGTTTGAAGAACTGAACTTGGGCAAACCAAAAGGCAGCACAGCAACTGTGAAGAACCTTGGGCTCACCTAAAGCCAACTTTTGTTTGTCATACTTCCAGCTTGTCAAACAAGACTGTGATGAAAGGCTAAAAGATATTTTTGGAATGTTATTCTATCATTTGTTTTAAAAATTCATGTGTTTACAAGCTATTAATGTGTTTAAAGATCCACTGTGTTAAGCTTTCAGCAGTACTTAGAGGATGCACTTAAGCTTGCACTCAATTTTAATTTAAGTATGGCAGATTTATAACTTTTTTAATTGTTATTATGCTGCCTGTTTACTCATTAATTTGCTGAGGGTGCCACAGAAAATACTGAGGCAAGTATTATAGTAATTATTCTAATTATACTAGTTTTTATTTTATAGATAAAATAAATATTACCGTGAATTTCTTGTTGTAGTTATTTAAAGTTGTCTTCCTCTGGCATGAATACTGAGATACTTTTGTTGCAATAAATGCTGGCATTTCCAATTCAGGTGTATTCAAAGGAGGAGATTGGGATTGCTCCTAACAAGGGTAAAAAAAAAGAAGAGTTAGTGACACACATGGCAAATAGCTTAAAAATACAAAAAAGTACATTTCATGAGCCCAAAATACAAACCTTTGAAGAGCAGGCAAGAAAATAATAATGCTCCTGTCATCCTGTTATGAAAAACAGGTGATTTCACACTGGCTGGACTGACAGTACAGTTTATCTGGTGATTACTGGGATTTTTGGTTTTCTGCAGTAAGTTCTTATAGGGAGTTGTCAGTGGAACTGCCATTAAAAAAAAAAAAAAAAACAGGTCTTTCTAAATGATGTGTGTCTCTACTACTCTCACTACTGCTGTAAGTTTGAAAAACTACAAAACTTTAAGAGCAGATAAGCTCTAAAACACAGAGTTTTTACAGAAAATACTAGATTATTCAATATAAGATTAGGGATATTAGAGCAAAGGGAAATGTTCTATTGATTTTTTTAGTCTATAGCTAAATTCATAAGTGGAGAAAAAATTTTTGTATGAATTGGAAATCGAGTTTTCTCCCCTCTTGCAGGTAAAACAATAGCAAACTTTTTCTTTTGGATTTAATTCATCCAGCTAAATGTTTAATTTTGGAGTCATTTTAGAGTGAAGGAAACATTTATAAACAGCTGCAGAAGAGTAATTACCATCCTTTATTCACCCAACAGTCAGCTGGTGATGTGGTTGCTCCTTAGCCAATTCCCATAGATGCTGATCCAATCCAGACATCATTTTTACACATTCACCAAAGCAAGCAAAAGGAGCCAGATGCCAAGACTTGAATGGGCATTTCCCAATCTCCAGGCTGCCTCCATGCTCATTCACTTTTCACCTCATTTTGCTCCATGCAAAATAGACCAAGTCATACAGGTCTGTGGGCAAGCCACCCCTGAAAATGGGAATTCTCCTGAAAGGCAGGATTCAGAGTCATATCCCCACTGGCAAAAGAGTCCTGAGCTCAAGGCCTCAACATGTGAATGTCTTGACTAGGAAGCACCTAGAAAAAGGCAATCTCACACTGGCTTTCTGCTGCTTTATATATCCAGTCCTTCAATTCTTTCACTTTCTTTAATGTGCCAAATCTGAAATACTTCAGAAACATGAAGTACCTTCAGCAGTTCCCTGTATTTTTTGGTCTTCGTCCTTTTGCTTGAAAATTTTTGGCAGGTGTGTCAAAAACCTATTCCATTGCACTATCCAAAAGCCCCAGGGAAAGGGTTCAACAGTTGCAATTTAAAATGTCATGAAAGAATTTTCACACCAATAATGGAATGATGAGCCCCTTTTCCCCTGTGTATCCAATCACACAAAGGCTAGCAAACCTATAAGTATGTGTATATCTTCATAACCACACCCCCAATTATAATTTCATGCTAAATTGCCTTTGTATTTGATACAGAGTAGTTAAATAACAGTATTCACACACACACAAAAGGTATTTGCTTGCACAACTGAAGGAGCAGTGAATTATATGGTGGTTTTCATAGCATACCCTGAAAGGAAGAAAGTAATTTTATGTGTAAGACTAGTCTTGGGAATAACCAAAATGAGTTTCTGTCAGGACAGCAACACAACTCATCCACTTCTGCACACATTCATGATTTATATTTTAAAATTGATTTTAAATCATATAAACTATGATTGATTAGTGCTAATATACTGCTTGAAATGATAGTGCCAGCTGCAAAGACTGTGAACAAACAATGTTACTGAATAGAATATACAATAAGCTGTTACCTTCTCTAGGACACAGACACACAAAGAACAAGAGCCCTACATGCAGCATCAGCTGCTACTGTGGAGGAGGGCAAAACCAATACAGAAAATCTGTGCATTTAAGAGTGTAATAGACTGGACATAAACATCCTTTTCCTGCCTTAGTAGAGATATTTGAGCATTTTCCTTAATCAGTAAGAGTTATGCATTTAGTTAACTGGCCTTGATTATATATAAGAACAGAAGAAATTTTGGATAGAAATTAACGGGAAAAACATCTGGCAAACAATAATTACTACAGTCTGATTTGCAGGGAATATTATAATGCCTGCATGTGAACCATAGGAATGATCTATCAGCAGCAGAACATGAGCTGAATTGATACTGCTGAAATTGATATTTGGTGGGAAAACTAGATGGGAAAAAAATTGTTTGTACAGGTTACAGGACAAACCTAAACTTCCATCAATAGCAATTGCAGTACAGAACAAGGAATCCTGGAAACCCATTAGACCAAAAATAATTTCTACTACTAGGAAGAAACAACTAAAGATAAGAAAAAAGTGGAAAAACACAAGCATTAAAAATTCCCTTTTTTTTAGATAACTCTACAATAAAATGAATTTGCAGTACACTGCACAGGGGCAACCACTGAAAAATATCTAAATGTGTAGGCTACCTAATCACTAGAGCTAGTCAGAGTTTCTACCCCACACCCAGGCTGCAGTGAATGTCACTTACTACTCTTTCACAGTGACATTTTCCACATGGCATAAGCAGGAGAAACAGCCTTTACCACTAGCATCAATTTGTAAAGCAGACACACTTGGTTGCAGAATTAATATTGTGGGGGACTACTTTGCTCTTTGTCAAATTATTTTTTACACACCAAGAAGTAGAATGACACAAGGAAATAACAGGGAGAAAATGAAGCAGCAGTGAATGAAGTGCACAGAGACAAGCAGCCAGCAGCCCTGTAAGGCCCAGGCAGCATTGACCAAATAATAAAGTCTTCTGATATCCAGCATTTTATGAAGAGAAGGCAGACAGTTTATAAGTTTCATTTTTATTTCCTGAGAAACACAGACTGTCAGTATGAAGGATTTCTTCCATTACTTCCAGCCTCTCTCTTTCACAATGAAACAGAATGAGATGCTCCAAAAAATGTTAAATATGTTTCCTGACACATGATAAGACAAAAGATCAAAAGATGGTACGTACTTTCCCTAACGTGGAGAAAAATCCTTTCTTCAAATAAAAATCTCTTTTAAATCTCTTTTCCTTTCAAGGAAAAACAAACAAACAAAAACAAACAAACAAAAACTAATTAGCTAACAAGTTCTGGGTTCTGACTGAGGAAAAGGCAGAAGAGATGCAGTCACAGCACAGTTCTTAAGGCTGCTAAGTGTGCAGCAACCCTTATGGATCTCTTCCTCTCTTTTTACCTCTCTCCCCTCTGCCTCTTTCTCTTCCACAACCCAGGAAGCATCAGCAGTTTCTGGCACGTGGGGATGCCCTTGTGTACCCATTAATGTCCATGTCCTGCTATTGTCAAGGATATCCATCTGCTTGTGCTAGGAAAGGTGTCTCTGCACAAGGGCTGACCTTGGCTACTGAAATATTTTGCTTCCCTTTCAAAGCAGATAGTTGGCTACCATATTTCCAAAGCTTATTAAACTAAATGATGGCTACTAACCCTAAAAGTCAACTGTGACTGAAAGAATCAATAATAATTCTGTCCATCTTAAGCCTGGTCAACCAACCTTTTATTCTCTATAAATCACTGACATCAGAGCATCTCTTGGATCATCACTACCACAGAAAGATGTACTTTAATGACAACTGTAATTGGGATGTTAGCTAATGGTCTGTAACTCTGACTTTATTCCCCTTGTTTTGCATGAAGAAGGGCATTTCTTTTTACTAATGCAGTAAAACAAATGTCCTGAATGAATAACCTTCCAAAGAGGCTACTGTAGGATCTGAAAGATGAAATCATACTGCTATCAATATTAATGGGAATTCGACCACAAAACTACATGGGGACAAGATTTCACCCAAAACATTCCCCCACTGCAATCCATTCCTTTTACTTCAAAACCTTAATGATCTAGCTTGAGTTCAAGGTTTGTTAATTCACTTTCATTTCACATTTTACAAGTCTGACATAACGAACCAAATTTGTCTTCAGTGAAATTCCAATTAAATTACATTATGTATGAGTTCGGTCTAGTACTTAAAAAGAAAATTAACCTTTACTTCAATCTTTCCTCATTTCTCAAGGCAGAAAAAAGAATTAGCATGGTGACACTGCAACAATAAAATTATCTTAAAATTTGCTACACTCCTAGAATTCTTCTTTTCTCCTTGTTTGCGTTACAAAATGTTTATTACTTCAGAGCAACTATATAATTAAGATTGGTTTTATAAGCTTTAAAAATACCAGTATAGCTGTCACTGGCTTCCTTATTGTACTCTACATTTATTAGCATGAAATCTTTATACTTCAATAAAAACATAAGCTTTTACTTGCAGAGCCAGTCTCACAGTATAATTATGATCTCCTGACAGTGCTGATACCTTTTTCAGAAGTTTATGCTACACCAGTATTCCAAAAGGAGTTTTATATAAAACTAAGACAGTTTTGTTGACTTAAAAAAACTTCTCATTGACTTAAAAAAATTTGGAAGCATTTTGGAGAAAGACAAAGGTGTTTCCAGCCTTGAAAAGGAAAAAAAAATTAAAAAAACACATTTTCTGAGTTATCTGAATCCATAGGTCTGCTCATATTGCCGAAATTAAGAATGTATATAAAAGGTAATTTGTTTTATTTTTAATGCTGATGTGAAACTCTCAGGAAGGTTCACAGGATTTGTTCATGGTTTTGATGCATTACTTGTTTAGAGAACCTCTTTGCATTCCCTGTATTTATATTTTTATGGCCTGTAAGATAAAATAAAGCATTACTTACAAGGCTTCCTTTTGTATTTTTTTCTTTTTGTATTAATTTCCTTTGTCTATTCTCCCTCCAGCAGATTCACTGAAAAATGTTATAAATTTATTGCAAAAACACATCCTTGGAAGGATTTCAAATATAAACACACATTCTGTCATGGAATCATGCTGAGCCTGAAAGCGACAGCTCCATCTGGTGTATTCACTTCCCCCTCCCCCCCAACCCAAACTGTTATTAAACAGTAATTCTTGTATGTAAAAACCTGGAAAATATTTTCTGGCAAGGAAAATGCAATATGACTGGAAAAAAAATAATCAGGAGCTACAGTTTTTCTTGGGAAAGGATGGTATTTCTGAATCATCCTTCATAATCCAAATACCAAAACGATGAAGCAGCAAACAAGAGCAATGTCACTGTTAAATATTCAGGCATTCTGTGCCTCAGAGGAGGGCACACGCTGCACATCCCACCCTGGTCCCAGTGTGGTCCCACAGAGCCTAATCCAGACCCTCAGGAATCAGCAGGAATCCCTCACTTTACTTCAGAGAGCTTTAAATCAAACTTGTAATTCTTTTGACATACGAATAAATTTCTTTGCCTGTGCACATTAAAGCCATCACTGTGAGGCTCAGGCAGGTGCAGAACAGGGGACAGCTTCATCCAGCTGCACTGCTGGGCCTATTTCATGGCTCAGTGGCACAAGCTGGGCACAGCACGCCTGGCATCCCCACCAAACTCCCACCACTCAGAGTCTGTGCCAAGGTATTGAGTCCCACTGCTCCTCACTATGCTCCAATCTGAGAAATTAGCAGGTAATTTGTCAGATATAGATCTGAGGAAAACATCATCCTCCATTGCTTCAAGGTCAAACACCACGCATCAAATCATCAGCCTGCCATTTTCAACACCCTCTGACTTACAGCTTCCACTGAGAGATAACAGAATATAAAAAAACAGCACAATTTTACTCGATGGTGCCAAGTCTGTAAACCCATGTCCCCAGACTACATCAGCCTTCTTTTCACAGGTCCTTCCAGGGCCCAGCTGTTACCTGATCACCCCACAACAGCAAAAGTTGTAATATTTTTACATTGTTTTGAGGAAGCCAAGTATGCCATCAACAGCCCATTGAAGTGCTCTGCTCTCCCTGGGATATCTACCATGATATTGATGTATTTGAGAAAATACCACAGGTACCAGAACAAGTCCCTCACTGATGGATATTGCAGAGGAGCTGGGGCTGTTCAGCCCCTTAAAGGCACCAGGAAGACCTAACAGCAGCCTTCCAGTAATTTAAGGGGCTGCTAGAGAGAACTTATTACAAGGGCACAGTGACAAGACAGGGTGCAATGGTTTTACACTGGCAGGGTGGAAATTTGAATCAGATATACAGAAGAAATTCTTTTCTGTGAGGGTGTTGAGGCACTAGAACAGGTTGTCCAGAGAAGCTGTGGCTGGCCTATCCCTGGAAGTGTGCAAGGCCAGGTTGAATGGGACTTTGAGCAACCTGATCTAGTGGAAGGTATCCTTGTCCATGTCAGGGCAGCAGAAGCTGGATGATCTCTAAGGTCCCTTCCAGCCCAAACCATTCTGTGATTCTGTATTTAGCAGTTTGTACCCTGTGATGACAGCAACTCAGCATTACCAGACACTGATAAAGAAGGCATGGAAGGTGTTTCTACTCTATTGAATCTGTGTGAATTACTCATATAAATTTCAAAGAAAAAAAAATTTAAAATAACACAACACAATTATATATATATTAGGTTAAAAAAATAAATAAAATCACAGCCATTCATTCTGGCTATCACTGTATTCACTCTGCAGGATCTGTCTTACCATGAGGCGGAATTTCATTTCCAAATCAACTGGTCTTCCTGCCTCCATGCAGGCTGTGAACCAGGAGATGTCCAGTAGCTCAAACCTAGAGCTGTCACCCACAGCCTGCCCCTTCAGCCAGTCCAGCACCTCCAGGTAAGAGTTGTTCTCAGCCACAATATGAGTGACAGAATCACTGTCAAGAAGTGCACAAAAAGTTTTCTTTTTTTTTACTGAATCCAACTGTACACAGACACAGAGCTGTTATTTCTATATTTACTTACCATCCATTTCCTGACAATTGCAGTGTATATTGTACTTTAGGATGTGGGAAACACTGAAGTTTTCATATCACCATATATTTATTCTAGTCACTGACTCTGCCTTGAGGAAAGACTGTAGTCTGGCAGCTCCTGTAAGTGCAGCATTTTCTATCTTGAAGGATCATTTACCTTCCACAGACACTCACCTAATACACATTCTTTGCAATTCTGAAAATATTTTGCTTACACAAGCAGTACCATAATTAAAAGGCTGCCTGACAACGCCTGACAGTGTCTTCCCAATATTCCTCATCAATGAGGGAAAGCTTTACAACATTAAGAAGTCAGTTAACAATAATTATTTAAAACTTTGCAGCTAGTTTTTGGTTACTTAAGTTTTCTGTACTTGTATGAAGCTGTTCATTACATATGGCATTGCCAAATAGTCATGAATTAAATCTTATGGACTACATGCTCCATATAAACACCATTTCCTTACTGCTAAGCCAGTATAACAAAACTGATGGTTTGGTGAATACAAAATTTACTGTTTGAATTGTTATTCAATACATTATATGGTGTACATTGCCTAAAAATACAATAGCACAAATGCTATTGCAGTAAATTTCAGTTGTTGCACAACAACAACATTGGAAAGGATCACCTGATTAAAAGGTGATCCTTTTAAAGATTAAAAAGAGACATTTCTGTACCCATTACAGGAAAATAATGGACAGGGACAAAGCTGTGTTTCAAGAAAAGATTATATGCATACCTAGGATGATCTGTAAGCTTCTGTCTGGCCTGCTGATGTTTCTCAGCAAGTTTGGAAAAATACAGATTTGGTAGGAAATTTTGAATGATTCTGAGTGCTCCTGCTCCTTGTGCATCCCACAAGGGTGCTGTCTCTCACACAAAAAAACATGAGAGAAAGGAGAAAATTGTTCTTTTCATCAACTTGTAGAACTTAAGTATCTAGAAAATATATTCCAACATTCATTTCTATCAGGCAACAGATTCCTAAACTCCTTGCAGGAAAGGCACAGACAGGCAGTGTCACTATTTGACACTATTTTTACAAAAGGAAGCTAGAGTTAGAACATAAATTGTCTTAATGGCAGCCACATCCATTTGAAAGTCTGTGACTTTCTGGTAGCCCATGATGGTGACAGCCTTCTGCATATACAGTGAATTTCCAGTGGAGGACCTGAGAGATTGCTCTGCAAGAGCTGGAGAAGTGGAGCCATCAGCCTGTCAAAGCAGAGAGGACACCACTGGTGGCAATCACTGGTGAACATGGACTTCAAAACATGATGTGTCCTGTTAAAGGCAGACTGCACAACCCTTCAAAGCAAATTACCTTCTAGAAAACCAAGAAAATCCCTTGGCCTACCTCTGTGATCCTTTTTCAAATGAGTGATCACCCATTTCATTAAGTCATGAAATCACAATGACAAATACTGGAATTGCTCCATAGAAAACTGTTATCAAATTACTCTCCACTGCAATAAACATACTGTATTTTGGAACTACAAGAAAGGTACAGAAAGGACTGCACTTCAGAAATGTGTGTCATGCTATAGCACAATGTTTTTCTCTCCATAGAGTGGAACTTGTAGAGCAGAGTCCATTGAAAAAGAATAAATCCCAATTCATGTTTTTCTAAAAAGATTACAAACACAGATTAAGTGAATCTCCATGAAACACTGTTGGGTTTATTATTATTTAACCCTGCTAGGTCCTACTTTAATTAAACTGTCACATCTTTATACTTGAGTTAAAAAACCAAACAGTTAGAGACATAGAACTTCTGCTTCCTGTGGTTTATTTCACTTCATATAAAATATTCATATGTCATACATTTGTACCAAGCTGCAGAGCTGGGAACTTTGCCATAACTATGCTCACAGCAGCAGTTTAGCTGCTGTGCTCCAGTTTCCTCTCATACCTGTACAGCTGTGCTATTTTCTTGGCACAGAACATAACAAATTTAACATTTCCTCTGTCATTTTCAAAAGCAAAAATCAACAGTTAAATAGTTTTGTTTTATCCAGTAGCAGCTAAGCTGAAATTAAACATAACACATGCCTCATAAAACTTACAGAAAGTGTAAAATACTGGCAAGAAATACCTGTGTGTCAAAGCAGCCCAGATAAAGCATTTACACAGTCCTCTACAGATTATTAACGCAGGAACCAGGACAGAAGCCTTCATTTCTTTTTTCCCCAAGAACTCAATTAGTTTTGTATCAGATGTTAATTGCCTACTTCTGTTCAATACCTGCTTCAATCTTGCTCTATAAATTATTTCACCCTCCCTTCTTCCTCAGACTTTCAAAGTTGATGGGATTGAAAAGAAGTCTGTGGAAATACACTTTTATAGGGAGGACCCAGTTGTACACTCCAGAGATGTGATCAATACTTGGTTTTCCTCCAGCTTTTCAGAGAACCTATCTAAAAATGCAGCTTTTTGAAAACTGCATAATGACATAACCAGCACTTCTGTAAAGCTCTGTTTGGAGGAAGGCTTCCCTCAGAATGAGTTGGTTTGCTGAAACCAGACAAACCTGAGTCTGGACTGTGTTTCCACTCTCAAATGCCACATCTGTGATATTTTACTCCTAAGATTTTTCTGCAGTGCTCTTCCAGATTGTACCAAAACAGAAGCCATAACTTTGAGACTCACATTAGGGCAAAAAAGTTAAATACTATAATACCAGAGATGATGGAGACAAATGCCCCCCTCAACTCATCACATTTCCATTCCTCTACATTTAACTTTTTTTCAATTTTGAAATTGGCCATTAAATTTATCTTAATCTTAACCTGACTTCAAAGGGGAAATAAACAATGAGTGATTCAGATGAGTTAAAAACACAATTTATATGCAGACCCATGAAAATTGACAGATCTAAGATAAATTAGAAATGCACATATTAAAAGTGAAAAATTAGAAATTTGGCTAAGTTTTGTGCTTTCCCTGCTTTCTGTCCAGAAGACAGTTGAAAGACATAGTAACAACACCCACTGAACTCCTGAAACATATTTATAATGGAAAGAGCCAAGTATACCCACCAAAAACATAGGCAAAAGCTTCAATCACAGTCACTTGTATGACTATATTAATTGAATTTAAATGCCTCAAACAGCATTACTACATGTTATTTCAAAACATATAAACATTTTCCTACCTTAGCTCACTTTCTACTCTGAAACCTTTTCTTCTTCCCAGTTCCATCAAAAACATCCTTCTGGTCACCCCCATCTTCCTCTGCATAATAAAAATGACAAAGTTACTGAACTTTATTTCATAACTGCAGGAAAGTTTTGGGGAATGCAACCCTTTCTGTCTCTTCCTCTGGGAGATTACAGCTGGAGCTTTGAACCTATCCATGATGCAAGGTAGAAATGCTCTCACTTGGGTAAAATAGAGGTAACATGCTTTCTGCCAGGCAACAGCTGTATTTAATGTCACCACCCACTGAAGTAATTTTCTTGCTCCCCCTCTGAAATCCAAAGCAGGTGCTACACAAGAAGAAACATCACTCAGTGTCTACCAGCTGGGACTTCTTCAACAGAAATACTCCAGACAGGTGCAAAAATTATTTCATTCCTTAAAACAGCCATTGCCTACAAAGATTATCCAAATAAAATTGATCAGCCAAATCATCTCAAATTTTCAGCCAGGTCTTCAGCTGATTGAAGGGCTCAGTTCCACCTTTTTGCATTTAAGCACCCAGTGACCTCCAAACAGCCACAGAGCAGATTATGGAGGTCATTTGCATTCCTCATCTGGAGGAGTAGCTACTGCTCATTGCAGAACTACACCAGAGTTTTTGCCAGCATCACGTTGGATGCAGTTCTGCATCTCCCTGGATTTCTATTAGAGCAAGGTGAACACAATGAACCAGGTTTACAGCCTCTGCATCTACTTCAGCACAAATCTCCTTCAGTGGTAAATACACCTATTCCCATATCAAGCTGGATTTTTATTTTTAACATAGCAGAGAATTTGGATTTTACCAGTCCTTCGCAACACATCAGAAACTTTATGTTACAATTCTCATTGCTCATGTTCTCATGGGGAAGCAAGGTAGAGAAATTCCTAAGTCAGATCTATCAATTATATTTTCAGTTCTTTTATCACAGATTGAAACTCATTTTGACTAATTTTCCTGAAACTCACAAGTTGAGTTTCAGGAAAATTAGTCAAAACCTGTTTCCTGCAGTTATGGCCCTGAGTTTAAAATTAAATTGTAAAAGTATTGCAGACATTTTCTGAGCCCTATAGCTCTTGCTGCTTCAACTGTATTATTGCAGACATAAAGAAATACTTTTCATCAGAATAGAAACTAACCATCCAAAATTAATATAGAGCTTTCAGCTCTGGATTCTTCCTGAGGCCATGGAAAAAATATATACATAGTGCAGTATATAGATTAGACTGGATTCATTTCTTCCCTTGCCTAGGGATAACCCAGAAGCCAAAATATCTATTCCTCTTTTGGATTTATAACATTAAAATTGTCAAAATAAATAATTTCAAGGTTATTTTGAAAGTATATGAGATATTTTCATAGGAACTGGAAAATGGACAAGCTGACTTTAAGAGGCTTAAGTAAAAGAATAGCAGCAAGGAAGCAAAAAAAAAAAAAATAGGAATGGATCTGGCATTAAGGCTGAGCAAGCTGTTTTGGTTGTTCCATGTCTTTTTTCCAGACTACTAATCAACCATTGAACACTGGACATTCCCTGTTTATAGCTTTCCTAGGCTTGGTAAAACACTTTATCTCAATCCCTACAAGGAATAATGTACTGGAGAACAGATTCTTTACATATGTTAAACAAAGTTTTATTTTATGATATAATTTATTCAGTGCTCTAAAACATGTAAATATAATTTTCCCCAGTGTAACATCAATATGCTCAGTGCCAGTAAAATCCTTCTGGCTTGAATAACAAGTTTTTATTCCTTTGTGTTACTGTTATAACTCTTAAGCCAGATTTTCAAGGGTATTTAGGTGGCAAAAAGCTGCAAACAGAGACCTAGCGGGATTTTCAAAATATCTAAGCAACCCAGGCACTCAGCTCCTTTGGAAATCAATTTCTGGCTTTGAACCTAATGCAAAGAGATTTTCTCTAATAAACACAGTATAATATGAAAAGTCTCTGCCAATGATGCAATTTTATTAAATGTACCTTCTAAAATTAACAGGATTTCCATATCCCAGATGAGTGAAGTACTTACTCTCCTACAATATTATATCATAATATTTTTGACAGTACCACAGAAAGTAGAACATGCATTAGAGAGAAAGCAAATACAACAGAGAAAAGGCATGTCTCTTATTTATGACAAAGGAAAAGTAGATTTCTACCTGAGTCATGGCACCACATATGATTCATGGCCTAAAACCACTGAAACTTGCAGAAATTTTCCATCTTATTACAGCCTCATGGAGTTCAGAGTATTTCACATTCTTTGAGGGAAATCTGGACAGACTTTTATGCTCTTGCTATGGATCACTGTTGAACACTATCAAAGGCAAAGATTAAGAATTGGACACAAATACTGATGGCCATTTAAGCAAACATTTTCACCACTTGTGATGTGGGTGCCAACAACAGCATCCCAAACTCCTCTGAGGAGCAGAGTACTGATCAACTTCAAAGGGAGGTTCTCTGAGAGGAAAAGTGCTGCAAAGTACAGCTCCTCTGAATTTCACTACTCACATGTTTTCACTGCACGTTTTCAATTATTGTCAGTCTTTCAGTGCCCTGATGCCATGTGAGCTGCATTGTAAATATTTTAGAAAATAATACTTGTCTATTCATGTTGCTTTCATGAGGAGAATTGTGAAATTTTCTTTTAATACATAGCTACAATCTGCTAACCTTCAGAGAAAACATCTGTCAAATACCAACAACAAAAATCAGAGAAGTGATTGGATGCTTTCTTATTTCACATAGCACCTTTCTTAACAGCATCTCATGCAGTATTGTTTCACAGTGATTAATTTTCCCTAGCTTTTTCATTTAGTAATTTTTCTTCAGTAATTCAGTATTTTCCAATGAACCAATTCATGGAATTTTTTTAATACTTCTCACATTTGTTTTTTTCTAGATAGCCCCATTACTATTCTTCTGTTTGATTTCTGGCTTTCTTGGCTGCTAAGCATTTCCTTTGTCATTTATACCCATTATACCAATCTTTCAATGCCTAAAAATCATACAGTAGGTGTTTCTCCTGTTTTAAAAATTAATTCTCCCACATCCCTTTTTATAGTCTCAAGCTGCAGCTGGGGAGATTCAGGTTAGACATTAGGAGGAATTATTTCACAGGAAGAGTGATTAGGCATAGGAATGAGTGCACAGAGGGGTGGTGGAGTCACCACCCTGGGACGTGTTTAAGGAAACACTGGATGTGGCACTTGGTGTCATGTCTGGTTGACAAGGTGGTGTTCAGTCAAAGGTGGGACTCAGTTTTAGAGGTATTTTCCAGCCCAATAGATTCTGTCATATTTTTATTCTTTGAACCACTAGGATATTTTTATGTGGCAGTTCTGAGCTATAGGTGCTTGAATTATTCCTATCAAATGTGACAAACTCCATAAGAAGCCAAGAATTTGAAAACACTTGTTAAATGATGGTATGCTTTGAATGTGCTCGCTTGGCTGGATGATGCTATTTGGCATATAAAGTAAAGTAGACTTAGAGAGAACACAAAATTCTGCAGCTGTTGTCATCAAATGTACAATATTTCTGATATATATGGTCAATATATGGTCAAAAGAGCTGGTTGTCTTCTTTTTTTTTTTTTTTTTGCTACCTAATTAAAATGAAAATCAGAATAAAAAGAATTTATTTGACATCTCTCAAATCATACCAAGAGCTAGCAGCTTGTTTAATATACTGCATACACAGGTATTCTAGAAAGGTTGGGGTTTTTTTCTGAGCCCTTTCTGAAGAAACTAGGGAACAGCAATATCATAGCTCTGAATAATTAAACAGAGCAATAGGGTTCTCCCTTACAGCATAGGGAAAGAGTAATTGGTGACAAATCCTGGCAGGAGCTGTTTCCTACTCACATCAATATGCCTATATTCCCTGGAAACTATTTTTTCACTCATCCTTCAGTCTCTCTGATCAGAAACAAGGTTTACAACTGTTCTCTTTAGCTACTCTGCCTACAGTAGCTGCTTCTCCTTGTTGTGATTGTTATTGGACTATTCTTTGATTTTTGTGCTGGTGCATCAATGGTTTTCTTTATCCTTTAGTCTCATGAGAGCCTTGTGAACCTTTAGCAACAAGCAGAGACATATCTACATAATCCCATCACTATACATGGCCAGGCAGATCCTTTGGCAGTTACACATCTCTTCCAAGCATAGTTTACAAAGGTAAATCTGCCTGGATTTTGAGCAGCATTTATTTAGCTGGTCCCATTTATCTCATAGCTGGTATTAAAGGCATTTCCATTAGCTAAGAAATACCAAGCAACCTTCCAGACACGAGGAGTTACACAAACAGGGTTGCACAGTCTAAATTTAAGCAGCTGTAAATATTACTTATTTCAGCAATGACTCAATAATGTTTCTGTGGACATTTCAAATACTTCTTATATAACCATATAAGACTAGAAATAAACACTGTTAAATTATAATAAAATTATAATGCTGTTATAATAACAACTCCCATTATTCTTTATCTATAAAGAATATTTGTCCTCTTCTGCTCCTCTACTAGGATACCTCAAACAAAACACCTAAATTGCTCATTTATCTTCTTTAATTAGTTGCTGTAACAGTTACTAGGTGGTAGAATTGATGCACCTTGCAGTGATACTGCAGCATTTCCAGATCTACTCACATTACAGAACATACAAACAGCAGTATGTGTGAGATTTATGCCTTCTACATATACAGGTAGTAAAGCACGATGCATTTAATAAAGATAGATGTACCTAAACCAAAATAATGAAAACTGGGGAAAGGCTATTGCCATGATTCACAGAAATCTTTCAACTATACAGTCAATTTTTAGTAGTACAGGAAATCTCCCACACCATCAAGCTGAGGAGATAATGTGGCCAATTAATATAAAAGAGAGAAGTAAGTAAGAATAAGTACCATAGATAATGTTGTTGCAAAGGAAAGAAAAACTTATGAATAATATTATACAAAATGCCTCCCTTCTTAAGAGTTTATGCAAGTCAAACCAAGATAAATTTTACCTCAGTTTTTGGCTATTGAGGAAAAGCAACAGGTAATCTAACAGCACAGTGAGTCCTGACAGAGCTCCTTCTGCACACTCCACTGAAATAAGCTGCAGGAAAAAGAGCCAGCATCAGAGAAGCTGAAGGAATTGCTGATGAGAATTAGACACATCTTTGTGTTATCTAAAGAGAGAAAACAAAACAGATGTTCATCCAAGTGATGTGCTGTGAATTTTGCAGGTGAAAGAAAAATCAATTCGAAGCCTTTTTTTTTAATCCTAGAAATCTGAACTGAAGGAAGCTGAAAAGCAGAGTGGAATGGAGCAGAATTCTCACCTTTTTAATTTATTTAGGTGCAGCGTTCCACTAAAGCAGAACTAATTACAGCAGAAGTAACCTAGCTGGGTAATTAATTCATAGCAGAAAATTTCAGAATCAGCCAGCAGGAATTTTTTAACACAAAACAGCTTTTGACACAGTTTCCACAAAAAGCACACTTTCCATTTCTTACTGACTTCACCTAAAAATTTGGCAGCTGCCTGGAGTATCACAAAACACTTACATGGTTTTTATTTTGCAGTGTGGATTTCATGGCTCTACCTTTAACTACAAAGAAGGTTAATTTATTTCCAGCTGCATTAAAAAATATCTCTCCAAGCTATGAGCCATTCTTTTTCCAGGCTATCTCAAGGTTTGCTTCCATTGTTTCATCTTGCAGAAAATTCAATATTACTGTCATTTCAAAGCCCCGAGAATCTGTGCCCCAGTGTAGCACTGTATGTTTGCTTAGCAGTGAATATATGTTGGTCAATCTTTATAAAAAAGCACTGTCTGTAGAACATTTTTGAAAATGTAGCCCTTAGAGTCATCTCTTTAAATGATAGGTACAAGTCTCATGCCATTATTTTATGATGCACACCTGCTTATTAGAAAATTCCATCACAAGTTTTGACACATTTTTTTATACTTTTCAAAGACAAAGTTCAATTGCACCTGAGGTAGTTACATTATGACCTTTACTCCTCTTTCCTGTGTTTTCTGCTGCAGAGTGGATTCAGTTTTAAGAAACTGAAATTAATTTTCTTCCACATAAAAAGTCAGACTCAATCACAAAACTATTAATCAAGCTTGTAATTCAACATTGAAGTGACAAATCAAAAGAACACACCATAATAATAATAATTTCACCAGAAAACTTCCATGTCTTTCTTCCCATAAGGTTTTGTATATCTATCTTTCTGCTTTTTCTGCTCCTGTGCTAAACTAATTATTGCTATGTATTATGAAGCACGACAGCAGAAAGGATAGCAGGTAAATATATTTGCAAATACTGCTCTGTTACAATTTACTCAAATTTTACTAAAAATACATGCTATTCTTAGTCACTTTGCACTTTATGATGTTATTAAGGACACAATTCAATATAATAGTTCTCTTTTGCTGTTGGCAAATCATTATGAGCTTGCAATGCACTAGAATTCAAAATGTCATCCATTCAAACATGAAAAACAAAATTGGGGCTAAATTTGTCTGCATAACTGTGTTATTTTACAAAGATATAAAATCAGGACAAGTTAGAGAAGAGAAAGGCCTGAATCCTGAGACTGTGCTGTGCTTATGGACAGCAGATACCAGTAGATCCCAAAATTATTTTATAGCCAAGAAATAATATTTTGTCAAGTTAAGTACATACATGTTTTCAAAAAACAGCCAGCTCATTTCCTGATACTCTGGGCTGCTCCTCTGCAACCTTGAGTCAAACACCAGGGAAGTCACAACAACCTGCCACTCAAGCTTTCCATGTCCAAAGCAAATGAGTAAAATAGGAGAATTTGGAAATAATCTGTATATATTTAGGCCAAACCACCAAGTAACTTCCATGAGGCACTGAGGAAAATACTGCTTTTTCTCTCTTATGGCCTTACCCAACAGTCTGCGCTCTACCAACTCATCAGAGAGAACACCTGAATATCTCAACATAACATGCACAGCTACAATGACCCTCAAAGAACAAGGAAGCCCTAACAATGAACACAGACTACAGCTCTGACAGCTGTGAGTGAATGTGTATCAAAATCATGTCAAGAAGTCTGCAGAGGAAGATACTCAATACTACTGAACTACTAAAATAATGATTTAAGATGTAGTCATGCTTTTTAATGTATGGGAAAGTAATCCAAGATGTCTCTTCTGAGTAATAAAATGTTACGTAAACAAAATGGGACATGATAAAGAAACTGTTCAATTAAGAAACAAGTTTAATTAAGAACTGTAAGGGGGAGGGGGGGGTGTATGCATGTATCATAATCACTGAACCATGCAGTTAACATGATTTTGCTAAGAGTATGGGTTTGTATCCACAGTAAATCCGACCATTCCATTATCTTGTGTAGGCCTCTAATAAAGTACAAAATGGGCCATATTGCACAACCTGCAGAGGGAAAAATCCATGCATATTTTCATACTTCAGTAAATCCAGAAAGTTCTTTGTCACAAGTAATTCTATGCATGCTGTATCTTTTCTTTTATACAGATTCAATGGCTTCCTGGCTCCTTGTTTCACTTGTATACAGGTTATGTGGTTAAAATGTCTTCTTGATCCTTTCCTACACATGGTACAAGAGTTAAAAAACAAGGACAGAGGGTCAGATGGTGGACAACCAGGGGACAGAGAAAGCACACAGCGGGGGTCAATTAAGCTCAGCTTAGATGGCTGGGAAGAAAAGTTCAGATCAACTTTTCAAGAGCCATTACTGTTCTGGTTTTAAACAGTGTGGTGAAAAGAACCAAATATAAACATTTTTTGATGAATAATGACAAAAGGAAGTTAGAGAAACTACCTAAATAAGACTGTAAAAGTGGATGTTTCTGAGATGGAATAAAAATAAACTCACGCTTCAGGGAGAAAATATTAGAGGAAGTAATATTCTTCACTTTTAGCAGCCATTTAGACATATTCTCATCACTGCTCACTGGTCAAAATCATGAGACAACAAAACACAAACCCAGCAGCCTTTGTGGTATGATAGGAAGCCATCACACATGCTCCCTCTGCTTCACAGCAAACCACAACAGGATCACCTCATGTCACCTTCTCAGCTGCACTACCCACAAGCAGGTTACAGCACAAATACCAGTGCAAACAAGCAGCAGCACAACACAAAAGGGTAAAGGTGAGGGGCAGAAATTAAGGAAAATTCTTTCACAGGACTAAGCAGCAGACAACTGGCAATACTACTTCAGACCAGTTTTACTTTATGTATTTGCATTCATAATGTGTTCTCAAAGCTATGTTAAACAGCTTGGCACAGGAATATAACACATTCATTAGGTAAAATCATTAGGAAAATAATGGAAAAGAAACTTGTAGAATAAAACTACTAAATACACAGCACATAACAGGTGGAGTTAGAATTTATTACTACCTTGTCAGTCACAGTACTGTACATTTGACATCAAAACTTACAACTCAGCCTCTCTCCAAAATGTCCGAGCCAAAAGAAGTTGACTGATGCACCTGACTCTGTAAACCATCCAGGAAAATCTGAAAAACCTTGCCCTTGCAAAGCCTGAGCAAACTGAGGTTAGGAGATCCAACTGAGAAGGCATTTCATATCTAGTAGAGCCAGTCAATTTATTATTTACTTTTAAGAAAGGCTGTAGAGCCTCCTCAATAATCTCCAGAGCAAGCAAGAAAGATTTTAGCAATCCATCAAAACAATGATCACTCAGGTTCTCTTCTTGTCAAGTTTGAGATTATTTTTTCCTTACAGCAATGACTGAAGCTCTGTCCTGTTGCTGTATTTCCCAAGAAGCCACATTTAATTGACATGTATTTAAATGGATACATTAAAAACACTCAACCTTCTTAAGGTTGCTTCAGTACTACAAATAAACCAGACACACCTGAACAGTTCTATATCACTTTGCACCCTAATTCATGCTGAATATGCCTGAAAAGTATTCAATACTATTCCCCTCCTTCATATTTCAAAATAGGCACATATGTAAGCTTAAGCAGTGCACTTGGTGCTCTTCAGGCTTTTTATTTTCATTAGTGACCAGAAGCTCCAAACTTATCCACCTTCCATTTAGATCACTGCTTTTCAATCTTCTTCTGCTCTGTGACACAAGATATCCATATTAACAACTGGACTAGGATAATCATCAGGTTCAAAGGAAACAAAGCTCATTTGTCTGTCTTTTAGACTAAGCCTAGGAATGAGAAAATTGATTGAGCACAGCTGTGAGCAAGGGTCTGAAAACTGTGCTTAGATTTTGGCTAAAAGGAATAATTTTTGAAGATTAATGAACAAGATAAATCTTTAGAGCTCCAAGTTCACTAGAGCTAAGCATTGAATTCAATAGGATCCCATGGCCTAAAAGTACTACAAGGCCAGCAATTTCAGGCCAATGCACAATGTCAGGGTAGCAGGGGTCAGGATTGCTGGGATTATGGATCCACATTACCCAATGGGTTATGATCAATTAACTCCTGTGCAAGAAAAGAAACTTCCCTGCCCACAGAAGGGTGTCAGGTGTGGGGAGGCAACAGCTGTGTTCGGGCTGACAGTGCTCAACAGACTGGAGTCAGACCTGACTCAGAGAAGCCACCTGGCTTGGTTTTGTGGTCGTACAGGAAATAATTTCCCTCTGCCAAACTCTAAGCCCAGCTTTTGCACCTTTTTTTCTATTTTATCTTCTCTTTATCCTGTAAAGTGATCATACAAGGACCCAAATTGAATATAGTTCTTTAGCAAGTGCTTTATACTGAATGCAGAGAAGCACATGGAGTAGGAGTGTGAGCAGGTAAACAAAGTGGGTTTGGTTCATTTGCTGAACAATTGCTGAAAGGAATACTTGTTTGATTGGAAAAGGCAGGACACTGACCATAAAATGAAACCAAAATGTTTCTCTATGATTAAAAGTGTTCATTCAACCAAAAAATTAAACTCCTTGGATCAATTATCAATTTATTACCAAATATTATTATTATCAATACTATTACCAAAAATAACCCATATTCAGCTAGGTTGAATAATTTGTTTCACTTGATGTGAAGTCAAGAAACATAAAATAATTTCAAAATACTTGTTGTCCTAATTCCTTATTTTAAAATGTAGGGCTATTTTTATTTTAAAATATCATTTTTGAATGAGAAGTAAAAAGAAAAAAAGTCATCTTATTCTGCTGGTGACATTTACTGGTTTATCCAAGTCCTGTAAACACTGAGTCCTAGATGAGCATAAGCAAAATGAATCCCAGAGCAATCAGTTTAATATCTTATGTGTTGGATCTCTGGCTTTTGTTAGATTTTGGTAACAGCACTGAACAATGTTTGGGGTGGGGGTTGACTATTGTTTGGATTTCTTTAAATATATGCTCTTGTTTAAATAAATAGCAGGCATTCTTTTAACTATGATCTTGGTTTTTAATAGTCATATTTTGACACATCAGGACAAGCCTAATGAGATATACTCAGACTTAGATATATTTAGAGTGATATGATGCAGTATGCAGCTATCTTGATATATTCAGGCTCTCACCAGAAACACATGGCAAATGTGATCCATTCACCTTATCTATTTCTGTGCAGATGCAATGGTGGCAAATTTTCAAACATCAGAAACTCTTTATCCAAACTGAATATTTTTATGAAGTATATTCTTTAGTTCAATCACAGTCACAGTATATAAAACAGGCAGGTTTTCTTGCATAAATCAATTTCTGTTAAGCTAAAGGTCACACTGTGTAATGACTGTTAGTCATTTCTAACCTTAACACCTATGAATTTACAAATCTATTTGAATACTTCATGAAAAAGAAGATCAAGATGAGTGCTGTGATTTCTACACTGAGAAATAATTTCATTTTCATTCCCAGTTTTAAGGCCAACTTCTGGATTATTTCTGCTTCAGCTAGTATGACTGAAACCTGAATAGATGGCAAGGAAAAACTTGCATTTCAGTAAGAGACTCATCTAAGGTGTTCAGAAGCCTAAATAATTAAACAAGTGTTCAGTCGTATCTAGGGAAGAGTGGTGCACTTTACAACTGGTGCAGAAGAAATGTGCTTTTAACTTGCATACTGGTGCATTCACACATACACACTTTTCACTTCTATGAATGTTAAAAACATTTTGTCTGTGTTGGGGAGGTCAAATGCTCAAAGCTGAAAACATTTATCATTCAGTTGGTACGACTTCATTGGAGACAGCAGTCATATATCAACAAAGATTCAGGACAGTGACTTTTCCTGAGGGATTCAGGGAGTGAGGGAGTGCATTAACCAGAGGCACATTTTCTTGCTAGTCAACTGCTTATTACTGTACCATCCAGAAGAGAACATTATAGCATAATATTTTGCATAATGGCTGAATATGATACATGCCTTTTTAAGACATGACAAGTCCAGTCTCACTGCACATATGACCCTTATGACCCCTCACATAAACTTTGGTACTATCCATAGAGGTTTTATTTATTTCTTCCTGTGATTTGTTCTAAATATAAATTCTTCTAACCTAATCTCATAAATTTAATTGAAACTTGTAAGCGGATAATACTGTCCATAAAATGGAAATTAATCATTTTTAAAGCCAGATTCCAGTGTTACATCTAGCAATATTTTATCCAGAAATATTTGAACAGCAAACTGAAATGGAGAAGTTATGCCTTAAGTTTTAGCTTTCATATTTTCTAGATTCTCTACTGCTACAGTTTATGACTCTGTTCAAGTTCCCTTCACAGTTTAGTTAGACAAAACTATCCTCTTCCAGCCAGAGAACCAAGGACACCATTGCAGCTTCAGGCCCCAGAAGTGTAAACAACAGCCAATTGAGGAGAGCAATCTGGGAGGATGGCACTTCATAACCTGGAGCTGTAATAGGACAATTAACCCCAATATGTAAATGGACCAAAACTTATGAAAGTGTGAAAACTCATGACCAGTTGCTCATCTTGGGTCCCTCTTGGGTGGGCTCTGCCAAGGTGTATCCTTTGAAGGCCTTTTTAATAAAAACCTACTTTATTCCTTTAACACTAACTAGCCTCTGTTCTAAGTAGCCTCACAAGGCATCAGAAAGAATTTTTCAGTGAACAATTTCAAATAATTACTTCATAACAAAGGGATGGTATTGCTGCATGAGGACAATTCTATGCTAAGAACAGCTCAGCTAAAATTCCATTTCCTGTGAACACTGTTTTTTCTGGGGAAGGGAAGTAACATTAAATACTCAAATAGTTCATCCAAGAAAGGAACAATAACTACTGCTCCAGACTGAGAACACATTCCTTGTTTCCTCTAAACACAAACTTATTTCAAGTAAAAGTAATCCTTTCAAAAAACCAAACTTATCTCCAGCTCATAAAGACAAATTTCAGTATTTTTGTCCATTTTCAGAGATGGTTTGATAGAGATAAAGGTATTGTTTCCAATTACTGTTGACACACTTCTTGAACTTGGCTTACCAAAGCATAAAAGCATACATGAAATGTCTGTGTTCGATATCCTTTGTTCCCATATGTCTAACTCAGAAATCACTGTTTAATCAATCCAAAAGTGGAGACAAAATCCATTAGGCTTACAATCAATGACTGTAGATCATCTTCAAATAAAGTCTTCACTAAAGAGCTCTTCTAAAACTGAGCAAACATTAAGTCCTGAAGTTATATAATCAGCAAACATCTATTCACCAGAAAGTGTATCAAAGGCAGAACTTGGCACATCATAACACAGCTTTCATTTACAAGGTGATGTATGCTCATGGGGAATATCAGTCTTGGCAGACAAAAATGAGGGTGAAACTTTAACACTTATCTCCCTTTCATATGCTAGCCAGAATAGAAATTAATTTGAAAATGTTTTCTAGAGTTCGCACAATATTTGGCTTATGAAGATTCAGTGAGACGCTGTTGCACACTAGTACAGTGCAAAATTCTGTATTTGTTGTATTTTCACTGCTGACAAACAGAGAAACATTAAGAATTCTGTGTAACTTTGGTAATTATGAATTACTTAGATTATGTAAATAGCATTTAACAAGAACATGGAGATTCCCAAACAAAGTGCAAAGTATAGCATTTTCTTTCTGAAGCATGGCTTTACTCTATTGCCTTGCACACAAAATTTTCCAGGATAAACTAAATAGTCAACTGTCATGTTAAGCCCCCTTGATACCAAATGTCAGTTATCAAAAAAAAAAAAATCCTATATCTTGTCATTAATCTGCACTGGGTTTTATCCACAGTTCTCAAAACAAGCCAATGAGCTGCCAACCCTGACAGCTGCAAATGTCTCCTGCATGAGCGTGTACTGTGGGCTAGATTCCTATCTCAGTTACAGCAGTAACAATAAAAGGTCCTTTTGTAAGCAATATCAACATGAAAGAAGTACATCAATTATCTATGGTAAAATTACAGGTAGGACCTGCATAAATAAGGGAAAGAAAATTAAACAGTAATTTTTTAAGTATAAATATTACAAATTTAACTCAAAATAAATGAACCATACAGTCAAATAAATGAGGAAACTACTCCAAGCAACAAAAGAAAAACCCACTCCTCCATTTTTAAAAATTAATTATACTGGTTCTGTACCAGTAAGGCATTTGCTATTTGATTTGATGCTTACATGGTGTGAAAATTATCTCATGTCTAAAGAACTGCCAAACTCTTTTAAGATATTACTTTTCACTGCCAACAGGAGATCAACCACCTTGCTTTAGATCTCCCTTTCTCTGTTCCTGAACTCTAAGGATTCAATGCAGTTGAATACTCCCCCTTATGGGCTGCTACAACATGACATTATAGTGCTCTGAATTTCTCTGAACTAAATGCTACCACCTCCTACACGCACTGTATGTGCAGCAACAGAGGTAAGATAGGTCTGGAGTGTTACAACCCACAGAAACTGTTTCATTTCACTAAGTCCATGAAAGCAGATTTTTGTAACTGTGAATTGTCATTTTTTGTTTTGCTTTGAAATGTGCTTTTACTCATCATTAATAAATTTCTGATAAATATATAGGAAGAGAATTTATTAAGTCAGGATCTGCTGACTAGTGCTTTGTTCTTATTGGAATTTACCCTGGACAATAAATATATCTAAGCATTGTTGTTAGGAGATTTACCACTGCAGTGACTTATTTGAAACCATATTTATTAATCCTGTAAGAACCAAATGTAGAACAGTGAAACAAAATCTAATTAAAATGCTACAGTGAAACAAAATCTAATTAAAATGCTATTTACTATATTTTCCTGAAGAAGTGGGAAAAACTACAGTATGTGTATGTGGCCACTAGCCCCTGCTCTCTGTGTAGGTTTGGTGAGAATAACTTCCATCTCCAAGTTCACTACTCGTTTAATCCAAGGAGTCTATTTCAAAATGGGTTTGCAATTTCAATGTGCCAATCCTTCAGAAGAAAACTTTACTAGTTAGACCTTATATAAGATCTGCTGCCCTAGATTGTAATTCATTCAACTCGAAATGCCTTAAAATGCAGAAAGTCTTTCCTGGGTTCTGTTTTCACCCTATTACTACTGAAAACACACAGGGTCTCTCACCTGCTATATCTGACTGTAATAGCTCATTCCTCAGGGCAGTTTGTGTTAGTACACAGTCCCTGTTCTGCTATGTCCTCATATGCTAGAGGAGGGGAAAGTGTGTTGATATTTTTAATCTGAAATGTTATTCAAACAGTAAAACACATAATTACCATTGATCCTCTTCACTTCTTTTTAACACCAATTCTCAAAATCTGCTGAAAAGCATTCATTAACAGTGATATAATTTCACCTCCTTTGTGCTGTGTCAGTCCAACAAAGTGCTCTGTTCTCATGCAAAGTCCTCAGAATTCAGCTGCTAACTTCAAAGAACAGCAAGCACTAACTTCCCCCAGCAGATCCTGTAACATTAAGCAAAGCACATTAAGGATTAAGATCCTCTCTGGAAATAAACAGAATTTCATTTGATTCAAGTTCTTCTCCCTGAACTTTAACTGAGTGGTTCTGGGGTCATTCTAATAAAACAGTTCTCTAAAAGGCATCTCTTCTGAAAGTGCTTTTATCTTTGCTTATTCCATCCATAGAAATGAATGGGTTTATCTGCAATGGATTTGCAATTTAGATATCTAAACAAAATAATCAGATGAACAATTTTCTGCAGCATTTTCTGTGGGAGATAATATTAAAAAAAATGTTTAGCACAGTTATTAGAACACTCAAAGTGTGCAAACAGTACAAATGATAAAATCAACAACGGAACTTGGCAAAAACCTCCTAAAATCCCTTAAAAAAGAATTAAGCTTCAATACTGGAACTCCATATAACATTTGACAAATAGTTCCCAGTACAATGTTCATCTCCTTTGTGAACAACCGAGGCGGTGTCATCTCCACTCAAGAAGTTTATTTGATTTTGCTTTTCAAGTTTCCAAATAATGTTAAATTCAAACCAAAGTTCCTCTATTAGGCAAAAATTTTACAAGTCTTTAAGTCTTACCTTCTGAAACATGGAAGGTTAATCAATATTTCCCCTAAATTCTACTATTATGAAACTATCAAAAAGCACTGAAATTTAATATAAAAGTTTAAATTTCAACTTTTTTCTTTCTGAGATATTGTATTTGAACAGAATCTTCTTTTGTAAGGATGATGCTCTAGGATTCTTCTATATGCAGTTGCACAAAATAGTTTTGAGGTTTTAAAACTAGAGTTCACAGTGGGAACTATTTGTAAATGTATTTTCTTACTAGTTATAGGCAGTACAAGTAAGGATATTTTTCTTAGAGAACTAAACACCATAAATATGGAAGCTCTGTCTTTCAGACGGGGTGAACAGATACAGAAAGCTGCTTGTCCAAAACAGAATCACCTTGCTTTTGAGGTGTTTCTAATC
The DNA here is from genome assembly GCF_027477595.1 of Haemorhous mexicanus. Lineage (NCBI taxonomy): Eukaryota > Metazoa > Chordata > Aves > Passeriformes > Fringillidae > Haemorhous > Haemorhous mexicanus. Next base: position 27,523,052 of record NC_082347.1, on the reverse strand, counting down.
TTTCAAGAAGGGGGTAACACCCCACTCCCACAGGCAGTTTGTGATCTAAAAGCAGACAAAAATGACAGAAACTCATGGGGAAAAAAATAGGAGGCAGAAAGGAAATCCTTATGAACTAAAAGATTGTCTCCCATCAAACAGAGGGGCCTGGTCTCCTCTTCAGTCTGATTTGTATCAGTAGCAGGGTGAAAGTCAGACTTTCAGAGGCACAGCCAAAGTTGGCCACCATGTCCCTCCTAGGATGTTCCTCACCTTCTTAGAGATTCTTAACCACACTTCTGCAGAAGAGGAGTTTCAGCTTGTTTAGTTTGACAAGCAAGTATCTGGGCGCTCAGGTTTCCTGGGATACAGATAAAAAATCTCAAGGAGACTGATATAAGAAAGCCCTCACAAAAAATATTGCATTCTTTCTGGCCTCTCTCCTGCTGTTCTGCTCTAAAAGAAAGTGTTGACTCACAGGGGTTTGCATGCTGTGAGAAACAGCAAGAGTTAAGAGAGCTGAGTGCCATTCATCTGTTATGAGAACAAAAAGGAAAATGAAAATAATTATTTATAGTATCATGAAGTTCCTGAGTTCAGTCCATCCAGGGCAGAACCTCAGTTCTTAAGACACTTAAATCTTTCAATACCTCAATTCAAGCTTCCTTTTGGATCTGCAATTATTTATGAAGTCTTGATAGACAAAGTTATGGAGGAAAGAGGTGAGCAAGATTCTCAGTAAAAAAATACATTATTTAATGAGCCAGTGATTGTGAGGCTTTCTAGGTGCAACCTGAAAATTACTTGATGGTTACTGTCCCTCACATGTTACTGAGCTTACTTTAACATCAGAAACAAAGACATGGCTGAAGCTGATGTAAGCACCCTGCAAACTGTCAGTAGAAATCCAAAAGCTGGACTGCCAAGTGGAGCAACACGGATGGCATCATGTCAGTGATGTGACAGGGACACTGGATCAGAGTGCCTGCAGCACACTGTGACAGAATATTAACTCTAAACAATAAAATTATTTCTGTGCCTGAAATTCCAACTAAAGGTCAGCCACCCAAGTCAACAGGAAAGAGTGGAGATGAATACAGTTAAAAGCAATTTTGCTTTTTAAAATAACTTTTGCTCAGTTATAAGCTATGGGCCATTCCAATTCATTCTGCTGAACAGGTGTACCAGGGCCTATATGTTCCTATAGCTTTTGCACTCATATGTGCCAATCACAAATAGAGCACAGCATATGAAGCATTATGGCACAGCTGACCAAGGGAGAGAATTGCCAGGGAATTCAATTGTCTGCTGTAGTCTGCCAAACATGGAGAGATGCAAAATTGCAAGCAGAAATAATAGATTATGCTCTGGACAGTGGAGAAGAGGTGACAAATGAGGCATGGGATGTTATGCAGAACATGTACGTTCCAGAGGATGAAAGTCATCACTGCATCATCTGATTTCTAACTTCTGGCCTCAGTGGATAACCACAGCACAGTCAAATTGCATTGCTTTGAAGGTCACTGCTGAGGCTTTTATCAGCCTGACATTTGTTGTCAACTTTTTTTTTTTCAAGTTCTCATTTCATTTTAATAAGAAAGGAATGAGGACATGAAGGTTATGCGTAAAAAACTCCCACTGATTTTTCATTAAATACTTGAATCTAAACAGACTTCAATTTATCAGGAATGTAGGTAACATTACCAAGTCTTTATTCACATCATTCCTCCAATCAGCTTTTGAAAACAGGCATGGAAGTCTAAGGTAGGACTGTTTTCGAGGTGTTCAAAAACCTAAAAGAAGCATAAGAAAAACACTATACTAGAGTGCAATTTTTTAAATTTAGTCTCTTTCTCACTTCCTATGGTTTATGGTTCATTTCTCTAGAAGTGAAGTTAATATTCACCAGTTCTAGAGAAAAGAGAAGTGAAGCATTCATCACTGAGGGAAAACAGGAAGCTTCCATTTCTACTACTGCTCAGTTTATTGTCTTGCAAATGCAGGTTTGCCCAATGCACTGCAAGAGAAAAGAAAAGGGGAAATCTGCTTAAAACCATAATTAAGACACTATACACCCAAATAGTAGCTTATCCTCCTTTATACTCTTTGATAAAACAGCAGCGTTAAATACATCAACAGTAATAATTTTATACTGTATACTGAAGTGGGAATTTTACAATAAAAATTCTCCTTGCAAATGCAGTTTAGCCAGTGTGTTTATTCCCCACATTGCTTCAAAGTATATTCATCATTTGAGATATATCATTCCCATGACAATAGGATCACAAGGAATCATGGTATAACAATGCTAGACCAAACAGACAGAATGTCAGCAGTGTCAAACTGGCAAATATATCATTTAACCAGAGATCAAAAGTGAAAATCTGAAGGTCAGAAATGCAATATTTATAATGCTGTCAGCCGATGGATGCATACCAAACACCTCATATCCAGACCCCTAAAAAGCTTATCAGAGGAATGTTTACAACACACAAGAGAAGTGCTACTGGAGTATCCTCCATTCGTTTCCAATATGAATGAATACTGGGGCAAACATTTCCTAGTACGTTCCCCAGGAACAGCAAAAAATCTTGATACACTTTCATGGTACCAGCAAAAGCAGCAGCCAACTACTACCCTCATTCCCACTAATTCCACCTGGTACAACAAAATCCCCCTCAGCATTTTTCCAATAAGCAACACATTTCCTTGGAAAGAAACCAACATGATTAGGATGGCTGCTGGCTTTATAAAAGAGGACAGAATAAACAGAAACAATTCTGTATTGTCACTGATTCATACAAGGCACTTTGGAACAGTGCAAAGAAAACACCTGTGAGAGAATTCATGGTTTTTCTTGAGTATCTCTGTGACAATGGAACTGGAGATGCTAAAGGTATGGAAGGAAGGTTGACAAAGGCAAGTTCACAAGAAAAATGAAAAGAGAATTGACATAAGCACACCAAATTCTGGCTTTATTCAGCATATAACAATAGAAGACTGCTCCACATTTGGTGTGGGAAACAATCCATCACTGTTTTTTCCTTTCATACCTCTCCTGTAATCATGAGAGCATTTTACCTAGGTGTAATTTCACTTAATACTATGGTGATAGATGTTCAACATTACCATTACCTAAATGATAAACAAAATCAAGCTAATAAAAAGGATCTAGAATAAAAGGTTATAAAATTACTGAGTTTAAGTTTTGTGAGTCAAATGAGAAAAAAATCAAAAGCAGTTTGTCATTTTCTTCTTGATAGTTTTTTCATTTACAATTTATTGACATAAACACAGTATCTCTTGAAATGTCTTTTTGATATCTCCCCAAAAACAGTCAGGATTCTAAAAAACAATTAGATCTCCCAGTTTTCACGGTCTTTCTTATTGAGATTTTATCATATTCTCTATTGACTGTCAAATAAACTCTGCTCATTAAATTTTATCTATGTCAGCAGGCTAAGGACATAAGAAATGTAAAAGCTTTATTTATGAATCCAAAAACCTTGAGAAACATTCTCTATTCATACAACTTGTCTCCTTGCTCCTTTTCTTTACTTTTTGTACTCTTCCACTTCTAAAACCCTCTCCCTTTGTCAATCTCTTCAATTTCTCTATCTTCTATTTCTCAATCTATCTTCAAACTCCCCTCCTCTTTGGAATTCCTCCTTTTGTCTGCCTTTTTTTAACAGGCTTAGAACTTCATTTTCCCAACTTCATTTTCAGGGATCTGCTGACTGGAAGTAGAGAGGAGGTTTGCTTGTTTTTGGTCCAAACAATATCTGGATGCTGGCAGCTGACACAGATGCTCCACCCCATCCCTCTTGAATAGTGAATAGCATGCTTCCCTGAACATTTTGGTCCTCCCAAAACAATCACCTCTTGCTCCTTTCCTTCCTTCCTTCCTTCCACATGCTGTCTTTGTGACAATAAGCAATAAATACCTTGCCCAAACACCCTTATATTGCAGATTCTGCTCTCAGACTCTCCCTCCTCTCTATAACATTTAGCCAGTTTCCCTCAGACCTCCTTCTGTCCTACAGAAAGGTCCTGGATTTTGCTGTGCCCTGACCCCCCACCCTGTTATTTATCCTTTCCAGTTTTACCTCAGTTGTTCTAAGTAAGTAAAAGAACTGAAGTTCTGACCTTTGAGAACTCACCTGGTACAAGTTTTTGAAGGCAACCTGCATGTCAGCATCACAGACACGCTATAATGCAGTACCGTAACATACCATGGCATTGCACTATACAATATTTATGCAACAACAGGGTCACTTTGCTGAGATCTTCCACTGTAAAATACCATGCAGTGATGCCCACTGAGAGCTGAGGTATTACTTTGACATTTTTCCATTTATTTCATAGCAAGAGTCATGAGCATGGTAAAATACTTTCTAAATATATCAGTGCTCAAGTCTCAAAAAGATCAATAGTGGTTGAAGAAGATTCCATTACACTAACAAAATCCATCAGAGAATATTAAAAAAATTTTAAAATAAGCATCAGCCACAGCATTTCAAATTTAAGTTGCCTAGGAATTTTATTTAATAAGGCAAGACACTGAAATAATACCGAATTTCTGGTTTTAAATTTACTCACTAGGTTTTAGTGCATAAAAATGTTGCCAGATGGAAAGCTGTTTGTACACATTTTTCCATATTTTATCAGAAGAGTCAACACAGATGAATTTCAAAAGAGAGGTTTTATAAAGAAACTATATAAAGTCGAAGTGCAAGCTATATGAGGTAGCACATGAATCTAGAGGAACAGACAGCAAGTTTTACCAATGTGTTCAAAAGAATAATAATCAAAAAAGTGGCTCAGTTAAACAGCAAAAAATACAGAGTACTGGCAAAGGATATCACAACCAAGCACTACAGCATCAATTCCAGCCTTCAAAAAAATCAAAGAGAATTTCTGATGAACATTGTCACTTTTGCAGCAGGTTGTGGTTTTATTACTGCTATATTTTATTGTAGTAGTTAAAAACATGAATTTTTGAAAAGATAAAGAAAACTAGGTGCAAAATCCAGGCTACAAACAAATACCTATGAGAATAAGTACATTTTTAATGCATGGTTCGTTGTAGTGAAGCTCTCTAGAATAACAGCTGAATCTATTGCTAGATCTAAAGAGAAGGTCAAACTAACAAAGAAAAGCCATATCAAAAGATTTCAGAAGGTTGAGTGATAACACAAAGAGCACTGTCCTTGAGACAATGGGGTTTATGTCATGTATCCAGCCTCTCTGACAAAACTGGCAAACAAAATCCCCCATCATTCAGCAATAATTAAAATTCAGTTGAAACTACGTGCCCCGGAAATTGATTAAAGAATTACTGAAATAAAGAAAAAGGGCATATTTATGCAGCAAATTGTATGTAGCAGAAGTGATTTAAAGGTGACAGGTTTCAAATCAGTGAATAGCCTTGGTGTAGCAATGGTGCTAACCATTCTCAGCAAATTTTGGGGGATCTGAGATTTGTTTTCAGATTTTTTCCATTTGAGGCTTCTTTGGGTCTCAGTCTTTTATGATCCCAAGAAAGGCAACACACCAAAACTAGAACAATAGACATGGAAAAACCCAGTTGCCCATTTCATAACATGAAGATTTTCATAACTTTTGGATAAACATGGATATATTATGTCCTGTGATTCTCCCTGCTACAGCACTGAATGCTCTCACAGAAACAAGGATGGAGGAAAACACTGTGACAGCAAACAAGGAGACTGGCAAAGATCCATGAAGTTCTTAGGCAGGTGTTGCTCTCTCTGGCCTCTGAAAAACTCCTTAATTGACTTATCAAAATCATAAAAAACAATTTACTTCAGTCACAAAGGAAACTCAAGACTCTGGACCTGGGTTTTCATACCTCCTATATCTACAGGGCAAATATCTCCCCTTGAATGTCATGGGGGAAGGAGGAGAGGAAACTAGAGAACAGTCAGATCAACTTCAAATCTCACAAATATACAATGCAAATGCTGGGCCTCAATATAGCTATAAATTATTTCTGCAGTAAAAACTGACTTTCAGGAACAAACTGTGTCAAACCAGTCTAATTTCCTTCCTCATTATGATAGCTACCTAGATAAGGGGCACAAAGCCCATATTATAACTGATGCTTTTATTAAGGTTCCACATAAAAATCATCACACACAAACTAGAGAAATGTGATTAAAGCACCGTTCACTGTAAGAGGTTATCTGACTCTCATTGAGAATATATCCTGTGAATCACTTCCAAACTCAAAGAGTATTTCAAGTAGAGTTCCACAGGGGTTTGTCCTGGTCATAACTGTATTCAGGATTTTGTTAATAACATGGGTGCTGCACAGCAAGCATTCCTAAAGTCTATCAGGATATTACTGAGCCAGAAGTGGTTTCCATGAGCCAAAGAGTATACTGGGACCAGTTTAGACGCCTCATTTTTCAGAAGGATACAGCCAAATTGAAGAGTGTGCTGAAAGGGAAAAGACCTTAAGAGTTTCCCAAACCACTACTTATGAACAAATGTTCCTGAAACTGGGTTGGCTCCTCCAGAAACAGCAGGATGTCTCAGTCAAGCCCATCTGGTGCTTAGACAGCAATTATCCTTACAAACAGACATTTTCTTTTGCTCCCTCCAGCAGCAGAGCACAAAATTTATTCTAGATCTCCTTCTTGCTGTTTCACTTAAGGATGTGGTGAATCTGATGCATCCCCAACAACTCAGTTAAAAAAATGGGTTACTGAACTGTTTTCCAAGACTGACCCAGTTTCCTCTAGTTGTGTTTGATCCTGCCTCTCTGCTGAAGCCCTGCCAAGATCTCTCCAGGTCCTTTTCAGACTCTGTGATTTCTGTTGATTATGTTGCTTTTTTTATTTCCTGTTAAATGAAAAAAAGAAAAAAAGACAAAACCAATTAGCAAGACTTTTATCAAACTTCTAGACAGATAGCTGTAAGCAAGACTTCATTTTCCAATGTTCTTTATAGACTTATTTAGACTAAGAGTAAATACTAGCTTTTTACTTTAAGAATGTTTTTCTCCCACCCACCATGAATGCCAAGCCTGTCAATCACACTAACAACAACAAGATACATATGGGACAGTTTAAGGAGGAAGAGCAGACATGAGAAACTGCTCCTTTAACTTACTTGGAATCAACTCCAACATGTGTGCCTGGGAGGAAAAAAAAGAGTATGTGGTAAGTCACATTACTTTCATTATTTTTGTATAAAATGGGAAAAAACAATCAGAGACAACAGTTCATATTTTCTGTACTGTAATATTTCATTGGCCTATTTTGCTCAAGTATATTTTCCTGGGGCAGTATTCCAATGTTACATCCAGTAAAACAAGCTGCTTACTGCTGCTGCAGGGTTTGGCAAAGCTGAACTTCACTGTGAAAGTTTTGAGATACATTTAACACATTTAGTGCTTATGTTCATGAATATATAGAGAGTAGTGAGAAATGCTAGTGGTATGATCTAGGAAACAGTTTTATATTGCTTTTTAGCTATGAAATCACAAATTGAAAACTTAATTTACAAAAAAGCCAAGGAGCTGGAGCCTGCAAAAACTTGGGTTTTATGTTGCTTGCACATTTCAGACTCTAGGAAATGAACTTTAGCCAATATATAGTGTAAAGATGTGCTAACTCTGCTTGATATACAGGTTGTGTATGGGAATGAATTTCTCTTTAGAGGACAAAATACCTGGTGTATAATATACTCACATTTAGATTCCTCTAAAATTTGGTAGTTCTCAAGTACTAAATGTCCTTTTACATTAGGGCTCAAAAAAATGAAAATTTTTAATATATGGAATCAGATTTCTACCTTTTTTTTGGAGGAGTGAAATTGTAAACAGCGCACATTAAAATGTCTCCAGTAAGACACAAGTTTTTAAAATAGCAGATTACTCTCTGCACACATACCCAATTATATTTTTAAGCCTGCCAGGGTTCACAGCAGATCAGGAGGCTCCAGGGAATTTTCAAGTAGCAAGCAAGCCTGATCTCCCCTAGGCTAGTGCTGTTTCACATTCAAGTATCTAAATTCTGCTTCAAAATTATATGTAAGCACCTGAAAGTTTGGAAGGAAACCATTTCTGTGGCCTGTCTTTATCTGGGGAACTCTGGAAGCCTCAGTATTCTGCTCAAACTCTTTCCACTACAGCCTTCACAGCCAACATGTGTCCAAGTGCACATATTTATTTGAGTTTATCACACTATGGAGGTGTGATGCATACATACATTGCACAGAGGAACTAGAAGTATAAGGTACTAAGTAGAATCAGTTATCAAATTTGGGGTTCTCCAGCCAACAATTCTTGAAATGATCCTCTTGAGGATCATGGAAAGCAAGTGCAAGTGCATGACAATATTCTCCATTTCTGTCACACTTAAGGACAGAGAACTACAGCATCAATTGAGCCAAGGGCAACACCAGCATCAAGAGAGGACATGCAGGAACCCAGATGAGCCTCCCCATGTCCCTGGTCTTTTTTTATTTTTGGTCCTCTCTTGTCATTATGTTTCATCTGACTAAAACACTAATGGAAAAATATTTCCTGCAAGTCTTACAAGTCTCTTTGGTTGAACTACCTGTGCCCCTTTGGGAGCACAAATCTGAGCAGGACCTTCCCAAACAGATCTGCCTCATGGACAGAGGCAGACTGCATTAACCCTGGCCTTTTAGAGACAGAGCCTAGAACACAAATAAAGGCAACGTCAACACAGAAGAACTAGCCACAATCTAGTGGTGAGGGAGAGCAGAGAGAAAACAGGTAAGAGAAGGAGGATGCCTGGGCACAGCAAGGTGGGGCAGCTGGCAGGGCAGAGCTGCAGCTCACCCTGCACTGCAGGAAGGAGACAGCAGCTGGCAGCCAGGAGCAGCTCTCAGCACCTCAGTACTTCCAAAAATGCTCCCAGCCTGATGGGGAGGAGGAGGAGCAGCAGCAGGTACGGCTGGCAGCACACACTGAACTGTGAAATTCTTAATGCACTATTTTTAATTTGCCTTTCTGAACTAGGACTGCTTACACCTACTCAATAAGCAAACAGCCTGAACTTCACATTATTAATGTTCCACACCTGATGCCATCTGTTATTTGGTTGTTTCGTGTAAGCAGCCATTAAACCTGTAACTCACACTTCTCCTACCGAGCTGCTTCCCACCTTCACAATTCATGACAACTCTACAACAGACAAAATCACCCCTGCATTCAAACTAGGCAAGCAAAATCTCTTCTAAGGAATACATGCACCTCTCTCTTCTGGTTCTGCATATAATGGAAAGTGTGTTGCTACTTCCTGTCATCCAGGAAGACAGTGCCCCCTTGGAAAAACTCACAGCCAACATTCTGAAACATTGAACAACACAAAACACTCTCAAATTCAACATCATTTTTTCCTGATATGCCAGCCAAGCACCTCTAAGGTTTTTCTGAGGAGGGCAAATTTAAGATGCAAGAGCTTCAGTCATATTTCTGAAACTCTGAGAGTGGAGTTCTGCCAGGTTCAGTGTTCTGCCAAGTCAGAAAATAGGAAAAAGGTATTCACTGGCAACACCTGACCTGTCAGGCACTCTAACAGTAAAAAAACAGGCAGGAAAATTTTAAGGATAGCAGATGAGACATTTGAATTTTTTCAGTAATGACAGGTATATGTTGATATAATTTTTTCAGTAATGACATGCATATGTTGATATAACAACCAGTTTCCTCACACTGGAGTCACTCACACGAGAACACTGGTACTTCCTAAATCACCCTTTACAGGCGTTCACTTTAAGTGAGCAAACAGGAAAAAGTTGCAAAAACTACTTCCTCCTCAGAGTTCTATATCAGTAAAAAACATTAAAGCAAGAGTTCAGTATTACTCATGCAGATCAAGTCTCTTTCCCTGGATAGAAGCATGACCACAAAACTACCATCTCAAGAGGAGTTTGAGAACTGGACAGCTTTTCAAGTTGCAGATCTCTTAAGACAGGTACTGATTCTGTATGTATGACTTTAGAGAGTTCAGTGTATATTCAGCTAGCAGAAACACTTACTGGACTTATCCTTGAAAACCAGATATCTTATCCTACATCTACCACAAATATTTAAAAGTGCTAAAAATAGTTTAGTCACCACTTATATTAATATATCTTCAGTTTTCTGTAGAAATCTAATTCATGGTAGAAGCGAAGATCTCCAACATTACAAACCATACAAAAAAATGTTTTCTCCCATGAGTATTGCTTATAAGAGAAAAGATATTTCATGCCCAAAATTATTTCCTGCTGGGAAAAAATAATCCTTTCAGAGAAAGTATGTCTATTTTTATGTATATGAATATAGCTTTAAAATTTACAGCATATCAATAAGAATCTTTTCTTCATGTTTTCTTCTCAATGCATACATACACACAGTAGTTGCTAGATGTTTAAGTTTAATGTACTTGAACTTTTTTGGGGGGGGGGGGCATTGAGTCATTCCTTTGTTGGCTTGTATATTTCTTTGTTCTACAAGGTCCTTTCTAGTATATCTAAAATAACCTGAATTGCACAAAATATTCTAAGCTCATTTTTAGTCATCTTTCATTATCTTACTAATCTCCTCTCAGATATATAAAATATATCCTCCAAGATACAGCCTTTTTAAATCACATTTTTCCTTTTAACTTACTGAATACTATTACTCAGGTTTTAGAGTTCTACCCATAATTTCTAAAGCCCTGTAATTTTTATCCTGCACTGGATATACAATGTCATTTTATATCTCTTTTGTTTGTTTCTATGCAAGTTACTCTATGTAATTTTGTATATAGGCGTTTTTTCCTTGTGTTTATTCTAATTCTAACTGTAAGAGCACCAATTTTATCCAGTACCTTCTTTACACCAACAGTGAGAATTCATGCTCATTAAGGTTTCTCATCATGATAGCCTGTAACTGTTTCTTCACATGCTACCTTTTCTGTTCACAAAACCTGCCAATGCAGAGAAACCAGCAGGTCTCTGTGTTATTCTATGCCATTATAGAAACTGTAAGGTGCACTTTTGTAAGAATTTTAAGGTCTGGCTGAAAACCAGAAAACAAATACATTGATTTAATTCTGCCTTGAAACATCAGATCCTGTTACTGCCCCAGCACAACACTTTTACCTGAAGATATGCAAGTCACACAGGAAAACATGAAATTTCCCTAGTGTTTGACTTGCAGCAGTGGGAGGCAAGAGCTACAACCACAGTGGCAGCTCTGCTCAGAAGGTAAAAATGGTAAAATATTTACTATGCAGGTATACATTTATATCTCTTAGATCTAAGCAGTTGTAGTACCCAGTGGATACTGTGTGAGTTTTATTGTCATGCACATCGACTCCCCCAACAAATGAAGTTTTCATGTTAGAGAGTGGTCTCAGAATAAAGAGTTATTAGTGATTCTGGAGCTCTTGGACAATAACGAGTGCTGTAGAACAGTTCAGAGTTTTAAAAAATCATTCTGGGTTCAGAGAAGGTTTTTAGTACTGTGCAGGACAGGTACACAAGATAGACAAGCAGTGAGCACTGAACAGAAAGCAATATATCAACCTTCAGGAAAGTAATATCGGCTTCCATGGTCTCTGACTGAGGCTGGGTCTTCTAGAGGAGGTACACCCATGTTGATGCCACAATACATATCTAAAATGGGTATGTACATATGCACCATGCAATTTTAGTGTTTTCTGAAATTTAAAAGTCTTAATGATATAGATTTTTCTGTGTCATAAATACAGAAGTTCTTAACTAGCCATTCTGCAAAGTGTTTCCAGCCTCATGAAAGGCATTTTGTATAAAATCAATACCTTAACTACTAAATAATAATTAACCACACAGATTTTGCATTTTCCTTCATAAACAAGTGAAGACAGTAATGGAGACCTGTTAGCCATATGGATGTACCTCACTGTCATCTTGCATCTATGCTGTAATTGCAACAACACTGAAATATTCCATGTTGCGTTCAGAGATTATCTACTTGGCCTCCATTTGCCATGTAGTCTGGTCCCTCTCCTAGTACTGATCTTAATGTACATGTAAGAAAAGTTAATGCAATCTCAAGAAAATTAAAGGCTCCACGGTCATCACTAAACACCAGCAGCAAGACACCCACTTCCCTGATGTATTAACCGTGTAAAATGAACAAATTTTCCCTTACACAAAAGCTTGATTAATAGCATAAGGCAAAGCTCAAAAGTAACTCATCAAGCCAGTAACTGGAGATATAGGTGGAAACTAGAAATAGATGAGCAAAACCAAGAGAAGCAGAGAGTCCATAGCCTTGATGATTTGCCTCTCCACGAACACCAGTGCAAGAGATGGCAAATAAACACAATGCACAAATGACCACTGATCCAACAAGCACAGCAACTCTCTCTTTTGAATTGTGATCTATTCTGCTTTGCAAACAAGCAAGACTCTCCCAGTCATAGTAAAAAAAAAAATATATATAAGCCCAGGCATATCAGCTAACAGACCAAAAAGCGAATATACACCTGAACAGGACATTTTCATATCAAAAAGTAGATAAAATTTACACATTTAATATTTAAATATGATCAGTTTTAAGTAGCCTAGAAATACAGAATTATCTTCGGAAAGCCACATAACTATGTCTATGAGAAGAACTTATTGCACTAATATTTCTGTTAGCATCTGATTTGGTCAGTACTGATACCGACATTTACATCTAAGCATTACAAATACTAAAACTCAATTTTAGAGTGGTACATTCTTAAAGAAAATATTCCCAAATTTTTTGCCACTTTCTATGCATAATAATTAATTTCTTTTAAAAGCCCCACTAAGCCATCTAACACACCATGAGATTTTTAGGACATCTTCAGCCTTGATCCATTCTTTTCCACTTTTTAATAGAAAATCCAATTTGTCCCTGTTTTTCCAAACTACTATTCAGTAGTCAGTTCTATTTCAAGATGTAATATTTATGGAAATTCTGGTTTCATTTTAATTTACAATCAGCATCAATTTTGTTTAAAAATGCAATTACCACAACCAAGTTACAGAAAATAATCCTGTTTCTGAACCCGAATTCTTTCCAGCAATGCCCATCATCATGGTAAGTGCAAGACATAGCCCAAATAGCTGGGGCCAAAGTCAAGCAGAGCAAACAGAGGTTGGTAAACAGCCATGTGGGATGATGACATGGCTACTGCTGAACCTTTGCCTCAGGTTACCTTCTAACCTGTTTCTAATTCTGGTTTCTTATCCCACAGCAATCCACAATATTTCTGTCAGGCTCCTTGCTCCACTTATATGACATTTGCTGCTTTGAAATTTCTTCTTGTCTACTCCATTCACAATTTCATTAGCCCTTATCTCCTGTAATCATTCTTCCTAAGAAAGAGGTAACACTGTGTCTTATCTCTTATGTGAAAGTCACTGCCTAAGCATTACAGTTACTCAATATTCTTTTTCTAATTATACTTGTCAAGTAGCATAACAATTTCCACAATGCTGAGTATTTGAGCATGGAAATATTAATTAGTTTGTTTACAAATGCCAAGTTTCACACTCTTGTAATAATCTTGTCTTTTTTCTCACCTCAGTTTGGAATGCCTGAATCTGCTGCGGTTGTAGAAAAACTGTGCATGAATGGATCTCATTTCTTGGTAAGCAAATATTCCATAAGAGCTCTCACTCAGGTCTATTTCAGCTTGGGGATTGTACTCCTTACAGCGCCAGGAAATCATGTGAAATCTTTCCTTCTTTATACACACTTCATCAATTGCTTTGATTTTGCATTTTACTGGGTTGATTCCTCTGACTTGAGGAATCCCCCTACACAAAATAAATCCCAGTCAGCCTTCCCCCAGAGAAAGGGCAGATATAGTCAGCCATCAGCACACAGGTGTGGCAGGGGACAGCTCATGAAATATGAGGAGGTTGTGGGGAGTTTTAACAATATAGCTATTTTAAAGCCATCATTTATGTAAAAGGTTTTTAATAAAATTTGCATGATTAAGAACATTTACCAGCACAGAATTGTACATAAACTTTTACTAGAAAGTTTTAATAAACAATGCCTGAAAAATCTGATCATGTCCTTTTCCTGACCTCTGTAGAATTTTTTTGTATGCACGTGTTTAATTGATTGCAACTAATTAGGAGAGAAGACTAAAGTAACTCCTTGAACTGCAGCAATTCCTCTATCAACAATACCATTTGTGTAGCTACTGAAGTAAAAGTTCCTTAAAATCTCTTTTAAAGGGAAAATTATTGTTATGGTGCATTTATGCACTGCAGAGACAATATGTTTGCTTGGCAATTCATTGCTCAACAGAACTGTTTCCTGGGTGCATCAGGAGTTATACCTGCTGTTTACTCTAACAAGAGCTTCAGTGCTGCAGCATGATTCATGAGACTGCAGGTGCACCATGGCCACAGAGTAAAAGTGAGTTTTACCAACTCAGCTCACACCAATGTAGTGGGGCTGACAAAGCTGCCAAGTGCACACTGATGCCTGTCCCATCCATCCATTACAAAATGGATCACTGAAGGTGCTGCAGTCTCCATCACTGGATGAGAGAAAGTGAAGTTAAAGCTAAGGGTGGATGTGGTAACTTCCTGTGGCTCTGCAAATAAAGCTGTAGAGCAGCAGTGGACTGAGAAGTAATTTCAGATGTTAGTGGTAACCTATTCAAAACACAAGTGAAAAAAGCAAAGAGAACAATGGATGACCTTTGGTGACAATATACAATAGAAAAGTAGGATGATTAAAAACGAAAGTATTTGCTAGTATGTTCTCCAGACTTTGTAGTGTCTTCAAAATACCTTTCAAGACTATTTTGCACTGCAGAAAGCATGGCATTATACATGCAACACGAAGACCAACATACATTTTTCATGTTAGTATAGAAAAATTGAGATATGCCAAAACCCAGAGGTAGTGCCAGCCCACTTCTGGGCAGCACTGGAGGGAAGCTTCCCTGGAAAGAAAGATCTGCAGCCAGCACACTGCACTTTTAGCAAAGGTATAACCACCAACCCACCAGCTGTGCCTTTATTTCCTGGTTTTCCAGTGAGGACACTCATCTTTTCGATTTTTCCAAAGAGGAATGTTGTCAAATGTTGGGAAAATGCTGCAGGAGGTAATTATCCTAAAGCCTGCCACTGAACTAACACAAAACAACTTAGGGAGCCATCCTGCACAAAATCCTTCATGTCAAATGCAAACTGCATCTTATTTGAAAGTGAATCAAACATTTATCAACAGTAAGGTCTTTTCGAACTTTAAAGTGTTCGGAGTCATGCAGGCATTATAGCCACAAAATCTGTGATAAGTTGGCCACAACACCTTAAATCAATTTGACTGCCTTCAGAATAAAAATAATCAACATTTATATGGTCATTTCTTTGAATATTTCTTCCCTTTGAGTGGCTAAAAAACAATCATTTTTATGGTAATATATTTATAAACATACTGAGCATCCAACTGAACTTTTATACGAAACTAAATTACATGCATTTCATAAAAATTTAGAAGTAATAAGTCTTCTTTTACACTTCTGTAGAATCTAAAAACACAAAAGGTTGGTATATTAGATCTGAAGTGTACCATGCAGTTTCATTTTTCATCAATAGTACCATACTTGTGATAGTTACTCAATATGCAGGTCACATCTGAGTGATGCTAATCTAGTCCTAATGTGCAAATCAGCATTAAGCCACAGCTGCATTGCACAGAGCATATTATATTTTCTCTTGCTTTTTAATGTCTGAACTTGCTACACTGTGCTCCTGGCTTTTCAGTTCTCTCTAAGTGTAGGTTGCTTGTTTGATGGTTTGTTTTTTTTTTTTAATTCTGTTCTGAATTCCCAGTGACAGATTGAAAAATATATAAAAACAGGGAAGTTTTACTTGAACTTCAGAACTGAAAATAGGAGACTTTTTTATTAGATTTGTATATAGAAATTTACTAAAAGAAATCTAAACACAGCAAAAATGGTCAGGCATTGATTCTAAACCACTTTCATGCATTTCTCCTCTTTCTCGCTCTTTCAAAATGTGTTTTGAATTCATGGCTGGAATAAGAATACCCTGGAGAAAACCATAGTCACCTTATTCACAAATGCTCTACTGAGGATTTTTGAATAATATTTAAAAAATGGAACCAGTGTCTTCCTGTGGGAGATTCCTGACTCCCTGCCAGTGCAAAACACTGCCAGAGCTTGTCAGGTTCAACTCACCGAGCCTGTCCTTTGACATCCATTTCTGTCAGCATTGCTACTGAGAAAAAGCAGCTCTTGTCCAGAAAAAGCAACCCTGGTCTCACTTGGGTGCTCCCTCCCATCCCTGCCATGCAGAAGCAGCAGACAGGAAAGCACAGGAACCACATCTGCTTTCAACACTGACCACAACAACCAAACACACCACACCTAGAGCTCCTCTGCTGCTATTTGCAATCTCCCACCTTCCCCAATTTCAGCTAAAAGAGTATTTCCCAATGATGGGAGTGATATTTTCACAGTATGGGATATGGGAATAGGTGGAAAGACATTAAAATTGGTTTGGGTGGCTCGGATATCTGCTTGGAAAAAAGAAAACCAGCATCAGGTTCTGTTCAGATTGATCTGACACCCCTGTATACTTAGTTTTACAAATAAAACTCAGACCATGAATGCCGTGAGTTTCCAGAGAGGGGGGAAAATTCTTTTCTATGTCCTACATAAACAAAAGAAATTGAAGACTTACTAAGTACGTTTTATAAGCTAATTCTTCTGGGAAAGAGCCAAAAGAGTCTCGCAGTGTTTCCCCTGGGTGTCACACAAGGATAGAAAGCTTAGGTAAGGTCAGAGAAGCATGGTCCCAGGTGCAGGTACTGTTGAGTCCCACCCATGGGCTGGCTGTTGACACCTTAATGCCCCAAGCACATATCCAGTGTTTAATAATATACTGCATATCTCAGCCATCAAATAAGCTTTGTGCAATGACACAAAACTTTAATACTCAAGTTTTGGCATACCCAATTGTTTTGGAAGTAGAAGTGATGTTGGCATTGTTTGTCCTGCCTTTTGCAAGCACACCAGGTTAGCAATCCCCAAAAAAGGGATTGCTCACCACAGAAAATTGATGTTACAAAAATACACAACTTCAGCTACAAAACTAAATTAGACCACATAACTGCATTAATTTAGTTGCAGTTTTACACAATTTTTTATTCCTCTGACATTGCTTTCTCCTATTTATCTACCATCTGCCCTTTGCATTTCCCCTTTGCATTTCACCATGACTGAGCCCCTCTTCACCCACTCCCCTTTAAGCCTCTTGCCTTCAGTGCCTTCCAGCACCTACTGCTTTGTTTCTGCTCCCCTTTTAGCCAGGGCCCTCCTTCCCTTTGCTCCTTAATTAGGTTCTATTGGTCATGGATTGAACTTTCTCCTACTGACATTCCTCATGGATTTACACTCCTTCAGGCTTGCCTCATTTCCATTCTTCACAGATGTAAAGGTTTCCTGTCAGAGGCAGCAGAAGTGGCTTAGATATCAAAAGTATTTTTTCAGAAACACATTAATTTCCAAGTATTTCTACAGGCTGTGCTCACTTTCTCAATGAAGAGAGGGTAGTAGTAGGAGCTGGGCACCTTAAGAGCTGGGTCTCTTTTGTGCAAAGAGAAGTGATCTTAGCACCTATCCCTTTAGCAAGTACCTCACAGACTTTGAAAGCACAGTTAAAATAAAGCTGTTTAAAATGAAAGTTTTCAAGGCAGGAAGAAACTGAAAACAGTTCCTTCTCCCGGGAGACAGATGCAAAGCATTAAAAGAGAAAGCAGAAAACATAACAAAGCAGTGCAAGCCTTGCCCCCGAGCAGTTCTTGCAGGGATGCAGTGGGGCACAGAGCAAAGGGCCAGGTAAGAACAGCTCCCTGGGTCCCCTGAACATCAGCAGCTGCCAAGTCCAGAGGGCTTTAGTTCTGTTTCTTACTGTTTCTAACCAAATAGGAAACTGTTTCTGAAAGCAGAATCGGTTACTCAGAGTCATTTCAAGAAGAAAATGGTAAGAACACGTCTTAGAAAAAAGACAAATGTTGTTTAACTTATCTGGTAACTCAAAGCAAAGAGTCACCTTAAAGAGGCATGGGCTAAAAGGAAGATATTTTACATCCAAGCACCTCTGCTGCTTATCAATCATCTTCTACCAGGTCATAAGGTACAAGGGTACTACACATTCATGCATTATCAAAGCATAAGACAATTGTAAAGTAAAAGCAAAATTTGCATATTTATCCTTGTTCTCAAAAAAAAAAAAAAAAGCAAAAGAAATATGAAGCTGGATTACTGAACATAGATATCATTTCTGAAATCCAGGGCACTGTGAAGATACACATCATTCTTGGAACACAAGAATACAAGTCATTTTAGCAATCAAGTTATTAGTTAAACATATATGAATATTAGCAAATAAAACACTCAAAAGAAATTATTAGACTGAGATACAAAGTCAAACATCATTATCACTGGATTCCCATGATAGTTAGCTTAGAAACTGAATTTTATCCAATAATTTTGAATTCTTTTCCTGCCAAGTATTTTCAAATATCTCAAAAGCAATTTAATAAACCTGTCTAATGTCATAACCCAGCAATGGAATCCTGCAGTAAAAAATCCTGAGCCCATGCAAAAGTATTTATTGCAGGAGTGGCCCCTTTTTTTTTTTTTTTTTTCTGTGACAGAAGAGTATTTCTATTCATATTCCAAATGCTCCTGCCAGAAATTATTTGAATATATTTTTTTGTTTGTTTTATGCAGTAGTTGCAAAGGATGTAAAGTGCTTGTCTGCTTTCCAGTCTTTAAGCTCCAGCACATGACAATTCAATTGAATTCTAAATGTCATGATAGTCATAATTATATTAAATATGGATTAAAGGAATATCTTTTGACACAAAATTCTTTGTTTTTAAAGTTTGCTGGTAATTTTAAATGTTGAGTTTTGTGTACCTTTCAAGTTCAGGGAACATGAAAAAGAATGGGAGAAGTTGTGGAAATTAAGCCACTGTGTCATAGTTTCTACCATGGACTTTGCAAGCCCTTCACTGAAAAACAGGAAAATTCCACAGAGCCTTGGGCTTTGTAATTTTCAATTTCCCCCTCTTTCTGTTTCGTTCCAGTATCCTAGTTATAAAAGTGCACCCCCTGTTTTGAGAATTTGTGATTAGAAGAATCTCCATTTTGGTTGCTTTTGTACTTCTTCCTTCTTGAAAGATCAGGAGATTTGACAATGCATCTAAGTTGCTTCACAACACCAATGTCCAAAATCATTAGTAACATGCAAAAATGGAGCCAGAAACTATAATCACTACCCCATTGTTAAATACCAGCTGCTAACCATTTCAGAAACCTTCTAGCATGCCTAATCAGAATTTAGTCCTTCTGCTTTTCCATCATCTGTTTCCAATACAATTCCTCATTCTCCATTCTTTACTTCATCCTTAAAGGGGTGGCTGAAGAGGGGCAAAGTAGTGTTCTTAACCTGAGATGCATTTCCAAAGGCTTCTGGCAAAATACATTTCTCTGCAGTGAGGACTAAAGCCAGCTGAATACTAGCAATTCTCATAAGAAAGCATGAACAAAGTTAAAAATTGATGTTGTAGAGGAGTTTTTCCAAGAAAGGGCTGACTCTTAGGGCTCTGTTGGTTTGGAAAGGTGAACACATGTACAACTCCATGGAAAACCAGAAAACCCTGTGAGAACCGGACAATGCAGCAGGGAGAAGGGACTCCTTGGGAATAGGCTGGAGAGAGTCTGAAGTTTTAAGTTGTCTGTTTCTACCAACTTCAGAAAGGGAGAAAGTCACCAGCCTTCTATGTAAAAACAGGATTGCATTATGTACAGCTGACTTCAGTCTAAGTTTCTATTGCAAACAGAGGGAACCTGGAAAGGCCTCGAATATTAAAATTTTATTTGAGGCAGTGGGTGATGTTAGTGCCAAAATGAGATAAATTTCCAAGTAGATACATTTCAAGCAGCTATTCTTAATCAAAGAACTAATTGGAGTCCTAAGTACAGAAATTAAAAATGACTAGAAATTATTGAAAAAAAAAAATTAAATTAAAGGAACTTCCATTGGAAAAAAAAAAAAAAAGCAGGAAAAGGAATACCCTTTTGTTGAAACCTGTCTGGATATTGCAACTACAAAGCTACTAATTGTAAAGTGACATGAATGAGCCCAAAACAAGTACACTGTTATCCCCACAGGACATCCACAGGGGTGTTATGTGAGGATGATTATGCCAGGACAGTTCTGCTGGTAGATTTTCACTTAGACACCCTCGTAGCCTAAGATTTAGGTATAACCCTGTGCACTTTTTGCTAATGCTGACTGAGCTATTAAGGCTGTATTAAAAAGCTCAAGGCACCTAAAATGAAAGTACATGAAGTCTGCAATGCAAAGTTATAGAAACTAGAAGCATTGAGGAAGTTACCAAGAGTCAGGGAGTTTCCCTTAGTAAAATGAAGCCATCCTGGGTTTTTTTGCAGGATGACATCTGCTCTGACTAAGCATGATGATAAGGGGAAGAGGGGAAAAAAGCAAACACAAGAACACCAAGCCTATAGGTTGCTACAAACGTAGTGACTTCTGAATTTCAATGTAATATTGTCTTTAATTTAAAATTATCAGTAGATATCTTGCACAAACTGTCAGTTTTCAGCATACTGCTAAGAGCAAAAGATTCCAGCCATCCTTAGAATGGCTCAAAAGACACTATTAAATATTTATCAATCTTTCCATATCTAAAAACTCATGGAATTTGCCCATATTAAAAAATAAAAACAGAACACACACAAATGCAATTGCAGAGATCTTTCATGAGTTTTCCCAGTGCCAATTTCATGCATAAGCACAGACTTTACCATTAGGGAATCTGGCCTGGAGTTTGGGTTGGACTGCTGGGAAACCACATCACACACTGGGGCTCAGGAAGAAACATGCTGGAAAGAATTTAGAATTCCCAGAGGTCCTACAAAACCAGTGCTTAGAAGAATAAGAATTTCAATCATTTCATGTATTTTAGGCCCCTGGAATACTGAAGAGTAAATTCTATTCAAAATTCACATTAGTGTGTCAAATGCAAAAACACAGATTCTACTTGTAGGGTGTTTGACTTTTTCTAGGCACTCTTACCTGCAGCAGTTTACTTCACTTTAATAAGCAGATAGGCACAAAATTCCTACAAAATATATTTTAAATTGTTTATTAGTATTCTTTCAACATGCTATAAAAGATTTTTACTTTGTTTCTTTGCTTTTCTATTTATTTCTTCCAATGTTCCTGTGTAGCTGAGCTTTTTCACTTAACAGTTAAACTATTTTGTCCCCTGCTACTTGAATGCAATTTACACTTTTAAAAGGTGTTATTATCTGCATCCATTGCAACAGAGCCCTTGAAAAGACAGAGAATTATTAAAATCTTACAAATGCCATGGGGTTCATTTCTCATGGAATGACCCTGATAGAGTAAAAACTTGATTTTCTATCAAACTTACTTAAATGTCCCATTAGACATCTAGAACATCTAATCAGCATAATGTGAGTAGGCAGGGTGCTTAACCATCTGAATGTAGGATGAGATACAAACCAATTGAACAAGTCATACCATTTTTTGGTTAAAAAAATTACAGGCATTAGACTATAAACATATGTTATCTATTTATAGCTGATGACCTACTTTACTGACTCAGAACTACTCAAGGCAAATGCTGACATTTGCCCTTAACCCCTAGTTTCCTGTGAAGGGGAAAATGCAACACTTCATATGTGGTTTAGATTGTCTGGGTCCCACAGTATATAAAAAGCAGATTAATGTCTGTGTGCACTAGCATTACACTGTAAGTGAAAGAGACTCTTCACTGGAACAAACAAACAAAACAACCTCAAAACCTCACTCTTTTACCTGAATGTTTTTGATTCAGGTTACATCAGAGTATCTGAAATGCATCTGTACAAACACAGCACCAAATTTTGAAGAGGCAGTGGGAAAAAAGTAAAAAATAAATTCTGTAATAGTATCATCCCCAAAGCCTGGGGTTTATTTGGTCATATATACACTTTCCAAACAGAAAGTCCTCTACTGACAAAATTTCAGTGTTTTTTAGAACTGTACCATGCATTATTTATGGTGTTATCCTTTCTTCCTTTTCCCTGTCCAATTAAGTATTCTTGAACTTTACAGTGTAGAGCTACATTTTCTGCTGGGTCTTGAAGGACTTTTGTGACTGCGCTCATGAATAAATTCAGAAATATATAAAACTGAGGAACTCAACAATTAGGTCGTAGGAGGTTTTTTATGTTGTCCTGTTTTTCATCACAACACAAACCACCACATTAGTTCCTAATATGATAAATATCTATTTGGTCAGCACAGATAAAACTGGTACTATTTCATAATGGCAGACAATAGCTGAATTTCCACTACACAACATGAAGTATGGTTGCAACATCAAGAGTTTCTTGGATATAATTTTGCCTTTGTTGAGCTTCAGCTTGAAGTAACCTCAACTTGTGAATTTCAATCAGCTAAAGCCAAATAGAGCCACTTTTGTCATGTTAAACAGTTCCCAGATTCACTGACACTCTGCAAAAGCTTGGCTATCAGTCAGGTCAACAACTCTTCCAACATCCAGCTCCTGATCCTGTGCACCTCACACACATCCCTCTCTCACACATGGATAATAGTGGGAAGCCAGAATCATTTTACATACATATTACAGTGGGAAATGCCAGGGTCACTTACTTGGCAGATAATGCAAAGAAAGGAAAAATATATTTTGCTTTTCCTTATTTAAGTTTTCTAGAAGACATCTGGTCATACTATGCAAGTATATTATTTGGCTGGGTAATTACAGTCACATGTAAAAAGCAGTAGAAAGTACTAAGTAAATAAAGTTTTACTTTTTATTACTCAATGTTTTATTTTTCTGGACTAAAAATACAATACTTCTGGTTAGTTTTATGTGGGAGGTACACACCACTATGAGTTATTCCTTTAAGTTATATGGGCAAGTTTCTTAATTGATTTTGTTTTCTAAACCTGCATGTCTGAAGTTTAAAATCTGTGTTTCCCCCCCCCCAAGAAAAATAAGTGACTGTAAAAAACAGATGTAGCAACAACACCCATCCATTTCATCACCATCTTACATTATTAGGGAGTTTGATTTTTTTCATTTTTTACTTTTATTGCACCAGAAATGGCTACAAGTAATTGGAACTTATAATTGAAGTAATATGGTCATGGCTAGCAGCTTTTCTCACTAGAATGAATGTGGAAAGCCATGCTAAAAAATAGCACTTAGAGTATTTCTTGAACTATGAAGAAACTTAAGTAATAAAAATTGCCCAGTTTTATCCAAAAAAGTTTTTATTTTGCTCATGGTCAAGTCAAAAAGAACTGGATTCACATTGATATTGAACCCATTACAAACCTTTTGACACAGTGGGGGATTAACTTCTAATAAACAAACAATTTGCCAGCAATTGATAATTGACATATCAAAATTCAAATGCTCTCTCTTTTTGTATTTTTCCTGTTTTACAAGAGTATATGCCCAATTGTAAGGACGGCTGTTATGTAATATGATCATCCATTCTTGCCTCTTGACTTTCACAAATCATCAAATCCTTTAGAGAGCAGCATATGTTTTTTATATATGTTCAGTGTTCATACAATTCCTAGTTTGCTTCTGCATGTAAACGACACTACATGATAGTCACCCTGCACAATAAAATCTTTAAAAACTGGATTAAATTGTTTAAATGTAAAAAATGGAAATACTTTCAGCTAAATTTCAGTATTAGTCGATGGTTTGAGGGTGAGAAAGGGAGAGACAAAATTAACCAACAGTGACTTTTTCCTAAAAAGAAACTACTCCTACACACAAGGAAACTGGGGTTAGGAGAGTAATTTGAAGTTTACATGTTGGTCACACTCATCCCAGCATAAATATCACTGGCTTCCAGATCCCATTATAAGGAGAGCTAATATTAGAACTGTTCAAAATATGTGCATTGTTTTCCTGGAACAAGCTTATTTTGGAAGCCATGTGAATCTTCAGTAATTACTAGGATGTGAAAGGACACTTGCATGCACAGTTTTGACCTCTTCTCTTGCTCTTTGCCTGTTAATATATTTCAGCTGGTTTGTCTTTTAACATTCCAAAACTTCCAGGAGCTTTCAAAGTGCAACCTTTCTCAAAGAAAACATGCTGCTCTTCCTTTCTCCCCACACTCTGAACTCTGCACAAACTTGGTAATAGATTTAAAGACATACTGCTCCAAAATGGTGCAATAGCAACATCCTGAAACTCAAGTCTTGTTTTACGAACTGCCAGGAAAGGAAAGAGTGTCTGTATGTCAATCGAAATTAGGAATTTCTTGTAAGCATTTAATCTTGGCTGTCAAAAACATGTTGGGTCATTGACTTAAAAAGCTTTGAAGCAAAAATATTTATTTTTAGACACTTTAAATATATATTCTGGTATTTATTTCACTTCAAGAGCCATGCTTGCTAACTACTGTAATTTAAATTTCAAAAATTGATAGAAAAAGTTTTTTCCAAAGGAGATTCATGTATATTTATATATAGTGGAAGAGTCACTTCAATGACATTTGGCATCATTTTTATAACCCACACTAATCGCCTTGCTCTCAATTATCTTGGGTCACTTCAAGAATGGGCCAAAAGGAAATCTGTTCCACATGCATTCCTGAACAGTATCTAATGCTATAAAATATGAAGATACTAGGAGCAAGATTATAAAATCTGAATACTTTGAAGGTTTGAGAACCTGAGATGTAGACAGACTTCACTGGCTACCGTGAAGTGTCAAAGAGAAAAAGATTGATATTTACATTTATGAAGATTCATCATACTGAAAGGGAAGGGAAAGATTCACATGCTGAGTACCCCAGGACCTTGATTAAATATGCAGATCCAGCATGAAATTCAAATAAATAAATGTTTGTGTGTAAAGACCAAGCAGCAATACAGTAGTACAAAAAACACAAATAACTTACATTTCTGGCACCCGTGCTTCACAGTCTGTAGAGCAATATAAATATGCACAGGAACACCAAAACTTTCACCTAATATGTTGAGTTCTGTATCCAAAACTAGATCTCCTTTTTCCTATTGAAATCATCTAACAGTCTAACATCTATTAGATAGATAAAAGTCACTTGACAAACAGGTCATTGTACTGTTACATTTCCATGCAAAAACAAAGGAGGTGAAAAATTTTCAAAGCACCTTTTCCTTTGCTTCTTTCTAACTGACACTAACTGTTCAGGTCTTGACAGGTAAAGTAAAAGGAAATCAAACCTCTCAAGTTAAGTTACTCTCTATCTTGATAGCTATCCTACAACATCTATCATCCAGAAGCATCATTAGCACCAGACATGTTGCACTGACAGAAGACGTTGATTGCATTAAACCAGAAAATACTTTAATTAAACCATTTAAACACACTGACAAATTTATCAGCATCCTTATTGGGGAATGAGGGAGGGAATGCTCTATCTACAGACTGTCTTCAAATTTCCAAAGTGAGAAAATAAAGCAGATGTTTAAATCAAATCAAAACCCTTAAACACTTTGTAGCCGAGTACTTACAGAGAAAGTTTGCAAAGCTCTTTGTGTCACTGGTACACATTGAGTAATACTGTGCCAGCCTTTGGCTTTGCCCCTTCAAGATGTGGATCTCAAAATCTGGAGCTGTCCTGGCCATAAACCACTAAACACCAACCTGTTCTCTATCACAGACCAGGAGAGAGGTGACTACTCTGTGCTGTAGCTGTCCTCCTCTACACCTTAGAATTCCTCAACCAGACTCACTGCTGTGACCCAACACAGATTTTGTTCATACTTTGAACGAAGATATTTACAGACACAAGCACATGTAGTTGTTTTTTCCAGGGGCAGAAACAGTTTCTCCTGTTTGAGCCAGGGCCACATATTGCATGCACTGTTGGCAGACAGTCTTTTCCACACTAACAGTTGTGAAGGCTGAGTTCGTGCAGCAACCTGGCATGTGTGCTTCACAGTAACAGGTCTTAATTGTGCTTAATCTTGATACCTCTGCTGCTTACCTAAACTATCTCTATTTGTGTTTTGTCCTACTTGCAATGACTGCCAACCAGCACCTTAAGGTCTACCTTTTCACAAAGTTATTTCAGCCATTGAAATGCAGCAGTCGTGATCTTGCTGTTGGAGTCAGTGATTACTCGCCATTAATGATGTTGCTTGCTGGGGCTGAGGTAACGTGAATCAAGCAAATCAGGTTCTCATTTTCAAGATGCCTACAGGTATAAATACATGACACTCATGACTATGTGAATTAAAGAGTATCTATACAGAACAGCTGTAACCATTGTGATTATTAAAATTTAAACAGTGGAACTCAAGCACTACCTCAAAAGCCTAAACCAATATCAAAGGAGATCCAGCAAATTTATTCCACTATCAAGGGAATACTTTCCAAGTCAAATAGCTGAGCACATTTCTGTGTGGGCATTTGAAATTGTTTCTTCAATGTAGATGCTCAAGGAGCTTATGAGGTGGTTTATTTCCAAAGAGAAGACAGCCAGCCATCAAAGTGTTTAGGGTAGATGAGCATGTACTAAGTCACATTTGGCTTCCTGATTCAGAAAGAGTATTTATTCTTATAATTAAGATTTGCTGCTTTTAGTTCCCTTGATGAAATGTAATGTGCTTATGATTATGCAGATGTTCTTTCTTAATCTTTCAAGAATATATAGGTTTTGCTTTTAAGACTGCTGTTACAGCTTAACTGTTGCTGACAGCTTCCACCATAGTATTTGCTTTGAGAGATAAGATGATTCTCATACTCCTTCTCTACAGCTTTTTTGGTCTCAGCTGTTTCCCAGCACTTCTTGTTGTAATTGTTTTAGTCTAGAAACAGGAAAGCAGAAGGCAGCAGATTTTGCAGGCAGTGTCAGCAGGGAGCACATCTGCACAGTTCCCAGGCCCCCGACAAGCAGGGGAGAGTTGAAGGTCCAATGTTACACACAATTCCTGGGATTCTCCAAGACTGATCCAACTACTCCCACAGCCTGACACACCTGGGGAGCAACCTATTTAGTTACTTGACTTGTAAAGCAGCAGTTTACTTTCTTAGGGAAAGTGAAGTCATAATCTTAATTGAGTCCTTGCCAGTCTCAGCTACCAGTGACCTGAGAACTAATTCCTTAAAGGCTATTAAGGCTATTTTCTGTTGACATTTCCAGTCTTCCTCATGAGAGCAGGATGGAAACACTCAGCCCCTAGAAAACCGAGTTTTGTATTTCAGTGCAATGCACAGAGCAACTTACACAAACTCAGCTTCAGACTTGGTATCCTGACAATATTCTCTGCAGAGTGCCTGGAGCTGTGGGCTCTGTGGTTTCTGAGACGCTAACCCTAGGCGTAACCCTAACCCTAGCCCCAGGCAGGAAAAGCAGCCCTAGCCTAGGGCTGCCTCCAAGGAAAAAGCCATGGAGGCAGGCATGTTGGGGCAGTTTTACACTGCCCTCGGGCTGCCTATCTCGGCTCCAGTGTTCCTGGAGCTGTGGGCTCTGTGGTTTCCGAGACACTAATCCTAAGCGTAACCCTACACCTAGCCCCAGGCAGGAAAAGCAGCCCTGGCCTAGGAATTCCTCCGACGAAAAAGCCATGGAGTCAGGCATGTTGGGGTTGTTTTGCACTGCCCTTGAGCTGCATTTCGCAGCTGTACTCTGCCTGGAGCTGTGGGCTCTGTTGTTAGCCAGACGCTAACCCTAGGCTTTAGGCAGGAAAAGCAGCCCAGGCCCAGGACTTCCTCCGACGAAAAAGCCACGGAGGCAGGCATGTTGGGGCAGTTTTACACTCACCTAGGGCTGCCTTTCGTGGCTACAGTGTGCCTGGAGCTGTGGGCTTTGTGGTTTCCGAGATGCTAACCCTAGGCATAACGCTAACCCTAGGCATAACGCTAACCCTAGGCCCAGGCAGGAAAAGCAGCCCTGGCCTAGGGCTGCCTCCAAGGAAAAGGCTGTGGTGGCAGGCATGTTGAGGCAGTTTTTTGCTCTTCCTGAGCAGTCTTTTGGAGCTGCACTGTGCCTGCAGCTGTGGGCTCTGTGGTTTCCGAGACACTAACCCTAGGCGTAACCCTAACCCTAGCACTAGGCAGGAAAAGCAGCCCTGGCCTAGGAATGCTCCTCCCTGGCCTCCGAGGAAAAAGCCGTGGAGGCAGGCATTTTGGGATAATTTTGCGATCCCATTGGGCTGCCTTTCGCAGCTGCAGTGTGCCTGGAGCTGTGGGTTTTTAGTTTCCGAGACGCTAACCCTAGGCGTAACCTTAACCCTATCCCTAGCCAAGAAAAGCAGCTCTGGCCTAGGACTGCCTCCGAGGAAAAAGCCATGGAGGCAGGCATTTTGGGACAGTTTTGCGGTCCCCTTGGGCTGCCTTTTGCGGCTGCATTGTACCTGGAGCTGCGGGCTTTGTGGTTTCCGAGACGCTAACCCTAGGCGTAACCCTAGCCCTAGCTCCAGGCAGGAAAAGCAGCCGTGGCCTAGGACTTCCTCCGACGAAAAAGCCATGGAGGCAGGCATGTTGGGGCAGTTTTGCGCTCCACTTGGGCTGCCTTTCACAGCTGCAGTGTGCCTGGAGCTGTGGGCTTTGTGGTTTCCGAGATGCTAACCCTAGGTGTAACCCTAACCCTAGCACTAGGCAGGAAAAGCAGCCCTAGCCTAGGACTTCCTCTGAGGAAAAAGCCGTGGAGGCAGGCATGTTGGGGCAGTTTCATGCTCCTCCTGGGCTGTCTTTCACTTCCCAAGTGTACCTGGAGCTGTGGGCTCTGTCGTTTCCAAGACACTAACCCTAGGCGTAACCCTAACCCTAACGCTAGGTAGGAAAATCAGCTCTGGCCTAGGACTGCCCCTGAAGAAAAAGCCGTGGAGGCAGGCATGTTGGGCCAGTTTTGCGCTCTCCCTGAGCAGTCTTTTGCAGCTGCACTGTGCCTGGAGCTGTGGGCTTTTTGGTTTAGAAGACACTAACCCTAGGCGTAACCCTAACCCTAGCACTAGGCAGGAAAAGCATCTCTGGCCTAGGACTGCCTCCGACGAAAAAGCCGTGGAGGCAGGCATGTTGGGACAGTTTTGCGGTCCCCTTGGGCTGCCTTTTGCAGCTGCAGTGTGCCTGGAGCTGTGGGCTTTGTGGTTTCCGAGACGCTAACCCTAGGCGTAACCCTAGCCCTAGCTCCAGGCAGGAAAAGCAGCCCTGCCCTAGGGCTGCCTCCGAGGAAAAAGCCCTGGAGGCAGGCGTGTTGGGGTAGTTTTGCGCTCCTTTTCCTACTGACTCAATATTTAAATACTGTAAACACTTCCACCACAACCATTTCATCTCTTGTCTTCTTCCATTCCCTTAGAAAGTGGGTTAGATGAACTGAAGGGACTTTTTCATACCTGCAGAAATGTCTGCTCACATAAGGAAACACCAAAGAGCAAAACCAGATTGTTTCAATAGGAAAGATGAACTAGAAAGAAACTGTGCATAATCACCCAGCCAAGGGACAGTCTTTGTTTTCACATCATAAGCCAGACACAGAAGGGCACCACTTGACTGAAACCACCTGCACGCCTTTACTGGAACGGCACTCAGGTAACTCCTGGAAGCAGCAGCTGGCCTCAGAACTGCTTCAGCCCTGACAAAGGCAAGGTTATTAACAGAAGCTGACAGTGTCAATTCTGCTGCACGTCACCATTAAACTGGGTCAACAGCTTACTGCACTCACCTTGGGCTGAGTCCTTAGGAATAGTCAGTTCTTAAAGCACCAGATCTGCTTCCAGCAGGACTCCTCTGCAGCATGTCCTGTTCTCAGGTGACTGGCATTTTGACTACAGACTAGAAATATTTTCCAGGCCTTCATTCTTAGATGTGGACAAAAATGGTGGATCATTTGACAGTTCAGTATTTCCCTTTGCTCTGATTCAGAAGAAATAGTTGCAAATTTCCCATAAAAGTAAAAATAAAGTGCTTTGGAACCACTAAGGCAGTAATGCTTACGTGTCTCATTTGGGTCTTTTACCTTATATTAAAAAACATGAAAATTAATTGATTCAACTGCACCAATTTTTAATAGAGTCTTAATCATCAATAAAGTAAAAGAAATCCTGAAA
This sequence comes from Haemorhous mexicanus, assembly GCF_027477595.1. NCBI lineage: Eukaryota > Metazoa > Chordata > Aves > Passeriformes > Fringillidae > Haemorhous > Haemorhous mexicanus. Next base: position 27,492,905 of record NC_082347.1, on the reverse strand, counting down.
AACAACTTGTTTTAATTGATGAAGCATTTTTAGAGATAAATGGTTCTACTAGAACAACTTCAGCTGTCCCTTTTGAATTCTCTTTTCTCATAAAAAGAAATCAGACTTCTTAATCTTGCAGCCTTCATCAGCAGAGGCTCTGCTGCTTTTTTGCTGAGGCTAAATTTCTGGTGGACACAGTTATTTCTATATGTGGTAACTTCCTTCCTCTTTCAAACACTAAAAAACTCAATTTGCTTAAGCATATATTGGTGCATTACTGCAAAGATTTGGGAAGTGGTTTTACTTTTTGTGTTCCAGTAAATGTCCTTTCAATAAGGACATGCAAATACAGACAGAGCTCAGCCCACAGAACCAAAAGTATGCTATCTTCCTCACTGTCAGTGAGGAAGATAGCATAACTTTTGAAAGAACCTTGGAAACCTCTCATCTCTCCATCAGGTCAGCCTAAGACTAATGGGGACATCATGTTCTAGGAAAGATAACATGACCTTTCCCATTGTATGCAGTATATAAACAGATTTATATTGCAAATCAAATCTTACTGTCTGTCTTAGAACAAGGCTATTTCTACAGCCAGCTTTCAAGGAGAAGACCATTCATTCCACACATGAGATTGAGTAAAACAGGTTCAAAAAGGCTTGGACAGTCAAGCCTGAGCAAACAACTCCTGGGGTATACAATAGGTTAGAAACACTAGGTCATAAATAAATCATAGGTGAACCCACTCATAGCACATATAAGAATAAAGGGTCAACTAGTTTAAGGTTTTACTGAGCTTTTAATGTGAGATGGCATTACTGCAATAATACCAGAACAATAGTATCAGAACAACGCAAACCACAGGGGTTCACTGAGCTATTATTGAAAGAAAACATTTTTCAGTTGAGCAAAAAACAGGTTTCTACCATCTAAAAAAATGTGGTAGGTGAAGCAGTACAGAAGCCTCTGAACCATACAGCTCAATGCATATTACACTTCACCAAATAATTCCAAAACCTCCTTGGTTTTAATTTGAAGTGTTAGAGCAGCAATACTACAGACAGTTCTCCACCAATGTAATAAAGTAATTACAGCTGCCCTAAAGAATGTAGAGTGCTCTACTGTTCCTTCCAGTAAGGGAAACATCTACATCTCAAACTCCCATTACATGTTGAACACAGCTCTTAGTAACAGAATATTAGATTGGCAGGTTTTTAACTAAAAGCATGCCTGAGGACAGAATAACAGCAGCATTCCATGAGGGATGACAAATCCACAGCAGACCAAGAAACTCAACCTCAGCAGTCCTATTTACAACAAGCACATCCTGAATGTATTCCCTCGCTACCACCACTGCCAGCAACACAACTCCATTGTACTATGCAAGGTTTTATATAAACCAAACGCAGAGGCAGCTGCTCTGAAATCTTAGCTATCTCATGTATATTAACAATTCTGGTGCTACTAGCATGCTTCCACAACTTTGGAAAGGCATCCGTGTCCAAGAGGTAAGAAGCAGCCCCAGGGAGTGCAGACAAAGTCAGAGTGACTTTGCACATAGCAATTGGCCTCATGTCATTGCAACAGCTCCCACTCAGACCCCAAAGGTCAAAAGCTTATTAGAGCTCTTAAGCACCTGCAGTGGATTACCAGGTTCGGGACAGACAAGATTGCATCTCCCAGCTCTGGCTGGCACAAGTGTTAACAACCAATCTCATCCTTAGAGAGGAGCTCTGCAGCAAACAGGATTGCTGCTCAGCTCTGCTTTCCACTAAAGCAACAGCCTGGCCTATCTGAAATGACAGCTGCTGTTTCTTATACCACTTCTATAACTGTGACTCAAGTCTCACTGCAGAATGTCAACATTTGTGTTCAACAAATATGAGTCACCATGTTTTGAAAGTAACAGAAATGGAACGTAGAGGCAGCATATGATTCACCCCAGCCTTGAAGCTGCACAACTGCACAAACACACACTGAATTAGAATTATGCTACCAACATTTTTTATCTCTGAAATATTTGCAACAGTTATTATGAAATGAGAAAACTGTAAAATAAACACTTACAACCAGAAATAAATTAATATAGTTTGACAATTCTTGCCACAAACTGCTAACCCAGAAAAAAATAATCTACGATTTGTTTTCCTCCCACTTCTAATTACACTTCCACTGAAGCACATTTCCTTTCCTTCCTCCTTCAGATTTGTCTTTGTCTTCACCCAGTTTTCTAATGCTGATCTCTTTCATTTTATAATCTGGAAGATAGCTTTGAATTATGCTTTTATATTTTTCCATATTCATTTTAAATTGCACCATTTGACTGCAGGTATGGTGCCCATAAGGCATGTTTTAAAAAATTATTTCTAAAATAATTGCTACTTCATTTTTGCACATCTTTGCTTGTTATTAGTAATTTATACATTATATATATAATTGCACTGGAGGCAAAGATAAATTAAAAGTTTCAGTGGGGCAGGGATGCAGTGTTTTAGCAAGGGATTTCTTCTTCAAAGACACTTAAAACATAAGCTAGACAAAAGAGAAAAGCAAAATATTTTTTAAATACCCTTTGAAAAAAATGTGAATTATAAATTAATATATTAACCATGACTCAGCAAATGCAGATGGGAATTATTTGGGCACATGCCTATATGCTTTATCTATTCCAAGCCCACATACCTTGCCTGAATTCAGGTGAGATCTCAGTTTTGGCCATCAAGTCCTGCTTCCTCTCCCAGAGGAGCTTACACTCATGAGTAATGCCACACCTGAGAAGGACATCACAGCTCTGAGGCTGGACTTCTCCTGTTCATTCCCTGGAGGTCTAAGACTGGCATCGCCAAACAGTTTTCCCATTGACCCTGAAGTTCTGTAACCCTTACCCTCAGACTCCTTTTTTTTTAACCCTCATGCCCTCTTCAACCTTTTCTCCTCTAATGAAACTGTTCATCAGTTCTCTAGCATGAGGCCATGCATACAGGAAGATGACCCACAACCTGGCATTATATAAGTGAGATATTACTAAAAGAAGCAAGATTTAGTTTGAATGCTCTGTAACACCCATCTAAAGTATAGAGAACTGAAATTTTAGTCTGTAATATAGTTACAATCTGTTAATCTGCTCTGCAAACTGGTCTCACTGTAAAGCCACTTTGCACAAATTGCTATTGCTACCACTAGATGTCAGTTTTACACACTTAAAAATGGTCAATTCCCTTAAAAATAGTAATTCTCCATTCACAATAGAAACAGCTCTCTATTACGTAATTCTTTCTGAACTGACCTTTAATTTGAAGTGTCTCACATTTTATTTACCTTCTCTCCACTTCTTACCGAGCCCATCAGGGCATAGCTCTCCTTTATTAAAGAAAAAAAAAAATCCACTATGCATTTATTCCATGATTTTCTCAGTGAGAGACACTGGCAGTTTTTGCTAGATATCACTGACAAAAGTCTATCTCAGATTGTGTGTCTCTAGAGGCCAGCACTGAAATCTTACTTTTATTCCCCAGAGATATTTTTATATTCCAAAAGGACACTTCTTAGAAATGCCATTACATTTTTTTACTAAGAAATACCAAAGTATTACAGATAGGCTGCCATGCCAGTTAATAAGGGGTATTATTGATATGGCTTATTAAAATTTTATGATTTCTCAGATTTTTACTTATATTGACTCCCTAAATGCAGATAGATTTTATTTATATTTCAAATCTCTGCTCTCAAGAGTCAAAAATGTAGCTGCACATTCCTCTAATCTCCTACAAGGGCTCTTTATAGGTGTTTTTCTTAAGAACAGTTTTCATTAGCTAGTCTTAACATAAACTTGGTCATACTGAATACAGAACTTCTCTATTATGCATTTACTTTATCACAAAATGGAACTGCTTTTTGTCAAGTAGATCTGTCTTTTCTTCCTTCCCCAAAGAAAAATCACTGAAGAGAATTGGGATGAAGTCAAATTCATTACACATTATTACAGTCAAATATATGTATGCTCCACAAAAAGCAACAAATCTCTCCAAAGCTCAGAGCTGGCAAAGTTACAGAATGTAGCTCTGAATTTTTATAAAGTAATGACAAGACTGTCACCTTTCATGAAGCTGTACTTTCCAGATATTGCCAGTTTAGCTAGCAACTCACTATGTTTGTTTATCATAATGTCAAAGGAATCCCCTCACCCTCATTCACATCAAAATCTGACATTTTCAAGTTCCTACTGATCCTTCACAGCTCTCCTGGATTGCTCTTTGCACCTGCAGCCATAACCATCTCATACAAGTGCTTGCCTGCCAGCAAGGGATGGAAAGCAAGGAAGGGGAAAGATGTACCTCAATGAACTTCAAAACAGAGTTGAAAACGCTGTATCATGCAATCTATCAACAACCTTCTCCAAAGATATCCAAAAGCTTTTTTTAGGCAGTAACTCCCTTGAAACTATCTCTTTGCACAACCTCAGCAATGTAAAAGCACAGCAAAAAACCTCCAAGGCAAACATGGAATCCAAAACACATCCAGTCCCATGGCTGCTGACAGCAATGTTCACGACTTCCTTAGAGAAGTGCCATGCCTGGGGCAGACCAGGGTATTGTTTATGCTACATTTTCTGTGGCAGCATTCTGCCCCATTCCCCTTGCCTTCCTACCACACTCCATCCCTTATCCACCTACCAGGCATCCCTGGGAGTGCAAAATGCCCTAAATCCCACCCAGCCACAGCACGTGAGCCACCTGCACCCACACTGCTCCCTCCACAGCAGCAGAGCACCTCAGACATGCCAAACTGCTCTGCATGCACCGCACAGTCCATGGGCATGAGCCAGTCTAAAGTTCTTCAGATGGAAATTCACAAAACCCCCCGTGCACCCGCAGCTCCAGACTGTAGAGGTCATACCTGCTCTCTGCTTTTGATGCAAGGTCGCTCCTTTGTCAGCACCCATGGTGGCAGGCAGCTACAGCAGGATGGGCTCAGGGCCAAGACAGGCTTCTGCAAGGAAAGGAGCAAAGACACACCTCAGACACTTGCACTACTATAGCATTTCTCTCTCCCCAGGATGCTATCTGCAGAACAAAGCTGGTTGGCTTGATTTGCAAGCTAGGAATTTTGGTTACTCTGAGCTACTGAACTGAGTGAGTGAGTGAGTTGGTGAGAAAGTTGATGTTGGGTGAATGAAGCAGCCAGTAGAAATGAGGAAATCAACAGCAGGCTAGAAGAGGACAGATTTTTAAATACACTTTCTACATAATAATTTATATATTATATATTTAAATATTATATCTATTTTTATATTATATATTAATATTACATATTAATACTATATATTAATAATATATATTTAATAGTATGTATTTTAATATTGTATATTTTATATGCTTTCTAAATTATAATCATGCTCTAATATAAAACTGTAAACATAAAACCCAGAACAACAAACCAAACACACACGCAAAACCAAACAAACAAAAAAATAAAATTAAAAAAAAATCCCTTAAGAACAGTCTTTATTTCTTCATTGTATATTTGGCAAGTCAAATCCCTCCAGGGAAGAAACTACTTTAACTTCTTTATCACACATACTCATTTGCAACTTATTCCATTCATGCCAATATGAATCACTAGCAATGTATATCATGAGCAACAACAGAAGCTGTGGTTAATTAAAACCTGGAAGCATTAGTCATCTTCCTACAGAAGTTACCATGTAATTTCAAAAGTGTTGAGGTTTGCAAGATATTTTTGTACTCCTTCCTAGGACCAGAATTCTGCTGCTAAAGAGCAGCAGCAGGCTTTAGTTTCAATCAATCAAGCCTTTTACTGAAGAAGAAGGGGAAAAAAAAAAAAAAAAGGCTTTCAGCTGGACCCATAGATATCAATCATCTCAAATCTCAGTGAGACACATAGCTTGATCCCCTCATTGAAGACTGTCCCGGGGAGGAGAAATAGGTTAAAACTCTCTCAACAAAACATTCCGCAGTAAAGGAATGGCTTACATCTATAGCTTCCTTCTCTACCAAGCTCCACTGCAAGTTTTAAAAGTGCCTGATCTGACCACACACACAGCACTTGCCTGTGTGGAAAGGCAGCACATTGCAGCAAACAGCATCTTGGAAGGACTGAAAGCTACACGAGATATTTCTCTGAAATCACCAAGCCATTATACCCCAGCAATCTTTATAAGAACGAGTAAAGGTTTAAATACTCTATTTTGTAAAGAAAAGGGAGTGAACAAGAATCCAACCTTTGCAACAAAAAGCATAGCTGCCCCCTCTTCTTACTTACAAAGTGCAAGAGAAGGTGAGGAAATGGCCCTACTCCTGCTGGTCATTGATATCTAGAGGCAATTGGGTGAGTCACCACTACAGCTGATGAAGCCAAAGGAGCCCAGATGGGCCTGGATGGCAATCACACAGCTCAATGCAGTTTTAAATTTCCTCAGGAATTTGGTGATTTCTAGATCTGCTCAATCGTCTGCTAATTACCATACCCATTACACGTAGATATGCAGCTGCTTTTTGTTACAGTAAAATTACAGGCTAAGTATTAAATGTAGGGGCTTCTCTACTGTCTGAAATGGCATATTTTCACAACAAATATGTCAAAAAAATGCAGAGATCTGTTGGGATTGAAATATAGACCAAGGAAATACATTTTCTCTGAGAATGTGTATGTCCTCCACTTGATCTTCTCTCATACACTTATTAGTGTCTCCACTTGGATGCCTGATACAAACCCATCTATCATGCTGATGAGATGGTGAGAGAAAAGGCAAAACAGTTTGGTTTGGGACTGATGGCTGGGACATTATTCAGAAAAAACAGATCTGGGCAAACATCAGTCACACCACAGTGAACTCAATATCACTGAGTTCACTGGCAAGTATCTATTTCAGAGATTTCACATCCACTATAGGTAGGCCTAGGAAGTGTCAGGAAATACACAAATTAATTTGCTCTTCCCAAGACAAAAATAGATGGAGAGTTAGAACTGCATCTACTAAATGGACATGTTTTCAGCCTGACCTATCCTCTGCTGAATTCTAGGCTGAAAAAGGGGGCATTTTAGCATTAGAAGGTTTGTGGACTGAAAACACACAATCCCACCCTAGGTCTTAGAACAATCCAGAGACTGTATTGCAAATTTTGCACTAAAGAAAAACCCATGGATAAAAAAAGGTTTCATTTAGACTAACTTAAAGCTCTGACTTGAGAAGTTCGCCTGTGAGATGTGCACTAGCTTGAACATCGAACTGCATGAACTCCTTGTTCACATTGAGATGAGAGGTATATAGAGCTACACAAATTATTGAAATCATTTGGGGAAACTCTTTCCAGTACCTGCCTGAGCTAGTTCAGAATTAGAATGGGCACTTTATGTGCCAAGGTAGTACACTACAAATTCTATTTCTTTTTCAATACCAGCTTTTCATGGGTTGAGAAGTCATACAAAACTTTAGAACAAGAACAGAGCAAACATGAGGTTAATAATATCCCAGCCATTGTTAAAGTATCTTCCAGTCAGCCATTGTTATACTAATCTGCTGATTTGAGTGAAAAAAATACAAAGAAATTCTGTGGTGAAGAGACCATATTAAATGGCTTGCTTATCACTTCTTGAATGATTCATTAACCAGCCTAATTTAATCTGCCACATGCCTGGTAAAATTCCAGTTTAGCAATGTAGTGTGTGCTACCAGCTTTCTAGAAATGTTACAACAGGCTACTAACAAAAAGTTAAGCATTAACCAAGATGAGACAAGCATGTAGCTACAAAACTAAAAACTGTTTTTTCAGGTCTTTCCTTCCTTCACTTTTTGAAATATCATGTATTTCACTTCTTGAATTGCTCTTGATTAAAATGATCTTCATTTAATTTAAAAAACCTGTTTCCCCTCTTTTCAGAATGCATCAGAACATGAGCTGAGCAGATTCAAAACAATGCACTGGCCGTAAGTGTCTCATTATTTTCCATTTTCCCATTGAATGACTAATACACTTCTACTCTGACAGTTGCTCTGTTAATAAATCAGGAAAAATGAGAATTGAAATCTCCTGATCACGTGAACTTTAACATTAATTGACGGGATGGGACTTCCTCAGGATTAGGATCCTGGAATATTTACGAGAGCTGTGGTTCAGATCAGCTGACAGGAAAGTCTCTTCTACACCAGGTGCTGGATGCTATTCTTCCTTAGAGCAGAAAGGTACAACCATAATATTAGTAAAAGTACAAGTTCAACTTATTCCAGAATATAAAGGCTCTTTGCTTGTATTGTATTTGAGGTCAAATTTTCAGAATTGGTTCATCTGCTGCTTAGGGATTAATTTAAGTGATCAGTTCAACAAAGTGCTATGTTGAAAGTAATTTAAATAGAATTTAAATACAGTACTGAATAAGCAAATATAGATATAACAGTTGAGAAATGCCTTCATATAACTTGTGACAAATCAAATTCATTTCAAAGATTATCATTAATGTCCAAACATATTATTTCTCTTGTAGTACTACACAGAAATAACATTAGGGAATTTTCTCTATGAGCCAATGAAACCAAGAAGATATAATATAATTTAGTGTGTTGCTGTTCTTCACCTAATGGTTGTCACTATTCCATGTAGCTTTCCCCTCCAACACTAGCTGGGAAAACATTGATCAATTTGCAAATTGTTTTCTAAATTCCACTCTATTGGTAAAAAACTGGAGAAACTTGAAGGCATTTTTACCCAATAGTTTCCTATTCCTATTGATAGGAATTCATTGAGAGCATAAGTAAATATTCTTCTGGGTTTAATAATTTACAAGATAGGTACTTTCTTGCAAAGCACTTTAGTCTAATGGGACACCATTTTGAGAGAAAATGTAGAGAGAATTAATATAAAGTCAACCAAGGGTACATTTTCTGCTTCTAACATACATGAATCTGATCTGTTAAAATATTGGGGTAAACGAACTTTGAACTTAGGCCTAGAGTTGCACTTCTATTATATGAGCACTCAAGCTTTGAATCCTCAAATTGTATATTGGAACAATAAAAGTGTTTTGCCATATGAGTTCCATTGTTCAAAGCATTAAAATTCCTAAAATGCACAGTGTGGATGTCATACCCTTAGTACCAACTTCTAATCTAAATTCTGTTACTCTTATATTGTACTACTTGCTCTTGCAAGAACTGCCTGAGTTTCCAGCACTCCCAGTTTAACTGGAGACATTGAGTCTACATTGATCCACCTAAGACAGATCAGCTGGCCTGTTCCAGAATGGTCACACAGCAGCTAATTCCCAATGGACCAAAACACTGAGGACAGATAAACAGAAATTAATAATTGCCAGAGACTGAAATCCTGTGTTTCTCCTGGCAGTGGCCAGGGCTTCAGTCTCTGCCTTTATGATAAAGTTTCTCCATGAAGCTTCATCAGGCAGGAGTTAAGCTCTCTGACCACCAGCAAAAGCCCTCTGCCTTTCCCACTCTAGTTCAAACTTGGTATTCTTGTTTTCAACAAGATTTTGAGTCCACAAGGCTGAAAGTGCTCTTTGAGCTAAAACACAGAGTTATTCCCCATTCTGCTGGGACATCTCATGGCAGGAATACCAGGAGCCACGCTTGGGTGTGCTTCCCTGCCCTCTGCACCAAACATCTCCACCAACTCAATGCAAGGCTCTTTTCCCTCCAGCCAGTACCTTGCTTGTGCTCTAAGGGGAAAAAAATTGTCTAGGCAAAAAAGACAAAATGGTTTATCTGGAAAGAGTTTATCATGGTAATTCTGTTTTGATACCCTTAAGTAAACTTTTTTTGCACTACACGTCTCATGAAGTCTCTAACTATATTCTTTTGGGTTTACTGTGTCAATGTTGGCTTTGACAGCCTAATGACAGCCCCATATAAACTAGTTCCCACCTACACTTAAAGCCACAGGTCTGCCTAGATTGTTTCTGAGCAACTGCTGGATGTTAAGGTGAAATTACCAAGGTGCAGTCTCTACTAGTGTCTTGCCCTACCTCTGAAATTCAGTAATGAATTATTTTCCTCCCCACTTGCTAAACAGTATCAGAAGAGAGGTGCTGCTTTAAAACACAGGACAGCAGAGTACTGAGTCACTAGTCCAAACCCTCTCTGGAGCTGCCAGGGTTGTGCAACAAACTGCTCTCACAGGTTTACATGTTTCAGCAATCCCAACGGCATGTTGAAATCTCAAGCTTTGCTTAAAGCCTTTCCTCCTGCACAAGCACCATTGTATTTCTCACTCCACACAGCAGACTCAGTTGATAACTCTCACCCTGAAAGCCTGAAATCACCCAAAACACTGAACCAGGTCACTCTCACGAATGCCAGCACAACTGCACTTTCCAGATACATCCCCTGAGAGCAGTTTCAAACATCCCACTGATTCCAGTCCTGGACTCCTTTAGTCAGTGCTAACATTTATGCCAGGGAGAAACTATATAGAAGAACTTCAAGCTACCTTCAGGAGTACTTTTTAGAGAGTGCAGATACCATAATCAACCTCATACTATAGCTATCCAAGAATCCTGGAACTCAAGGCCCTTCCAAACAAGCTGTTTTGCTGTGCAAATAAGATTGGTACTTATAACTGTATCCAGCAAAACCCAGCATATAGGCTACAACTCAATTACAAACATCCAAAATTTGGAAGCATATCTCAAGAAAGAAATGTAATTACAGCTTCATCACCTCAGTGTAGAATTCCAAGACTTAAAATATCAGATGTTGATGCAGAAGTTTTTTCATAATGCCTTCAGCTTACCCAAGTTTCATTTTCCCAGGGACCGTGAAATTAAAAGGCTGCCTTTATAGCTAATGTGATTAGAAATTCATCCCAGATCAAACTCAGAATAAATTTTGCTCTCAGCTCGGGAGCTCTGGGGGCTACTTTACAAAATCGGGATTGAAATCTTTCATCACAAAATCAGCACTTTCTATCACATGCTAATTCAGAAGCCTGTTCTGGCTGTGACAGATTGCCACGTAAATGAGAAATCCTCACCTGCAAATCAGGTCTGAGGTGTCAAGTCTTGAGTTTACCATTTGTATATAGCAACATGCAGTTATGGAAGATCCTGGGTAATAAGTGAGCTGAGTTGCAGAACATATAATTACAAGTTCTGTGTAATTATGGTGTGGGCAGCATTTGATCTTCTTTGCTTGAAATAAACATCTATGAATTTTCACTTCTGTGAAAAATGTTAATACTTTATTCCACCAGGAATTTATAGCATATGCAGAAAAATTAGCTGTTCTTAAATCATGTAAGTATTCTATAATTGATTTCTGGATGAGTTTCTAACATCTTTTTTATTTGATTTGATCATAATTTTTAAGAACTCCAAACTGAAATTTTCCTTCCTTGCCTTCCAAGAATAGGCAATGTCTCTTCCTGAATCATATGAATAAATTCTCAATTGTAAGAGCTATTACATACCAGGAAAGTACCTTTCCAGTAATGCTGAGGTGTTCCACTTGAGATGTCTGAACTTGCATAGTTCAAACTACAAGAACTAGAAATGTTACACATTAACATCTTTTTCCGTTCTTCCCTCTCCACTCACATTTTTTCTTTTATTTCTTTATTAGGACTTAATGTGGAAAATTAACTTTTCAGCTTTTACACAGACATCAACACTTACATACACTTAACCAAAGACAATTCCTAACAAAAATACGAATAAAATTTATGAGATATACATGACAACTAGGGTGTTTCCTTAAAAAAAAAAAAAAATAAAGAGCTTTTGCTGTCTCTTTAAGCAAGATCCAGCAGTACAGACACATTGTCTTGTTCAGACAATCTGCATTTGGACTTTCCCCACTCCATAGAAAGCTTTCAACTGAAAAACAAAGGCAGTAGATGACTTCTATTCCAATACTTAGTAAGCAGGAAAGATTTTCCTCTATCCCTGGGATACACCATAATGTTTTCTTATTATGCTATATCCTTCAAGTACCGTTACACATTGAAATTAATGTTCAGGACAATTTATAAATTAAAAAATTATAGAATTAGTGAACCTTGCCCAATCACTTTTCATGCTACCCTACCATGCTCAGCCATCTACGGAATGTCACTGGAGGGGATGAGGGTAAAAGTTTCAAGTGTTTCTTTAATATTGAAACTATGCTCATTTTTAGGGACCTTCAGTAAGATAGATCAGAGGTACACTTCAATAACAGTGAGACAGACTGTCTCACTGTCAGCCCTCTTTGAATCTGTTAGCCCTCTTTGAAGAGCAAGAGTGGATCAGCCTCTGGGAACAAAGCCCGTGCTGGTCCAGGCGGAGGGACTGTAATATCCAGCTTCATCTCACTAAGTTTTTGTGAAAGTAGATAATTTTCCCTTTGTTAATACTCTAGACCAGCCTGAATAGCAATGGAATATCAGTCACATACCAACTCAATTTGGGTACCAAAAATCAAATAAATGGGTCATCTGTTTGGGGCATGTATGCAAATGACCTGCTTAGGTTTCTACGCAAAGCCAGAAGCAAAGGCCAGAAATGGAAGCTGTTGCTCGAATCACAAACCACTTCTTCACCAACATCATATTTCTGGACAGGATCCCTTTCCTCCACCCAGCTGATGTGCTTTCCTTTTCTCTATTACATGTCTGTAGTCAGAGATCAGAGAAGAGGCTGTTGTGGTTTCGAATCATTGGTCTTTCTTCCCTTTTAGAGAATCATATTTGTTAGTAAGAAAGTGCTGCACCTGGGACTCAAAACCAGAAGAAAATAACTTCTGGCTCGTTCAAGCAATGAAGTGTGAAGGGCCATTAATTTATAATCCCATTTTAGCAGAATTCCACATGTGCCCCAGCTCAAGTAGAAAACAGAACAGATGTCTGGGCTTATTTTGCTCCAAGTGGCCAAACTGGAGTCCTCTCAGTTTTTGGAAGAAATAAAATATTTAATTTACAGCGTGTTATCAACATATATTTATGCTCTCTGCAGGAGGGACATGTCATTCTTCTTGCTTTAGACAAGCCTCTGTGAAAATGACTGAAAACACAACCTCTTTTTGCTTTTGTATAAGCATGTGGAGAGCTTCATTCATTAGTTCCTGTGCTTATGCTGTGATGCCAGGTGGTCTACACACTATTGCTAAGATAGTGGAGGAAAGTATTAAACCAAATCATGTAAACTTTATTCAGTTCAGAAATGAGAAAATAACAGGTTGAGATGTTACTAAACAATGAAAACTGCAGTACTTAAAAATGGGGTCATCAAGACAAGCAAAGTAGGAAAGTTACAAGACAAGCTGCAAGGAGAATTTAAGGGACCATCGCAGGAGGGTCAGATGCAGCTGCAAGCAGACAGTTGGGGCTGCAGCAACCAGACACTTGAAACAGCTTCAGAGGAGGCTGCTCAGTGCAGCTGGGCTGGAAAAGATGAAGTGCACTTGGTAGGAATGCCACAGCAGCCCTTTACGCAACAGAATTCAAGACCTGAAACCCAACTGTCTGAAATTAACAACTTGGTCAAAAATACGTATTTCAAAGATTTGCCCCAAAAAAAATGCAGAAATTGTGTCCAGCATGCAAATAAACACCTTTTTACTAGCACATTCCTTATAAAGCCCCTTTCCAAGAGCAAACAGTGGGAGGAATGTAGGCTTATCTTAGTAACACCACAGACACTGACATGGCAGCACTTGTGCATAACTGCGTGCAGATGCATTGACCCTCATCAACACATGACTCAGGGCATCAGAGAGCCTCTCTGGATGCAACCACCCAAATACAGACAGCATCACAATGTACATATTTACCAAATGATGAGTCACGAGCATCTTCATGCTGGCCTTCCCATTGTCAGTGCTTCAGAGCACCTGTGTGCTTGCAGTGGGTGTAGCAGGGACTGAGGAGTTACCATCCAGCACAGGGGCTGCTCAGCTGCCAGAAGCAGGGACACTGCTCTAATGGATGAGAACATGACCAGAAATGTCTTGTTCCAAGGTGTAGCTCTACTACATCTTGTTCCAGAGACTGCTCAGTTGTCACCACCTCCCCCCCTAAATACAGTATAAACACACTTTGACTTTAGAGTCTTGAACTTTGTTTGTAATTCTTAGAAATAAAATTCAGATATGCTCTGAATTCTTCAAGAGGGGAACTGTTTTCAAGCCAGACTATGGCCAGTCTTTTGCCACACTAACAGCAGCTTTCCTTTAGGATGCTACAGTTCAGGACTACTCAGACCATGCCTTGCAGGTTATTTTATCAAGCTCCTGGAGGACAGAGAGATTAAAGAACATTCTCCATAGTAGGGAGGCAGGACAGTCTCCTTACCCAAATCCGTTTTGGTCTGGACTGAGACTGCTGCTAAAAATTATAATGGAACAGAATTACCTAATCTGTCTTTAAAAATATTTTATTTTACTCTTCCACAAGCCATGCCTAGTTTTTCAAACCCTGACAATCTCCTGTTTCTAATAGCCAAGAATTCTGGGAAGAAAAACAAAAGGAGATTTCAGGTATTTTACAGTTCTTATACTAGCTTTCCTTTTTTCCATTCTCGTCTACCTACTGCCATTGCACATTTTAGGCACTCTCCAATGATATCCTTGACAGAGCATTGGGTCTCAGTTTCTTCTTCACAATTCTGGCCGTGAGTTTGACAGACACCTGCTACCACAACTCTGTCATTTCTCCTATTTAGTTCCTCACTGCACAGTTTCATGGCTTTTTATTATTTTACCAAGCTCTCAGAATACAGACTAAAGCTAAAAATACGTTACCATTTCAGTTAACATACCTTACCATGCATTTCACAAGTGGAATCAATCCTTTCCTAAATCACTGATCTGGCTGATATCATTATTTACCTTTATCAGTATATTAGTTTCTCATTTCATTCCTCTGGCTCAGGGAATAACCTGAAGAAATACACAAGAATATTAGACATATCCATACTGTTGCTTTAATTAACAGATACTACAGCTCAAGAACACAAAAGTAAAAGAATTATTTGTATTGCTTGGAATGTCAGCATGAATTACCAGCTATATTCCTGTTATATTACTGGTACAAATTTTGGTCACATATAGCCCACAAATAGATACACTCTGAAAAAGAGTTCCAAAGTCAATTATTTCTTAGTTTGTTGGGTTTTTTTTAAGAAATAGAAGTATGATTCACATGTATAGTAGGTACATCTTAGAGGTATTCTCTGCCAGATTGTCCCTTTCCAGGGATTTATTCAAAATTATAGATAAACCAACAAATTTCAAAAATTTCAGCTTTTAACCCAAAGCAGTACTATTTATGTATCATATACCTCCATGCATTGGTATTTTTTTGGGTTTTCCCTTAAAAACAAGAAAAGGCAGCAAGTAAACACTGCAAAATAACAAATGTAGCTAATTTCTGATCACAGACCATACAGATAATGTCTTTCCAGCAACATTTTTCCATCATCATCAAGATGACTATAGCTTCAGATCCTCTGTTAACCACAGTGAATAATGGGAATAAATTAAAGAATAAATGCTCCTGAACCAGCCTAAGACAAAACCAACACATCTGTATACATCAATACCTGTCATGTACCTTGCAGAGTCCACAGGATGGAGCACCTGTTTCTGGGAAAGCACCACTTCCTGGACAGATCTGAAGTGTTGTTCATTCACAACAAATGCCCCAAGAACATTTTGAAGCACAGCCCCAGGGCATAGCTCCAGCAGACACCCAGGCTGAGGCTTGGAACTCTACACCAAGCTCAAAATGTCGTTCCTTTATCAGCATTTCTTTCTACTCTGACATCCTTGTGCACCAGCTTCCTTAAAGCAAAGCAGTTCTGGGCCAGCTCAAAGGTGGGTGTCAGGTGACATCTGTGACACCCGATGCTCAAGGAAGCAAAGAAGGAGCAGACGGGTTCGGGTGGGTGCCTCCACACCCGTGTGTGAACTGCACGTCACTGCTGGGCTGGAGTGACACCCCACACACCTCCTGAAACAAACAAAATTGCACGGTGCACTTCGACTCAGGTAGTATCAGTTCCACCAGGAATGAGAATAATAATAGAAACCTCTAATATCTTGAGAAGCCTCATGATACTCTGAGTCGTTTTTTTCATATGAGGAGCAATTCTCCTGTGAACAGAATGATGAAAGTTAACTGACCTCAAGGAAAGGCTAAGCTTGAAAGGAATCACAATGCCTAAGGAAAAGACACCTTAAAAACCAATAACTTCTCCTTGGAAGACTCTACTGTATCAGTATTGTCTTCCTATTTGCTAACTAATATGAAAATTTTCTAGCAAAAGCTATACAAATACCATACACCTTGTGAGTAGTTTCAAATTACAAACAGTGCAATCTAGCCTGCATTCATCAATCTGTTTATAAACACAATCCTGACTCAACACCATTATGACAAAACAAACAGGACTGTTTCAAATGTATGACATAACCCCAGATAGCTACAATACAGAGAAAGGTGTTCAATATCTAAATCCATGCTGCAGATGTTGGTAAAATTCGCTAACAACCAGAAATTAAAAATCTTGTACAGCTATCACCTATGCATATTATTCCTAAACTAACAGTCAGAAACTTTCTTCAATCACAAAATACTTCAGACTGTAATTTCCTCAATGCAGAGACCTTCTTGTTCTCTATTATAGCACTATATAAAAAAGGGAAGATTTCTTATAAATAATACAATGGAGTATAATGGAAATTCAAATTTACATATATGTGTTTCTTTACGTGTAGACTTCTGTCATATTTTCTTTCTTCTTTCCTCTCTGACTTTTGTATTTTCCCTTTGTATTTTAGAACTGAAGGGAAGTTGTTCTCAAATCCAGTGTTTGATAGTAAACATAGACTTCTTGTCCCAATATCCTCTGGCAGTGGAAAGATGCAGGATCATATGACCACAAACTTGTAAAGTAACTCTTTTAAATTATGTACTACAGCAATAAATGCTTCACATTAGGATCTATAAAAATAATAACCCTCTCTGATACAGTGTTGGACCCCAACTCATCTGCTACATTTTTGTGGTCTAAATGCAATTAAAGTTACCAACTGTGTAAACATATCTTTAGCAACAATCCACAAAATTTGCAGCTGTAGACAACAGAAAAATTTCATGGCTGTAGTTACAAGTCTGAACAATTTTTTTCCACAGAAGAGAGTATTCCATTAAAGTGTTTATCTTTGGTCATAAAATGTTCTCTTGCTATTATTTCAAATAGCAGTTTGATACTTATTAAGACAATAATTTCTTTCTTTAGAAAGTCTCCCATCTCCCTGATCATTTTACTGGGGTTTATTTTAGGTTTTTTGGGTTGAGGGTTTTTTTTTTTTTTTGGAAGGTGGTATTTCAAATCCACTACATTTTTGTGTGAAAAAAACTTTTGAAACTTTTTCAGTTCAGTGACATCTCTGCTTCCAGAACACAGCGGCAAGCAATTCCAATTCTCCAGGAAACAGGAGAAAGCAGTCTTAAGCAGATGGAAACACATGAGAATAGAAAAGACTACAGATAAAATAATTTTTCATGTGCTTAAGCAGAAGTAGGAAAATGCTCAGACAGCATAATTATGGTCAGGGAAGGGCAGATTACCAAACTGTGCCAGAGAATACACCCACCCTTTCCCTTTGGCTATATGTATTACAGGCCAGTGCAGGAAAGAAGTGGCTTAAAAATTGTTAGTTTTAAAGTATTTTTCAGATACTGAAGGCATCATGGTATGTGTAACAGCACTATATAAAAATGACCTTATTTCAAGACATTCCTTTCACTTTGAAATTTAAAAAATTTGTGCAGCCTTTTGTCTGTGTGAGCAATTTCATCAGCAGGGACACAAAGATATTTAGACCGTTCACCATCCATGCCTGAGCGCTGACTGATGCTCAGAGGCACCTGCTGAAAGGAAGGACACAAACCACTGCTGCTCCCTGCCCCTTCCCTGTGCTAAGCCTCACTCCCAATGCAGGGCCCAATACCCCCAGCTGCCCCCACAAAGGTCTCCTGGGTACCTCTCAGGGTAAATCCACACCCCACACAGGAGGCTGGATGGGAAAGCAGACAGTTAACTACTGCAACAAGGGCTGAGGAGGGGGAGCAGGGTTTAAGAGCTCTGCAGAGGAGTCAGAAACAAGCATGGCTTGCCAGGCCGTGTCCCTACAGCCTCCCTCCCGTGGGTGGGCTCACAGTGGGATAAGTTGGCCACTTAGGGGCATCTCCATGGCAGTCACTCCTGACTGCTGGAAGGGGATCAGGTTTGCAGCACATGCAGAGCTGCTCCCAAGAGTCACTGTGGCTGTCAGCTGGCTCCCACACAGGTCACTGCCTCTGAGACAATCTCATCTCAAACACTTTGAGTTTGACATTAAATAATTAGTGTGTCTGTAAAAGCAATTTTGTGTTTCTGTATGCACATGAAACAGATCATAGTAAAACTGAAAAGCAGAAGTGCAGCTTTTTGCATAGTCCCCAGAGAAAGAAAACACATATTCTCAGCAGGTGCTAAAATGTGTTTGCTCAGAAGACTCTTCATGAGAAAATCCTACTAAATTTACTGTTTTCACATCTTTGCCTGCAGTACATGCCTACATGTATGACCTGTTTCCTCCAGTGAGCCCAATGACAAACCTAAATCCCATTCAATACAATTTAGACTTGAATTTTCAAATGCATCTCCTATTACTAGTACTGTAAGACCAGCTTTGAGTACGCCATTTAGTATCCAAAATGATAAAGGATTAAAGTTTTAAGATTTATAGGGCAGCTGTTTGGAGTCTTACAAAGTCAACACTGTGGCATTGAGCCATTTGACCCACAGTGAGAAGACCAAAACTCCTGAAAATCAGTATTATGTAAAAACACTTGGGACAGAAATGTACCCTCTTCTCATCTGCTAAGACACAACTACAGGCCACATGTAACTTTCCCTGTACAAGAAGTGTTTCCTAGTTTAAAAGGGCATATAAGCATCCTGGGAAAGGAAAATAATCCATTGAACTAGATATGTTGGAAAAAACCAGAGATGTATTATTTTAAATAAAAAGCAGAACTGTTTCACCTGTTTGTAGCAATCAGTGAGTAGCAGATATAAAGAATATTATGAGAAATCATGTTCCATAAACTCATGCTTTCCAAATACCAGCTATGGGACACTGAATAGTAAGTTACGTAGGCAGTGTGTTGACCAAAATAGAAATTGAGGGGGCAAAAAACTATGTCTAAATTGACATAGCTTAAAACAAAAGAGTTTGAGTGCATTTCTGGCCTGGTATGAAGTACCACAAATTTGCATTCAGATCCATATGATCAAGCACAAAACCCTCACAGGCAGCATGTGACCGTCTACTGCTAATTTTCTGTTTCCCCTGCACTCTTCACTGCCACGGCTGGCACATCTTCCTACAGATATTCTGAAAGCAGAAGAAATCAAATACATACACAATAGTATCAAACAGCACATTCTGTTAGGAAAAAATTGAACTTGCAGCACAACTACAGATTCCAGTTCAGATTCACATGGTTTGTGCTTGGGCTGTCTTCCCATGCAGATGGCACCTGTTTGGGCTATTTTCACTCCACAGCCATGAAAAAGAGAACTGTGGCAATCATTTCCTCACTTTCATGTGAACACAGACTGGTCAAGCCAAATTCCTGTTACTGACCAGTTATATTTACATTCACATTACAGTGCTTCTATGGCTGGAGCTCTCTCTTTAGTGCCAATCTAGTAACTCAGAGCTCAAGCAGTAGATGCCTCTTTTAAATAGAGTCCTTCATGTTTGGATACAAACTGTCTTTGAAGCAATTATCAGTCTAAGATTAGAGACAGCCTGTAGATATGGGCAGGGAGAAGTACCTCTGAGCTAGGTGAAACACTATGACCTCAAGACAGTAAAATCAGACAGATCTTTTGAAGTGAACTATCAATCATTTTACATACTGCTCAGGAGAGCTTATAGTGGAGCTCTATTGCCAGGATTTCCTAAAGGAAAAGCCAAGCAAAAGCTCACAAAGCTGTCTTTCAAAGAGCAAATTGTGCAATATCCTGTGATTCTCCACACTCCCCAAAAAGTAGGGAAGTCAAAATCAAAGAACACACTTGGCAAGAGAAGGTTGCACAATAAATTCTCTCCATAATTCTTTCCTATAAAGAACAGTTGGATCCTTCACTCCTGAGTACTTCTAAGAAAAAAATTGGCCCAATCACCTCTAATAATGTTGGAGAGAAAACTTTGGTAATAGAGAGGGAGTTAAGAAATGGGTTTCCTTACATGACTGGGAAAAAAAGTCGTATATGGTCATGTCATGAATAAAAATGAAACCTGGTAATCAAACTGATTACTTACTTCAAATCCAGTTTCTTGGCAGTTTCATAGACATTGAAGGCACTAGACTGTATCCATGAGCATTAATGCAATCTGTAAAAAGTAGCTTCCTCTTGAATAGTCATGCATAGACTGAGATCCTTTGATGCAGTACTGTCTCCTCAAAGCATCAAAAATAAGCATTAAAGAGATTCGCTGTAAATCATTTGAATCTACTTGCAGCTCTTTTTATTCAGCTTCTCATTGCTAAATGTGAGTTTACAATTGTCTGCTTTTATCTCAACTGTGTGAAACCCCAGAGGTTCAGAAATGGCAACTGAGAGCCAAGGCTGCACCTGTACCCTGGCTTGGACTTTTCACACTCTCCTGTAGCTTGATTGCCCATCCCTCCTGTGGGCCAGAGCTCCTGCCTGGGACACATTCCTAGGGTTTCTTGCTGTGCAGAAGTTGTTAAGGGTAGATGCTGCTGCACCACTGAGCCTCACCCCACCAGCAGTCAGCACGTGGCTTCAGGCATCAACCCAGAGCAAGAGCTCAAACAGGCCCCCAGGTTCCCTAGACTAATATGTCACAGAGTCATACTCTGTAACTTGCATTAAGACAACGGCAAAAATGGTCTCCATAAAAAGCTGTTGGCATCAAGACTTAAGAATCTTAAAGGAAGATATTCATAGCTGCTATATTATATTTAAATTTAATAGCTTCAGCAGGAACCCCTGACAAACCCAAAATCAGCATACAAGCCGTGTACTAGAAGGTATTAAACCAAGAAGCATTAATTTCAATGGAAATAAGAAAAGCAGTCATCAAAGGAGTCAGAGAAAAACTTTCAGGCAAGAAAATACACCTGTCTTCTCAGTGATAGCAGCCAAACTCTGGATTTTGCTTATTTCTCTACAATTGGCTCTCTATGAAGATGCTTTTTCTGATCTTGGGACCTCACATAAGAAGAACTTAAATGCTTTATACAAGTCATCTGATCCTTTGTTTCTATGCTACAGAAGTTTTTTATCTACTCAGAAATTCAAAGTAAAACCAAACATTATCCTAACAATAGGATATAGAAAACTGGAGCCTTGAAACAGGACATACCTGGCAATTCACAGCAACTTTTGACCAAATGAAGGTAGGATGCTCACAGTCTTTGTGACAGAGTTTGTTTCAGCAAGTCTGGTTTTGACCATGCCTCAATGGCCTCACAGCTCTGAAACAGAAACCAGAACATGCCACCAGAATGAGGCAGCATGTGGAAGGAAAGAGCTGGTTGGAAATTAACAGCAGAAAATAGCAGAGGTGATAAAAAACATGTTCTGTTTCTGAACATCTTTATCAACATTCCTTATCAAATGATAAAGAAGTTGCTTTTAAAAATCAATCTGTTTATGAGCATAAATGGGGAATTATGCAGTCATATTGGGAGAGGATAAGAGAGACCAACCCAGACTGAGCCACAGCACTCGCAGAGAAGAGAAAATTATGTTGCAACAGACAGTGGCATTTATAAAATCTATTCAAGCATTTAGAAGGCCTTTTTAAAAATTACGATGGCATTTTGAGCATCAAAAATTTAAAACAGAAATGCATGTATGTCCTGTAAGCCATCCTGCCAAGGGACTTAAATGGCAAATCCTGCATACCTGCATTAGGGAATAGTGCCAGGAATTCATCCCCTATCCCTTGCAGCCATATAAAGGAAAATAAAGTTAGTGCCTATCTACATAATCACAAAAGGGACAGTCTGTGTGGATGCAGGTTCTTAAAACATTAGATAAGAAAATACAATTTAGATAAAAGGCTTCAGTGATGTCGCTCCAGAGAAGCAGTACTGTGGGAACACCTCTGCAAAACACCTCATCCAAGACTTCAAGATACATTCTTCTGGGACACCATTAGGCCCCACATCCCTGTCCCTCGGCTGGGCAGGCTGGCCCAGGCTTCCAGGCCACGTCTCAGCAGGCAGCAGCACAATCCCCACTGGCCCCAGTTGTGCCAGGGAGCAGGGAGGTGACACGGGCATCCCTCAAAACAAACCCCCAGCTACTCAAAACAGTCCCTGTGGCTGGGGAGGAGAGTTTCCTGTTAACCATCACTATGGTCAAGATGTCACCCACATGGTAAAAAAAAATCCCAGTTCCTCTTTGGCCTTATCCAAATGAGCATATTATGTCAAAGAGGGAGAGTTACTGGGGTTACAACTACAGAAATAGCATGACGTTATGTTTGCTGCATGGCTCAATCCTACCACCGCCTCCAGGCTTTCCCAGGGCTCCTGAAGAGGAAGGCAGGGTGTTTCCTGCCCTGGGGGTCAGTCAGGCCCTGCCCCCACCTCCAGCCTGGGCCCCACAGACACCGTTTTGGGGTGATAAGTAAGGCTGTAGTTGATGGAGAAACTCTTGTTCCTGGTGCAGGTCTGCAGGGCCACCCTGCCAGCTGGACACTGTGACATGTCCCTGCTCATGGGCTGTACAAGTCCACCTGACCACAGTCAGGATCAGTCCCAACATGGGCCAGGAGTTCAGACTGCAAACACCTGCTGGGCAAAAAGGAGAGGCCTAGGGCTGTTTGGAGGCACTTGGCCATGCCCTTCTTTATTTAAGGTTTTTCTCCAGTGGTTTTTCTATGTTGGTGTACCCAAACCAGCCTCCTCAGTACTGGGGCAGATAGCCCCAGGCTGACTTGGAGGCAGACCAAAAGAGCTAAGCAGGTACCACAGAATCTCATGAACAAGTCTTGTGTAATGAAGACTTTTTTAGGAGTAACTTCTTGGCAGCAGTACCAGTCTAAGAGGTCACACGCCCTATTCCGCTCACCCTGTGTTGCACACTCACAAACATCTATGCACCAAATCAAACCAAAGAACTGATGCAGCTAAACACCCCTATTTTTGTGACTTTTTGCTCAATTTGTTTGTAGTGAACTCCTTCCCCAGTCCATGTCACTGCACAGCTACACAAACACAGGGGCCAGCAGATGACCAGGATGAGAAATCCTGTGTGAGTCAAAGTGTCACCGAGCCCTGAGAGCACGGGACTGGGAAACTGCCCTGAGCATGACACATCAGCAGCCACCCCTTGCCAGGACCAGGGAGGTGACAGCACCACAAGGACAGGCGAGAAAACCTCGGCACTGGGCACTGCAGAATTTTAAATCCGTAGCTTTGGTTGAGTCTGGAAGAAACAAGGTTAAACCAGCACAGCATTGCAGATGACAGATCCCAAAGATCCCAAAGGAAAACAGCCCGGGATTTCTGCAACAGCCAGGCAAGAGGCAGCTGTAGTGTAAGGGAAAGCACTGCAGGAGCCTACTGAGCAAATCTCTTATTCTGATATGTGTTCAGATAAGTGGGAAAATTACACAAGCAAAAGGGACTATGACACAGCAATGTATTCCTATCTACTTCTTCACACTGTCAGTGTGAATTTTAACTAATTCAAAATTAATTTAATTTTCAAAATAACTTTTAGGGAGCAAAATTGCAAAGTTGACTGGACCACAACCAGATACAATGCAACGTGGAATTCCAGTTTTGTGTATTACATGACATTCAACATTGTATTATTCCTTAAAGCTCACAAACTTTATAAGATACCCAAAAAAAAAGCAATTTGTACACTATCGGCGCAGCCTAGAAAACAGTGTATTCAAACATCAAGCAATTCCTATGAAGGCTCAGAGACCAAAAACACCAGCCTGCCAAGATCACAACGATACTGCTATCAAAGACAAAAATCTCATGGCAGGCTATTTCCCCAGAGTCACCTGCACTAACCAGGAAACTCTCTTTTGCTCCTTCAGTTTCACAAGAAAAAACTTTAGTCATTACTCTCTGGGGAGAAGAATTCCATGGGAAAACCTAGCCAAGTGGCAATAAGAATCCCACCAAGAAATACCTTTGTGCATCCCCAAAGCATATTGTACATATCAAAACATATTAACACAATGTAGATGCTCACTTTTTAAACAAATAAGTACTAGGTTTCTTCCCTAGAACAGCCTTAGGTTATAAACTAAGCTGCAGAGAGGCCAAAGATACAGAAGGGGAGCAATAAGAGCCATCCTCCAAAGGTGCAGAATTCAAATGAATCAGCCCTCCAGGATAAAGGCTGGATGCAAACAACTGCCTACACTGCCCCTCAGAAGCAACTGGCTGCCTCCAAAGTTCAGCTTTATAGAGGAAAATATGGTTGAGCTTAAGACTGAGCAAAAAGTCCCAAGCTCAGAGATATCAGAGCCATAAAACACAGTCAGCTGTCTGCACCTTGGGTGGGAACAGCCTTGCTGTGGAAGGATCTCTGCAAGGATCAGGTAAATTAGTTTAAAAATAGGGTAAGGAACATTTTTTTCCTTTATGGTTACATTCAAAAGAATGGGGAAAGGATGGTGGTTTTCTCTTGCTTTTACTATGGAACCTCGGGAAAGGCAAAGTTCCCAGGCAGCATGTTCCCACCTGGCACAAATTCACCAGGAGCGGGGAGGAAGAGGGGAATCAGGCCCTGCATCCTCCCCACAGCCGGTGAAATCCCTTGGGCTGGGCAGGTGATAGCGAGCGGCTCACCGGCCCCGGCACGGCCCGCTGCGCTCGCCCCATCCGCCCTCAGCCAGCGCGGCCCCCCCGAGCCAGCGCGGCCCCCCCGAGCCAGCGCGGCCCCCCCGAGCCAGCGCGGCCCGGCGGCTCCGGCGGCAGGGGCGGACCAGCGGGGCCCCGCGCCCCCCTCCCCGAAGGCTCCTCCTCGGCTCCCGGCTCCGCAGCCACCTGTGCGCGCTCCGGGCGGGGCGGGGCCGGGCCGAGCCCCGGGTTCCTCCTCTGCCGGTGCCTGCGGGCGGGACGGGACGGGACGGGGAGAGGCGAGGCTCCGGCAGCGCGGCGGGACCCGGCGGAGGGAGAGCCCGGCCTGGCCCGGCCCGGGGAAGCGGCGGCGCCGGCAGGTGCCGGGCCGAGGGTAGCGCGTCCCGGCGGGGCAGCGCTCACGGGCATGGACAAGCTCAACCGGCTGACGGTGCCGGCCGGGGAGAAGTTCAGGTAGGGGCTGGTGCCGGTCTCCTGCGGGAGCGGGGCTGCCGCGGGAAGGCAGCGGTGGGACGGCACGGCACGGGACGGGACGGGACGAGGCGCTTCCCGCAGCGCAGTGCGGGGGAATTGGGAGGCGCCGGGGCACGAGGAAGCTGGCAGAGGTTTTAGAGTGCAGGGGAGTTTTACCCGTTTTGACCCGGCGGCCAGGGCGCCGCAAGGAAGTGCGGAAGGTAAACACGGGTCTGGAGTGGATAACGCAGATTTCGAAGCAAAATAGGTGTAGGCTTCACCTGCAGCGCAAAGAGGAATATTTTCAAAGCTGTAAGGATATAGTGTGTGACTCATTATGATGTATGAGTCTTATGCAAATTAGAAAAACTTAATTAATTGCTTAATGCTTTAACGTCTTCTGAAGATGGCTCTTGCAGTTAAGTTTTGTAATGTTTCCTAATCTTCGAAAGAACTGGTGGAATAGAGGGAACTGGAAAATGGGAAATGTTCCTAAGTGAAGGAGAACAATGTTAAATACAGGGTTTGAGAGGAAAAAAGCAGAAGCTGGCCATTACTGAAGTATTTTTAGTGTGTCTCGATTCATGTGCTGCTACAGTTGGCACCTCGAGGCTCTTTCATCATGACTTTTTGTATTTCTGAATAGTTAAAAGAAGTTCTGTTTCATATTAAGGTAACATGGAATTCTTTTCCTCCTCTGAAAAAATAAGAATTAAATACTGAAAAATATTTTTTCCTAAAATAAGTCATACTTAAGCACTCATGCTAACTTATAAACCCTTCCAAAGTCTCTCTCCCTCTCCCCAGAAACCTTCATGCAAACTGGAATAATCCCTTGTAAAGCTAATTTTGATGGAATGCAGTTTATGGATACCTACTCTCTCGGTACTGTGGCAGTATTGTTGGGGAGGGGTGGGTGTACTTGCAGAGCTGCAGTGAACCTTATGCTCGTCAGCCAGGCACAGCTAATGAAAGCCAAGCAGGCTGCATCCTAAGCCCAGCCAAGAACCCTGTGGAAGGCTCAATGGATAGGGAGAAGAACGCAGGGAATTTCCTCATCTCCTGCAATTTACCACCTTGAGTAGTCTGAACTGGTTTAAATGGTGTCATGGCTCAGTGTTGGTCTAAACTAGCTATCTTTAAATAACAAGTTGAGAAACAAGATGGAAAGCTTGAGTCCATCCATTACTGGTACATAAAAAAAATAAGTACACACCCTCTGCTGTCATAAAGTTGTAGCTGGGATTCTCCTTCTGCACTTTTGCAAACAATTAAAGCAGGATTACCTTCAAGTATCCAAAGTGGGTCTATGTGTGAGGGTTCTAACGGCCCACAACTTTTTGGTGAACTGATTCAAAAGGCAGCGCCACCCCTCTGCTGCACCTTCACACAGACGACACTCTCCATCTCATCTGAGGTTTTAACATAGTTGTAAAATAGGGAAGAGAAAGAAGTAGCTCTGCTTTCCTGTATTAACCTGAAGTATTACACGTTACTTTTTCTCTCCTCCTCATGGCCAACTCGGCCTATTTGTGCAGGGAAAGAAGGAGCACTCATTTCTCAAGCGTGTGAGCGTTCTCACCACACACAGTGGACATGCATGCTTCAACTTGAGCATGTTGAAATACCCCTTAGAAACCTGGATGTGTGGCTACAAATCTTACTGTGGTGTCAGAATTTTAAAACCTGAAGGCAGAGCTTTCCGTTAGTAGATATTCACAGGATAAATTTAAGAGAGCTATGCAAATACAGGAAGAGATCAGCATAATATGGCAGGAGCCTTCTCCATCTTTCAAACACCTGGATACCCCCTCGTGCCCTGTGACCTGTTGACAGTGCAGTTGACTTCGTAATTCCACACCTGTCTGCATGGAACACACATAGGTGATTCAGAGTTTGTACTGAATGTTACGTGATCTACATGATTATGTCAAAAATGTACTTCTCTTCATACACTAAGATGCAGTGCCAAGAAACGTTCCTGCCACACATAGTTACAATTTATGTGATTATAGTTTGCATTTTTAAAGACAGCTTTCTTAAAATTTCTGCTTTGTAGCAGCAAAAGTTAAAAAAGCACTGCTGTTGAGTCTGAGAGAGGATCTTTTGATTTTTTTAAGTGTAGACCTGAAAAACTAGATATTATGTGGTTTTGCTAAGCTCAGCTATTCTCCATGGGTATAGTTGAGCCTACCAGACCTAGCTTTTTGTTGCATTAGCAAATCTTACATCAGATCTGAATTCGTAACATGTTCCATTTGTTAAGTTTATTGCAACAATA
The DNA here is from genome assembly GCF_027477595.1 of Haemorhous mexicanus. NCBI lineage: Eukaryota > Metazoa > Chordata > Aves > Passeriformes > Fringillidae > Haemorhous > Haemorhous mexicanus. The sequence goes on along the minus strand of NC_082347.1, from coordinate 27,465,314 downwards.
AGAACTATAAATGTTCTTATATGTCTGTCTGCCTAACATGTTGTGGTGTGTACATTGTTTGCAGTTAAGCCACTCAAGCACTCAACTAACTTGAGTAATAGTTGGACAGGAATGCTGGAACTTCATGGAATTCTGGTATTAATTTCTATACAGTGTTTCTTACGAGGCATGCACAGTATTGTACAAATATTCCCTCAGAGTACATGGTGTGTTCTAACTGCTTCCTTATAATCAGGAAAAATTAATTCAAAGGCTTGGTTATTTATTGTGAGATAAACTAATCTGCTGTGGTTCACAGAAGTAATTTGGTATTTTGAATTGTCTCCCAAAGAGTGGATTGAAAGGTGAGCAATAGCCATACTGCCATGGCAAGCTCTAGTGTGCCTGGATTTCAGACTGAACTTCAGGGAAAAAAAAATTATGCTGCAAACATACAAAAATAGATGCACTCATGATCAGGGACAGTAGGCAGCATGGGTAATGGGAAGTTAGAAGCTCAGAAGAAAAGTCTGCACTAACCTTGCAAACTCTTTTGTGTTTTAACTTCCCTAGACTATAAGGCTATGATTCCTAGTACTTAAATAATTTCTAACTACTATATGTGACTGTGTCACAGCATCTCTTCAGACTTGCTGCATTTTTTTATTATGACCACAAACCTTAATGATGACCTTCTGCCCATAGCTGGCTTTGCTGTGTAGCACAAAGTCCTTTTGGAGGCATTATCACCACTGTGGTGATGGGCAAACCATGGCACAAACCAAAGTGTGCCACATGCTTTCACTTGCCTAAGGTCATGCAGTCAGTAAGTTCCAGATTGCAAACAGCCTTTTCCAAGAGCACAGTTTCATGTTCATGTCACATGACTTCATTAATTTGCAGCACTCCCACCTCTGCCCCCAGCAGAAACAAAGGCTTAAAATCCCTATCTCCAAGCATAATGCCCATTTAAAAGAAAGTGGAAATAAACTGGCAATTTACTTTTCTCAGGTTGGACAAGTGGTCTGGGGTTTTTTTGCAGGATTTTGTATTAGTCCCACTTGTTAAACAGAAGGGCTTGAGTCCTAATTCTATGAAAATCAAGAGCAGTTTCCTTAAGGCCTGAATATCTGTTGTCTGTCAAACCTGGAGGTGTTTATAGCCTTCACTAATTTTCTACTGGTAGCTTGGCTGTAACTTCTAGGCCTTTTTCTTTACCAGAGGATCTTCTGGCAATGTGTCTTCTTGAAAGCGTATGAAAAAAAATTCATTTGGGATTGAAATTTTATTTATTATCTCAAATTTCATCCTATATATAGGATGCTTTAGCATAGGGAGCATTTACTTTTGGAGAAAATGTTTGGGGAATATCTGAATATGAGTTTTGTACTGTAAGAAAATATTTTATTATAGTAGTTCTACTAATTCCTCTTAGTGGCAGCGAACAGTCTTAGAAACTTAATCTGTTTTTTCAAGGCAATTTTTAACTTAGTTTTTTACCTCAGTGAACTTGAACAGGACAAAAGAACCAAAATAAACTCAAGCAAGAAATGAACTGGAAGTAACCTATAGAATGTTTCCCATGACAGAATTAGGCATCAAAGCCCACATCCAACTTTAACATCTCAACCTCTCAGTAGTTACATAGAGTCCAGAGGAAAGGCTCTGCAAATGATAGCATCATTCAGTGGTTTGGGTTGAAAGGGACCATCCTGTGCCCATCCCTCTGCCATGGGCAGGGAAACCTTCCACTAGATCAGGTTGCTCAAAGCCCCATCCAACCTGGCCTTGAGCACTTCCAGGGATGGGACAGCCACAAGTTCTCAAGCCAACCTGTTCCAGTGCCTCACCACCTTCACAGTAAAGAATTTCTTCCTAATATCCAAACTGCTCTGTTTGATGCCATTCCCCATTGTCCTGTTACTGCATACCCTTGTAATCAGCTCCTTTCCAGTTTTCTTGTAGACCCCCTGCAGTTACTAAAAGGCTGCAATAAGATCACCCCAGAGCTTTGCCTTTTCCAGGCTGAACAATCCCAATTCTCTCAGCCTCACTTCTGCTCTTCCACTTGCTCTGGAGATCTCCCCTTTCTAGCAAAAGTCTAATCTGCCTTAGGACATAACAGCTGGGAAGGGCTTCTGCTCTTCAGCACCCATTGCTACCCAGAGCCACCTGCTGTCTCAGCTTCCAGTATCTCCTGACAGCTTCCCACTCACAGTACCACTCTGTGGTGGCAGCAGCTTTTGTGGCACACGCGGGTTTTAGCCCAGCAAAGTGTAGGCTGAACATAAGGTCACATGAAATCCCACTTAAGTGATTTGCAGTCTTCAAAGCTGAGTTTCACAGGCACAGGGAAAGGAGGACACCAGCTACACTTGCCGTGCTGATGAGCACAAACAGAAGTTTTTTCTGTAGGATGGTTAGGTCCTGTTTGCCATACAAAGCACAGGATTTTGATTAAAAGATAAAGTTTTATAATCTCTAATTCCTCTAGTTTTATGTCAGCTTAAATAGTTCATAAATTCTCTCTCATCTCTGGACTTTGGAATGAAATGAGATAGGAAATGCAAACTTCCCCAAATACCACTGCAAAAATCCATTCTTTCACTCAGTGTGACTTCTCCAGTCAAATCCTCTTGCTTCTCCCTCTGACCTTGCTTCAGCACAGCATAGCCTCCATCCCATCTATTTGTCTTCTTTACTCCCTTCTCTCTGCACAACCACTTCATTCTACCAATCCCTTTAAAGCTTCTTTTCTTATTTTCAGCTATGTCATCCAGTCTGGACTAATCTCCAGGCTAATAAACCAACCAACCAAAACAACCAATCCTAAAACACACTAATTTTTATTAAAAACAAAAAACCAAAAAAAAGCACCCACCCACAAACTAAAGGGGGGAAAAACCCAAACTAAACCACCACATAGGATTTATTCTTACAAAGAATTTCTGCCTCTAATGGTGTTTGTAGAAAGTGTGTTTAAGTGTGACTGTGATCTATGTGTGTTTTAAACAAAATTATGGCAGTGTGGACAAAATGATGCAGTATAATATTGAAACTATCAAGAGATGCCCTGCTTTAGTCTCTGCAGGTAGACAGCAGTGTAAGGGTGTAATGTGTTCATAAGATCAGCTATGCTTATGTAGTACCTATAGCTGCATTCTTCTTGTGCTGGCAAAATTATTAAGTTATTGGCAAATAAAATATGTTCCAAATAAAATAAGGCCTGCTAACATAACTGCTTAAATAACTGCCCAGGGTAGGAGCATTTGTCAACCGTAGCAATGACAAGTGACACCGTCCTTGGCCTGCAACTGCCAGTTACTCAGCAGAAGCAAATAATTTAGATTTGATCTAATGACATAGGGTGGTTTTTTTAGTTTTTTTAGTAACTTAATAAATTATTAAGAACCAAGAAAATAACCCAATAAATTAATTTTCATGCCCAAGGGGAAAAAAACAACATCCCAGCAAACGTGGCAAAACTTTTTTACTATTAGTTTATAAATGTGCCCCACACAGCTGTGTGGAGTGCTAGATATTAAATCATAACATGATATTGCAGGTACCCAGTATATGTTGATTGCAGAACAAAACAGTTTTGTGTTTTACAGAATCATTCAAAATCTACATAATGCACAGGACATTAAAATGTGATAGATGCTTTGCTTTTGGAAGGCAAATATGGCAATCATAAATCGTGACAGAAAAGCCCCACTGGAAAACCATATTAGTTTATATGCTCAGCAGACAAGAGAATTGAAAAATTGATGGAAAACAGTGGCTAAAAGGGACAGTACTTTCCCATTTGGCTTTAGGGTATCATCTTAGATTTTTGGTAAACTGTAAGAGGATGCAATATGTCTGGTTTTTGCCAGCTGTAATAAATTACTGAGGAGTAACAGAAGCTTGAAAATTCTATTAGCATCTTTATCCTCCTTGGTTAGTATATACATTTTGAACAAGTTTATTTTCCACACATAAGCAAAGCCAGATGTGCAATGCTGCCAGTTTATGACCTCAACATAAATTACTACACAGTAAATACTTTAAAAATAATTGAAATAAGGTATTTTATATGTAAATGTGAAATGTAAATTATGAGTACATAATGTACTCATATCTATTATGAGGCAGTAATATGAAAAACATGACTATATGTTTTTCAAGCTTAATTCAAGGGCAAACCAGGTGAAGTAAGCTATTAATAGAAGAGGCTATACCATGTGTCTTAATGTTTCCTTCCTGTCTTAAAATATGGATGCTGTAGGCATCTCTGCAAGATGCACAGAGGCAGCAAAGTGCTACTGGAGCTGTAGCTACATGGCCAGTTGAATTTGGCATAAGTCTGAGCTGCTGCCAAAAGAGCAGGTCCCTTTCTTCTACCCTCCCAAGGCCCCTGCTCACTCTGCCCTCTCACTATCAGCAGGGTTCCAATGACCACGTGGCAGAGCTGTGTCTGATCCTGCTGATATCTAAATTGGCAAAAGAATAAAGAAGTTAGTTTCCCAGCTGGAATTCCCATGATTTGTCATAGCTGGGGAAGCACAGAGGGCAGAGAGGAGTGGAATTTCCCCTTTCAGTAGCAGCCCACGTGGGCTCCATTAAAGTGACCTAGGGACCAGCCAGGGAATTTCTCCAGAGTTTAACAAAATTTGATTGGCTTCAGAAGAAAACAAACCTGATCCATGAGCAGCCTCCATTAGGTCTCTGTCAGTGCCACCTCACATCTATGATGGGTATAATGCTTCTGTAGCTTGAGCAAGAACACTTTCAGCCCAAGTACAGCAGTGTTTGTCAGTGGGAGTATTATGGATCCATACTAGGTCCTGTCTTTATTCATTTCCCTACAATGCCTTTCTCCTTCCTCTTCTTGTTGAAATATAAAAGCCACTTAAGTCTTGTAAATTTCTGCCCTTTTTCTCCCTCAGTGGCCAGGCTATAGGGTACTAATCCTTCAGGGAGGTACAGCACTCACTTAGTCTTAACTGGAACTGTATTTTAGAGTATCCTAATGGGTTGAACTTCCTCCTGCTGCTTGAAAACCTTCAAGAAAAGTGGAGTAAGTCTTGTGAATGTGGTTTCTGTGTGGGAGTTGTTTTTTTGTTTTGGTTTGGTTTTTAATCCATTAACTGACATCCAGAGAGCTGGTGCAAAAAAGATCAGCAAACCAGAAAAAAGGCTCAAAACAGAGCAGGTCAGTTGCAGAACAGAAAACATAGCTTATCTTTTTATGTCAAGGAGTGACATGTAATATTCACTTACAGAGTGTAATACCTCATTCTTTTCTGTATTTCCTATGGTGTCACTGTTATTCAGTTGGGATAAAGGGGAGAACAATCTGCATAAGAGGGAAGAGGTGTGCAAACCCTGGATGGTTTGTTTGTTTGTTTGTTTCCAGTCAAATTCAAATGCTTAGCATTGGAAACCTAGAATGGGTTCTTTCAATATGCAGAACTCCCAGTCACCCCAAAGTACTTACACTTTTTACTTTCATGTTAGGCATGATTTCTGTCAAGAATGTATTTATTCCTTTACATGCTACATTTTCTGTTAACTCAGTGAATATTGGCACTTACCAGTACAAGGATGACTGACAGCTTTTTTGTAAAGATTATGTAGAGGACAAATGAAGATGAAAAATACAAGCAATATTTAGCCTTTCTGTGCCTCTGTGTGTACCATGTAAACACACCCCTGCTCTAACTACAGGGTTTGCCTTTAGGCAAAACAGTGGATGATTCAAAAGTGAGCAGAACAGGATGTTTCTGAGACTTTAAGAAATCAACACTTTTGTCAAAATGAATATAAACTATTGTCATTTCCCCTTGTGCATCTCCCAAACACGGGTGAGAACAATTCCTTGTTTCTTCTTCCTCTCAGATCGGTAGCTGTAATTGACTTCTCCCAATAAGCAAACCTCTTTGAACTTCTCTTGTCAGCTTTGAGATAGCTTTACAGATAAAGATCAAAGGCTCAGTGCCTTGACTGGATGGTGTGGTGCCACAGGTTACCTCCTCCAGTTCCGAACTTCCTCTTCTCCCACCAAGAAAGTCATTGCAGGGGGTGGATAAAATCCCAGAATGGATGAGGGGCCCTAAGGCCCTACCTTGGACCAGTAACTACTGAAGTGGTTTATCTGACTGCATCTCAAGGATTCAGCTGTCTCTCTTTCACATATCACAGCCTTAGAAAACACCAACTGTGACCCAGGTGGGTCATGCAACCTGGCACTTCCTTGCAAATGACTCCCACCCTTGCTGTTCCAGGTAGGATATGATATAAGGGTGTGTGCATGTAGAGATCTGAAGCACTGAAGGAGGTCTAATGAGGAATTAGATGCTTTCTGTATTTGGTATTTCTTTTTGCTTTCTACTGAGGAATTAGAAGTGAAGCTGAAGGGGGTAGAGTTGTTTTATAACATTTAATTGCATTGTCTTTGAAGCACAAAAGTGACAAGTAATATGAAATACATCTTAAGAAGACACCCAGTTCACCAAAATTCATGTTCTTCCACAAAGACCATGGCAGGAGCATTGCTTTCATGGAAGCCTGGCATAGGAAAGGTGGTCCTTTTCTGGTTTGTTAATTCAGTTTGAGAAGATATTTTAACATAAGAGCTACATGCTTTTCAAAATCTCAAGTGGTAGTTTTACAAATCCCCTTCTAGGTAAGCAGCTTCTCCCCCCAAAAGGAAGCAGGAGTCTTCCCTTTGTCCAGAAACAATAACTTACTTTCTTAATTTGGTCACCTGCATAGCTCTTTATGAAACTGAAGAATAATAGAAACACAAAACAAAGACCAGCTGGGGAAAAGGTGGTGCGATAATTGTGCTGTGAAAAGTCATAAAGGAGGGGTATGGACATGCTGTTCTTTTAGTTTCATATTCTAATGTGGGTTTTTTTTTAATTAACAGAAGTATCTGTTATAATTTTTAGATTTCTGCTCTTTGAGTTTTGTTTTGTACCTTCTAATAGCTTAGCTTTTATTCTCTGAATTTGTTATAATCTTCCTTGCTTTCTGTTTTGTGATTCTTTCATGTAAAACCTTATAGCTGAGGCAAGTGGGTATTTTTGGAGATTTTTTTGTTTTAAGTCTAAATTTGCACTTACTAAATCCCATGCTAGGTTTCTAATGCCAAGTATTTAAATTTGCCTGGAAAAGAACCCAAACAAACAAAAACCCTGAAAAACATTTTTTTGTTTTAATGTGATCCACCTTTCTTAAGCCAGAAGTGAGTGCTACATCTACCCACAGTCTTGCTTAAAGTGAATGGACAAAGTAATCTTCAGAAAATGTGACTTTCTAGGCACAGTACAGGCTCTCTGCAGGCTGTCCTGTCAGTGAGAAACAGATATACCCAAAAAGGTAGAAGAACATGCAGATTGTCTGTTTACAGTGTGTTTATTTTTTAAATTATTTTTACTATTTTAAAACCAATTCAACTTCATCAGTTGAAGACCTAACTGATGTGAGGAGGAGGAGAAGGAACATACAGGTCCCTTAATGTTGAGCGAATCAATATTGCTTGTAAAGCAATTACAGGTTTATAATACCCGTAAATACAATTTCTCAAAAACGAGTCTAAATGGTGTGAGAATTCCATATTACACAAAGCTGTCTGAAAGGAAGACAGACTTCTGTTTCTCAAGTCTAGGGACTCTGTCCCTCATCTCACATCTGAGCTGAAAACTTGTTACACACATTATTCTTCTTCATTTTTCTCTTTAAAACCTATTTTGCCTTTGAAAAGCATTTGTAGGATAGGGTGCATGCCAGAGAGCCAAAGGCTTCCAGGTGATATTTGAAGGTGGGGATGTGTCACAGGCTGGGTCTACCCATCATCCTCACTTCATCATCACGTACTCCTCATAGGCTGTGCTGTGACCAGATCAAAGAGAGGGTGGGTTTGTTTCATTTTGTTTTATCTTGAGGCAGCTCTGCCAGTCCTACAGTGCAGCAAGCACACAACAAATCCTTCTTTCAGGATGTATGGTATTTATAATGGGAAAACTTTCCACCTTCCTTCAAGTACTTATCGCTGCTACTGACCCCTTTGTCATTTGATCTGATAATTCTGAATTACTGGAGTTTTTGGTACAAAAATAGCAACACAGGGCTAAAAAGAGTTTTGTTTTAGGTTTCTGCCTTTTCTTATTCCTTCCATTAGAATTTCTAATGTACTTGTAAGAAACCTAAAACTCTTTAGAAGCACCTACAGCCAAGACTTCCAAACTTACTATCTGCAGAACTTTGAAAATCTGTTCTGTGCCATGAGATCCTGATCAAAGGGTCCCATCCAGTCTACGCAAGTTACAATTAAAATGGATCTCAAAATATCTATTGCTGAAATGTGTTTTTAAAGATTAGCAGTAACACAGACTGCAACCTGATTTTGCATAAAAAGATCCCAAACAGATTTAATGAAGAGTTAGAGCTTGAAGTTAAAGAAGCAACTCTAAGTTTTACCTCTTGATTATCTTTAATTATATGCAATGCAAAGTAAGACAAGCATTACTCATTATTTTTATTTACAGTACTAGCTGATGGAGGGCCTTGAGTATTTCTAGTATCTGCTCATCCCAAGAGAGCACTAGAGAACAAACATTAGTTGGTGATGAGGTCCTGACTCAGGTGTTGAGAAGGAGGAGGTTGTAGTTCTGTACCTGACCCAAGGTCTGCCTGCACTGGGCCGCGGGAGCCCCCCTGCCTGGGTGCTCTTGGTGCTGCTGCTCTGGTGAGGTCCTCTCTCAACAAACCCCTTTTCTTGAAGTGCAGTCTCAAGTATTTGAGAGCCATACAAGAAGTATTTTACTGCTAGTCAGATATGTAGATTCAGTCAAAACTCGAGGTGTGTAAGTGCCCTTCTGTGTTTCACTTTCCTCATAGCTCTGGAATGGCCTTTGGGCCTGGGATTGAGTGCTTGAAGATTTGGAGAACCCACTTGCCATAGATTTTTCTGTCTGCCTCTCATCTTTTCCTCTGTCTCTCTGAGATCACAAATCAGTCAGACAGCTCTTCCTAAAACTTTTCAGTTGTTGCCTTTTATATGGCCTGGCAGTTAAAGAAATTTCAGCCTCCAGCTGACGGAACAGACTGGTTTTTGCAGCTCATTCAACTCTATTGGTGGAAGGGGATTCCTCTTAAACAGGAGATCAGCTGTGCTTGATGGCTTCCTTCACTTCCCACTTAGTGCACTGGTTATCTGCTTACTCTCACAGGCTTCGGACAAGTTAAATTCTCCAGGGACAAAAAACAAGTATTTTAACAACTCCTACAAAGAGCTATGTAACTTTAAAAGCTGAAGAAATTCACACTAATGCATATTAGTGTACTCTCTAATTTATCAAAGTTGTAATTAGAAACCTAAATGCCTCCATAAAAAGAGTAAGGAATAAGAGACACAGATTTTTAAGAAATTTGACTATGCAAAAAATGGGAATGTTTTCATTTCAGTCCATCTACTTGGAAAAAATATCATAAGAGCATCAGTGCACATGATTTCCTAATTTAAATGCACCTTTTCTAAATATAAATATGTAATAAAATAATCTTTTAAACTGTAGCCTTATTCAAGATTCATGGAAGATCCATGATGCTCTATCTAATCAATTCACCTAAATATGATCAAATGAAAAGCAAACTAATTCAAGTACTTGTACTTAGCAATTTTGTACTTATTTGTATGCATGTGTGAAGATTTTTTAGCAAATAAATTACAATATAGAATTAAACCAGTAACATGAAAAAAGCCCACCTTTAAAAAAAATAATAATTTTGCTAATGTAAAGATATTAGTACCAGTGATAAGCAATATTCAGATAGAAATCTACAATTAGGTTTTTGTTGGTGAGTTCTATCTCTGACAAGCAACAAAGGAAATATAACTGATGCTGACATCCATCCCTAATTGAAGTCTGGCAAGCCTTTTAGAAGAAACACAAACACTTAAAACCATTCTCCCCAAACTAGAACTAAACCATTTAGATCTCCTCTCATTCTTTTCATTCCTCATTACTTTTCATTTATAGACACTGCCAGGTGCCAGCTGGGGCACAGCATAGAAACTGCAAACTGCAGATGATGGCTATTTCTGATGTTTCAAGCAGAACCAGAAGCTGAATCTGTTAAGAAAAAAACCCCAACAAATACAACAGAAAAAGCAGAAGTTCTTCTGAGCTTTTCACCTCAGATTTAATGTATCTGGTTAGTTTAGATAATAATCCAAGCTGCTCTTAGAGGTATAGTATATTGTTGTTGGAAATTCTGGAGCATTTTGCTGTACACCTGTTTCTCACAACTGGAAGTAATTCATTTCTTTAAATTAGCAGGTAACACTATATAATTTTGCTGTAAATTATCAGTTTGAGATTTCACCAGGAGTTAAAGATGTGCTTGTGAATTATTTGTCCATTATTCTCACTATACTTAAGTGTCCCATGTCCCATGGCCAGAAGTCAGAGGGCATCACCATTATAGCCTTGCAGAGTTTTTAAGTCAGTTCTAGATAAAATGTCTACATTTAAATATTCTAAACTATTAATTTAGGCAAGGATTTATTTTTTCCTGATGCACTTACTCTTAAATTGATTGTTTATACTCTATTTAATTGTGTTTAGAAGGATAACAAATAATGCTAAAGAGCTCTTTAAAAGGAAGGAAGACTTCATGCACAAATGATTTAACAATTAAACTACTTATTGAAGATATATTGAGCGTATTTTTCTTAATTTATATTAATGTTCAACCACTTGGTAAATTAATGCCAGCTTTGTTTAATATCTTACAGGAAGCTTCAAAAGATGGTGCATGACATCAAGAAAAATGAAAGTGGGATAATAAACAAGTTCAAAAAGTAAGTTTGCAATGCCAGTCCCTAGTTTAATCAGTGTGGGGAAGTTTGGATTACGAGCAGAGTTGTGTATAGTACTTTAGTGCTGGGACCATGTCGTTCCAGAGGGATGCACTTCAGTGCATGGCAAGAGCTTTGGTTCAGACTGCGACCTGCAGAATTGTCATCAGTATTAAGACTATCATAAAGGAGTTGCAGAACTGGAGTCCAATGATAGGTTGTGTTTGTAGCCTTGGAAAAAAAAACAGAATCTGAGCGAAGAGCTTTTTTTTTGTAATGTTTGGTGGGAATGGTCCTAGCTAGTTGTTTGCATGTGTGCCTTTCTCCTTAGGCAACTGCTTAGGCTTCCTGCTGCAATTAAGTTGAATTTGAGTTCCACCTTGAACCAACTGGTCAGACATCATACTTAAAATTCCCATAAAAATGCAAAGTCCTCCTGTGTTTCAGTCTCATAAAACAAAATCCGGCATTACCTAGCACCCTTATTCTAGTAAGATACACGGAACAGCATGCAGATTGTGTCACGGGCATAAAAGTATTATAAAATATTCATATGTATTTATACATAGAAAGAAATTCCAGTAATTTTGCATCCTTGTCAAATGAATACACTATTCACTGTTTCCAGACAAACATCTATTTAAAGCAATTAGCTATTTAGCACACTTTTCTTAATGCAACAGCTCATTTGCATTGAAATTCCATTTGGATGTGATTTTCTCATTCAGATGTGTTTCTTTACATGGGTCTTTGGCAACAAAAGTATTAAGTACTTTTAGAAGTTAATTACAACACCTATCTGCAGTGTTTCCTGGACAACCATGTTAAATTCTAGAAATACAGCTCTTCTACATAAAGCATTGTTTGTGAAAGCATTGTTTTAAATTGTTCTTAAAGAGGGACCATGATGGCTGAGTTCAAGGGAAGCAGCTAATTCTCAGTGTAGCTGAAGTGATCAGTCAGGTGCTGGCTGCAGCAGTAGGGCCCTGCCAGGTGTGGCTGTGCCGGAGCTCTGGAGAGCCAGGCTGGCTCAGCTCCTGGCCCTGCTGCCAGCCCGGGCAGGGCTGCTGTTTGTGGGCAGCTGCTGCAGCTGCCAGAGCAGGGGATTCACTCCCAGGAGCAGCAGGACTGCCCAGCTCTCCTGTTCCCCAGGCAAGAGGGGTAATCTTGGCCTCCAAGCCCCCCTTTGTGCTCTCATTTCCACAGCTGTGTTTTCTGCCCACACACCTTGAGCATGCTGTGATGGTAAAACACCTGATCTATCAGATTTTTGAGATTTTTTTTTTCGTTTACTCTTCCTCTTTCACTCTAAGATTGCTGCAGTACACAGTTAATCACAGTCACTTGCTATACTTATTTCCATGCAAGCACAAAAGAGAGTTTCCCATAAAATGTCCCTCTTTCAATTACTTGGGGTTTTAAGTTAATTTGTCTTTGTTTTTAACATGGTGACCACTGTGTTCACCATCCATCTACAAAAAACTTATTTTCACCTGGGACCTGCTGACAGGGAAGAGCTACCAAGGCTTTGGTGGGGTTTTGGAGGGGAAGGGGTTAAAGAGGGTTTCTTATAGTTGTTGCTTTTTAATAAAGGGTGACTTCCTACTTCACAATAGTTGTTTAACTGTAAATTAATAATGTTCCAGTGGACTCAGTTCAAAAGCCTCAGAGAGGAAAGATGACAGAAACAACAGAAGCATCTAAGGTTTATCATTTGAGGCTACAAAGTGTCTCCTATAGTAGCCTGAACATGAATTCTGCTGGTAATCGGTTGCTCTGAATTGCGTGTCTTACCTAAAGAGGGGAAGAACAGAAAAGGGAGAAGTAACATGAACCAAATGTAGCAGAAGCTCAGAAGGTCATCATTAAGTGTCAAAGATTGCTCCTATAGCACTATAATTCTTTGATTCACTCAAGATAAAAATAAATAAATAAATAGATACATATATAAAAAAGAGCAGATTCATAAAAACTCAAAGTATGACTGCAGCACAAAGCTCACATGTCAGATCTCATAGGTATAAGAACACAAGGTATAAAAGCATAATAATCTTTCTGATGTTACTGTGATTCATCTGAGTCATCATAATTGCTTTTGCAGTTATGAAGATCAGAAATTTAGTTTTTAAGAATTGAAGAATTTCTAATATTTGCACATGACTTCAGAGTTCAAGTCTTGAACCCAGCACATAATGAGACTTGCAATAAAAGCATGAGTTGACAGCACTGATAAGGATATGTACAAGAGGTGCTAAGCTTTACAGAATTAGATCTGCTTGTGTTCCTTACTATGCAATCTTTGGGGGCTTTTTGTTAATAAAAACAAACAAAACATGGTTATCCAGATGATTACTACTTCCATTTCAGTTAAAGGATTATTTTATTTCTTTCTCTAAAACATGGTTATCCCAATGATCACTACTTCCATTTCAGTTAAAGGATTATTTTATTAAATGTCAAGGTTCTAAACATGACTGAAGCAGGAAAACTTTAAAATGGGCTTTGTGTAGCATAGATTGATCCATATGCTGGGAAAGAAAATCAAAATCAAGCCTATTATAAGTAGAAATAATTTTAGAGAATTCAAATAGTGTACTTGCATATCTGAAGCCTAAAGTTGTCACCCAGATGTATGCTGTAAGCCTCTGCTACATATTGAAAGAATTATCAAATACTCGTGAAATGCAGGGACTAACTAATGACTTATTAGCAGTATTTGTTAAACACTTCTAAAATCTGGATTGGCTCCTGATTATGCAGAAATGTAAAAGGTCATGTGTCTCAAAACCTTTGCTATCCAGTCTAGTTCATCTGTGGGGTCCAGGTGGGGAGGAATTCATCTACTATCCATGTGTGTCTTAAAGGTCTGTGGAAAGCAGGCTGAGCAGTCCTGGTCGCAGGAAAGAAATAGGAAGGTTGTTTTTTCATTGTTTAAAATTTCTTGTTTGCTCCCCATTCCAACTCAATGTTTTCTGGCAGTAGAAATATTGGCCACTGCAGGGTAGCTGTCACCTGCTTGCCCTTAATCACATGCAAAGCTGTTTACAGCCCTGAATCCCAGCTGCTGTGCAGATCACAGTGTCAAGGAGGATTATGTACTCAGGTGTAGAAGCAATGAGTGCAGCCAGCATTGGATAAACAGTGAGAGCTGGGGGCATTTTTTTCATACTCACATCCTTGGTAATACAGAACAGGGAAGCAGAGCAATCATAGGTTTCAGGATGTAGGATGGTGGCCTGTGCTTGAAACATGCTGTAAAGACAGAGCACTCATCTGTACATCATAAGCTTTAAGCCTCTAGGCTTTGTTCAGTGGAATCCTGGCTCCACTCAAGTTGGGTGTTAAAAGTCACACTGCGTGCACAGCAAAGTCAGGACTTCACCTAAAGTTTTGTATGTGCTGACCTACTGTGTTGAATAAGAAACAAGAAGTTCAGTTTATTCTCCGTGTTGTAATATCCCATCCTTCACAAAGCCATCAGAAACCATGCATTTGTACTCATGGTTCTGACTGCACACTGTCCAAATGTGTCCATTTCTTAAACATTTGCCATGTGACCTGGAAAATGGAACAAAGATACTTTACCCAGTTTTATAGTTGGGTAAGTCTTTGCTTCAGATTTGTGTGGTCCATTTTTCTATACCATTTTTAATTTAGGCAGTAACTTCAGGCAGAAAAGTAGTTGTGTCACTAAGTGTCTGTTCAACCTGCATAGCTGCAACTAAAAGACATTCATGATCAAACCCTTGGCAGAGAGAAAAGCAGTATTTTATGAACCAAGCAGTGAGAGAAAGTACCAAAATCAAGCTGTACCATGCTTAGAAAAAGAAAACAGGAAATAGTGTAATACCTAATTTTAATTGTTATACTTAAGAAACTTGAAAATTACTGTGTAACTGAATAGAATGTTTTGAGTGTCAGGATATTTATTACTCTAACTGCCATAGCACATTTGTGCTAGAACGTATGTGAAAGAGTCGTAATTACAATTTCAGAAAAAAATCTCTTTAATTTTGTCTTGTACATTTGCTGCATAATTCCAAATGTATGACAAACTCTTCCACTAGGAATACACAGTTCAGGAAATGTTTATCTGTTCTCATCGCACCTTTTGGACCTCTGAAAATGTTTCTGGCAAAGTTCAATTAATTAATTGTGCAATCACAAGTGTGATGTTCTAGTGCATGTAAAGCTAATACATACTATAATCTTTAGAAATACTCAGGGCAGAAAAGATACCAGTATAATTTTTGTAAAAACTATTATGTTAAAATGGTTCCTAACAAGGGAGTGGACTTTGTACAGACTTAACAATACAAAAAAGCAAGGGACTTTTGAAAACAAGGAGTTTTCAGTCATATTTTAAATGCTGAGGGACTGAGCAGAAACACCAGTAGGGAAATACACCTGTGGGAAAATTTAAGTGCTACGTGTAAAAGTCTACTAATATGTGTGTTTGGTTATTTTTCTGGGTGTAGTCTGTAAAAAAAACAAGTATTGCTAGAGCAAAACACCAGACCTCTGCTGCTGTTCATTTTAAAATTCTTCACTTAATGCAGGAAAACAAAAATGTGCTACAAATTCTAAGTAATTAATATTTGCAACTCCTGCAGGACCAGATATGTCAGAAAAGTTAAGTACATGCCTAAATGTTTTGTTGGATCAGGCTCAGCAAATTATAGGGGGAAATCTTGGAATGCATTGTTTTAAAATGGAATAATTTATTCTCTTAAAAGTTATTATCTTAAAAGTTTATATTCTTAAAAGTTGAATTCCTATACCCTGCATTCTGTTCTTATGTGAGAAGCATCTGTAACATATGAAGTGTCTCAAGTGCTACCTGGTTATTTGTTGAAGCTCCAATATATGTACTAGGATTAAATACATTTAAATGTTCATGGTCAGTTGGATGGCATTTAATTCTTGCAGTCCCTTCTCATTAACTTCAGGGAGCAGGACAGAGTCAATTGCCATTCTGCAAGGATGTGTGTGGACAGTCAGATCAGAGTCTGCAGTAGCTGGGTAACCACGCCTTGGCGTAGGGTTGTGTCTTTTGAACTTGTGTTGTGGTTTGCACATAGGGTAGAGCTCTGGCTCCTGTAAAGTGAAGCTCCAGCTGACTTCAAAAGAGTTTGGATTCCAGTTCTGGCACTCAGAAAATCATACCAGTACCATGAAAACTTCTTTTTAAGTGGATTTGAATTTTAGAATAAATAGCATATTTGAAAAGATTCTAGCAAATATAGATGTGGCCGTGAACTGTTTCAGCTCTGTGACAGAAACATTATTTCTTTTCTTCTATTGATATTCAGGTTCCAAAATGAACAAGTGGCCTTAATTTACAAAACTGGGAAAGATACTTGGGATCGGTATGCTATTCCATAGCTGCACATGGCATGATAGGCTGCTTAGACACAGACCTCTGTTCTTCCCTCGTGTGCTTTCGTTATAACGTATTTACACTTTCTGCCAGGGCCACTGCCAGGATTTACAGGGCCTGGGACCAAGTGTGGAAGATTTCTGTTTATCAGCTTAGAAATGTGTGATATTGCTTAGCCATGTACTTTATACCATGACCCAGACAGCCTCTTACTGTTGCCTCAGTTCCACTGTTTTCAAAGTCTTCACCATTTCTGAACAACTTATTGCAGATGTGTTGTAAAATACATCAAGAAATCTTGGTCTCCTCTTCCTAAGATGTGAGATGAGCCCTGGCAGTGGCCCTGGGATTTTCTTTCTAACATGGCTGTGCTAACCTGGACAGAAGACCAGAGCAGAGCTGTTGAGAATGCTTTTTAATTTACTGTTTGAACAGGAAGTTACATTATGCCTCAGGAAGTTAAAACCTCTGAGGAGACAGGTATCCATCACTGGTGTTGTTAGCCATGAACAAAGCAGGCTAACACTGCAAAAATAATCTTTCTGGTTTGGTTTGGGGGGTTGCTCTTTTTTGAGTTTTAGCAATACCCACACCATTTATTCATTGATTGATTCGTGCATGGAGTGTTTTTGGTGACTGTCTGAGCAACAGAATTCCATTAATTCAACCCAGATGTAGCCAAAGCATTTCTCAAAACAGACAGGAAAATTTGTAAGTTGATGTGGTAGTGCCAGCCTGCCACCACCCTGAGTAAAAGTGGTACCTGAACGACGATACCTAGGCAGCAAGCCTAAACAGGACCTAAATATTGAGTGTCAGATTTGTGTGGTAAAACAACATTTGTAAATGCTATTGCTCAGAGATCCCCAAAAAACCATTTTCAATTCTTTGGGGATGTGGTTTTTTTTTAATTATTTGCTTATTTTTGCAAATGAATTTGTTAGGACCTGACTGAAGAATGAGTGACGGCATCAGTTTAGTAGACAAAGCTTCAGGTCCACAGTGAGATCTCATCAGTGCTACAAGGAAGCTGTCAGACCATGTTCAAAAATCACTTTAAAGAATAATTTTAATGTCATTAATTATCTTAATGTTTTATCTGGCTACTAAAAACAAAGGGTTGTTGTTTTTTCCTTCTGCAGAGGCATCAGTCTGGCCTGTGATGCCACACATAAACTATTCATCTTGACTTTAAACCCAAATTCTTCTTTTTCATTACAGGGAAATGAAATAACTGACTGTAATTCAATGTATTCTTTGGACAGCTACAAGTTAGTAAGGAGGAGTATATATGAATACACACACACATATATATGTGTGTGTGTGTTTACACATATGTGTACTTCTGCTTGTTAGAGATATATATATATATATATATATATGTGCACATACTTATGAACCTACCTGTATAGGCAAAAAGATCCTTTCAGTATTTCTACAAATCAGTCATCTTTTGATTCACTTGGTGTGTGATGACATTGTAACAGTTATTACAAAAAAAGGGACATAACATCATAAAATAATAAAAAGTAGAATCTTTTTAACTGAGAGACCTGGTATACATTTAAATATTAACCATCAAATTAAGTGCATGCAAAATTATTTAGTTCTAAAAATACAAATGGAGAGTGCTACACCACTTTCTTATGCCATAGTCTTAATAAAGCCTCTGTGAACCTGAACAGATTTTCATCCTCTGATAGATCATCATTTATTTCTGCCCCCTATCTTATCTCTTTCTGGAAATGAAGAAGACATGGGGTGAGCAAAGAAGCTGTCCTTTCAACATATGTTCTTAGTGAAAAAAATACATTAAATTCTCAGATTCTATTTTACTATTTTATCAGTTTGTAGCTTTGGAAAGCATTCTTCTACAGCTATTTGCTAAGCATCTGTGATGGTAATCTGTATTTCTTTAGCTGCGGGTATCTTTAGTTAACAGCTTTTTTATGTGTCTGGCTAATACTCCTTTCTAGTGAATGTTACTGATCAGATCATAAATGTAATAATTATAATTTACAGCCTAAAAAAAAAGCCTCCGCCAAGTCTGCCACAAAGGGATTATGCTTCAGGTAAGACTGCATTAATGTAAATTTAAACTCCATGTCTGTGTTAATTTGCTAGCTATATGCCTAACAGTATTTCAGCTATACAATGCCTCATAATTTGTTTTTAATGAGAGAACAAGATACCATTATCAACAACTCTGAAGGTAGTTCACACCTCTGAAATGAAAGGCAAGAAAGAAATGATTAATTGTGCCAGCATAAAGAGTAGCAAGTAACCACTCTTTCGAAATCAGTCTTAATCAGAGTTCTGTATCGAGGCTGCTGTAAAAATGGAGGAGAATTTGCATGCAGCCCCTCCTTACAGAAACTGTGAAAGTAAATACAGAAGAAATTGAACAGATGCAACATTACAGATTTAAAATCTTATTTTATGATGCAATCATTACATTAATAGCATTGTCTTAAAGGTAGAATCACCATGAATTATCTTTAAGGTAGACCTTTACTTGGTTATCATACAGCACTGCCCACAAACTAGTTCATGGCTATTTTTACAAGTTAACAGCCGTCTTGTTAAGATAAGAATAGAAGAAAGCAGGCCAGAGTTTGGAACTTTTCAGGTAACTGTTCCCTGTTTAATATAAACACTTAACCAACTCTAAACCAGGGCCCAGAGGTCAGCAAGAGTTCCATTATCTAGAAATTGTCACCCCTACTTAAAAATGAGATGCATTAGCAGGACACTGGGGGTTAAGTGTGTGCTCTGCTGGTCAGACACAGTTTGTCATTTTCTAATGCTTTTCCAACAGTTCTGAAATAATTTGTCAAAATAAGCAAAAAGGCATTTAATTTACTATTCTGTCCAAATAGATGTGTTACTCAGAACTGTTTGGAAATTTTGCTCACTCTTTTTTAACTGAATATGGTAACTATAGATTGAAAAACCAGTCTAAGACAAACGTTTATATTCACTATTACATCTCCTTAAATAATTCTAATGTTTGGTTTAGAGCACGCAGACAATGAAGAGGAACAATGGTCAGATGATTTTGTAAGTACATATTTTGGGCTAGTAGGAGGTTACTGTGGCAACAAGTTAGCTCAAGAAATAATAATAAAAGTTTCTTTTAAAATCATCTACTTGTGGTTGAACTAAAAACTATTGAAATGTTATTTACCTCAGTTTAATTCACAAGTAGCCACTGATTTTTAGCTGCCTCAATTTTTTTACATTCAACTTAGAAGTACTTTCAGAAACACAGTCACAAACACTACAGCCATGAACGCTAAGGTTTTTGGATAAGTAAGCATGTGGCATCAATTTGAGGGTCTTCCAAAACTGAACAATAATTTCAGAAATCAGAAGAAGGTTTTATTTGGGGCAGGAAGGGTGGGAGGGGTGAGGAGAAGAAAGCCACTTCTTACTAAAAATGAAAACTTCTGCTAAGATTTTAGAAAACATTAGAATGAAGCAATTCACGGCTGTCAGCCTGTGCAGTAATGGTGCAGCTGTCAGCCTGAAGTGACCAGTCTCCTTCTGGAGTCAGGTCTTGACTTTAACTGGAAAGGGAGAGGAAGTGACAACACACACCAAGACCCATCTGGCTGGATCTAGAAAAGAACTGTCCTGGGAAAGGAAACAAGCTATTGGTCCATAATTTGAAGACTGAGCTCTTGAGGTGAAAGGACTCCTTGGAGATAGCAAAAAGACAGGGAGCTCCTGTGAGGAGCAGAAGGAGAGGAGGCAGGAGTGCCTCTTTGCAAGAGGAGGCACAAAAAGGGAATATGATGTGTCTGTTCAAGGGCACATTGTTGTAATTTTGTGTTATAGAGTGCTATGAGATGAGAAATGAGGAGTTCTGCCTTTCTAGGACAGTGATTATGAAAATCCAGATGACCACTCTGATTCTGAGATGTATGTGGTCCCCAGTGAAGAGAATCCTGATGACAGCTATGAGCCACCTCCAAGTGAGAAGGAGAAAAAGAAGATTCCCTCTGCATTCCCTATTTCTAGGGGTGAATATGCAGGTAGTTATGGAATAGTTAACTATGTCACTTTGATAATTGCTTTTTGATCAGTACCAGAAGAGAAGAGGCCCCAAATGCACTAATCTGTCCTTTCCTCAAGAGTTTGTTTTTAATTCTCATACTCAGATCTTAAGCATTCAGGGGTATGATTTTTTTTTTTTTAATTACAACATGAAACAGGTTAGTATTGCCAATAGTGATATTTATCATTTTAATATAATGTGTCTTAGAGACTATGATAGACATCTACTAATGACAAAATTCAAGCAGAGGTCTGGGAGATACTGTTAACTTCAGGCTCCAAATTAATCCCCATATATTGATGCAGCAATTACTCTTAAAGATAAGGCACATAAGACTAGACAGGTCCCTTCTTAAATTTCTCTGTTTCTCCAATCATTATTCCCAAAGCAGTAAAACAGTAGTCCAAATATTCACTCTTTCAAAATTGGTACTAAGGATGATAAATATCCTGAAAAACAGGACAGGATCAAGATTTTATTTTCATTAGTCCAGTATAAAGGGATTTTTTTCCTTTCTGATTTGATTCTTTTCAACCATGGATAGGTTGCATTGAAGTGAATGAAAGTTAGCTTCAGTTAGGTGAAGATGTGAGACATGGAGAAAAGAAACATTGACATGATGCCCGCTTTCATTTTTGTATGACACCAGACTGTTACTAGTTGTAGAATATTCATCAAAGTGGTAAAATACCACATAATTACTCACAGAAGTTGATCAGCCCTTCACCTGTGTGTTCTTTGAAAAGGGAAGGACTTGACACCCCAGAGATAATTCATGTTCCAGTTCCACCCAGTGTCGTTTTTCTCATGTCTCATGTGCACTACAGCACCCAGCCACCACCTTTTCCCCAGGGAGTTGAACAGTTGTTCATACAGCAGCCAGTGCCTGGGCACCCGCTGTGCCTGATGGAGAGGGCCAGGCTGCTGCCCTGAGCAAGGAAACAGGACCTGTTTACACACAAATCTCAACATCAGGTCCAGCTGTGCCCAGGTCTGCCATTTGACCTGTGCTGCAGCCACAGCAAAGACTTTTGCCCAAGCAGTAGGAGAGAGTGCAGAGGCTAATGTGTAATTTTTACTAAAATTGTTGTTTTCTACCAATTAAAAGACAATCGCACCGGTCACCAGAAGCTTCCTCCCATCAACAAACCCCTCCCAAGTACACCCAGTCCAGCCATGTCCAGACCAAAGAAACCATGTGTGCCATCCATGCCATTGCCATCTCCTGCTGCAAAACCAAAAGTGCCACCCAAGCCTAAGGAGTGCAGTGATGATGAGGTAAAGTTTACAGATATATTTGTTATAACTATGTAAATGACATAGCAATGCCATGGGCTGGGCTCTTTCTTGGCCTTTGTAGTACAAATGATTTTGTACATCACTAACAGTGACCTGCAAGTGCCACACTGACTCCTAGAGGATATCTGCCTGCTTTGAGTATCAAGGAGGCTCTTTAGACCATGGAATAGCTCCCGATCATCCGTAACAATCTGCAGACAGTGGGGATAGAGTAATATCAAAGGCTGCTCCAGGACCAGAGGGAAGGGAGGGCTTCAACACACCAATGGAATAATTCCATAAAGGGATTTCAGTCTTTGGGATTCCCTTCCACACAGGATGATAAATGTCTGAGCTAGGAGTCACTGTGAAATGGCAGCTATTGTAAACTGCTGCCAGGGCTGCAATCCAAACAGTTTGATGACATGATGGAGGTTTAACTGAGAGATTTTTGTCCTGCATTTCTCATAGGATAACTACATTGTGCCAGTGGACAATGATGATGATAACTATATTGAACCCACAGAAGGCAGTGTGTCACTACCTACAAGATGTGAGTTTTAGTCTTTCAGCTTATAATTATTGCTTTGTTAGGAATAATAATGAAAAAAAAAGGGTAAAATAATGTCTGTTTCTAGAGTTCAAAGAGTGGAGAGGCAGCTACTAAAGAGATCACAGCCTGCAAAAAGGCAGTTGGGTCCTTTGGTTTATGACAAGGCCAAGGAAAATTATTTTTAACTTTATTGGAAGACATGTTTAATTTCTGCCTCTCTCAGCTATTTCAAAGTCCAACCCTTGTACAACCAGGAGGCTTCTCATGACATATGACCTGCCTTCTTATCCAAGGGAGTAGTAGCATTAAAATTCTCTGTTTGCTGAAGTGCTTAGATATGCTTAGATATTTAGTAGATAAAGACAGACTTTGCTTTTATTTTTTTTAATCTCACTTATATATATATTTAGCTAGAGAATTAAATACTGCAGCCCAAAGGTGAAAAGTAAACAGAGAAGAGCATGTAGTTCTGCTCTCTGACATTACTGACAGTATCAAACCTCTTCAGAAAGGCTGAAATACTGAATAATCCTTCTTTTTTAAAATGAGAGCTGCTTTCTGACTCAGTTGATTTATTCAAGGTCACACAAAAGGTTGTTATTTGGACCTATTTAATATTCATTCTTATTGTATAAATGTTACATTGTTAGTTTGTAAACAAATGTGTGTGTGTATATAAAAATATATGTGTACATATGCACATATGCACAAATATATATATGTACATGAATAAAATATGTTTTTAGCACCTGGGAACAGATTTATGAAGACAACAAAGCCAGCCCCCCCTATTTCTCCAAAGCCTTCTCTTACTTCTGTTATGCAAGGTATGTGAAGCTTGCTTTGCTGTTAGAATAAAATGTAAAACTGTGAAGTACTAAATTATGCCTGATGTATTCACACCACTAACCCTATTACATACTAAAGTAAAACAAAAATATGTTCCACTTTAGCTTTTCTGTGTTGTAGCAGTTGCTTTGTCTAACTTGAACAGTAAATCCATTTTAAGCATGAACAAGTTATTTGCCCCAAATTAATGTATTTGTAGGCTTTTGCTCTAGTAGAGGAACACAAATGGATCAATACCGCAAAAAGAATTGTAGGACTCAGTATGTCAGTAATCCCATTTCACCATAGGAATCAAGACCCAATACTTCAGAGTTAACCATACAGAAATTCTGTATAGGCTCATGTCTTGCATGGCCTTTTATAACAGTGTTCCCATTGAGGTTCTGTAAAGAGCAGTTTCTTTGGAAAAAGAAACAAAAGCAGAAGCAAATAAGATGAATCCTATTTGCTTTTGTAAATTTAGGTATTCTTGTTAATCTCTCTCTTCCAGCTTAGAGTTGTTTTGCATTCTCACTCTCATTAATTGCTTGGATGTAACCTTTCCAGACATGACACCGTTCTTTAAAAAGCTTTGCATATTCATTAGTAATGTGTTTAGCTTTTAAGTCATAAACTAACATTTGTTATGAATTGCTTGAGATTTCGTGAGTTATTTTCCAGACATTTTAAAATGCCCTTTTCAATTCCAGCCTTTCTGTAAATCAGTGTCGAGCAACAACCGGCTCCTGACAGATGTTACTGCAGAGTAAAACATCTCCCCCTGGTGGGAGCTGGGACACTTGAGCGCAGTAAAGTGATGAAACCTGACATGAAATTCACTGAAATAGAATTCTATTTGCATTGAAGAAACTGGGCATAGATAAAGATGCTGGTGGTTTTTTTCTTTCAAGATCTGTGAATTAAAATATATTTGTGGGTCGGAACTCAGGGAGGGATGTTGGCCGTGCAAATGAGCCAGCTTGTATTTATGACTGACCTGATTTCTTCCTCCTGAGTCAAGGAAAGGCTAAATGCTGCTACAGGTGTGATAACACATTTTTTCCAAACTGACCCAGGTTTGCACAACATAAGCTTTCATCTTGCTTGCAGGGGGGAGGGAATGAGAAGAAAAACAAAACAATAAAAGGTTTTGCAGTGGGAGGAAACTTGATTAACACAGTGACAGTGTATCAGAATTCCTGTGACTTCACCTGCAGTTTCCCCTACAAGACAGGTGGTTTTGGTGGCAGATTAAAATTCTGAGCAGATTCTCCAAGTTATTTTTCCAGAGTCCAAAGTATGACTGATACAAATTCAGATCAGCTTTTATGGTAACATGCAGTATGGTTTTGCTACACTAAAGAATGCTTTTTATTTCTTCCCTGTCCTGTAGAAGTCTACGAGGTTCCTGAAGAAGAGGTGAGGCCTTTCTACAGTATCACTCCCACTGCCCTCAGGCAGGGTACAGATGTGACTGTGAGAAAAGATTATCAATCTTTCAAAAGGGAAAACTGGGAACATACCTCTTCCTGCACTTAAAGCTTTCTGACACTCCCTTTTCCGAAAAGCTGGCAAACCATTTCAAAAGAGTAAATGGGAAGGGGAAAGTTTCCCAGTCCTCTGTGATAGTGATCCAATCTGTGAAGCAGCAGCCTAAGGGAATGTTTTACAGAAGCAGAACTGCAGCAGAGGAGCAATGACAGTTCTGACACAGTAATTTTTTTCCCATTTGCTGGTACTGACATAACATATGGCCAAAGCAGATTTACTGATGTTGAGTTCTTGCCTGTCCCATCCTAATGTAGATTACCAGACAGAGCTCTAGTAGAAATCTGTATCACAATGCAAAAATAATATCTTGTTGTGGTAATGTAAATAGGATCATACATATCTATTTTATGAAATTAAAAAGTGACCAAAAAACAATTCAGTGCATTTTCTCTTACAGGAAAAACCATCACCACCACCAGTAACCAGGTAACCCATTGCTGTCAATGTTTGTGCATTATTTAAAATTGTCCTAAAATATTTTTTCTCATTTAGATACTACATGTCTGGTAATTCTTTCTTTAGAAGAAATACAGTAACAGAATAAATACATACAGTAAATATCTCTTCAGATTATCTGCACAAATACTATCAGCCATTTCTTTGTTAATTTCAATAACCCAAATGTAATACGTACTAAAAAGAAATACTCTTAAGGTTACTTATTAGAATTTTGAGGGGGTAGGAGAGAAGAAAGAGGGGTTTTGTTTGTATTCACTGTTGTTAAATGTAATTTTCCTTTCTTAATTCATGTTTCATTACTAGGTTCACCAAGCCACTCATGTTTATGCCTGTTCAGAATACAGAGCACTCCCACATGCACAGCATGACCAGAGAGTCACCTAAGCAGGATAATTCCAGGTAAGTTAACAGCAGCTTAGATCAAGAGGAAATATTAGCAGAGAAAAAAAATTTCTTCTCTCTAATGTGTAGACTTCAAACAATAAACAATTGTCAGGCCACTCAAATTGCTAGGGATGCTAGGACAAGGTGAGAACCAAAAGCTCTCCTTGCTTTGTGAACTTCTGTGTTTAAGGCAGTTTGCCACATAGATAGGATTTTCTGAAACATCCCTTTATGGATCCAGTACAGGGATAAAATATCTCTGCCAGCCATTTAAAGTCTTATGAGCCATCTCTGCATCCTTGCAAATTAGATGTTTTTGCACTTGCATAAAATTGCTTGTAAAGAAACTGGGCTCAGTAAATCCATGGTTTATATCCCAAGTCTCTGGCAGAAAAGGGAAAAATCATACTTGAGCATGCAGACTACTTCACTCCTGTGTCCCCAGAAGCATAGAAAGCTGCATCATAAGCCCTGCCTCCTCTCTAGGTCATTATTTTACAGAGTATGTTATGTGCCCCCAGAAGGAGGCATCCACAATACTCTATATGTGAAGATGTTTGGTGAGGTCCTGTGCAGTCACATGGGATCCAGGGTCTAGGACAGGAGCTGCTCTAGAGTAGTTCCACACCACGGGCACAGCATCACCACAAGCACTGTAGCTGTACAGAGCTGAAATTAAATCCATTTACTGCAGACCTCCTTCCCTCTATATCTTAAAAAGCCTATCTGAGCCAATTAAATAAATTGTTATAATAAATCCTATTCATTATAACTTACTGTGTGTATTTTTCAGAAATATTTTGCCTCTCCCCAGAAGTCGTCTTCATCCAAAAACAGTGAGTAATTAAGGGCCACTCTAAAAGAACGTGTTAACTTGAGTCCTGCGTTTCATATATAAATAGATGGATTATCTCTTTATTATCTGGATTAAATACCAGAAACAGATGACAGAATGTCAGATTCAACAATGTCATGATTGTTGCTATTAATCCTTTGGGCAAAAGAGCACTGGACATCTGTATTGATCCAAGAAAAAGTTCAAATGTTTTTTGGGATCTAAGGGATATATGTTTTAGTCCACAAAAACAATTTCTTGTACCAGTTGTACTTCAGGAATCTTACTTTAAGTCGCAGAGGATTATTCTGCCCAATCTGAAGCACTTTTCCTTGAGCCTCATGCCTCTCAGATGGTGAACAATTAATGCAGTCCTTGAAGGACTAATTACAAGCCTTGGGTCCTAAGGCTATGTTTCAGCCAGTCCTTTTCTCCCTCTGCCTCCCTCTGCTCTTATCCTGTCTGTCCCTTGCACTGTGCTGGGTTGTTTTAAGCAAACCATTTGAAACTTGTCCAGCTGCAGAAAGGAGCAAAAGCAAATGGTAAAAGATTCTTTTTCAGCCAGATTAGCTCCATTAATTGATCTACACCATAGCTCTACTCACAGCTGTCCCAGTTTGAGAGGGTCTTCCTGAGGAGCCAGCCATCCAGAATAGAGCAACGTGTCAACTGTGTCAGTATCTGTGCTAAAAGCTGCACACTCAGACCCTGGCCCAGCCCTGTGCTCTGAATTGTCCCTAGGAAATAATCAGTCTACCAATAACTATATAGAGAAATTAGACACTTAAAACCAGGAATTTGGGGTCATAGGATTAGAAGTTATGGTAACAGTGCAGGTGGTATATGAGCACCTTATAGTCTTCAGTCTTTAAATATCTAGATGTACCGAGCAGTGCATATGTACAACAGCATTTTAGTTTCCCTTCCACTTCATCACAAAGTTCTTCCCATTTAGAACTGTATCCTGTGGGATTCTGAACAAATCCTAAGCAGTGCCAAATTTGGGATTTCTCTTTTATGAAACAGTTTCTCAGCTTTTCTTACCAATACAAGATAAGAAAAAAAACTCCTGTCTCAAGGGAGAATGTTGGACAGAAATTCCACTATGTGATCAGCACTAAGAATACTCCTGCTTCAGAACAGACTCAAGTGCCATATTGCAGCTGAAACCTCTCCATTAATGCATTGTCAAAGCTTGCATTTGAGATGGATATTATCCTAGCTTTGCAGAGAATAAAAAAAGATACTATCCTTTAGCTGGAGCCACACACTGAGTGGGTTACAGCTCCAAGATGAAGCTCCCAGACAAACATTCATCTGTACTATGGGTGCATTCAGGTCCTGGGTGCTTGCAGTTCACCAGTTTGTCACAAGAGTCGTCCTAGGAAAGAGTTACCCAGTGCAGTCCCAGTTCTGGGGTCTTTGCTTGTCTTGTAAGTGGCAGCCTTCACAATTTTAAACAAACATGGTAATGAGCATGATTTTATCCAGTGCTCTGTTGTTCCTTTCCATCCCTGGCTACAGCACATTGACAAAGCCCAAACAAAAACCGAAACATCTGTTCACTGCTCCCATTCAGTCTGCTGTCAGCACTAACCAGCACTGATCATGTGCACAGAACTGTAACCCTTGTTCCTCTCAACGGCCTGAGCTGACTGGGAGAAAAATCTTGCCATGTCTCATTTCCCCAACTGCTGGGTGATGGATTACACCTCTCCAGCCAGAGAACAGAGGCATTTGTCACTAACATTAATGAAAAGCTATTAGCTGGGTAGATGAAGACAGACAAATTAATAACTTTGCCTCTTTGAAAGATACTTATCAGATGGGACTCTTGCTTCCCTAAAAGGCAAGAAGTGGGAGTCAAAATTAAGCATCTCCCAAAGAAGCCAGGAAATTAAGTGGATTGCTTCAGTTCTAGCATGGTGATAAGAGGGTCTACTCAGTTTCCTCCATTCAGTGGAAGATGTGTTTTTAGTATGTTCAAATCTGCTGCAGAATTTTTGTCTTCCAGGTCAGAAATTAAACATGAACCAAAAGGTCTCACTGCAAAACTAAGACCAAATTTTCTCAATACTTACTACAAGCAGTCTCAAGATTATTAGAAAGTTCAAAATTTGATGGTTGGTTAAAATTTTTCAAATAACGTCATAAAAGTGTTCTGGATACTATATGCCTTCTGTACAAATATTTCTTTAAAAATTACTACAGATACCAAAACCATATTGATTATTCATGCAGTTCTTATTTAATAATCAAAGAATCATTCAGGCTGAGAAAGACCTCTAAGATCAAGTTCCAGCTGTTAATCCAGCACCACCATGTTCACCAGTAAACCATGTCCATAAGTGCCACATCCACATGGCTTTTGAACACCTCCAAGGATGGTGATTCCACCACTTCCCTGGGCATTCCACCACATTCCCAGCCCATTCCATGCCTGACCACCCTTTCAGTGAAAACATTTTTTCTAATATCTAATCTAAACCTCTCCTGGTGCAGTATAAGGCCATTTCCTCTTGTCCTGTCACTTGTTACCTGGGAGAAAAGACCGATACCCTCCTTTCAGGTACTTGTAGAGAGCAGTAAGGCCCCCCTGAGCCTCCTTTTCTCCAGGCTAAACACGCCCAGCTCCCTCAGCCACTCTACATAAGACTTGTGCTTCAGTCCTTCCACCAGCCTTGTTGCCCTTCTCTGCTCCATTACCTCTGTGTACTTCTGGTAGTGAAGGAATTAAAACTGAACACAGTAATTCCTTTTTTAATTCCTTCATATCAAATCTAACCTCTTTTTCCATTACAGGACCATGAAGCAAACAATAATGATGAAAGTAAGTATTGAGATGAAAAGCAATATGAGACAGACTGATATGCCACCAGTTAGCAGAATGCAGCAGGCAATGTAGTGTATCAGTGTAAATTTTATCTCTACAGTCAGCAATAAGCAAAAAGTGTTACTGAACTGTTCTCTTGTATAATCAGACTGAAAACATGTTAAGAAAAAAACTTAAAGCAGTGGATATTTTTTACCTTTATTACATTAACACTAAAATGGCAATGAGGAAAATCCACTGTTCAGATACAGCCTGCATTGCATACTAAATATATTGCTTACATCTCTAGGTCAGAGGTTCAATAACACACAAGAATCCAGATTTCCCACTGGAGCAGCTCCATCTCCGTTACCAAGGGGCCTGTGAGTAAAAAATTGTAAAAGTACTTCTTTGATGGGGATGGGTTTAATAGGTGTATTAGGAGCTAACTCCTATCCTTGCCCATAGCAATTAGAATTCAGGAATAACATTTATTCCTGTTCATGAAAGATATCCTGACTAGGTAAAGGCAAGCTGTTATTTTGCTATTTCTGGAGGAACACTGTGTGCCAAGTGGCCTTGCCCTTCACTGCCTACCACTAATGGCAGATGCTGGCTGCCTTGGCTGATTTAGATACTGCAGCACTAGCACATGCAAACCTGGAGGTGCAGAAGGCTTTCACTTAAGTTCTGCCCTCCCAAGGCATGTTAAGTATTGGACAGAGTTGTAGCTTCCTTATGTGTAAGTACCTTTAGTGAGTGCCCACATTTCATCTGATAATACCTTTATTCCTATTTTATTCTTCTTTGTTTCTAACTGCTACAAGTATCCAGTGAATCCCATCTTAGACAGAAATACCCTGAGAACCAATGAAACTGATGCTTAGTTGCTAAATG
This sequence comes from Haemorhous mexicanus, assembly GCF_027477595.1. Taxonomy (NCBI): domain Eukaryota; kingdom Metazoa; phylum Chordata; class Aves; order Passeriformes; family Fringillidae; genus Haemorhous; species Haemorhous mexicanus. Next base: position 27,435,446 of record NC_082347.1, on the reverse strand, counting down.
AATCCATATATCTGCTAAGTAACCATATTCTTTATTTTTCTTTTTCCTCCATACTTCAGCAAGAAGGCTTCTAATGCAGTAATTTCACCAGTAAGTTGACTTGTAATTGCATAATCACCCCAAATTTTTATTATATTTTTAATTTATTATAAAATTTAATTTTATCATGGGTTTTGGTACAAGATAAATGAAAAAAAATGCTAGGGGAAAGAGTTATAAAGACAGGAAATATTTGGGTGCTATTACATGAATGAAGATCAGTGATCTTTCTGCTCAAGCAGAAAAATATTTTGATCAAAGCAACGTTTGAATTCAATGTCCTGGGATGTAACAATAAACACAGTGCATGAACTGAATAATGAGAAATAGATGGGAACACAAAAAATTCAGAAGTATTCCCAGAATGTACAGGGCTTCCTATGGGGAACATGAGTTTATTCAAAGTGATAGCTCAAGAAGTATGCAGGATTTTACCAGAATTTGTCTGAGGTTTTTCAGTAATTCAAAAAATATCCCAAAACTTCTTGTGGCAGAAAGTAAGAGGACTGGTTGAAATTTTCAAAGAAATTAATTCAAAAAATGTTTCAAAACTGGCAGTTTATTATCATTGTTTCAAAATGAAAGCAAAAAAAAAATGAAGTGGAAGATTGGTTCCAATTTTACTGTGAGCTAAACTGACAGTTTAACTTCCAGTAAACAGAAGAAAATGTGTTCAGATATTTGTGTGCATAGTTCAATACAGGTGAAAATCCAATTTTCATTTTCAAGTATTTGGGAGAGACTTCTGATTTTAGCACCTGAGATAAGAATGAACCATCTAGATTTTAGTTTTTCTCCAGCTATTTATACCCACAAGCTGGGATTCTTTCCAAATCTTAGCAAAACTGCAAACTTCAAGGTCACACAACTAGAGACTCTTCACAGAATAGCCATGTCCCTGCCTCCTAATTCTTCCAGGGTGTTGTCAATTCTAAACTGTTTCACCAAAAGTATAAATGATAAACATTTGCTGTACAAGTGCCAGTTAATACTTGGTTGTCTTTCTCTTTTACTGCAGAAACCGTGTTTACCTTCCAGAGAGACCTTAACTGCAAATGAAGGTAAATTACAACCCCTAATGTGAAAAGTTGACATTTATCTAATTTTTTTTTTTTTTTTTAATTAAAAACATGAAACAGACAACACCACATTCAAGTTACTGTAGGTTTTTGAGGGGTGTTTGGTTTTAGCAGTTTCAGACTGGATCTGGGCAGCCTTAGTTGCAGTGAGTATCATTGTTCTCTGAAAGCAGTCCCAGTAAAGCTGCTGAGGTTCCTGGCAGGGTCATGTAGCACAGTAATGGACCAGCAATGTGCCCATGGAGCCCTGGAAGTGGAGAACAGGGAAGGGAGGGATGGGCTCTGAACTCAGCCAGAACCATCCTTCACGGAGCCGACTCCTGGCAAGAGGCAGTTCCTGGCATGGGCAGGGAATCCATCCCTCCTGGCTCTGTGTCTGTGTGGGCAGGGACTCCATCCCGTCCTGGCTCTGTCTGTGGCTCTGTGTCTGCGTGAGGCGGCTCCAGCAGGAGCTGCTGCCTCGCTCCGGGCTGGCTGCCCCCCTCCCACCCCGTGTCACAGAGTCCCCCGAGCCCCGAAGGCATCTATAGCACAGGTATTTGCCTAGAATTAGTTAACAACAGCACAATGGCAGGCTGCCGTGTCAGAAAACCCCCCCAAATTTATAGTAAAAGAAAACCTCCTTCCCCTACTGGGACTCCCTAACCTGGGATAATATATTTCTGAAGAAATCTTGACTGTACTGTTTGTTTTCCCAAACTCCAGAAAAACCTATGGTACCAGAACGACGGCGCAATTCCAGCCAGGAACTTCCACTTCCCCCCCTTCCAAGTGGTGCCCAAAAGTAAGGTCCCCTTCCATCCTCTTGGGAATACTGCAGTGTACCAGCTGTGAGAGGCTCAAAGAGGAGCACTCTTTTCACTGGAGCCTCCTTGTTGCCTTTTCAGAGCTGAGATTCCTGAAGCCTCACAGTGGCAAAAAAATAAATCATGGCAAATGAATGCATACAAATACTATAACCATCACCAAAAAGCATGAGGGGATATAATCTGTAATAAAGTAATCAAGATTTAAAACATATGTTTAAATTCCTACTAGTAGGATAGCATTTTTTTAAAAATACCTGTATCAGACCCATGTTTCTCAATGAACACTTGGGTAAGATGGAACATTCTACCACTGCATTCTACCACTGCATATTTTCAATTTTCATATTATCAGGACTGAGTACAACACCTCAGACCTTTCTGTAATCTCTCAACATTTATTTCAGGCCTCTGCTCCAAAAGCCCTCAATTCTGCCAAGTAAGTATAATTCAGTTTTTGAATTAAAATGTGACTAACTTGTAATTTCAAATTAATCTCTGAGTTAAATTATTTCAAAATACCTTGCATATTAATTAGTTTGGAATTAATGTATCTGTAATGCATACAAAGAGGAGGTCAAGTATCCAGGATCTTAGTTCAGCTAGTAAAATTAAGGGAGTATCTCAGGATTATTGATGGAAAATGGATGCTTCATTTATATTTATGAATACTGGAAATCTCTAGCAAAGGCAATTTGGGTCATTTCCCATCATAATAAAGATTCCATCAATCTTCCTTGTCACAGAAAAATCTTAAATATGACATTTCTGGGCTGCTCCAGGCTTCTGTTGCCTACAAGACAGACAGATTATTATTACATTCAATTTATTCTTTTTCTAGAGAAGGAAAAGAGAAAGTACTTTTATAATAGCAATTGCTGAAGCTCTTTTCTAAGTAGTGCTTTCCAAGATGGACTTTGTTTCAGTTACAGCTAAAAACAAATAACATTTTTCTAGTTGCTTGTTAGCACACACTTGTCTGACCTTCCTGTAAGCCCTTTACTGTACATATTCAGTTTGAACATATCTTTCATATTGTAAACAGATGGTGAGAATGGCACATATAAATCTACATTTGGTGTAGCTTAAACTGACATGCTGTTATTAGTGTATCTCTTTCCTGGAAACATTTGCTTGATGCATGTTGCAATTCTGTCTGGTGTGCTGAGGAAGTTCACATTAATACATGGTTCACATTAATGCTCTAGACTGATGCACTCAAGTTTGTCTGCTCCCATCACACAACTAATGTGCTTCAACTGGAAGCATAAATTCTTACTACTCCTGGAACTGTAACTGTTCCTCAAGACCATCTGGTGCTAAATGATGCTCTGATTAGTAAACTTTCTTTAGCATAATCTTATTCAGTGCCAGATCCAATTACAACTTTATAATACATACCACTGGTCCCATAATCACTGATGTCCCTTGAGCATAACCTGCCATCTCTTCTTTGTATACAAACCTAGAGCTAACTTCTGTCTTTATCATTAAAAGTACTTATTTCCCATATGGCACAGTGTCAAAAGCTCCTCTGAAGTCCAGATTAAGTGCACTTCCACATCCCCTCTTTGTAGAACTGTGTTATTCTATGAAAGAGCTGTAACATTTTATCTACTTGGCTAAAATTCAGATTTTCTCTTGCTAGTTGTACCTTTACTTCCAAATCTTGATGTTATTTCCTTCAAATTCTCTCCTAGGGCCTTGTGTTCTGTGGAATCAGGCCAAAAGCCCTGTAGATGCTCAAGTCACTTTTTCCACTTTAGGTATAGCAATTATGTTTGGTATTCTTTAATCATTTAGTACCATCCTGACTTGAAAATTATGTAAAATAACTGTTACCACCTCTGAATTTCAGTGGTGACAGTTTTTAAAATTTCATAGGTAAAGATAATCTGGGCCCATCAGTTCAATTGTACTAATGTTATTTAAGCTCTGCTTCCAATTTGATTGTGGAAATTTCTATTTCTGTGCCAGAACTACTATTTGTTTAGTACCTAGATTATCTTTAAAATCAATAAAATTCTTATTGCATAAAGCCCCATCTCGCTTTACTTTTTTACACACAGCCAAGGCGACTTTCATAACTTATTTTAATATCCTTTTGTCAAGTCTAATTCACTAATCTGAATTCTGTCAGTTCTTGCTTTATTCATACAGTCTACTTTCAGATGTGGCTTTAACAGTCAGTCAGTCAAAATTTTAGAGAAAAACCAAAATCCATAATATTGAATAGCCTTCTTCAGGTGATTTTTAATTCATTGAGAGATGGAACTGCTCCCTACAATGTCTCCCCTCCACTTTGGATGCAGCTTCCAGACAGTTGCATCTTTACTGCAAAAGAAGTTCTAAATGTACTTCACACAATTGTCTTTGTCTCCAGTCCAATTGCATTTTTTAGTTCTGGCCACTGTATGGTCTTCTCTATAACATTCTATTGCTTTCTAAATCAGTATCTAAATCAGAATTTTATTAGTGAAGATTTAACAATGAAGTCTGCAGAGCACCATATCCAGAAAGGGTAGCATTTGTTTTCCCTATTAAGTAAAGCACACAGGAAAAAAAGCCTCTCATAATAGCAAAATGAGTATCACTCAACTTTCTACAATAATCTTCTCTAGTGTATTGGTTTGCATCCAGCTGTGTTCACAAGTACCTATAGCAGACACCTACACTGTTGGGCCAAATTCTTTTTTACCAGAAAGCAATAATCCATACTTCTTTCATCATATCATTACTATGCAACACTACTCAAACATTTCACTTCTGATTTCTTAAACTCTTGCATCTGTATTTCAGCCCTAGTAACTATTTTCAACTATGCTTTGTTATTCCAATTAAGCATAATGTTTTGTCCATTTTGCTGCCCGGACTTCTTGCACATGTATACAAACAGTTCAGGCAGTCTAAACTGGTGAAAAATTATCTCTGAAATAAATTCAGTTTCCTGACTTGTTCACCTGTAAGACTACTTCTCACAATGGACTGAGAATTACTTGCATCGAGTTCCTGCATTTTCTTATCTATTGCTACATTGATTCACTTTGGTGGTGGAAGAGGTTTTTTCCAGTACTCTGAGTTTAGTTCTGGCCAATAACCAAGTTGTTATCCAGACTGGCTTTTCCTTCACAAGCAAGGCTACCCTTTGGGCAGGCAAGTGTCCCAGTGCTTACATAGACCATCTATTTCCAGTAGAAAGTCTTTCCTGATATCAAAGGGCAAGTGTTTCCAGATCTTCCAAACAATTCAATTGTTGTAACCATTCAATTTCTTACATCATAACAAACATACTTTGAAAACTTATACATGTTGTTATTTCTCTTTTCTAGAAGTGCCAGAAGCTGTAAACCGTTCTCTGGGTGCTTCCCCTCCCAGCAGCACTTCATGTGTTTCAAGTTCTGCAGACCAGGTAAGGTATTAGCTAAATTCATATTACAGAAATCTCCTTATCCTTTATTTTAAAATAGTATTTCCACACCCTTTCAATAGAAAATTACACTCCTGGAGGACTTCTATGCCCCCTTTTGCAATGAGGCTTTTCTGTAGCACAAATAATCTGAACATTAGTTTTCATTAAAACATGCTCAGAACAGGTAGCATAGGAGAGGTTTAACAAACTGTAGAAAAATATGTAAACACTATTATATTAAATCTTGGCACCCTACCTATCAGAAAAAGCTTTAGTGTCATGTCTTCCTGACTCTCCAGTTCATACTTTGAACATCACTGACACGAGGAAATCTGTGGTGATGTACTTAAGTCTAGTCTTTGATATAGATTGCTATAAAGAGTTTTTAATCACGTCCTTTTTTCTAACTTACAGCTGTACAAATTGTGTGCAGGAAAAAAAAGGTGCAGTAAGCAAACACAATGATGCTGCAATGCCTCCCGTATGTGTTTTAGTCTCTCCCAAGTCCAGCTCCTTTCTGTTCCTTTAAACAGATCTCTTCTCATTACAGTTCACGCTGTCAATCTTATGGCCAATTTTTTTTTAATGTGTTTTGTTGCAACATTAAGCTTTGAATTATACAAGCAAATGCAAGGTTATTTTCATTTCAGTGATATTCCCCTGACTCTCATTTTAGATGAAGGGAGACTACAAAATGCAAAAAGCCATTCTTATAAACCTAGTAGTCACAAACAAGGTAAAAATAGTTCTGTTGAGTGTAAACCAAAGGCTCTATCATGCAGAGCCAGTAACAGTAAGAGTTCTAAAGTCTGATATGACAAAGATAATACAACAGTGAAGAACACAAAGGATTTGAAGTTCTGTAAGATTTTTAACTGTATGTAATACTAGATATTTATTTTAAAAATTACTTTCAAATAAGCAATCCAGAAGACTACATAAACAGCTTGTAGCAATTACATTTGCAATTTTTATGTAACAGCCATGGGCAGAAACAGAACTTAATAAAAGATCAATTTTGTTTTTAAAAAATTAGCTGTTAGTGTTATTTTCCCAGCAATTATATAGAGCGGTATCATTTGCTGTAGCATCCTGCACAATACAGGTGCTCACAGATGTCACTAATTCCCATGACATTCACTCTTTGCTTGATTCCCATCCGAACTTTGGCAGCAACTCTCTGCTTCTACATTATAGGCCACAGATAGTAGTAGAAGAAAGGTCTGGGGGCCATTGATTCCTTCTTTTGTTTTGCAAAGATTTGTTCACTGGACTCATTCTCTATGTGAGCACGTACCTTTCATATTTGCAATTCTTCTCAGCCTTTCTTTTTCCAATGAATAGTTTGACTGGAGAAATAAATAGAAAATTTTTGAAGATAAAATTGTCGTTTATGGCTTGAGCCAGTCTAAGAATTTAGTGCAGTGCCCCCAAAATTGAGGCACTGCTCTCTCCTCACTGTCAGCTCCCCTCCCAGCTTCTATGGTGTTCCTTCCTAATCCTGCAGTGGGTTGAGCCGAGTCATTAAACTGACAGAAAATCAGCTTGGCAGTCAAACACAAAAAAGGCAAAACAAAAAAGGAAAGCTTTTTTTGTTTTTTTCTGCAAGTTTAATAAAGTGAATTATCTCACCATGGGATCAGATGAGCAACAAAATGAGCACAAAGGAGAAGCCAAGACATTCCCTTTCTGACAGCAATAAGTCAGCTAGACCAGCTCAGTTATAATGTGCAGCCCCTAATCTGTTTTGTCCAGAGGTGACAAAGCTTGTGTGAAAATTAATTTTATCATTAACATCATTGTTACTGTAAAGCTGGAGCAAAACTTATCCAGGCATCATTGCTGTCCATGTGGAGACAGGCATGATTGTGTTCACAGAGAGCATTTCCTCAACATTCCTCGACATTTATTCCTCTTTATATTCTTCTGGAATAGCTTTTGTCTTTAGAACGATCTGCCAGTTGAACCTGACTGCTTTCCTCAGGGCATCTCTCTTTTGTCATTGTTCAGCCTTCTACCACAAATCTGTTACCAATGTTTTGACACTCCCAGTTTTTCTTTGCCCTCCCTCTACTCAATTAAAACTTTGATCTCCTGGCAAAGACTTTTTTAAACTCTTAACTTTTCTGCATTTTAGTTCTTCATAGCTGTCACTACTTAGCAGTAACTCCCCTACAGGCCATATTCTTTATTATTATTATTATTTTACAGGTGAAACACTGTTCCTCTCTTTTTAGGATGCTGGTGTTCACAGTAAAGCATGGTATGCTGCTACCTGTGATAGGAAAATGGCAGAAGATGCATTGTACCGATCAAACAAGGTAGGTCACTTTTAAAGAATGTCTATTTTATGGGGAAAAAACCCAAAACTTCAAATAAAAAAATTTTTAAAAGACAACCAGAAGTATTCAAAGAGCATCAGTTGCCTTCTGAACAGGTCAGAACTACTGTGCCATGCAAGTATTGTCAAACCTGGAGTTATTGTGGTGACATTAGTTAATGCTGGCTTTCATTGCAACACTGAGTTGCAATCAAAGACCAAAGCACTGCAGAGAAAGCTATTACAGACTAGAGAGCTGAGGAAGATCTTACAGCTCATGCACACCCCCTTTAAAGAAATGCAAAGCCCAGTGGCTTTTAAGTGGTCTCCACCACTGTCCAGGGGCTCATTTGGAAACAGCTGTTTGGAAAGGCTGGTGTTGCTATGCATTTGAAGCAGCAACACTGTGCATTTGGGTATTTGGGGAATTTGAATTCTCTCGGCTATTCTTTGCACAAAATCTAGTGTCACAGGAGGAGACAGGAGCATGTAGAGTTGCATCCTCAGCCTCAAGTACATTTCCACTCCTGCCTAAGTCCACAGAGGATAAAGGGGCAGAGCATGGGGGCTATGACCAGGTGAAGGCTACTGTGAGTTAGTGAGCACAGGGCAACATGGTCAGGAATGCAGGTGCTTGACTGTGGTGAGCTCCTTTTTACAGCTCTGGAGAAAGGGTGTCTCCACCTCTCCCTCCTTTCTTCCCTACCTACTGCCACTGATAGGAACTATTCCCTAACAGTCTGTGGATCCCAACAGATGGCTGCCACTGTGTATTTATTTCTTCATTTTCTCTGTGGTTGAGAGAGAGAACAGGTAGCAGCAAAGCTGATTCTTAAATGACACCTTTACAAGCTACTGTTAGCAGGAATACATGTTACTTTCTCTGCTGCTGTTATTTTTCTAATGGGAAAAACGGGTTTAATGCTGATATAAATCAAAATGTTAAGCCAAAACCAGACTAAGTTGTTGGAAAGAAATGAACCAAATACACTGACTACTTTTCTCTCTTTAGGATGGATCTTTTCTAATAAGGAAGAGTTCTGGGCAGGACTCACGGCAGCCATATACACTGGTTGTGTTTTACAACAGAAGAGTGTACAACATTCCTATACGATTTATTGAATCAACAAGGCAATATGCACTGGGCAGAGAAAAAAGTGGTGAAGAGGTGAGATGATGTGGGGTTTTTTTTCCTAACAGTTTTCAATTATATACCTTTAATAAGCAATGACTAAGATATATTGCACTATGACCACAAAGATTCTTCATGTATGAAGATAAAAATATACCCTTTGAAATCACCAGTATACCCTTTAAAATGACCAATCTGTCAAGCTTGAGAAACCAGTGTTATAACAGCTCCTGTACACTGTAACTAAAACCACAGACCAAATTTAAAACACACTCATAGAGCTGTTTAAATAAAGTTAAAAGGATAAGAGCTGCAGCCACTAGATAAATTTTCTGACTGTTTACGGTCCTCCATTTACCTTCTATCTAAAACTCTAGTTATGTTTCTTGGAAAATTGCAAAGGAAGAACAGCCATGCTCAAAAACAAAACCCCCCAACACTACTAAAAATGAGAATGACATTACTGTTAGTACTGTTTTCACATGAAGAAAATATTAAACTTTTGCTCTGGAGTGAAAAGATCACTGGTGATCTATTCTGCCACGGACATAATTACTCTTATAGCAAAACAGAAACTTGGAACACAAATATCAATGAAAACAGTTTATCACTGCATACAGTAGGCTTTTCAGCAGTGTGAAAGTAGGCTTGACATAGCCCAATTATCTGCCTCCCAGGCACCAGTTTTGAGATCAGAGAAAATATAATAGCCTGAAGCTCACCTGGTCTTCAGCAAAGGGTGAAAAATGACCTCAGGATAAATAGATAGTCCAAAGTCTTTATTTGACCAAAGTCCAAAAAGAAAAGCAACAGATCTAGCAGATTCTGGATACTAATTTACAGTGGCAAACATTAAAACTGTGTAACAAGAACAGGTCTCATAGATGGCTGCCTGTACCTGTTACTCCTGGACACAGCCTTCCCTCTGAGGTGGCTGAACCACATCTACCACAGCTGCTGAGCAGCCATTCTGCAACCTACTATACATTAAGGTAAAATGAAATGTCAGTTCACTATGGCCCACAGCAAACTCAATGGTTCAGTTTGTGGAGGTGGCAATCACAAATGTAAAGGAGGGGACAGCTGGTATCTGCAATATCTTCTGTTGTCTAAATCTAATCAGTTATGACTAAAATCAGAACTAAGAGAAGGATCAGTGCTCTCACTAAAAGGCAAAGCATCTAACTTGGTAACAAGTAGCTTAACTTGCTTCAATTACATGAGAAGCAAAGATAAAAAGATGCAGCGATTACTGTCAATATTATAGCATTAAAGGAAGCCAGCACTAATTTTTTTTTTTTCTTTATCCAGCGCTTCGACAGTGTTGCTGAAATAGTAGAGAATCATCAGCGCACCTCCCTGGTTCTAATTGACAGCCAAAACAATACAAAAGACTCTACAAAACTGAAATATATTGTAAGAGTTTCTTAATCAAACTGAACTGCTGAAATGGAAGACCTCTTTAATAATTTCTTTCAACATACCGAGATGTGGACAAGGTATTAAAAGAAGAAAATCCAAATTAACAGGAAACACTCTTCAAGAACACCTACAGAGTAGTAAGAAATGCATTTCATAGAGCTCAACCCCACGTCACTTTTATCAGGAAAGTTTAACACAAGAAGCCAAAGCAGATACACTGTCATCTGTGACAACATGGGTATCCAAAGTCATGGGAAGAACAAATACCAGAGCCTGGTCCTCTGACTGCTGTTTGAAGATAGATTTCTTGAAGGACAGTTTTGTTTTAAAAATGAGAATACCCACCTTAATCTACTCTTTCAATTTATGTTTACCACACATCACTGCTTTCAGCAATTTCTCTGTAAAGTGCACAGCCCCACAAATTAGAGCAGCTTGACCTAATGTACTACTGTGCACAAGTTGAAAATAGGACTGTACTTTGATTAGTGGCAATAAATCCACCTGAATGTTTTAGATTTATGGACATGTGTTGTACTTTCCCTCATCTTCACCCTGTTTCACTGATATTTTTGTTTGTATTTTCAAATGTACAAATAAAATTTAAAAATACTGTAAACTCAGTAGTGTATGGAGACTTTGCTGGACTATGACAGACCATCATAGTACTACATCAGGGCTATGTTTAGTATATTGCTCAGTTGGTATTAGTTTTATATTTAACACTATACTTAATACTACTGAAATGTTTAGAACATTAAGATTGCTAAATCAAAGTGTAAAAATTAACACAAAAGTTAGTAGCATCTGCAATCTTTATTCACTCTTTCTATATGTGTACTATTATCTTATTTAGCTACTTTAAGCATTACTTTAGAAGGTATTTCAAGCAATACTCACAATGGAAGTACTCTGAAAAAGTAGCCACTGAGTATTTAACTTCCTTTGCATTCATGTAGTCCTTGCCTTTCACTCATGTACTGCACAGTATTTCAACTTGGTACTGTCTGTCTGCTAACCTTTCTGTGTTGCTCCTCAAAATCTCTATTCTTCAAACATTCTTTCCAAGTTAAGTGTGCAGTATCTCCATCATTCTAGAACTGGGGGAAAAAAAAATCATGTGAACAAAGGAAATTCAAGTGTTTATCTTTAAAAAGTGATACCCAGTCTCTTGTATTAAAGGTAATTAGCACTGAGCAGTTTAAAGCACTGCTGCTCCTGCCCGTCAGCTCAAAGTGCTCAGCACTACATTTAATACTGTGGTTGACCTAAGAATAACAAATATGCTCTAGATAAAGGGGCCACTTACCTTGATCCTCACACCTTACTTTACTTTTTATCCATGTTCTACATGATTATAGGGCTACCTTACAGTTTTGACAACAAAACAAGGCAGGGAGCTGATAGGGAACTCAGTCTTCCACAAAATAATCCAATCAGCCTGAAATGAGAACTTTTTAGGCACAAAATAAGGCTCCTTGAGGGAACAACCCTCCCCCAACACACACACAAAACACACCAGTATGTTATCACCTACTTTACTACACTTGGTGTTTTGTACAGGAACAAAGGCAGCAGACTAGTTACTCTGCTTTCCATACTCCAGCTAGATCTGTTACAGCTTGGCAGGACTATGGTGCAGACATATTAATAAACAGTTTTATCTGGAGAAGGTTTAAGCAAGTTTCAGGTACAAGATTGCACCAAGTTACCATTTCCTACATTCTGGACATAAAATAAATTGGTACTCAGGATAAAGCCTGCAGAGTTTAAAATTCCAGTGCTGTGGGCTGAAAAGCCATTACAGAATGCAGGAAATGGTGACTTGGTGTGGCTGTTGCAGTGCCAGCAGTCATCTTAATGCCACCACCATGCTCCAGGTAACAGGTATAGCAAGTCCGACCTGACAGACACAGCAACACACCTCTCCCCTCATCTTTCTTTGATATTGTGATATTGTTAGCTAATTTCCCTTCCATACGTCATTCACTGAATAGCTAAAACACAACAAACAAAAACAAAAACCAAAAAAAACCCCTCACACCAAAAAACCACACACACACAAACAACCCATAAACTAGAACTAAAAATTAATTATTTTGTCTGAGATCTCAGGGCAAAGTGTCATATTTAATAATGCACAAAGGAGAAGTGTTGTCTGCCTACCAGATACAGAGAGTACAATCAGTACTGCATATCATTCCTGGCAGTGTTGCTCCATGAAAGGAGTAAGAACTTGCATTCTCAAAAATCCAAGTGTTCAGAGACACAAGGTACAAAACTACATTCTTCTTTCAATCAAGAGCACTAGCAGCAAAAAGAGATTATTAGGAAGCATTGTAAAGAAAAAAAGCGTGTCACATAACAACAGCTCTGTAACAAATTTTTGTTAAAACACTGGAATTACTGAGGAAGGGCACCATGACTTACTGATGAATACACATCTTGCCAAGAACACATAATGGGATAGATTTTAGGCCTCTTCAAGGTTGTACAAACAGTTGATAACCTTGTGCTTGCACCTCTCCTTGTATGTTCCAAAACAATAAAATCAATTTAAGGTTTATCTTGCTATTTGCAATGTTACAAACTATTGAAATGTTATGGTTGCATAGTAAAGCACTCAAAATCAAGATACTTCAAGTTACCTGGGCAACCTTGTAACATCAGCTATATCCATTACAATACAAGCATTAAATATACAATCAATTAATATTTTTCCAGATGGACTTATGCGTTTCACTCGGTTCATGCAATACTTCAGGGATAATGTAGCTTTATAATGAAAACTGAGGTTTGTAGGATATTTATAGAATACCTCTCCCCATTTACTGAAAATGCTGAGAAATGCACCAACATTGCAGAACTTAGCCAGTAAAAAGATGACTTCATACAGTGAAAGCAGTTGAACTGAAGAACTGAACATATTTTCCCTGCATCTTCTACCACACCATCTACTGTAACACAGGTCAGATCACTTCAACCAAATTTTCTCCTGATGGTAATCAATTTTGATCTTAATTTCAGTGAAGGCCCACTTGAGATTTTCTGAAACCTGATCTGCAGAAATGCCAAACTCTAAGGACCTCAAACAATGCATCATGAAAAATGTTGTAAGAATAAAATTATTTATTTGGAACAGTACTTGCACTAAATAATACGAGGACCTAGTTAAGGGTGGGGAAACAAAATACTGAATTGCTACCCAGGAGGAAGCAAAAATTCTCTGCCCTGACTGAGATGGATGTCCATGGAAAAAGTGACACATGCCAATTAATTAAGATCATATAAAGCAATCTTATTTCAACATTTCCTAGCTTTACAATGTTTTCACAGTATCATTTAAGGTCAATTCATACAAAAATTAAAAAAAATTTAAAAAATACCAGAGACAGTTGTCACTCTCATGATTCATCAATACAGAGAAAACCCCTAATGCTACAGCAGAACTTCCACCTCAATGCTAAATAATTGTTAATAAAAGTTGGTCATCCTTACTGAAATGGCACCAAGTATGTTTAGAAACAAATTTCACATACATTTTTTTCAAAGAAGGCAATGTCCAAAATTCGCAGGTTCAATTTCACAGTTTACAGAAGAGCAAGCTGAGGGAGACAATAGATCCTTCTAGGCAAAAAAGCTTAACTTGTTTTTGTCCTTTCCTAATGCTGTTTCTTTCCAACCTGCTTCCTCACCACTACACAGGTCTTCTTCAAAGTTCCTAGCTAAATTAACATCAGAGCTCAAGCCCATTGTGCAGAGCAAAATGATCCAGTTTAGATACACAACACATACCAACTGTGTTTTAATTCACCCAAACTACACTGCACTGACTGCTTCAGTTGTCTTCCATACCTAACTCACCAGATGCAAGGCTAGTGTGCATCTTCCTGCCAACACACATATCAAGGAACAAAAATTAATCACTGAAGCAATTGTTTTTAACGCTTTTTAAAACGTAAGTTGAATTCAGGTTAGTGGTGACATGCCTGTGACATCCATGTCTTCTCACTGTTTCATTGGTAGCAAGCAATCTTCATTTTCACCTTAAGGAACCAGTAAGAGAAAACTACTTAGGCTTGCATACAATCTAAACCTCACGATTTAAATGCCCCAGTCCTCTGCAAGCCTACTGTTCAATTTTGACAGCTTTTCCATCAATACTTTGGAAAGCTGGCTTACACCTTCATACTTGGGCAAAAGGTGCCAGCCATACGGTGAGAGCAATCCCAGGTAAGAATGAAACTTCTAGCCTACAAAGGTTCATTAAGAATCTGGAGGACAAAGCCTCAAGCCTAATTACTATGGATAATAAGGACCTTCATCTATATACCCTCAGTCACTATGGTTAAGAGGTCTTTTGCTTACATGCCCTCATATAAAGACTAAAAACTATAATGCATAGTCTCTCCATTATCTCTAAAACTGAAAGTAGAAAGCAAGCAGGCCCCTAAGAACATTACCCTTCTGGCTGGTAAAATAAGGGAAGGATAACTTGAGACTTGGCTTTGCCAAATTCCTGGTGCCCCAAAAGGCAGTATATCTGAATAAGCAATAAGCAATAGTAGAAAACATTAAGTCATTATGGGGACAAATTACATCCACCTGAAATAAAGCTATGAAGCAATTACAAGCCTAAAATGGTGCTCTGCACCTTCCCATATCCTGGCCATCCCTATAGGGTTTGTGGCAGACATAGCAATATACAAACATTTTCTATAAATGCTCAAAGTCATATGCTGTAAACACAAGTTATAGCAAATTTAATAGTGACAAAATCAATACAGATTAGGAATGTTCACCATTCTTAAACACCATATACATTATGAATATATATACTGTATATTTTCAATCAATTTCATTCTGACTCACTGTATTAACACAATCATAATATGTTTTATTAATTATATGAAAAATACTTCACTAAGAAAGTAGACAAACTGCACAGAAATAGTACAAGTGTCATGTGCATAGCAATATAGCTTAAAGCATTCACATATGGCTTTGTTTAAATGAAACTGTGGGGGAATGGCCCTATACAGACCCATGGTTACACAGTCAACATAATGTAAACTGCTTCACATCTTTGAGGCACTTGCTAATAGTGTTCAATCCCTGAAAAACAAAATCAAGAGCTAATAAGTGAAAATAACAAAAATCCCAGGATAACAGCTGTGTGTATTTAAAAATATTTTAAAAATTGGTTTTAGTAGTGCATGCACAGAACTGAAAAACTGGGGGGAAGGGTGTAATTTCTGTGCAAGAATTATACCAAGTAACTGAAAAGTATAAAAAATATTTACATGTTTAGGGATTTTATGTACAGAACAAAGGCCCTGAAGTCTCATTCTATAGAATAAAAATATAGCACATGATAGCAGTAATAAAAATAATATGTATTTTTATGGAATTGTATTTGCAGTTAGTTACAAGTTATTTAAACCACAACGTTCTTTGATCTTTCTCAAATCTGATGGCAATAGGGAATACACTTTTTCTTTTAAAACACAAGAACTTTGCATCCTTTTTCAACCTCAGTTACAATACTGACATGCAAAACAGAATTACTTGTGTATCCTAATCCAACTGGGTTTTTTTTTAAACTTTAATAACCATTTTCTTCACTGGTCATCGTTTCATTAATGAATTCCAATCTCGAGTAGCCTCCATCAGATGCCTCTGTCCATGTCCTACCCAATTATCCTGATTGTCAAATATTCTACCACAAAACCAGCAGCTAAACTTAGCTTTCAAGGTATTATTAGAGGTAGTTTTCACAATCTGGTAATTGTTTTTGCTAGTCTTTTTCAGTGTCAATTTTAAGACAAATCTTTCTTTTACAGGGTTAAGGGGTTTTATTGTCCTGTATCTTTTTTGAGAAAAATTATCAGTAGTTCCATCCGAAGGATTGCAGAAGTCTGGCTGCAGAAGAGCTTCAACAGTTCTTTTTGACAATAAAACCTTAAGAACATGTCCCTTAAATTTAGCAATAGTTTTCATTACATTTACAACTTCTGGAACATCTGCATCAGGATGATTAAGCACAACAACTGGTTGATTTCTCCGGGGGCATTTTACAAGCTGGTTAGAATTAAAAGGGAGTAATTTCAAAGTCCTCACAGTTTTTTTTGATGCCCTTGGTTTGTAAGGGCTACCTGATTCACCAACTATTTCAGCTTGATTCTTTTCTTTACACTTTCTGTGCAACATTGCTTTCTTTCTAGGAGGTTCTGGGCAACTAGCCTTCCTTTTACGTTTGAAATTCTTGCTTCTTTGCCCACCCACAGTTCCCGAACTTTTAGATCCAGCTTGTTTCAAATTAGGTTTTACTTTTGCAGTTCTATTTTGGGTGCTCCACGTGGACTTCTGACAAGCAGAGTTATTCCTCTTGTTAGCAGCTATTACTTGCATACTCTCGATAGAACATTTCTGCAACCGCGTCCCTGCAGATTTAGCAGAATAAACAGGTTCTACAGGAGGAACACGACACGCTGGATTGGAGCTTGCCAAAGAGGCATTTGCTGGCATTAACCCACCTGGTAAGTTTAAGGCATCATTAAAACTAATATTAGTTTGTTTCTGTGCTAGTGCAGGAGTAAGGGACTGCAAGTTATCCACCTGTAGTGAGGGCACCGAGTTGCTTACTGACTGAGTGTTATCAGACAGTGTATCCGAAGTACGAGTTCTTATTTTCAGCAAAGGCTGTTGTTGCATGGCTCCAGTTTTCTTTGGTTGACAATTCTGATGAGCATTATCCTGAAAAAAAATTGGTTTATGAAGTACAGGCTTGTTTGGTGTCAAACACTTCAGAAAAACTCCCTGCTGTCCATCAGGCGAAAGTGCATAAACATGTTGTTCCTGTTTAATTTCCTGTTGTTTTACTGACTCCAAAGAACCAAAGACAGCATCCTGGTACTCTGGTAACACCTTCACAGAAGAAGTTGCCTTCGCAGATGACTCTGATGAGTTTGTAACTACAAGAGGTGCTTTGAATGGCATACTATCCAACGAGTCATTTACTGTACCGCATACTTCCCCATTACAGGAACTTCTTATATTTCTAAAATTGCCATTTCTCCCCTTCACTTCTGAAGCTGATATTTTCCCAAATTCTCTGGATACAATTCCCCCTAAAACCTGAGAACTATCATTAACGGCATTTGCAACTGTTCCAGCTGCCCCGCTAAAAGTCAAAATCATTCCAGGTCCTTTATTTGAAACACAAGATGCAGGTACACCTTTAGTAACATCTGATGAACTGGTTGATGGAAGAGATTTTCCTGACACCACGTGCTGTCTAGATTGGTTAGAAAGGTGGAAAGGAACGAAAAATCGTGACGGAAGGGACTGAACAAAAAGGGCTTTCTTTTGTTCCTGAAGAACAGGCAAAACTGGTGAAAAGCTGCTAGGATTTTGAGTTGCAGACAGTACTTTATCTTTTACTAACTGCTGTGTAAACTCATCTGTAGGAGTTTTTAGCAATGTACCAACACCTGAAGTTCTGGAAAATTTGTCCAGATCCTGGGAATCAAGTGATGTTTTGGGTGTCTGTCTTTCTCTCCCATAACATGTACCTCCATTTGTGCTATATCTTGTGTTGAACTCTCTCTTATATAAAGGGAAGTGTACATTAGGAGGAGGCCTCTGAAAACCACACGCGGTTGCAGAGCTTCTTAAATGCATGCAGGCTGCATTCCCGGTCTCAGGACCAGAAAGCAGCTTATCAGAACGAAGTTTGACACAGTTAGTCTTGCTCTGGAACTCCTGCTGAGAAGTTGCTTTTACTTTTAACACATCTTGCAGTAATTGGTTTATCTCAGGCGATAAATAATTAGCTGCCTGCTCACTTTGTAACGAGAAAACAGATGTGATTTTAGGCATTAAGAAAGAGTTAACACCATCTGAGGCTTTTTCCTGGAATTTCTCAGCTACGTTCTGAAAGCCTTGCTCTATGTTAGTGTCCAAATACTGTCGGCCATTATGTTTGTCCTCTGTAAAACACTCGCTGTCAACACCACATTGAGATTGGCTCTTAAAAGACACAGAATTATTCTTAGTGTTTACGTGTTTGTAAGTTTTATTAATACTTGATTGGGCTGACACAATTTTCTCTGCTTTCAAACCTTTCATTGACTCTGAATGTGAAGATGGAAGTTCATTTCGACTGTTTTGAAAAGAACCTCTTTTGCTAAATTCTTTGTACCTGTCATCTGTTGACGTCCAAATGCTACATGGATTATCCAAAGAGTCTATTTTGGAATAGTTGTGAAAAGACAACAACCCTTCATTAGATGAATCCACTGAGGTTGAATAACAAAGATTATTAGTTCCATTGCTATTATTCAGGCCACCATTTTGCATTTTCAGTTCAGGAAAGTAGGGCATTTTCATAGGGTCATAATGAAGGGTATTTGTAATAGCGGGTGATAATACCTGAGGATGACTTGAAGAACAAAAGCTTCCCCATGAGATACTAGTTTGAGTTCCAACTTTTGCTACCGCTTCATGTGGAGGTACAGTTGAGTCCAGCTTCATTGGCAAACAATTTGGACTTTTTCCTTCAGCTATATTAGAAGGTGCTACAGTTTCAGAAACACTCCTACCATACAATACGGAGTTATTTTGTTTTTCCACTTTTGTTTTTCCAGAATGAGGAGCAGGACAAGAAAACGGCGGAGAGGTCACTGGATGAACACAATTGTTCTTTAAAGTCGACTGATCACTTACATGTGGTATAGCACCTGAAGACAAGCCACAGGGATCAGCAGTCTGTAGCAAAGGAGCTGCAGAACCATCTTTAACAGGATCAACTTTCTGACCCAACAAATATTCATTTTGCTTACTTGTAGGTAGTAATTTTATAACAATATGTTGTTTTCCATCTACCATTTTAAAGCCCATAAATTTAGCACTGTAATTTGCTGGTACAGATATTTTATTGTTTTTAACCATCAATACTGTTGGCCCATGAACAGCACTTTTCAATAATCCCAGGCCATAATTTGTCCCATCATCTGCCTTATTGTATTGTGCAGTAGTAGCAGAGAGCATTCCACGTATGAAATGATGCTTTTCCACGTATTTAACTTGATCTTTCTCTTCATTTGTTTCCACGTCTCTCATACACTGGTTCAGCTCCTCAGCATTTGGCTGAATTTTATTCACACTTCTTAGCACTTGTGTATTTTCTTCTCCAGCACTGTCACTTCCACTGCTTATCTTCTTCCGTCTCCAGAGGGGTTTTTTTGATGCTCCCATTTTATACCTTCTTAACACAAGCTTCAGTCCTGCTGGAGTCTTTACTATTCTTTTTTCATATTTATCCTTTTCCAGTTTTTCTTTTGCAATTAAGTGGTCTCTGTGTAAAGCTATGATGTGTTTTAAAAGATAATCTTTCCGCGATGTGCTGTAACTGCAATAAGGACAACCAAAAGAAAACATACTGGTATGAACAAGGAGATGATTTTGGAGCTCCTCTTCTGTAAAGTTTTCTTGATGGCATTTTCCACATTTATAGGGAATCTCCTTATGTTTGTGAATGTGCTGAACAAATGTACCCACATCATAGGTAGAAAACCCACATTTTTCACACTGGAAGTGTCCATTTACACAATGCTTTGATATGAAGTGTTTTGTCAAAGCCAACAAAGTGTATATCTGCTCATCATTACAGAGCTCACATTTTACTAAAGTGCTACGATGGATGCGTCTGTGCTGTTTAAACGACTGAAA
The DNA here is from genome assembly GCF_027477595.1 of Haemorhous mexicanus. NCBI lineage: Eukaryota > Metazoa > Chordata > Aves > Passeriformes > Fringillidae > Haemorhous > Haemorhous mexicanus. The sequence continues at coordinate 27,415,507 of NC_082347.1, read as the reverse complement.
GTCATTAGCTGAGAAGTTGCACATCTCACAAGGATACAGAGGCAACTCACCATAGTGTAACAGCTGAAAATGTTTCTGTAGGTCATTTGGGCTGTATCTAATGTTATCCTTGCACTTCGTACAAGTGAAATTCAGTATTTTTGCTGCAGTTTTCAACCCTTCTTCAAATTGCACTTCTGGTTTAATTTGCAAGTGGCTTCCTTCTGAACAACTGAGATTGCTTCCACTTATTTTCTCTAGACTTAAGGATTTCCTCGCAGTTTGCTGCTTACACTGAAAGAGTCTTCTAAACCTATCAACTTCATGTTTCATTAATACTTCATTTGGAATGTTCACCTTGGGTAATTCAATCTTCACATTTTTTAGTCCATAAGTGAGATTGACATCGAAAATTGCTGGTTGAATCGTCATACTTGAAGGATCACTCACCAGTTCTTTTTTCAAAGTAATGTCTGTAGAAAAATTCTTCAGAGCATTGTGTTGTAAGAAACTGATTTGCTTTCTGTCACCAAAAAAGTGTTCCTCTTCAGATGACATGATTTTAGGTTCTACTTTTCTTTACATGAATTCTTGAGATTTAGTCTTACTTCCGGCAGCAAATGTGACAACTGCGCTGAGTTATTTTCAAAGCTCTACAACTTCCCCATTTCATTCTCCTGAAATTAAAAAACAAACAAAGCAAATAACTACTTTTAAAACTAATGCAATTAGAACACCTATTACAATTCACTAACAAATATATGCCAATCTCTGAAGTTGTTAATTTTTATAATATTACTCAAGGGATGAAAAAAAAAAAAAGGATGAGGCAAAAAAAAAGCTATTACACTATAACCTTTGTTTGTTTGTGTTGGGGGTGTTTGTTGGTTTGCTACTTGGTGGTTTTTTTGAAAAAGAAATAAATAAAACTTGAAAAATATGTTTTAAAGAACATCTACTGAAATTTTGTCATCAAATTTTGGCTTTCTCCCACTCTGTAAGCATAAAGAAGTCCAAAGACCTACTTTTTTTAAATGAAGCCTGTGTTTATTACTTATTTGGGATTTCATGCAAATAAAACCACTCCTTTGTGACATGCCCCTAACTGAAGAACTAAAAAGAAGTCAAAATCTACAGAATTTGACATTTTTATTACTCAAGTGTGCTACTCTATTAGTTACTATTGTGTTTAAAAAGGAAAGAAAATAAAAATCAGAATCTGACAAAATATCTGCTTCACTAATGGAGAGATGACCTTTACCAACATCAAAAAACCAATCACACTGACCTACAATGAATTTTTCACATGCCTGCCTTTAGTACCACACAAGTCTTAATCAATCAACAGATAAAAGTTCTCAGGTTTCTCATTGCATGTTCCTGGGTACATGTTAATATTTTCAGTGCACGACTGAGAGCAGTACCCCACTATGGATTAAAAGGCTCAAACAGTTATGGTCAGCATCACTGTCTCACTACAGATTTCATGTCAAGCGTTTCCATAACAGGCTGCATCAACAATTTATAGCAGCTCAAGTCTATGCCTGAACAACTCTCCTGTGCAGAATGTCGACATAGAATCAGCAGAATTGGAACAGCAGCAAAATTAACTTAAATTCTGAAAAGCAACACTGGAAAGGAAGAACTGTTTCTACACTAGTATAACACTTTTTACTGAAAAACATTTTATGCAGTACAAGTCACAAAGTCACTTTCTTCTTTCCTAACAAAAGTTAGTAAATTGTTAGCTGAAGTCTGATAAGCTCACCCTGAACAACACAGACTTGCAACTCATTAGATCATCGTATCTATTCAGATTCAAATGGAAAGCATGATCACACCCTCACTGTGAATAAGTGCAAGGGCTGCTTCTAGATCTCCAAGCCACCATAAGCATTAACCCTAAGATCTTTCAAATATTTTCCCACAGTCCTGGGAGAAGGAAGTATCTAGCATTAGACATGCAAATACCTGACAAAGAAAATGGAGACTGAAAAATTTTCAAGTCCATGTTCTTGTATCAAGTAGCAAGAAAAGCAACACTTTTTTTCTAAGTACATGCTTTAATGCTTTCCTTTGGAGAAGATACTAGCACTTCTGCACAATTCTTGAAAATAATGAACACAACAGACTGACACTATACACAGACTCTAATATCAAGTAAATTCACTTAACTGCGTTCTCCAGATATGAGACCGCCAAGACTTCAATTACACATCTGGACATCAAAAAAAAAAAAAAATCCCAAAAAACACCCCAAAACAACAAATCACAGAGACATACACTCCCTCCTTGGAATCTCTCCAAATGGAAAAACTTTGGATACAAGACTTTTATTTTTCTTTTAACTCAATGACATACTCCCCATCTTCAACACAGAAGGTTAATATGTGGGATATTACCCAGCTTTGAGCCCTGAGAAGAGAGCAACTCATGCGCATTTATATCCCATTTCCACCAAAAGAGTACTGCATTACAATGCATTCTCTTGCCAATGGTATATCCCTTATTTGAATAGAAGCAAGCTGAACTTCCTCATAAAGAATAAGTAACTAAGAATTATTTGGATTTGTTTGATCAAACAACATTTTAAGACACAAGCACAACACAAACATTATGGCTTGCATGATGCAATACATCATCCTGATGGTAGCTGCCCATCCTTCAGGTTAAAAGGTTATACTGCCAGACATTGAAACCTGAAGTATGTTTACAATAAAAACTATAGAAATCACAAGTGGATAAAGTGCTGCAGACAACAAGGCTCAGGCCTTCAATACCAAGCCAATGCAGTCTTCAACTGGGCAACATTTGGCAGAGTCACGATCTAAGATCCCCTTTAAATAATTAACCTTATACTTAATTTTATTATTTTTGGGTAGCATGCAACAATCAACAAGCTCCTGCAGCATGACAAATAAAAATATTTACTTGAAACAACCATTAAAAAAAAAAGGGCTCTCTTTTATCCCAGGCATCTCTAAAGGTATATTTTCAAAGAAGTCTGACTTACGCGTTAAGAAAATACTTGACTTCAATTCTTCAACAGCTGGGTATTTTCCACACACCCAGAAGAGGTAAGATTGCAAGACTCAGACAAGGCCACAGTCAAGAAAAATACTAGAAGAAGTTCTGGAAACAAAAGGAAAGGTATTTTAAATCTTGCAAATACAAGCAAAAAATGAAAGAATAAGCTGAAAAGCACAAATCCCTCACAAATTTACATTATATGGATTTTTAATACATAGGAGACAAGAACATACTGTTCTCCCAGAGAACACCATCAAATGCAATACCAATATTGTATATACACATAATATAACAATACCTATTTTGCCTTAGCTTTGCCACTACAACTCAGGCATTCATAGCTGGGAAGCATAAACAAAAAACTTAGAAGTGACTGGTATCTCTGCCCATCAAATTTTAACCTGAACTCAAAAGGCACTTATCTTTTCTCAAGCAAAAATTTTAATGGCAAAGACCTAATTATAAGTTTCTATAAAGTTGTGCAAAAGCCTGGGAAAGGGGCAGAATATTATATTCACAGTTTCTGAAACAAGTAAGTAGATTTAAATGCCTATAAAATGAGTACAAACATTGAAAATACATAAACAAGTGCCATAGTCAATTCTCACTTGAAAAATCCCTAAACCACTGAACAAGCCTAAGTAACCACTTGAGGCTCTCAGCCACAATCTTCTTCGCCCAAAAATGCTGCAATATGTCCACATTTCATTTAAAAAAATACAGACAGAAAGTTTAAGCTATACAGTTTGATATAGAGAGATGTTACAGCTAGGAGTTAAGACACCGCTAAATTAGGTAACTAGTACAGTTTTTCCATTTCGAACTACATGCAAAGCAGGTATCCCAGCAGGCAGTATCTTCAAGACTTCTGAAGAAATTTCGGCTTATTTAAATTTTATTAAATAAATAAATAAAATTATACTGAAGATATCCCATGCCTAGCTTCAATCCATGTGCCTGCAAATTTAGAGTGGTGCCTTAATCTCTCCCAAGACCGGGACACATGCAGGAACTCACAAAACTAGACCTTATGAAACCCATAGAGCTGGAGCAGTCAGACACAACCCGAGCCCCGAGTAGCACAATGGTGCCTTACTAAAAAAATAAAAAAATAATAAAAACCGAAGCGCTCTCAGGGCTCACACACACAGCCTGCCCATTCCACAGGGCGAACCTGCCATTTACAAACACAGCAGCTGAACTCGGCGGCGACACACGGCCAGCGCCAGCCCACCGGCGGGCCGACACTGCCCCCGCCCGCCGGGGCTGCCGGGGGAGCAGCGGCGCCACGGGAGCCGGCCAGAGGCTACGGCTGCCACTAAGCGCCGGGACAAAGCGCGGAGCGGCCGACGAGGCGGCGGCAGCTCGGGAGCTCCGTCTGACCGCGGGCACAGCAGCGGGCGCTGGGGACGGTGGGGTACGGACGAGCGAGGCGCGTCCCTGCCCGGCTCCTCCTCGGGAGCCCCGCGGCACCGCCGCCTCCGCCCGCACAGCCCCGAGGCGGCCGCAACTCTCGGCGCGCAGCCCGGCGGACGGATACGGTCCCACGTCCGGTCCGGCAGCTGCACACGAGGCCATTTCTGCCCGGTCCCGCCGTCCCGCGAGCTCCCCGCGGTCCCGCCCGCCCCCAGCGCCGGCTGCCCCCCGAGCCTCCAGCCGCCGGCGAGCGCGGACTATTTAATGTCTCACCCTCACCACGGGGCACCGTCCCGTGCCGCCCCGCCGCGGCCGCTCGCGCCCCCTGCCCGCTCCAAACCGTTCCGGACCGTCCCTCCCGCCCCGCGCAGGGCCTCCCCGCTCCCCGCCCGACGCCCCCCACGGAGTTACCTCGGGTACCGCCACCGTCTGGCGAGGCGCTGCCGGCCGCCATCACAGTTTCCATCCGGGGACTGCCGGGTGCGAGCCCGGCTGAGGGGCGGCCGCGGCGGAGGGATACGCGTTCACCTGAGGGATGGGCGGACGGCGGCCGACGAGGCCCAAAGAGGGGAGGGGGCGGGGCGGTCCCGCAGGTCCGGCTGCGTTCCGCCTGCTCATTCCTTTCTCTTTCTCCTCCTTGGATGTGGGCTATGGGCGCATGGCACGACCGCTCTGCCCGTCGTTACCTAGAGTGTCTGTGCTCTTCCCTACAACCAAGGGCGTGTTTGGGCCAATGGCAGTGGCAGGGAGAGCCGCTGCCCCTCATAAAACGATCCCAGGCAAAGGCCTGGCCCGCGATGATCGTGCCGCGCTCGTGGGTTCGCTGACCTGTGCAGACACAACAGCAGACAATATATAAAGGGCTGTCTGTAGGAGGTGTCAGCAGTTAAAGCATTCGGGAAAATATACTTGTATTAGATTAGTTAGTTTGTTTTAACATGCTGAAAATAACATAAAAATCAAAGCTGATAATCACTACAACGGGCTTGTTAGACACAGTATCATTTCTGCTGAGGAAAGTGCTTGCTGTTGGTAGGAGCGCGCTCTTCACGTTTGTGCAAGTTGTGAGGCACATGGAAGACCACCAGCCTGAGGTCACCGAAGAGAATGAAGGCACGTGAGAAGCAGGAAATGGAGCCGCACCATGGCCAGAAAAGGGCGAATGCCCATGACAGAAATAGACTGTAAAGATGAATTCTGAATGAAGAGGTCTTTGCAAAGGAAATCCATTCTCCACTTAGGAAAGAGTGATCAAAAATCAAAAGCAAAGAGAAGAAAGGTTGAGCTTTTTCCTTTGGGAAACCTGTCTAATGAACAATTTAGCCAAGCAATTCAGCTAAACATTTCTTCACAAATCTTGCGGCATCTTACTATTTGTAACAAAGTTTAAAAAGTGCAATATTTACCCATGATTAAATATGAGAACAAGGAGGAGTGTTGATGTCTTTGAGTGTGTGTGCCTATACTAAGGGTACGTTAAACATGAACATATTTTTAATTTCTTGTTCCAATTGACATCACTTATTTCCCTTGTGTCCTAGACTGCAAAAGAAAATTTATAGAAGCCGTTTTGGGGTGGGTTCCTTGGCCCTAAAAAATATCTTCAAGTAAAGAATTATATAATTGTTCTACTACACCCAAATGAATCAATCTGTGCCAAAAGCAAGCAGAGAAGAGTATTCTTCTGGTTTCTGATTCACTACATTTTTAGAAGTAAAAAGAGGGGATTGTACATATCTATAGGGTCTTTCATATCTGAAAACTTAACTACAACTGAAGAAAAAGAAAGAAAAACAGCATAGTTCTGACTGAAACCCTAAAGTCAGAAAAGATAACAGAAAAGAATGATCCATGAAAATCATTAGTCTAACAAGCAGCTACAGTATCAAATTGGTGTATTCCAGGTGTTAAATTAAAATATACATCATATTGTCAATTAGTAATCCCAATTAATTTATATGTAAGATGGGAACAAATATTTTATCTGTATTTTTGTACTTTGTAATTCAAATTTAGAACACCTATTAGTGCCAAGCACAAGACAGAAAAAAACCCGTGTGGAATAACACCAACAGGACACAAGAAAGGAAGCAGAAAGGCTGGCTAATGCCTAATTTATCATATCCATTGAGATTCTTCATTGCTCAGGAATCAAAAAAAGATTACATCAAAACACACCATTTATTGAAATTCTCCTGCAATTAGGATCTATGTAGGAATAAATGGGGAAAAAAGGTGGCAATCCAATGAAAAACTACAGCAATGGGCAAGCCCATCAAAAACATTGACATTGTATAGTAGCTTCTCCCAAAATTCCTGAAAGAGCCCATTAGTCATGAAAGTGAGCATCTGCAAAAATGCTCCCAAAAATTTCTCAGTAATAACAATAGTCCACCACCTTCCCATGTGCAGGAATACCAGGAACCCCTTATAAACTACAAGAAACTGCCTTACTACTGAAGAGAGGACCAAAGAAGACAAAATTGCCTTTTTACCAAGCTCAGAGCAGGAACTAAACTGAAAGCCATCCAAGGAAATCCCAAGGGGTCCTTGTGAGTTGAACCTCACATGGCATGAATTGTGACATGAGATCCATGAGATCCATGAGATTCTAATCTTTCAGACTCTTTTTCAGAAGCTAAATTGAATTTGGTCCACTTTTCTTTGGGGCATCCTGTGAAAATGATGTTCAGCCACAAGACAGTCTGTGTTCTGTAAAACACAATATCCCACAACAGTTTTCACTTTTCACCAAAAAAAATTGCTCTGATATCTGCAGTCAGTTTTGGGTTTGGTGGGTTTTGGTTTTGTTGGTTTTTTGTTTTGGTTTTGGTTTGTTTTTTTTGGGGGGGGGAGGGTTGTTTTTTTGGTTGGTTGTTTTTGGTTTTTTGTTTGTTTGGTTTTTTTTGCTGAGCGTTGGCTATTGTATCCAAAAAATATGTAAGCTGTGTGGTATTTTGGAAGCTTTAAGGGTATTTGTACTGTCCCAGTGTGCATTACATCACATTACTCTGTGCATCTGAACTGGAAGCAATGGCAGGGCTTCCACCTACGTCTCATTTGCATTAGTCTGTTATAAATTGGTAGGGCAATTAGGTGCAAATAAGTAGCCTTTATAATGTGATTTTTATTATTGTTGCTATTAGTTCTATATTTGTGATGTTTTAAAATTGAAAATGTAATGGTTTCCTCTAGTATATGGGTATTTCACACACAGCAGTACTACATCCCTGATTTTTCTTTAGATATTCAACTTATTTATGGTTTGGATGGCAGGACAGTTTGGAACCATTTATTTCATAATCTGCTGGACTATCAGAAATCATTTCTATCAGAAATTATTTCACACCAAATAACTGTGACCGATGGATATATTTCGTCAGAAACACTAAGGGGAAAAAAATGTGTTTTCAAAAGTATATGCTAAGGCAAACAACAGCCATGAATAACCAAATTATTCTATGAACCAATTTTCTAAGGAAAACTTTGTTTGTGCATTTGCCTGAAATCACTGAATTCAGTCACACATGGGAAAGCTTCTTCTTCAGTTAGAAATAATAAAGTGTTGCTGCTAGCGTGTTCTGTATTTGAGTTACAAAACAATGGAAATACCTGGCTTAAGGTGAGAACATTTTTGCAGTTAGATTTTCACATTTGCAATTATTCAGTGTTGATATGTGTGAAAGCCAAATTTCACAACATTTTTTGATAAATGGCAATTTTTATCTTGGTTCTCTCACACTTTTTGTTCAATCTAACATGAATTTAAACTAATGAAGTTTACAAAATCTACACAATTAATCAAGATATTTATGTATTTCATGTTTTTTTTAGTGTTTCTATGACTTTGCTCTGTAAGGACATAAGAGTTAATAGTAAATAGCTCTTTCATTCAACTCATAAATCCTGTAAAAATCAGTGTCCCCTATGCCTTCTTCTATTCTTTCTCTTAAAACATCAATTTTAAATAAAAAATTACATCTCAGACATAATCATGTAACTACCTCATTCTTTATGGCACTAAAACTCCTAGCTATGATCATACTGGCTTTGTTGCTGTTCATTTTGTTCTATAATCTTTTCTACTGACAGTTTTGTGACAATTTGACAGTCTTTTGCACATATTTCATAAAGAAGAGTTGGAATGCAGAAACCTCCACAAGTCAAATTCTTACAGATGCAAATTCTTCTTGGTTTTTCTCCAGTGGTTTGAAATTCTGTGTGCTCATGTATTGGCTCTATGGGTTTTCTGGAAGAGTTCTTGTTTCTGATAGTTTTCTTATGATGTGGACTAAATAATTCCATAATTATAACAGATAAAATTCTGAATCACTTTGTGGCTTTTAGTGACAGTAAATAAAACAATCTCATGCATTCTTCTATGTCAACATTTAATAAATATATTAAATACATACTTTATAAAATATAATTATTGCTATTTCTTTCTTGGCTTGTATGTAATGAGATTATAAACCATATTCTTATGTACTGCTTGGCAGCTAGAGCTTCTGCTCAGTGTCACCAGAACAGCTGCAATGATTATCTGTTTCTCCAGAAGACAGCAAGTTCTGAATATGTCACTGAAAAATGTATTAAAAAAAAAAAAAATGCCTGTCTTCATGGTACAGCTGAGGGGTAGCAGTATGACAGGTAGCAGAGGCTGGAAATTCATGGAGGAAGGAACCTGGGGCTAAACATACTCAGATGTAGGAAAATTATGTTTAGGAATTGACAGGTCTTACTTAGGCTTGTAGGCAGACTACCCAGCAGGACATTCTTTGAATGATAAGAAAGAAAGAATTAAGATTCTATTTCTTTTTAAGAATATCAGGTTCACAGGAGTTAGAAAATATCTGTTGTGATAGTGACAATAAGTCTGAGTCAAGTAATCTTACTGCTAGGTGGTTGTTTCAAATTCTTGTTAGGACTATAAATAAAAAGTGTAATCTTACAGGTAAACAGCGCAGTGCAAATGGAGGGTTCAAAGAAAACCCATCCATTCTTTTCTGTTCTGTGCAACTTCACTCTTGAAAGGCGCTAGCTTGACTTTCTGTATTAAATATTTTACTGGTGAATTCTTACATAAAAGCCTTTTGGTGGGGCCTTTGAGTTCATTCTTCAAGTATTTTATCTGCTAGTCTAGTCTAGTATTGTATCTGCTTACAAAAATCTCCAAACTGTGCTTGTCACTTAAATAAATAATACATTGGCTAGACAGAGCTCATTTCTTTCACAAAGTATAGTGTACGTCAAACAGTGCTTATATGAATAAGCTGTAGGGCTGTGAGAGAAGGTCCATATTTCTAAAATGAAACATCAGTACACAGAGAAAATAAGAAAATTGCCTTTTTAAGCAGTTCCTAATACACTACATTATTGGTTTTGATGATGAAGTACTGAGCAATGTATGGTTGCCTATATGTGACTGTCAGTGACATATGTCACTGTAATTTTGACCTGTATTTCTTATGATAAATAGCCTACGTTTGTTTAGGGCAAAATGGCAGGAAAACATAATGTTAAAGCTTCCTTTTCTACATATATTATCTTATAAACATAACAGCCTTAATGGTGACAGATAAAGGTGTCATTATTAATATCAGAACATCTATGAACTCTTCATGTCTTCACCTGCACAGCTAAAGCAATATTGCAACAATGAAAGAAGTCAACAATTCAGTTTTCTTTGTGGATTTCATGGCAGAAATCAGTCTTGGAACTATCTGAACCATAATTGTTACAACTTCAGGAATAAAAGTTCAAATTAAAATGACAGCATTCAATCTAACAAGAATTTAAATTAATTTATCTTTCTGCAGGAAGAAGGGTGAAATAGAACCATGACAAAAATTTGACAGAAAGTTTCTCAAGCCAGCTTGGGAAATTGCAGCCTTTGCCATCATCTTCTCCAGCTCTGTTGGAATCTGCTTTTGGCCAAATGATGCTCTGCTAAATAGACCCCATACATCAGTTGCTTCTGTTAATTATTTTAATTCAGCCACCAGTTGGACATATCCATTTAAGAGGCCCTGTTGTAATGAATGTCCTTATTCATACTCTTATTCTCAGCATAGCTTTTTCAAGTACAATTTCTGATCACTTGCATACAAAGGGTCTGTTGTAGAACTGAGAAAACATTCTTAAGAGCTTATTGCATCTTCTTTGGAAACTTGTGGAAAAAGCATCTCTCTGCCTTCACAATATGTGGAATGGGTAAGAGACTTTTTATTGTTATAATTTGTGAATGGGGAAATGTTGCCAAACAGCAAAAGGAAGAAGCACTCTTAGAAATGTGTAAACAATTTTTTTTAAGTTTATCACTTTATTTATAGTTTTACCACATGTAAATCAATTACTAATAATCTGCTGAAAGATGTGATTCACCTTCATGAGTAGCTTGAACTAGAATTTCTACAGATCTTATATCTTGATTAGACTATCACTGTCTAATCACTATCACTGTCCTTGGAAAATGTTTTCATCTCCTGAAGGCTAAGGCTTGCGTGGTTAAATGAAGATCCCATTTGGCTCATTATAATTTTAGTCTCAATGTTTGCAAGTGTCTTCAGCATCATGGGCAGTCCACACTGCAGCAAGTTCCAGCAAGATAATTTAAAGCAGAAACTGGAGCTGGAAAAGAAAGAGGCAAGATCTACGAACCAAGGCTGAACAGATGAAGGGCAGATTAGGATCTAGCACTCAGTAGGAAGAACTAGGACAAGATCTAGATCTAGAAAGCTGGAAATTGGATGAGGATTTTAGACAGGAAGCAACACTCAAGATTAAGAGTCTAGAGCACAATTACAAGTAAGAAGTATTAAGCTTTCCAGAGTACCTGGTCCTGTTTCATGTGTACTGAGATAGGCTATACCAGCCTCTCAGAGGCGAGGCCATTACCCTTTGGAAAACTAGTTCTGGCCAGATGACTAATGAAGAGATGCCTGAGCTGACTGTGGGAGATACCTTGACTTCACAGTTTTCAGTGGCAGCTGGGCAAGCAGGATATCTTGAGTGACACGAGCATCTTCCTCATCGTCAGATAGTCATGACCCCATGACATTTTATTGGCAGTCAAGTGACATGTGAGCAGAGAAATGGATCATGACTGCCCAGGTGCGACAAGAGAGACTGAAAACTCCAATAATGTTAATGTACATAAATGCTAAGAAAGTGAGATTAACCTCATACCTTTCTGAAAATGGGGAAGATTTTACTCTTGGTAGCAAACAAACTAGAAACCACACACCATTGCACACACTGTTCTGATGCAACATTGCAAAATACATCCTGGATACTGGCCTGGTGTTCTTTAGCAAGGCGGATACTCATTTCCCTTTTGGAAGGTGCAGATAAATGGAAATATCTAAACCAACAAGTTGTTCTGTGCCATAACATAAAACATGGCATTATATATTTCATAACACTGTAACTTCTGTCCATTTTTGCATTTCTAATAGTTATGAGTATCTGTCAGTAGAGCCCTCTCATGAGTTTTTACCATCTAGATGCACATGTCCGCACCTGCACACTTCAGGTCAGGCTGTTTACCCTCTCTGCTTCAGTGTATCCATCAGTGGGAGTGAAGGTGTGCACTCCTAAAGAATTAGTTATTTTAAGATTAATTTGTTTTTCTGACCAATACCTTTGTACATTCTTTGATATCAGTTAGGAAATTCTTGAGTTTCTTTTTCAAGAACTAGGTGACATTTCTCATACAACATACTTTTCTCATGAGTATTGACAGGTCTTTCTGCATTTTAACCGGAGATAGATACACACATACTCTTCACACCAATTTAAAACCACAGACGTAAACCACATTCAGGCATGAATGTTTGCTTCCTGTTGAATTCTGTGGAAATAGCAGAAGTATGTCCATGCATAATAGACAGGACTTGTTTTTCCTCTGCTGCTTGAACAATAACTTCCATTCCAGTCACTGCTGATTAACCTTTCCTAATAAAATACATACTGACTTTGAACACAATGGGAAACTAAATTCCTTTCTTTTCCTCACATACCTTTGTGCTTTTTTGTACCTTTGTTATATCATTTATATATGTTAAATTTTATCTGGGTCTTCTAAAAGTTGCTTTGAAAACATCTCATCATGGTATCAAGTTAGATATTGGCAGAAATCTTTCCCAGTTTATCCAGTTTTGATCTGTTTCATTGGCACCCTACAAGGTTTCAAATTGATTTTATATGATTATTCTTAAACTAAAGTCTAGCAATCTTTTGGTTTAATATAGTTTTCAATTCTTAAATTTTGTGTCATTTCACATCATGAATCTTAGGCTAGCAGATCCTCTGCTGCACTGCAGGTCTGACAAAGGCAGCAGCACAAGAGAGTTTCTCTGCATAGCTCCACAACTATGTAATTGCATTTAATTATCTGTAATTGCACTGCAAATAAGTCCCACTTCCATATTCATTCATCTGATGCACTTTTGCTGAGATTACTAATATCAAGTAGTAACTTTTGAAGAGTGGAGATAGAGATTGAACTCCCTTTATGTAAGAGTCCTGGCGTTTAATACTGGACTAAATTTGAAGTAGGAACCTACCATGGATAATCCTTCATACTCCATCCTCAGCCTCTTGATAAAGTGCATATTCTCTTTCTACCTATTTCAAAAGGTTTATTGGAGACTGCAGGTGTCAGGTTGCCTTTTAATCGAGCTCAGTAGCTTTGGGTTTCACTGCCTAATGGCAGGAGATCAGTTACACTGTGATGATGTAGTTTAGCAACAGGCTAAATAAAGCCATTTTTGTTTTTCTGGCTCCTTAATCCATGTGTTGGCTATTATTTTAGTTCTGTGCCCCACAAGGCTTTCCAAGCAGTTCTCCAGACTTGTGCATTGTACCCATTCCTATTTACAGAAATAGGCAGAGTACTGGTGTGAGCATGTTCATTGGTTTGTAATGAAGTGTCTTTGTGTTGCAGAAACTAAGCCTTTAATTAAAACCTTATGGCTGGCACTTATAAACTGATTGGTGCTCCGTAATACTGACCAGGAGTTTCAGTTAGACATAGAGAAAATCAGAGAAAATACCTAAACACTGTGGTTGCTGATTTTCCTCTTAGACTACTCCACCCCACACAAGAGATGAGTAAAACAACTGCATTGTAACAGTTTTGTATCCAAAATGCCACAGTATTTGCATCACGAGAGTTTTACAAAAGGATAAATAAACCATGTGACAACCACCTTGTTCCTGCTTCTGCATTTCCAGTCAGCCAATTTCCTTGAGTTACAATAAAGATAAATAAATGCAGAGTCCAAAAATTTCAGCAAACGTCGTGCTCTCAACAGCGTACGTACTGACAGTTGACAGGGGAGAGTGGCTGGATGTGCACAGCTTTCAAGCATAAATGATCAAGAAGAGAAGCACAACACAGCCATTACAATAATATCTATTCCCAGAAGCAAAATCCAATCCTAATTGTTTTCCATTTCAGTTATGAGTTAGCTTTGCTAATGCTATTTCATTATTTCCCTTCTCATGAAATCTATTCCCCCAAATTAAGTGAGTTTGCCCACAACTTTTTGTTGGTGAAACTACAAAGATAAACCTGTTCAGTATTTGCAGAAAGAGACTACAGTGATTAATTAGGCAGAAGATTAGGAGCAAGGCCAATCTGTGTCTTAATCCCAGCTGAGCCATTTATGGTGTAACCTTGGGGAAGTTACTTGACCTTCATGTTTCTCAGCAAACTCTGCTGGAAATTGGATACCAGCTGGACCTCAGAGAATACCAGACATGTCTGCTGAGTTCCTCCCAATTAGCATTGTTAGAATAATGGTGAGAAGGCTTGAATTATTATTGTGGAGTACTATGCACTCAAATACAGCCAAGGACCTTCTTTTCCTTTCCTGGCAGGAATAAACTAATATTAAGAGGTGGCCTATGAACTACATATCCTGGCCAGTTGTTGGCTGGATCATACATTAAAATAATGGTGATCATGAGGCAATTAGGCTTTAAATGCATTCCAATTCTTCCCTTCCAACCAGCATTCTTCTGCACTTTCAGAAAGGACATTTATCAGATTAACTGATTAGAAAGATTAGATTTATAGGCCCAGACTCTTAGCTGCATCCATGATGAACTATGTGCAGTCCTTTAATATGAGATCAGTTCTATGCATCTGGAAGAGAAGAGTCCAGGAGTTCATAATCCCTTAGGTGAAGGACTATTTTGGCCACATTTACCCCAAACACATCTGCCAATTATCCTATGCCAGTGACTTTATATCATCAAGGAAATTCTTCTTGCCAGGTGTATCCCAAAGTCCTTTCATGCAACTGGGTTATTTTCCTGAACTGAGCCTAATTTTTCTTCTGTCAATCTTTGTTCTGTTCTTAAATTAGAAAGAAAAAAAAAAAAAGAAAAAGAAAATAAATGAAAGGAACCAGAAAAAAAAAAAAAAAGGAAAAGGCAAAATATTGAATGGTGAAGAAAGGCTCAGTCACTTTGGCAATAAAATTATACAAGTCCCACATATTGTCCTCAGGGGCACAATATGGGGTCCAGTATTGTGTAAGCTCCTCATTAAAGGCTTTGCTGATGGGGCAGAGTGCCCCCTCAGCAGGTTTGCCAGCCATACTTGGGGAGAGTGGCGAATACACCACTCCTTGTGCTGCCATTCAGAGACACCTGGACAGGCTGGAGAAATGGGCAGACAAGATTCTCAAGAACTTCAGCGTAACAAAGTCTTTGATCTAGGGCTCCCTTCCAACCTCACCATTTCAGTGATTTTGTGAGTCTGATCAAAGCCAAAAAAAAAAAAATCAAGGATAATATTGTTGCCTTCCTGATCAATAGTCTTGTAAGAACTTAAAATCCATAAGTTTATGCAATATCTTGTTTTACACATGGTCAGTGAAATTTTATTAGAGATTAATAACTGACATTTCAAAGATAGTTATTCCTGAGCAGAATTAAAATTCCTTGCAACTACAGATGAAAATATTTGAGCATACCTCTTTTCACTTATTTCTGAAAGAATCTTGCAGAAGAATTTCATTCCATGGATAGAAAAAGCCTTCTAATTCCCACTTTAATTTTCTTCATACTGAATTATAACATTTCTCTCTTACACTGATACTACTATTTGATATCTTGTTTAACTTTGGAAAATGAAGGTTAAATGAAAACAAAGATTGTGTGAATTTTTTTGAGAAGTAGGTATCAAGCTAGAAGCAGGTTCAGGACCAAGGGTGAATTGAGAAAGATGCAAAAGAAGAGGAAGGAGTGTCTAAGGCCTCTGGGATTTTGTTAGGAGCTACTGGTGGCAAACTAAAGACTGGTGATTGTTGAGGAATGCAGGAGGAGAACCACAACCCACAGGTACAATAGAGCTTTGTGTGATGGGGCATTGTGGCTGACAAATTACTTAGACAAGAAATCTACATTGAGAAATGTGTGAAACACAGGTAAGCTTACTGATTAGGAGCCCGAGGATGGAGACACAACTGGAATGGGTGTTGTGAACAAACTGAGGGGCAAGCCTGAGACACGGGGGAGTTTATGTGTGAGACTGACACTACAAGCTGATGACCTAACTGAGTAAACATGTTGCAATCCAATAGATTCATTTATCTATGGAACTTTTAATAAAGCTGGAAAATTATGTTTATAGAAGTTACTTAGTTAAAATTAAAACTAAGTAAAAAACTTGAAGAGGAACAGGAATAAGACTTATTAAAACATTTTATTTCATCCATCTCAATGAAAATCTGTTTACTATAAAAGTTTTTTTTATTTTAAAAAAATGTGAGTTTAAACAGTAGCTGATAATAGCAACATTTGGACCAACTCTGTTTTTAAGTGCTAATTGGATGCTGGATTGCTGACATAGGTATGATCAGATTAGTTCCTCAGATGGAATGGCAGAAATGCTTGGTCAGGATTTTATGCTTGTGGTGGTTAATGTGTTATTTTGTCCTACTGTCAGCTTATTTATATTCCTTGAAGTGAAAACAGCAGCTAAGCTTCCATTGACCCCCTTAATTTAGCTTTATTGTGCATATGCAGCTCTTGCTCAAGTTTCAGAGAACAGCTGGCTATGGAATTGAATAGGGCAGTGTAGTGAGGGATGCTGTCTGTCAGCCAGGGAGCACCGAGTGGACAGGACAGGGTTACTGCAATAGTAAGAACAGCCTTGCACAGTAGATGCAGCTGCATGGAATGCTGGAGAACACAGTTTTATATCTGCCTTTTCTAAAAGTCCCCTGGCATGCTGACTAGGCCACTGAAGCATCATGTTACCTCTGGAATTTCAGTGTCTCATTTTCTGAATAAAAGCTATTTGCAATCCCAGTGAGCAGAAGTACACAGCAGTTGAATCTGCCCCCCACACCAGTGGAGAACACTGTCATATGCACAGTGAAATATCATGCTGAATTCTCTGAAGGGTTACCTCCCAGTTTTCTTGAATCAGGCACCCAACATGAATTTCAATTTGACTCTCCTCATTACCTAGATCCACTTCTATACAAGGAAGACAACACTTATCTCAAAGAGATATTGTGAAAATGGCTATTACTGAAGAGACCCATGAAAAAGTTCAAACATATCTTTTCAAAAGTCTAACTGAACTTCAGTGAACAGAGGTCAAAATCCTGCTGGGAAAAAAGAAAGTCTGATGGGATGTGTGGTCTGTCCTGCTCCAGGCCACAGTAATCACAGCCCTGTCTGCTTTATTTTATATCCCTTCCCCACACACACCTTAAATAAGCAACCAATCCTGTTTTACTCCTTCCCTACTGGCTTCCATTTGCTGACTACATCCTTACTTGAAAGTTTCAGCCTCATTCTTCAGATCCCTGCCACTGTCCTTGAAGATTTACACCCACAGGGAGTCCCCTCCCTCCCCTCCACATCTTTTGTCCTTTAGTCCCTCTTGTTACTCTGTTGCTATCTTAGCCTTGGCTTGGCCCCCTCCATTCTCCTTTCCCCAGGGCCAGCAGTTTCTCAGCTATCATGTTGCCAGTGAGGAGTGAGGGCAGCTCCAGCCCCCAGTCCTGCGTTGCCAGCACCAGAGCAATCCTTGAGCAGCAAGGCAGCCTGCACACTGAGCTGCTCTGCAGTGGTGCTAGTGAGCCTTTGGATTTGTGGCACACACCAGATGTCCCTTGCCACCAGTGAGGTGGAACACACTCCTCCTCTCCCTGGCTGGTGACACAAGGTCTGGTCCCTTTGCATGGCTTGTTCTACAGGCAGGTCTGTGTTGGCCATCAAGTCATGGGATATCCTTCCCGGTGACAGGTGACACACTCCTGGTGCCACTGCTGTGTGTCTCTCCAGCTGGCCCACTCCACCTTCCCAATGCACCCAATCATGCCACACAAACCACAGTAAAAATTCTCATACATTTTCACAGGAGCCATGCTCTGTTTCACAAAACAATAAAACTGACTTAGTGGGAATTGCTACTTCAGAAGTGTCACTTGGACGGATCAAAGCCAGTTTGGTGTCATTCCCACCTAGCACCCACTTAGTGTGTTATAAGTGGGGTAAAGGAGTGCATGTGTTACTTCTTGGGGATGTAACAGCTGCTTCCCCTGATATTAAATCAACCCTCAAACCTGGAAAACAAACCTTTTAATTACAACTAACATTATCTTCTTAATCTGGTTACTCTAAAGTTTCTCAGCCAGGCTACAGTTTACTTCCATTTTTACCCCCAACATAATGATTTCACTTTAAAGTTTTGATTACTGCTTCCTGTGTAATTGTTAAAAGAAAAAAAAATAGAGAGAAGAAAAAAAGCTGATCCAGGAACCTAAGTAAAGTTGGGGGTCTGCAGGCAGCAGAAGGAAAACAAGTACAGACCACTAGAAAAAATGTGAAAACGGGGTCAGCAGGAAAATGAATGTAGCTTCCTCTATGGAAAATACATTTGCATTGACTTCATTAGCTTTGTTTAAGAAAAAAAGGCAAACTTTAGGCTGCAGAGTTCTTTTTCATTTCCCTTGAAAGTTTGCTAATACAGATTTAAGGCATTTCATAACTAAATCATTTAAATAAATAACAAACAAATGGAAAATTAAATGTACTATAAATCTTCAAAGCCCCTTCTCAGGCATGTATCTATACAGTATTCAGCATAATGCCATCCTTGTCTCTGACTGGGCATAGCTTCCCATGGCACCTCTCTGATACAAACAGCAAATAACAAAATAGAAAAGTGATATGTCCAAAATCTAAATTTAAAAAGTAGGGTGAGATTTTACAGTGCAAACAAGTGTCTCAAGAATGTAGTTAAGATTTCGTCTTGCAAAAGTCGATTTGAAGTGTTTGATCCATCCCCTGCTCCCTCTGGTGTTACTGTCCATGTGGCTGAACCATGACCTGTCCACTGGCAATCATTTGTGTCAATGCAATTTGACACTTCAATTCTGGGGGTGAAACCCCCCAGGGAAGTATTAACCATGGATTACCTTAGTGAAAGAAGGTAAGTCTGTGCATGAAGCCTGAATATTAATTATTTTCAGACTGTTTTAGACTGACACATTAATTTTACTGGAAATAAAGCATTTACATATAGATTTTAGCACCATGGTCACTGGGCCTAGTTTTAACTCCAAGTCTACTTTTGTATACTGCACAAAAATGAACATGAAGTTATGGTAACCTCCTCTAAGTTCTTTGGGTTTTGTTTAAAGGAAAATCAGCAAATCATAATGTAATTTAATATTGGAAAGACATTTGCTTTATAGTCTATTAGACATACAAACAGACAAAAACAGACATGTAAACAGACAAAAACAAAAAGCCACCAGGAACACTTGAATGTACAGGAAAAAGAAGTGAACCAGTAAAAAAAAAATTTTTTTTAGACAAGGAAAAATAAGAAAGAGCAATAAGGCAAAAACCTACATTCATTAAGGATTCCCTAATCCCTCTAAGAGGTCTGTGTATCCAGAGGAGAGCAGCAGAAACATTAAAGATGGAAGATCGATATAAAATAGTCAGTTCTTTTGAGCAGTGACATTTAAAAGTTCAGAGATCGCTGGGGGGAAATTAACCTCTATGCAGTGTTCTGTAACAAGGAAATAAAAAAAAAATAATCTGGGCACGCTGCCTGAAAAATTACAAGACTATAACATTAAATATGAAAGTAAATAAAATTCAAAGCAATCAGAAATGCACAGCAGCAACGAGAAATCACATCTTGTGAGCATGTAACTGATACAGAACATAATTCTGCAGATGCTTCCAAGAGTGCTGAAGCTGACTCATGCAAGTAAAAGCTTGCATGAGTTGTGTGTTCAGCAGAGCAGGTAACAAATGCATGATAATGAAGCCTTCAAACCTGTTGGGCAGTAGAACAGGTTATTTTAGCATCCCTAACACCCATTTCATTTTGATATGCTGCCAAGAATGGATTTAAAACAGCTCTCTGAAACTGCTGGTTATGATACCCACATTGCTGCCACCTAAACGAGGGTAATGTCCCTTTGTTTAAAAATAGTTGAAACAATTGAAAACCACCAGCCCCCCAGAGAGATTCAGAGAAAATGGACAATAATGCTGTCTGGGGTTTTCCAAGGGTCTGATAAAGGTGGGAGAGGTGAAAGACTGGTGTATATGGCAGGATGAATAAGAGAGTGAAAGCAGAGACATGCCCAAGGAACACTCCAAGAGAATAGCAAAGCCATTACACAGGGGTGTCCCTGGAATTTTTCTGCTACTTTCCTTTTGCATAACCTTCAGAAAAGAGACAGCAAATAGCATGGTTGCTATGAAACTGCTTCCTGCTGTTTGGTTACTCTCTATCTACAGGATGCATGAACAGGATGGCAGAAAAAAAACCAAAAACCCAACCCAGTCACCATCATCACCACTGTCTTCTCCTGAGAGTGACTACATGCAACAGCCTGACTGTAAGGGTAGCTGTAGGAGGATGAAAAGGTAGCATGGGGAAAGGGTGAGGCTGTTTTCAAGAAAAAAAAACAAAAACGTTGAGCTGTTCTTACAATTTAGCTGGGGGAAAACTGTAGATGCTGGCAAAAAGAAGTCCCTTGAGCAGTATGATCTGAAAAAATTAAAGTAAGAGTTGATTATTTCATGGAAGGAATTAACCAATTTCAAAGTTTCTATGGAAAACAAAGCTCATTCCATGAAGACATTGATTGCTGGAAAGCAGCAACAACCCCCCAGCCATGCAGAAAAGACAAGTCGTATCACCAACGGTTGCATCACCCACTCTGGAACAATTTCTCCAGAAAAAGGAAAGTCAAAAAAGAGCTTTGGTCAGCCAACACTCTCCTGCAACTACAGCCATCCCTTTACTTCATGCAATGGTCCCCTCTCTTCCTCTTTACCTCTTTCCACTGGAGAAGAGGTGAGAAGTGTCTGACCAAGTCCCAGGCAGACAGAGCTCATTCATCTAAAAGACCTCCCAAAAGAGGGTTTTCCCAGGGATATGACCCAAACCAGTGACAACATATAAAGTTCACTGTCTACACCCACAGATGTTGGAGCACCGATTCTGCTTTGGAAGCAGAGCAGAATCATATCCAGCAGAGCAGGGCTGAGCAGTGAGTGCAGCAATGCCCAGCATGTTACACCAACTCAAGGTTTAGCGGTGCTCAGAGCTCCACAAAGCATTAGACAATCAGTACTCTGAAAAGCTGCCTAAGTACACAGCAGAAAATAAGTATTATTATTCTCATTGCAGTGATGGCAAATGGAGCCTCAGAGAGATTAAATGACCCGCCCACGGTCAGATAAATGATATCTTGCAAAGCTAACTTGTAAATCCAAACCATCAAATTACTAGTCTAACATCTTAATAACCAAGTCACTCTTCTACAGTTTTTTCACGATTTTGTCACTGAAGGTGGAGTAGAACTGTAGAAGTTTTGTCCCATTTTTCCAGTGCCCCTCGATCTTTTCCAGTCAGACGCAGAGAGGTTACAGGTATCACACTCTCCTGCGACTCGCAGATGTTGAGGAATACAGTCGCTGCAGGTGGCTGGGTGATGCAGGTAGAGCTGCGGTGAGGAGAGCCCGAGACCGGGACAGGAGGCCGTGAACTGCTCCCTTTGCACAAGAAAGGGCCCGGGGACTTGTGGCGCCGGCCAGGGGACCGGACACAGACACAGCAGGAGCCGCTGGCCCCAGACTTGCACGCGCATGGATTTTAAGGGCCTAAAACTCCAGGGTTTCCTTTGGTCGGGGTCCCTCTTCGAAGGCTCAGTCTCGAGCTGTTATGCTGTTTGTTGAGCCAAGATTAAATTCTTTTAAGGATTCAAATGCCTGAGGCTCTGCTGTGGGAAATCTGGAGTGGAGCCACTAAGGAAAGCTGGTGTGACTGTGAGTGGCGAGTGCAGGGAGCCAAGCGGAGCTCGGGGAGCTCACTGGAGCCTCCCGCCGAGAAGGGGCCTCGGCCCCAGCTCAGGCCGGGAGAGTTTCCTTAACACAGATACACACTTCAGTGTAAACCTAAAGAGAGGTGTTTAGGCTTTCCATACGAAGAGACTTTCCAGGCTTTCCATATGAAGAGCAAACAGACGTGTCACCTCCACAAGTATCAGTAAATTCAACACCAAATCACACAACTATATCAGTAGTCAGGATGGAGCAACATAATTTTATAAATGTGCATTGTCTGATCATCAACCACAGCCCAGAGCTCTGAGCTAAAGAGGAAGGACTCTGCCTATCGGAAATTTCAATCTACATATCCTTTTAAAAGGCTAGAGTGTTTTCTATGTATCTATATAACTACATTTCTCTACCTAAAGCTCCCTATTTTTAGAAGTTTCTAGTTTATAGAAGATCAAAAGTTTATAGAAGATCAAAAATCTGAAAATGTAGTCAAAGCATTCCACTGTAAGTAGTTATCAAAAACAAGTAAATCAAAGATCATGGAGACACATTTGGCAAAGAGTATGAGGAAACTGTTCGGAATTTTGCGTGAAAGAGTCATGCTGAAGAGCAAGCTCAGACTAGTTTGGAGAGACAGTAACAAGGAAATCACGTTCACCTTGTTCTATTCTGAATCAGAGGCCAATGAGTGATTTCTCATCTCTTGTGAAAGTGCTGTTTTCTACCCTAACTGATCCTAGCAAAAATTTCACAGTGCAAATGCTTAGTGCAGAGACAAAAATGCTACAGGCACATCCAGACATCATGTAACCCACCCTATTCTGAGGGCTCATCCTGCCCTGACGGTGGTGGCAGAGGCCAGACTGGAGAGAAACAATGCTTTAAAGTTGTTTGAAGTGCAAATACAAATGATAGAAAGCATTGCCTACATGAAGCATGAGTGCAATCATTGCCTCCGTCTCACAGGGAGGAAGGGGACGGAGCAGAAGACATTCGAACCCTGTCAGGAGGGATTTCTCACCGCCCTACGCTAGGCGTTGCCAGAGTCATTCCTGTAAACATTTTGCTTCCCGCAGTTCTTCTCCTTTCAGGATTTCGTTGCTGCTGTTCTGGAGAAGCCTGGGGCGCCTTGTCCTGACGCAGAGCGGGTTCGGGAGGGAAGGCAGAGAAGGGAGCAGCCGCGCTGCCGCCCGCTTGTGGCAGAGCCTCATCTCCGGTCTTGGGCGTCCCTCTAGAGGTGAAACATCAGCCTTATCCCCAAACGTGCTTATCCGCACACATCCCTGCCGGGCTGGCTAACAGGGATAGGAGTGTGAGCTCTGAGGGGCCGGCACGTATCCGAGCAGGTCTCACTGAGCTGTACAAACGCTCAGGTTGCAGAAGGCACCGAGTGGCACCGCCGTGACCCCCCCCGGGAGCTGAGCTCTGCTGCTGCGCCCGGCCCTGCTCGCCCCCAGCTCCTGAAACCACGAGGCTCAAGATTTCAATATACTAAGAATGATTATGCTTGATGGGCTATTTCTTTTTCTGTACCTTCATCCCTTACTGCATTCATGTCTGAATAAAGGGAAAATAAAATCACTTAAAGGAGCACTGTTATGTGAATAAACAAAATAACATTAACAGTGTTTGTTAACTTTTTTATATCATCTAACCTGTTTAATCATGGTCAGGAAAAATATCCAAGTATTTCTAATGAAAAAATTATGTACACATGTGTGTACATATATATATATATATATATATATATATATATATATATAAGGAATCTTTTGCTTCTTTCTCACAGTGATTACATACTGATGACAACAAACTCCTCAGGAGAAGAGATAGCAACAAAAGCTCTTTGTCTGATTGCTCTGCTGCCAATTATCAGCATTTCACAGTCTGGATGCTCAATTTCACACACACACACACACACACACACACACACACACAAAATACATTTGCCTCTGCTCTGCCGTCGCACACAGTCAGTGGAGCTCTAAGCCACCAGCTTGTCACTTACTGTTCCCAATGAACTGTGCAGTTCAAATGAGCAAGGCACCCAAGGGAGTTGCAAAGGATTTTGCCATTGCATTTCAGGGGAACTGAGCTGGATCCTTGGTGAAGAGTACAGAAAAAAATGTACACCTACAAACCTGGAAGCCCCAGCTGACACAAGCCCAAACCTGGAAGCCCCAGCTGACACAAGCCCAAGACCAGTGCCCTGCACTGTGCCTACCTAGGCTGTGGCAATCTATCTGGGAGTGCAGCTACTCAGTCCCAGGCTGCATTGCTCCAAACCTGAGTCTTTGCCATCAGCACTAATTTCTCACTGCAGCCCTTCACTAGATCCCAACCAATCTAAGCATTGGGAGACTTTGCAGGAGACTTTCCAGGATGTATGTTCTGGAGCCAGACATCCATACCAGCCTTTTTCAAACCAATATGTAATTCATTATCTAGCAAAATCAAACATTTGTGCACAGGCACCTACTAGACAAATTCAAAAAAAGCCAGAAAATTCTTCAGTGCCCTTTAACTGAAGTGACAAATCCCAATGGCATACAAAAGATACCCACAAATATAAAGACAGTTCTGTACCTAGAATGACAGAAAATTCAATAATCTACCAATTCACATATGTCTGAAGATGATCCTGAAACTAAGACACTCCCATGCATTCTCAGAGTTGAAATTACTTTCAACTTGTGAGCACTTAATCATTTCTGTTTCTTTTACAATAGCACTGTGTATATTGTAACCCTGTTTCAAGTGAGGTGCTTCAAAATTCTTTGCACACAAACAAACCTGACAGGCCTCCTTGCAGCATCCACCTGGCTAAGTCTTTGTTCACAGCCCATAGATGCCACCTGGCTTTTCTTTACACCGGGCAAGCAGTTTTAAATCACACTGCATTATCAAGAGCCTGCAAATGACCTGTAATCTGTCATTGCTTCCTATTCAGTAACTCAAAGCTGAGTCTTGGAATTTAAATCCCTAAGAAGCATACAAAAAATTTTTGTGGGTCAACATCAAATTACTGAAAAGTAAAAGCTGTCTGCTTTTGCTGCTCTCTCCTTATTCTCATTGCAAAAGTCATTCATTACTGAGTGACTTTAGTTTCTGCATGCAACTCCTTCATCTGTTGGAAATTAATATATGTACATATTAATTTACCCAGCTACTTTTGCTAACAACATTCAATGCCTTCTTTTAAAATATGTGAATGGGGCTAATTCTAGATACACACCTCAAAAGGCTCTGCTAGCAGGAACAAACCTGCAGCAATGAATAAAGAGAGTTAGGAAGAGGGCTTGAGTTTTGTTTGGTGTTTTTAATAAATTGTTTCCTTCTCCTGTTTAAATCAGGACATTGTGTGAATACCACTGAAAGGACAGCATCATTAGATACTATTGGAGAACTAGAAAACAAGTGGCAGTGCTAGATTTGACAGCTCCATAAACAGAAACATTACATTATCAGGAAAAGGGCCATGGCAAGTTCAGCAAATTTCAGCCCAGAGCCTTCATCATTCTCAGCCAGGGTTTCACAAGTAGAGGTCACAACAGTTCTCACAGATGTCCTTGTCTATGCTCTTCCTAAATACTGATCCTCAAAGTAGCCCCAATATTCTCTGAAATCCATTTGATTCATATTGCAAAAAGCCTGCAGGCAGTTACTGTGACAGTGTCTGGGAACACTGACTGAACTGAGGATGCAGGATGGAAGATGCTCTAAAGCCACAAGCCACACTGACACAAATAGCCCCCTTAGGGTTTCTAAGTAACTGCTCTTTCTGTGTCAGGTGGGACACCCTTGGTGATCTGGCAATTGATGTGGTCTCTAAACCTTTTAAATGGCATGCATACAAAATTATTCAAAATCTTCTGTTTCCAAAAGATTTATTTTCAATTATATCATTAATATCCCAGGTAAGCAGACTGTGAGAGAGCTACACTCAGATTACAGCTATTCCTACAACTGGGAATAGGAATGGTACCAGAACTGCTTCTGCTGCATGTGGCACTGAAAGTAATAAATTATTTAGTAAAGACTGTACAGGTCTGACAACTTAAGGAAAAAAAAAAAAAAATCTCAGTATCAAAACTTTAACTGACTTCAGTGGGAACAGAACCAAACTGATGCAGTAACTAGAATCAGTTTTAAAAATCTGGATTATGGGTAACCCTCAATTAAACCTTAGTGATTATATGCTTATGACATGTTTAAATTATGCTAATACAGCCTTTGAATGTTTTATCAATTCCACTGAGCAACCTGGCTGTTTCCCAGCTGGTTGAAAGCAGGTCAAAGTCAGGCAATGCTTCCAGGGCAGGCTCCTGCCAGACATGAGTAATTACCCTGGAATCTTACTCCTGAGAACTCTTTCTAAATGATGTGAAAAATAGCCCATGTTAAACTGCATTTTCCAAATGGACATTTTCTCTCCATACCAGGTTCTTAGTTAAGTAATTCAGGTGTTCATAGGAAAACCCTGGCTGTAATTGTACTATATATTCTTCTGTTTTAGAAAGCAGCTAAAACCACAAAGGCAAGACTAATGCTGTGGTCTTCTACAATGCTGCTCAGCTCATTTACCTGCTCCTCCTGATACAGCTAAATAAAAGTGATGATTCCATGAAACTATAAAATTAATCTTGATATATTTATATAGATTTGTGTTGCAAATAATTCAAATTTGAAAATGGCTGAAAATAGATGTGTGCACTGCACCTGTTTCAACTTCTCCTACATCCATATATCCACTTTTCCTACTTTGTGAAGATTTTTCTGATCATATTGCTGGCTTGCTCCCTCATTTTCTCTGCCTAAAGTATGTCTTAAGAAGTGAAATGTACATTACCATTATTAAATTTTACATCATGACCTCAGTAGTTTCATGAGAAACACAAAATCCCAGTCAAAGGGAATGAGGAGAGTGAAATAATGTTTCTCCTGTTGTAAGGGGGATGTTGTAGCTATGCTGAAGTGCTCTGTCAATGCACTTTATGTTCTGTAACCTCAAGAGTATTTCACTGCTCGCCCTCATTTAACTGCAAATCATTAATCAGTCAAAAATGTATATTTTGGCTTTGGAAAATACTCACAAACCACTAGACAAAGGCCATGAAATAATATTCAGTATGACCTAATCTGAATTCAGAAGCAAACCCAGTAGATTCTTTTATTACTTCTGTGTTTTTTCTTTGAATTCAGTTAATCTGTATAAAAGATCCACAAAGTTGATCAATAAGGATGCAATTTTATCTTTTTAAAGTAATTTCAGTTTTCAACCTCCTCCACTGATAGAAAAAAAAAAAAAAAAAACAAACTAAGCCTTCATTATCTTTTTGCTTCCAGGAACTAGGTTGATAGTCGCTCTATCTCATGTACTCTGCCACTTCATGTTATTAATTTGATTTCAATTTAGTATTTAGGTGAGCATGATTTGAGGGATTATTTGCATCCAGCGATTGTATGGCACAAGTGTCACAAATTACTTAGGCCACAGCTAACTAACAGTTTTCACAGAACAAGGAAGTAAAACTCAAATACCCAGGATGCAAATGCTCTTATCCATAGCTAAGACCAGGCTTCCACAAGCACTACCACAGATCTATGGCTGTTGGATCAGTCAGCAGCAGAAATTTGAACAATAGAAGGATCTACACAGATCACATTTAGATGTGATAGAAATAGTAAGAATATAAATTACAGAGTTTATACCAGCTTTATATTTTTACATGAGTTTTCAGGGTCTGTGAGAGGACAGGTGATTCCTGTTCTTGTATAATGTGTCATAGTAACAGCACAAGAGTAACCCAATAAGTATTTTAAACAAAGCTGAAGTATCAGAGAAACTTAATGCCAAAGATCTAAGTTTTGGGTTTCTGCAGCAGCACATTTTTAAACTACTTGTACTAATCCAAAAGTTGAGCTTAATATTTTGTTAAACCCTTACCCAAATTGGCTCTAGCATCTGTGACTCCATGTCTGCAGCATTATACCTCTGGTTTTCATAAGTAATGTGAGTGGGTTTTTTAATTTCACTTCTAGTTTATAACCATGGAAGCGCTTACCTGAAACCTTAAATAAACATCATTAGGCAGTAAAGACTGGAAAAGGCAGTATAATCTGACATGCTTTTTTCCCCCTCCATATTTAGCCCCTATGATCTAACAGACATGTTGATCTAGCAATGAATATCTGAAGCTGTTTGAGCCACCAACTTTTTCATGGTGACCCCAACCAAGCACAATATCAATGTTTGAGCACTGCTTTGAATATCAGTCTCTAAAGATTTACCAGTTCATGGTCAATCCTATTAATCATCTGTTTCTGCTTCTCTCCAACTTCATCCCACCATATGCCCCCATCCCAATCACCTGCAGTCACATGTTCACACCAACATTGCTGACATGCATTTCCCTTCACCTTCGGCAATCCAGAGCTCTTGCTTCCCTACAACATCATGGAGATACAAAAAGCCAGTTTTGAGCAGTAGACACTAACACATGCTCAGGATAACTTTAAAAGGCACTGAAACCTTTAATGGAAGATCAGAACTCAGTTCAATTCAACTCTAATGGTTATTTACAAAAAACAATAGTGAACCAACAATAATAACACTTGGCTTTTACAGCTAAGTAACATGGTAAATGACCAACTGCAGATGTAGTTTCAAATGGCAAACTCCAAAGAATTCTACAGACATTTTCAAGCAAAGAGTAACTTACAAACTACTCTCAAAAGCAAACATCCACAAAACAAACACACAGCAGTATCAATCAACTTATTTCTTACAAGCAATACCGACTCTAATCACAGTCACATACTAGGCAAAGTAATGATTCAAACACAAAGATTGACTTTTACCATCTGTTTTGAAATTGTTGGACCACCACTTAAAGAAAAACACAAGCTGGCATTTCACAAGACTGAGGCCATTAGTGAGAAAAGAAACATGAAGTGCTAGTTTATTTTCTTGCCAAAGAGAATCTTGTACAAATTTAAGATATGGTAGTGTGTGAGTGTTTCACAGATACTGTTTATTTACCATATTGCTATCTCTAATTTCAGCCAGAGATTTATATCATTTTTTCTTATGTCGTGTTTTGCATTCAACATGCTAAGCAAACATGACTCCATTTTGCAAGCAGCACAAAACACATGGTTCTTAAACATTGTCCTTAAAAGTACCTCTGAATGGGACAAAAAAAGAATAGATTAGTTCCTTTGAAATTGTGCACGTCACGGCAATGTGCAAAGCAACTATACAGAGCCCATAGATGCACACTGACTCTTGACAGCACTTGTCCCCCAACTGTGAGGTTGATTAAAGCCCAAAATGAGCAATGCCTCACCAGTTCCTCCCATCTCTTACACAGCAGTTGTGAGGTAGGTTCTGCTCTAAGAGAAGGGCAATCTTAATACTGTCTGTTATTGTCAGAGAACCAGTCAGTGCTGACTAATTTCAACAGAAAAAACACTTTCGACTGAACCCTTCCACCCACAGGTTGTTAACAACTCGTTAAAGGCAGTGCTTTTCCGCATGCTTCATCAAACACGTCCCAGAGTCTAACTCAAAATGGGGGTTACAATTTCAGAGGGGAGAACCGCTGGCAACAAGCTGTGAAACCAAACATTTTAGGTTTATTTTACCCTTCCACTCAGAGATCCTTTCAAATGTATTGATCATTTAACGTACTTGTCAAACCAGTTATCACAGAGCTTTCAGCAATATCCAAATGGCAGTATGTTTCTGTCCTCTTAACAATGCAGTGGGTGTAATGATTCACAATGCAATGAGTGAAAATAAGGAGTACTGACTCATGTCCATTAAAACACGTCTTGACTCGATGTGTGGTGAGTAGGTGATTACACACTAAATAGCATGAGGATATTAGGAAGCTGAAGTGAAGGTCTGCTTGTCCATAAACCTCAAGAAAGGTACATCCACACTATCTAGATATGATATTGTTAATCAGCTCCTTCAACATGTGACCATGTGCCTGACAGTAAAATGTGTCCCAAACATATAAAACTCTCAAATTCTTTCAGCATAGTGAGATGCTAAGATTACATTAGGAGCCCCTGGGCTCTGGCTGTCAGAAGCAGAACTGGCCACATGCCTCAGACACTGAGGCAGAACAAGATCCCAAATCTCCTTGTCATCTATGATCATGTTGGGAATCACTATTCCTATTTACTGCAGCCCCAAACCACAGGCTCATCCCTAACAACATAACTGATTAAGGTGTAGTACTTCTGAATAATGGATCAAAGAGCAAACACTTTGAATATACATTATCCCTGTGGGATTTAGCGGGATTTACCCCAGCCCCAAATCTGCTGAAAATTATAGTTCTTCATATTTGGCCGGTTTTTTTGTTTGTTTGCTTTGTGGACACAGAGTAAACCACGCTGCGACCCTGGCAAACATTCTGGAGGGAGAACACAGACCAGCCAGCACTGCAGGGAAGCTAAAGGCTCCTATAGCAGCAAGATGAACAAGACTCAACAATACGCTCTGGCACTGAAGAAAGCTGACAGCATTTGGCCTGTGTTAACAGAGCCATAGCTAAAGAAGCAAAAAAAGTTATTTTTACCATTTACTGATCACTTGTTGAATTGTATCTAGAATAGTGCATCCAGTTTTGGGCTACCTTCCCGTTCCCAGTACAACAACGATACTGACTAACTGGAGCAAATGCATCAGAGGGCCACCAAGATGGTGAGAGACTGGAGCACTTGCCCTTTGAACAGAAGCTGAGTGATCTGGGCTTGTTCAGCCCAGAGAAGAGACAGCTCCAGAACAACTTTGGAGTAGCGTTCCCTAACCTAAAAATAAGTGCTGCACTCTTCACATCTCTACCCTACCTCTGTGCATGAAAATCCCAACAGAGGAAACTAGTTTACCAAGTCCTCTGAACAGAGACAATAATTTTTGTTACTTTCACTAGCAGCGATTGGCTGCTATAAACTGGAAGTGTGAAGTTGTCCACTGTTGGCTGCTACTGAGATGGAACCCCACTAGTTAAGTACTTGAACAAGAAGCACCACTAAGTTAAATGCCCCTGTCCCACTCTGCAGGCAGTTCTCCTCCTGGGCCACTCCTAGCAGTCAAAAGCTTTAACTCTGTGGTGCTCTGCCTGGGCTGGCTCCTAATTTGGCAAGCCTAGATATTATATTAAAAAAAAAAAAAAACAAAAACCTGTGATGGACCTTACGTTTGAAATGAAAAGGAATAGGCCAGTTTGCCCTACTTAAATTCTGTGGATATAAGTAAATCAAAACATTTGACAGGAACAACTGAGTATTCCTAACTGCTCTCCCCCCATCCCTAAGCTAACTGCATGACAAATAACCTTTACTAAATTCCAGTCAAATGAGTTGCAGCCCTCCAAGCAGGAAGTACATTTGCTTTAGATGCAAAATTCCTCCATCTTTTTAGTTACTGACAACCATGAGTGCAACTTACACAAAAGGACAACCCCCCAGTACAACTTATATCCACCGACACCCTTCCACTTATATGAATGTTTCCTTCATCCAACACATTATCAAAAACATATACATTCATCCTAATGCCAAATAAAACATTCATGGGTGCACATTTTTATAATAGTTTTCCAGAAGATGGGAAAATATTTAAAGCCAAATTGTTCATTAAAATGCTTCATGAAAAGCATGTATCGCTCAGGCCTGAGCATTCTCAGATGTTTTCTGTATTAATAGCCCTATTCACAACTAAAGTCAACAATTCCAAAGGATATTTACCAGCTCATATCAAATCTATTAATCACATTTCAGTAGCTATTCTGGGAATTCAAATCCCCAGACAACTTTGAAAATCCTACCCACAGAGTACCTTTAGCATTCAATAGAGGATTTACAAATACAACCCCGGAGTATTTTCTGTACGAGACTTCCTTCATTAATCCTTCTGAAGTGTTAAGACTTTCTACCAACATGGCACATTTCATCTACCACCATGCTGTAAAAGAGCTCTGTGAGCAATAACAGTCCTGTCTTCAGGGTGATTCATTCCCTTTAATTAAATGCCCTTGAAATATTACTGCTATGAATGTCATCAGATGCAGCCTTTGTTTGAAAATAAGATCAAGAAGGACAGAACAAAAGCAGAACTTTCTCAGCCCCAAGAAACTCAGGAACTAAGTTTGTACTTTTTTTTTTTTTTTTGGTTAAATTATTCTCAGTTCTACAAAACTGAGATTCCCTTACATTTTAATTCCAAAAACTAAGTCCTTCAGAACTGCCTTTTAAGGAATTACCATGTCTTTATTCAGATGGGAATGACCAAGGAGCAACAAAACAAAAGCAAGAACCAATAAACAAAACCCACAATTAACACAGCAATTGAGCCATTATTTAAATGTTTCCTTCAGTGCTATGTTACCCCAGAATTTAGCTTCCACCCTGGGTGTTGATTGTGTGTTGACTCATCTCATTCTGCCAGTCAAGATAAATCCAAACTTCAGAGATGTATCTTATGGCAAGGGGCACAGAAGTAGAAACGTCAGTCTTTAGAAACTTGCTCTCTGTGGCTGATGTACCATTAAAACTAAGAACAATATACCAGAAACAAATCCTTTTAAACTGGAAGGGGTAAACGGGTTCTAATGTGGTTTGCAGGACCAGAGCATTTGCTGTACTTGGCAATTACTTCCAAGTACTTAATTTGTATTTTAAAAGTCACATTTCTTTTTTCATAGGCCAACAACCATCAGAAGAAAACTAGGGGAGGAAAAAACAGCTTAAACACATAAATACATGCATCAACTCCTGAGATACAGATCTAACCTCCCAGTAACTACAAAGAGAAGCCAGCTCACCCACCATGTCTGAAACTGTGTTAGGACTATAACCTGTGAATTACAGGTCCATAAATTGTAAGACTTCTGCAGCAGCCTCTTCAGAAGATTCCACAAAAATTTTACAGGGATTTTAGTCCAGATTTCACAGGTTACATTCTAGCCTATTTTGGATGTAGCTCAGGGTAATAATTTTTCTTGGTGAGTTCCAAGAATAACGGTATTTCCTGCTACTTGGCACCTTTTCAAAGCAGACAGCAGCTCTCACAGCCAATTTCATTCCCCCCCTGAGACACACATATTTGCTTAGGTGATCCAGGGTCATTTACAGAAAGAGGAAACCAATTTCAAAATGGTTCCATAACATTTAATTCTGCTGTTTTCTCAGGTTCTATATACTATGCATACTTCATGCTTTCAGTTTCTTGCTAAGAAAATGTAACTGCTGCCACGGAAAGTCATGTTTAATATCCTCTGTTTATTCTAAGGACTTGCTGAGCTGGTTTTGGTTCTATCCTGATTTACATACAGGGGACTAAGGTAGGAATACTTTAAAAACTGTACACAGCTTTGACGACTGGAAGTAGCTGAAATCTGGACTGGCTAAAAAAACTCCACTGGTTAGTACACTTAGGATTGATTGTAAGGTATGTAGAGAAGCTGTATTAACCTATTCTCATTACAGTTGTGCTACTCCCATTCCCATTCAAACCGCAAAAGTGTGATCTTGCAAACTCTGAAAACAATCAGTTCGGCACTCCAAGATTATTCTCAAATCTTCCAGCTGGGGCTAAAGCATAAACTGAGGTCATAGAATACCAAGTTGGAAGGGGAGCTCCAGCATCATCTTGTCCAAACCTTCCTGGCAAAAGCAAGATGTCCCAACACCCTATGCCACTGAATCTTTAAAGTGTCCAACGTTGGGGAATCCAGCACTTCCCTGAGGAGATTATTCCAATGGCTGATTGTTAACAGCTGATAGGATGTAAGCTTCCTGCAGATAACCAGGCTGTACTTAAGTGCTCTGGCTTTTTCAATAGGATGATTTTCTGAATGTCTCCAAGATTAGAAAAATGCATGCCAGAAGCAATCCTGGCCTTGGGCAGGATAATGAAGCTCTTTCCAAACCTCTGTTTTCATTGCGTGAAAAGCAGACAGATGTAACTGTTCACAGGACCAACAACTCAATTAACATAGATTGAAATGGGAAAAAGAATCTGAAATAGGGAGTTCCACAGCTCACTCCACCTTGCAGTGGCAAGTAACAATAACGTCATTGTTTTTCTTGATGATATATAAATGGAATAGTTCTCAGAGTACATAGCCTTATGAGGATGGTGTTTCCTAGCCAAGCCAATCATGCATATCTTAGAAATAAGCCAGCAAGCATCAGTATTTTTTTTCCTGCTTAACAGCTCAGCACCAGACTAATCCAGAGTGTTTAAAAGCTCTAGGGGGAGGCAGCACTGCTAATAGCCCTAAGAGAAGGACCATCACTTCCCTGTTTGGGCCCATTGTAACAGGTTTTAGCATGTTGGTGTTTATTAGCCTTCTCTTCATGCAGGCAACACATTTTTGAAGGCAATAAAGATGTTATAAAAGACAATGTCCCCATTCGGAATCTGTTTTTGAGACTTATCTTTGAAACACACAGTTTGGTATTACCTTTCTTCAAAGATAAATAATTAAAAAACAATATATCTGCAAATATAAAAATTAGCTTGAGCATGCATTTGCCTATAAAATAATGTACATAAATGAGACAAAAAGCCACTGGACCAGGAAAATACTAATTTGTCAATAGTCCATAGATCTCAGATAACTAATCCAAACAGTTAAAATATTTTTGTATTTATGCACAAAGAAAAAAAAAAAACTTTTCTTGGTTTTTTTCCTTCAGAAAACTATGTATTTTCTAACAACATCTGTTATCAATGGAAACAGTCCAAAACTGTATCCTCAAAACCAAAAGCTTCCACCTATGAGCATACCTCCTCAGATGAAAGGGACTACTGAATTCTATAGGATCACCCATCAGAAACAGGAACAGGCTTTTACAGTTCCCACTAGAGAGTCATTAAACTGGTTATGTCAAAAAGTTGGTTTCCATTTTCTTAATTAAAAGGAAAAAAATAATGTCTGAGCAAAGGTAGAAACAAAAAATTAAATATACTCCCTCAACAAAAAAATTTGCACCCCAAGCGTTTCTTCTCCATCACTTTGCATCACCTGTTGTACCAGGTTTTATAGTCTCATTAACTAGCTGGTTCAATGTTTATAAATTCAAATATGTAAAGGACTATGAAGCACTAAGTTTTATTTTGTAAGGCGCCCGTAGCGGGGGGTTACCGGGGAGCAGAAAGCAGCAAGGAAAAGGCTGTGTGAAGGCAGAGCGGGCGCAGAGCCCGCCCGGCTAAGCACGAGTGGGAGCTCTCCGCCCCCAGCTGCGGGACACGGAGCCCCGGTGAGCGCTCACCTGAGCGGCACCGGCTACTGAAAAGGAGGATGCACGCTCCTGCAAACCTTCTCCCGGGATTTAACCCTCGGGGAACCAAAGCAGGCCGCGACTGGAGCCTCAAAGCTCGGAGGAGCGTGTGCGCCCCGCACTGCTGCAGGGACAATGCGCTCGCAGGGCAAGAGCTGAACGAGGCGCTGCCACCGCCACGTGCTGAAATCTCGCAGCTGAGCCCGACGGGGAAAGAGCCGGGGGAAATGAGGGAAAGGGGAATAAGAGGAGAAAAAAATAAGGTGCTATCCGGAGCTTCTGAGGGCCCACAGACCGCTGTGTTCCGGCCGGCTGAGCCCACTGGCCCGGCTGAGGGACCCCTGCTGAGGAACCCCGGCCGGACAGCCCCGCCCGCAGATTCTCCGAGCCCAGAGGCGCCCGCCTCCGGCCCGGGACTGCCGCACGGCGATTGGCGGCCGGGTGGCGCTGTAAAGCGGCCGGCGATTGGCAGCGGTGAGAGCCGCGCTGTAAGGAGGACAGCGATTGGCGGGCAGGCGGGCCCGTGCGGGCGCTGCCCGGCTTTGTACACGCGCGGCCCTTTAACAATGGGCGCGGCGCGCGGCGCCGCGTGATGGCGGCGGAGCCCCGGGGCCGCCGTGCCGCGCTCGGGTGTCCCGGGCCGCGCCCCGCCGCCTCCCCCGTGGCCGCCGCCACCTCCGCGACCCCCTCACCCAGCCGTGCCCCGCGGCGGGAGGGGGCGGCTTAACGAGCCGCACTTGTGCCCCGCATGGCGGCCAGCTGGGCCGGGGGGCCGGGGGTGCCCCGCGGCAGCTGATCGCGGTTAGCCGAGGGCGAGCCAGAAAGGGGCGAGGGTGGCGCTGCCTGTCCCGCCCTCAGCGAGTGCCGCTTCCTCCCCGGTGCCTGGGCCCGGGCGCCGCGCCGCGCCGCCGATGGAGCTGGAGGCGCAGTGGTGGACAGGACAGCTGGCGGCCGACATCCACCAAGCCCTTCGATACAAGGTAGACCGGGGGGAGCCGGGCCGGGGGCCGGCCCCGGCGTCTTTGTGAGGCTCCGGACGGCGGAGCCGCCGCGGGGACTGCGGGCGGAGAGCGCGCGTGGGGCGGCTGCTCTCGGCCGGGGGTCGGCGGACTCGGCTTTTGTGAACTCGGAGCTCGCCCTGTCTTCCCTCCGTGGGCGCCGTCTGTCCGCGGCCGTGACAGCTGACCCGAGCGGCCGGACTGTACTGCTGTTTCCCGGAGAGGGGAGGGCTCATGGTGCGTTCGGTGCTGCTCTTGAGACGTTTGCAAGGCTTAAACTCGGCAGAAAGCATTGTGGTGTTATTGGAGGAAAAAAATCCCGACCAACCAAACAGAAACCCAGTGAAAGAAACGCTGGGTGCGTTAAGAATAGCAAAGGGTTTAGGCAATTGCTTAAAAGTTGCTTCGACTGTCTCAGAGTTGTTCTTCGGGACTGTTTTGATAAAGTACATCTTAACACCTGGCCTGAAAATCAGTTTACAGTGACTGAACCTACTAAACCAATGCTTTTGTTGCCTGATGGTACTCGATGAGCGGTTTACTTTTCCCGGAGTCTTGATTGCTTTACTCTTTTCCGGTGATGGAGGGAAATAAAGGAAGGACAGGATCGTTTATTTGTTACCAAATTATTTAAGCTGAGTTAGTGCTGTGAGAGGTGAAATATAAAGCTTGGTAGGTGAGAAATTTGTTTGTGGGCTTTTGTTTCACTTCAATAGCACGTTTCAAAACTTTGAATTTACATTAAAACTTTGAAAAATTTGTGACTTCATTCCAACTTGATGTTACTAAGTTACCTTAATCAAGATAATTTTCGTTGGAAATGTATTTGTACTCAAAATCCTACTTGAACACAGCGTGTGGGTGCACAGTCTATCTCTTAAATTTATTCAAAATAACAGAGGACAGCAGTGCTGTTTTGCTGCATACAAGAAGAGGTACTGGCTACTAGACAGAAGCCTGGAGGGGTTTTTTTCCTACCAGTCCAAATTTTGTATTCAAAATAGATCATGGCACAGATTTTCTCAAATGTGTTATTTCTAGGACCTTTGTTTTGAGGGGTCCTCCTCCCAAATCTGAGACCCTGTGAGCTTATCTAACTGCCTTAGAGCACACTGTAGTCAGTGTGACATCAGTCACATCGGGTCAGTGTTTTAGTGTACACGACGAGAATATTGGTTGATGCACACCCCGTTCCTCTTCCTAAGGTTCAGCTGGCTGTTAGTGGTCTTTTCCTGGAGGCATCGGCAGGAGATTTGGCAGCTCTAGAACATGCAAACACTTAAGTACAAAGTCTGGTTGCCCAGATTGAGCTGTAGCAAGAGAGGGGTTGAGTTAACTGTTGAACTTTGCATTGAAGCAGCTGAGGAATACTTGCATGCCCTTGTACAGCCTTTGCAGCAGAGACAATACAAAAAGTCACTCTTGCCGATTGTTAAATTTTAATTTGTTAATATTGTGCAGAAACAAAGTATTTTTTAGTTGCTCTGTAATACAACAAATAGATTTTGTTTGCTGAAAAGGAATTCTAAAATTATGGGAACAGAGGGAAGAAGGGAGAAATCCTTTGAAACTTCTGTTATAAATATTAAAATATCAGCTGTATTAATCTGATACCACTTCAAACTAAATTATAGTTTTAATAAAATTACCTGCTGCTGTCCATCTAGGAGCTAAAGCTGCCCTCTTACAAAGGCCAGTCTCCCCAGTTACACCTGAGAAGATACTTTGCAGACCTGATTGCCATTGTGAGCAACCGGTTCAGGCTCTGTCCTGCTGCGCGCCACCTGGCTGTGTACCTGCTGGACCTCTTCATGGACCGCTATGACATATCCACACAGCAGCTGCACGTGGTTGCTCTGTCCTGTTTACTTCTAGCAAGTAAGTATGTGGCACCGAACTTTAACTAGTCTCATCGATTCTACTGCCAAATGCAGGGCAAGTCTTGGTGGGATGGAGCAGGTGGGGGAAGCCAAGTGATTATAAACGATGAGCAGTGCATATTGCTTTGGCCCAGTTGGTAGAATATTTCTTTAGACTTGTTTTGATTTCTGTTGGCACCTGATGAAACTGAGGGTGGGAAAAAACAAGCTGTGATTAAAAACTAATGTTTATATCTGTAAACAAATTATTCTAATGTGAACTTTAACACCTGTGTTATAGAAACAGAACATTTTGAGATACCCCTAGAAAGACAGTGCTATCTCAAAATAGGTACATCCTGTGCTAGAAATGAGAAATTTGCCTATCTGTGAAAGAAATTAATTAAACCATATGTAGACTGCACTGCATTCTGTTGATTGTGCCGTGAAGTTCTAGAATACGTCAGATTTTTGTAAATGGCAATGTTATTTAAGCAAGCTAAGGCTAATATAAATCCTGTACTGTCACATATAAAATGTAACACAGGTAAAAGGCATTGGTGAATACACAGTACTCTAAAGACAGAATTAATTACAAACACCCATTATAAACAGTGCTGCTTATATTGACCTCAGCTAGTTTCTTGTGGCATGTATCCACCTTTCAACATTTGGGGACCCCTTTTCAATATCAAAGGCAAAATAAGGGTGCCTTTTGCTGGGAAACCTGCTGGCACTTGTTCACACACAGAGTTAGAGAAACTGGTCCTGGCAGCAGAACTAACTGTTGGTTCAATTTCTGCTGGTCTGTTTCTCTGAATTTTTTCTCATTTTCTGCAGTAAGGGCTCTAGGTCCTCTGCTACAAAACTGGAGTGCAGTGGTATTGGACAGATTTCCTCTTTTTCACTGCATCCTGTGTCCACCAAAACAGCTATTCAACAGAGCAGTTAAACCAGAAAAGGGTTATTTCACATTCTTCTGAGGGTAGACTTTGACTAGGTGCCACCAGGCAGTAATCTTCTCTAGGCAAAGGGTGTCATGCTGAGTATGAAAACATTGCCTCAGAAACCACTGTAATCCATTTAGGAAAATGGATTGGCTTTGAACTAATGCCAGATTTTCAAATTAAATTCATGTTCTGAAGAGAATTTATTTTTTGTTTTAAAAAACCTCTGCCATCATTCGTGGCAAGCTGCAAGTAGAGATCTGAAAGCCTGGAGAAGCAGTGTATGGGTCAGTTGAAAGAGAAGCAAAATGCTGTTTTAAACTTTTGCCCTGTGTGGCTTAAACGAGCAGTTTAATCAGTGGTGTAGTAAGTTATGACACTGTGATAAATCCAATAAGGTTAAAGAAGTAATAAGAGAAATTATTATGTGACTCCTGAAGTTTTATTTCTGTAATTACTGGAGTATGGGAAACAAAAACTAGCAGACTGACACCGGTATTGGATTAAGACCTATATAAGTACCTCCACTGTTGAAAAAAGTAAACGTTCATATATGTTCAGTCCTGCAAAACTCAAAGAATGTGCATTTACAACCTATCATGTAGCACTGAATAGAGAGTGTAAGATGGAAAGAATTTGCAGTGAAATTGAAATAGCACAACCATATGGCAAACTGCATGGAAATGTGACACTTGTTTCTCTTATTAATGGGTTTTCTACATACACAGTTTTGCTTTAGGCTAAAAACATGCAGGCCTGACATGTTGAAAGTACAACATAGGTTGCAACAGTGTATGTGGCAGAGGAGGCTTTCAGAGGCACGTTGCTGAAATCCACTTGTTTGCCAGATCTCAAGTATAAAACTGCACCTACCATTGCAGGCATTAAAAGCAACCAGGTTGGCTGGAGCTCTAGCTATGCTCTAATGAGTTTTAGACACAAAAAGGGTGTGCGGGGGTGGGAGGGTTATTAAAGCCAAATGCTCTTGTGGTGTGTTTGCCAAGTCACATCAAAGTGGTATTTCATTGATGATGGGGACACATTATACAATAATTTGGTGACAAAAACTTGCACATGCAGTGTCAGTGATGTCCTAATATTCTGCTCTTGGCAGCTGGCTTCTGTGTGCAAGCATGGGAAAACCAACAGGAAACATGGCACTGCACAATATCTTACACAGTGTTTGACATTATCTGCTGAAATTTAGCCCATTTTAGTACATACCCCTTTTTGTCTCTAATAACATAGTCCATTTGAGCTTTGCATCTGCGGGAAAGTCTCAAGCTTGTTTGACATAGTAGAATTGAAATATGACCAACAAGACATTAGCTGCAATCCATTTTATAGTGAATTTTGCTGAACCTTTTTTTCCCTCCTCTTTCTGTTCATCTGAAGGTAAATTTGAAGAAAAGGAAGACAGTGTTCCCAAACTTGAACAGTTGAACAGCTTGGGTTGTATGACTAACATGAATTTGGTACTAACAAAACAGAATTTGCTTCATATGGAGTTGTTGTTGCTAGAAACATTTCAGTGGAATTTGTGCCTCCCAACTGCTGCTCATTTCATCGACTATTATCTTTCTATTGCTGTCCATGAGACTGATCTTCATGATGGCTGGCCAATGGTTTGCTTAGAGAAGACTAAGTTATATATGGCAAAATATGCTGATTACTTTCTGGAAGTATCATTGCAAGGTGAGTTACAGATTTCAGATAATGACTTCTTTGTTGTCTTGACAGACAATGTCAAACTTAAATGAGTTTTTTTTTCTTATTCCTTCTTTCTAGATCATGAATTTTTAAATTATGCCCCTTCTTTAGTTGCTACTGCATGTGTAGCTTCTTCAAGGATTATCCTGCGTCTCTCACCCACATGGCCCACACGGCTGCATCACCTGACTGCCTACTCCTGGGACTTCCTGGTGCCGTGTATTGAGCGACTCTTAATGTGAGTTAACACCAGTGGCTTTTTTAAGCCCATTTCTGCATCTGTTGTAATGCTTAATTGCTGCCAAGAGTGCAATTAAATTTCTTTAAAAATTTCCGTTCCTCTGTTCTAAAAATACTTATACATAAGTTTGGTACATATTTTTAGGCAATAACTGGTTTGCTCTTTCCAAAAGAGAAAACTTTATCCGATCTAATCTTTCCTGATCTTTCAACAAATAAACTTCTGCCTTGCATTTCCACTGAACATCTGGGATGCTTTGAGCATCTTCAATAGCTTGCTCCCAATCTCTAGTCTGCTCTGAGAGCACAGAGATAGTGAAGAGTACCAAAGGCATAGGAGCTTTTGACTGTATGCCTTGGAAGTTCAAGGCATGGTCCAAAGAGATGATGGATCAAACCTGCAGACCGTTCAGGTGACCAGCTTTGGCAGGAGGAAATAACTGGGAGTTTGTATCTATTTTTGCTGTATCCATTTTTGCATAACTGCTGACATGAGATATGAATGCCAAGTGTACCTTCCTGGGTAGGCATGTTACACAATCTGCTTTCCCTCTACGGAAATTTGCTCTTAACCAAGTCTAACATAGTTGTGATCAGAAGATGCACAGCTGTATCTGAAAGAACCACATCAGCCTTAGAAATGTAACATTATCACCCTTGATGGCCTCTGGTGGCTTCACTTTTGTGTATAATGAAAGGAGCAGTACGTAAAGCATGCAAGTTGCAGAAGTGTTTTCAGTATTGCTCTTGAACAGAGGGAAGGCATCATCAAAAAGTTAGGAAAGAAATGTGTAGGTGGCATTTGCTTAACTCCAGCATAGAATTGAGAAAGAGAGTGTGTCTAGATACAATTCAGACAGTTGTAAATCAAAGGGAATTCAGATGAGCTGTACTGGATAGGCTAGAAAAAAGGTGAGAGGAAGGAAAAAAAAAAGTGATTTTGTTCTCTAGAACAGGATCCAATGTGAATATGCATATGATCTTTTAAGTACAGTAATGTAGATATTGCAAACCTTTCTGGTATCTTTCCTTGTTTAATTTAAATTAGGTAGAAGCAGCCAGTTCAGGTTCTGGTAATCCAGCAAATTGTTGGGCTACATAAGTACAGTAGCAAACTTCACTGCACTGTAATTCCACTCTGTCACATGTATTGTACTTGGCTTTTATTTGTGTTTTTTACTGCTATACAATGAAGTGAAATGCTGGGAAGAGAGACTGTACCCTAATCACATTTTGAAACCTTAGGTGATTGTAAAGGGCAGCTAAAACTTTTTTTAAGTTTTGGAAGCTGTCGGATGCTTGCATCATTTTTTAGAGTGCTCTTAAAGTCAACTCAAAGGAGTTTAAATTATATTAATATGTATTTTGTCTTTTCAATTTGTTTTAAGTGCGCATGATAATGACGTGAAGGAAGCAAACAAGCAGAAAGGACAACAGGCTCAGTCTGCCCAGCATTCTGTGTTTCAGCCCCC
Source organism: Haemorhous mexicanus (assembly GCF_027477595.1). Lineage (NCBI taxonomy): Eukaryota > Metazoa > Chordata > Aves > Passeriformes > Fringillidae > Haemorhous > Haemorhous mexicanus. The sequence goes on along the minus strand of NC_082347.1, from coordinate 27,373,205 downwards.
AGCTCCAAGTGCCCAGCAGGCCAATGTTCAGCAGCACGTACCACAGTACCTGCAGGCTCATCAGTCCTCGTTGCAGTACCACCACCCAGCATCACAGCAGCAAAGCTGCCAGCAGATACTGTCATCCACTCACACAGCCTCTTACCCGCTCCAGACTTGCCCTGCTGCCTTACAGACCAGTGCTCAGGCTCGAGGCCACGTCCAGACGGGCGCTGCCATGTCGCTAGCTGTGCCACTGGAAGTGAAGCCATGTATAAGTGTCTCCTACAACAGGACATACCAAGTGAATGGACGATATTCCTGTATTACTCCCTGCTTTGAGAGGTGATAAGTACAAAATGCTTTTGTGCTTGTTTGTTTGGGGCAGAGAGTTGTGTGGAAAATGGTTTCATTTTTTTTGTTAAACCTCAAAGTTGGAAGGCAAAAAATTGAATAAAAAAAGGTGTCTTCCCAGGAAAGAAAGCAACTGGATTGGCAACCAGTACCACAGCTCAAATAACCGCCTGCAAAAAGTTAGCACACAGACCATCCTCTGAAAAAGAATCTGTATGCTTGGGGATAATGTGTTCTTACTCTGACACTCAGAATATTCTGCTTCTGATGTGTGTCTGTGAAATACTACTCAAAAGAAAAACAGCTGTGGACTAACTACAGACTTATCTTTTAATGAAGGAGATATGCAGTATTATTTTGAAGACATTTATGTCATCCCACCGTACAGTATTAACACTTACTTTATACTTACTGAAACTTTAGAATCCACTGAATGCTGGACTTCTACAGGTACATGGAGATCACAGGAAGAAACAAATCTCATGTGGCTAATTCCATAATCTTGCCCCTTTTTCACCACTTGTGTTGGTTATTTGCTTTAGGCTAATGCACGTGAATTAACTGGTATTCTGGCTAGTTTTTTAAGTTTTGTACCTTACAGGACAGACAGTATATTTTTGCCTCTTTTTTCCTCCCTATCTTTTTTGTGTTTAAAGTAACTCTTTCATACTAACTCAGGGACTTTTCTACTCATTACTCTGTGCTGCTGGTTTGTACACTAATTGGGTTTAACTTGGGGAAGGAAGGCAGAGGGGGAAGACACTATAGCAAGTGGAGTGGCTTTTCTTCAGGGCATCTATGCAGAGTACCAAAGGGATATGTTAGTGTTCACAGAATGTAGATGTGAACTACTGCCCAGCAGTGTGATAATTGAAGAAAAGAGAGAGTTTCAACTGAACTTGTACTGTACCAGAACTACTACAGTGGCTGTGATTCCTCTTTGTACACACACACAAACACATGAATACTATTAATCAACAGAAAGCATCCTCCAGTTGTACTGACAGTATCATCCCTACAGAAAAAGTACACTTAAATGCTGACAGAAATCCAGTTCTGTCACGTTTTTAGTGGAGGGAAATTCTCAGGTAATAAAGGGGCAACTTCTACTGTTAAGGAGTTCCAGAAGATGTAGAGATTTGCTCTTCCAAGTGGGTGGATCAAAAATATTTTGCAGAGTGAACTCCTTTGCCACAAGTAAGGTGCTAATAATATGACTTTATGGAATTACACTATCTCCTGTGGAGTGGATAGTCTGAGGGTAGAAAGCTTCACTCATCCACCTCTTGGATGAAAATTATGGTAGAGATTAATGGAGATGGTTTTTGGGGTCCTTTGTGTGTTTGTTGGGTGTTTTTTAGGGGGGTGTTTTGTTTTGGGTTTTTTTGTTGTTTTTCTTTAAATAGAAGAAGATATCAGACTTTCTCCTGTGGTAGAATATGGGAGGAAGTGGTATGAATAACAGGATTCTTACTACTTCAAAATATATTTATAGTATGTGGGCTTAAGGCTTTTTTTGGTAGTTTCATTTGGTTTTTTACCATCTTCTTCCCTGTCTTAGTGGCAGCACTTAAAGTCCTGTACCATCAAATGACACTGAATTATTGTGAATCTTACAGAAACCGTTTTGAAAGCAGGGGCAATTAAATTACATTTATAAATATGAAAGCTTTATCACCATAATGTTCAGAATGGAGGGAGGACAGTTGTGTTCATTCTTTCTTGGGCTAAATTATAACATGCTACAAAAAAACCTATTTATTGTTGAGGAGAAGAAATCCTGTTTCTCTTGTTTTGTCTTTTAAATCCCAGTTTTTGTTGTGGGCTTTTGTAGCATAGATGTGCAAGTCAAGAAGAATGGGAGGCTGAATGGAAAAGATTACTCTCTCCCTTTTATCCTAGAAAATCAACTTTAAAATAGGCATAGTGTGGTCAATTCCTTATTAAAATGAAAGTTGGTTTGGTTTTTTTTTCCTCTCCTCTCCTCTCTTCATCTCATAATGAATGTTTCCCTGTGTCTGAGAGTAGTGTTAAGTAGAGACTTTCCACCTAAGACACCATGCTTTTTTTACTCAGCACTGTTACCCATTTTAGAGGGAAATGGACTTCTTTCTGCTGGTTTCATTTTGTTGCAATGCTGTATCCAAGTCCTCAGTGCTCTAACTACCTCTGATGCTATGAATGTACAGTTTTGTAATAGACCATGACTTGAAATAACAGCAGATGCCTGTAGCAAATTTTTTTCTGTAAAATCTTCAAATCAGCTAACTTGTCATCTTTTTTTGTGACACAGCAGTATAGGCTCTTCCTTTTTTTGGGGTATTAGTAAATTTATCCCATAAGCATTTGATATATAAAAATTTAACTAATACTTAACACTGGAATTATAATGGGTGGGGGGCTTTTTCACTTAGTTAATACCACAGCTTTACATTTAATAGGGTATTTTTTATTTGACTATTTTAAGACATTAGGTCAGTTGTAAAAAGATCCACTACATACTGTTTGGTTTTAATTTATTATTTAGTCTGAATTTTTTCTGACACTACAGCTGCATCATGACTACAGAGAAAATGTACACTAAACAGGTTCAATCTATATTATTTAAAAGGGCTTTATCAGTGTACATTAAAAATACACTGTTCTTACTATTAGAACCAAAATGTGTTTTTTTATGGCATAAATAAGAATGGTGCTTCTAAATGCAAAATGTCCAAAACAATGGAATCTTTGTGAGTGCTATGCATTCAACTTATTTTTTAAAATAAAACTAGTTTTGAGTAAGAAGGCTCCAGTGTGTATTATGCTTTGTATTATGTTTTTTTTTAAATATGTAAACTGTCTTGCCCTATGTAGCTGGCTGAAGCTCTGAGGACTTCTTTCTCTCCCTCCCCCCTTGTTTTCTGTGACATATCATAAACTTCAGAAAACTCAGACTTCACAATTGGAAAAAAAAAAAAAAAGTAGGAAGGAAATCATGCAGGAAGGAGCTTTAAAACTAATTGCAGCCACAGCATATGCTAAATATTGTACACTTCAACAATGAGTCTAGTACATAGCTGTAACAAAGAAATAAAGAACAAAAGAACTCGAGTACTTCAAGAGCTGGTGGGTGGAATTTGTTGTGTTCTCATGCAAAAAAGCAACCATTATTAATGCTGGCAATTGCAGATTTCTAATACTAGAAATCATTTAGGAGATGTGGGAATAGCCTCTTGTCAAGAGCAACAAGCACTTGTGTTATTTACAATAGCTGTGAAGGGTCAGTCATGCTACAGGCACTGTAGAATCACATGATGTATCCTAGCACAGATATTTTTGATTGTTTTGAACTTCTGATGACTGCTGCTTACTAGTAGTAGTTCTGTTTCTTTCTAACACTGTGCATATTTCGTATTTGTAGCAAGGCTGTGATTATGGCCTGAGTCACAAAAATTAGTAAGTTTGCTTAAAATTTAATTTGCCTGAAGTTAAAAAGTGAAATTGTGAGGCCACTTATCTTTCATCCATCCATTTAGGAATAAACCACTGATAGCGAAAACCTTTTTGGAGGACCTAGGGCCAGAGGGAGAGCAAGTTGTACTCCATCCCTATAAGTAACAAGGGCAATGCTCTAATACAATGATAGCATGCATATTACATGGATACTTTGATCAGGAAAGTATATCCCCACTCTTAAGGCAGCAAAAGTCAAGTCTGTCTAGACTGTGGCCTTGAAATCTCAAGTTTTTATATTTTTTTCACTTATTTTTGTAATTACAAAATAGGAGCTACCCATGACATTTCTGAGTCTCCTAACAACTACAGGGACTGCCAAATACTTTTCAACATTTCAGCAGAAGTCTCAGCTTCAGATTTGAAATTGCAAGTCTGAAGCTATTTTTGTGTTTGTACATAACAAGAAAAGCCTTATCTCTGCTTCCCATGACCCAGGTTCATTATTTACTTTAAATGTGAGGATATTTAGGGTCTTCCAGCATTGCAAATTTAGCTTAAAATATGAATTTTAAAGTCAACATTTTAGTGACTGACACATCACCAGAAATAAAAACTTTTTCCAACAGTAATACTGCAGTTAAAATATATATAAGCCAGAAAGTAATGTAGCATATTCCTGCATTAATTTATTAACTGCATCCTGAATGTTCCCAGGAACAAAATTCTTGTGAGTAGATAAGGCCTTATCTGAGTGAGTGCAAGTGCCCAGTTGGTCATCCTGTATTAAAAGGTTGTCAACAGCAGTTTTTCAAAACATCAAGTAAAGCAGCAAAAACAAAATACACAGTTATTTTTAGTCTCCATCTCAGTGATATTTTAGAAGTTAGGGCACAGGTACAATTGTGAAGCTTACATTAGACTGTTTGCTCTTTCCTGGAATTAAATGTAATGTAACAAATTTCTATAACTTCAATAAACAAGGCATGCATTCTGACAAAGGAAAGCATTTGCTACTGGACATAGAAAAGAAAAACCCCAAACCAAACAATGTGTAACTGCATAATTATTTTCTCCTTAAACATCTTTTTCTATGCACCTTCAGGTACTTAGGTATCTTTATCATATTGAAGAAAACAAAGAATATATGTAAAGCATTGCTTAGAAACTTTTAGAAAATTAAAACATAAAATTGAATAGAAGTAATTGAAAATTATTGTATGCACAGTTACACTATGGATGTTTCAATACTTGAGCTCACCAGATTGGGTACTTTAACACTTGCCCTCCCTTCAGTTTGACCTACAGATTTATTAATGAGACTCCATGCAGAAGAGGACAGATTGTCAGTCTGCCTGTTGTTAACATGATGTTATGAAAGATTTTGACAAAAGGTGTTCTGCTTTACCCTCTCCAACCACTATCAACTATGTTACATAGAAAAGAGTTTTCCATTTATTTACTTTGTTTTAAGAACACAAAGAGCAGCAAGGCTTTGCTAAGTTCTTCTGTATGCTTGGATGAACAGATTTTGCAGGAGGATGGATGAACTCCAGACAGCACTGCTGCAGATCTCCAGAGGAGGAGAAATCCTTCAGAAATACCACAGAGCCTGAGTTTTCAGGCAAAGTGCCTGTATTTTGGAGAGCAGTTCTATGCTCCTGACCTTGCATCCCATCTCAGTGTTCTTATCTTAGCTCCTGTTTGCTGTGGTGCAGTAAGGACAATCTCCAAGGACTTGGATATTCCATTCCCTTTTAGCAGAGATTATGAATACCTTGAAGACTATCTGCACTGACAGATGAAGGAGTAGGTGTGTGGCCACACAGCCAAAAACAGCTGAATGGCAAATGGGAAAACTGGATAAGGCCCTACTGGGCAACAGGTTCTCTAACCAGTAGGAAAGTCCCCTTCAGACTTCTATACCCAGGTTTAGGTTATGTGCTCTAAAGGAATCCTCCCACAACAAAGAGGTGGTTGGGGAATTTCTTGTAAAGTATCCTAAGACTTGAGGGAACTAGTTGCTAAAAAGGTAGCAAGCATGCAGCACTACACCTACAAGAGACCACCAAGAATTTTTTCCCCTTCCTCAATCAATCAGACTGTGACAACACAAAACTAGCTTGGAAGCACTTCCATTGCCACTTTCTCCTGGAAAAAACTGCCTGTTTTGTTTGTTTCCATAAACCATCCCTGTTTATATATTCCTGTTTATACTTACTGTTAGTACATGCCTTGGGGTTTTTTTTAACAGGAAACCATCCTATCTCCACATTCTTAAATTCTCCCCATTCACAATCTATGTATTCTGGAGAGGATAAAAAAGTATCAAACTGCTCACAACATATCTCCTTGCAATACAGCCCCATTAAGAGATTCCAAAAGAATTTTTCTAGAGTTAGTACAAATGCAATTTTTCCTCCTGTATCAACACAAAATGGATAAAAGAAATTACATGTACTTCCATTAGAAAAGAAAGTAAAAACACCATTTAGCTTCCTTACATACTTGCAGTAATATAAAACAGATTTAAAGCAGCACTTTCTTCTGCAACCTTTTGCAAGTTGTTCTCTTTCCTTTGGAAAAAAGGTGCAGGACAACTCTGAATAAATCTAAGTCTTTCATATGTCAAAAGAATAATTACAGCAAAAATCACAGCTGTCTCAAATATTACTTTATGCTAAAAACACAGGATTAAAGACATCAACTTCCATAAGTATTTAATTTTACCTCACTTACAAATGTAGTGACTGCATTGACAGATTGAAAATAGTGGTATTGTTTAAAAGAAGATTCTAAGACCAAAGAGCAGACAGATGCAAAATAATAAAATAAAGAAAAAATGGTGTTCTTATTCATCTTGCCATTATTTAAAAAAAAAAAAAAAAGGATGATTAAGTAGAACTGGAAGGCTATATATTTAAATCAAAATTAACTAGAACAAATTATCACAGCTTTCAATGAGGGCAAGAGCTTAGCAGGATTTTGAAGAGATTAGGCCCTTACATAGCTAATGAAATCATTCAGGATTTAAGCCAAATACTAATGGAGGTAAGGAAGAAATATCTCTTAATGCAAATTAGTCAATAGGATCTATGATGGGATTTCTTGCACCTTCTACTCAGTGAATCTGATTAAATGCAGAAAACAGAGCACTTTCCTAGACTCGATACAGTTACTTTTCAATACAATTTTGTATTGAAATTTTGTGGTATAATAGATTTGCATATTCAGTTCTGCTGAGCACTGCAGGTGCTGTACGCTTTCCTAGGCACAGAAATACAGATGTGCAAACATTACTGAATGAAAGACTTAGTTCTAAAACAGACATTCCCAAAAGCACATGTTCTTTAAAAAACACCTTTAGGAATTGTAATTTGTAAAATTACATTTTACTGGTTCAGCTTCCACAGCCACTACTAGCAAGTTGTCAATTACAGTATTAAATCGTGAGTCAAAGAGCGGGACTTGATGATCCTTGTGGGTCCCTTCCAGCTCAGAATGTTCAGGGAATCTGTGAAATTCACAAATTCTGCTTTTTTTACTGCATGCTAAAATAACTTATTTGAGACCAACATTCAATAGATCTTGTGGCACATTCAGCACTTTTAATACAGTTCATTACTAAAACTCTTTTTCCTCCTTTGTTAAATCACAAGTTATTATTTATTCTATTTGGAAATTGTGCTTTACATTTCTTTTAGAAATACATGTTCTTTGAAGAACTATTTCTTTTAGTATCCTATGAACTAGAACAGACAAATTACTTTGATTTGTAACTTCAAAGCCTGGCTACAGAGGAAAATTATGTAGGTAAATAATATTATGTGCTCCAAGGCATTAGGAAATAAATGTCTAATTCAAGGTGCATCCAAGTAAAACTTGTGGTATAGTCACATGAAATCCACTACAATTAATTATTTATATCTTCCTCAAAGGATTCTACTTGCTAAGTTCTGTAAAAGGACACCAACACCTGACAAGAAGAACAGTAGTGGACTTTTCCCAGGAGGACATGTCCTGTGACCTGTTATGGGAAACCCTCTTCTAGTCTCAGAGAAGTAGAATAGATGCCTTGGAATAATGCACTTAAACACTGACAATCTAGGGAACTTGTAAAATTAAATGGACTTGGCAGTCTTTCCCAACTTACAGGATTCTATGGTTCTATTCCATCATGTTAAAAGACATCTAGTATTCTGCAATTCACTTTCCATGACCCTATTCAAGTTGAAAAAGTTAAAAGTTATTTAAAATTTGTTTCAATAAAAGGACTCTGAAACAGCCTATTAAACATTTTATGGCAAACAGCCATATTCTAAATACCCCTTAAAATTTTTTTTGCTTCCCAACTTCCTACTGTGTGTATGCTCAAGATAGTCATCAGCTATGGCTGAACATAGAGCCTGGAGCTTGAATAGACTAAAATCCAAATATTGTGACTGAACTTTCTATTCTTGGAATTCCTTGTATTGCTCAGACAAACTTAATTTCATTTCCTCCTTGAGGCCTCCATGCTTTCCTCACCATGAGGGAAATATGCCAGCACCTTTCACTGTAGTCACAAATCAGACAAAGAAGTGCTTCTTAAAAAGGTTTTGGGAAAAGACTTTTTTGGAATCATGCTACAAAAGTAGGGAGCTGTCTTCATATCAGCTCCAAGGCGTACAGAGACACCAAGAACTCACAAATGATAATACAGTGGAGCTGTTGTTATAATATGTACTACTGGACTCTGCAGAATGTCATCACTCTGAAAACCTTATCACCTTACTTTTATAACAACAAAAGCTCCTACAGAGTTTTGCAAATACCACAGAAATATTTTTTATTTAATTTTGCATGACTTTCAATTGCTCCAGAGGAGCTGAGAACAGAATGAGAACTGATCCAAGCCAGTTCTTTCTCATATGAGTGGCCAATGTGAAACTTAAACACATCCTATCAAAAGCAAAGATGATATAACTGTGAACACAAAGCTAAAACTATTTCTTGGCAGATTGAACAAGAAACAACAGTGCTGCTGGTATAGATAGCAGAACTGATTTCTCATATGCTAGCTTGGATCTAGGCAGTTTTCTTAGCTCAAGATGGAGAATAGAGTTAATGCAGTCATATAATTTCCAAAGCCCACAGAAGTGGGACATAATTTTCATATATTATTGTACTTTGAAGTAAGCACTGCTGGATCCAAAATGATGCTGTGCAGATCAAAGACTCAAGAGTCCTAAGCTCAGAGTTCACCTTTTCAAACTGATAGAAAAATGACATCTAGCAAAAAAAAATCAAAACCACAGAAGAGAAAAATAACTATTCCAAATTATCATTGCAGTATCCTAGAGCATTTTTGGTTCAAGGGTTCTCAATGCTGAGAACACTTTCTCATTTCACCACCCTTCAAACCTCCCTTCCCATGGAAAGACAAGCTGTCTGCTTCACATCAGAGCATCTGGAAAGTTCCCTCTGATGACAGATTTGAACTATTTGAAGAACAGTAATACAGTACTAAGTTGTCATAACTGAACACATGGAAACAGAAGTCTTGTAAAGGGTCTGGAGCTCAGCACAGAGAAAGATGAAAACTTTAAAATATTATAAAGGCAGAGATGTCAGGTTCTGGTTACACAGGTAAAGCTACAACACCAGTGTTTTTCTGCCACCTACTGATACCTTCCAACTCCCTTTTTACCTGGCAGTTTACTCATAAGATGTTCTATACATGAATAGGTAACTTAGCTGCTTCTGACATCTGCTCATGCAACTATAAATTTCTTTAGAATTACTAGAATTTTTTAATCTACACCTTTTCAAATAAGCATGTGATGAATAGCCCTGCCCTGTACAGCTGCCACTGACAGCACTCATGTGGACACATCTGTTTATAAGAAAGGTTTAAAATAATTTTGTAATATCTATAAAGATAACAACTGCATCATTAGTCAGGAAAAGATTTTTTTCAAGGTTGCCATGCTACAAAGGGTTTGAGAACTGAGATAGTAGATACCTCAAACTATCAATGTGTCAGTTGTTTGTATCAATCATCAGAGTTTTTATTCCCATTTATGTTCTCTGTATAATTTGGGAACCCATTACGTTTTTCCTGGACTCATCTGCAACTATCAAGAAAAGCATAAACATTGGCAGGAAACTATAAAAAATCTCCATAAAAATGGACCTCAAAAACTAGTAACTCCCAGAATACACCCATCCTTTGCATAAAAAGAGTTTTAAACCCATTAATTTCATAGCTAATCTTGCCATAAAGACTGAGCACTATGAAAATATTTATTACCAAAAAAAAAAAAATTCTAATTTATTAGTTCAATGAATGGGAAAGCTTCAGAAAGTGTTGCAAGAAACATTTACAAGAAAACTTTCACTCCAGAGACAGAGTGACGAAAGTCAATTTAACTTCACAAACACAGAGTGCCACCAACAGCCTATCAGCTCTGCACAAGAAGAACATATCTAGTATGGGATCCTGAACTAGCAGATATGGGCACACCACAAAAGAGTCCAGGAAGTTGACTCGTGATAAATTTAAACTGGAGTACAGGACAGAAATAAAGCATTGTGATATCTAAGTATTAGGACAACTCTTCTAGGGGTGTGATAGATATTTCCTCATGATATCCAATTTTTGAAATAATTAATTGAAAGAGGAGCCATAAAACTTTTTAATGAAGGAAAAGACAGAAGTTCATACCAGTCGGCTTTTTGAAAAAAAAATTCCAGCATTTCAACTGCAAAAGTATTTCACAGGATGTCAAGTTCCTTTGGAAATTTCTAAATGTAGCTGAAGACTTCACATTTTAGAGAACCCAGAATTTTCCCAAACCAGAAACATTAGAAAGGAATAATGCCCATACTGCTGTAGTGCTACTGCCTTTGCTGACTCTCTCTCTGCCTCAGAGCTCCATCTCATGATAAATTGTGGCAGCTCAGTGTGAGGGTTCACGAAGTTTCATAGAATATACAATCCAATCAATCAAGATGGGAAGCATTGCAGTCTACAAAAATCAGCGTGCTAGACGCAGTATCTAATCAAAATGTTGGGTATTAACTATATTTTAAATGTTTTACCCAGAGCTTTGCAAACATTTGAGAGAAAAATTGTGAATTTTCTTCAAAGGACCATAGCATCTCAATATGTATCTAATACCTGTAAGTAAAATTTTGCAAGCTATAATAAAATTCTTACTGGATTTTTAATTTGTACTGTTAACTAATATATCTTATATGCTTCTAATTACAGTAAATCCAAACATGTTGAAAGTATAGATAGCTGTAACTTGGCATTTAGGTTGATAATGAACAAAACTGTCTGCTACATAAATATATAAAAGAACAGGAAAGGTTGATTCAGAAAATATAAAAAAATTCAGAGATTAAATGTAACACAACTTATCAAACTGAAGTATAAAACAAAGACTGTATCTGAAACACCAAATTCCTGAAATACTGTATGTTGTATCTCCCTATAAACAGAAGTTTTACTACTGCAACAGCTGGAAGCATTTACACTTTTTAATATCTTTTTCAGTAACAAAGTTAAATTCTTCTTGCAGCTGTTCAAAAGTATTTTGGAATGGTTTGTTCCCTGGATCCTGCATACTGTGAAAGAATGTAAGGGCAAGGCAGGAGGGCTTTACAAATTACCTCAATTTTAAAATAACTTTTTTCTTAATTAATTTTTACAGACTTTACACAAACTTCTTTGAGACTTCTGATATATATTTCTGACTAGCACCAGTAGCATAAACATATGCTAGTACATGGCTTATCTGAGCCATTTACAAGGTCTAATTGCAATGTCTTTTAGTTGTAAACAAGTTAATACTTTTTTTACTGAAGTGAATTTCTGAAAAGTAGAAAAAGATGTGTACTTTTGCTCTAAGTTGTAGATAAATTTTTTTCTGCATTGCAAAAATTTTTTAAATGTCTTTTTCTAATAAGTAGTATTGCAAATTAAAGATGTTTCTTACAAAATAATTTCATTTGTTTTTTTCTTTTTTCACTGGATTATCAGATATTACTGATAATAATCTGTTACTCACGAGTTGCATCAGACATGTGGAGCACAAGCAGGCGAGCTGCACAGGACACACAAAAATCCAGCACAGCCCTCGCACATCAGAACTGAGGCCTGAGCTCTCCAGGGTTAATCTGAGCTCATGCAATAAACCCACCGTGTTCAGAACATCCCAGAGCTACTGAGTGCTCACAGGACATCTGGGTGTCCTGGAGAGGATAGGACCTTTATCCCAGGCACACAAGTGACCTCTCTGCAACTGAAGCAGAAGATACAGCTTCCTCTGTTTGGCTATTCTGGTATGAGACCTAATCTCAGGCAACAGTTCTGCTCTGGGGTTTTAAATAACTGTGATAACTGCTTCAGTTTGTTCCCATGCTTTGCTTTTATCTGTTAGACTTTCTAAAAACATAACAAGCCTTAATTTGGTCCCTGTTCTTTGTAATCTTGAAGCCAAAGAACTTGCATGAAAAATATTAAGAGTATCTACTATTACCCTGTAAATACTCCTAATACAGTGTGGACAATATGTATTTTCTTCTACAAAAAGATGTAAAGAGAGACTATCAAAATCTGCTAAACATTACCATAATCAATTCCATCATATATGTATACCCTCACACATGAATACTTAGGATATTTGGGATCAAACTCAACTGCTTTAGCCTATTTGGTAAATTTGCCTGAGCCATCAAATTCCAGTAGCTATTTCTGCATTGATATTTCTTGGCTCATTAAAATAAAGCCATCTATCATTGATTGCAGAACATTTAAAGGAACAAATGGCAACAGAAATTTCTTATAACATAGGTAATTTTTAGAACACATTTCAAATTCTGACAGATTAATCAAGTTACCTGGTTTAACATTACAGCTATTTAAAAAAATCAACTCGGCAACACTAAGAAACAGTTCCCACAGATCTGAACATGAAATTCTAACAGATGAGAATGCTGATAAAACTTAAAAATATACAATTCATTACCACCTGCATCAAGCAGAATTTATCAGCTGTGAAACAAGAGCTACAGGAAAGCACTTCCTTCATCAGGTGCCCGTGATAAAGCATGCATGCGTTTGCCTGGCATCAGAGCATGTAGTTTCTTCATCTAGAAAGAAAGGGACATCTAAATCAAAATTTATTGACAGAACAGAAAAAGCCATTCAATACGATTATGTGTGGATATATATATATTCAATATATTTGAAAAGTCACCCTCTCTGCCCCTCCAAATAAAGTAAAACTTCCACTTGATTTAAAGGACCATAGAAACAATGTGGCTTTCAAACAAAATTTACACTTTGCTGCCTCCCAGCCATAGCAACTCACCTGCATTCTAACATCTGAATTGCTGATGAGCTTGTTTTTTCCTGAAGGAGGATGCTTTCTTGAATTTAGAGTTAATAGAAGAGAAAAAATGAATTCTCTAAAACCTTCAGAAAACATGCTCCACAAACAAATAATTGACAAAACAGTTAGAAGTCAATATTGAAAGCCTGTCAGATGAGAGTTCAAAGAAGACTCTTTTTGGTGAGGAAATATCGTATTCCTTAGTGTCTCCTTTCCGGATAAGGACATGGTGTTCAGAACCCAGCCCAGACTTCATCTGTATGTTTGAGCTGTCACTTACTGTAGCTGTAACAGAATTTACTACAGAAAGGGTACAGTCAGGGACTTGGGCACTCTTAGTACAAAGCATGCTACTTCAAGTCATTTTACAAACCATAAAAAAAAAAAAGGTAAACTGGCCCACCTTGATTGGTGTAATTTTAAAACCACCTGAGCACCTCACAACCTTCCCTGTGGCTATCCCAGTAACACTTCATCAGTTAATGAAGTGCCACTCAGCCATTTCTACAAAAGAGCAGAAAGATGTTCCTATAAAAGCATTAGCTGCCTTTATTCAAGCAATAGTCATTTGACATCTAAATTATTTTCAAAGTGACTATGAAGAACAGTTATACTTTGTAGACATACCCCCCATTTTTTAAGTAACAATGACTTTTTAATGGCTACAAATGCAAATTTTCATAACTGAGTCATGAAGAGATCTGCACCATTATGTATGAGGGCCTCCTTCCAGCAGCAGATTTTTCTCAGCAATTATTTTAGGTAATTTTCAGCTAAGTGGGAAGAAAAATACTCAAATTTCAGATTATTAAAAATAATGAGCTGTAGATTCCCCATCCTGGAAGTGTTCAAGGCCAGGTTTGATGGGGCTCTGACTAACATGGTGTGGAAGGTGTCCCTGTCCATCCAGGGGCTTTGGAACCACATGATCTTTAAGGCCCCTTCAAACCCAAACCATCCTATGACTCTGTGATTATATGAATTCAGACTTACTACTGATTTCACAAAAGGTGCTTCTGTGTGATAACAATTTATCCATCTGGTGACAGTTACATTAAGGTCTAATTTTTATCCAAATTTTCATACGTTTAATATATGATTAGTGATACTACACATGATAATTCTTCCTGAACTATTATCTGATACTAACACATTAGTAGCCTTAAAAGATATTTAATTAAATTTATCAGCTAGGTTTGTAATTTAAGTGATTTTTAAAGTAAGATTTATATCAGCTGAATAATCATATTCTGTCATTCAGTCATTGATACAATCTCTTATGTTTTCAGTTCTTGAGGGTTGATGTCAACCCTCCTACAAGCAATAGTATTTCTCTGAGCCTTATTACATCAGGACCATGCAAAGCAGAGATACTCACAGTGCGAGTAAATTAGGTAACTGTATTTTAGGATTAAGATCAATTTGGTACCCAAATGCTAAGTATCTGATGAATATCTGATCTTGATCAGATAGAACTTTAACTAAGGAAAACAGTGATGTGCTGAAGACATGCTTATGATTAAAAAATATTTGTAGAATAAAACATTTGTAGAATTTCCAGTTTATTTGTACCCCAGCATGTGGTTTACAATCCACAGGAGCTAGAGAAGAAACAAGAGGAAGAGATTTAGTCAGGAAACAGAAACAAATCACCACAAGATGAATGAAGATTGTCTGAACAGAGGGGAAGAAAGTCAATTGGAAATTGCAGAAGACTGAATTCAGTACTGGTCCCAGCTTTCAGGTAGGATACCTGGCAGGCAGATGTGCCCAACCTGACCTGAGTAAAAAAAGCACAGTTGTCATCTGCACTGTCATCCTGGACTTGCTCCAAGAGCAGGGGGATTGTGAAGAGAGGTTGTTTGTGAGCATACACTCAGAGAAACTTAAATGGGGTCACAGGCAGCTCTGGCAGGACCAGGACATCAGGTTGTCTTAGTAAGTTCCGCAAACTTCCTCCAACTACTAACACAATACAAGTGAGCAACCATTTGTATACTTATTTTCTTCTCATAATATGTTTAATAATATACCTGAATACATATACAAGTTTCCTTACTGATCTCAGTAAAATACATGCTTACATGTCCTAAGGAAGACTTGTTCTACCAGATGCTCCATTCAGAGTGGTATCATTAAGTGTAGATCAAGGTACAGAATTGTCACTCTAAATGCACATCATGTATGCTAGACCAGATTTTCCAGTTAATAGCAGTGCCATTTGCCTTATGACACAGTCTAACCAGCAGAGAAGCTACAGAAAAAAAAAAAAAAAAAAAGTAATGGGTCAGATTACAGGTCTGTCTAGGCACTATTCAATCCCCAATAAAGACAATACAACTCATCTGCAAAACAAGTAAATTATATTTTCTTTAAGTACTCTTTCAAGATTAGGTAGTCTATATTTTGCATACTGATGTACCAACATTGCTCAGGTAGGTGCAAAGTTGAGGCTGAGATGATGGGGATGGCCAAGACAGCAGCATGGGTTCCTCATTTAGGGCAGTGAAAGTATTTACAGAGGTTTGGGAGCACCCCTCCTCAGCAGTAAGACCTCACACATCATCTGCAGCTACTACTGCTGCTGCTGCTGAGAGAATGAGAAAACTAAACTCAGAAACCTCTACCTTAAACCATGGGGAATGCTACCAACTTCAATGGGACTATTCAATATAAGCACGTAAAAATAAAATTAATACATTCCTAACTGACTCATTAAGTTTTGCTGCACAATAGCAGGAAATATGTAAATAAGTACTTTTATTATAGCACCTTCCTGCAGGTTCTGATTTACAAGCCATTCTATTTGTCGTCTACCAACATCCTCAGTACAAGCTTCCAGGGGAGCATAACCCCATATATTTTTCCCTACACACTAACTGCTTGACCAGCGGCTGTCCCGTTTTCACAGCGAGGTTTCAGCGCGGTGTCAAGGGGCCGAAGGGCCGGGCCTCTCCGCCGCGCGGGCCGGACGCGCGGTGCCCAAGGCGGGGCCCGCTCCCTCACGGGCGGCTCCCGGGGCCGCGCCCAGCGCGGAGCCCGCGGCACCGGCGCCCCCTGGCGGCGGCGGGCAGGGCTGCGCCCGGAGCGCCCAGGTCAGACTCGCGCCCGCACAAAGGAAATGAAATGAATGACTTTATTTAACCTAGGTTGCTTCTGGATATTACTGCGTTCTTTCAAAAAGCAGAGTAAAGCGATTTCGGTGAAACGCTGTAAAGAATCTACCACATTGAAACCAATATTTAACATTTATTGGATGAGAAGTATGGGTAGTGTCACACTGTACTGCTGAACGGAGAATATAGATGTTGTTCAGAAGGCTGTTTTAACTTTTTTCTGAAAGTCAAGGTCACCTTTCCAAGATCTTTGGTTTATAGGCACGGTTCAGCCACGATTACTTCGTCTTCCTTCAATCTATCAATATAATCAAACTGCCTACGAGCATACCTCAGAAATGCACAAATATTTATTTGCAAAAAGTCCAAACCAAATCACTTGATGCAAGTTTTCCCTTTTCAAAAAGGACTCCGCTCTCAGCTATGGTAATGCAAATCCACACATTCAAAAACAAGAGCTATTCCCGATCAGTAGCAGCATTATTATTAACAAAATGTTCTCTCTTGTCCTTTTCAATTTCTACTGACATCCCAAAGACTCAGATTAAAATGAACTTCAAGGAATGATTAAATTAAAAATATAAGTGCTGATGTTTAGCAATTATGCAGGAAATTAAAAAAAAAAGGTTAAAGGTTAAACGATACTGAAAGAAATATGCAAAAATGAAGAGGTATGATCTATCGGTTTATGGTGAGCACCAAGAGGACTCATCCAATATGGAATGCATCACAAGCAGTGTATGGGAAGAGATTTGTAAATTCCATAAATGAGGCACCTCAAAACTGCTGCCCCAAAGCACTTACTGAAGGACAAGACTGAAGGAAGTCTTTGAGGAAAAAAGATACCACAGAGCAAAGAAAAACACAGTCCAAAAAAGATATGCTTAGAATATTTAATGCACTGCTCCATGACCCGTGTTAAAGGATACCGTATCAAGCAAAAATAAAAACGTACTAACAAATTCTGACGACCAACATTAGAACAGCTGTATCCCTGTAAATCATGCTTTAACTTTTCATAACGTGCTTCTGACACTGACAACCATCCCGGCTGCCTCCCACTGACAGCACCTCAGAGCGGTGCGCAGGAGGACACGGCACTAACAAATGTCAAGAACTTTTAAAACAAAAATAAACTGGCTTAAGCAAGAGAGATGATTAGCTGGTTCTTAAATCGACATCATTTGCACATCCTTGCTGACCGGAGCTGGTGCATTTCCACGCATCCAGCCGAAGAACAACCTCGCACCAGCATTCCCGAGGACGCGGCGCTCCCGGGGCCCGCCCGGCCCGGCCTCTCCGCGCCCCGCCCCGCCCCGCGCACGCGCGGAGCCGCCGCCGCCCCTCGCCCCATTGGCCGCGCTCCCCGAGCTCCGCGCCCCTCTCCGCCCCGCCGCCGCTGCGCAGGCGCAGTCGCGGCCCTTTCGGGAAGGTTCTGTGTCGCACCAGCCTTTCCTTCCTCCGCCAGGGAAATCCTGTCCGGGTACGGGCCGCCTGCAGCCCCGCTCCTCTCCGCCCCGCCCCGCCGCCTCACGGGCTCTTCCTTGTCACCGTGTGCAGCCCGCGCCCTTCCCCTCACAGCCCGCCCGCCTCCCTCCACAGCCGCCTGCCCGCCCCCCGCAGCCGGGCCGCGACCTCCTCCCGCCCTGGTCTCTTGTTTGTCCCTGCCCCGAGCTCAGCCTCTGTCGAGCCCTGGGCCAGCCCCGCAGCCGGTCCTGCCCCGGGGACGTGCGGCTGTGAGGGGCAGCCTCATCAGCGTCATCCGTGCAGCGGGGCCATGGGGCCGCTCCCCTCGCCTCCCCCCCCCCCCCCCCCCCCCCGGGCCCCCCAAGGTCGGCGGGCGCCCGGCGTCCAGCGGGGTCGGACCGGTCTGGGTTAGGGGGGAGCAGGTGATGGTCCTTCCATTGCTGAGGTGCCGGTCTCGCCTCTTGCAGCTACCTGGAGGTTCTTCTCGTTGAGACGGGTTCTAGCTGGGAGCGCAAGGGCGGAATAGACGGCTCCGAGCCGCACGAGTGGGACAGAAGGGACTGCCAGGAAGATCTTCGTGCCTGCAGCACTGCTGCCAGAGTTACAGAGAAACCTGCCGCCTCTCCTCTCTCTTTCTTGTGATCACCTGGAGAGGAGAGGTGAGTTGTCTTTCCCTCTTGTCGTGCAGTAGCAGTGGAGAAGTAAGCTAGCTTGCAAGGTGCAGAACTTGTTCAGGACGGCCTCAAGCCCCAGCTGGCTGCTTGGTTTGTTTTACTCGAGACTCAGCCCTATGCAAAGGCCCACTGATGGAGAAAGAGATTAGCACCGTGTTAACCGCGCGGTTCTCTCTCCTTTGCTGCAGTGCCCACTTTCACCGCTGCCTCCTGCTCTGCCTGCTCCTGCTTTCAGCATGGTAAAGAAGAACACTATCCCTGATGGGTAAGTATCCCTCACACTAAGCAAGAGGCAGGAGCGGGCATCCCACAGAGAGGGGCATTGACTGCCCCAGGTGCTTTCTTGCCTCAAGCATCTTCACCACCTACAGACAGGTTAAGGTAGGTATCTTCTCCAAGACAGGAACAGCCCAACCATTCATTCCCCAGGTGAGTATAATGCTCCATCCTGTCTGTGAACACTTCTCCTTCACTGGCCACACACAGTTCCTTCTTCCTAATCTTATTACTCCCAAGTGTATGTTTACTTGGGAAATGGGAGAGTAGTCCGTACTCCTGGCTAATCGTGTTTCCTACTAGGAATGCCCAAAGAATCGTTAAGATGGGAACAGGTAGTTGCATGCACAAGATCAAGGAATATTTTAGTGAATTCAGATCCAGAAACATCCTGTAGTTTTGTTTCTAACAAGAGTACGACAGAAATGTTGTATCAGCAAAAATAATCCCAAAGTATTCCAAATGCACTATATAGGCCTTGTGATGACTTGATTGGGAGTGCATATGTGGACCACAGAATAACGTCATTTAAAACAGATACTCTTCTATTCTTCAGCTCTAATAAAGCACAAGAAAAGAAGTCCAAGTTAAGAGCTTTAGCTCATGTGTTCTTGATGGCATCAGTACTAACTTTTTGGATAGGAGTATGCTGAGATATAAAGGCACACTGTAATGGTGCAATAACTTGCAGTTTATACATTATCTGAGGAAGGAATTACATTATGCTGGTTTCAGGAGGAGTGTTAATTGGGTTTATTTAGAGCTTTCTTAGGAGGAGCAATAAGATACAAAAAACATGCACTCCTGTAATGTTTGTTGGTCCAAAAACCAGTAAATAGAAACAAAAGATTAACAGAATTTAAGAAATAGAGATGCTGAAGTGCTTTCCATGGCTGAGAAACTCAGAGATTAAAATTAGAATAAACTTTTAAAAAAGCTGTTTAAACATGTCTTTCTCTGAAAATTTCTATGAAATTTCAGTTACATGTTGGATAGACGTAAGCTAAACTGGGTTCGTTTTCAAGCAGCAGTTCAGAAATTGGAAAACAATTTATTGTCCTTGTTCTCTTCATCCTTACAAATTGCTGCTAAAACTTTGAGAATCAGGTGCTTATTTCTCCATTCTTTTCTGTTCCCCCCCACATTGGAACTAGAGAATCTTCCAGGTTACACGGATTTCTTAAGCATGGAATCTGTGGATGCTACTTTTGACTTCTACAATTGGAAACTAATACCTTTCAGGGAGAGAAACAGCTATTGTCAAGTATTTGGTTATAAAGTTAGTATTACCTTTTGACAAAGTGCCTGATACTGAAGTGCTTTCAACTTCTCCAGGTAGTTTTTTTACTGCTAAGAAATAAAGCTAGACATCCACAGTAACAGGGGTTTGGCAGTAATGAAGTTCAAGGCCTTGTCAGCCCCTCAGTCTCATGCAGCAGGATGTGGATGTCACCCTTGTGCTGGCACAGCATGTTGTTCATCACTGTCAGTTCAGTAAGCCAGGAAGACATGGAAGTGAGCCCTGGAAGGGACTTAAGGAAACTAGTTTGAGTCTAGGTCATCCTGCATATGCAATTTACCGGCCCCACAAATAGGTGTTGGCAGAAGTGAGATTGTGGTACCCTGGAGGATAAGGACAAGTGCAGACAGTGCAGACTGTGGAAGCACAACCTCAGTCTCCATGTTGTAATAGCAATACTCTAACTCTTTTGGTTTAATGGTACTGCAAGAGATAAGGAAAGTGACACTACATACTGGCATCTTTTGTCTTCCTGTTAGTGCCTCAATTCTTAACACTTTTAATCCAAATTTCATTATGTTAATTCAAATGATGCAATAAATTGGGGGTTTCAGTTAAGGTAGTAAGTAGGAATAGAGCACCTGAAGAAGAAATTGTGAACTTTTTTTTAGGACAAGGGGTCATGACTTTAAAGTAGAAGAGGTCTACATTAGATGTAAGGAAGAAATTTTTCATTATAAGGATGGTGATGCACAGGAATGGGTTGCTGAGAAAAGTCCTGGGTGCCCTTCCCTGGGAGTGTTTTCTAGGTTGGTTGGATGGGTCTTTGAGCAACCTGGTCTAGTGGAAGGTGTCCCTTCCTGTGACAGGAGAGTTGGAACTAGATGATGTTTAAGGCTTATTCCAACCGAAGCCATTCTATGATAAAGAAAATTATATTTCTTTTTTACCTGCAATGTCTTGGAGCAGAGCAGTAGTGTAGTGTCCGTTGCAGTCTCAAACCTACAAAATAGTGCTGGTGAAGTAATTTTGTAGCAAAATGAGACATCAGTGTGAAAGAGGGGTTCAAGTGACCCCTTGCACTGCAGTTTCCACATGGAGTCAAGTTCTGGTTCTCACGGTGTCTGAAATGGTTTTAATCTTCAGTAGTTGTATACTATGGTGTTTTAGTGAAGAATCAGACAGTCCAAGCTGCCTAACAAGTCATAAAATAGTATGATGTTTTCACAAATTTTTACTAATTTGTGCTTCAGCATCCAAAATCCTGCTGTGTGTATAATTACATTAACTCCAATTCAGTTCTGAAGAGCATCTGCAGAAATGTCACCTTCTGGCAGGTTTCCCTTGAATAGTATAAAAAATACTGAGTGGGGTCTTTTTGTTAGAAGGGCAAAGCTGAATTATTTTTGCCAATACACTATAAACATGCTTCTTTGAATTTTTCTTGTCCAGACTTAAAGCATCAGCATTTTTATTTAGACAGGAATATTAAATACTGTGGCATAATGGATTGTGCATGTTCTACAGTCAGTGGGAGAGAAAGATGATATTTTATTTGTAAAAGTGTTTCCTATCATCAATTTTGAGTCTGGTGTCGATAGAGGTATGAAAATCACTTGGAAAATCAGGCTGCGTGTATATTATGCAGTATCAGTAGCCAAAAAAAGGAAGAGAGGTTCCAAATAGTATTTTCTAAATAGTCTTGCTAGAGGTGACAGTAGTTGTAAAAGTAAATCTTAAAATGAATCAGTTCTAAACCAGAAAATTTTACTGGAAATGAAAGCTTCAATATGACCAATGTTAATGTTAAAATAAATCATAAGAAAAAAAATTGTTCCACATTTGTCTCTGTTAAAACTTTAAAACCAAAGCAGATAAAATAATGCAGCTGGATGTAATCCATAATGAGTTTCTTCATGTCCAGCCTGTTTTTCACTCAAGCCTCTGTAGCTCTTAGTCAGTGGTACAGGGATGATGCTGATGCCAGGATATCTTGTGATAACACCTCTGACTCCTGCCTTTCTTCCTTCCACTCGTGTTTGAACAGGACACAAATCACATGTCACAAGTCTCATTCATACTTGCTAAAATGCTTACTAAGGCTTTGCTTCTCTAATTCCTGTTTATGTGACCACCTGCAGATGATCATCTTGGATCATTCTGCCTTTATCTATCCTTATTCTGTAAGAGTTGGACTTTCTTTAGTCCAGGCCACTTTTAATTCCCAACCATGTTCCTTTGTTGAGAACAGAACAAATTTATTTCCTTAGCAAATCTTTGGTTAATTTCAATCTGCTGGTTTTATTTTTAGTTGTGCAGCAGTGTGCTGAAATTTCCTTTTTAAATACCGTTTTAAAGATAACATGGAACATATACCCTTTATATTTTTGATGAAAAATGCCTTCTGCTCATTTTCTACCATAGAGCTGTCAGCAGCTTTTGAGTTTCTTGCTGATTGTGCAGATTTTTTTTTCTGGGAGGATTGAAATGGCTTTAAATACAAGAGAATAAAACCCCAAGTTTATTAAGGTCTGACAACAAATTGGGTAATCCTGGGGTATTGTTCTGTAAATCCCCTAATATGTGAAAAAAATTCAGAATTTTTACAAAGCCTTTTTTACATTGTTAATAAAAGAAAATAAGATTTTAAAGCCCTTTTTTGATACTTTCTTTTTGACTTTTAAATGCTCCTGTCTATAATAATTATGGTTTATTTCCACATATAGATTTCCAAGAGAAAGCAGGTTAAAACAGAACTGAATTTCTCATCTTAATTGATTCATGTACAATTTACATCTCTCAAATAGGAGTAAATGGAACATAGTCTCAGATTTGTTTGCATACTTCACAGCAAGCATAAAGCTACCAGACTCCAGAGTTTACAAACTTGAAAATTCACTTAAGAAAACTTATCCTGAAAAAAAAATTAGAATTTAGTAAAAGGTTTTATTTGAAACAGCTCTCAGTGATCTCCTCTCCAGCTTGCCCTTATGCTTTCTGTCTTTGTGTCTGTCTTCTACAGACCAGCTGTTTGCAACAGCCTTCCTAATGATGAGTTATTATGACTCCTTTGTTGCTTCATTTGTTGTCCATTAAACTAAGCACCTGTATGTCTGCACTGTGAGCCTTGATCTGTTCTTTGCCTCATGATGAAGATTACAGAGAGAAATTAGTGCTAAAGACATGGCTGTAGAGATTGTTATGTGGTTGGTTAATATCAAATACACTTCAGTCACCCTGCTTTGTGTTTTCTTTGTTATTTCCAAGTATCTCTGAATGGTGACATTATTTATATACCATGACAAACATAATTATAGGTATTTCATTGAGAATTTTTCCAGCCAACTTCTAGTTTTTTTATGGTCCAATACGGGAATTGTGAACAAAGCAAAGTAGTCAATGGTTAGAATATTTTCAAATTAAATATTTGGTTTATTTCATTAAATGTTGTAGTTTTATGAACATCAGAAAGGAATCTAGGAGCTGTTGGATGCTCCCTTCAAAGAGAGAGATTAATTTAAGCATTAATTAGGAAAATTGCAAGGGAATGGACACCAGTGTTAAAGAATCTCGTGGAAATGTTTTGCATTTTAATAGTTGAGGTATTAGCCAAAAAATGCAAAAAGCCTGTGTAGATTTTAAGTCATCTAGCTGCACCATGTTAGGTTATAGAGACAATATGCACTTGCAGAAGAGGAAGAAATATAATAGTTCTAAGTTTAGAAAGTTACCTCTTTGAAGGTAAAATTGATCTGCTGATTAATTTGTTTTCAGATAATGCTTTTTATCCTTTTTTAAAAATTGAAATCTCTGAAATACTATATATGGAGAGCTTTTTCAGCACAACGTAGAACTTATGCATACCAGCTCTTTGTGGTTTTGGAATTACAGGTGTTTTGAGTGTTGTAACAAGTCTTCTTATTGGTGATTTGTGATAGGTTTTGTTGTGTATTCTCTGTATTTTTCAAAATGGTGAGAGAGAGTTCAATCAAGAGTGTTTCTTTGAAAAAGAAGCATATTACAAAGGAAACATTTTTGGAAAATACAGATTATCTGTATTGTTACCAAAAGTAAACTTTGCATTTCATTGTCAATTAAATGATTGACGTGTGCCTATGGCAACTTTTTAAAGGTGTTGGACTCAGGTTGAAAAACGTCCACCAACTACAACAATACATTTTTACCTGTTGAACCTTACACATCTGCTTTGCTTTATATTGGTGCTACTTGTTTGTAAATGTTATCCTGCCATTTTGAGGAGAGGAATTTCCTGGAAGTTGAAGAAGAAAGAAGGAAAAAGACTCTTTTCAAGTGTCTTGATGATACTTTGAAACTGCTTTATGGAATAATTGCAGATTTGGGGACCTAAATATACTTTATGACAACAGCAATTTTTATGTGCTTTGTGCTGCGGGTGTCTTCTCTTGAATCATGCAACTTGAAAACCTTTAAAATGTAACATTTCTTTCCTTACAGATGGCGGAGTTTGACACCAGTTGGGCAGCCTATACCAGGAACGAGATTTATTGCATTCAAAGTACCTTTAAAAGGGGTATGTATAAAAGTAACTGCAAATTGGCTGTATTAGATAAACTGCAAAAGCAATAAAGAATAGCATGACCATACATGCAAATTTCAAGAAAGCTTTTTAAAAAGTAATTTATTCAGATTTAAGCCTTTCAAGCATCTGGCTTTTAAAAATAATATTCTATATTTTTTCTTATTTTTCTTTATTTCTGATGTTACTCTTTTTATTTATCTTTTGAAAATAATCAAGCTTCTAAATCAATCAGCATACTTCATTTGATCACTATTAAGTGCCTAGATTCATAATCTTATTAAATATCTTTTCATGGCTGTTTTAAGAGAATCATATGGAAGAGTTTATGATATGAATAACAGTCTAGGCAATGTAAGCCAAAGTATAATTTTATGGAAATTAAGCACTCATTGAAGGTTACCAGCCACTGTAGATCTTTTAAAATTATAGATTAAATTTGGCAATTTTATAAGCAAAAAGCTTCAGTGATCTGGTTGGAATGTATTATAGCTAAAAAAGAAGCCTTCATAGATTTCTTCTATTTTACTAATTAATTAGTTTATGAAGTACTTTTTTTAGTATTTCTTTTAGAGTCTTGCTAGCCTGAAGTGCCATCCTAAGCTATTAAATACACTGATTTAAATCTTTAAATTCTTTGTTTCTACAATATGTGGGGAGGTTATCTTTTAGAGACTGTTCAGTTCTTTAGTGGCTAGGCCTTTTTGGAGGCATAAGGCAAATATGACAAGTGCTGCATAAATTGACTTCTACAAGTCCTTGATTTAGACACAGAGAAAATAAAAGTTTCCAAGCACTTTTAAAGAAAGTACGGTGGTCTGACATAACTCTAGCAGTTAAAGGGAAATGTTCTGTCTAAGCTTTTGTCTTCAGATTTCTCTCTAGTATTCATACCCAAAAAGTTTGGTTCTTTGGGTATATTACTACCCATTATGTTTTCAGTCGCCATTCGTTTCAGTTTTATTAGGAATGACTGAAGTGAAATGCAGGATTTGCTTCCTGCAGCTGCTTTTACAGCTTTAGGATGATGGTTCGGTTCCTTGGACACCAAGGATCTCATACTTAACGTGTTATGTTCTCCAAGATGTGGATGGATTGTACAGCAGTCGTATGATTTTCCACCAAGACTGCCAGTCAACAAATCAAGCTGTGAATATAAAATCCAGTAGAGTTATAATTGGCTTCTTTGCTCTTGTCACAAGGATCACTCCACATCAGCTCTGTTACTCATTTCCTGTCCTACTGATCTCACTGAGGCGTAGATCTCTGTTCTGGGAAGCTGTCTTGGCCAGACATGAAGTCTGCTACCCAAGGATACAAAATCTGTAACATTTCTGTCCCTTCAGTTTGTTCAGTCTCAACTATGCAAGACAGAGAAAAGGCAAGTCTGCCAGAGACTGTGTGCTTGAAGGTCACGGAGTTTGTGGCAGAACACACATAAAATGTGTAACTGGCTAACCTGTGATGTCTTTGCAGAGGTGGTCAGTAAATCTGTCTGAAAATGCTGAAGACCTGATTGGTTGTAGTTTGTTGGAAGTCCTATTATTTATTAAATTGGTGGAACCGACCTTTTATATATGCAGCAGTTTGCTTCTTTGCTGTGTATTAGGAGCTTGATTGGTGATTTCTCCCAAAGGGAGACAACATATTTTCAGTATTTGAAGATACAGGGTTGTTGTCTTAGAAGATGTGCTGTTAGTAAAGATCATGTGTTTACTTGGAAGGATTTTCTGTCTTTCCTTTCACATCGCCATTATAATGCTAACAGTAACATTGTAATGTTGTAAGAATTGGGCAAGTTCTTTCCCATGCCATTAGGAGGATTTTTAGAATTGGTTCAGATTTCTCACATTCTCAAAGCCCTATTAAACACCTAAACTACTGAATAGCAGGAGCTTTTCAGAAAATTCCAGCGAGCCTTTCAAAACATAGTGTTTCATAACACATATAACTGTCTACTCAATCCATGTGTTTGGAGATACCTTATTTTTGTACATTACATTCCTCCTCAGTTTCTGTCATGTCATATAGTAAAAGTTCTTTAATATTCTACCATAGACCTTTTGCAGATTCACCTTTGTCACCTCAAAGTTGTTAAGTACAGTTTCAGATTGTAAGAGCCACTGCTGAGTAGCAATGTCATAACTGACTCATGTTAATTTTGTTTAAATTTCTACAACATCCACTTTTTTCAGCAATGCACTGGTATCTGAAATACATAGGACTGAATACTTTATTACTTCCTCTCTATCCTCCTCCTTTCAGCTCAAACTTCCTAATCACATACCAGCTTTGGTATGACTGCCCTGCTGTTTATTCTGTACTTCAGTTTCCTGTCTCTGTTTCCAGACTCGAGACAAGTGCTTGCTAGCATTTTACATTAGAATCTGTACAGTCAAAACAAGGAATGGTTAGTTACCCTATAGCATCTGTGGTTCTAAGAAGTATGTGGTCTGTGGCTGCCTTCCTTTCCAATAGTTCTGAGTCCAGTCTGCTTGAATTTCTTGTTGACAAAGGAACTGACAGGTGGTTGAGGCTGCTGCATCTTTTGCCACTGTCTTTATTGGTTCTGGCTGAGCCTGTGTCAAAAGGCTCTCACAATGGACAAGTGCACTGTTCAGAGAAAATCCAGTCTTGAGTATATGAGGCATTTTCATACCTAAAGTGAAGAACACATTTCAAAAACCACAGCTACAATAGGGTGAGTAAACATTTTTCTCACTGTTTGTCAAATGAAATGAATTATTCATTATCCACCAACACACAGCTTTCTTAGTCACGATATTTAGTCTTACTTAATATTCCCCAGTGCTAAATGATATGCAAGTACACTCTGTCAAGAGATGGAGGGATAAAAATGTCTGCACAACATTTGTGGGAAGAAAGTTAAACCTTTAGAAATGAACTCTTGTATCACAATTTCTTATGTGTTATATGAAAAACACTTCTAGTTTTGAGTTACCATGCAGGACAAAATTTGTTTGGGGGTAGTAAATTGTAGTGTTTTCCTTTTTAGTGTGTTTAGTTACATAAAAATCAATGTATACATGCTGCATTTTCCAGAACTTTTGTGTCTGTCAAGTTATAGCTAATTTAAATAATGTTTGTTAACACTGTACAAGTAGAAATGCTCATATTGCCTTGCATTTTCATCTAAATAGGAATACATAAACTTTTGCTTTCTTTTTGGTTCCTCTTACCTGTATAATACATGGATGTGGTTCTGATAATTAAACGCTCTCTTTTAAATGTTGATGTTTCCTATTACTAATTAAAACAGCTGAATATTAAAATGTCTTATTATAAGAATGTGAAAAGAAAATATTTCTTTTCTATTTTCTTTGTAGGCAATTAACCAGAGGCTTACCCCAACCCAGAAATTTACACCAAAAGACTTAATTGCTGCAATGAAAGCCCTAAATGTGGAGCTTGGATTAATTATTGATTTAACATACACCACACGATACTATGAAGTTAAGGTAACAAAAGCCTAGCAAAAATGTGAAATAGTTACTGCAACTTTTGTTTTAAAGTGTTTACACATTTTCTTACCTTTAATTGGAATAGACAAGCTATCTAGACTACTTTTATGTCTCCAATAGAAAATAAATGTTTTGTCACAGAGGAAATAGCTCATTCTCCCATCTAGTTGCATTTATGGCTTATTAGTATTATGGTAACTCAGTAATGGATGAAGACTTCAGTGCCAGGCACTGCACAAAAAGTGCAGAAGAGTTATATCCTGTGTCTTGAAGATATTCTCATTTATTCCTAGGTGATTCTTTTTACTGATCCTCAGTGGAATCCACTTAAGAAGGTGTACATTTTTAAACTACTTTATCAATTTCGAAGTTTTTGCCTGGATGGTTCAAACAATTGTAATAAATCAGCCTCCTGTTGAAAAGGAGAATAAACGAGTGTTATATCAGAATGCAAATCTTTGTGGGCTCTAGGCATTAAAGGAGTGAATTTGTGGGTTTGTACGTGATTGTGGGTAGGAGGGACAAATACTGCTAATAATTGTAAAATGGGTTAGAATGGAATGCCAAGAAACTGCTCCCTTAGTTAATGTGCAGCCTTGTTAGCAGGGATAGATAAATCTTATGTAGGAGCTGTTCCTTGTCTGACATGGTCTTTAAATTTAGAAATGTTAGTGGTAGTTTCTGAGAGTTTATCTCTATACAATTGTGTCAGGATTGTTTTCAGTTCTTATTCAGGATTTGAACAACTGGTTTACATTGTTATTATGTTAGATACTGCTTAAGGTTTCTCATTGTTGCAAGACTTGAGACTTTTTTACCATTGTTTTTTCTTTTTTTGTTAGGATTTACCTAAAAGTGTGCAGTATAAGAAACTTTATACTGTTGGACTGGAAGTCCCTGATAATGCTACTATCCTACAGTTCAAAAAGTGGGTCAGAAAATTCCTTTGGGAAAATGCAGGAAATGGTAAATATCAGCATCCTGTGCTGTAAAAAAAACTCATCAAAATTCCAAAATTTTGATTCAGAACTAACCATGTCGTTTACTAATTTCAATATTCAATAAAACTTATGACACAACATATCTCGGGCTTGAGCTTTTTGTAGCACTTTCCACTTTATTATCATGATAAGATCTGTTATGCAAACCACTATGTATCTTTTTTTTCAATCAAAACATGTTTTTTTCAAAAATGACTGGTAACTTAAATGCCCTTCCTAATAGTGTTACATTTGTGTTATGTGTCAAAGTAACTGCAGCAAGGCCTTCCTCTGTGTGACCCAAATGGTTTACCATCAGCTGAGTGTTGTAGCTGCCAGCCCTCGATGGATGTTTTGAATAGCACTGGGTCTCTGATGGCACTGGGCACTGATATGTGTGAGCAGCTTCAGTCATTTAGTCTGATGTAGTGTTCTTTGCCTTAGGAGTCCATTATTGCCCTCAGATCTGAACAATTCTTGAAAATCTGATTACAGACCTGGTGTCAGTGTTTCCACAGTGTGGCTGTGCTGCTACTTCAGTGTCTGTGCAACAGGAGAGTTCTTGCTGAGATTAGATAAGGTGCTTTTTGTGAAAATAATTTAGTGTATATTTTGCCACAGTGTGTTTGTAGCTTTAAACTTCCCACTTCTTTTGGCAGTGGTCAGATTAGGCAGATTTTACCTGTTTGTTTATTCAATAATGGTGGACCATTCTTTCAGGCCTTTTTGTGATGTTTGCTGTGGTTCCTTTGGCATTCTCTTTGAGAAAGTAGAACCATTCTCTTTCGTATTAACTGCCCAAGTGCATACAGTTTTACTGCAAAGCATAACCGGGGTCTTCCTGTGCATGATCAACTGTTTTGTGAAAAAGTTCTGACCTTAATTTCAGATATGAGGGCCTGAATTGGAACTACTGTGAAGGTGAAAAAGTGTAAGAAAAAGCCTTTGTCCTTGCTCAGGAAGTTAGTTTGTATGTTCTTCCTTTGCTCTTTTTTGGCTTAAGGAAATTACCTGGTGATTATTAGTTTTCTTTTGGTTTGAATCTAGTGCTTTTTTGTGTGACAAAGAATAGTGTGTATCTGAATCTGATCTTGAGAGAATCACTTCTTGATTTGTTACTGGATGTTGACCTGCGGTTATAGCTTGTAAAGGGCATTTTAGCAGACCTTATGTAACTTCTGCCTTGAGAGAGTTTTCCTCCTTGTAATTTGGCCTCTGTTTTAGATAATCCCTAAAATATCTCAGAATTCCTTTTACAAATACTTTTTAAGAAGGTGGTTCTTTTTTAGTGTTTGAGTTGTTAGGACATCAACTTGTAATGAACTTCTGTGGCAATTTGACTGTCGTGATCTGTGGCAAACACTTACATTTTGTCTCAGTTATATTTTATGTCATTCAAAAGTTTATCCATGTCCTGATTCAAAGACCATCTGTCAGTAGTGTCTCTGCCAAAACTTTTTTCTTCTGATTATGATAATTTTTCTTCAAAAATCTAGCCTAAAACTTAGTCAGTTATGAATTTATTCTTCTACCACCTCTGCCCTTTAACTGTCCCCACTATTACATTCTGTATCTCAGATTTGGTTTTACAGACTAAGACAAGCTTCCTTCTTTTATGACCAACATAGCAGCCATTTATATATACATATATTTTTATATATATATATATATATATATATAAAACTTGTTTGATTTTCATTACATTTCAATATGACTATAAATAATCTGGATGGGGTTTTACCAGTGCCCTGCATGACTGTATTAGAGTTTCCCTGTTTCTGTTGGAAGTCTCTCATTTGAAATACCATAGCAATAGTAAGTTATTCGGCTTTTTAGCCTTTGGCCAATTAGTACAATCTTTTTTGAAAAGATTTCTGTAGAGATTACTGGTCCTTTTTTTCTCCATGTATTATACTCCTAAGCTTTTCATACTTTCAGGTGCATTATGTGTAAATTAACTTCCTCAGTTCTACATTTGCTTGTTGAGATTTGCTTTCAAACCCATATTTTATTCTTTTTCTGCTTTTACTGAGAACAGCAGTGGCTGAGGTTAGGTGCTTTACCTGCCATCACTCTTTCTTTTTTCCTACATTCTGCAGAGTCAATCTCGGCCATCACAGGTTTGGAAGTAGTGAGCTAACAGCTGCTAGAGATCCAGCATGGAGAGGACATGTGTCTTGTCTGGATGTGTCTCTTGTTTTACAGGCAGAATTTGTAAATAGCAAGCATTATTTATTATTACTTTGCTAGAAAAGCAGAGATTTTTTTTTGTAAAAAAAAAAATTAAATTGTGCTAGCTTTCTATTAATTTCACTTTCTGGACTAATAAAGACTCTTTCCTTTTTTGGTAGAGAAACTCATTGGCGTGCACTGTACTAATGGAATTAATAGAACTGGCTATCTCATATGTAGGTAAGGCTGTATGAAAGCAGAAATTATTCTTCACAAAAAGTAGCATCCTTATATTACTCTCTTTTCCCTTTGGGACAATAACATAGTCATATTTTTCTTTAGATATCTTATAGATGTTGAAGGCTGGGATCCAGAGGCAGCAATTCAGGGTAGGTATATATTTTGAACTAAGGCACATGTCAGGTTGTACTTCCCAATTACTAAAAACTCACAAATACAACAATTCTGTTTCAGTAGCTTTTCAGTAATTTCATGTGCTGGCTTATATAGAAGATTTTATAGCTGACTGTTGATTCTATTCCAGGCAGGACTTGAGCAATAGCACATTGACAGCATAGGATGAATATGTTTTAGCTGCTTAACTTTTTTATTTTTACTTGAAAGAGTTTTCACTCATAGTTTGCTACCACTGCTAGTTTCAGGGGTCTTTTTAAAAAATGCTGCAATGATGCCAGCTTGCTGAAATATTTAATACCAAGTTAGAATTGTTTCAAATTCAGCATCTCATGTGGAACAGAAACTTGCCTTTCACACTTTAGTGGCTGAGTTTGACCACATTTCATTAGACTGTATTTTTTTCTTTTCTTTAGCTTTTGGTGATGCCAGAGGTCACCGCATGGATGGCCTTGTGTATCTCACAGATCTCAGGACGCAGCCGATGCGAAGGTGAGCAAAAGCTTTTAGCTGTGTGCTTAAGATCTTCCTGTATGTCTCCTGGCATTTTTAAAAGTTCATTTCCAGTCCTAAGCCAAAATTAATTCCCTCTTAAACCTCTAATGTGAAACTACACATAGATGTAAAACAATGTGTAGTTGTTTATGTATTCTCAGATGAATAACATGAAGTGCGGTGCACTTTGTTCATCTTTTCAATGTATATGGTTCAAAAGACCCTTTTTAATCTGACTGCTACTACTGAACATTGTTGTGCTTTTATCATACTGTGACAAGTGTATTGAGTCTGTATTCTCTCAGAAGCTAAAAGGAGCCACTGCAAAGATGTCTTTGTAAGCTCTGTGATCTGTCTGCTTTTGTTGGCACTGTAGAACAAGATAGTAAAAAAAAAAGTAGAATGGTTTTAAGAATAAAAAAATGCAGAAAAGTGGATCATTGTTCTTGTCCCCTCTGATCACAGTAGTTGTATTTCTCATGTTTAAGAATGTTATGCTTATCATCGTCTGCTAAGAACAGCCAACCTTTACATCTTCCTAAGGTATTTGTGCCAATGATGCCTTGTAGCAGTAAATGGATTTTAAAATTAATACCTGAGTAATTTGTTTATTTTTCATTTAATTGAAAGTCCTTTGTTTTGCTCTTATTGTTGTTTCATAGTCTGTGCAGGATTAAGTTGGATTTATTTTTAAAATAAATTTACAAGATTAATATTTTCTGAGTTGTCTATAAATTTTACTTGACATAAAATTTCTGTCATTCAGAACTGAAGAATTTTATGGGAGTGGGTTTTTTCTGTCAGTAGTATGCTTTAAAAAAGGAAGCTTATGTGAGATTTTTTTTTCCCCTCTTAGTAACCTTGGAATGGATGTATGGGATGCAGATGAAGATATTATCCCACCACCACATGCAATGGAAGGATCTGTAGAGCGGTTCCCAAATGAAGATTTTCAGGGGTAATAGGCTGAAAAATGGAATTCAAAACAAAAAACTAACCAACCAAAAAAAAAAAACCCACAAAAAAAAACACATGGGAAAAGAATTGTTTCTTATTGAAAATACCATAGATACTCAAAGGAGATTTTATTAATGTAGCCTACCCATGTAAAATATATTTACAGAATTTGACAAAACAGGAACAAGATACGGGTGAGAAAGGGAACGTATGCTGTTAGAGGTCTGTAAGAAATTAGTTCACTTAGGAAAATTCAGTTTTACTTTGCCTGTCCTTCTTCATTATTCTACAATAATCTGCAGTTATTTTTAATTAATTTTAAATCAGTGGTTTTGCCTGTTTAACAAGTACTATAGAATTATAATTGAATGTTTGTTACAGCTTCTGCTTTAACACTGAGGGTTACATACAGTTTGGATTATTAATAATTTTGATACTGTCATATTTGATGAAGGTCTTTCATGTAAATTCTTGATTAAAAATTAATTGTTTTCATTAATGACTTGTAGCACTTTTAAGTATGATATTCAATACTACTTAACAGGTCTGGGAAAAGATTAAGAATTTATGATGACCACTCTCACAATGATTTGCAAGGACAGATGCAGTTGCGAGATTTTGACTTCGTTAATAAGGGGCCTGGACAAAGACGAAGACCATTTCATGACCATCAAACTCAGGATGAATTAAGAGCATCAGTGCAGATGAGAAATTGGGACTACAATAGGGGACCAGAACAAAGAGCCTTTACTAATCACCAGTTTTATGATGATTTTCAAGAAGACACGCAGCTGAAGGACCTAGACTTCAGTAGCAAGGGACCTGGACAGAGTTTGAGACCTTTTCATGGACACCAGTTTCATGATGATTTGCAAGCAGACAGACAGTCTTTTGACTTCAACAGAGGACGGGAGCAGAGGCAGAGATCCTTTCCTGACCATCCATCTCCTAATGATTTGCAGGAAGACAGGCAGTCAAAGGATTTTGATTTTGGTGGCAGGGGCCGTGGCCAGAGACGAAAACTGTTCCATGACCACCAATCTCATGATGAATTTCAGACTCAAATGCAGTTAAAAGAATTGGATTCTGCCAGTAGAGGTCCTGGCCAAAGACTAAGATCCTTCCATGACTACAAGTCACATGATGGCTTGCAGACACAGATGCAATTGGGAGATTTTGAATTTGTTAAGAGGGGTCGTGGGCAGAGGTTGAGACCTTTCAATGATCACCAGCCTCGTAATGACTTAAAAACAGAGATGCAGCTGAAAGATTATGATAATAAAGGTCCTGGACAAAGGTGCAGACCTTTTCATGACCCTCAGCCTTATGATGGCTTACAGGAACAGACTCAGTCAAAAGATTTTGATTATGGTAATAAAGGGCACGGACAAAGGCCAAGACCTTTTCATGATCATCCAGGTCACAATGACTTGCCGCATGAATGGTGTTCAGACAGGTAAAGCATCTTTGAGCTGTAAGAACAGAATTAGAGAATAAAAGTGTAAACCTCAGCAGTTTGAACTTAAATGAAGTATTTTTTAAAATAATTTTTTAAAAAATCAATCATCCTTTTTCTATATAAATGATCAGTTCATTAACTTTTCTTGTTTTGACTTACTTGACTTAGGATTTGATATAAGCTGGAGTGTTGCAGCTTCAAAAGCTAGGGTTTCCTTAATTATAAGGTTGTGCTTCTTTAAAATTTGTATTTCCTTGGCCTTTTAGTCAGCTTGAAATAAAACTCTTGTCCCATTTTGTTTTGTACAGAAACTTATGCTTAAAAAGAAGTCCTCTGGACAAAAGTGGGTATGAAATTTTATTTATGCCCTCAGCCAAACACAGATAAACAGGAGTGCTACAAGGAAGTGTGATTTGCCTTTGTTTATTCCATGAGTTAATAATTTGTTAGAAATCTGCTTCAGAACTTGCATTATATTCTCACAGATACATACATCACTTACTAGTAAACCTATTGGGTTCTGACATATTTCAAAATACTTTTAATATTGCAGAGTGTATTTCAGATTCATTGGACTAGTTAAGTTTGATTTAATTTGTTTCATTGTGCAGCTAAAACAGAGAATGTTATCACAGTGAAGCATATGATTTTGAGGTATTAAATTAATACAGTTATTACAATTTTAATTAAAATTCTAAGTAATCTTTATTAAAAGAAAAAATACTTTATTTCATTTGATGTGTATTT
This sequence comes from Haemorhous mexicanus, assembly GCF_027477595.1. Classification (NCBI taxonomy): domain Eukaryota; kingdom Metazoa; phylum Chordata; class Aves; order Passeriformes; family Fringillidae; genus Haemorhous; species Haemorhous mexicanus. Next base: position 27,338,017 of record NC_082347.1, on the reverse strand, counting down.
TTTTCCCAAATCTTACAACTGTTGGCAATCTTCTTAACATGCAATTCTTTTGGTCATTTGCAGAAGTCAGTCCTTTCCTTCCCATGAAAATGTACCAGAACCTCATTTCTCCTCATCTCCTTCACTTCACAGAGATTACGGGTCTGATAATGATGACTTTAACAGAAATTACAGGTAAGTATCAGATATCATACATTGTCTTCTGATTTACCTTTGTAGTATTACTCCCCCTTTTTCCCAGCTAAGAAATACAAATTAACTACACAGTGTAAAAATCTGTGTTAATATTTTTGCTTAAATGCAGTTTAACGCATTGGATCTGAGCACTGAGCAAATAATGTGACTAACTCGTGGTCCATTGATACTGAGTTTTGAGTGTTGTTATTATTGTGTGAATCCCTGACATAATCATTGACATGGCAAGCACAGTTGAAGCTAATGAACTACATCATATGAAAATCAAGTGTCAGTGAGTAAAAAAGCAAAGCACAGATGCTGTATTTAACTCAAGTGCTGTGTACAATGAGCTGAGGAGTTTTACTGTGTGGGATGGGTGAACACTGAACTGGGTTGCCCAGAGCCAGTGTCCCACATCTTTTAAGAATGGACATAGCCCCTGTACAAACTCATCTAATGAGACTGAGTTTGAGTGACCCTAGCTACTTCTAGAGATCCTTTCCAGTCTTAGTGAATCTGTGGTTCAGTAAGGGAGAAGATTTTAATATTTTAAAGATTTTTTTGAATTGGCTTTATACACCACTTAGTTTACCAAGGAAGGTATTTGAGAGTAAAGAGAATTGAAATATAAATATATATATAGTATCTCCATTTTTGGACCATTTCATATGTATTTTATAGGAGAGTGAGTCTTCTATTGCAGAAAAATTAATAATTAAAATATTTTCCAAAATACATTATTGCCCGTTGAGGCTATGTACTAGAGAGCTATTGTTACATATTGTACACAAAAATGAAAACACAGACATAGGAAAAAAATGTCCCCTGGGTAAAGATACCCTCAATAAACGGGTAATTTTAATTGTAAACAGCACTTGAAACAGAACTTCGTCTAGTAGAATTACTTACTGTAAAGAGCTGTAATTTTAATCACTAGAATTGTAAAATTAATACAAACAAGTTTGCAATATCCATAGAGAGGATTTTAATTTCAGGGAGTAAAAATGAGAAAGAGGGTTTGAATTGTTCTTTCACTGTTAGACACAGTTAATATCTAGTGATGGCCATCAACAGTAAATCAACTGGTTTATTTCTAAGAGTTTCACTGTTCATATTTGTTCTTGCAGTAATCGACCACATTGTCCTGAAGACAATAGGAGAGTGCATCCCTCAGAGGAATTTAATAGAGGAAAAAACAGATTTGCACCCTACTCTTCACGAACAATGCACCCATCTTCATCCATACACCAAGAAGATAGTTCAATAGACTATGAAAGAAAGCCTTTTCAGGGTGAAACTACCAGAAGCATGGAACAAAGTAAAAGATTACCAGTTGTAACCGTTGATTACAATTATGGTCTGCCACTAGACTGTGGACCTGAAGAGGATGAGAGATCCCATTATGATTTATCACCAAGAGACCACTACAACTGGAACTGAATAAAAAAGACAATGTTTGCTCAGCTTAGAATTGCTTTTACCCGTTTTATTTTGTATGTGGACCAATTTTTTTTTTAAGCAAATTAGTTAATGAAAATTTCAGTAGTAAAGAACAGGCTCTGTTGTAAGATTAGCTTCTCCTGATATTTGGTTCTTTAAATTTATTAGGCTGTATTTGTTAAGTGTCGTTGGAGACAATGTCTCTGTACACATGGAATTAAAGCAGTCTTTCCTTTTAGTAAAACTGCAGCCCTGAAACAACCAACCCCTTAAAACAAACAACTTTCTGAGTGATTGTGTTTGTTTGTTGTTTTACAGTTCTTTAAAATATTTGTGATTTCCAGATGCATAATAAAACACTGCACTATCAGGTAGACTAGCACTGAAATTAGAGGGAACATACTTAGAAATGAATGAAGCCAGGTTATGTACAGTTCATCCTTTCATTTGAAAACAGAACTTTGAATTCCTGCTAAAAGTCACTGCAGCACCACAATTTACTTTGATATTATCTGTACCATCCACTGAACTGACCTAGTTGCATTCTTTTTCATAGCAGAATTTTTCCCAGATTGCTAAGAACATGTAAACAAGTGGAATTTGAATATTCTAAATGTCAAACTTGCTTTTCAGTAATTGGAATATCTCATCCTGATTGTGTATTTTTTTCCTGATCCCTTAGGTTATCTATGTTTCAGAATAGCCCACTGCAGGTAAATTTCACCAGTTTCTCAGCAACAAATCCTAAGGAAGGTAGGTCATGTATGTCACCTTCACTGTCTCGACTGGCCAAGGGCACTGGTGCCTATGTACTTACGCCTCCTTGTTTGTCAGTCACATCTGTCCTGCTCCTCAGTTCTGTTGTTTACTAGTTTCTTCTTACAGCAGAGCAATGGAATCAGAACAGCAAACTTAATCCTTCAGGTGAACTCCTTTTAATGGTCATGTATTGAACAGTCTCCTGAACTGCCTGTGGCTCTCACAAAGGTAGTGCAACAAACAGTAACTGAATTTATGCCAGGAGCTGCGCAGTAGCACCAAGAGCTCCTACTATGGATAAGGAAATCATTCCCTAGGATGAAAAACAGTATTACTATAACACTTAGATAAATTAAAATACCTACATTTTTCATTACTATTATCTTTTAACAAAGTAGTACTTGAAAAGGCAGCACAAATAAATAAGGATAAAGGTAGAGCATTATATTAAAATAAACAATTCGATGCAAGCTACTTAAGTCATACAGTTGCTTTAAGACACTGCCTTAAAAGCAAAGCTTTAAAGCATCAAGCAAGAGAGCAAGAGGGTCTAGGTATACACTAGAAAACTGGAAAGAAAGTGTTTGTACCAAAACCCAGAAAAGTTTTTTTTTTTGGCTTTTAGTGGCAGCATAAAACCCAGATTTCTGAATTCATGGTTCAGTAGTAAATAAGAACTAGATTGGAGTATCTTGTAACTCTTGTTGTTTGGTAACACATGGAAACAGTTCCCCTAGTCAAAGGACTCCATGAGTATAAATTCATACTGCAAATGCTTCATTGCCTGTGCAACTGGTAGAACAACTTTGGCTTTGTTCATTGTACAAAGTAAACAGTTTTCTCATTTTCACAGCAGCTTTGTATTTCCCAGTAAATTGTATTTGCCATCAAATCTGATGCTGAGCTTCATTCATGTGGTCTCAGGAATGAAGCCCTGTCTATATAAACCAGTTGTGGAACTGAACGCTAAATGTTATGAAAAGGCATTTGTTCCTTCACTTGCCTTTCTTTTTTTTTTTTTTTTTAACTTGAGCTGTAAGATGAGAATCTTTATCTACACTTCTTTATTTGGAAGCAAGAAAGATCTGCAACATGGGCTACTATAGATCCTTTCAAAAAATCAACAAAAACCACCCTTCCTGGCATTTTCCAGCAGGGATTCAAGAATTACAAGCAGGGATTCAAGTCTGATATTACAAGCATTTGTTTGAGGATTTTTCCTACTATGTATGCAGTATTCATAAAGTGAATAAAAAGCAGAAAACATTTGCCCATTTGTATTTTTGTTTTGGGGTTTGTTATTTAGGTTTGCAGTGACCCTAGAGTCAATCCTTTGCTGCTTCAGACTGGAGAGCTGAAAATCTGGTGCACTGGAAAGCTCAGTAAAGAAGAAACATGGCATGAGGAGTTAAGGTCAGCAGCAGCTCTTACCAGCCCTTGTCAGTTCCTGCAGGACCCTTTGAGGGTCAGGTGCAAACAACCAGGTGGTGCAATTCTGTTATCTAACAATATAAATGTCACTTTCCTGCCTATGTTGAATGTCTCTCTTCAGAGAATATTGTTAGACATGATGTTTCCACAAGCGGTTTTGAGAAGACTTTATGGAAATAGTTGTGTTTGTTTATTTATTTATTTATAATTTAGGATAAGGCTCTCCAACCTACTGTTCCTAATGGAATTATGCAGATCTAAGCTCACATAATACATTACAAACTCCAGCTGACATTTATCTCACATTCCACAGATTGGTTCATCACTGTGTATTCACATCTGTACTATTTAATTGCTAATTAAATTCACATGGTAGAGAATGAAATTAAATGCTTCTTGTTTTTTAAGGGAATATTATATTACAGCAGCACTCACAACTAAAACACAATACTTTTATTTTTTTCACAGTTGTACAAAAGGCTCATAAAATTTTGCTGGTCTCTTTCATGTATGTTCTCAGCAAACATAGAACGAGTTATTGTTGTATCACAGAGCATAAAAAGCCAGATAGAGTTGGTTTCCAACTGCCCTGAGTGTGAAATTTTGAAGAAAAACACAAGAATACAGAAAATCTAGACTGAGCACAAAATTATTTAATGAAGTTGTAACAGTTCTGATATATGTAACTGTTGCACTCAACTCTCAGAAAACCTTTCTGTTGCTGTCCTGAAGTCATGTTTTCATTGGATTTTTATCAGATGGTGATGCCTTCATGCCAGCTTGCCCTGAGCTGTGATCATCCTGAGTTAGGAAATGTTCAGATGATTCCTGGAAAACACTCAAAGTTCACATGAGCTCTGTGCAGAAGGCTGATTCCCAAGAACGGCTTGGGAAAAGGACAGGTCAACTCCAACAGGAAACCAGAACACAAGGATACAACTAAATTCATATGTAGAAATCTACAGAGCACAGCATTCAGTTTTCTGTGTGAAGAACAACGTTACCTATAAAAGGGCTAGAAGGTTTGCATGTGATTGTTTTTTCTGTCAGCTGAGGCAAAAGGTAAATTACCTACAAGAAGCCACAATTGTAATTGGGACCCTTCCCTGTTTATTTGCTCTGAAGTAACTGCTGGTAAGCTGCAGGCTTTCTCTTTGTGTGCACAAAAATGATCAGTGATGTTACCCATCGCATCTGGGGGACACTGCTACATCCAGTGTGCCAGGACCAGCAGTTCAGTGACCTGAGCAGCATCTTCTCAAAGATCAATTCTTCCTTAAAATGTCTTATGTGAAGCATCCAGAAATGCAGGCACCCAAAGGTCATTTGTGACCTAAGAACCTGCTCAGTGCTGACAAAAGAAGGAAGGTATCCCCCATCTGGGGTTTAGTGAGGGGATATGAATCCCCTTGGCTGCTGTGAAGAGCAGTTTATTTAAAATGTGTGTGCAAACAAAAAGCAATAGCTTCCATGCTGTCACCAACCACTAGAGCTTGTTTTCTCTCCAGACTGTGTTACTTGCTCCAGTTGTCAGCAGACTGTGCCTTACTGGTTCCAGTGGACAGCAATTACTAAACCAGCAGCTCCCTTTCTTGCTCTTCTGGAGAGCCAGAAAAACAGATGACAAAAATGAACCAGGTGAGGAAGCAACTTGATTCTTTCTCCTCCTCAGATGAGAAGACAATGCAGGGGTTGTGGGGAAAGGACAAGAAAAGAAATGTTTTAAAAAAGAAAAATGAAGGAGGGAAAATGAAAATGCAAGTGTCAGGGGGAGTCACCAGTGTGAGGGGAGAAATGTGCAAAAGGTGCATGTGTGAAAGCTGGTGAAAGATTATATACTGGGTATAAAATAGGATACATGCCAGAGGAGGAGTTCCTGGCAACTTCTTATCTGGGTCTTCTGAGCTGTGCATGTGGCTCTGTGTGAGCTGATGTAAATAAGAGTTACCAAAAAAATACAGGAGCAGTCAGACCTCTAATCCTACAGTAAAGTCATGTGGGATCTTAAAACTAATTAAGGCTTCTCTCTAAGCCTCAATTCTAGTCTATGTGTAGTATAATATCCTGATGATATTCCCTGTAGAATCCAATGAGAATTTCAGACAATCAAGTAAGAAACTACTCCACAAACCTATTCCACATTGAAAACAAGCTCAGTTTTTACTGGGTATCAGGAATCCATGAATAAAATTCAATTTGTCTATTACAGGTACATACCTGTCGTATCTCACACTTTCAGGACAGCATAAAAACACACTATAATGTTGCTATTACTGTACCCATCACACAAAACTTACAGTTATAAATTAGTTAAAGTGTAACAAACAAATCTGAAGTAACTCTCTAAGAAGTACAAGCAGGTCATACTGAAAGCAGAAGACATTTATTTCTTCATGAGGAACACTCAGGACTGAATGTTCCACAAAGGAAGATGAAAGAACCTTCAACACAGATAAGTCTGATAAAGTTGTTACAGATGAGGATGTTCCCCATGTAGTTCTTCAAAGGGCCTCTTCTAACATAAACAGAAAGAAGTTTTTACTTTCAAAGTTATACTACCAAACAAAAGTCCATAAAACAAGATTAACTCTTTTAGAAGAAGAAAAGAGATATTGTTAATATCTGTTTATCTCAGTCCATCTTTGAGATGCACACAGTAAATTTAAAAGAAGTATAAATACGTATATCCAAGTGCTAGAGCTGATTGATCCTTGTCTGCACACTTCAAATGAAAAACAGGATCATCCCATCCTGGTATCATGTTGTAGATATTCAGTAGCAATTCTGGTATACAGTAAATGGTAAATTATGATATTCACACTACATGCTGGAAATCTTTCATAGACCTAAAAATATTCTGAGAAGCAATATTTGCAAATTAAAGTAAAAGAAAAACAGTTATTGCTTTCTATCACTTAAATATAGGAGTTAAAATATATAGAGAGCAAAGGGTATGTGCGCCAGACTTGTTTTTAAATCTAATTTAAACTCATTAACTGCTGCAGAACTTGTGATGATGGCCACAGATTAGCTTTCTTTTTTATCTTTGAAAAGCAACAGCTTTTGGAAAGAGCTGGACTAGATGTGAAAATCTCTGGCCTTGTTTATTCAGCATTATAATGTGCTTCTGAATCCTTATGTCCCTGATGACAGAGGTGCTTTTCTATTTATGCTCTTTGTATTCAGTTTGTGCACACTGGAATTATATGCACTTTTTTTTTTTTTTAACTGCACGGACTAATGTCCCTCTTGCATTAGGTCATGAAAAAATAAAGAACAATCAGACTACTGAAATTAAATAAAGAAAAAAGTCCTTAAAACCATACAACTTTAGATAATAGAAAAACTTAGTAAAAGGTCTCTAGTTGTTTCTGTCATGTTATTTTCATGTTGCATTTTTCCACAGGACTATGTAGAAAGACCTGCAGACTTATAGGAAGAGTCTGACCTCATTATTTCCCTTTCTTTTTGTCTCTGACTGGCTCCTTTGTGTCTGTTACCTTGATCCAAACAAACACAATTAGATACTTGCCATGAGCTTTTCTCCCTTCAGTTTTCTTTCTGGATATGAAATACTAAATTCATTTTTATATAAGTGTATATATGTATGTATATCTATGTATAAATGTAGGTGTATGTGCATGATAAACATTAAATATATATATATATATTTCTATGTATAAATGGAAATCTCTGCTATCATAAATGTCAATGAGAGAGCAGGTATAAAGATGCAATTATCCATGGAAGTTATTACTTCAGTATAAAGTTTATTTACTGAATATAAATTTACTTTAGTTACTTTCTTGACATAGAAAGTGGTGTAGTTCCATGCAGAGAGGGGTCAAAAGAGGGAGGCTTTAAATGTAAACATAACAGCTTGTTTGAAAAAAAGACCAACGGTATGCAATGCATAGATAATACCATTTCCTAAAAATACCACAGGAACAATAAACTACCCAAACTATAAAATATTTATTTAACTTAGGATAGCACAGATAACTGCTAGACAAAACTAAGAAACTTACAGTTTTTGTACCTAAAAGGTTTCCAAAGGGTATCAGTAATTTATGTCTTCATGTGTTATAAGATAGGGTGGAAAGTAGAGCTGAGTTAGAAATTGGGAAGTTCATGATCATGGAAATAATGCTGAAGAAATTAAGAGTCCATGGCTACCAAAAACAAGGTGGTTGTGCAACCTGTTACAACAAGGTTGATCAGTTGTACAGAATATCTGTTTAAAATGGAGATGGCCAAGAAGCAGCACTTCTGAACAAGTCTGTGCCATCTCATGAGATAAAATCCCTGAGAGCAGAAAATCACAAGAAGAGAGACGCAAATTTCCCTTCTCTTATTTGTCATATCACGAGTCTCTCATTCAGGAAAATTGTCTCAAACTGACAATGTTAAATATGATCAGAAGTAATGAAATCTAATGAGATAATTATACAGCTCTGGTGACACTGGGAATCTTTTAGATGTTGGTTATTTTCACTACCTAGTGGTTATTGCAATCCTGTTTGATGTTGAGAAACTGAAGCCCATCAAACATTTCTCAGAAATGTTGCTGCTGCATGTTGTGGGTGGCAATGCTTTGCCCTGGTTTGTCTCTCAGAATCCAGCACTTCCTTGGTTTCTGAGGTGTTTCTAAACTATGAGAGCTATCAGTCAGCATCCAGCCTCCAGCCACCAGCACTTACTGTGAAGAACTGAAAAGGAAGGCCATGAACAAGTTGACTTTCTATTAAGAGGCTTTGGAGAAGGTTGTGCAGCTACTAAAAAACCCTCCTTGGAGTAAAATAAGACAATTAAAAGCCATGAGAGTTGGCATGGAAACTAGTGAAAAAATAAATACACCTTTAAATAAAAATCAGCAGAATAGCAAGAGACACTATTAGTTAGCAAGAAACAAGAGATTACTCAAGAAAAAAAAACCTTCAGCCATCAGATTTTAACAACACTACTAAAAAGGGGCCTAACCTTCAGAGATAAAATGTCAAATAAAAACAAGGAAGATTAAATAATACTTGTAGAAGAAGCAGTTAAATATATAAAAACAAATAAGAATTTTAAATGTTAGAAATAGTCTACAAGATATCTAGTTAGTTTGCAAACCTCAGAACAGAAAGCATTATTAAGAAATACATGTTGCAAAGAACCTGCACAGTTTACCTGCATAAGTTCACATGCATAAATATATCTCCCAGAAATTTTTCCCCAGATTATCAAAATAATCATAGTGATTAAGACACCAGCAAAGAAGGTGTCTAAGCAAACTGCTAAGCAGGGGCAAGCCTCTAAGACTAGCTTGTCTTCAGACAAGATTTCCAAGGGAATTTGGAAATCAAATAACATAGACACCAAGATACATGCAAGCTATTATGAAAATAATCTTTTTTTTATCAGACTAGAAGGCAGCAGATGTTATACCTACTACTACAGAGAGGCTGGTGTGATCCTGAGCAATACAAATCTACAAACTTTCAGGACAGAAAAAACTAACTGGAAGTTAGTCTTCTAAAATTCCAGAACAGAACATGTAAAAGATTATGTTATGTCAGGTCTAATCAGGGGGGATTCAACCAGAAAAACAGTGTCTCTGTCATCTGTTATTTGCATAGCTGGAGCTCTTGAAGGCTGCACCACTTTCTGCCTGGGCTCTGGCAGCCAAAAGGGCACATCCCTGAGCTGCTGTCACTGTGCATCTGCAGCCCAAGCACTAAGAGTTTGCAGGTGAACACAGCTGGCAGGAGGGACATAGCAAAATAAAAACAGTTGAGATGAATGCAGGAAGTACTGATTAAAATATACCAAAGGAGTGAAATTACTGAGTTTTAATTTAGAAGAAGGTTGAAGAGAGTATACTGGCACACAACAGATTTTCAGGGGGGATTCTTTTAACAGAAGAAGAGGGAAGGAAAAGTGTAGATACTCCTTGAAAACTAGGTCCGAAAAAGAATTGCAAACAAAATTGGTGTGACTTACAGAGGCTCTGAACAGATGCGTGGACAAAGAAGAATTAGTTTTCATAGGGTGTAGGGAAAGGATTGAGCAGAAGATACAAGTGAATAGTTAAGTAATGATGTGCTTTACATAAATGTCACGGCAAAATACAAATATATATGATGTGATACTTGAATGATTGTGTTTGAGTCCAGAATGCCTGCTATAACAGATCATTCTTTCTGTCTTTTGCAGATTGTTTTGCTGGAAGTGCAGTTTATCATAATTTCAACAAGTACTCAGTGCATATGACCCACCACCAATATTCTCCCTGCATTTATTTTATCAGGTAGGAGCTGTTCAAAACAAATTTTATTGCATGTTTGATGTGTCCTCTGCCTTGACTGCTATTAAAACTGTTTTTAAGGAACCTTAGAGGAAATAGGATGTTAGAATTGGAAATATCACCTAATGATCATTTCAATAACATCCACAGCAGAACAGGATGGCTGCTGATTCCTGGCTAAACAAACATGGAAATACCATCATGGATGTTTGCTATACATCCATGTCAATAGCATCAAACATACAAGGAAAATATCTCCGTCCTCTGTCTGTTCCTTGCTGCTCCCTACCCCAATTCCCTGCTTCCCTCCCCATACACGGCTAAATCAAGCACGTACACACAGAGAACAGGAGTAGGCGTGTGCCTGGGATCATGGGCAGGGACCCAGGCTGGTTCACCTGCAACAAGGGTATGGGGTGGCAGAAAGGAAGGTGTGGGGAGTTTTTGGAGTACTCTGGAGAGGCCTTTGGCCTCCAGTTAAATCCACTGTACTTTTTGTGTGTATTCAGCTACAGAAGGTTACATGGCATCCAGAACCATGACAGGCAAAAGGCATTACCTGGGTGGTTGAGTGTAGCACTGTGACGAAACCATGGCCACCAATGAAAAACAGTTTGTGTTTTGCTCTGGCCACACTCTGTGCTCAGAGGCCTCAGGCTGACTCTCATTGCCAGTGTTTGGGGCCACTTCAATGCCAGTTTCCAGTTGCCACCATGCTCCCACCAAAGGACAGAAGAGACAGGCAGGAAAGTGGCACCCCAAGTGTACTTTAGGAAAGGCTGAAGTCTAGGTTGGACCTGCATGGATAAGGATAGATTGAAACATTATCCCAGTGTCTTGATAGAACTGTCAAAAGACAGTGATAATGCAGACAGCATTAGAATGTTTGTTTGGAATATGTGCTCGTGGGGATGGAATGAGCGAGCCCATACATGAAGAGTTAACTTTCTGGGGAGAGGAAGACCAACCAGAAAGGCTGGGGCAAGCAGAAATCCCTCTAGAAGGGTTGGGTGTGAAACACTCACAGCACAATGGGCTTCAGAGGAAAACTTTATCATACAGTGCTAAGCAAATTCATGTGTTTATCAAAGTTTATGCCATCACAGGAAAAAAAAAATCTATTATTTTGTTTCCAACTTATCACATGAAAGGTTACCTGCGTCAGCTAACTTTATGTACCAGTCTGGGACCATTAATTTAAATGATTAGTCGAAGGCTAATTTCTTAATCTGGATCTGATGGAAGCTGATAGCGAGCACTTGGGAGCCTGGTGTGCCTGCCCGGAACAAGGGGCACTGCCGGGCTGGATTCCAGAGATCTTTAAGCATCGCCCGGGGCCCGCCGGACTGGGAGGGAGGACGGGCCGCTGTCCCAGCCGGGGCGACGGCAGAGAGCGGGAAAGAACGTGGCCCCTCACAGAGGCGCCGTGATCGAGCCGGAGCAGCCGCCCCGTCGCTGCCTGGAGTGGCTGGCGACGCTTATAAACCCTTGGGTGTTCCCACGCTCGAGTGCCATGGCCCCTGTGCGGTACCAGCCCGCAGCGTTACAGCCACCCCTCACTGCGGGGTCTCCAGAGCTGCACCCGCCCGTAAGGACGGCGGGCCGCGCGACGGAGCCTGGCCACTGCGCAGGGCATGCCGGGAGTTGTAGTCCCACGGGCAGCGACTTCGCGCCGCAGCACCGGGCATGGCCAGTGGACGGCGGACCTCGACAAGAGGGGGGTGTGGCGTTGGTTCGGCGAGCACCGACCGCGCTGTCCCTCCGTGTTGGCGGGGCAGAAGGGCCAGCACCCAGTGGACATAGAAGGAAAAGCGTTTACTCCGCACTCTCGTGTCCTTTTCTCCCCTCGGGGTTCGGGAATGGGACGCTCTCCTTTAGAGTTCGCCCTCCTCTATCACCCTGCAGATGGAACGCCCCGACAGAGGCCAGCGCCCCCCCAGTCGGCCCAGCGGGCTCCATGGCGGATCCTGCTCAGTGCGGGCGCTGCGCGCTCCCGCCCTCCTTGCCCTTAGAAGCGCTCCCGCCATTGGCTGCGGCTGAGCGCTCTTGCCAATCAGGAAGCGGCTCTCATGGAGGAAGGGAATAAATACAAGATGGCTGCTCATATAAAACCAGGCATTGGGCTTCGCCCCGGTGATGGGGGAATCGAGGCTTTAACCCGCGCTCCGAGGGTCCTTCGCCGCTGCCGCCCACGCCGCCGCCGCCCCGCCCGGGGGAGCGACACTCCGACCGCCGCCGGCCTCTGCCGCGCTCAGCCGCTGCCCGCGGATCGCCGGCGGGGCCGAGGCCGGGTGCGGCGCCCCAGGCCCGAGCGAGGCCCAGCGCCCTCCGCCCGGGCAGCACCCCGGCCCCCCCGTCCCGCCGCCCGCCGTCAGCCAGGCCCGGCTCCGGGCGGCCATGGCCGTCTCCAGGTCGGTGGGAGCTGGGAAGAATGGGGGAAGTAGGGCCGACAGCGGCGACCCGGCGCTCCCGGCTCTCCGTGTGGCCTCGTGCGGGGGGGGAGGAGGGGTGCCCGCGTTCCATCTCCTCTTGCTTCGGGAGCCTGCGGAGACCTCGCCGCGGCCGCCCCGCTGGGGTCTGGGGGTGGCTGCGTGCTCTGGAGCCTGGCTCTGCGTCCTGGCCTGGGGTGACTCCCGTGCCCCCTCCCTTCCTCGGGCCGCAGGGGCTCTGCCTGGGGCGTCTCGGGCTTCCTCCTGAATTCGACACCTTCGTTTTGTTAGCCAGTGTTTCCTAGGGTGATTAAACTGCTAGGGAATAGGAAATTATTCTACTGAGTCCCAAAAACTGGCGAGAAACCGTTTTTGCGTTTCAGAGCCCTTAGTTGTAAAGTAACCGAAATAAAACAGGCTTTCATGGAGAAAAGTGATCAGTGTGTTCTGGCTCTGCCTCAAAATGTTGGGCAGTATCTGCTTGCACACATGTGCTCTGGGGTGTGCCAGCGTTTAAAGCATTCACAGATACAGAGGTGTGTCTTAACAGAACTGTTTTATAAAAAATGCTGAGCGCAAATTCCTTTCTTTTTTTTTTCTTTTTCTTTTTTTTTTTCCTCTTTTTTATGGCGGGGGGGGTGGGTGTGAAACGGGCGGGTTAAGCTTCCCAACAGGATAATTTAAAGGAAACCATAAATCCAAATTAAGCTTGTGATAGATTAGCCCCAAGTCACGTGTTATAGTATCTGTACTTCCAAAGTGCTATCACAAAAGTAAATTCTGTTTTAGTAGCTCTGTGAGAATAAGTTTGCAATTCTATGTAACAAAGTTAAAGGTGTGCACTTTTATAATGGAAATCCATTCTTCATCAAAATTAATGGCAGCAATGCGCCTTTTAGGGACTCCTAGTAGCAGGTGTTCTGATTTAAGCTTTGTAGTTTCTACAATATATCCCTTTGTTTTATTCTACTTTTATTTTTTTATCAACTTGTTATGTGTTGTGGCTTTTTCTCATCCCCCAAATCTGTCCAGAAGAACGTGGAAGTAGTAAGGATTGCTGTAACAAGATTACCATGTACATTAAAATAAGTCATCATGTAAAGTAGAGGAGTCGTCTAATTACATTAGGTCTGGTCAGTCTGCTTAACCAACTTTGCTAATGTACATGTGATATGGGGGCTAACAGGAATATCAAGATAGAGCTTTTCAGCTGTGTGCTGAGGCTGTGGCTGCTCTAAAGGCTGGTGTCCATTTCAGTTACCAAGGCAGCTTTAGTGCAAAGCAGCAGTACAGAGATTTAGTTAATGCCTTTTGGGAACTGAAAGTAAAACTAAATGTGGCTCATTCTAAGATTCAATGTGAAGCATTGAAAGTTGGTGTGTTAATAGTAATGTTATATATTGCTTCAGATTATAGTTGTAGTATCCAAATGTTGCACAATTGAACACAAGGTACTGAGCGTCAGTAGAGGTGCTGTAATACTGGTGAGTTGGTACAGAGTGGTTTCAGGTTCACGTGTAACTTAGGTAAACGAATACACATTTTGGAGTGCTGTAACATCTTGACTATTCCTGGTGAGCACCAATCTTTGCATACTTTTAAGTGATAATGTGTAAATTTTGTGTATGTCTCTTTGAAGTTAGCAGCTCCTGATAAATGGAGTTTCCTTTCTGCTGCTGGACCATAGGAATGCTGATACAGTGTCAGTGCTGCTTTTGTAAATAAAGATACCTTTCTTCACCTTTTACTTCAGAACATTGAACTTCAAAGGTCCTTTCCTTTCAGACATATTACAAATAATTGTGCACTTGTGCATATAACCACATAACTATTTTTTGTTCAGTTTAGTTGGTCCAGCATCTGTTCTAATTCCACTTTTTCTCTAGGTAGTTACAGTTACTTTTTTTTATGGACTGCTGTAATGTTTCATTGTTGAATGCCTCTTTACCTCTACAAGTTTGGAGAGTGAGAAAGAGGCTGACTCAGTTTAATCTTTCTCTAAAGCCCACAGTCCTTGTGGAGTGCATATCAAGCATTACTATTAACAATAATTTCATTAGGGGTAGTTCTATTTTGGAACAACTATTTTAAAAATAGTTTTTTTGAAAGTGAGGATTGGAGTAGTGTTACATTCTCAAACCAATGAATTATCAGGTGGTTGTTTTCCCAGGAAAGTTTAGTTTCTGCTTTTTGGTCAATTGAAAACCTTTCTCAAAACCTTAATCTGTTCAGGGAGATCAAAAAAAACATAGGGAATGCTTTGAAATACCCCCAAATTAGATTGAGAAATTGCAGCTTTGCTATTAGCAAGGTCATCTTAAAAGTGATTGTAACTAATTGTAACCTATTGACCAAAAAAGTCTAATATTTAATTGCATTTTATGTTACATGGATTGAAGACCTCCCCACATAAAATGTTTGTGTTGATGCTCTAGAAAACAGACATGAAGTGAAACAGTAGATACCTCATCCCAAAAGATGTTGCAGAATATTTGCACTGTAAATGTTCATCTCTTTGGTAATTTATGCTGGAGAGACTAAAGAACACCATCCTCCAGAAGCAGGGATAGGTGGGTGGGAAGGTTGGTATTCCTTCTGTGAATGTGCAAACTAATTTGGTAGGCCTTAGTTTCTGTCATCAATCTCAGTCACTTAACTTCATTTTACAGATGAAGTAGTATAATGTTTGCATAGCTGATAAAGAAATCCTGATGGTTTTGATAGTGGAACTGAGAAGGGAAAAAGAAAGTGAAAAGTTTTGGTTCAGCTTCATTCCTACCAAGTGCATGATCAAAGTGAACAATTGCAGTGGCTCACTAGTGATCTTTTGAGTTACTTCAGAAGGAAAAGTAATACTTCCAAGAGGATGGCAACTCACAGATTACTCAGGATGGTAGAGTTTCAGTAGGTAATAAAATTATGATAGTCTTTCAGAATCTAATAAAACTTTTTTCCAGTTTCTTAATGTGTTCAAAGGCACCTTGTGTTATTCTAATACCAAGGTGTTAATACCTTTCTCCTCGTTTTGAGTGCCTTTGCAGAATGAAGGAGAACCAATGTACTTTTAAAATGTAACAAATTTAGGAGGCTGGTAAGGTGCATTAGGAGTAAACAATTTTATTTTAGTTGGTAGATCTGTTAAGTTCTCCCTGAAATACTTCTTCAGGGTATGTTCAGGACAGTTCCTTACAGATATACAGAGGGGATTATTTGCTGCTCTTGCCCCCCATTCTTGATTTGATCTGTGTTAGATTAATACTCTTTTCTAGAGTTTTCAGTGGGGTTTTTTTATTTGAATTTGTGTATGACTGGTAATGTGTAGATTAGGAACCTAGTTTTTATTTCAAAATAAATAATGTCAAAAGGCTGTAAAACTCCTGTGAACTAAGCAGGCCTCATGTGTTGCTCTCAGCTTTTGAAGTGTAGGACTGTGACTTCCCAAGAACAAGTGGCTGCATTGGCTGGCATCATTACTGTTGTAACATTTCAAATTGAATACTGCATCAAAAATCCCTTATGTGCACTCAATACCTTTTAGACACTTTTTGAGATTATCACAGACTTTGTCTATGAAGAATTCAGCTTTTAGCTTCTGTGGAAGCTATTACTTCATGGCTACTCTTGCATAAAAAGCAGGAGTTAACCTGAGCAGGTATGTGTTCACTACTACTTAAAGGCCTATACCCAAAGCATTAGAATAGATATTCTATAACCAATATGTTTATGGGAGTTTAAACTCAAAAGGGGGTGAAGAATAATGTAACTCTTCCCTTGTTGGTGGAGATTAACTTGAGGTCCAGGACAGTGGACTGCCTTCTGTGCTGCTCTTTATGGGAGGGCTGATACAGTCATGGGAAGAGCTAGCATGTGCACTGCTGCCCAAATGAGATAGAGCTCTCAGTTTCTCAGACACACTTTTCTAATGGACTGAAGTGAAAATTTAAAGTCAGGATTGTGTGCTGATAAGAACGCCAACCTGCTCCAGCAGATGGAATTTGAATAGTCACTGAGGTTCACTTTGTAACTTACTGATACACATCTTGTATTAGTCTGTCCTGACAGCTGCTTCAACTTGCAATTCTGTCTCTAAGGTTTTGTAATCTAATTGGTCCCATTTTGGGGTGCATTGTTAGTTGGAGATACATATGTAATAGTTTACAAGTAAAACTTGTACAGAATGAAATTGTAGGTCATACATGAAATACCCAGGCCATATGGAATTAATTATACTAATTTTAGTATTTGGTTGGATTCCATATGCAGTGTATGGTACTGTGACCTGGTGTGGTCATGGAGCTGTTTTCATTCCAGATGTTCCTTCAGCTGCTTTGTGGGAAACACGATTTCTTCATTATCCACAGTCCCACCTTCACAACTGTTTGCACACCTAGGAGAAGTTAAATCACAATCCATTCTTTGTGTATCATTGCACTTCTGGGTTTTGTTCTGAATTCTGTTGAGTGGCTTTTTTTCTCTTACTGTCTGATTCTATATTTGAAAGTTGCTTATTTCATTACTTAACCGTTCATGTGAGCGAGTGTTTAGAGCTGACCAAGCTGGGATTTGACCAAAGGATGAAGTGACAGCAGAGGGCTGTCAGGTCAACAAGAAAAGTCAGACTCCATTAGAACTTAGGTTGAATTTCACCCTTGTCAAGCCTAAAGTTTAATTTAGGGATGTTTTCAAGGTGTCTGGGCTATTTCTATATTAAGAAATAGTGCCTGGGAGGAAGTTTTCTGGATGTTGGAAATATCAACTCCTAAGAGGATTCCCTTGCCTTCTGATGGGTGCTAGCTAGCAGCTTTTCAAAGAGCTCTAGGCAGAGCTTGACATTACTGTTCCAGGGACCATGCCACTGAGGATTTTTTTGTACAGTCACACAATTTTAATGGCTTGGAGGATATGCTAAGGTAGTTGCAAGGTGTTCATACCAGATAGCCTTTACTATTAGAGATTACTCTCAGGTCAGTTTAACATGTTGGGGCACAGAGATGTAAAGTCCAAACAGATTGTTTCATGAGCAGCAGTGATCAGGTCACTGTCCCTTTTAAGCCTCCACTCACTGAAAACAACAAATGGGAAGTTTCATCATCTGAAGTCCTGTGGGCACCCAGTCCAGTCAGAACACTTACACTGGGACAGTTGGGATCTTTATACAATGCAGCTGCATGTGTGGTGTTTTGCAAACATTTTGAAGAGACTGTTGCTTACACCTGTATAGTGATATTAATTATGCAGCCACTATCTTTCTAATGCCTCTGGAGCTGAAGGGCTCTCAAATCCACATCATCCTGTTTCCACAGGAGTGCCATAAGGTTCACTTTAAATAATATGACAACTGCCCCTTCAAATGGAGATCAGCCCTCTGTTTGGGGCAGCAGCAGCAAAGATCTGCAGATTAGCATGAAGAACAGAACATGTCATTTATTGCAGCATGTGCCTGGTTGAGGGTCATGTCTAACTTGGTTTAATGCTGAATGTGCAAAACTGGTGACCAGAAGATGGAGTCACTGTGGTACCCAGAGAGTGTCACGACTTAGTTGTGGTGGCTCTTCTGTAGCTGAAGCATCTCAGATGATACTGGATGCCTGTTCTATTCTTAAGCACCTGCATTGATGTCTGTATCAGAAACATTTCTAATGGACTTTGTGTCAGTGTGAAAGGTGTTTCTTAGAAGAAAAAAATACTGGGTGGAGTGCTGATCATAAGAACTTTGAATTGTTGCTCTCAATTGTGTATTTTCTGATATACTTCAACAGAGACTAGAAAAATCTTGGATTTCCAAAGTGAGAGAAAGAAATTATTTATCTCTTTGAGCAAGGTAGTGCTTTATGCTAGCTCATACATCATGAGTTCATATCAGAGTTGTATATGGTTGGTGTCCCGTTGATGAGAGGTAGTTGACATGGGATTGGAGGATGACAGAAGGATCTAAATCATTGTTTAAGAGTTAAAAGTGGAGAACTTGGTATTTTTAAGTTCTGATTGTAGCAGTTAAGTGCAGAAGAAGTAATTTTAGAGATATCTTTAATGTTTAGCATGCATTGCTATTTAAATTTTCATAATTTACAATTATTTTAATTAATAATTTGTAAACGTTCTTTGTTTTAATAGGCTTTTTTCCCAGAGTATTCCTTGTTTGTTTGTGTCTTCCATAGGCTTAGAACAATTTTTTTACAGAGTTGATGTATTTAATAAAATGATTAAAAATTTTATCTGCATTGTAGAGCATCTCACTCTACCACATTGCTTCACACTTCTGGGAATGATGTGAGGCACATGGTGCCTTGCTTACAGCACTGTCTAGCATGAGAAGCAGAGAACCACATGCCACTAGCAAACATGGTTCTCTTTGCCTTTAGTAACTTGTTTAGAGACTGCTAGTTTGTTCTGAAAATGAAAACCTTGTCAGAACTTCGGAAATTTCTTTTTTAAACTGCAGGTACTCAAAGCTAATTTGTTTGGAATTTTTAGTGGGTTTTTTCATTCTTAATGAAACTCAGACTGAAAGCTTTAATTTGAAAAACAAACTAACTAGCACTGCTGATCATAGACAACTTTTTCAGTGCTACCCTTCCAACTCATGCAGAATTCAGGCTCTGCCATACTCTGCTGTAGCAACACCAACTCTCAATTTGAAAATCTTAATAGCTCCAAAATATTATCAGTTTGGGAATTTTACATCCTTCTGCGGGAGGAAAAGAGTGATTAGTGTGACCAGGACTACTATTAGTCAGATGTTGTTGGCTGTGTTTGCTAATCCTGTTTCCATGTATTTTGCTGGAGTTGAAAGGTGAAACCTTCCTGTAGTGATGTCAGACAAGTGAAAGATTTTTTTTTTTGTTTGGTTTGCATTTGTGTGTAAGTTAAGCAGATTACAGTTAAAAATAACGAATTCCAAACCAAGCACACTGTAGGTTAAAGAAAACTCCAAGAAAACAAGCTGTATTTTGCAGGTAACACAGCTTCAGAAAGTTGTGGGTTTTAGGAGGGAAGATGTAGTGTTTTAACTACGTCTGGAATTCAGGTTGAGTTTTTGAGGGTAGGCTGACTTAGTGGTTTCCTCCTGTTTTGACTCATGAAGAGTTCTAGCTGGGGAAGTGGTCACAGTTACACATGGTGCTTGACTTTGAGATAAAAAAAAGATAATTTGATAATTAAAGGAGCCTGTGGTACTAAATGGCAAACTTAAGTATGGAACACCAAAGTTTCACAGAGAGCTGAAGAATGACAGGGGTGAGAGCAAGCAAGTTGGAGCAAACAGTGGTTCTTCTGAAAGCCACGGTGTTTTGTATTGAATAATAGTGACTGCTGCAAATCAGGTTGGATTGTTACTGTCAAAAGTACTGGAGAAAAAATACTGGCAACTAATGAGGTACCTGGTATGTTTCTCGTGACTAGTCCACTATCAGGGGTTCAAAAGTGTTGGATCTGTAAAGCTTTTTCTCCTTTACTGTCTGATCACACAAAACTGCTGGATTACATATATCTGGGGTTTAATTTTTGTGACTTTAAAACAACTTACTAACTAGTAAATCATAGTAATTGAAACTAGTTTTGTCTACCAAGATTGAAATAAGCTCACCTATTTTAGTAGTAGGAAGACAATTATTTATAGGATGGCAGATAGCAGAATTGTGTCTAAAAAGGTATAATTATTTTAAATCTAATGAATACTTAATCTAATACCTCCAGTTATGAGAGTATTTGGGTTTTGGTGTTGCCTTGGCCCTGCACTGCAATTCCTATTGTATTGTGACCCATTAAAGTATACTCATGATTAGATGCAGTTTAAGTATGTCAAAGAAAATACTAAATCCAGTGATGTTGGAGAGAGGTTTTGGTGGTTTTTTTTCTTTTTACATTATTTGAACTAATGTCAAAGCAATTTACATGAAATGTAATTAGTAGCAGCAGACTAACAGGGACAAGGCATTTGTCCTTTCCTGTGTGTGCTCAAACCAAGTATATGTGGTTATGAAGACAGGTTGTCCAGGATACCTGTATCTTTATTCTGCCAGGCTGGCCTAGGTGAGCTTCACTGGTGTGTAAGGTCTGGTTTTGTATTGTTGCAGTTCTTGGAGGAGTACTTTTATGATAAGGCTGGAACGAACAATTTTAATTGCACTGTGTGAACAGGTTCTAGATTCATATTCTGTAATAGCCTCATACTGCCCAATAACTAAAGCATAAACTTGGCACTCAGAGAGCTCTGATCAACCCACTGATAGTGGAGGGAATAATGAATACTTGAAATTTCAGTCATAGATTTGAGTATCTAGATAGTTATGTGAATATATACATAAAGACAGACTTTATTTCTCATTCAGTAACTAAACAAGGAAGACATGAATTGTTCTACAAATAGATGATTGGAGTCTTTCACTAAATACAAGAGTTACTGTGGAAACAGATCTGCTGGTTAAATCCCTGTATTTTGTGGGCAGAGCAGAAACATCAGATGACTTCCAAGCTGTAAATACAACAGGTTTGGTTTTGTGTATTCCAGTAATTAGGAGGAAAATATGTGAAAAGTAAAAATTTGTCATCCTGGAGAAGCAGAGTTTGGTGTTACGGATAGCAGGCTGTACTGTCAATAGAAGTGATAATGCGCAATAGGAGCAGATGAGCCCTCTGCTTTTTTTATCAAATAGAATTTGATGATCACTCACATATTTATGTTTCAAGATTGACAATGTTCAATCACAGAACAAAGACAGGAACAATTAATTTTTTTCTTGTAACTGAAGATTTTTTAAACTAGCATTTCTTACCGTTACTTTTTTTTTTGTTACCAAATTAAATGTGCTTTTAAAACAGCTATGCTTAGTGTTAGAAAAATAGTACAGTATTCACCCAGCCAACTGGCAGTCTTCAGACAGACATCTCTTCTCTTTGAGTTATATAAACTGAAAAATGTGGGGGAATATTAATAGAAATGGACAACTGAGCTATGTATAGCATAACTTTTCGGTTTTTGTCAATCACATGTAGGCTTGATCGTCTCTTTATTTTACTGGACACTGGCACAACACCTGTAACAAGAAAAGCAGCTGCACAGCAACTTGGGGAAGTAGTGAAACTGCATCCTCATGAACTGAATAATCTCTTATCTAAAGTAAGCATATGTTTTTCCCTAGTACTTTAATGGTGAGAACCAAACTAGTTTAAAGGGGTGTGCTTCTGTGGGAAGAAGAAAATGCCTTGTGGTCTCGGGTCTTTCAAAAGTAAGAGAATGAAGAAAATTAAGGGCTGCTTCTGTTAAAGGTACTGTTCTATCAGCTTCTGAAATGATTATGTGAGGTTTCACTTAGCATTCAATATTGATATTCAGTATTTGCTGTAAGTTCAGACCTTCTTCTATAAAAAGAAGCTCTACTGCCTTACAAAGATTTCTGCACTTGCCTTTAAAGATTATTACTTGTGCGATAACGCATTAAAAAAGTCAGGGGCTGCATGTCTTTAAAAGGGCTGGAAATTGGGGAGAGTTTTCCATTAGCTTGAGACTTTAGTCTGACCAAGTCTAGTAAAACCACCAAAAATAGTCCATATCTGACAGGTGGAGATGGCTGTGACCTCAGTTCTGTTCTTATTGAACAGGTGCTGTCACCACAATTGATGTTATCAACAGAGTGGCCAAGGAATCATGAATATCAAACTGCTTTCAGAGAAAGAAATAGTTTTTCCAGATGTGTGACATAATGATAAATTAGTTTAGAAGAGCATATATTGCTTCAAATGACCCATGTTGTATATCTTCTTGGGTTAAATTACTTCAGGGTTTTAAGGTCCGTTAATCAATTTTGAATGCTTCCTTGTAGAAAAAAAAGCCAGCAACAAACCAACCAACCCAAAAAATAAAAACGTGTCTCAAGCCTTGTTCAGTACCTGGAGGAAATCAAGCTTCAGTTTAACTGATTAGACTAAATATATCTTATAAAGTCTTAAGGTCTGGCTCTGGCAAGTGTTCTGCTAAGCAGTGAGCAATATAGAGAAGGCTGGTGGCATTTCTTGGTTTGATTTTTTTTTTTGTCCTTTGTGTTTTTGTTTTGAATGTTATATTAATCCATAGCATTAAAATAATTGTATTTTAATAGAGCATAACAGCTGATGGATTTTTTGGGAAGTACATTTTAAGCAAATACTTATTATTAATCTCTCCTTCAAGGTGTTAGTGTATTTAAGAAGCACGAATTGGGATACTCGTATTGCAGCTGGCCAGGCTGTTGAAGCAATAGTGAAAAATGTACCTGAGTGGAATCCTACTCCAAGATCAAAACAAGGTGCTCCTTAAATTTATTGTGTATAACTCATTGTTTATCTTATACAACCTGTCTGTTATATGAGACTTTTCAAGACATTTGTCCTTTGGTTTTTTATGAGCGTAAACTTTTATTTGCACATAAGTTGTTTGGAGCAGGGTGCTAAGAATGCCAAGGTCATGGGTTTAGTTTCTGGATGGGCCACTCACTTAAGAGCTGCACTTGATGATCCTTCTGGGTCCCTTCCAACTCAGACTATTCTATGATTCTGTGAAATAGGACGGTAAGTAAACCTCTTTGGCTTTAGATGCTCCTGATCACTTGTACCTGACCTTTTATTTCTTACAGAATTCCTGTGCTTGTGCTTTGTACCCTCATAAAGCTTTTATAAAGAAAAGGAATAACTAGTAAAATGGTAAAATGTTTAACCAATCAACTTTGTCCTGATAGTTTGCAGGGACTCTTTTCTTCACTGTTCCCTTAATCTGAGCACCTTTCTGAGGAAGGTGAAATGGCAGTTTGCTCAAGTCTGGTCTGTTTATTTTCATCTGGAATCATCATGTTTGGGATGTTAGTTTCCTTAATTGTTGAGTTATGGACTAAGCAATTTTGTCCAAATCTATTGGTTCTGTGTTCACAGCTTTGTGGCACAGGTTCCAGAAATTCACCGACTTGTTTAAAAACAGACACACACACTCCCTAAAACAGCAACAATGAAACTCACATCTGTTTGAGATGATCTCATATTTGTTTCACTTGGTGCCTCCCCCCCGCCCCCTTTTGTTGGCTTTGAATTTGACAAGCAAGTGAATTTTTCTTGTCCATTGTCTTTATTTTTGTAAACCATCATATTTGCTCTCTTCCAACAGCTTCTCTTCATATTGAAGATTTGCAGTCTCTTCAGTCTTTCCTCACAAGCTGCTTTGTCTTTTAGATAACTTTTTTTCTCTGTGCTATCTCTTACTTGTGTCCTCTTTGAGATGCACAGAACTCCACACAGTCTACCTACATCTCTAGAGTACTGAAATTTGCACATAGTGACAAAATTATGTGCTTTGTCCTACCATCAGTGTCCTTCCTGGTGAGACCCAGTACTTTGTTGTCTGCCCTGGCTTTCACTGCTCAATAAACAGATGAATACAGAAAGCTGTCAGAAATGCCTCCAAGAATTTTGTTGAATGCAGTTGTGTTGGCATGGTTTAGGTTACTCATTTTACACCTTGTATACTTATTTGCCCATTAGTCTGTTCTGAGAGTCCTCCTTGGGTTCCATAGTGCCATTGTGACTTTGGGCTACCCAAGAGAGTTTAGTGTCACCTGTGTGTTTGGAGAAGAGTGCATTAGTGAATGTCTTTTCCATCAGTTAAAGGATTGGTGCCCCAGAGTACTCCAGAACTTTTTTCTACCTTTCAGTTTGTAAAAGGATGTTCTCTCCAGCTCTGTGCTAACCTGGTTCTTTTGATTTATTCTTTCATATGAATCCTTGCCAAAAGCTTTTAAATGTATTATGTTCACTGGATGCCCTTTATCCACTTGTTGCAGCTCTTTAAGGACATTGATAATCAGGTTATTGAAAGGTTTTTTTTTCCAGAGCAATTCTCTTTCCCAGTGAATAATATTTATCCATATACCTAATAATTTAGTTATAGAATCACAGAATAGTTTGAATTGGAAAAAACCTTAAAGATCATCTAGTTTCAACCCCTTCTACCACAGGTGGGGACTCTGCTACCATATACTCTATCTTACCAAGAATAGAAGTTAATTTCATGTGTCTAGTTCAAAGATTACTTTTAGCATGCCTTTTGTACATGGAAGTTGGGTAACCTATTAGTCTTAGAGTACAGCACCCTTTTAAATGCATTGTCCAGTTCTGGCACCTTTGCCTCTCAGATTGTTAATGAAATTGAAAAGGTAATTGTGTGTTTAAGAAAAAGGTACTGTTTGAGAAGAGCTCACTGCTAGGTGTCAACAGCCCTTTCTCCCACACCTGTTTAGACACTCTCCAGGTTCTCAACTTTGGATGCTTGGCTGGTAGGGATATGCAGCAGTGTTGGTATGCTTGTGATACTATTTGTGAGCCATGTGCAGTTTAAAACTGTAATCTGGCCCTGTGTGTACAGAGAAGGCCCAGTGGTAGGTCAGTGTCCAAGATTTTAAAAAGCTAAATTTATCAAGGGAAAAACATTTTTTTTTCTCTCTTCAGGTACATTTAGTGACCTATTTCAGTTTGTCTTTGTGAAAATGGAGCCTTTATACTTGAATTAAAAGTGCTGTATGTCTGCTGATTCTTTGGAGGAGAGATATTATATCTTGTTTTTCCTTTATCTTCTGCCAGAATTTTGAACAAAAATTTCATCATGTTGTCCCTAATGTTATTTTTATTTCCTACCTAGAACCAGGCTCAGAAAGTCCTAATGAAGATTCACCTTCAACAGATCGATTGCGTTTTGACAGATTTGATATATGTCGGTTGTTAAAACATGGTGCGTCTCTTCTTGGATCTGCTGGTGCAGAATTTGAAGTCCAAGATGATAAATCAGGTATCTGTATTTTGCTTGCAGACAAGAAAACTTACTGATTTGAAAAAGTCTGCTGTGGCAGCATTATGAATCTAACTATCCATGGATTCTCAGAATGTTAGGAAATAATGGCAGAACCTATTCCCCAATATGTAGTTTGTATTTTCTTCCTCAAGTAGCATAATTTTTTAGGGGGGGATGTATTGTTTGTTTGGGTTTTTGCCATAACAGTATTACTGTGTGTACAGTGGGGAAGAAGGGGTGGAAACCTGAAAAAGCATCAGATTTCTGTAGACTTTTTTAAAAGGGGCAGGCACTTCACTGCTGGTTCTTTACCTGAGCAGTGTTCCCACATACAGAAGGAGGATGTGGCTTATTTAAAAGCTTGAAGGTTTCCAGTATAGAAAGACTGCATGAAAAACACTGTGATAAGACTGCCAAAGTTGGAAGATCAAGTACCAGTGCCTGTGTGATGTTTTTTGTTTCAAGTGATTTGTCTAACATTTTTCTATTATTTTTTTAGCTGGGAGTTGGTTTGTCAGTGTAATGGCACTGAATTATTTTAATCTAAGCTATTTTTTTGCTATTACTGTACTTCCCTCTTCTTAGTTGCAGGCCATCTACCAGTTTCTGCACTAAATTAAGTGATGCTATTGATAAGAATCTGAGTTGTGTAGCCCTGATTCCTTTGTTCCCTGTGTGTGATGGGTTCTGTGCAGGGTAGTCAGAAGATCAGTAGCTCAGCAAGGAGGAGACCATGTGGCTGCTGAAACTTGAGCAGTGTCCTGTCTCTTCAGGCTGGTTGCTAATTTATTGCTTGCTATCTTTTAAGCTAGATTAATAAAGTGGTGTACAAGTTTCACCTCATCTAATGAAACCCAACACTTCAATTCATAGAAGCCTGATATTTATTCAAGTGTCACATGATTTCACATAAAAAACTTCAAGAATGAAAATAAATAAGAAATACAATATCAAAAAATAAGAAAATGAAACAAAAATCCTTAGTTGCTGCTTTTTTTAACTCATGGGAAAATGTACAGTCTGCTTTCTCTTCTGTGTTCTGTAGCAACTTCCCTTTTCAAGTAAGTAGACAACATAAGTGGACATAATGTAACTTAATCTTTAGAATTAGCAGTCTTTGACAATTATTCCTGAGATGATGTTAGAAAGGAAAAATACTTTTTAAAGAATGGAAGTTGATTGTATTTGCTTGTCAGTTAAATGCAGTTTAAAAAACCTTACTGGTATAGACAATATTAACTGCTAGTTACTGCTCAGCCTGGTGTACACTCCAAAATCGTGTCTATATTGGTCATCTACTTAAAAGTTAGTGCTGGTAATTGAAAAAAAAAAAAATCCCACCACAACACCAACAAACCAAAACAACTCCTCCTGCCTGTTTCTGTACTGTGCATGTAAAGTGAAGTCTGACAGCCTTACCAGCTACAAGTTTTGGGTTGCTTGGAGGCTTTATTCTACTTGGGTGCTAAAATCTTATATTTTTAATGCAATTGTAGGTGCTCTCGAAGCCTAGGTGTTCTATAGTTAGTGTTGAAACTTCACACATTCTTGAGGTGGCATCTGTTAATTTCCAAAATGAACCTTGCTTGATCACAGATGAAGTACTTGTGTAGTTAGAGTAGCAGAAGAGGTCTTCCTGGGTATCAGTGTGATTTGTTTTAGCAGATGGTATTAGC
This sequence comes from Haemorhous mexicanus, assembly GCF_027477595.1. NCBI lineage: Eukaryota > Metazoa > Chordata > Aves > Passeriformes > Fringillidae > Haemorhous > Haemorhous mexicanus. Next base: position 27,311,008 of record NC_082347.1, on the reverse strand, counting down.
CAAGTGCAATTGAATCCTGTACATTTTAGCTTTGTTATGTTCATTGAGCAAGTCATCAGTAAAATATCCGGTTGGAAATCTGACACATCTTCTTTTAAAATCCCTTTTTAAGGTGAAATTGATCCTAAAGAGAGGATAGCACGACAGAGGAAACTGCTGCAAAAGAAACTTGGCTTAGATATGGGTGCTGCAATTGGAATGAATACTGAGGATCTGTTCAATGATGAAGATTTGGACTACTCTCCTTCTTCAGTTTTACTAGTAAACAAACAACCTGTAGGTAAAACCTTGGGCTATTTAATTGCAAGGAATAATACAGTGGGTTTGCTTTATTTGGGCTTCTGTGGTTATAATATTTCTATTTAAAATAAGATGATTGACATCTAATGTGTGCTTTGGCCTCCTGAGTTCTTACATCCCATGGTTGCTTGTTAGTATTATTTGATGTCAAACTGCTGAAATGTTTGAAATGGAGGGTTGGGGAAGTTGAGAGCATTGTGGGTTTGAGAATTTTTCAGGACTTCCATCATAAGAATTGACAATGAATGACTTTTCTTTCAGACTCTTCAGGCTGCTGAGTTAATTGACTCAGAATTTCGAGCTGGTATGAGCAGTAGACAAAAGAATAAAGCCAAAAGAATGGCTAAGCTATTTGCTAAGCAAAGATCCAGAGATGCAGTGGAAGCTAATGAGAAGAGGTATAATAGTGAACTGGTTTCCTTTTATTTCTGTTAAGCTGGGACTGTGATTTGATTTATCTGTTGAGAAACTTCCTACAGTCTTTGCATCTTGAATCTCTTATGTGCTAATTGTGCTGATGGTGGAAAGTTTGCGTGCAGTGCTTCTTCCCAGGAGAGCTTTGTTGAGGACCCAGCTTCAGAGGCATCTTGACATAATGGGATGCTACAGCTGAAATGTGTGGTTATTAAATATGGCTTGAGAATAATGCATGAAAACGGGATTTTAAGAATATGAACAACTGAAAATTTAGGATACAATTTTCTGATGTGTTCTTCACTGTAGTTTATAGTGGCATATTATTGTATCTACTGCGTTCATCATGAGTGATGAACAAAATTCTTGATCTTATTTAGGGATTGCTGTGTTTCTTGGGTAAATCTGAGACAGGTTGTGAATTTGAGACGTCATTCTATCTCCTCACTGCATTTTTTTGTTTTTACATATAACTCAGCTAACTTGAATATTTCAGTATTAAGCCTCTTTGTTTTGTATTCATGCCATACTTTATTGTATCTGAAGACGTCAGTTGTAGATGTAATTACTTGCCTTAAAGCACACCTCGAGTTCATAAACATGTACTTGCTCCTTCTCAGCAATGATAGCACTGATGGGGAACCGGAAGAAAAAAGAAGAAAAGTTGCAAATGTTGTCATCAACCAGCCTGCCACAGACTCAAAAACATTGGTAGAAAATGCTCAGGAAGAGGTATGATGTATTGTTCTGCTGTTAGCAGGAGAGATCATTCCGTTTTTCAGCAGAGTAAATTGAAACAAAATTCCTTCATGTGACCAAATTCTTTAGTCCGTTTAGCATTCCGGGAAGTAGAATGAAGAATGTCATGGCTAGCTTACTTTTATACATAATGAGGCAAGTGAGCTTCTAACTGTGTTACGGCACATTTAATCCTTTGGTAGCAGTTTGTGACCCAAATTAACACGAGTAGGTGGCTACAGGTGTCAGACCTGGGTATTAAACTGGAAAACTGTGCTAAACACTTACATGGTAGGATTACAGCAAGCCACAAATAATTTGATCTAAATGCTTATTTAATCTTTATTTAATCTTTGCTGTACTTTAATTCAGCTTAATTTAGAATTAGATTCTGTCTTTAATAGTTGAAGATTAAAACAATTATACCTTAGTCTTGGAAAAAACTGCATTTGTTTCAACTGACTGAAAAGCTAAAAATTAAGAAATGTTAAACCAGAGTATAAATGATGCATAGAAGTTTATTTGAGAAGACTTTTATCTAGATAAGTTTGTATCCCACAAAAATAGCTTTCCAAACATAGTTCAGTAATTAAATTTTTATTTGCATTAAAAATGATTGGAAAACTAATCTGAAATATTAATAACTACAGGCTGAATAGCTGCTGGTTTTTAGCTGTCTTTCAGTTGCTCTGTATATGTGATTATGTGAACTTACTAATGGTAGTAAAAATTCCTTTCCACAGCCATGTCAGTTTCCATGTAGAAAATTTTGGGATAAGTGGGTATGCTTTGGTTTTCAAAAAGTGGAATGTGTTTGGAGAAGTGCAATGTGTTTGCTGTTTATTGCCTGATTCATTGACCCAATTTTGTTATGTAGTCTGTTTTCTAACTGAGACTTACCTATTATGTTCTTTAAAGGCAAAGTTCATAAATTTAAAGGATCACTGGATAGAATAAGAAACTCTGCTTAATTTTCTTCTTTAGTACGGTTTCTAAAGGAAAGGTGAATTTCAGAACATAGAAATTAATTCCCATAGAGAAGAGTTTACACTGTTAACAGAAACTTCATAAACTTTTTAAGAGATCCAGTGCTAATCAGTGAAGTTTCTGAGCTAGGGAAGAAGATTGTTTTTTCAATTCTGTCCAGTAATGAAGAAAAGTACTTCAGCTTTTGGAGTTTTTTGTATGCCATTGAAGAATGCACAGACAGCAATATAAGAAGTGTTCATGATTCCTCTTTTTTTAATCTCATACTTATTAATTTTTTATGGATTTAGGCAAATGAATGGCCTCTGGAAAGCTTTTGTGAAGAGGTGTGCAATGATCTCTTTAATCCTTCTTGGGAGGTAAGACACATGCACTATTTAAGGTGGAGCTGAAAGTTTTTCAAAAAGGGCTTCAACAGAAATGCAAACATTGTATGTGTAGAACTTAAGAGAATTTTGCCAGATATCAAAACTTAAATCATTTGTGCATACAGATTACATAGGCAAGACAAATTTGCTTCTAGTAAACTTGAGTGTTTTTTAGACTCATTTAAAGGGGAATGGAAAACATGTGTAATGTATACTTGTGGAGAGTGAGAAAGATATGAAAAGCAGTCATTATATAAGTGAGAATTATGGAAGTGTTGAAATTCAAGCAAAATAAAATCACATCAATCTATGGTTAAAAAGATTAGGCATTTAAACTTAGATTCATCAAGTCTTTGAGGAATATTATGTGAATCTGTTGCTCGCAACAGTGGTATGTTTGTCTAGTAGCAAAGGAAGGGGAATCAATCCTTTAGTAACTACAAAAGCTATATGTTTGGTTGCTTAGACTGTTTATTTTCACGATTAAAAATGGTTCTACTCACCTTTTTATTCAGTCCTTATACAATTTTCCACAGACTTTGGTAGAAATTTCAGGTAAAAATATGAAGTAACTGATAATGATCTAACTTCCTTCTGCAGAAGGGGGACGTAACTGTTGTCAACTAACTTAATTTTCTTGAGTTGATCTTGTGAAGGGTTAAATATTAACAGCAACTCTAACATCCTTATGTGTATCTGTAGCACAGTCTCGGTGATGTCAGTATGCAGAGCCAGCTTGCTCTCAAACTTGGAAACAGAGATAGATCATATGCAGCCAGCACAATTATTTTGGTCCCAGAAAAGAATCATTATATTTGTGTGGCACATCACTGCATCTGAGCTAAAAAGCCTCACCTTATTTGAAAGCAGGCTGTTTGCAGTTGAAGGCCAGGTCCACTTGTCTTCTGGTATGTAGATGTTCTCATAGCTTTCTTAGTACATTTGATATAAGGCACATATCTCTTAATAGGGGAAGTAGATCAATACAGAATCATTATTACAGTATGTTCTGGGTGAAAAACAGGCTAACCTGCCTCAAAATGTATGTTCAAAGTGGCTCTTTGGCAGCATCTTGCAATGTTTAGAGGTCACCTGGGTGACTACTTCAGACTGCTTGCCACGCTTACAAGGCAGCTCAAATCAGGCAGGATGAATCCTACTACTGGTATTGCCTTTATACATTTGTGTCTTGCTGGTTTGTATTTGCAGAAGCTGAGACATTAACTAGCAAAGTCTCCTTCTTTTGACTTGTAAAACCTAGCTCATGAGCTGTCTTGGACCAAATAAATTGTTGGTTTATGAACAATTAGGATTTTAAGACTAGACTCTCTGGCTGTTTTTTATTGGCTTGCTTATAGCTTTAACCAGCAGGCACTGAGCTGTACATAGGGGACATATATGTTTGCATTTCATATAAGCTATTCTGGTGAAGGGAGGAACAACCAAGTACTCAGTTTTAGTTGTTACTGCCATGAAATGAAATGCAACAATTTTCTGCTAGCAACAAGCATGTATCTGAACTGTTAAAAAAAAAACAAAGAGTTAATTCTCTTCTAACTTATGTAAAGGCCTCTCAATGAGAACCCAGTTCAAAACTGCTTTTGCAGCTTTGCATATCTGTTGAGTGAGCTTTCCTTGAGAAGCCAATTACTAGTCCAGTTAGGTATCAAAAATACCAGAAACACAAGTGTGTCTTTAGCACATTTTTCTACTGGTATTTTGTTATTTCCAGAGCTCTTCCTAGTGTGTTCAACTGTTCAAGTTTGGTGAGAGCATGCAAGTGCCTATAATTTGCTTTCCCATATTGCTTGTTCACTTATTTCTAAAATCCAGTCAAGCAAGGCAGGTTTGTAAGTTATGCAGAATAGTAATTCCCAGAAATTTGTTTTGCAGACTCCAGAATACTCAGTGAGGATCCAAACTCTGTTTAAGCAATACAGAGAGTGATAGAAGATATTAAACATGAAGTGCTTGAAACTATAATATTGATTTGCTTTAGCTTTATAAACTTAATAAAAACAGTAATATCTTCAAACTTCTTTGACAACTAGTGCCATTTTGCATAGTGAGGTAAAAGTAAATGAATGTTGGCTACATTACTGCAAATATCATAACCTGTTAGAAAATAGAAGCAGTTATTAATTGCTTCTGTTCATAAGCTGGCAAATACTTGGGGAAAAGGAGGTTGATTTTTGGACAGGTGAATATTTTTATAGGTGATTTCATCTAATAATTCCCACAAGTCTAAGTAGTGCTAGTTCTGCAGCTCTCTAAACATCTCTGTTAAGAATACAGTAGTATTATTTCAATTTTCCAGCATGGGTTTTGTCTTCTGTCCCCTAATATTTTAAAATTAACTTTTTATTTCACTTTTTTAGGTTCGACATGGTGCAGGTACTGGACTGAGAGAAATACTCAAAGCTCATGGTAAAAGTGGTGGTAAAATGGGAGATAGCTCTCTAGAGGAGGTAAGTTTCCAGTCACGTAGACTTAAATATTTTACTTAAATGGAGTTTAGAAAAGGGACTTCTTAAAATACTTTTCAATAGGTGTGTGATGTGGGGGAATAGAAAGACTTTTCTGCAAAGAATCATCTGGATGACATCGCTGTATGCACTGACAAAACATTGTTTTTAAAAGGCCTGTTTTTTATGCAGAACCCAATACTAGTGTATAATTAGCTATTAATAGTTATTAAACATTAGCTTCCATATTAGAATGTACTGTTTTCAAGTCCTGGTAAGACTGTACTGAAACAAAATTGACAAGTTGATTGGTTACTCTGGTAGTGTCTCAGACCATCTAAGTACTTGCTTAAATAGTAAGAGAACTCTATCCACCTGCTCTCTTTATTATGAGGAAAGGAATTAAAATAGTCTTCTTAAAAGGAGAACAATTTTTAAAAAATATCCTGACAGTAATAGCTTGCTTACTAATAGTGAATTTCATCCAGATTCCTACTGACTCCCTTGCTGTAGAAGCAGCTGGAAGAGCTTGTGGCTTAGAGAGTTGAAGAATGAGATGTAAATCAGTGTACTTCAGCATACTTTGTAAATAGGGAAAGCAAAAACTTTTCTCTCTCCTTGCTTCCTTCTACAGTAGTATTTGTTCCATGGAGGTATTTGTGTTATTATTACCCACCCATGGCTGGGTGGGTAATAATTACACAATCTGCAATAATAAAATACTTTAAACCATTTCTTAACTATTTATGGAAAGTGTGTGTACTCTAGCTAGCTTCAAAGCTGCTATGTATGCCCTATGCTGGGTATAATTCTTTGGCATGTATGGGAATATGAAATCCAGGATATGCTTTCAGTTTTGTTCATTAAAAGGGTAGTTCTCAAGGGAAGTGGTAACCTAGTAGGCACGTAGTGGAGATGAGAAGGATGATGCCTGAGCAGTTGTTTTTATGGGACTTCTGCTCTGAGATACAAAATGAGTTATTGGTCTCTAGCAGAGGCCAGAGCTTCAAGATGAGCTTTGATAAATCTGGAGGAGATGGGACTTAAAAGAAAGTTCCTTTCACTGGGTCTCCCACAGTGAGGTACTGCTTTAGTTTTACTTGTAAATGTGCTGCCAGCATATTAATTAACTTACTAGGATGTGTTGCTGTTTGTCAGTATAGATTATCTGAATACTCTACTTTGTGCTGTGTAGGAATAAATTGTCCACCTTCCAAGATGCTCTTGAGCTGTGTTTCAGCTCCAGCAAGCAATGAAGCGTCACACAGTCTCCTTCTCACTCCCCCCTTTGGTGGTATGGGGAGGGTTAGGGTTAGTGGACCATCAGGAAAGAAGTAAAATTTATGGTTTTAGAAAACAACAGTTTCATAATTGAAACAAAGTAAAATATTGTAATAATAGGGCTAATTGTAGTAACAGTAATGAAAAGGAAAGAGACAATTAAAATCCAAGAAAAACAAGTGCTGCACAATATAATTGCTTACCACCCTCTGATCAATGCCAAGCCTGGCCCCAAGCACCATTCACTTCCTTCTGGATACCTCCCCCAGTTTATATAACTAGGCATGACATTCTGTGGTATGGAATATCCTTTGTCACCTATCCCAGCTATGCTTCCTCTCTTTTTGAGTACCTCCTCACTGGCAGAACATGAGACATTCAGAAGTCTTTGACTTAGGGTCAGCATAATGTGGCAGCAGCCAAAACATCAGTGTGGTATCACCATTATTCTTAACACTGATTCCAGAACACAGCACTGTATCAGCTACTGAGAAAAAACCAACTCTGTCCCAGCTGAAAGTAGGACACTAGCCTTTTGATAAAAGTACTGTGTTTTTAGAGAAGAAAACAGCCAGGTTATGATGTTTATAATGATCCAGGTGAGTTGAATTAGTGCTGACTACTTGGCCTGGACTGTCTCTGCAACAAAACTGTATTGTCTTTTACAGATTTTAGCTAAAGTTAGTATATCAGAAATGCTTTATGACTAAATGTAGTCAAGGTGTTCAATTTTTCTCTTCTTACAGATGATTCAGCAGCATCAGGAGTGGCTAGAAGACTTGGTTATTAGACTTCTTTGTGTGTTTGCACTAGACAGATTTGGAGACTTTGTTTCAGATGAAGTAAGTTTAAGTTACCTTTGCATGAGCAGGTAGATTAGCAGGCTTCTGCAGGAGACAACACTGCAAGCAGTTTGGCTGTGCCTTGTGTAGTTCTGCTGCATGTGCCAGTTAGAACTGCTCACAGATGCTTATTAAAAGGTAGCTGGTACATGAACTTCACCTTGTTTATATAGCAGTTTGGTCATCTGACTCTCTTAAAGTCAAATTTCATACAGAAATATCTGTTTTATTGTTTACTTTTTCCTAGGTAGTGGCACCGGTACGTGAGACTTGTGCTCAGACTTTGGGAGTAGTATTGAAACACATGAATGAAACTGGTGTTCATAAAACTGTGGATGTTCTCCTGAAGCTGCTTACACAGGAACAGTGGGAAGTGAGACATGGTGGTCTCCTAGGAATAAAGTATGCTTTGGCAGTACGTCAGGTAATAACCCTCATGACAAATTGTAGAGAGCTTGGCGTCAAACATCTCTGCTCAAAGTAGAGGATGTGGATGAACAGTAGCTAGGTGTGATAAAGCAAGCTTGCTTGCAGTGCAGTCCTGTGAGTTGAGATGTGTGACTGTGCTTCTGTATCCATGCTGCAAGTATATAGTGCAAGCTGTGCTTGCAGAAAACATTAAAAAGAGAGGATTTGCCTGTCTGGTCTTGGTGATATTCTCAGATGGGAGGTAACAGAGCAGAGTATTGCAAGAAGTTTAGGCTATCTGTGGTGGTATTCTGCAGACACTGATCCTTTTTTATACCAAAACTGAGCTGATTTACAGTTCATTAAATGTATAACCTATGTTTGATTTCATGAATGGTAACTTAAAATACTTAGATTACAATGTTGGACCTGTACCATCCCTTTGAAACAGTCAGGTTCATTCACACACACAGAGTGCATCTTACTTGATTGTACCTTTTTAAGCTTTTTCAGTTTAAAAATGCTTTTGATCTTTTTGGCAGGACATGATCAACACCTTATTGCCTAAAGTGTTGCCTGCAATAATTGAAGGTCTGCAAGATCTGGATGATGATGTCCGAGCTGTTGCTGCAGCATCTTTAGTACCAGTAGTGGAAAGCTTGGTCCAACTTCAGTCTCAGAAGGTGACTGAACTGTTTTAAGTTCCCTTTTGGTCTAAGAGAAGAAAATAATACTTAGAGGCAGCCCTGATTTTTTTTTTTTTTAAATGATAAACTTCCTCTGCTTATTTGTGTAGGTGCCTTTTATTCTTAATACCTTGTGGGATGCACTTCTGGAGTTGGATGACTTGACAGCTTCCACAAACAGTATCATGATCCTTCTTTCATCCCTTCTGACTTACCCTCAGGTCCGCAAATGCAGGTAACTTTTCAATTAGTCCACTTACTGTCAAATTGGAATTACCAGTTTCTTTCAAATTAAGTACCAAGGAGATGATTAATGTAACTCAGTATTTTATTTCTACTCTGGTTTTTCCATGAAGTTAAGGTTATGACAGTGCTTCTATGTTGATTATGTTAGCAAAATGCAGCAAAGGAATTAAGAGGTATACTAGACATGGTTTACATGTGACTTTTTTCTCCCTTCTGTCTCTGTCCATTTATCTTGGGTGTTTTAGTAAAGGTGTTCCACTCACATGGTGGTCCTGTCCACAAACATCTTGTTTGTTAACAAGGAACAGACAAACTCCAAATGAGACCCAAGTGTGTATATTAAAACACATTAGTGAGCCTGTAGAACTTTGCTATTGGAACAGTTCTGAAATAAGCTACAAACATAAATTTGCATCAGTAGTACAACCAGTAGTTCTGTGACTGGTTGATGACACTGCCTAGTTGCTATCTCTTTATGACTCTGACAAATTAAAGGAACCGCATCTTTGTATGTTAAATTTTTCATAGTAGACATGGTAAACTCACAGTATCTGTGCTTAAGGTAGATACTATACACATTTGATTTTTCTCATCCTATATGATTAGCACTGCTGAAGCTGGTGGTTGCCCAAATCTAAAATAAAGAATGAAGTTTTGTTACTTATGCAATCTTTAATTCAGCATGTACTACTTGCATCAGCTGGTATGCCAGTTGCATCAGTTGATATGCCAGTTCATGCAAAAAAGATGCAAGCTTGTTTTAAATTATTTGTTAAGTCATAACTGCCCAGCAGCAACTTCAGAACAGAAACAGCCCCTCTTTTTTTTTTTTATAAACAGTTGAACAAAGCCTAAAGTATAATCTGGGCAAAAAACATGGTAAAAATACATGCTTAAATTGACTAGTTCTCTATACCAATTTTAAAAACCCAAACCAGTATTTTCCTGGAAAAGGTACCAACTCAAACTATTTTAAATGTATAAGCTGTAGTTTAAGCTTAAGGGATGTTAAGCTTCACTTAAAATCCCCTAGTATATGCAATACTTTCTTTTCTTAAAGCTTTCTTTTGGATAAAATGAGAATAAACAAAACTAACTTAGCTCTGTGTTTATGTATGTTTTTATCCCTGACACTGCCTCTCCCTCTCCTGTAGTATTCAGCAATCCCTGACAGTTTTGGTCCCACGTGTGTGGCCGTTCTTGCATCACACCATATCTTCTGTGCGAAAAGCAGCACTGGAAACATTATTCACACTGTTGTCTACCCAAGACCAGGTAAGAATTAGAGTTACTAATATCTTACAGTCATACATATTGGAATATACTTGGTCATATGCTATCCTTGTTTCAGGGTTCTTCAACATGGCTGACTCCAATTCTGCAAGACATGTTGAGGCACATATTTCAGTTTTGTATCTTAGAAAGCAACCAAGAAATTCTGGATCTTATTCACAAGGTATTTTCGTTACTTACTCCTGGATATAGTGCTTGTGTATCCCACTCTTTCAAATACTCTGTATTTTTGTGCAGATAAAGAATAGTGTGCTTATGTTAAATACTTTGATGCTTTACTATAGAGCAAATGAGAGAGTGTTCCTGCAGTTTCTCAGCATGTGTATGATCTTATGTAGCCCAGGTACAAATTTGTCATGATTTCTACTGTGATTCTTTCCCAAGGTGTGGCTGGAACTATTAAACAAGGCATCTGTACAGTATGTTGTTGCAGCTGCTTGTCCATGGATGGGAGCCTGGCTCTGCTTAATGATGCAGCCATCTCATTTGCCCATTGACTTAAACATGTTGCTAGAAGTAAAAACCAGGTCCAAAGTAAGTGGAATGTGCTCTCACTGACTGTTCTGAGGAAAGTAGGAAATTGCTTAGCTGTTTATAAAACATATTTTAATGGTGTTAGAGGGGAGTGGTGTTGCCTTTCTGTAGTTCTAAATGTAAGCTGTCTTACAAGCCTCAATTCTGTAGAACAAAAGGGTTCTTGTCAGGTTATCCATGAAGAATTAAGTTCTGCTGGGTAACGTTCTCTACATGGATACTTTATAAAGTCTTTATTTACATGGCTCTAAAGCCATCTGTTTGCAAGACTGAGTTAAATCCAGAAGCCTTGTGCTGTTTCTGAAAAGGTGCTGAGAGAGGTTTCCTTTTTCCTCTGTGTGTTTATCAGCTGCATGTCAAGTATTAACCTTAATATTATAGTGAAGGAATGTAGCAAACATTTAACTGGACTACAGAATGCTATTAGTGGAGAGATGATTTAAAAGTATTGACTGCTTTAAGAAATCTGTTACCCAAGAAGTGTTCTGTCCTAGTTCAACTTTTTCGTGGTGTGGTGATTTTTTTGTATTGTTATGGAATATGAATTTATCTTTTCATTACAAACACACTTTCAACCTTTCCTTTATTCCACAGGAAAAAGCAGGTGCTAAACTGCGTCAAGGTCAAACCCAGAACAAGGAAGTGATTCAGGAATACATTGCTGGGGCAGACAGCATTGCAGAAGATCCAGCAACCAGGGATTACGTTGTCATGCGTGCTCGGATGATGGCAGCAAAGTCAGTTTACTGGAAATATGAAAAAAAATACATAAAAGCAATGTATTCTTTTCATCATATATAGTGTCCTTGCCAAAATCTAATTACCATTTTTGCATCTTCACGTTGAATCGTTGATTGCGGAGTAATTATAGCACTGAAGTGACTGTTCTTTTTCATCTTGTCAGGTTGCTGGGAGCACTTTGTTGCTGCATTTGTGACCCAGGTGTAAATACTGTTACTCAAGAAATAAAGCCAGCTGAATCATTAGCTCAGCTACTGCTCTTCCACTTGAATTCTAAATCTGCCTTGCAGAGGATTAGTGTTGCGTTAGTAATCTGTGAGTGGGCAGCCTTGCAAAAGGTAGGATGTTTCTGCAGCAAAAATATATTTTACTTACTATCTCAATCCACTGCTTGTTGTGTGGTACTTAGCTTGAAATAAGATTTCAGTAGGTAAGCTAAAATGGTGTTTATACATCTAAATACCAAAATCTTGATCGTTAGACAGTGGAGGGATTTATCAGTAGATAAATGCCAGCTGTCAGAACTATGAACCAGTAAATATGCTCACATTTTTTCTACAAATAAATCTATTCTCAAGATGCCTTTATTTAAGGTCAGTGATTCCTTTTAAGATGACTGTCTTTTATCTGCTCACTGTCATTTCTAGTGGCAGACTTTTTGTTCCTAATCCTTTATCTTTTATATTCTGGGTTATGAATGTTAATAGTCCCTCTGGAAACTGGATTTTTGGAGCTAGATTGAGCTGCCCAAGACTGAACAAAGAAACTGTGATTACTCAGAAATGCAAATTGTGTTTTTCTGTTACAGGAGTGTTCAGCTGTGGCTATTTGTGTTCAACCTCGTTTACTTGGGGTCCTTTCTGAACATCTCTATTACGATGAAATTGCTGTTCCTTTTACACGAATGCAAAACGAATGTAAACAACTCATCTCATTGCTAGCTGATTCACACATTGACATTGGAAACAGAGTAAACTGCAGTGTATTTACAATAGATCAAGCTAATGAGCTGGTAAGTAGAGGCATGCCTGCCTTTCCTCCAAATCTGTTCTTGTCTTGAAATACACCTTCAGCATAATTATTGCATAGACAGTAACTTGCAGAAATCATGTGGTGGCCTTTGCATATCTCATGAAAAAGAATCTTTACACATTCTTACTGTTTCCCCGAGGTGTGTTTACAGTCTGACAAAAATCAAGTGCAATGCAAGGAACATACTTAATGGGAGAATAAAACTGAGTGTTCTGATCCCAGGTGTGAATTCACTGTTGAAATCTACACACAAGTAAACAAAGCAGGCTTCAAAACCATTGTCAGAAGACTTGTAAATAAACTATAAAAATTCTAGACCTTTCCCCCACCTTGCCCCTGACCTTTTAATCTGCTTTTAATCTTTTTCCAGTGAAAGATTTAGGCAGCAATAGTCATTCATTTATGAGTGGGGAAGGATATGAAAGGTTCTGCACCTACTTTGTTGTGCTTTTTTTCTTAGATTTTTATCCCAGTCTCTTTCCTCAAAAGAAAATCAGCTAAGAAGCAATCTGTTCGTGCACAGGACCTTGCACATCCTTTCTGGATTGTTGTAGTCACATTCTGCCTTGCTAATCTCTCATATGCTTAAATATTTCCATCTGGGTAGAACCAGCAAGTATGGGACAATCTAAATATGCAGGAGTACATAAACTGCTCTTGTAGCTTTTGGAAATCTAGACTTTAAATGTCTATGATATACCTGATTTGCTCTTTGATCTTCAGCTCAGGATTCCCAGAAATACATTTTGGAGCATTTTCTGTTATTTACTGGGAAAATGGAGATGGTGATATGTGGTCAAGTGACTCATGTTGTGCCATGAGGATATCCTGTTTTACAGTCAATGAAACAGATTTGTAATTCCTTTCTTTACTTTCTCTTAGGTTACTTCTGTTTTCAATGAGGTGACATCATCCTTTCCTTTGAATCCTAAAGTTCTGCAACAGTTGGACAGTAAAAGGCAACAAGTCCAAATAACTGTTACAGAAACAAATCAGGAATGGCAAGTGTTGCATCTGCGAGTCCATACTTTTGCTGCATGTGCAGTTGTGAACTTGCAGCAACTTCCAGAAAAACTTAATCCTGTTATAAAACCCTTAATGGAAGCTATCAAAAAAGAAGAGAATACACTCATACAAAACTATGTGGCTTCATGTATCGCAAAGTTACTTCAGCAGTGTACAACAAGGTCTCCTTGTCCCAACTCAAAGATTATAAAAAATCTCTGTAACTCCCTGTGTGTGGATCCACATCTTACCCCACTGGCAGCATGTCCTGCACAGCCTCAGAGTAGCCATGAAAACTCAAAAGGTATGACATCTAAGACTGCCAAGATTCTTAATATGTTTGTGCTTATTTCTGAGCTGTTGAAATGAGTATTTGAATGAGACTTGTTTTCACTGATTTTTAAAATGCCAGCATCTGAGTATTTATTAATAATGATTTCATTTAGATATTTTAAACTGTGTGCAACTAATGTGTATTGTTTTAGATCTATCTATATATATATATATCTATCTATAAAATACTATAATTCCAATTTCCAGGTATGGACTCTTGTTTGGTTAGTATCTAGTTCTGAGCACATTTCACTTACAAATGTTATTGAGCAAAAATGGAAATCAAAGTAGTCTGTCAAAAATGTGACTTGTGTTACATTCCGTGGGCTAATCATAAGATAAAAAGATGAGGACAGTGTTCAAAATTAATAAAATAATCCTATGCATGCAATGGCCATGGATTTTTTAAAATGGCTGTCCATTATTGAAAATGTATGGATTGAATGAACAACCCAGATTAACCCAATGAAGATCTTAATACTCTCAAACATTCTAACCTCCTCTAAGGTTTGACTGTTTTATGTTTTCCTCTTTCTTAATGAATGTGTCCTCCTTTATCTCAGAGTAGAATATCAGTCATATCTGATGGAAAATGAAGCTCTCTAGTATAAGTGGAAACATGAACAAATGCAAAGATACTGATGGCATCTTTTGTTGTATCATGACACAAGTATTGAACTGTTTTAAAGGACACAGAACATAAATTGGTTGGAACTTTAGAACATAATGTGTTCATGTGTTCACAGGTAACATACATGCTTACCTGTGCTTCTTACAGAGTTATAATTTCTGGCAGTTTGCACACTTAACTTCTCATTCAGAGTCTGTAATGTGGTCCTAGCACGGTAGCTCTTTGTACCGAAGCTCCATTGTCCTCAAGGGTGGAAAAAATTACGGGTTTTTTAAAGCACAATCAGCAGATGACTTGTAGGTAGCTCTCCCTTCCCCCATTTGTGTTAAACTGCAGCCTAAATTGTTGTCAGCTGTTCTCCCTTTTCTTTTAGGGCCCAACTCTGATAAAGATGGGATGCAGCACACAGTTACTAAACACAGGGGAATAATTACACTGTACAGACATCAGAAAGCTGCTTTTGCCATCACAAGTCGTCGAGGTCCTACTCCAAAAGCTCCAAAAGCCCCTATTGCAGATCTCCCCACAGGCAGCAGTGGAAGCATTCCTACAGAACTTGATGAGGTACATTTCAAAAGCTTGAATTTGCAACTTCACATCCCCCTCTCCTTTCCATTACTTTGAATTCCCTGGAGTTGATAGCATTGTAGTAGGGATGGCAGGGGTTTTGCATCACAAAACAGGAAGTTTTGTTATGCAAGCAGCTTATGTTTGATGTTTTAAATGTTTGTCATTAAGAACATTAATAACTCCTGAAATGTTGTATTTACTATAAAATATGAATATCAGTGTCAGTTCATGCAGATGGATTTCCACAATGAGTGGAACAAGCACAAGAGGACAGGAACTGTGTCCTGCTCATGTTAGTGTTGGTCCATCTCAATGCCTGGTGGATGCCTCTGAAGCATTAAAACCAGCAATTGAAATATGATTGTGTAAAACAGCATGTCTCTGTGACTTCCATTCTTGATATCCTAAACTCTTCCCTTTTATTAATTTCAAACTCAGCATGTTTTAATGAGATTCTAGGCAGGACTGTGAACTCCTAAACAGTGTTGTGGATTTTGTTCTTAATTATTAGTGTTTTTTATTAATTCTGCTTGCCAAAGAGGGTGGGAGCAAGAGAGGGGGATAAATAAGAAATCACATATTCCAAGTTTTCTAGTGTAGTACTGTTCTTGGTATCACTGTATTGGCCATATCTGAGGTTCTGGAACCAGAACCACTTGGAAACATCTTGTTGAAATGGACCACTATCAGTGAAGGCCAAATCTCAAATTTATAGACTTTAAATAATTGGCTGTGAAAGATTTTTTGGTTTTTTACGTGTGTATAAAGAATAAAGAAATTAACTCGGGGAAAAAAAATCTATTGGTGGATGTGTTGTAGGTAGGTATAAACACAATCAGAATTGAATGCCTATGTAATGAGGGGTCACCCTTGACAATAATTATTATTAAATATATCTAACCTTGCTGCTTTGTTGACTTGTTTAATTCTAGGCTCAGAAACCTTATGTTGTACAGAGAAGAGGAGCTGAATTTGCCTTATCTACTATAGCTAAACATTTTGGTGCTGAAATGGCAACGGGATTGCCACATCTCTGGGATGCTATGGTTGGTTCATTAAGGAACAACATTCACATAAACAATTTTGGTAATTACACTTCTGATTTAAGCAAAGAAGGGTGGCAGGCTGGAGTCAGTATGTCAGTCTTAAACTCAGCACCTTTTCTGTTTTTACCAGACCGGAAGCTGTTACTGGAAAAAGGAGATGCTCCTGCCCAGGAGCTGGTGAATTCCTTGCAGGTTTTTGAAACAACAGCGGCTTCAATGGACACTCAGCTACATCCTCTGGTAATCAGCTTTTGCATGAAACACTTCAGTCTTCTTATTGCTAGAGGTTTAAGTCTTTTTGTCTCGTTGTGTTACACTGGAATCAGCATCACTGCTCTGCTTTATTCTAACTCAGTATTTCCTAAACCTGGAGAACAGACTGGTAGTATGATGCCTTCTGTTTGTTATGAAAGTACAGATAAAAATGTGGTTATGTAGCACTATGTGGCTGACTGAAAGATTTTTAATACACACATTGTATATATATATACACATAAATATGGTGGTATGTAGTTATTGTGTAAATATGGTGGTATGTAGTTATTGTGTAAATATGGTGGTATGTAGTTATTGTGTAAATATGGTGGTATGTAGTTATTGTATAAATTGGTTTTGGTGGTGCTAATGCTGTATGCAGTTTAAAAAAAAAAATTGTAGAAAGTCACAGAGGCTGAACTTGGTTCATCAAAGCTAGTATTTAGGGACTTTCACAGTAGGAGAAACCTGACCATCTGTTTAGATATCCGATACAAAGGCATATCTGCACTGATTAAAAGGAAAACTCATACACACACCAAAGACATAGATGTATACCCTGCTGGGGAGATGCAGATTTCCTTCTGGGTGTCCCCCTTGTCACACAGAATTGAGATTCCCAACATGAATAATTAATCTGCCTAAACACAAAGGGAATGAGTCTAGGACAAATTAGCTAGCTGGAAGGAATTCTTAAATCTGTGTATCCGTATTTAGGAAATAATTGTTTTTTTCTTTAATAAAAAGTTCTGGGTATTTGGTACTATATTTTCTAAGTGTGAAACACTTCCTTGCTAACTAAGGGCTTAAATAATTTTGATTTTGACTGAAATGCTGAATATTTTGTCACTCTGAATTTTGTCTGTATTGGGGAGTAATACATGTTCAAAGTTAAATTGCCTTTTTCTTCTGAAATAATTTTTTAGTTTTAAACAATTATATCTTGCAAGGGAGCCATTTCAGGCATTCTTAATTGACTTTAAAAGATTCAGTAGTTAAAAAAAAAAAGACTAATTTTTTATAATTCATATTAACCTTTACTCCCCGCATCTTCTTCTTTTGTTCAGTTAATACAGCATTTGCCTCATCTTTACATGTGCCTTCAACATCCCAGCACTGCTGTTAGACACATGGCTTCTCGTTGTGTGGGTGTTATGAGCAAAATAGCAACCATGGAAACAATGAATATCTTTCTGGAGAAGGTTCTGCCCTGGCTGGGAGCAATAGATGACAACACCAAACAAGAGGGCGCAATTGAAGCACTTGCCTGTATCCTTGCTTGGGTATTCAAAAATGCAGAAACTTCTTTGCTGCTGTTTCATTTGGGTGAACAAAAACGGTTGCCTGAAAAAAAATGGGAGGAGGAATGAAATAAAATACTAAGCTGTTTTTTCTTCTGTGGAAAGAAGCAGAAGAAAGTTTAATTTCCATTGCCCTTATCTTATCAGCCAAGTGATGTTTTAGTGGAGGTAATTCATTTTCTCAAACCATGCACTTTGCTGGCTAAATGTAATTGGGTAGATCAGATTTCCCTGCTTCTGCATTGCTTTGTCACTAGAAATTTCATTCCCTGAGTGTAACAATTAATGACTCTTAGTTACTGAGTGTGAAATCTCCTGGGTGTATATTTGTCAGACAAACTTGAACTGTTAAAAACTGTTTCCTTAATAAGCACTCCAGGTGTAATGGAGCAGCTGGATGTTGGTATTGTCCCATACATTGTTCTTCTGGTGGTTCCAGTTCTGGGTAGAATGAGTGATCAGACAAACAGTGTACGTTTTATGGCCACTCAGTGCTTTGCCACACTGATTAGACTGATGCCTCTTGAGGTAAGCTCAAGCTGTGAGTGTATGGATATGTGAACTGTCCTGTATCCAGTCTCACCAGCTGCAAAATCCAGGCTTCTGGCTTATTAAATGCTGAATGAGTAACTGGTTTTAAAGGTGTTGAGTCCATATCAAATAATAGCAGATGTGCCCTTTAAAATAAGCAAAATTGGACCCTGTTCTAGCAATTTTCTAATTTAATGTTAAAATAAAATTTCTCTTAATAAGAAGCTCATGTCAGCTGTATACATAAAATTAAATGGTAGATTTATTAATTTTGTGTGTAATGCTGCATTTCTTAGTTTGGGTTTAAAAGTTTTAGGCATTCTATGTGCACTCTCCTTAAGTATGTGTGTTGCTGAGTATGTTGTCAAGAGAAATGCTCAAAAGCAATACTGGTTTAAAAGCAAAATCAAAAATAACAGTAATAGAAATATTGTGGGGATAAGTAGGGTTACTTATTACTAGTTCTTAAAATCAAAAAGCACCACCTTACATATTTAGGCAAAATATTGTATATTATGATGCAATAGTGTTTAATCAGTACAGATTTGCTTCAGTCTTTCATTCTTGCTGCAACTTGCATACCTCAGACAACTTCTGATGTTGTGCATCAAGGACTACAATGCTTCTAAGTAACTTAATGTGACCACCAGATGGTAATAGAAGACAGTTTAGAATTTCCACAGCAATAATGAAAAACAATTGTCAGCTTAATGCATTTTTTTATTTTTTCACTTTTTAATTTAGCACAGTAGAACCTCAGAATCTGATAACTAGTAATCTGCCTTAACAGGAGCACACTTACTTTGTGTGCTTACACTGAGATGTTCAACAAGTTGAAAGTGAGCAAAGAACTTAATTTCTAGCATGTTCATTGCAGTGCCACTTGCACCAGTCCTCCTTCATATGCATCTTAAACACAGTCCTGTGGAATGCACATAGCTTAGGGCTTGGGGAAGGGTTAAAGCTATTTTAATAAAGTTTAGTGAGACTCTCTTAAAACATACTGTACTTGTTTTATTAATTGCGTGCATATGCATGATCACTTCATAATTCTTTTCCATAGTTGTGGAAGAAGTGCTTTCAAATTTCCCTTTCTGGTTAAGTATCAGATACTGAACTGTATTAAATATGTAAGCATAGAGTGAAGCAGATTATTAGTGAGAGAAAATACTCATATTGTCATGGAACAGTATTTTCTTTAACAATAAATAAGTTGGGGCAACTTAACTATGCTCTGTTTTCTGCATCTTTATGCTCAAATTGATTAATTTTTATGGTTGCAAGAATAAAGTATGACTGAAGGAAGGATTGTAATATAAATGGTTCAACTTGATCAAACTTGTATTGATAAGCAATTCTGCTGCAAGTTGACAACATATTTGAACCAAATTACCTGCCACAGTGTTCATACTGCAGGTAGGTTCTTCTAAAAGGGAGGCAGGCAGAGCATTGAACAAGGAGGCTGCTGTCTTCTGTGTATGTGTGTACTTGAATATCATATGGGGCAGTACTAACATCCCCCTTCCTTACTAACCACATACATGGTGGAAATATTTGGTAGAGGTTTTTTTTTTTTAGCCGGGAGCCCTCTGTAAGTGATTAGTCAGATGGGTTTTGAAGTAAAGCTGACTTAAAGATGGAAGAGGCCCAGAAGAATGGGATGACGTATGTGGTGGTGGAAAAATAGCAGTGCCTCTGCTGCTGCTGTATGTTATTAGCAAGCAAGAATGAGCATATTTGGCCCCCAAATGCCATTTTTGGGCTTCTGGCCTGGTATGAGGAGTACCTAGCAAGTAAAGGTCTGCTGTTACAAACCTAGAGGGGTTCAGGGTATTTTTTCTCCCAACAGTTTCCAACTGCTTGAATTCATCCTGTGGTTTTCAGTATCACTTTAGATCTAATCCTGCTAAGTAGGAGAAAAATCCATCAAACTTTGGGTGGTAGCTTGTGGCTCAAGAGGAGTGGGTGTCATAGGATTCTCAAGCCAGCTAGATAAACCCTCTGATTAGAGGTAGAATAGCTCAGTCTTTGTAGAATCTTAGCAGCATGACCAGAATTTGCTATCTCATGTGTAATTTTTATCTTTTCAATGTGTCCTTTTGGGGCAGGATTTGTCTCTTGCACCTTACAACTCTGCATGTGTTGACCTGCAAGTAATCAAACAAGTATAGCTAAATACAGTATTTAAATTTTGAGTTTAGAGTCATACAGTTGCGAAGATTGCAGATCTTTACTGTGTATTTAAAATGTCTGAGTAGTATGAGGTTTAAGTTCTTCTCCTCTGTGGCAGTTAAGCCCTATAGCCCTTACATGACTGCTTTAAAAATGTTACCCTAGGCTGGTATACCAGACCCACCAAACATGTCTGAGGAATTAATCAGAATGAAGGCTAAAGAACGTCACTTTCTGGAACAATTACTGGATGGAAAAAAACTGGAAAACTATGAAATTCCAGTACCAATCAAAGCAGAGCTCAGAAAATACCAGCAGGTAACAGCTTATACTTTTATTTTTAAAGTTCCAGTCTGATATGGTTTCATAGGATAGTAGGAGTTGTTCAGATAGATTTTTCTTGTGAATTTAAATTTTTGGTTTCTTTTGTAGAGTGTGTATCTTGGACTCTGGGTATGGAAGAACAAATGAAGTCATGCATGCTTCTTATATTGTTCTAGTGATAGATTTTCCCCTTTCTGGGTTTTGCCTTTTTTTCTGGGAATGGCCACTGGGCTGTGCCTTGCTAACACTGGTTGTGGCAGCCCACCACTGCAAAGCCAGGCCTCACTGTACCATTTGGGTGTTTGTTTTTCCCTTTATTCCCGCTGCATTTAGTGAATGGCCTGTAGGGGATGTATTTGTGGTGGGAAACAAGCTCCTGGTTTGGCAGTGCTGGGTCATTGAACAGATGGATGTGTGAACTGAAGCTCAGCTAGCAAAAAGCCGGGTTTTACTTGAGGCACTCTCCTTTTCTGATTTCAGGATGGAGTGAACTGGCTTGCATTTCTCAATAAATACAAACTTCATGGAATTCTTTGTGATGACATGGGTTTAGGAAAAACTTTACAATCCATTTGCATTCTTGCAGGTGATCATTGCCTCAGGTAAGCCTAAACAAATCACATTCTGTCTTAGACTTTAATGATAGGTCTTGTGTGGTAATGGATCTGGACATAGTGCTGGGCAACTGTGACTGTAGGTGGCTGTGCTTGGATAGGGGGTTTGGACCAGGTGGCCTCCACAGGTCCCTTCCCACCTCAACTCTTCTGTGAAAAATAATTTTTTTAAACTCGTATTTTATACTCTTCAAGGGCTCAGGAATATGCAAGAACAAAACTGGTGGACAGTGTTCCTCTTCCCTCCTTGGTGGTGTGTCCTCCTACACTCACAGGACACTGGGTGGATGAAGTGGGCAAATTTTGCTCAAAAGAATATCTGAATCCATTGCACTATACAGGACCTCCTACTGAGAGAGCAAGGTAACCCATCTTGCATTTATAACTGGTTTAGAGTAAAATATCACACATAGAATTTTTCAATTTACTTTACTACTACTACTGAAGCATAGTTTGTGGGCATGGGGACATTTGTGGTGGTATTGTTAAAGGCTGAAATAACATGTAAGGTGCACTTCAATTAACTCCTTTTTTTTTTTTTTTAAGATTGCAACACCAGGTGAAAAGACACAATCTCATAGTGGCTTCATATGATGTTGTAAGAAATGACATCGACTTCTTCAGGTAAGAATTGGCTTGTTTTCTGAGGTTTTTAGTAGCTTAAGATTTTAAATGCTACTTAAGTCTATGTTCTTCTTTTCCAGAAATATTAAGTTTAATTACTGCATTCTTGATGAAGGCCATGTAATAAAAAATGGAAAAACAAAGCTATCAAAAGCAGTAAAACAGCTGACTGCTAATTACAGAATAATTCTTTCTGGGACACCAATCCAGGTAATTGATTTTCTATTTTCAATGAATAGGGGAAAACAAGCAAGATAGGTCTATCTTGCACTCAGCTTTATTGTACCTTTAAACAATCATCTTGTTCAAAGTATACATTGTAAAACAGCTTTTCATTTCTAAATGCTCAAAACAACATCTTTCCCTTTTCTGTTATACCTGTATATAGGGGAGTGAATGCAAGTTTTGTGGTATTAATGGGGTTCAAAAGTTGGCAGCAAGACTTTCTCTGCCACTTCCTCTTTAAGTGTTGGGCAAGGAAGAGACCATTTCCCTATGCCTCAAGTAAAATTAGCAAGAAACTCAATTCTAAGATCTCCAGATTTTGAGCTTTGTCTGAATGACTTGGCTGTGCAGTATCTATCTCACCCAGGACTAAAACCACTGGTGTTTTGGGTTTTGTTTACCAGAAGAACTCTGGGTGTGGCTTAAGGCACTGGACACAGTGGGAAGTCCATTTATACATTCAAGTGCATGCAAAGGTATTTCTGTTACTCAGATGGATGAAAGAGCCACCAAGCTCCAGGAGCTTGGCACTGCGTAAATAATGAAATTTTTTCTGATACCTTGCAACAACTTGCTGCTTATGAAAATAATTATAATGTTTCTTTTATGTTCAGAACAACGTGCTAGAGTTGTGGTCATTGTTTGACTTCCTAATGCCAGGATTCTTGGGCACTGAGCGCCAGTTTGCAGCTCGTTACGGCAAACCAATCCTGGCAAGCAGAGATGCCCGCAGCTCCAGTCGAGAACAAGAGGCTGGTAAGGATCAAATGTTTCATCTTTGGGTTTTTGCTGTAGCCTTTTAAATGAGAACTGCTAGTGAAAAGAAGTGTGGTTATTTCTAACATCGGAGACTGAGGGGGAGCTGAATGTGTTGAAAAATGTTTTTCTTCTAAAACACTGGTGCTGTTGTCCTCACTAGGGGTACTTGCAATGGAAGCTCTGCACCGCCAAGTCCTGCCATTTCTGCTGAGGAGAATGAAAGAGGATGTGCTGCAAGATCTTCCACCCAAAATTATTCAAGATTATTACTGTATTCTCAGTCCTCTACAGGTATGCTTAAAAAGTGGCTGAAAGTTTATTTCTCAGCACAGTTAAGGCCACAAAGGCATGAATTCTGTATTCCTGTGTCAATCTGATATCAGCTCTGACATTCTCTGGATGTACTAAAAGAATTTTGTAGTATGTGTTTAAAACACTAATTCCAGTCCTGTTGTAATAGTGTATTTCTTGAGCTTAATTTTGGGCATTGTTCAGGAACAACATGCAGGCATCTGCAGATTATTTTTCAATAACACTTTCCAAGTTGAAAGAAAATAAATGGCAGGAGATTCTGTTGTTAATGTTTATCTTCTGATACAAATGAAATAGCTTTCTTGATGTATGATAATTCAGAACTTTAACTTGAAACTGAACTCTGAATAGGACTATCTTCTGTCAGAAAAAACACACTCATTCTCTTGTCTGGTCTGCAGGTTCAGCTTTACGAAGATTTTGCCAAGTCTCGTGCCAAATGTGATATTGATGAAACAGTTTCTTCAATTTCACTGAATGAAGAAACTGAAAAGCCAAAGCTTAAATCTACAGGTCACGTATTTCAGGTAGTCTTTTTCAGTAATTTTTATTACCTAGTATATACATGTTTGGTAACTGTATTTATAGGTTTAGTGAAAACTGAAAATCAAAATAGTAAACTTAGACATTTGTGGTCATATGATCTAAGTAGAATATTTATGGCTGGAATGTGAATTATAGCTATTATGTCTGAATTATGAGTTTGTGTCTTATGATGCATAACACTGCCTCGTATTTTTAATGTGATCTGCTCAGTTGGTGTTCAGCTATTTTGTGGATCTCATAAAAACTGAGTACTGAGAGAGCAAAACCTCAGAATGAGGGAAGTAATTCTGATTGCATCAGCTCTTACACTTCAACGTTAAGATTTTGAATCATGGACAAAATGTTTCCTTAAGGGTAGATCTGAATTTATGAAGGTTCATGATCTTATAGAACTGAAGATTAACTCTTGGTTAATTGAAAGCAATTATTCTCAAAGTGCTCCCAAACCTATTTCCTCTATTGCAGACTCAGATGAAAGTGTGGGAAATGGTAATCCTTGCATTTTTCCAGAAAGAAGGGACCAAGATCACGAGTGTAACAATGTTTGAATACAATTTGAAATGCAGGTTTTAAATCTGCAACTTTGAAAATACACCATAAAGTCCAGATTGTGGAATGTGGCAGAGTGACCTCTGTACTTACAGTTAATTCTGTTAATCCTTTTTCTGTAAATGTTTTCTTGCTTATTATTTCTTCTAACTTCATTTCTTCAATAACTAAAGGCATTGCAGTACTTACGGAAGCTCTGCAACCATCCAGCATTAGTGCTCACAACCCAACATCCAGAATACAAGAGAATTACAGAGCAACTTGCAGCTCAGAATTCATCCCTTCGAGACATCCAGCATGCACCTAAGCTGTCTGCTTTGAAACAAGTGAGTGGACATGCGTTATGCCTTAAATTCCCCAAATGTCTCTACTGCTGGTACAGTTTTGGATGTGTTATTTAAGGTTTCAATAGGGAAACTCTTTTAATTAAAATTAAGTAGTAAATGAAAAAGAATGCAAGGGTGTTTCAGGGATGTGCCCTATTTTCCCTGATAATTTAAGATGGAGGGGGAAGCACAATCTTCGTGGTAGTGATGTTTATATAAATTGTTGGCATATGAAAAACCTTACTTCCATTTTATTCTTGTCCCTCTTGTTGCAGATTTTTTTTTTCATTTTTATTACACAGGAGACTACTTCCTTGATTAAGCTAGATTGCATTGCCATAGCTTTACTTAAAATATAATATAAGTAAGGAAAGAAAATGGTTTTTTAAAATTTTTTAACAACTCTTAAGTTTTTCATAGTTTGACAGGGAAGCCAAACTTTGCCTTCGTGTCATTTAAGTGACTGTCATTTGGTACTTCCTTCTGCAGTTTGTTTCTCTCATTTCTGCTTTTGATAATCAATGAATCTTAATATTTACATGAGCTCTACAGTAATTTTAATTACACACTTTAATGTTCTTTTACTTAAAAGCTGCTGCTGGACTGTGGTTTGGGGAATGGTGGATCTTCAGAAAGTGGCACAGAAGCAGTTGTAGCCCAGCACAGAGTGCTTATCTTCTGTCAGCTGAAGAGTATGCTGGACATAGTGGAGCATGACCTTCTGAGACCTCAGTTACCTTCAGTTACATATCTACGACTCGATGGCAGCATTCCTGCTGGGCAGAGACATTCCATTGTTTCCCGGTATGCCTTATCCCCTCACCCACTATAAGGCCAAATTTGATGACCTGTATTATTTATATGGTGCAAAATTGGGGGTTTTGTCTGCCTCAGGGCAGATGAGGTTCATAAAATCTTTATTTAAATGAAACTTACCAAACTTAACTTTTTCTTGTATGCAGGTTTAATAATGACCCATCTATAGATGTTCTTTTGCTCACCACTCATGTTGGTGGACTGGGACTTAACTTGACAGGGGCTGACACAGTTGTGTTTGTGGAACATGACTGGAACCCGATGAGAGACCTGCAAGCCATGGATCGGGCACATCGCATTGGGCAGGTGAAAACCTCTTCATTTCCCATAAGGGTGGCTTTTCTCATGCTGAACTTGCTTGAGAGAGTTTATAATGTATAACGAAGTGACATTTGTAGGTTTCTACCAAGCTTCCATTCGTATTTATTTCTTGCAACTATGCCAGCTGCTGAAGTGCATACTTCCTTATTCTGCCTGCAACTTGATAAGTCTTCTGTACTTCCTGAGCTGCTGGGGAGAGGCCAGAGAAGAATCACCGTTCCGTGGAGGAAGAGACAAGGAACTGAAGGGACAAGCCCACAGGTTGTCCTTCTCTGGTGCAAGACAGGGCAAGAATGACTGCTGGTGGTCTTCCCCTAGAGCTGTAAAATCAGTGAATTCTTCCACAGTACAGAGGCAACTGAAGATGCTTCTGTTGTATAGTGGCAGTCTTGTGCTTTCCATCTAATATCCGTCAGAATGAGTAGAGTTACTGAAGGGTGGCTCCAAGCAAAACTGCTTCTAGACTGTCCATGATAAACACTAAAAGCTTATGCTTTCCTGAATACCTGAGATGATACTTTTTAGCTAAGTGTGCTTTTTTTCTTTCAGAAACGTGTTGTTAATGTGTATCGCCTGATAACCAGGGGAACTCTGGAAGAGAAGATCATGGGTCTTCAAAAGTTCAAAATGAATATTGCAAATACAGTGATTAGCCAAGAAAATGCAAGCCTACAGAGCATGGGAACAGAGCAGCTTCTTGATCTGTTCACTCTCGACAAGGTAAAGAAACAGTTTTACAAATACCTACCAAAAATAGAGTCAGCTTAGGGAAAAGCTTTGCTTTGAAATGTAAAATTTAATCACACGAACACTTAAGTTGGACTGATGAATAGTAGACAGCTCTCTGAACAACAGGAGGAAGTGATATTTCCCCAGAAGAATTATCAGACTTAAAGGATTTATTAGATTCTTGAAAACATTATTCTGTATATTAACAGGATTTTTTTTCTTTTGTGAAGGATGGCAAAACTGAAAAAGCAGATACCTCTACCTCTTCTGGGAAAGCATCAATGAAATCAGTACTCGAAAACCTTGGAGAACTATGGGATCAAGAGCAGTATGACACTGAATACAGTCTTGAAAACTTCATGCATTCATTAAAGTAACCACCACATATTTGTAATACAACTGCTGCTAGTTCACATATTTTTCTGCTGATATTCAGCAAACTTCAAAGCATATTGAGTGAACCTTTAGCTTAATGTGTAAATAGACTTACTGAAAGAAGAATCTTCAAAAGACTGGCATGAAGTAGTGTCAGCTGTTTCACTGGGAAGTTATTCTGTCTTAAACGTTTGCACTGTATAAAAACTTTAAATGTAAACATTGTGAGGTGGTTCAAATTTTACTTGTTTTGAACAGCTGCAAATTCTTACTTGGTAGAAGAATTAAAACAAAGCAGGTTTTACATCTGTTAACAAGTGTGACTTGTGTTTGCAGTTAAGTCCACCATTATTTCTTTCTGTATCTATAATAGTTTTGTACAGTTGTTTCAGTGAGTACTTCAGTGTACATTTTTCTTTTAAACACAGCTTGCTTTTATGGTATATTTAAAAAGCAATTTTCAACTTAAGCTTTCTTTCAGATCATTTCAGGAGTTACATCACCAGAGGCAAAGCCTAGAAGCCCTGAAAGTATTGAAGAATGGAATGGCACTAGGCCTGTGCACCCACCTTTGTATATTGACTATATATATATATATATCATGCTCTTAAGTCTTTTGACACCATCTTGTGAGAACAGCTGACTTGAACTTTTTAATGTAATGAGCTCTATTAAATGCAGGTAATGGTCTATTTGAGGCCGTGTTTGCATCCTGTTAGCAGGGGTGTACTTTTTTTAATTTATCTATAAGGCTAGAATATAGCCACTTTGAGAGATGCATGTATTCCATATGTTTCAATCCTATATATTTTTTGTAACTAAAAGAAGAAATTAAATATACAGACAGACATTTTCCAGAAGTAGATTTTACACTGTCTAGGATTCTAAAATCCATGCTAAAAGTGACTGTGTACTAAACCAATGCATGATTTAAAGCTTCTTAAAGGAATAGGGAGGACTTTTTTTCTTTAGGAGAAAATATACATAGAAATACCTACATTCAGTTTGAGGTAATTGAATAGTTAAAGTTGTGTAACAAAGATAGTAAAAGACTTTAATAGCAGTGAGTGAGAATAATATGGCTGTATGTTATGCAGCTTTTTATAAAAAAGGGAGGCAGTATAAAAGTGTGTTTCTAGATGTGCATATGTACCAGTATATGCACTTTTTATAAATATTAAGTTATAGATAACTTACAGCAGTTGTCTGAATACATAGAATATATGTATAAATATAAAACCTAAGGTTTATAGCTTGCTGTGTGCTTAAGCATCAGAGCTTAAAAACCACCAGAGACCTCAACTATTGTAAAATAAGATTGTTTTAAAACAAACTATATAAATCAAGACAGTTTATAGCATTGGAGAAGAATTAATGTCACATTTCAGTAGTTATGAACTGCCAGATTGTAACTAAATTAGCATTCCATGAAAATAAAACCAACTGGGAATATATAAGTTGCATGTTGGGTTTGTCCATGTTTAGTTTTGTTTCTCTAGGGAAGACATCTGGCTGTATAAAAAAACCTAATGCTTTTGGAAATTACAGCTGGATTTTGAGTGTTATATTGGTTAGTTTCTACCTTCAGACTATTTCTGTTGTGCTTTCAGCTGATGATCCAAGCAGGGGAGACAAAATGGGGCTTGGTGGTGTTTGCAGAGAAGTTACAATGCTGGAATAATGCGTACTTGAAGATAACTTGGTGCAGTAATTTGGTGATAGTGCCTAGAAATAACAAGATATTTGAATAAAGAAATTCTTTAGTGGTAAAAATTGCATATGTTTTTCTTCAAGAGTTTTATTAGGTGCAGTGGTAAGAAACTCTTTGGGTTCTGTTGAGAAAGAAATAGCCTAGGACTTTTTTAAGCCATTTATTTACCACATTGTGGTTGCTATGCAACCATAATAATTTTAGCAATGGCTCTCTTAGATATCACATCAAGAAGACTCCTGCACCTGAAAAACAGTGGAAGGTAGAACCTAGAATAATTGTTTAAACATTATTATATGTACTGGCTGATCTTAAGTGTTCTTTGAATTAATGCTTTGAAATGTAACCCAACAGGAACACTGCACCAATTATATAAAAATTTTGATTTTGTTACCTTAATATTTAACAAAAAGCTCTTCTGTGCTTTTCAAACTAGCAGAGCATTTGCCAAGATCTGGCTTGTTTGTGCAGTGTCCTCAGTGCACAAACTGGATTCATTTACAGCAAAACTCCAGCAAGAAATAGCTCTTAGAATGCTTCTAACTGCATTTGATCTCTTTAATGGGTATTCAGCTGGACCAGACCAGGGTCTGGGCTGGAATAGGAAAGTTTGTTTATTTCTAGGCTGAAATGAAACCTTCAAATATGTCAGATTCTCAGCACCAACCATTTTGCTCTCCAGCTCTGCCCCTAGTACAGGTTGTTACTTGCTAATGAGGATACAGCGTAAGCCTTGACTGTCTGCAGGTAGAGTCACTGGAGGCCCAAAGAAATAAGAACTGAGTAGAACCATGTGTAGGCTCACAATGCTTGGGTTGGAAGCAACCCTAAAGATCATACAGTTCCAAAGCCCTTCCATGGGCAGGGACACCTTCCACTACACCAGTTTGCTCCAAGATCTGTTCAGCCTGTCCCTGAACACTTCCAGGGATGGGGCATCCATAACTTCTCTGGGCAACCTTCTCCACTGCCTCATACTCAAGGTTTTATGCACTGTGTGTAATTTGCACTGAGTTAAACTAGTCTCTCTCATCATTTAATAGCATCAAAAAACCACTAATAGTCACCAAAGCCAGACCTCCAAATTGATGTAGTTCCCGATTCAGAGCTTGCTAACCTGTGAAAACTTAATAACTTCTGACTGGTGACCACATTCTGGGCTGGAAGGAATTACTTTAAAACAAGTGTACACATAATGCTGCTTTTTAACCAAACTTAAGGACTGCTTGAAATCCTGCTTAAAACTAAATGGAGAACTACCTTCTGCAAACATGCACCAGGTCTGCATAAACACACCTTCTGCTATGTCTGTTGTACTTTGACTTGTTAGATTGAATTCTTAATTTAACTTTCTCCATGCATGTTATATTTGGAATTCACTTAGGCAGGAAGCTGCTTGCTTTCTGCAAATTTACTTATAACTATTGCAGGTTTCTAGGTTATTTTTTTATCCTTCTCCCTAATGCTTTTGTAAGTTTTTTTCCCCTAAGCTTGCTGAAAGCGAAATTACTCTGAATATCCAAGGTATACATAGTGATTTAGTTTAGCTCAAATTAGTTGAGTCTTTTGCTTTAGTCCATTATCTTTACAACTCTTATATTTTACCTTAAGATTACCAGATTTAAAGACAAATGCTAACATTTGCCATTAGTGGTATCCCCAACTTTCCTACTGTCTCATGGTTCTGCATATTGTAAGGCAAAGAGCACATGTTTCTAATAAAGCCTTAAGTCAAGCAGTAGTAGGGCAGCTTTTAGGCCATATTAGAAACTTCTGGAAACTTAGAAGTTTTCCACTTAAAAGATGAAAACGTATTCCCATACTAAAGCTTTTATTACCTTGCTTACAAATGGTAAATAATGTAGTGTTAAATCTAGGTTGGTGTACAGTGTTAATAGAGCTTTGGCATAGGGCAAGCTTTAAAGGTCTTAAGGATCACAGCAGCAACTGACTTGTGCTAAGTTGCTTTGTAATCAAAAGCTTGGAAGATGGAGTTCATTCTTTAAACCAGCCAGAGATGCTTTAGAGTAAACATTATTTTTCAAATCACATTTAAGTGAGTTACTCTCAAGGAAAGTTCTCTGAATATAAGGATTTTTATAGAGATGATAATCCATCTAAATTCTTTCAGTGGTCTATTAAAAGACATGACCTTTGAATTTGTGTCAGAAACCCTTTCAGTTGGCTCCTTATCTTCTAGTAGCTTCACTAGTTCTCCAGTATTCTATTCTACAGCAGGTCTGGAAATATCTGTTCAGTTACACTGTTTTTAAGGCCAACTCCCTGTTCAGGAATCAGGATTTAATTCATTCTCTGGCAGCCAGACCAGACTCAGGGATTGTGCCCAGCAAGGGAAAGTGTCCTTTGGTGTTAGACTGACAACACTACCCTCTCCAGTACAGGAATGCCATTCCCCTCCTGGGAGGACCAGATAGCACCAGGGTAACAGAGCTCTTAGGTTCACGCTGACAATCCTGTGATCTTGGATGTCACTCAAAAGGAGATTCTCTTCATCTGCTGTGTGTGTGCAAAGGCAGAGCTCTGCTGGTATGAACCCTGAGATGAGCTCTGTTGGTTGGAGCAAGAATGGTGCTCAGAATGCCAAGTCCTCTCCATTCATAAGCCTGATGCAGTAACAAAACCTTAATTTTCTTCTATTTCTAATCTTTACTTTAACATAAAGAGTAGAAGGTCCAAGCTCCTCTGTATCTTTTTTTTTCTTGAGCAACAGCTAAATACACTATGCTAAATACACTGTGCATATGCTGCAGTAGATGGGCAAGAAGACAAGAGAGAAAGTTGTCCTTTGCCAAGGTTAAGACATTTTTATTAACTTGTAGACACTGGGATCCAAACTTGCAACTTTACGTCTCAAGTTGTACCCACCAGCCTTGCATCTGCACAAACCAGCACATGAGGGTTTAGGAAATTTGTTAGTCTATTCTTCCTTAAGGCTATCAAACCTTTAAAAAGTCATATGGTCAAGGCTTGTTGTTTTCTTAGCTCAGTCATGTGGGTAGCTAACTTGGAATTGGGTCTCTTACAATTTACGAAGTAATCAACAATCACAAACTCTTTCAGATAATGACCTATTTTCTTTTAAAGTAAAATTGAGACCAGGATTTGCTAAGTTGTAAAAGGAATTCTGCTTACTAAAGGAAAACATTTACTGCTCACTTTCCCTTTTCAAATGAGGGAAGGAAGTTGATCTAGAGAGCAGAAACTTCAAACCCATAAATTCAGCCTCAGGTGCAAAAGCTGCAGGAAGGGCGAGAAAGGAAGGATACACTGCATCCTGCCAAATGGCTGTTCCAGGGATGCAGCAAAGTGAACTGCTCTGCAGTTCAGTGAGAGGCTCAGAAACAGCTGAGCTATCGGAACATGCTGGCCATGTCTCCAATGCACTCCGGTTCCAGGGGCCTTTGCAGGGCTATGCTGTGCTGTCCATGCCAAGGCTGTGCCTGCCAGAGTTATCCCATTTGTCAGGGTAATTACATGTCACAGTTTATGCAGGCTGGGTGCTTAGATACTCCATTGAGAAAAGGGAATACTGTTCAGTGTAGCGGCCCAAGCGTTTCATGTGGTTAACTTGTGTGCTTTTTGCTGCTGTTTCAATGTTAGCTCTCTCTGAGTAAATACTGTGCTCTCCAGATACACATTTATGTATTCTGACCCTGTTTCTCGTGACTCATACTGCACTTACAGGGATTTAATTATCAATCACAACCCAGCATCTGAGAAATAAAGCCTTCAAGTAGAAATCTGTAATGGTAAGCCAAGGGAAGAGCTAAGGCAGATGTTAAAATCTGCTTTTGCAACAACAGAGCTTGAAAAAAGTCAGTTGAATTTGTCATGATCTTTCTGTAGCCAGAAAGGGAAGACATTAAAAATTCATAAACTCCCAGAAAATTATGCTTTCCAATTCCTGCTTTCTGAATCAGAGCTGCCTCACTTAACAGCAAAACTGACTTTTGACTTTGCATTACCAAAACAAGTGTGTGCCTTTAGGAAAATGCTGCACTGTATTCGGATGTATTTCTCCATGCTGCCCTCGCCCCCACACAGTCCAGATTATAAAACACTTCTGGGACACTTGTAACTGTTCATTCTTGGCCTCTATTTTGCAATTATTATCACTCACAAGCACAACAATCAAACTGTATCAAACTTGTCAACTAAACTTTAGATACTCAGGTGCTATTTCATGTTCATTTGGACACATTTGGATTATCAATTGGATTCACAGGCAAAGTTCACTTCTGGGCATAAAGTCAAAATGCAGCCCATGCTCATATTCAAGAGAATGTGTTTTCAAGAGATGGCAGAAGAAGGAATCATGCAGAATAACAAAACCAGCAGAAAGTGCCAGCCCACCAGTGTCTGTCTTCATTTATGACTAATTTAAAGTTCACCCACTTAGGCATCATAGTTAAATCATCAGTTCATTTGCAAGCTGGAAAGGACAACATGGCAGAATTCAAAGTTGGTACTTCTGCTTTCTTTGCTGCCCTGGTGAGAGCTGCAAGATGTGATCAGCATTTCAGGCTTCTCACAGCCAACACAGTCAGCAGTAGTTAATTATTGTTTATAAAATGCAGAACTCTGTGTTCTCACAGTTAGAAGTTGCATCACTCTTTGGCCCTGCCTATTATTTATCAGCTGAAGAGCAAGGCAGCAAACAAAGCAAGGAGAGTGAAAAAACACCAAAAACCATGACAATATACATGGGCTGTGTAGGGGCAGGCAAAGCAAAGGAGGAGAAAGGGATATGGGATGCACTTGCCATCAGCCTATTTTTCCTCTGTTTGGTTTATTTCTCTCAGTTTCCCACTGTGCAGTATTTTTGCCTCCAATATAGATGTGGTCACAGCTGGCAAAGCCACCGAAGTACTGCTGTGGAAGAGATTAGAATGCCTTACCACTGGGAGCCTGGTGTGTGCTGCTTCATCCCCTTCCCGCTTAAGCAGGAAAAGTAGATCCAACCACCACCACAGGAGCCTGCTGTGCCACCCCAAAGGAGAAAACAAACCAGCCAGACTCAAAGTTCTGATAAGTTTAAGTGGCAGATGGCTACAAACACCCCACAGCTTCTTGTACCTGCACAGAAACCTAGAGAGAAACAACAACCCTTCCGCAAGAGCTGAGGCCCAGCACTGGCCGTGAGGATGCAGTAGCCAGCGCTGCCTTCACAGAGTCGTGAAACCACAGAAAATCCCGAATTGAAAGGGACCCACAAGGCACAGCGAGTCCAACTCCTGGCCCTGCACAGGACTGCCCCAAGAGCCACACTGTCTCCTGAAGGCATTGTCCTGAACAGCTCCTGAACTGTCAGGGTTGCTGCTGCGACCACTTCCCTGGAAAGCCTGTTCCAGTGCCCAGCCACCTCCTGGGTGAAGAACGCTGTCCTAACACCCAACCTAACCCTTCCCTGCCTCCATGCCCTCGCTATCCCTCACTCTCCAAATGGCACAACAGAAGAAAGGGCCTCCGAACCGCGAGTGTCTCCCTGCTCCTCGGGCTCGTGCCATCGCCCTCACGGGGGAAGGGATGGAGGGATGGAGGGACGGCCCCTCAGCGCCCGTGGGGCCGCGCTGGCTGCGGGGCTGGCCAGTGTGGGATCCCCGCAGCTCCCCCCGCCCTTAGGGGTCCCACTGATGGCGGCTGCCCAGTGCAAGTCGGCCTCAAACTCCCCGTCTTCCCATTTCATCCCACTCCATTGTGAGCCATTGTGAGCCCCAGAAACCAGCCCTCGCCCCAGACCCCCGAGCAAGGCGGGCAGGCCGGGGTTGAGCAGGGCCCGGCAAGGCGGAGCCCGGCGGGGGCTTTGCGCTGTCGGGGCGTTGCAGAGCGGCAAAACCGACGGCCTCAGCTGCGGGTTTGTGGATTCCTGCCAGGTGAGGATCAGCCCGGATTTGGGCCCGAGTTGGGCACCTTGTGGGCTTTTCTAGTTATCCACCCAAGGTCTCTGAAGGCAAGGAGGGCCCCGCTCCGTTTCGTTAGTCTGCTGCCGATCTGTCACACGGTAAGACTTGCATCCGTGAGAGATGTATTCAAGGCACTAAATGGCTTTTGCAATTATTAGATGCCTTTATCAGCTTTGCTTTGGCACTTAATCAGCCGCAAAAGCTATTTATTGCCTCATAAACTCCTCTGCAGCAAACATTATCCTTTAATTAATCCCTGAAAATTACAAAGGCTGATGAGGTAACCCCTTTTTCACACTACCCAGTTAAGATGAGGTGGATTTGTTGCTGTTTTCCCCTTTCATTTTGTTTTTAGACATTTGTCAGCTGTCTCAGTCGGAGGGCTTGTTAGGACAGGTAGTAGCAATTAAGCAGCATGTCCCAGGTAACAAATACCAGCCAAATCACTGAGCTGTGAGGATTATTCACAGCTGAGAAAGTTAGGAGATGAGTAAAAGTTAAACCTTAATTTAACTCACATTAAAATAGGAAAGACAATCTGAATGGCAAGTTGCTGCAGAGTTAAAGGATGTTACAGACTCATTAAAAGATTGGACCAGTTGCTAATTAGGATTTTTGAAGCTAAGGACACAATGGCAAAAATAGATCTCTTGCATACTAAGAGACTTCAGAGGCATTCTTGCTTTGTATATCATTAACTTCTGTATATCAGCACTCAGAGGAATTCAAAGTAACTGAAAAGCATCAAGATCTGTCTTTGCAACAACTCAATACCTTAAATTTTTTTAATCTGGATACAAGTTTTCTTTACAACACAGACATAAAATTCTGCTATTTCCACATACCCCAACCCATACGCCCACCAGATTCAAACATTAGTTTTAAAGTAAAACAGTTCATTCACAAAATAACAAAAATGTTAGGCATCACTATTTCAAACTTAACTGACCTTGTGAGAACTAGAATTATAGCTGGAAATTCAATGCTTTTGTGTAAATGTGCTGATTCTACTTTACAGGGGGGTGAGAGGAGCAAGAAACATTCCCATAAGTATTTGGGAGTTTGGCAGTTCAGAGTCCTATCTCTTCGCTTCCCATGGATGACTGATAATTGTTGGGGAGTTACCATTGGCTGCTCAGAAACCTGATGTCAAAAGAGAAGGTGTTTCATCCAGGTCAGTTGCTGAGTTGCAAAAAGGTGTTGGGACCATGTAATCAGCCAGTTCTCTGCAGATGTGCAGAGAGTGTTTCAGGAACTGTAAACTGTATTTTAGGAAGTACCTAGTGATGCAGGTAGTCAAGGTAGAATAAATTTGGTAGGGGACTTGAAATATAGGAAAGAAGGTTGCTCTAAAAATTATTGCAACAAAATTCCCCATCAGCATTTAAAGTTTCCAAAGCGAAATCTGAAAGGGGAAAAAATATCTTGTATTTAAGAAATGGGAAAAGAGAAAATTGGAAAAAAAAGTTGACTTCTATGTCTCTTAAAGCTCTTTATTTTTCCTCATAATTGAAAGAAAAAACACAACCCAAACCCACAAAAACCTCAATCTTGTTCTAATCCTAGCTCACAGCTGCTAGGGAATTTACATCTCCTGTGGCAGGTGTTAATCATGGTGAGACTAAAGAGCAGTTCCACTTCAGTGAGTCTTTCTGTGTGTTAGTAGGTGGTAGCATAGTCAGGACTCAAATTATGAGAGATTATGTTTTCAGAGATGTATTGAAAACCCCAACCCAGCAATTATGTTTTCCAAAGTAGTCCATTTGTTCCTGCTGGAGACATCCTGCATTGCTGAGTGGTGCGTTCTTGCTGCCTGAGCTTCTGAAGCATGAGTAGGGAGAAAAAATATTAAGTAGGTGAATACTGTTAAAGCAAAACTTTGGAAGCTAGAAAGTCTGAGGCTTTACATCCTGGGAGGAGGTGTGGTGAGGTGCAGCTGGTGCAGTTTTTTGCATCATTAGATGGCCCAGCAGCCATCTTGCTGTCCTGCAGGGGAGTGGAGGGCAGGGCTCTGCAGCAGTGCAGCAGCAGTCCAGTCACCTACTCTAGTCCCAGGAACAGTCACACAGGCAGAGGGACACACCCTAGGGTGCAGGAGCACCTCAGTACCTGGAGTCCACAGCTTCTTGAAATTAAAGGAACCACAGTAAAAAAACTTGAGTTCATTGGGAGTTACAGTGGGTAACTAAGTTGGTTCTCATTTAGGGTACTTCTGAATTAACTGTGGTAGTGAGAACACATGCTCAGGAACAGTGACATTCAGGACTCCCAGGTCTGTATCTTGCCCTTTGGCTAAAGATGAGGCCAAAAGTCCAGACATGTGAGTAACCTCACCTGAGGAAATGCCAGCAGAGATCCCTCACTCCAATAGGTTTGGTATTTCTATGCATTTAGTTGCAGCTTTCTCATATGCTTGTAACTTCCTTTCTGAGCAGTTTGGTATTTTTGTCACGCCTAAACCATTTGGATTCAGGAATAATGTTCCTCATCCTGGTTGGATAACAGAGCACAAATACCAGCTGCTGTCCTTTTCTTTCAGAGCACAGCTGGAACAGCAGGGGGAAATGGCAGTCCCAGTCCTATTTCCATTTTTATGGACAAGAGTGATTGTTCAGTGATGTTAGTGTAAAGGCCTGCAACACACTAGGATATGAGTGGATTTGTGTGGGATTCCTTTCACCCTGAAACTTTTCCGCAATGCAACACAATCTGAAGTATCATGGGGAGCATAGAATATGAGAGTGAATGTCTAAGGATATCAGGCAGCTCACTCTCGTCTGGTTTTTATGTGCTTCCCTATGGAAAAAAGACTGTGGTTGTGTCTCTGCATCACAGACTGCTCATTTTATGCATGTTAAAGCAAAACTTCCTTTGGCTAAAGTGCAAAAAAAGTCCTGGTAGTGTAATTGCTACTTACCTACAGCTACTTGAAAAACATTCTCTTGACTCTCCAGGGGATACAGAAAAAAAACAAAGAGAAGGGATTTTGTTTCCCCCAAATTACATCATATCACACAATTTTCTATTAATCTTCTTTTCAGTGTAAAGAATATCCCTGTTGTTTTAAAAAGATGACAGCATGCTGTTCAGTGGGCCAACGGAATGATAATGCACTCTTAGAGCATGAGGAATTCAGCCTTGTTAGCTCTTCTTCAAAGAATAAAGCTGAGCAAAAAGATTAATGCAGGGTTGAATCCTTTAGAGTAATTCATCAAATATGTTGATGAGAGCATCACTTTGTTATAATTTCTAAAAAAGAGTTGGATCAGAACAACTTGAAATTAGAAACAATCTCAGCATACTGACTCTAAGACTTGGTAAGACATAGAGACTCAGAGCTGTCTGAAGAGTCCCCTGCATCACTGAGCCCAGCCTTGCCCCACCAGAAAATCTACAGGAGGAAGCTGCAGGTGAAGTTTCTGTGAGTGTTGTTGGGGGGGGGCATTGTCTCCTACAGCTCCAGCAGCAGTGAGGTGCAAGAGGCAGACAAAGGCAGAGCTGTTATTCATGCTTTATTTGGTACAAACAATACATTTTAACCTGCCTAACAGAAACTGAGCCAGACTGAGTCAGAACTGTTGTGAATTTGGATTCCTGAGTTGTTCCTAATGTCTGAGCAAACCTTTTCTTCCAGTTTCTGCCCATCTGATTTGCAGTCCAAAGGGATTTGTAGAGTTAACCCAAGTGCATTGAATAGGTTTTGACTAATTCAGTCTCAGTTGGAAATGTGTATGTAATGGGATATTGCTGAGAAACAGCTTCTTGTATTGTGCTTTTGTGTGAACAAGTTTTGTTTGAATGCTGCCAGTCCTTATTGGACATCACAGCCATGTCTTTGAAACATTGACCTAATAAAATCCAGTGCTGGAGGTAGAGAGCCAGTGAAATGTTCATAACCTCTCTACCCAACACAGTCCTTTCAAGGATGGATCAGACTTTCAACTTCAGTTCTTTACACAGTGAGAAAGAACGAGCAATTAAAGTTCCTTATATCTTTGTAGTTGTTAAGTATAGAAATTAAATTATACCAATATGTGTTCTCTACAATGGAGATGGAGGCAGAAAAAGATCATCACATTAATTAGTTTTTTCTTTTGGAAAAAGGACTGGCTTTATTGAGTATTACAAGTGAGACTAGTGCATTCATGACTGACTGTAAGATCTCAGACAAGTTATTTCTTTTTGGTTACTTTTATGTGCTCATTTTGTTTTCCGTGCTTAGACTGAAAGCACTTCAGGACAGAATCTCACTCTCTCTGCCTTATGTAATGCCAGGCCTAACAAAGCTTTGCTTTGCTTTGGGGCCTTTAGACACTGATTGAACATAAATACTTTCAAAGATAATTAACTACACTGACTTTGAATGGAAAGTTATAGTCTGGCCTGAGAAAGAGGAATCTTTGCTGCTCTACTCTATCTTCTGGTGAATATTCTCTTGGAAAGGAGGAAACTGGAAATTTTTGCAAACATTCTAAAAGTTCAAGATGCTTTCAGAGTTGCAGCTGAGTCTGAAGGAGCTGGAATATGAGTGGTTAAATTGTGTTGGGCTGAAAATCAAATTAGCTTTATACCTGTATGTCTCACTAGCATCTAAAGCCTATAAGAGGTTTAGTAAAAATTGAAGAACTCCTTGTCCTACACAGACAGCTGTGATTGCTTACAAAATTTAACCATCAAGTGCCTTGAGGGGCACAGGGTTGCAATGTGGTAATATTTAGGCTGTAAAACAGACAACTCAAATCAAAATAGGCTTTCCTTTGAAGAATTATAAAAATTTTCCATTAATTCTTTTTTTTCCTATTATTTTTATCACAACAGCACCTGAAAGTCCAGTCAGCATAAAGAGCAAGGCAACATACAAACCCTGCCATAAAATTCTGCTCTTCCTCTGAAGCACAGTTGGTATTAGAGCACAGTAAGAGGGGCAAATTAAGTTGCTTAAGAGATGCTTGGTCTGACTACATTTCGTGACTTTTGCTTCTCCAGAAGTTCTTGTCATGTCAGTTCTTCCAGCTGATCTACTTTATTAATTATTTTTTCCAGCTTGAGTTTTTTGTAGAGTGAGATTGCATTCTGTAGTAATTAGATAGATAAGAGCTGAGATAGCTGGAACTCTGTCAGAGAAGTAGGATTAAGTGTCCAGGCAGTGGAAACTTCTTAACCATGATCAGCAGCAGAAGATAGAGCAAATGAACATGCGCTGATTAGATTAAGTCAGCCCTGGTGGCACAGGTGTGGGAATAAGTGCAGTCAGAAATTCCTTCTCACTGAGTTAGTGCCCGGCCATGATGAGGAGTAGCTGCAAAGACAGTTACTGTTGCAATTACTCTGGCCTTTAATTTCTTTGTTTTAAAAGCTAAAGGAAGTCATCCCCATTCCCCTCCCCCTCCTCCAAACATTTTAATAATCAAAGTGACTGATGTAATCATAGAAGGGCACATTTAAAGATGGGTAGAGTATATACAGTTTACTTCACCCCACTTCTCCTGTACAAGGTGCTTTAAACATAGGAAGTGGCACTAATTAGTCCACAGATGCAACACAAAAATTGTGGTCTGTGTGTTTTCCCTCAGAAGATTTGTGACTACCAGAATGTCCTCTGTAATCAGAGAAAATATTTCTGTCGTAGGAGTGATCCAGGTTTAGATACTCTTTTGGTATCATCATGGTGGACTATTCTAATTTGCTTTCTAGTTCAGTAACAAGCATTCCTAGTAATTGCAAGTTTTTGAGAAAGAACACCAGGTCACTAGACCTGCTGATCCTCAAGGCAGGCTCATAATTCACTTACCTGTAGTGCATATAGGGGCAACTAATAATATCTCATAGACCCAGTAGGGCAGGTGCATCCTTATAGGCTGTTGGATGTCTGTTGGGTGGTTGGGGAATTCTGAACCTACCCCGTGTTGAGGGAACCTAATGCTTTCATCCTTGGCAATGCAACTTCACCAGGATCAGCTGGGAGGAAGTGGCGTGGACAGCAGTACACCTGACATCTTGCCCTTCTGTAGCATGTGGGAATGTCACGTGGGACTCACACCTGTGTGTCCTTGCAGTCAACTAATTTTTTTTCTTTCTTTAATATATCATTGCTACTGAAGCTTTCTCATGAATTGTGAGAAAAGGTGGAGGCTTGGTGGTGGGAAGTGAAAGTGTGCAATGCAGGTCTACAAAAGCACTTGCTCTTTTGATTTTGGTACTTTTCAGGCAGCTATTATATAGTGACCTACTCTGCTTTGCCAGGGCTGGCAGTTCTGGGTCTGTGTAGAGGCACCTTAGGCAACTAAGTCAGCTAGAGAGTTTAGACAGCTTCAAGGTTATGCAGCAGCTGACTAGGAGTTTTCAGGAACAATTTTGGACTTTAATTTTTAATTACATCCTTTTTTATTTTTTTAGTTTGGCCCTACAGTGAAATTTGATTAACACAGTACTAAACGTTTTCCCACAACAACAATTTCACCTTCAAAGGCATTTGCAGCTGTGACCTCAGATATTGTCCCTATTTCATGTATTTCTCCTCTACTGACAGAAGGAGGAATTCATGTTTGCTGTTCATAAATAGGATCATGCCAGAGAATCTCCTGACTCTGTGTGCAGTCTCTCTGCCTGCAGTCTGTCTGCTTGATCCGCCAACCCTGAATTTTCAGCTCCCCACCTGATATGAAAAGGGGCAGATATTAGTTTTTCTCTGAAATGAACTGCTGAATTAACAACTCTCTCATCTAAGGGCCCCAAATGGAAATGAAGAGCTCATTCCCTGTGCTGTGGCGCTCAGCTCTGAATGATGTGGCAGGCACTCAGAGCAATGTGCATGATATTCTTAGAAACCATTTTGATGAGGTGTCCTTACATCAGCTTGGAGCAAATGCAGATGAAAGGCTCAACAGATAACAAACCAGAGGAATTTCCTTCAGTCCAAGGTTCATGTCCTCATTCAGAAGTTGGATTTGGAATCTGCTTGTCCTGGGTGTCATCAGAGTGGGTTTTGAAAGCACGCACACAGCTGTCCGGAAAATCTGAGAAGATTGGTGGCCAGCTCATTTGTCTTTACAGGTTACATCTGGCTTTGATGAGCTGCACATTTGTGCATATGATCTTTGTCCAGGTGGACAAATGTCTAGTTTAATGTTTAGCAATAGGTCCTTCATAGCATTTCAGTCAAGGGCTTCAGTTACATATTAATGGCACAGGTCTTTCTGCAGGTTCAAGAGCAGGAACATTGGGACATACTGGGGTAGGGAATGTTTTGGCTCACCATGTCAGATATAGCTCTTGGCCCCCATTTGGCAATTACTTCAGTGTCCATGTAATTTTAAGCACAGAAGTAATTCCAGACAGTCAGGCTTGTCTTTAAAAGTGCATTGCTGACTGGGGAATTTCTGGCTTCTCTAGCTGTTCAAATCTTGGCTCCCAGGAGTCTTCCTCCAAATTTAACAACATTTCTGCTTTACTCTCTCCTGGTAGAAAACTGGTAGCCTGCTTTGCTCTGTCAGCACTGACAGAAAATTTGCTTTAGCTTCTGTCCTGTGAGACTCTGTCATTTATGCATTGGGCAGATACCTTGATGGGAATAAACATAGGATGGTTTACTTGAGAGGCCATACAATGTGGGTTGCTGAAGCTGAGACTTGTTATTTAGGTTGAATTGAAAGTGCAACCCAGAAAACTGGCAAAAATTTTACACACACTTCTACAGAGTTGAGTGCTTGTTCCACAAAGTTTAGAAGTAGGGCAGTACAGGAGCCAGAAGATGTATTGGAAATGGAATTGCTTTTGCACCAGCATTGGGAGAGAAATGTGTAAGCCTCTTTGAACCGGTACATGAAGCTATATCAGCTCCATGCTAAATGTGAGATAAATATTGTTCATGGCAGTAGGGAGAATAAATAGCAGCTTAAATATTAAGGGAGAGGAAGGACTGTTTGGGACATTTGCAAGTAAGGGAAATATATTTAAATCTAAGGTGCTATTCCTTGTCCTTATTTTTTTTTTAAATGGATCCTTCACTGTATTGCACCTTAACTTGTACAAGTGAGGGAGTTTCTTCTTTCTTTTGGGAAGTGATTTTTGTATCTTTTTTTTTTTATTATTCCCATCTACTAAAAAATGTCTGCAGGCCATCAGCCATTTCCCCCTTGGACATGGAAGAATGGGCCTGTAATAGGAAGACAGTGTAGTCCTTTCTCTTTGTTTTTAACCATGTCTCTCCCTTGAAGAGCAGAGCCTGTCCAGCCTGACCCAGGTCAAGATGAGAGAGTGGCAAAAGCAGATTTCCCCGGGAAGATTTTTTTTTCCATTTACAGCTAAGTGTGTAACTTCACATCAGAGTTGGTCTAGCTAAATGAGCACCTTGGGCACCACCCTCCTCACTATGTCCTAGCTGACTTCCTCATTTTCAGCTCTTCCTCCAGCTGGAAAAGCCACCAGTAGCTGGGGGCTTCTGTCAGCTGTACTGACAGAACTACAGTCAGCAAATCCACAGCTGTTCCCAGGTGCACCCCAAATATCTCCAAGCAAATCAGCAAGAAGTGGGATTCACTTTATGACACATTTTCCTGCCTACTGTAGAATAAATGGGAGCACGCATCTTGGTGGGTTGCATCAGACAGTCCAGTGAGGTTTTGCTCTGTCCCTTCCTCAGCTGTGCTCTTGAGGCTTCTGTTCATACTTCAGGGCAAGGATGATCTGAGGAGACGTATGTGTAAGGGTCTAGAGCACGTCTGGGACTGTGCTCGTGGGGAGAGGTGGAACCGACAGAGCAGTGATATCAGCACCTTCCAAAGCCTCAGAAGAGATATCATGTTCTTTAGATCTAGAGAGAACTAGCATCTTCCCCGATTGCCTTGTCCCACTGCCAGGCTGAGGCTATTACAAGTAAATGGCTGGGTAATAGGAGGAGCTGCAGAAGGGCCCCAGGAGCCCAAGCAGGTGGTACAGCTGGTGATGACAGGCTCAGCCTGTGGGAACAGTATGTGTGCTGGAGATAGCCAGGGAGAACCCATTTTAGCAAGAGCTGGGCAGACTCACAGTCACATGGCTCTGGCTCAGCTGTACAGCCTGAGCTTTAGGAAGCTGAGAGAACCAAGTTTTCAGAATTTGCATATTGCAGCTGAGTGACTCCACTGACTCCATTTCCTGGGGCCAATGAGTTGTTCTCACAGTCCTGTTTCTGCAAGAATCACAAAATGGATGACAACCCCCCCCCCCCCCCCCCCCCCCACCCAATTTCTAATCTGACAGCACGTTTGGAATTGCTGTGGAAATTGGGCAAAGATTCAGCTTGAGTATTTGATATGAAGTGTTCACTTCTGGCTAATGCTATTTCTGTTACATCCCTCCTTCAGAGCATGATTTAAGAGGACTGTCTGAGAGAAGGGCACTGCAACTTGCTGACTCTGTGTTACCTCCTGCAGCATTTTGAATGCAGCTTAATTCCCCAGTGAAAAGAACTGATACAACCAATCCCCATGAACTCTTCACACTTGACAGAAACACAAGTGAAGAGGGTGATCCATAATAATTAGGAAATTGGGATCAAAAGTGGGCAGGCTTAGCCCAATCTGTTTTGCTCAGGGGCAATACTGCAGCTTATAATACACAACTTAATTACTAGAGAACATCCTTTCTTCAAGTGAAGGCAGTTTCCAGAGTGGAAAAGCTGCTATAAATATAGTTCTAAATTCTACTCAAAACTAGG
This sequence comes from Haemorhous mexicanus, assembly GCF_027477595.1. Lineage (NCBI taxonomy): Eukaryota > Metazoa > Chordata > Aves > Passeriformes > Fringillidae > Haemorhous > Haemorhous mexicanus. The sequence continues at coordinate 27,266,977 of NC_082347.1, read as the reverse complement.
TTAGGAGAGCATAAGCTTGAGTAGTATTTAAAAGAGTAAAAGGAGAATGTCATGTAGTGTTGTCCTACTTCTGGCATCATTCCTCAGTGGAAAGGCCATTGTCACCTATCTGCCCTCATATGTCATTCAGAAACAGGAAATCAAACACGAGATAGAAATGATGGTCCTTAAGATCCCTTTCCAAACAAAAGTGGTTGTCCTACTTAAGGGCAGTGGCAGACATCTTCAGCTCAGGGCTGCAGTTGCTCTGTCAAAGGCAGACTGAGGTATGCTTGTGTGAAGAGTCCTTTTGTGTGTCACAGCTACTGTGTTAATAAAAGTCTAAGCTGCAGAAGAGGTTCTGCAGTTTTCTGCTTTTCTGCAGTTTTCTGCACTTTTCTGCTTTTCTTCTTGCTTCATACATGTACCCTATACTCTATAGGCTCTGTTAGTGGAGCTGAGACTCACAGGATGGAGGTAAATTTAAGATTTAAGGGTTATCTAATATGTTGTGTAAGAATAGTCTTACAAATGCAGAAGATATCACATATTTTAGCATTTGTTTTCCTTTGTCTCATACAGCCCCCAGTTTCATTGAGGATTAGATGTCAACAGCCATTACACAGCAGGGAGTTAATTACAGAAGTTACTGGCTTATATAATAGTGATTTCCAGATTTCCAGACTCAGTAAGTCATCTCCTCATGACCAGGATTTTTTCTGGCCTTCTGGCTGCATAGTCTATACTAAACTTTTCTTTCATGGCAGTGGTTGAAATAGTTTTACTGAAGGAATTTTAGCACTGAGGTTCCCTGGTATATGATGGACTTTTCCAGAACAAAACATTAGCAAAAGACCATTACAGTTTGTCCTGTTTATATCTGATCCTGCTCTGAGGGTGGCTTTCATTTCATGGCCATAAAGTAATGGTACTTCTCTGCCTCTAAACTCTCTTGACAGAAAACTGCTTAAACATTCTATTTCTGGATTTGCTTTTTTTGTCCTTTGTAGGATTGGAGTGGGGGGCATGGAGAGGTGCAAGGGGTGTGATTGTATTATCAATTATTTTATGTTTTGCCTCACAGTGTGCAGGTCTTCAGCATTTCAACACTTTAGATTAATTTTCCTTTGTGTGGCAGGTAATTTTTTCTCAGTGCTTGTTGGAGTATGTATTTTCTGCTGTTGTCTGGTAGCAATATTTAGCATGTTTGAATAGGACAACCTAAGCACCTAATGTACACATTTTATAAAAATCTGAAGTGAGAAAAAGAAAAACAAGTCAAGGTCTCAAAGCTAATCTCCAAATTAAGCTGGTGATGTTGAATTTGCTTAATTCTGCCAGAGTGACTGAAATGTGCCCATTTACAAAGACAGCATGCAGGTCCAGTCAGAAGTAAGAAAGGTAGAGGCAGATTGCTCAGCAGGACATTTCTGGCACATGTGTCTATGCTGTCATTCTGTGGGCCCTGAGTACAACAATATGCACAAGGTACAGTTGGAGGAATTAGATTCATTGTGAACAAGATTTTGCCCATCTCCTAGAATTACTCTGACCATGTCCTGTAGTTTGACAATGAGATTAGAGGGTGTTTTATAATTCTGAAAGGCAATGATTTTGGAGGACAGATGAGATCGTGTATCTTTGCCATGACTTTTGACAGTGTTTTGCAGAATTATTTTGCATATGAATTGCACCAGCTCTATCTCTTTTTCAGACTTTCATTTCAGTGGATAAAAGTTGAAGCTGGCAAGGAAGTCAAGGTGTATCAGAGAGCATGATCTTGTTACATATGCTTTTCTGAACAACAACTTTGATTATTTACCTTAATGTATGATGCTTGTGCTCTTGCAGAGACCATTCTTCTTCACTTGGTAGAGAGGAAAATACACATCAAAAAATAGTTAAGAGTAGTTGCCACAACCATGAGTAAATAGGTTTAGCTTTTGCTCCACAGTGGAGGACATTTTGATAAAGAAAATAGTAAAAAATAAAGATATCCCCAAGTGTTGTGATCACGCAGACTATTGGATAGAGAAGGAGAAATACACCTCTGTTCTTCAAATATATTTGCAAGTGCTTTCTCTATTTAGGCCTGCAGGTGAAAAAAAAAAAAAAAAACGCAGGGGAATAGCCTGAGAATATAAGTAAATCTTGGGTTATTGAACAATTGTGAAGTATTATGACACAAGCAGGTTTATATATTCCCGTTCACAAAAACACAGGCCCAAGCAAAGCTAGGGCAGCAGCTCAAAGGGGATTTTAGGAAGTTGGTAGCAAATAAACATCACTCAAACTCCTAAATGGAGACCTGGTTTTACTGATTTAGCCCCAGGAGCCTCCCGCAGTACTCAGGTAAGGGTAGGCACAGACACACTGGGAAACTGCTGTGCTCTGGGGGGACAGCACAAATTCTGTCCCAGCTGTTGCCAAGGACCTGTCATATGACTTTATACTTGCTGATAGTTTTTTTCTCCTTCAAAAACAGGAAAACGGGGAGATTTCTGGGCCTTTATCATGTTTCCTTCTCTAACTGCTGTATGAGCAGTTTGTCACCCAAAATAAACTGCAAAATCTTGCTTGCCCCAGGGGAGAGAAAGGATTCATTTGAACAGGCATCGTCTGTATGTGCAGCTGGTGCATTCAAATTTGTCCTGTTCAGAATTGAATTGTGTGCTATAAGGGTTTTGCAAGTAGCTTGTAACATTTTTATGAAAACAGGTTACTGAGGTTTCTTGTTTTAAAACCCATTTCTTGGTTCATCCCTGGGAGAGACTGCAGCAATTCTGCCCCTGTGCTCATGGTCTTTATCTTTTGCTAAAGAGAGGAAAGCAGATTATGGCTTTTAAGAGCTAAGCTTCAGCTTTTCTGCAGGTCTGTGTGAGGGGGAACACGTTGCTTTGGTGCCTTGAGTGCAAAAATGTTTCGCTTGGGAGCATGTCTAAATAAGCTTAATACACTTCCACAGTCACTTAGGTGACTCTTTTAGTTCAGTTTAAGTTTGCCAAAATAATGCATATCAAGCAGAAGCAAAAGGGGCCATGCAGCCTTTTGTAAAGTGCACTGGTTTAAATTAAGTTACTGCAGCCTTTTTTTAATGCAGGCAAAGGCTGAGGTAACTGCTGTTATCAGCTGGAGAAGGGAGTTGTCAGTATCAGTGTACCTTGCCAGCAGCATGGCTGACTTTATCAAGAAGAGAAGGACTGAGGATTAGAAGGTTCAAAGGAGCTGCACTTCTTCCCACAACTGTTCTCTTTAATTGAGGAGGGGCTAAACTCAGATTGATTTTTGTCCAGATGGACTTGGAATATTGTACTGTGAGAGGCTACACTAAGCAATTAATTGGACGGTGTTTTTAAGCACTCCTTCTCAAATTTAGCTCTGAAGTAAGAAGCTCACAGCTTCTCATACAGTCTCTTCAGTCCAGGAATAAATGTTACAGATCACGGCTTTGTAAAAGCACTTCTCCTGGCAGAGCAGTCAGACCATTTTCCTGGTAGTTACAGGTACTCACTACCAGTATGAAAACAACTCAGCCTTTAATTTCTAGTGCTGATAGTTCCAGCAGGGCTCTTGAGCTGCATTTATGTAGACACTGAAAGAAAGCAGTGACAGACCATGCACAATTCTTGAGGCTTTCACTTGCCCTGACATAGAAGAATTCACATTTTTTCAAGGAAGTGTCCTGTGGCATTCCAAACGGCTGTATTGCTGAGCTTTGTCTCCTATTCTTAAAAATCAAACTTTTACAAACTTCTGTCACAGTGCTTTTTTTCTTTTTTTAAACGGATCAGTCTAATTTCTGCCTGCAACCACTGTTAAACTGCTACTAAAAGAGTGCAATATGTTAGCCAGCAACTTCTCTTTAGCTCAGAGAAAGTAATTCACCAGTTCATTTTCTCAAGGCACTTGATTCTACATTCCCAGAAATATTTCCGTCATATCTATTTTTGCATTTACATTCAGTTTAGCATAATAAATACCTCTTTAAGGTGGCTTTTCCATTTTAGAGAGAATACATAATTGGACTTGCATTATAAAATAACTAGAAAAGACAGTTTGTGTGCATGTAAGGTGTGTCTTTGCTTAACCTTGTCTAGTAAAGAGTTTTCCAGTACAAGATTTGGGGGTTTTGTATCTAGTTTACATTCCCATACTGCATATCCCAAGATTTCCTTAGCATGTGCAAAGGATGACAAATATCAGTACTTCATACAACTATATTTAATAAGTTATTACAGAAAAAAATAAGGTTCAAACTACAAAGTTTAAGCAGTTGTAAGCAATAGCAGCATTGAGCTCCATGTTTAGTCACAGTACTGCAGTTCCATACAAGCATTAGTCCAAGCCAAAAAGGAAGAAGCCTTGTTAGAATTACTAGCAAAAACAATCTAAGAGAACATGTAATAAAAGATACAGTACATTTAAAATTAGTTGAAAAACAAGTACAGAGATCTTAGCTGTGAATGCTCTAAAAGTTATGTCCATTAGTTTGACAGTAAAATTACAAATATCTAATACTTTATACCCCAACAGAACTACATCCAGGAAAGAAAAAAGAGCAAAAATTATCTCTTGTTAGCACCCTGGTTTTCTACTTACTGATGATCTTTTTGTCATGTAAATTTGAGTGTGTCAGACTTATGTGACCAATGTGATTTCTGACCAGCTACCCATTTGGGGTATAGAGTAGTCACTAACATGAATATAAAATACTCCGTGGTATGATAGAACACTATAGCAGCAGAGATTAAGAAGTTTGTCTGATTAAAAAAAAAGAAAGAAAGGAAGGAAAAGAAAAAGGGTTTAGCTGACATCATACAAACCAGCATAAAAGCAACTACATACAAGCCAGATTAAACAAAAGAGACATTTCTACAAATCTGTGACTAATCTTTCACTCATACCTTGCAAGTAGAGATGTCACAATACTGAAATATTAACATGGGAGCTTTTCCCAGTTAAGCGCCTTTTTTTTTCTTTTTTTTTCTTTTTTTTCTTTTTTTTTTTTTACTACTCTAACAGATAGTGAAATCAGCAAAGTTATTTGCTAACTGCATATTTGCAATACAATTTGTTTTAGCCCATGCCTTGCTAGCAGGCTATAAAATACAAGCATGTCGGCAGAAATATAAGCATAAACTTTGTACCACTTAGCAGGAATTTTTTATTCCCTCTTCATTCCTTAATCTCCTTTGTTTGCAATTTGTGTACATTCCAACCAGTAGTACCTAATTTGAGTCTAAATTTTACTTCACTATTTGATCTAGTCTATACATTACTTACAGAACTGAACACACAGAGGATACACAATAGACCAACTCTGGGCACATTTCTTCCCACAAGTCACGGACGAGCCACTCTAACACTCGAGCAGAAGTTAAGTCTAAAAGGTCATCAGCAACTTGTGGAAGCGAGAGTTTTGTCTAGAGAAAGTCATTGTATGCCCTGTTTACGCAACACCAGTTTTAGTCTGGATTGTTTCAGGTGCCAGAACAGAGTCACTGGCTTCAGGAAGGGGTTTCTTCTGGCTGCATAGGGAAACAAAGGTGATGGAGATGGAGGTGAAAAGCGTTTTGATACTGGCCCTTGGTATTGCCAGTACAGAAGAAAAAAAGGACAAAGACACAAGAGAGGCAGAGAAGAACGGAGAAAGACAAAGAAGCTGAACGGATGTTCAGACGTGGTGGCAATATGAGTTACTGCATTGCTACCAGGGGATGGACAGGGAGTGTTTTCATTAACTTGGCAGCTCTCACCCACGTGGGGTGGCTGGGTTAGGAAATGCTGTGGGCACCGACAGTCTGCTCCACGCTGCCACTGAGAAACGCATGCAGAGAGGACTTGTACAGGAAAGGGGCCATTTCGTTAAATAAATAACACGGTGGCAAAATACAATGAAGATTGTATATTTTAGGAGGTTCACTCTAAGGCTATTGAAGAGAGAGTTTATTGAGTTAATGACAAGAAAAGTAATGAAGAGTTATGCTGAATGGGCAGGGTCAAAAACCCATTGTTCAATAGATTTAGTTCCTTATAACGGCAATAGTATTTCATCAACACTGGTGGTGTACAAATCTAGACAGCGAACTGGTACTGTGACATCCCTATTATCTCCCTAAATCATTTTGATAAAGGAAAAGGCTTTTCAAAATATCACGTTTTTTCTGCTTCATTCTGTCATTTTATTGCCCAATTCTTTGTTACAATTTTCCAATCACTTTACATAACCAACCATTTTCATCATTGCCACACTATTGTAAACCACATCAGCAAGTTAATACATAAAGCTTTGCATTTCAAAAAACTAGACACTTTAGTAACAATATTACAAAGATTTTAGCTTCAAAAATAACTGAAAATGAAAAAAATAAACTTTTAAAGAATCAGCATCATAAAATTAATTTATTCCAAGTAAAAATACAAAATAATATTAATGACATTGACCAGATATGAAAGTCTCTCCCAGAAACAACTATATTAATGGTTGAGAAAGCACTCCTTAAAGAAAATACGAAATAAAAATGAAAAATATGTAAATATGTTTAATTTTTTTCTTAGCAAAAAATCTTTCTAAAAATAACAATGAAAATTTGTCTCAGTACAAAGGCTACATTACTATTGAAAAAATACCAGCATGAAGAAAAGGTACATATTTGACAGTAGAAAAATGATTTTAGTGAATCACAATGTCTAAAGTCTGCAATGAAAATAAATCTGCAATAAAGATTTATGCCTTTTTTCTTTTCATTTTTCTTTTTTTTTATACAAACAGTACAAACAGTATTGCACATAACAACAAATAGTCGAGGTTAGGTTAGCCTTCAAAAAAATCGACTAGTTCAAGTCTCACATCAGAAAAGGCCACAATAGGACCTGTTGTACCCAGGGGCTTCTTAGTCAAGTTGCAGTTCAGAACTCCATATTTTAAAAAATAACTTTTTTTGAAGGACCCTCTTTTAATATAACATATTAACAACTCAGGGGCACATTCATTTACAAAACAAAAGGGAGCATGTCATAATTTAATAAACTAAAAAAAGTTCTCTTTAAAAAAATACAAACAGAAGAACTCTCACAATTCTGGTCAGTCGTGCATAATCACACTTGATTATAAATATACAAATTAAGGGAAAATATTTTTTCACCTTCTATTCACAACTTTCAGCACCAAATGGAGTTTGTGTTTACACCTGTTCTTTATGATGATTTTGTTTCAGATTTAATCCAACATTATGCTATATTGTACATTTTCCAGCTTCTCTCGCTCTCGCTCTCTTTCTCTCTGGGAGTATTTTTCTACATGAAAGAGGGGTATTTCTTCAAAAAGGTTTACTTCTTTCACATAATTAGGTAGACTTCTGTAGGTTAGCTATGATCTTTAATATTACAGTTATAAAGCTCTAACTTCTTCATTTTCAAAAAAACTCAAATAAGCATGAAAAAAATAAAGTTACCCATCTGTTAAATCATTTTTCTTGCAGAATTAAATTAATATATATTTTTCTGAATAAACTTACTTAGAAAATATCATTTTCTTTCCTATATTTCAAAATTGAGGTATTGCAAAAGATCATGTCAGTCAGAAAGCATGCCTTTTTCTTTAAAAAAAATCATCAGCCAACTGTTGAAAACTGTCTAGATACAAAAAGTAGTGCATAACAAAATGTCTTGTACAGATGAAAAAAAACAGAAAGACACCTGGGCTGGGAAAAGCAATATCACAAAACCGCCCAGAAGTAACTTCAAAAGGGATAATTATAATAAGCATTTTAAACCAGTAAAAAACTATTTTTTCTTTTTTTTTCTCCAAAAACAGAAAAAATCCTTTCAAAGCCAATACTTGCAACTAAACATTGGGAAAACCAACTTACTAAATTAGACACAAAGAAGGACATCACAACAAACAAAACCCAGAACATTTAAATCTACTATGCGGTGTCATATCCAGTCAGATTGTCCCCAGAACTGCAAAAACAAAGGAGGAAAAAGAAAAAAAAAAATAGTGTACACATTCTCACAATCATTAGTATACCAAGTGTGTTTATATTTATATGCTATCTGCAGCCCCATAGTTCATGCTAAAAAAATGTCCACTGTGTTAGCAGGTCTTAATTGTATTCAAGCTTCACAGGATACATCCAGGGATTAGAGAGATAACGCCACATCCACAGAGCAGACATCTCATGTTATTTTAATATGCAGACATTTCTTTAGCACCACTTTGTTTCCTAACTTTCTTAAATGTGCCTAGGTTAGTAGTTTGACAGACTATCTAATCGGTAGTGTATGTACGCCAGCATGAGCTCTTTGGTTTTCTGGACAAGGTCTGCAGCTACGTAAATGATGCAAGCATTAGGAAAGAGATTGTAACTAAGAGCTCATTTCTGTTTATGTACCTGTTATGAACTGTCAAAAATGTGTTAATGTCAGATACAGAGGCTTTAACAGTTAAGTTTGATCACAGTACTAGACATAATCACTTTACTATATAAAATAAATTGCACGATATATAACAGAGCACCGCAAAGTACTTCATCTACCATCCACAAATTTTTTTTAAGAATATCCTACAGCTAGTTTTTATATTTGTTGTAATATAGGTCATTCTGTAATGGGCTGATCCTAATTTCAGAAGCATTACATTTACTGAGGCATGCCTTCCTCCAGTCAGTAATCAATTTGTTTTTGTTACTGAGCATTTTGTAGCCTACGTAGATTCATAATTTGTGCATTGTGGGCAGGTTTTATATTAGACATATATAAAATTTATTGCATGCAGCAACCTGATTAAGTAAACATGCAGTCAAAAAATATTGACCTTCCTTGGAAGCTTTTCTGTATGCTATACTGATCTCCTTTCAGCAGCCATCACTATTTTAATCACATATTCATTTTTAATTGATACCCTAGCCTGAATAGAGTATTATGGTATTAGTAATACCATTTTAATAGCAGCAAAAGCTATTGCAGCATACATTTACATAACACTAAAAGACCTAACAGAACAAAACAAAAAAAACCCCAACAAAACAGAACAAACAAACAAAAAAAAAACCCTCAGCAAAATAAAAGAAAAAAGTCTGATCCAGCTTATGAGGTATCATCCTTACAAGTCAAAATCGAGAGCAACTAAAGGCTTATTTTCTTTAAGGGTTATTACTATTCTAAATGACCCAAACTAATGATTGCTGAATATCTGTTTAAGTTTTTGCTACATCTGCCACCTACTCGTGAATATTACCTTTGGTAAGTCATCTGCTAGGGGCAAGTCTAAATTTCTGAAAATAAGTGCATGCTCCAGTTTAAAAATAAAAATAATTATAATTACAATAAAAAAATCTTCATCACATACGCATCAGCCCAGTGAAGACTGATGAGAATGGCAGTCTACATAATGTCACTAGTGACAAGTCTTGTGTAGGAAATTAAGGTACCAAGCAGATGTTTGTGTGAATCAAAGTGCAAAATCAGTACAGTTACACTCTGCCGGTTTGTATTATACTGGACACTGAGTTCAGTAATGTGACTGTAAATAATAATAATAGTAATAAAAGACCCATATCTTCATTAAAGTCGAGGACGAATGCACAGATTTCCAGAACACTAAGCCCTGAGGCAGCGCTCTCTTTTCACTCAATTTTATTTACTCCAGTACTTCTTGCTGGGTGCGGCCGGGGTTCAGCTCCAGCGGAACGGGACGTGGCGGGGCCGGTCACCTCCCTCCTTTACCAGTGGTTTGTGGAACTCCCGCCCAGCACGAGAGTGTATGCTGGCCCAGCAGTATTCACAGTAATACTGCAAGCAGGTAACATTGGCACAAAAGAATGGAGCAAATTTTCCACCACAGCGAGTGCCCTGGCATTCGTCACACATCTGATCATCCAGCACATATGGCTTCACTTCCACCTGCACCAGGGACAAGAAAACAACTGTAAGAATGTTTCATAGTTTTGCTAAGCAACAACACAAATCCCAATATTTTAATCCTTTCTGTCTCTACTGAAGGGTTTCAGCTGATGCAGGAATAATCCAAGAGGTTGGCAGTTAAATTTTCATAAAGCTCATTTTTCACGAGCTTTACCTGTCAGAAAAATCTCAAGAAAGAAGGGTGTACTTTCGTAAGTATTCAACATTCCTTGAAAAAGTTGGGTCTGGGAAAGTACTAAGAGGGAAGTACAGTAAAAATCTCCAAGGATCTTCCACTAAGAAAGCTCAGGAATCCGAATAAAGTAACAACAGGAGCAGGCCATGAGAGCAGCATTTAGGAAGAAAACTTATAACAAACAAAATTATATTTCTAAACTTCAGAGGTCTAGTGAGTCTCAGAAGATTTTTTCCTCAGAAGATTTTTTTGTCTCTTTGTTTTTTCATGATTTGCAAAATGCAGGACCAGACTAACAAGAGATTCAGATTAAACAAACTTAAATGCACTTGTATTAAATACTCTAAATTTTGTTGGCAAAAATCACTATCTAAAGATTTTTCGCTCTTGAAGTGCAATAAAATTTCCTTGTAGTTCCAACTAGGGCCTTGCCATCAATTACAAACAGTCTGGAGAGCTGCTGACTTTAGTCCTAACTCATTTGTAAACAACTGATATGCCTTTTGTTCTTAAAGCATTTGTGCCAAACACAGCAGGACTGATTGGGCACTTGCAATAATGCTATTACAGACGTTGAATATGTTCCTATGAATTGTGCCTACACATTTAAATCGAGTGTTCATTCATTACAGGGAAATCATGAGTTCATGCATGTCTAATTCTTATGGCTTTCTGATGCTATTTATAAAGTGGTTTAAGCACACTCAAGTGCACTAGAAAAGACAGAAAAATTGAAGTATATATTTATTGTAAATAATTTTGCTGTAACTGTGCAAGTGCTAGTCCGGCAAAATTTATATATTGCGAGGAAAACCTGAGTCTAGTAACAACACTTAAATACACAGAGATTTAAAGAAACATAGAATGAGGTGTTAAGCTGAAAGACAAGAAACATTCTACAAAAAAGCTTTATGCTGAATTTACTTCAGCTTATCCTGATCACACTTCAATAAATATTACTCCTTTGAAGCAAAGCTTCTATAGTGAGTTGTATTTCTTGCCTAAGGAACAGCTTGGGCTGCCAATCTATTTTTTTTAATTACACCCTGCTACTAGTATTGCATGGAACAAGTCTGAGTAACTGCCATTTTGCATATCAGATGCCATATCACTAAAATTAGAAGCATCATGTAAAATAAAACAGCACTGTCTCAAATGAAATTGGAAGAAAGCAGGTCCAATGTCCAGCACGGCTCTAGATCCCCACCTACTCACATTTCCCAAGCATGAATTGTGAAGGTCTCAAATACAGTCTCTTTCTGTCTCTCTCTCTCATCTTTTCTTGTATTGGTTACTAGTGAAATAATTCTTAAAAAGTTGGCTGTGTAGTTCAGAGATTTGAATCTATTAGATTAAAATTTAAGGACTCGTTAAGAGACTTCATACTTCTTCCAACTCACACATAAATCTATTTTTAAAATAGATAAAAGATAATTAAATAAACTTAAATTATCAGTCCACCAAATGAAAAAAAGAACAGACTGATGAAAAAAATTACTAGCTAGTGACCTTCTGTGGTTTTAGCCTAAAGCTTAGAAAGTACCCTTTAGCAAGCGTGGCTGATATATAAATCTCAAAGGGTTCAATGTGTGATTAAGACTCCAAAAGTAATCTTCTCCATCTCTCTGTAATATTTTTCAGAATCTAATGGACAAGAAATGTTTAGGAATAGCCTTGTCTTAGTTAATGTAATATGGTGTAAAGCACCATACACAAATTGCTTGGGGACTTATAACACCATGACCTCCTCGAAACTGACAAAAAGTACAATTCAGATTTGTAAAGACAAAGTCACAATAGTTTAAACTTTGCAGCTGTGCAGATTTATATGCATACTGCACATAACAGACACACCTAGTACCTGTTAAGCTGACTTCTGAAGAAACCATTTACACTGGATTAAGGAAAAAACAAGCCATCGCTATCAGAAAAATACATAGCAGCAATCCATGCCATGTGTCTTTTTGAATAATTCTAAATGCAGAGCCCTCAAAACATGGCTGTTGTTTGTATGTGTAATCAAGAGGTGAAGATAGAAGGTCTAATGGAAAAAAAAACCAACTGGAAAGTAAGTAATGCTTTCTTTTAATGTGTTCAAGTCAAATTTCAGTGAATACTGTAACTTCACTCCATAATTGAAAAGCCCTTTAGGGATTTCATATGGACTGAAAAAATCATCTCATTTCTCACCCTTCTGCCTGTCAAGCATCTCTTGGCATTTGGTTTTACTTAAATAATTCAGAAGACTTTTTGAGGTCAGCATTACCTGTTTTAATTACAATAAACCTGTGCTTTAAGGACCTCAACTCTAGACCTACACCACTGACAGAAAATGCTAATAATAGCAAAACTGTCAGAAGCTACACAAGTAGTCATTAAACTTAAAGGCACTGATGTACAATGAGCAAACATCTAAAGGAGGAGAAGGAAGCTAGGAAATGCTATGGAATTTGACCTATAAAATTCAAAAGAGAACCAAAGACAAACAAGCTTACACTCAACTATTTCCTGGGTTTAGCACTAAACAGTTATTGAAGATGTTTAAAGTATTTTTTCACTCTGCTTTAGATGCTTTAAAAAGCTTTTAAAAAATTGACAAATGTTATCTGAAGAACAGAACTTAATGTTCTCCAACACAATTCTAATAAAGATTTTTAAAATTCCTGTACAGTTTGGTAACAAGCATTGTGCTCCATGCTGTTTTACTTACCCGTTTATCAATGTCATTGTGTTGGAGCTGGACAAAGCGAGCACTGATAGCAGCAATATAGCTCTGCTGATTGGAGAAAGCCACTCTGCCAGCACCTTTTGGGTACTTCAGCTCTGGGTCTGTGTCAATGCCAGCATAGCAGACACCTCCATATAAACGGTCCATAATCATTGCCAATTCAACTGCAAGAAGTCAATTGTTAAATATAATAGATTTAGCATGAATCATGGTGTCGCATTTGGATTGTTGCATTTAAAAAAGCACCATTTGCCTTATCAGATGTGTCTTCCAAGGTCTAAAATTCCAAAGTGAAACACAGATTCAATCAACCTTACATGAATTATAATAAAATATAAAGGCAAAAAAACCAGAATCTGTAAAAAGTTGATGTGGCTGAGGTGGGAAAAAAAACACAGAGTTATGCTGTTAAAATAGGTATCGGATGAACAAGAACTTACAATATTGCATATTAAAGCTTAGTATTTGGTAGGCTTTTTAATGCTAGTTTACATGTAAGATCACTTAGAGATATTCCTGGTTTTAGAATCTGATACTTTGCCCTAAGTACTAAAGTTCAAAAGATATCAAAGATGTGTTTCACTTTTGAAATTTTGAAATGGTTTGTTGCTTTTATGATATTAACAATAACTCTAAAGAAATTATAAATATTCATAAAATCAGACAGGTTGAGTGCACGGCTGGGACACATACAGAAGGAAAGTTAAGGGAAAGAACAGAAGGAAGCAGTAAAGAGGCTGAAGAAAGCAGGGAAGAGCCATGTGAATTGTGCAAGGTTGTATGGCCACCGAGCCAAGCTCTCTGTAAAACCTCACAGGCCAAGAAATTTGTCAGGTGGACAATGCAGGAACTGAGACCTGTACAGACCCTGCCAAGTCAGCCATTTTCTTGTGCTAATGTATGAAAACACTTTCTATAGCAAGTTACCATTTAACTACCCAAAATAAAATGTAAACTCACAAATACTGAACATTTAAATACCCACAGTTCTCCCAAAATTCTCAGTAAATTGACTAGGTGTATGTGTTTGTATAAATCTGTGTGCAGGGAAGACTGTATGCTAACTTGTCCATTTGCAACAAGCAAACTGCAAAAGCAATGTCTGACTAATTCTACCAACCAGGTAATACTTCTGCTCCAAGGAGTAAGGAAAAACTACCAGCATAATGTAGGGATTAATAGATTCTTCTGCTTTCTAATGATTTGGAATCATCCCTTGGGTAGTGATCTCAGAAAGTGACAGTACAGAATAAACATCACAAACACAATAACAATAGTAGCTCCACTAAGTTACTCTTGCCAACAGAGAAAGAATATTTAGGATTCCAGGGTAAGGAAACCAGGCAGTGTTCAAATATCTTAGGAAAACTTCTGTATCTGATCTTTAAAGCTGCAAACAAGAAGAAATGGAAACTGTTTATCTGCTTTGGAGAAGTTACCTAGGCATCAGTTTTCAAATGTAATGCATTTCAAATGTGATCTATGACAGGCCAAATGGCATACAATTTTATAAAGGCACTCATTAAGAATGAGCTAAGGTTTAATTGTTACTATTTACATAATTACCACCTTGAAGTTGGGCCTTATTTTAAGATGGTGCAGAAAGTGAAAGCTGCCAAGAAACAGAATAAGAGAAATCTTACTGTCAGCAATAGCTGGGGGATGTTGGTACAGCTTCCCAAAAGATTTAGGATTAGGCAAAATATAAAGTGAGGAGCTGAAGTTCCAGTGGGCTGGAAAGTGGCTGCTGAAGGAAACTGAGGGCTACAAGGAAAGTCTTTCTTCCAGACAGAGAGGCCTTGTCTACTACAGTTTCCCAGGATTAGGATTAGGGTTGAGAGGATGATAAAGACAAACCATGCAGCTGCCCTTGGAGTGAGGATGGAAAGGGAGTATAAACAGAAGTGAGGGCTGCCAAAAGTTCTGGCTAGGAGAAATATTTTAAATTGCTTCATGGCTTTGTCACTGGCTCACCAAAAATGTCAGAATTTAGAAGAAAGGAATCAGGGTTGAGCTACAATTGGGAGCAGTGCTCAAATGGGGCCTTCAAAACAAAATGAGGACTGCCAGGAATCTTGGGCTGGGATAAATCTTTCCTCTGGCCAAAAGCTAAAGAGTCTTGTCTATGGCTCTGCAAGTAAAAGTGAAGAAAAAGAGCTAAGGGTGAAGAAAAAAAAAAAACTGAGAGAGGGAAGTTACATAAGGAATAAGTCTTGAAAATGCTCTTCCATGTGAGGCCACCAAGAGACCTGGGCTGGGAGAAATGTTTTTTTGGGACAGTAGCTGAGAGGCCATGTCCATAGCTCCATGGAAGAATTAAGGTTGAATAAAAGAGAAACAGAAATCCTAGGGCTGAGGTTGAAATTGGTTTGGAAAGGGTCTGAGAGAAGAGTCTGGTCTTTGTCTTCTAGTCAAAGGAAAAGGAAAGTCTGCACCTCAGCAAACAATCAGGGTTCAAATTAAAAAAAAATTACATTACAAAAAATCAGCCAAGTTCCAGGATATTACGCAAAGTTGGGGAAAACTCTTTCTACTGGCAATCCTAATTAGTAACCTGTTTAAAAGATAAAAAATATTCACTGTTGGCATTTTGTAAACAGGAAGATACTCCTTTTTAGAAAGCAAGCTGTGATCTTTGGAAAGCACAGAATCCATTTTCCAATCTTTTACAGATGCTATTTATCTTTCCTCATCTTTTCTACTTAATCTGCTTCATGTCCTACATTTTCCTTCTACTCACCAGCTCGGAGAGGCCGTGGAACTCCTCCAACAAAGATTGTTTTTCTTGGATCCAAAGGCTGAGACCCATCCATCACAAAGTCACTGTCACTTAGGTTCCAAGGTCGAATTTGCACCTGTATTAAGGATCATTTTTAGCAGAGGAACTTGGCCACTTAATTAAAATTAAGAAAAGCATGCCAAATCTTCCTGTAATTAAAAACAAAATTTGAACTTCTCAAAAGCAGTAAGTTGTTTTTATAAGAACCAAGACAATTTGAGAACGTATCTTATCTAAGTATCTGAAAGAAGGGGGACAACTCATTTATCACCTCTAGAGGCCAGGCTTGAGTTAAATGTCCTCATCACAAACTCCTACACTCATTAATTCCCTGCCCCTAATCGCCATCATAGGAAGAAACCTCTGAAAGGACTTTCAGAGCATTTTACCATATATGTGCAATTACAGTTGCAGTTTGGGCTTCTGCTTTCCTGAAATCACATACAGTGATCCACAAATTTAAAAGCACTGATAGGAGCTCATAGAATTAATTTCTGTGCTTGGATACAAAAGGAATTTGTATAATATGTGAATTCCTGTTTCTATTGAGCAGCAAGCAACACAGTTGACAAGAAATCTTTAGAGTAAACAGAAAAAAACCTGCTCAGAAGTTATTTAGATAAAGCTGTTCATCAATCCATTTTTTGATCCTAGGAATCACACAAGCCTGCTCACTGTGCTGCAGTCCTGGGTTGTTCATTCATCTCTGCAAGATTTTTAATAGTACTTTTAAAAGGCAGTACATTTTTTATCTTATTTGCCTGCAGTTTTCACCTCATTTGTTTATCTCCGTAGGCACAAAAAAGGACCAGCATTAAAGAATGTTAGAGATGTGAACAATAAAAATAGGCTACTGTATGTCTTTTATTCTGCTATAGCTGTCTGCAGTAGTTGATTTTACCCCATAGTTTCTATAAGGTAAATGAGGCCTAAATTATAAATTGATTAGCTATTGAATGCTTAAAAAATAATAATTAAAAAAACTAACAAAACACAGGGGATATTTGATGCTATCTGGATCTTAATTTGGCAGGGTTTCTTCATTTCATCACATAAGGCTTTCTTTTCATCAAATAAATGGAAAATTACCATCCCATTGTTTTACAGCTAACACTGTAAAAGGATGCACACTCCTGAAGCAGACCAGGAGTACCAAATATAAAAGTTAATTGAACATGGCATTTATCAGAAAAAAGCAAATGTTAAAGCCATGTTATGCTGATACAGGAAGTCAATTCAATGTAACAGCAAGGTCAGAAACAGGAAATGACAAATAATTAATTCTAAATAGTGTTTCTTTATTTATTATCTGAAAAGAGTAACAGCAAATGGGTTAGCAACCAGCATAAGTGTCATGGCATAAGCTACTTACTGGTTTATCCTTGATTGTGGGACTTGACACACATAGGTAAAGTTTTCCATCTTCTTCCAGACAGGCATCTATCAGAGCTTGTACAGAGCTTTCTTCCTGGAACAGCAGAAAGGCGTAACCTTGGAAGGGATGAGGGCACAAGAAAGAAAAGTAAGAGATTAATTTATAGAACATGTCTAAACAAACAAGCCAAAGAAGTGGGTAAAATATACAAATTCCAAATAACTGTTGAGGTTGGTAGTTTGTTTTCATAAATTAAATTCACTGAACATATCCCCTCATTACAGAGCCCCACAGTACTGATTTCAGAATAGAGACAAGAGTATTTGCTGCATCTGAGGATGTTTATTTGATTAATCAATTATTCTGAGCAGTGAGAATATAGGCTGCTGAATGAGGGTTTCTATTATCCAACAACTGCACTGGGGCTATTTATCAGTGGTATCTGCTGGTATCAGTGATTAACATCTTACATCTTCTCCTCTGCTGTTGGTGCAACTCATCAGTGTAATGGTGCCAAAAAACACTGGCATTCTCTGGGAAAAGGCAACAATGTATTTTGGTGTAAGAAAAGTCACTACAACTTTTTAAAGGGTACAGCAGAAGCAGAATAAGAAGAAAATTAATTTCCCTAGTTTATGAAGCCAGCCTAGGAGATCCTTGACCCTGAGCTCCGAGAGTGATTATTTTATGGAAAGCAGTGTAAGAACTAAGCTCCTTTGTACATGTCCTATTCTGACATCTAAACAGTGACACAATTTCCATATGAAAGGGTAATTTAGTCCAGTTGGTCTAATTTCAGTTAACCTTGCTGAGAATAAACTGAAAAATTTGGCATATACACTGTGTCCCACAAACTTGAAACAAGGTTGCCACTTGAAATGCAAGATACACTTGGAACTAAATTAAGTTGTTACAGTCTGGCAAAAGCATTTTTGCCAGCCTAAACAGTAAGGGAAAAAAAAAATCTTTATTTCAATTAATATGAACATTGGCATATCTCCTCTAATGATGGGGACCTTTCTGTATTTCTGAAAGCACAGTTTGTAATAAGGCTTCAGTGACCTCTTTCTTCAAGACAACATGCTAGGTGGAAAGTGTATTAAAGTGCCTGTTCTGCCTTTCTAATAAAAGATGATTTTGATATTCATACTTTATGTTAAAAACTGGCATGTTGGTACAAATTAGAGGCAGTCATACTGGAATTTTACCTAATAATGTATTTGGTAAATGTAGGTATGTATTCTGCTCACTTTTCCTCATGTTATTAACTGAAAGGAACTACTCATTCACCTTTATTATAGCAGAATGTGGGTTATATGTATTAGGCATACGAGAGAAAATAAACTTACTGACCCTGTGGACACCATTCAGCTTAGCAAGCCACAGCTGGCAGAGTTTGTGAGAAAAGACCTAAAGCAAAAATTTCTCAAGAGTTAAAGATTATCCAGCTTCATGCCTGCCATGGCTTACCAGAAAAAGCCTGACTGCATTTCACAGCATTCGTGAAAAAAGCATGTTTACAAAAAGAAAAGGTTTTCTTATATTCTTCTAAATCTGGTGACACCTTCCTTTTACAGCTCCATGGTTGGGCACAGTTTGGTGGAGTAAAAAGAAATCACTGACTGTTTTGTAACCCATGGGAGAAGGTAGGAACAAAGTTTGTTATATTAGAATTTTTATACTCTGTTCAGTTTAAGTGATTCATTGCAAACATTGTGAGAGTAAAGGTTATCATCTGGACAGTCTCCAGTTACTCAGTGGTACAGGAATATTTCAGAAAAGTACTAATGGAGTAAAAGTACAGATCTCTCACTTAATGAACTCCAGAGCAGATGGTGTTTAATCAAGAGTTTTTCTTCAGAATTTCAATTAATTGTGAATTAGTTCAATTTTATTATAATACCTGAAGGGTATCATTTTATGCTCAACTTGTGAATACTCAATGTAATTAATAATTTAAGTTCTTGCATTTGAGAACAACAGTAGATAAATTGTTGTTGAAATGCATCAACCATGAGCTGAGTCTTCTGGTACAAAGCCAGCATTTGGCATGCAAATGTTACATAGCCAACAGGGAAGGATTAACCTATTTCTGGTTCTTAGAATCTGGGCTCTTTTCAAACAAAGTGAAATAAAGAGTTATATATAAGGTCAAAGAGTATTTGAATCTCCATGTCACATGTCTACATATCATCTACTGATTTCATATGTAATTGATCTGAAATCCATACTTCCCAAAATTCAGCCCACTTGCAAAATCAGATACAGGAATTGTAATCTAAGGGTCACAGGTTTTCAGCTTTATAGCACTGAGGATGGGTGGCAGAATTAAGAGAATTATGAGAAGAACTTCCTCTTTACATTGTGCATAGCAAGTCAGAAACATCTTTGGGTAGTCACATGCACTGATTTCATCTGCACAAGGGAAGGACCACTTATGCTTCAAACAAGCTGAACTACCTTCAAGGCACAACTTTCATCCATTTAGACAGTGTCCTTTCTGATGGTTTTATAGGCTTCAGGATTACAAGAAAATCTAGCACTGACCTCAGATTTCTTATAGAAGTATTTCAATATATAAATCTACATCATATTATGAAAAAAAAAGGATGGCAAAGAAAATTAATGTTCTAGTCTCATTTCTTTAGCATTATTTTTAGATGGTTGAGATGGCTGCCTCAAAGAACTAAATTTAAATAGACTTAACACTTTCATGAAATATATATTTCAATTTCTTATTTTCTTTTTTTTTTACTAGATTTTAAAAAATTGTTTTGAACTGAATTATGGTGGTATTTACAAGAACTTTTAGAATAAAGTTGTTTTAAAATCCCACAGGAAAGGAACATTTAGAAACAGTGTGAACCAAATTTCTAAATCAGTTAATGTGATGACAAGGGTCATTGCTCAAAGTCACCTTAGTAATCTTATTAGAAGATGCTTTGAACATGAATAAAACACATTTCAAAATCCAAAGATGAAACTACTATTAAAAATTAAACTCATTTTTGAAAAATAAAAATCCAAAGTGTTAAAAAAACTGCAGACTTTCCTTTAAACATTGCAGTGACATGACTGCATTTTCAAAAAAAAACTTCAAAGGCTTTAAATACTTAAGAAACCTCAAAATAGAAAAGGCTGTAATCTCACTTAGCTACTGCAGAAGAGTGAAATTATGTATTAGTCAGGGCTGCAAAGATTAATTTCTTTTAGTCAGTCTAATTTTATATGGCAGTGTTTGACCCTGTCAGCTGATTCTTTTCTCTAAAAAACAAAAGGTGTATAAGAAATAGGAACAGTCTAGATTCTTACAGTGACTTTTCTATTTCTGCACATTTACATTTTTACATGGTTTTCATGAATACCAGACAAAGTCTGGCTGGTGTGATATGTAAGAAATTCCTCCTATGCCACATTACAGACAGGTACTGGGGAGGGGTTTGTTTGATTTTAATTAAAGGATTGTACTCCATATCCTCAGTTACACTGAAAAATAATTGGAGCCTTAATCTTAATAGCAAAAAAATGAAGCATACATGTCAAATGGAAGACAGGAGACATAACAAGAGAAGTCAGCAATGGAGTGGGTCATAGAGAAGAGCTGAATGAAAACTGAGGTTCTGTATCAGTAACTTCTGTTGCATGTATTCATACTTCCAGTCTTAGCACTGAATAGCCCACATCATGAGACCACCAAAAGAATTGAAACTAACAACCCTTACTAATAACCATCTTACCCTATCACAAATAACAGAAAACAGAAACCTTCAAATTTTTCATAAGTACTACAGAGTGTTTTTCTCCACATCTTCAATTTAAGTGGAAGGAGAAACCCAATCCCCAGAGAACCTCTGCTTCCTGGACATGCATTATTTGTGGGACATGGGAGAGGTGCCCCAATGTTTTCTCAGCAGAAAGGACAGCATTTCCATAGTGCTGTAGTAAATACATACAGCTAAAGATTTATAAAGTCTTTTCAGTTCCAAAGCATGTCAGAAAGCAGAAAGATTTTCCATCATTACTTTACTTTCACGACTTATGGATAAAAAAAGCCCAAAAGAAATGTATACATATGCCATCTCAGTTTGTCCTGTAGTAAAAATACTCCCACCCACCTGTATTAAAAAAGAAAAGACTGAAATTAATTTCTTAGATTGTTTACTGGTGGTTTTTTAACCAAAAGAATATTCCACAGGCGTACTAAAGTCTGTCTTTATCTGGCATTTTACTTCTTAACTAGTGTAAAACATTGCAACAGCAAATTTATAGTGTTGTCTCCTCTTTCAAAGGTCACAGCCATTTTCAACATCAGACTTCAGACTGCAACATGATCTATAGCAGCTATAAATCAGAATCAAAGGATATAAAAGAAAGGCTCTAATATACAATTTGGTTAATGTAGTTCTAAGAGTAGTCACATGGATTTCATATGAGAAGGACTAAATATTTGATGAGGTGGAAGCTATCTTTGTGAAGTTTACTGAGTTAGCAGCATGAAAAAAAGCATTCAAATTAGTAAATATAAAAAACCCAACTAAATTCAGAATTGAATTTTTTAAATTTTGATTTTCAAGGGCAATCCGCAGTGGTGACCGCTCTGGGCAGAGCAGCTCATGGTCATCATCTGGAGGGGGTCAGGTCTGCTGCTGCTGCCTTTACTCTGAACAGATGGCTCAAGAGACATCTATTTCCAAGTCTGAACAAAACCTGTTACTCTTCTT
This sequence comes from Haemorhous mexicanus, assembly GCF_027477595.1. NCBI lineage: Eukaryota > Metazoa > Chordata > Aves > Passeriformes > Fringillidae > Haemorhous > Haemorhous mexicanus. The sequence goes on along the minus strand of NC_082347.1, from coordinate 27,245,293 downwards.
TGCAAGAAAACCATCTTCCAGTCCTACTCCAACCAACATTAACGTGGAAAAATTCTACAGAAATAGAAATGCTCTTCTTGATTTCAGCTTCTATTTCAAGCACAGTATCAGCATCGGGTAAAGAAATTCAGAGGAAGAAAGCCAAAAATCCAGGCTAGCTGGATTTCAGTTCATTTAAATTAAATTTGATATTGGGTTTTACAATAAAAACAGTTTTCACTTTAAATTATATGTTTTTCTTAAAAAAGAAAGCAAGCAGCACTTGCTGCTTATCCCAAAATATTTGGGACTGTTGTCAAGAGCTTCAAAGCAAAGCTTCAATCAAAAAGAAAAGAATACTTCAATCAAAAAGAAAAGACACCCCATGTCATTTGCACAGGTGAAGTTAGTAACATATTTTCTGAGTTTTGTACAATTGTAACTCTCCTGTGAGCCATAGAACATTTTTAAAGGCAGAACGTAGAGCTTCAGCACTAAGTTTTGACTTCCCATCTTTTAATCAAGTAATCAATTTGTCATTTGCTGCTAATAACCAGTGGTGCTGCTAATAACCAGTTTGAATGTTCATGTGGATGGTTTTCAGGTTCTGGTTTGTTCAAATTTCTTGTCTTTGATGACTGTAAGAAAAAGATGCAGCTTGAAAAACCCTCCTTAATAACAGAAGGATTTTTTTTCCAAAACTGGATTATGTTGAACAACAAATTCCTCCCAAAACCAAAGAAAATTTGAAACTGTTTCTGGTGAATAAAAGTATGCATGTCCCTGGGAGATCAGATTAGTATATAAAAACAAGAAATACTGGACTTACCAAATGCTCTAAAAAATTATGTGTTTACCTTTATTAATGAAATAGCCCAGCCTCCACTGGCATACAGCTGACTACTGCTTACACTCTTGATATAATCAGCAGTCAGATAGACTGCAGGTCCCAAAATCAGGTAGGATTTGCAGGGTATTGAGCAGACACAATCTGCCAAGCACAGCACTGAGACAGCTGAGGGAAACAGCAGCTCTGAGCTGCTCCAAGCTTTTGAGACCAGAGAGAGGCAGATGCACTGCCTTGGGCAGAGGCACCCTCAGCATTTCCAGCCCCTGAAATACTCACACTGCCAGTCCTAACCTCTGATATGAGAGGACACAAGTATAATTAGGGGTATTACCTTTGATAAATTTATGATGTTTGTATTCCAATGATCTTGCACCAATTTTAAACTACAGCATCATTATTTTAAGGGTAGAATCACTGAAGTGATCCTAGGAACTAAATACATAATCTCATAAATATAATGCCTGTAGGACTTCATGAAGAAAGCACAAGTTTTTAATGCATTAAATAATTACAACTGATTGGGGGTGGGGGTAGGGAACAACTTACTTTTTAGATGAACATCAGAACAATGAATATGCTGCAGTGCCAGTACAGAATCTGTCTCTGTACCACCACCTGCAACAATCCTTTCAGCATACTTCAATGATTTGAAAGGATAATTTAGTGCTTCCTAAATTCTTAGCAAAACAAGACAGCAAAAGTTACTAAAAAGCACAAAATAATACTAAGATCTCAACTTAAACACTATTCAAAGGACAGATTTATCCTGAAGCCCATAATACTCAGACATCAATTCACATATTTCCATTTATAAAACAAAAGAAATGATGACATTTAATAAAAATAGTATTGGGGAAGGGTGACATGTATAACCCACAGTAAAATCTACTTGGGTTTTAGGAGAGGTTAATGAGAATAGGACAAATATTTAACTCCTTCCATTTGACTCAAGTGCTCTGCTACCTCTACAGATAAACATGGAAAGCTTTTAATGTACTTAGATATGTTCAAATTATTGAAAAAGAGTTAAATGCTAGCTAAAAATTGTGCTTTCTTCTATAGCAACCTAGCAATTCTGAAAGAAAGTAGGATCTGTTGAAAGCAACATGAAAGCTGGGAGAGAATAATTCTGCAACGCTACTTCAGAATCAGATTTGTTCTGCCTAGGCTTGGATGGCTCAAAAATATTTTTGTATTTTGCTTCACCAGATTCATGTTTTCCCCTAGAAAAAGAAGTTGCAAATGGCATTGTTTTAGAGACAGAAATTCTCTTACATGAAGCAAGCTCCTTGAATGCTCTTAGATACCTGGCACAGCAGTCTCAAAGACAGATATTTAAAAATCATCATTATCAGTACACCACCTTGAATTCTCAAACATTTAGGACAAGACAGGAAGCAGTGTTAAGAGCTTAAAAAAGGGAGACTCAAACAAAAGTCACCCAAAACCTGAAAGAAAATTCTCTGCAAAAGAAAGCTAAAGTCACACAGCTACAGAAGAGCACATGAGTGTGTATTTTGCCACCACACATTCTGTGACTTGCATTGATTTGGGATGATGCTGCCCTGCTGTGGGAAGACACAGGGACTACAAATTACAGACATGGCCTCAGATGTCAGTGGGTACAACGACTGACACTGCACACAGTCCCTGTGTTGGAGCATAAACAACATCTAAAAACCCTTCCAGAATCACTCTCTGCCATAAAATGTAACTCTGGCTGGAATGTCAGTTTCCATTCTAACAAATACTGTCATCCCTGACTTCAGTTTTTTAAATAAAAAAATTGGCTCAGCATTTCATGCTGGACTGTGCTGGTATCATATTTGATCAGTTAAGCCAAAAGAGGCAGTTTTCTAGAATAGACTGCTGGATTTGCACAAACCAGATACCTTCTTGTGAATATAACTAATGAAATTGGAATTATGATATTATGATTCCATACTTTATCCTTGCAACTGTTCACTCTTGTTCCTCTGGCAGAAACAACAACTGCCACTGCAGTGGCAATGGAATTAACCATGGAAATGGTCTTCATCCATGAAATCAAGATCAGTCAAAAGACTACAACAACAGTGTTCCCATCTAAACAGTACTTGGGAGAGAATCAGAGAGGCTCACACTGTCTGTCCCACCAATTGTTTTTAAATTAAAGCATGAGAATCATTTCATGTTACTTTGTGCAGCTTTGCTTACACTGTTTTGTTTTTCATGAGGTCTCCCTCACCCTAGTGTCCCATATGGAGCAGTAGGGACAAATGTGCTTAATTTTATCAGATAACAGCATAACAAACTGAAGAACAGGGAAAACACAAAAGGATCAGACTGCTGCATCACACATCTGAATCAACTGCAAAGCCAAAGCATTCCTCCCATTCCAAACTCATCCTATCTTCAAGCTCTGCCATGCTTCATTTTCTAACTCTAATTCTCATCTCTATCCAAATATCAATCTTTCTAAATTAAAAAAAAAAAAGGAGGAATTTTTTGCATAATTTTTGGCATTTTAAAACACATGGTGCAGTTCTAAGTGATTACTAGAAAAATCATAAGGAAAAACCAGTAAAGAGTTTTTAAAAAGTTGTTTTAAAGCTAGCAATCTGTTAAAGAAAAAACAACTGAAAAAATGTTTTTGAAACAGTTGGCACCATCTGTTTAATAAAAAAAAAAGGAAAGAAAAAAAATTACTGTAGTTAGCATAAGCATTGCTTAACTCAGCACACCAGCAAATAAATGAAAACCCCATCAATTTATTTTTAAATAAAACATGAATTATCTGGATTTTGCCAGAGATAAATAGAATGTGACGTGGTAATGTGCAACTACTTTTGACAGCATCCTTTAATACATATTTCTTTATTTCTCAATGTCTCATAGATACTCAAAAGATACTTTAACAAAAACCACATTTCATTCCCAAAGTCTGGGGTGAAAGCCAAGTAAACACATTATGAACTGGGCATCTGCTTACCCAAGACCAACACATGGCATTTATAATTTTGCCAGTTCAGTTAGTAACATATCCAAACAGATGCCAAAGGAAGTAATCCAAAGACTTCTCAGGCAATGGGAATGAATTAGCCTTATTCAGAGGCAAAGCATTAAAAACCACCTCATGCATGACACAAACATACAAACATGGTGCTAAGCTTACAATGCACAGGAGGGGTAAAAAGAAATGTTAAGGCAACAATGCAGATGCTCAGAACTAGAAATAGGAGCCTCTTCCACACATTGTCAGCTGTTGGCAGCTTCTCTTGCCCAAGTGCACAATATTCACTTTCAGTGACAAGAGCATCCCTGTTCTCTCAGCAACCTAAATATGGAACTCACTGGCAACCAAGGTAAGGTAAGTTGTGCTTGATCTACAGAATGATTTTGGGTTTGCTGTTACAATGCCCAAAACTCAAACACTGACAAAGGCAGACTGCTTTCACAAACACTGATCAGTGTATTCTCTGATGTCAGGCAAGATTCAGTAAGTGTAACAAACCCCTAAAATACCTGGGAAAACAGGAAAACCTGGACAATACAGATAGCAATGATGTGCTTGAGGAATATGTTGCAGATACATCTGTGTTGCTGTGCCATCCCCCAGGATCCAAAATGGCACTGTTAAGCTCACACTGGGATAAGCCTGGTGTTACCCACCATGCTGGAGAGCCCAGCTCAGCATCATTTCACACACAAACATTTATGTCCTTCAGGCCCAGCACTAAATTTGCGGTAATGTGCCTAGGCAGACCTGTAGTGACACCATCCTGCTCAGGATGCCAAATCCAGGCAAACCTTTGTTCAAGCTCAGTGCTGCAGGAATGTTTCTGAACTCCAACTGGTCCCAGTGATAGCCTACATGCCACTGCAGGTGAGCTAATCAAGCCCACCAACTAATAAATTAGCTAATAAGGCTTGCTGGAACTGACTACACATCTATGGCCTGACTCACTCACTAAACTAACCAGATAAAGCCCTCGGGGGGGCTGGTGGGTGCTGGTGGAGGTCACTAGACTGTAAGCAACATTTTAATCTTTCAGATTTCATGCTTGATAAGATTAGCCATGTCTAATGGTTTCTGCAGCCTTCTCTTCCTAGCCCTAAGAATATCAACAGAGCGCTCCTAATACAGGCCAGCTACAGGGAATTCATGTATTGCACCAGCATAGCAAACATTCCAAAATTCAATAAATTATACCAACAAGTAGATACTGGAAATTTGTATTGATTTACTCAGGACTGCAGGGGATGTTGCACCACCTGGATGTAACTGAAGAGAGAAAACCATGATGTGAAGCAGCAGCAGCATAAAACTTCACTGCCCATGCTGACCCATGGCATCACCTACTGAAGTTGTCTGCCCCAAACCTCTCAGTGAACACTTACCAAAGCAAACAGACAAAAATCCTGAACCTTGCCGAAAGACCAGCCACTGCCCAATGATCTGACCGTCCAGTAATGGAAAAGGCCATCCATCAAAAGGACATGAAGTCCATCTGGAGGTGATGACATATGTTCAGAAAGAGCAGGGCTCAATTTTACTGCCTCTGGGGCACATTCAAGGAGCTGGAGAAGCCTTGAAGGTCAGGCTTTATCAATGTGTGAATAGCCTCTGCATCATGCCCACTTCACTCCAACAATTCATTTTTCTTGTTTTCTTTCAAGATTGCTAGCATACAAACCCCAGCTCATTCTCTCCTCTATAAATTCATTTGTCCATTGTTTTTTGGACATGTTTTCCATTTGAAACACTCATATTCAAACTGTCAAAATTTACAGACTAGCAATGCAACATGGAAGACAAGACAACGAGAAAAATGAAGGGAGAAAACATTTGAATTCCTGAGTACCTGACAGTGGAATAAGTCTCACTGAATTTTGCACCAAGCATAATTGCAAGTATCTCTTTTTGTATTTTTTAAGGAAATGTCCAATAATGCACCAAAACAGCTTAAAATAAAAATGTAAAACAAAAACAAAAAAATCCAAAACCAAAGCCCACCAACTTACATTTTAGGTCTGAAGGAACTTCTGATCAAAATAAGCATTGAAGACATTTTATTGTGGTACTTCTGAAAATGATTCCATAATAACTTTGAAAAGCAAGTACTCTTTATTGAAAAAAAATACCAAAAAGCTGTGAAAAATTTAGGACAGACATTCAAACTTTACCCTCTGACTCCTGGAAATAATATTCTGTTTTCTGTGTAGGTGCTGCCTGTGTGGGACCATAATAAATCAAGTACATTTGACCTACGGAGCTTACCATGACTGTAAGTGAATGTCAGAGCCAGGCATGCAGGATGTCTGATGCTGCAGCCCTGACTGATAACTAAGAAGTCAGATATAAATAAATCTGGAACAGTTGGGATTGACTGTTGTTTAGCACTTTCAGACAGACGTTCAGGGCAACTGGCAGGGGCTTTGAAAGCTGTTTCCTATATTAGAATCATGATAAAAATAGAAGTGAGGCTGCATTCCCTTGTCTTCTGCTAAAATAGATCTTACTCAAAACCATTTTACAAGTTTGTCAAGGCATAACTAGTCCACAGTCAGAGAGAGAACAGAATCAAAATTGGAAGTCCCATGTTAATTCAACAAATAGTTACTTATTGAATTAATAAGAGGAAAAAAATAAAAAAGGGAAACAAGTTGAGAATACTAAGAGATAATAAGGACAAGGAGAAACTGGCTTTTCTACTTTTTTAAAAAAAACTTTTAAGTGAAGGCACAATTAGAATTCACTAGCCAGCAAGACCCCAGAGATCTATAAAAATAACATAAAAAGGGAAAAGCATATATTTTACCAGCTGTCCTTAGGAATATTGCAGGAGGGTTGGGGTTTGGGGCGGGTGTTTTTTGTTGTTTTTGGGGCTGTTTGTTTTTAAATTCAAGAACAGATGCTGCATAACTGCTGACAGCAAGGCTGAGTGGTGAGAATGAACAGGAAAGAGGAAGCATGTATGGGCTTCTCTTCTGATTTTAAGTGTCCCAAATACTGTTCACAGGGCAAGTATTTGTCACAGTGTTATTTTGCCTCCAGCAATTAAGCTTCCAAATAAATTAAGATGGCTTTTATTTGTGTGTTTTTACAGTCAAACTATATCAAAATATTTCAGGATTAGCTAGTTCACTGACTGAGCAGCCCATTGTTCTGCCAAAATAATCAGTGGCCTTAATGAGCAATTAAGAGCTTCTAGGGTCAATGAGAAATGAAAATCTTTGCATATAGACCAGGAATTTTGTGTACAACTTCCTGCTACTGTTTCAGATCACAAGTGAACTCAGGAACTACATGCAAGAGCACATGTGCAAGAGAGCAGAATGTACTGCACAAATCAGAGAGAGCAGGGTACAGCAAGAGCAGTTTTATTTAGCCAAGTAACCCTCCCAAAGCAATTTCCCATAAGCTGTTCTCTCTCACCCAAAGCAGGTGTGCATAACGTTGTGCTGCCCGATCCGAGGCTGCCCCACCTGCACAGACTCTGGCCCACCCCAGGTGCCCTCTCAGTGCCCACTCTGTGCCCCAGTGCCTGGGGAGCTCTGACGTGGAGCAGGACCAGAGCTCCTGGGTCACAGCTCACACTGGAGTCACTTCCCTGCAAACACTGCACCCCCAACCCAGTGACCCAAGCCAAGGGACTTCCTCTCTTACTCCCGTGGGTTTGGCAACATGCAAACCACAACAGAATCATTTGCAACTTGCATTCTACCTACTGGTGGTACAAATTAAGGCATAATTCAAGGTATGCTGAAGAAGTACACACAGAGGAGCACATTTCCAAATGTGAAACCACAACCAAAATTGTGAAAGCACAACCAAATTGTGAATTTTTTCCCCATCAAGACAATGGCTGAAAATATGCTTGATGAAAGATAGAAAATTTACCATAAAGAGTCAAAATTTTGCTTTACAGTGGATTGCCACATGGCAGATGTCATTTCCTTTTACCAGAACAGCCCTCTTAAGTATGTTTTAAACTAATTACCTTTAGGTGGAAAATATGACTTGCTTTCAGCTTTGTGAGGCCAGTCCACCACAAGAGGTCCAAACCTACGAAAGCTGGCAGTGATCTCATCTACAAAAAAACGAATGAGGCACCTTAGAAAGAACATAAAAACTGACAGTGGCAAGGTAAAAAGGTCTTACTTAAAAAAAACCATCAAAACAAGAACAGTGAAAATTGCAGCGATTTCCATAGCAGATGCCTAAATATTCTTTCATCTCTGTGGCGTACATGGCTGCTTAAAAAAGTGATTTTACATTCCACTAGTGGAAGTCTGCAGCAGGATTAAATGCAAACATGATCTATCAGAAGTGAATATGCTTCAGCTGCGGTCTATTTCTAATTATAGCCACAAAGCAGGGTCAGATGCAGCCACATGGGACTGATGGAGGAGCTCCATGTCAGCATGGCTGCTCCTTGCTGCCTGCCCTAGAAAGAGGCTGCAGCAGGTCATGGCACTGTGGGCATTTCACCTTCCTCAGGTCCTTCAGGAAATCTGCCTTGAATTATCCAGTTTTTCTTCACTTTTTAAGCATCAACTTGGAACCGCCATGTAACACACATCACAAGCTATCCTATAGGACAATTTTGTTTTACATGCAAATCCTTCAGAAAATAGTATTTTAAATTGTTTTTGAAAAAAATCTTATTTTCTCAATACATTTTTAAACATACTTTAAGGAAAGAATTAGATTAAAATCATGTCTAATGTGATGTTAGGTAGATCAGAACAAGCCAACAAGAGAAAAGGCAATGGGGTTTTACAGTTTCTGGATTGCTGTTTGAGATCTGTCCAGTTTCTCTGACCCCATGAATTGCATGCCAGAATTTCAAGCATCTGGAGACAGAACACACATGTTGTGTACCTGAAGAGCTGAGGATAAAGGGTTACTGAAGGAGATCTCGCAGGAAAGTAGGTAACAGCTCCCAGGTCACCATGTTACTTCCTCACAGGACAGACTGGGCATGTATTTTGACTCTGAGTGACCCAGCAATGTGCACACCAGTTGTCCCTGTTGGGCTGCTGCTTCTTACAGCTGCAAATCCAGATTGCCCACCAGACCCCAGACAACAGCCCTGCAACTCTTGGTGTGATGTGGGAACTGTATTTGAGGTGCTTGTAAACATAGACTGGCAACTCACACTATTTCTTCATTAAAACTGTACATGGTTTAGGCTTCAGATTAGTAGATTAGAGACCTCCCTCATTTCATTATAAGACATCCTCAAATTCCCTGTGTATGCCCATTGAAGCTAGACAGTGGTGGATTCCTGCTATATTCCAGCCATGAAAAATACACCACAAACTGTCATGATTTTAATTTGAGAGTAAGAGTTTGTGGAGACACATGCAAGTAGAGCAGATAATGATTGAGAAAAACTCTGACCATCCTTGCTGAGTAGGTTATTACTTTGTAACCATATTATTACTCTATATTTATCATCTGAACCCCAGATACATGCTGGGTATAAGAGCTGATTATATAAAGCCCACAGTATTTTGGCAAGAACTCCATTAAGAAAGTCTTTAAAGTCAACCACATCCAAGAATAGGAAAAGACTACAGAGGAGAGGCAGTACCACTAAGTTCCCTTTTTCAGCTTTCCCACTTGACAGTCGTGGGAAGACATGCAGATCAGAAGACCTGCTAGGCAGCCACTTCTGTCTCCATCTCTTCTGATCTACAGAACACAAGAACATCAGGTAAACTCTTGGGCGTTGCAGGGGGTGGCAGGGAGTGTTTGTTCTAAGCACCGCCACAAGCACTACAAGAGACACACCTGGGAAAATCCATTTGCCTCTATGAAAATATCACCTTTTAAATAGTAATTATATGAAAGCCAATTCCCATATGTCAGCAATGCAAGTGATTCACAGTACCTTCATCAATGTCAGGAGGAAGACCTCCAACAAACACCTTTCTAGAGTAGCGTTCCACTCGTTCCCCATTTTGACAGCGTGTTGGAGAGCTGAGACCCGAGGATAACGACTGATCCCCATGGCTGTCGTCTAGGAAGCCATCCTCAAAAGGAAACAGTGAAGACCGACCTGGAACAGATTTTGTAGGCTCTATAGTTAATGGTATTTCCTGGAGAATTAAATATTTCAGTAAAAAACTTTCCCTTTTGCTGGTTTACTTTAACAGAACTTGCACTAAAGGACCCAGCTAGGCGGTCCAGTTTTCCAATTCATGTTCATTAGTACTGTTTCTATTTTTCTAAGAATGCATTATCCTTACAAGACAATAAACCTAATTTAGCTTTAAAACAAACCCTTGTGAATGGATAGAAACTAAAAACAAGTTATCTGATGAAATTATGTGTCATAGCTATAGAAACAACCTTTGCAAGATTTACATTTCAAACCAGTTAGAGATTTACACCTTCCAGAACAGATCTTGAAGGAATGATCTCAAGATCCCTCAAGCCACTGCACTGCAGAGCAGGACAGTCCTCTGAGTGCTGTACAGGATCCTGACAGCAAGGGCTGCAGCACTTCCACCTCCATGGAACACAGGCCCACGCTGAGTAGGGGGGCAAAGAGCAAAATAAACATGGAAAAGCTTTGGATTGAGGATATTAAACAGGAAGTGAAGAGATTCAGTGAACAAGGAAAAAAATCTTGTTAAATAAACCACAAAGAACTTGCACTTGAAGGAAAACATTGTTAGCTAGAACAGCCTGTCAGCCTGTCTGTTACTGAGTTAAAATATCCTTTCAGTAATGAACAGGCAAAATCAACATAAATGGCTGCTACTCACTTTGTTAATGAAAAGTAAAGAATTTATTTGTAACCATCTGATGCAATAGCAACTTGTTTCTATTACTAACAAAGTATACACACATTATCTTAGGAAAAGATTTATTAACAAGGAAGATAAAAAAAATATTCAAAGACTGCATATAAGCAACACTTGCCATCTTTGGAATTTAACAATTCCCTATTCCTGAGTTGAAAAATACATCCTGCAATATAGAGAGATGTATAAATAAGAACCACACCAACTCTGAAAAGGCTACTTGTCCCCTCATAGCATGGAGGATTTCTCCCAGGGATGGAATTATAATTCATTGATACAAACAGTTTATAGGAGGGTTAATTACAAATATAAATGTATTTATACTTTTGTAAGTGCACATAATTAAATTCAAAGGTAATGAATCACATGAAATTGACATAGCAAGACCTACAGTTTACTATCATAGTGGTCTGAACAGCACAGGAAGTGACGGAAATAAAAACAGGGGCAAGGAGAAAAACCAAGACAGAGGGACAGCAGTCAGAAAAACATATACACTGAAAATATTAGTAATTGTCTCCAGTAGCAAAGGACAGATTAAAAAAAGAAGCAGTAATCCTGCATAGGGAAAATGAGCTACCGAAGTCAGGCAAGTCCCTGACACACAACACCAGCCCGATTTTTTAATTACAAACATCAGGCACCAGAAAAGTGTTGATTCAAAATAATATAATAATGAATTTTAAACAATGAAAGAGATTACAGACACAAAAATCTACTGAAGTAAAAATCCTACTGTGCATTTACACATCAACATAAAAAAATAGGGTAAATGCCACAATCAGAGAAGGATGTAGAGCTGCTACCTTTCAAAGACTTGTCAGAAATGGTCAGAGCATAAAACACAAAAGACTTTTGATGAGTATTCCATTATGGACAAACACGTCATGCCCATGTATAAGCATATGCATTTCAACATAAAAGAGAACATTTGCATGAGAGAAACAATAATGAAGAATACTACAACTGTGTAAAAATATCAAATCAGAACACTCATTGAAAAGCTGGAAATCTGAAAATATCTCAGAGATTGACATTACTGGAGAGATAAAACAACTTTTCATTCTTGCCTATGAACCTACCTTCTTGGAAAAAAAGTAAACGAACAACAAACATGAGCCATTAGGGGAAGATGACATATCAAATTAATAACAAGGTGTTCAACTAAAATACAGATCTGCAGATGAGACTGACTTCTGAAGGAAATAGTAATAATTCACAGCAACTTAGAAAGCAAGGTATCACCTCTAAGCACCATGCCAGACACTTGGCAGTCTACAGGCACCACACTCACCTTAAATAAATGCAAATGATGTTCTAAAAGTTTATAGCCAAGTCAAGTGTAGAGCTAAGTGTAAGAAGAATACATTTAAAATAATGGAAAGCATACAGACAAGGGAATAGGGAATGACTGTTCATGGTCTTCTCCAGTAAGGGAAAAATGAACTGCATTGAACACAATCAGTACATGCCAAAGCTGAAAGCAAGGCAAACTTTGGAAACCCCTGCTACAGACTTTTTGGGATGTTTAAAAATTTATGTAGGCTTATAAAAGGGAATGAGTAAGAACAGGAGAAAAATGCAATCTAAGGCAATAAATATTTAAACATCACCTCAAGAGACCCCCTGGGCAAATTTCTGGGAGAACAGTATGGGAAAGCATCACTAAATGCACTTTTTTGGTAACATACTCCTGTACCCCTCCCTGGGCATCTCTGAGTTGTCAGTGTAGCAAAATAGTTTGGGCTGATTTCCCACAGCGGTGCTTACATCTGTACCTGAGAAACTGGTTGTAAAAGTTAAAAAACAAGGTACCAAGAACATGACTCAACAGCTCAAAGCATGATACCTACAAAGAAATGCTCATCTCTTTTCTCAAAGGAAAGAGAGAATCAAGTAGGGAACTGAGAGTTTATGGCAAGCCTCAAAAAATGTCTGACTAAAGTTCTTCTCACTGCAGGTGCTTAGTCACAATGACAGAATCAAACACTAATTAAAATATCCAAGTACAACAAACATAAAATGAGTCCTTGCACAGACTTGCCTGTGGTTACTCTGCATATTATCCCAATGCAAATGTTAAAAGCAATAATAGGGATATATGAGAATATTTGATAACCAACACATTTTTTTAACAGACTGTTGTAGAATTTCATGCTTAAGGTGAAGGAAGCTCAAAACCAACATTATAAAAGTCAAGGTAATGATAAAGCATGAACATCACAGACTTTAATATGAATGAGGCAAGTCAAAATCCCTAACATTAATGACAAGACACACACACACACAAATCTCCTTGTTAGCATGGAAAAGCCTGCATTTCACACAGGAAACAAGTCTTGTGGCATGAAACATGCTTCTTGGTAGTGAGAAAAGAAATTGGAAAAGCCAGCACATTCAGAACTTGTTTGCCCTGTTTTGTCTTCACTAATATTTGTATAAAACAGCCTAAATTACATTCATCACAATTACTTCTGCATTATTGTATTTTGCTTCTACAAGTAAACAGGAGTTGCCAGTAATTCATAGTATCCTACTGATTCCTACCTCCTTTCCTACTTTGGTGCCATTTGATCAATCTGGAAACACCTGCCACAATCTTAAAATAAAATTAAACAGTGTTCACGTGCACAGAGAGTAAGTTTGTGAGGAAAATCTGAATCTTTTGTTTCATATTTAGCTATCAAAAGAACACTAAAATGTGCCAGCTTCGAACAAAATCAGAGCAAATTCTGTATTACAAACTGTGTTAGTGTGGCCTGTACAGCCTCCCACCTCAACCCATGCAAATTACAAGCCCTTAGGCACTACTGGTTTGTGTGATGGATACATCTGTCTCTAAGGCTCTTCACAAATGTGATGCAAATTCTACATTTGGAACAGGGGGCAATGTCACCTGCATTGCTGGCAGAGAACTTCATGGAAAGGAAGACAAAATTAAGTTTAATGCTGAAGTACCCCATGCAGATGGCACTGCCTAAAAGTAATTGTTAAAAGTTGCCATTTTCCCTGTTATTTTCTCAATAACAACCAGTCTGTGTAAGCTACAGCACAAGACATAAATGTAAGCTGCATTAGTGGCTTGCTCAGTACAGCTGTTGGACAATGGCTGTTGTTATTGTCCTTGTTCCCTCATCTCAGAATAAACTGATATGCAGCATTGTATATTTATAAACTATTTTCAGTTTGCTTTTATCTTTTAAGGGTTGTCTATGATGAAATACTGTTAAAATGTGCTCAAATACTGTATCTTTTTAAAATGATGATCAGTATTCATTGCTGAGGAGTTACTAGCATTGGTATTCATACATGTTCTATCTGAGGTAATTCAATGTAATGAAGTCTAATATTCAGCGAAAGCTGTTTCATGTAAGAAAAAAAGTCATTTTCAAATGTTTAATGCAACAGTTAAACATTGGACTTCTACAAAACAAACAAACACCAAACATACACCCAAAATCGATTCTTTTTGGAACACTGTGCATTTCAAGTCACAAACACATGTCATGAGAATCTTTACATTCAGCCACTTCCCGTTCTCTAGTAATAGCAACACTTGAAGTTATCAGCTCAGGATCATCACTGCTTTAAGATGCTGTTAGAAGGGAGCTGTTTGGCAAGGGAAGAATACGAGATTGATTTATACAAAGCAATTGATCAACTAAATAATGTTAAAATTGGTAACATCATCTTACCACAAGAAAACTAAATATTTATTTCTCCCACTATTCAGCAAACAAAACATTTAGTAAATACTTTTACCTCTTCTCCGCCCATAGCTCCTGGCTGCATGTAAACACAGAAGAAAATTGTCGGTACAGCTGTCATTAGATTTAGCTCCAAAAGCAATGAAAATGTAGCTTCTACCTCTTCTCTTTTTCCCCTCCCACCATAAAGAAGGAAAAGACATTTAAAAGTGCAGGATGAAATTCAAACAATCCAAGACAGGAAAAAAAGTTGAAGATAATACAGCCAGGGAAGAAAGAAAAAAAAAAAAAAAAGAAAATAACATACCTGCTTTGCAAGGTTTCTACATAGCAAAGGGCAAAGGTATTCAAAAAAATCAGGCATATAGGACAGTATTATAAAATAAGAATTTAGGACTATGGTTTTAAGTGGCAATAAACATCATCAACAGTAATCCTAATCAAAAGAACCAGGTTTGCATTTTATTAAATAGTTGTGGAGAACATATTTTCCAATTATGTTTCAATTTAAATAATTAACCATATGTAAATACTAAAATCCTACTAAAACAATGTGAACTCAATAGCCAGTACCTTCAGATGAATAAAACTAGATTGACAAAATGCCCTCATAACTACCAGAATTAACACAGCATTTCAATGAGACATGCATCAATGGCAAATCCACAATGTTGGACAACTTTAGAACTGTATTTTGTGATGTAGTGGCAAATGCAAAAACCAGAATTTTTGATCTGAAGTTTTAGAAAAACAGAAAATAATCTGGAAGACACATGTCTTCTGCACAGGATCTCTGATGGATCACAAAAGCCATCTATCCTCCCAAGGTAATCAAATGTGGAAGGCTGGGGATCAAGCGGGTTTTTCAACAGAAGCGAGCTTAGGTAAGAGGCAACAGAGTTTTGTTTTGTTTCCTTCTCTCCTCATTGGAACACTCTCAGTGTTCCTGTTCCTTCCCAACGCCATCTCTTATTTCTGACACAGTGCCTTGCAGTCCTGCCCTGCACACCCAGGTGTCCCACCAGACCCCTCAGCATTCCCTGGCTACTTTTCTTTTGACCAAGGGGCCCTGGGGCTACCCAGAGCAGGCCTTGCCCTCCTTCAGCACAGGAACCTCTCTTCTACCCAAGCAGCTTCTTCCTCCTGCCCTGAAGAAACACCATGCCCCTACACCTTTCTTCCACTATCAATGAGGTCACAAAAAAGCAACTACATGAGTAGTTGTCATTGGGGGGATTAAAAAATTTCAAGGGCTATGATGAATTGCTTTGCAATTTATATTTAACATATACAATATATATTCAACATTTTTAACAAGACAGCAGCTGTTTGTGAAAACAGCTACTCAGCCACAATGAGGTGGTTGGTAAGCCCTGAGAGAGACTCTGCTTCTTGCATAGCAGGCAATACTGAGAAATAACACCAGAGCTGGCTTTGCAGCAAGAATAGAATTAGTCCTCCTGATTTCTAGGTATTGCCCTATTTTATTAGTTATTATGATGGCAAAGAATCATTGTCAGATCTCTTGTAGCAACTCGTTGTCTTGATGAATGCCCACATTCCCAAAAAAGGCATGTTTCAAGGTATAGTTATGGACACATTCTGAGAGCAATTTATCTGAAAGAGGTTTCTCAGAATGTTACCAATCTAAAAATTAAATAGAGAAGCATTATTTCAGCATGAGATGAAAGAGACTCTTGTGTTTCTACTGAAGAAAACAAAGCTTTATATGCTTAACGTAAACTTTTAGGCTCTGATCAAGCGTATGACAGCAGAAATCTACCACAGGCTTCTGTAAATTTTAGAATGCCCTACTGCTACTCATGTATTATAACACTTATATGCAATACTGCACTGCAGAATAATAATTTTATCCTGTATTTGCATTCACACACAGTCTTTAAGTCCATAAAAGTTACTTAAACTCATTGAAGGTATATTTGCTTGTAAATTCCAGGGGCAAAATAGTGCAATTCAGTTAAACAGGAAGAAAAGCAAGTCAGCTTTTGCTGATTTAAAAACACTGCATCACATGTAAATACTCAAAGAAGGTGAAGTTTCACCATTGTTGTTTGTATTTTGTATACATATACACACAATTAGAAAATTATCTCAGTTGTAACTAGTATTTATATTAAAATGTTAATTTTTTCCAAGAGGCTGAGTTATTCAGCGTGACAACTTCAGAATGTCAGATCACACTTTATTATGTTGCTTTCTCAGGCTGTGAAGTTTGAATGCATCATTTGAAACAACTTAAATAAAAAATACCCATCTTGCCCACGTGTCGAAATTCACAGCACAACATATTAAATAGCAGGAATAGTTCATCAGGTAAATTTCATAATGCCTCCAGTTTGAGTAAACACTTTAGAAAGTAAACAATTTAGAAATTATTCTTGAATGAAGACATTTGCTAGAAAATAAGATTACTGCACTATTACAAACAATGGCATTACCAGAGCTATGTACATGAAGTTATTTTCTCTTTTTGGCAACTCCAACAGAAGACAAAAAGCAACTGGGAGCTCCTTAAACTGTACCCCCACTAATGCACTTGCTCCCCATGTACTGGTTTTGGTGCCACATATACATGTCCTTTAGCACAGAAAACCATCTCCTGAAATGTTTCTGAATTCAATACAAATGATTCTTTCCTAGGTACCTCCTAGATCATTACATATTAAGGCAAACCCAGGTGTTTTAGGAGGGCATGAGCACATTTTCCCATGTAAAAAGTGCACTGATGAATTGTGGAGCTCGCAGCAGGATCATCCCTGCGTTGGTGTTTGTCCATCCTTAGCAAGGTTCTGTAACTGTCAGGTACAAAGTTACATAACTGCTGTGTCCCAAATTGCATGGCCTCAAATGCAAAGGAACAACAGATTCTTTTTCACCCGCTGATAACTCTCCTGAAACTCTTAACTCCCCTCATCCCAGAAGCCAAGTGTATTTTTACAAACATGAAACTCTATCATGAAAGACAGAACTGTGAGCTTTTAACAAACTAGCAGAACAAACTCCCCAAATCTCAAATCTTGTAATGCAATCAAGGAAACTCAGTGTTAATGCTTTGGAATTCCCCAAAGCCTGCAGCTAAGATTGCCCATTGTTGTAACAAATCAAAACTCACTCAAATTTTAACTGCATCTCAAGGCGACATGAAGCTGATGAAAAAGAACTTTTCTGGGATTTTTTAACTGTTTTATTATAATGTGGGACTGAAACTGCACCTTGTATTTGTCTCAAATAATTAGCAGTCCTAGGAAACAATACATCTGTGAATCCATAAAACGTTAACTCAAAAGGACTAGATCTACATGCTCTCCATATCATAACTTAAAATTAATTTGATCATGTAATTTCAAATTTAGGAATAGGCAACAACATTTATTTGCATTATCATATTTATGGAAGACTTAATAGAAAGTATTTTGAGATTTTTAAGAACATTATTTCTTCACCTCTGGTATTTATCTTGTTCATGCAGTTATGTGGCCACAATATCAAAGATGCACACTTCAAAGAAATCTTAAAGACACATGTTAAATTGACATAAAATAGCATTACCTCTATGAAAAAAAAAAGGTCAGCATTTCCAGACTAGAAATTTTGGAGCTATACTGGCTAAAGGAAAGTTTATTTGACAAGACCGGGAACCTCCTTGATTTATAAGGTACCAGAATCTTATTTCTAGCTTGGAACACTCATTTGTATTCTTGAAGCAGTCAGCAGTTCAGAACAATACTTGCTTTAGGACATTATGAGTTATGCAATGATTTTCTAACATCAGAAAGGAAAATATGTCAAGCTTTTGCTTTTGAATAGAGGGTCTCTGAAGTTCTTAGGATCTGGAAGTTTACAAGTGATTTAAAATACTAGGGAAATGCATTCATGAACTGAGGGAAGGTGACAGAATCAAGTATAATTATGCAATGTGTTTTTCTGCCACAGAGGTATCATGCAGAAGAATTACAAAGATGGACTCTCATCTACAAGTGGTTCAAAAGGTGGTTCTCAACTTCCACTTATAGGTGGGCTGGATGTGCAGATGGGCACTACAAGAATTTGGTTATATGAACCTCAACAGTCCCTTGTGGTTGATTTTTTTCCAATATTAACAGTGCAAGTGTTGCAGCAACCTCCCCTTTAACATATGCTCACATGCATATACAACTGAATCTCATCACCAGAAAAACACAATCTACAGGTAAGCTGTATGCAGCTAAGTCCCACACACTGGGCCTCAAACACTTGATCAAACACATGAACTGCATCCAATATCCAAAACCAGCTTAGGTGTCCTTTCCTGAGGCATACAAGCAGCCAAGCAACTGTGCAAGAGGGAAGGTTTATCTATTTTCCTCTTTTCGTTTTAGTTTAAAAAAATCTGTTACCAATAAAACTCACATTTTTAACAGCCAGGCTGCTTCATCTCCTCTAGCATCATATATAAGGCTCTTGGAGTAGCCTGGCAAATCTTAAAATTCAGAGGAAACAGATGGCACTAACCCACAATAGAGAGGATCACAAAGATGAAAGGAAAGCACATTGGTGAGGTGGTGAGGCAGGAAAAGTGGTGGGGAAAACAAACAAACAAACAAGAAGGCATTAAAGAGCTACCAAGCTGGATTAAAAGGAAGACAACTTAAGAACTCTTCCTCTGCTAGAAAAAGCCTTTAGCAGGCACTGATAAGAGATACTGCCTTCAGTAACCAGACTGGATCTCTAGAAGTGCAGATGCCAATATAAAAAACTGAAAGGAAGAAAGAAGAAAAAGCATGTACTTACTATTGCTCCCTTGCTTCCCCCTTTACCCTTTTTAAAATTTAAATAGGTAGAGAAGGGACTTTGAGATATCAGCAAGCCCACCTCACAGCCTCCAAGGCAGCATCAATACCAACTGCTTGTACAGCTGGTTCTGAAAATCCTAACAAGGTGATGTGCAAAGCAACAGCTCCCACACTCTGGGGAGCCCTCTGAACCCCACCGCCTTTGCTATCTCACACTTCGCATCGGGCATTTTTTCCCTCCACTTGTATTCACTCAGATCTTTTCACAACTAAATCAGGTCTAGTTTTGCAAATCTTGTAAGTTTTCTCAGTGTTTTTTATTGCTCTCTGTTATTCTATATATGCCATTAAGATGGTGACACATTAGTAACCCAACCTGGCGAATGGGCTAAAGAGCTCAGCAAGTTCCTACAGGCAAGAACTAAACTATTAGATGAGATTGATGCCTCTTGGAATTTAGTCACACGTTTGCCCGGATTATCACTACAAAAAGAAAGCTTTTATTAGCTGTTAAATTGCCAACTCAAGATCTTGCAAGACAAAAGTAATTCAACAAGCTTTCAATTTGGAGCAGTTTATTTCAAGGTGTAACAGAAGCATTGGCAAAACTTTAAAATATAAAATGCTACTTCAGCAACTTTTACATCTAAACACTATATGTGTTTAAAAACAGCACATCAGGAAGAGCTAAGTACAATAGCTCTTAAAGAGACAAGGCAATTTTAAAAACAACAGAAACATGAAAATAAAAAAATGAAATGGTTTTGTTGTCATTACATTTCCTGCCATGGCATGAGAACTTCCCCACATAAATGAGATTAATAAAACAAAACAAAATGAGATTAATAAAAGAAAACCAAAATCTCAACACAGACATCTAAAAAAGTGCCCCAAATACTTTCCTTAATGTCTTTTTCAAATTATTTTACTCTGAATAAATAGAACTAAATTGTGCTAATGAAAAGAAAAGACAGTCAGATGGAGAGCAAATAGTACCAGACCTCACAGATGACACATTTTTATATGAGACAAGAATGAACAGTGGAAGCAGATGGAACATTTGTAGCCCAACAGGACTGCAAAGTCACTGTGCAGAGTAGCTTTACAAAAAACAAAATTACAGCATTTCACAAAGGGGTTTCATTTAACTACCTCTAGGCTACATTTATTTTACAGAAGATTGTTAGGGATCCCAGCACAACACTTCAGTGCTTCTTTATAGAGATCACACACCCTCATTTATTCCCATCTTCCTTTTTCACCCGCCACACTTCTCTCCCACTGAAGTCACTGAGGCTTTCTGGAGTTCCCAAGAAGCTCTAAAGACAGCTCACCACCTACCATGTAGGTGACTATGCATTCATGCTGATCACTCAGTCCTAGTTACATTCAAGAGAAGCAATGGCTGCAGAAATGTATGGCTACAAATGGTACTGGATTTTAGCAAGAGAAAGGATGGAGGACACCTTTGAGTTAAATTTATGCCACATTTCCCCTACAAATTAAAGTTAAGATGATCAAAATTAGAGTATCAATTATTTTAACAAGGTGCTGTAGATGAAAGTTTATAAAAATTCTTATACTGTTTAGCTCAGTATGAACTAAAAAATTACCTTATGTCACTAATTGATTCAAAACACTATTTCAATTAGAGAAATTTCATTTAGATCTAGTACAGACAAAAGCTGTACCATTTCAAAAATGCTTCCAATCTAATATTTGCATCTTCCTTTTGTTTAGCTGCTCTTTATGATTATGCTCAGATCTCACTGAATATTTGAACATTTCATTCCTCAACAGAAGCCTAATTCTGAACTTCAAGAGCATTTATAATATAAACATGCTTATACACATGTATGTGTATAAACTCTGTATGTACACAAGCATAATGCCACTAATGACACTAAGAGATTCATAATAATTATGCATTTAAAAGTAATCTCTTTTCCCCCATGAATTTCATTATTTCAGAGCTCAGTGTTCTAAGCTGGTGATGATTTAGCCTTGCACAATGACCAGAACGGTGGTGGCACGCTCCCCCTGTGCTGCCGGCTAAGCAACACCTTCTTCCCTCAAAGCAAACAATGCCCTCCAACACCTACAGACAGCAGCTCAAGACAGGCAGGCAGGAAAATCCCCAGTTTCAAAAGGCTGCAATGAGCAAACAGGAATAACAGCTGAAATACAGTTGGAAGTGCTGCCACAAAGGATGAGGAGCTAGAGACAAACATCCCCCAAAAACTTCCCCTCTCCCTACAGCATGTGAGGTTTTGCATTGCTGTTGGCACGAGCACATGTTGTATTCCACCTTCAAAAGATAGCCTACACTGTCAGTGCAAAATTGGGCTCTGAGTAATAAATCTTAAGATTATTACTATGTCTTCACAGGAAAAGAGAAAAATGCTTATGAAGCAATGACTTTAAATAGAATGTGAAAGTTGGATTTGCAGACTCAGCAGAGACTGTTTGGTTTCACAGAAATTAAACATAGATATGACAAGTATTATGATTTAAAGACATTACCTAAGTTCTCAAAATTATTTTAAAAAATACTGTGATGAAGTATCTTTTGGGAATTTTTGTTTTACTTATTTTTTAACCCAAATCACAGCCATTCCAGCACAGAAAATGATGTTTCTTCTTGAACTAATTTTCCTTGGTATATTACCCCACTACAGAGAAAAGGTAATGAATGACATGGGAATTATCTAGTTCTAAATTTAGCTACAAGTTTAGCTACATACAAAAAAGGATTTCAATCACAGAAAGTGATTTTTAAGCTTGTGTACTTGAGTATTTGCTTTTATTCTCAGCTTTTCAAAGATTTAAAAGCAAAACTCAACAGGTTTCAAAGTACAATAATTCTAGCTAAGGGCTCTCATTGATGGCCAAAAATGGATTGGCCTTGCCTAGTAGAGAAAGGAAGGGAAAAGTGTTGCAGAAGAGGAAAAATATATGGGAACTTATTCAGATCGGGGATTTGTGCTTAATTTCATTTTGCACAAATTGCATATTTATGATTCCAGCCTTATCTAAGTCTTTCAACATTTAATATTTGAATAAACCAATGATATTTTAAATAGTGCAAATGCATAAATATATATACAGTTTTGGTCCCTCAGCTATGCTGATATGTTCACCATGCAATAAGACTATAGCTACAAAAGATGATTGTTTTTCATAAACTATTAAAGTATATAATTGTTGTAAAAAGTTCAAAGAAATTAGACAGGAAAAAAGGTTTCTTTGTTATTTTCATCAAAAATAAATCAGAATAAAATACAACATTCATTTAAGATAAAAGCAAGTTATCCCAACATAGTATAACTTTTTGTTTCAGTTTTTCATCCCCATCTTTCAAAAATCTCTATTAGACTTTGTAGGAAATGCTACTATATATTTCATCATAACTGTCAATTTTTAAAGGTAACTCAAAATTCAGTCATTGTATCCCATCTTCACAAATACATTTCTATTGCAGTTACCTTGTTGAAATGGACACTGCAGAACAACAAATACATTCTGAGACCAGAATTCATGTCAAACACCTGCCAACTGTACTGTGTAGACCTTATTTACACAAAGAGGCATGAACTGCTTCCTCTTTTAATAAAGTCTTTAACTAAACAAAACATTTCTCCTAGTTAATTATTTGATTTCCCATAATTTCATGTGCCATAAGGAAATGGGGTTTATATGCTAACTATGACAAAAAAAACTCCCCAAAATATCACCTCACCATTAACTGTGGTAAAACTAAGAAGACGACAATCAAAGTCACAGTTTTCAAAGCTGACCTTTAAAGCCAAATGTTAAACACCTTGCATCTTATCTATTAAAAATGTTTGGTTCTTCTATCTCTATATAGATAGAAGAATTTATAGAATTTATAGAAGATTATTTATAGAATAATCTATAAATTATTCTTTGCGTGGTACTACACAAAAAATCCCTGCAATTTTCAGCTATGCACAGTCTAACTTACATAGGCAGTGCAAAGGCAAAAAATTTTAGAGAAGTTTGTAAGTAATCCTAAAGTGTCTAACACAACACTGTAAACAAAAATGGACATTTCAAAACAGTCAGCATTTCTCAGGATTAGACAGACAAATATCTGCTTTGATTTGCACAGTTCAGTCCAGCATTCTGCTGGTGCTGCTTGACACCCTGTCCCCCACCCTCCCCACACAGGAACTGTCTTCCACATCCATTCTGCCAGGTTTTTTGAGTCCATATGTTCATGACTGGACTTTTAATCTTACTTTTATTTCCTGACAGAAAAAAAGAGCAATAATCTCTCAGTGAAGTGCAATTTTCCTCATTATTTAGATGTCTAAACATTCTCCCAATTCCCATCTACATAATGGAAACTAACAAGGTAAGCACCATCAGTCCGTGTAATTGTATGCAAAACTTGTAACAGCTCATCCCAACAGGAAGAAATGTCTGGAGAGATACCAGAAATCAAAGTTACAGCTTTAACACACACACACACCCACAAAAGAGGGAACAAGAGAGACTGTTCTGTAATATTCTACTTAGCAGGCATTATGAAGCTTGCAGTGAAACACATAAAGCCATTACAAAGTTAATATAAAGAATCACAGGTGACTGACTTATGAAAAACATTCTCAGAGAGTGAACATGAACTTCTATGTAAACATTACACATATTTATGTCTGACTGTGCAGCTACACACACAGTAGATGGAAGAAATAATATTCTACATGGCAATATAAATCACTAGACATTAACTACTTACTGTTAAGAGCCATAATATTGTCTGTTCCTGGATGATGGAAGTTTATTCCCATACGCCCTGCAATATAAGTAAAAGCTATTTTCAATGTTTTTATTTCAAAACTGAATTAAATTCATTACTATGAAAAATTTCTAAAGGGAATGAACAGTCAGGGTAGCTGAATCATCTATCTATTGACAACTTCCCAAGAATACACATTTAAAATACTTAACACCACTGTACCTTCAGTATTATGTACTTAAAACATAAAAAATGAAACAATTGTTTTAATACATTCTTATATCAATACATTATGCTTACCCTTTCAAAACAAGGCCTCAAGTTCAGCCTTGCTGCAGTTACATCATTTATAGTTGGCTTCCAATAACGAGTACAGTATTACAGAACTCCATTTAATTGGTAAAAATAAATCATTATTTTTCAGACTACATGCAGCACCATTAGCTTTCAAGTTACCAGATAGTTGGAGAGGGAGTTCTTATCCTGGTTTTGCATTCTTCCCTAAGAATCTCCCATCACCTACCATTTGAGATAAGACACTGGGTTGGAAGGAATATTGTTCTCAAGCAGTACATTCATACGTACTTTGAAAAACAGATATTCTTGACCTAAAGGAGACTCAGTCCAGAGAAACCTACTTTTACTGTTAGAGCCAAAAGTAAGCAAACAGCAGCAGTGCTGTTCAGATTCGTTTTGGATGCTTTTTAACTGAGCTGAAGTATTAAACCTCATCCTGAAGATACTTTGGCATAGGACTTTTTAAATTAAACCACCCAAGAAAATCTGAAAGCTGTAATTTGTATTGGTCCTTACTTGGGAGAAGATGTAAAAGGAAAATTATGGTCACATAAAAATTTATTTCAATTAAGTATTCTAAGTAATTTCATGTATATAATGCAACTCCATTTCATAGGCTTCTCCTGTCTCTAAGTCTGTTGCTAAGTTTGGGAGCTAAGGAAGAGGTCACTTTACATTTCTTCACTACATGGACACTCAAATATGGGTGCTCAAGATTCACTGATCACACTGAAAAACCAATATAATGGTTATGTTCCTGTACTTCTGCAAACCCAAATTTTAACAAACTCTGGCAAAGCAGAACTAAAGCCAATCCTCTCCAACATTTTTAGTTCCTATTGATAATTAAAACTTTCTATTTCCAGTCACAGAAACTGCTGTGCTGTATTGAATATTCTTTCTGAACAGATGCAACATGAAGTTTCAATATACTTCTGAAACTAAGTCAGAAGCAGGTTAAGAAAAGTAAATTAATCTTTTTTTCACACTGAAGTTTTCTCCTTCTTTTAGAAAAAAATGTCACCACAATAAGGCTATGAAGCAAAGAGCACCTCCAGAAAGAAGTGAGGAACAAGGTAAATAGAATTTCCATTTTTACTTTCCAACTCCCTGAGCAAAGCTTCTTAAAGAGATGATCTTCATTAACCACTTCACATTTCCTAATTACAGACATAATTCTCCTATACATATTTTCACATTAATCTGGCACTGCAGAAACATTAAAGCTGCTATTATTTCATTTAGTATAACCTTTGCTAAAATACTTCAGACATCTCCAGATGAACATTAATCCCCTTTTCCTTACCAGTATATTAATGAGTGTGAGGTTACAGGTATTACTTGTAAAGAGAAAAGGTGTCTGTACTAATTTGTACTTTAAAATTAATACTTGGAATAGAAGGGGAAAAAAAATCCCAATTATGAAAAAATAGAGTAAAATTTGAATGCATAATGCTTGGATGGCTCCTTCTCTTTTCCTTTGCTAAAGCTGAAATTCCGCTGTTCGACCAACTTCAGAAATAGAATCCTATCTGTGACATCTGGGTTTGGTTTTTTCCTCCCTCCAGGCTGTCACTGGACCAGGTGCTGCTTGTGTGAAATTTTGTCACCTGCCCTTGGCCTGCTATTTTTAAACAGTTCTTGTCAGCTATCTTTTAAGAGGAGCAGAAAATACAGAGCAGCACAGGCAGAAGGACATGTTCTCCCACTGAGCTAAGCCAGCGTGCAGGATAATTCTGTACATCTTCAGAGCTCCCTCGTGCAACTCTACAGAAAGAGATTAATGGAATCCTTTCAAAACACACCTGTACTAAAAGCATTCAAAAGAGACTGGCAATATACCAATCATGAGACAACAAATTAATTATGAACAATTATACAGCCTTTCATATTGGTTATAATGTTTTAATATTTTGTTGTTTGAAGCAAATTATTCAATTGAAAAAAGAGGCCATCTGTAGATTACAAAACTGCATAATTTTCTACGGAACAACAAGAGAACATAGAAAGGAAATGATAATTTTTTAATTTAAAGGTGCAATGTAGAACTGTGAAACGTAATTAAGAATATGTACTTTCAAAGACCTATTTAGATGAAACACATAAATGAAAACTGGAAAACAATCAATTTTAGGAAAAACACATGTATGTTACCTGAACATTCAGGAAATCTATATAAGCACATATTTCTAATTATAGTTATAAAACAAAATCTCTAGATAAAGGGGTCACTTTTCAATAGTACACTGAACAGAAACATAGGGAAGTTAAGAGCACAGAAGTTATGGATTCCAGCAGTTCAGTGAAATCATTAATAGGAACCCTTCCAGTAACAACACCCCCAGTAAATGTATTCAGTGTACATCTGCCATTTTCAGTCTGCCTCTCTTGGTTTCATAACTATTTACTGAGTGTATTTTCAATTACATGCTTTTATAACATACACTTAGAGTACTGCAGTTAGGCTACAACAATAATCACTCTTCCATGTCTTTTCAATTCCTAGTTTAGAAAGAAAAAAAATCTAGCTGTATACTTCCTGCTCTTCAAACACTTCAGAGCATGAATGAAGGCTTGATGATTTTTGTATAGCCCAGGCTGCACTGTTGCTTATCTTACATTGTTAAATTTCCTAAATTATCTCTCCTAACATTTGGAAAGACTTTTCTAGCTGGACTGCCTGGGTGCCCTGCTGCATGTGCAATATCATACTTTGTCATGGCAGAGAGCCCAATTCCTTTTTAGAGCACATCAAGTCTGTGAATCCTCTCTTCTGCATTGTACTGCAAATGAGATAGTAAATAAATTTAACTTTACCTTGTTCTTTGTAGAGGTGCATACTGGTCTTGAATGAATTCTGAAATCTTTGTAACAACTTAAGGAAGTATACCCTTCCCCCATATGAATCTTTCTTCATTCTTTTACAAATAAACTTTTTTTAATTATCTAGATAATTTTGAGTTACATGATCAGTTTTGAGAAATAATTCTGTTCCAGAAATAGTAAAAATGAGCATCAGAGAGTTTTACCACTACTGCATTTCTTCTTTTCTTCATTTTCTCTTCCTAAGTGCTTTATGGTATTTTGAACTTGTGTAACCCTAATCAGCACCTGGATACGAACACTCACATAGTGAAGGGCTTTTAAGATTACAGTTACCTATTCTAACCTTACTTATGTCACAATCAACATTCCAAGAAACAATGTTCATTGCTTATATATGGAGTAAAACTTTTTGCCCTATTATACCTCATGATTTGCACTAGATTGACCACTTATACCAATTCAGCAATAAGTATTTGGCATAAGATTTGTTAGAAAATAGCAAAGTTGGTCTGCTTTTGACCTGTCCTGAACTTTCTGGGAATGAGAACTTCCTCTCACATAATTCTTAAGATCACTGTTGATATCAATTACAATTTATGACTATATAATTCTGTTACAAGGTCAAATGAAACTGGCAACAGGACTAGGTCTGCTTTATTTCTCTAGTAATAATACTTCCTTTTTGACTCTTATCTTTTCTGTCATTTCCAAGTTACTGCCAACAAAAAGGCACTAAAATCCAGCAATATTTATTTGAATAGATAGGTAGCAAGTGGGGTAAGGTAAAATTTAGACACAGAAGAGTGCAAAAACCAGAATATTACCCCAAACATGTGAAGTAAATTATTAATCTGACTGCCATGTATTTGGGAGCCCAGATAACAGCACAACCCACAATTCCCCACAGCCTCTCCCATTTCCCCACACCTCCAGCTCAGCCAGTAGTGTGTGCTCCAGGATTCACAATGGCCACAGAGCATGAAGCATGTGTGCACATACAGGAATTTTAACAGTTTTTACCTGAGTAGACCTTCAACCATTGTCTCTCCTTTTCCCCCAAACTACAGATACTTGAAGGTATGCTACATAAACAGACATACCCAAGACAATTTCGACACCAAGAATGTTGTAAGCAAAGGTCCACATAAAAAAATATATAAAAATAAGAGGTATCTCTCTGAAGAAGTTTATTGACTTTATTCTCTCCCCTCTTTTTTTAATGTATATTTTCCATTTGTTCACACCCATAATTTAAACACCCACACATAGAGATCTTTAAAAAAATTAAAATACTGAGCAGAACAAAAGTACTATTGTTTGCCAGAAGGGAAATATGAAGAACTATTACTGTGTTCACATGTATATACTTTAACTGTGCAAAAACATATTGTGGCAATGTGAAGAGAAGTGTATAATTATCAGCTATGAATATCAGTAATAAAAGTTCTTCCTATCACTGACTAAGCAGATATATCCTATCAGTGGGAAAAACAAAACAGTACAAAATAAAACAGCATACACATTACAGTGAAATGCAGACTTTATAAGTAAATTACATTTCTTCAATAAAACATAGCTGTCTTGCACGTATTTAAGTAGTGCAACATTTTTAGCTTGAAAACAGCTATATTTTCTAGATAATAGTACTTTGAAAACAAGACTTGAACTCAAAGTTAAATTTTGCATTACTTATAAGTGGTAGACAAGTATCTGTACACATATGCTCATTCTACACGAAGTTCTAGAACTGTATTCAAAAGAGCAATATTGGCATTTTTCATTGATGTGTTTGGGAGGACTAAAATAAAAAAGTATCAAAGCAGACTTCACCATTAGCAATCTATACTAAAATATACAAAACTGTCAAAACAGTAGCAAAGTGAGAAAGGGAAAAAAGCACAACAGCTTTAGGTCTTTGTGAGGCCAGTCTTCACTAGCACAATGAAAAGAGGGAAATAAAGAGAAGGAAAATTTGGTATCTCTATAACCACTTCTTAAACTAAACAAAGCAAACAAAAAAACCCACCACTCCTGACCAAACAGATTCAGCAGGTCAAAAACAAGGACACGCTGTTTGCCAGCAGCAAATTGGGAAGTATGACCATACTACAGGATCATTGCAAAAGGCACTTATTTAATTTAAAAATATGAACCATTTAATGACCTTATTCTGTCCTGAGAAAAAATATTAAAGAGGATTTTTAAAAATAAGCAGAGTTTCAAATGGAAAAGCAGCATACTCTTTCCTTCAAAAGGATTAGCATGAGTGGCCTAATTTTAAACACAAATACACATGCAAACACATCTGTCTGCTCACTCTGTTTTTCATGAGCATCTACAGAAAGGGGTCTGATGAGCATTGAGATTTTGGGAAATGCTGGAACACTGCACTTTTTTCCTAAAGAAAGTGTTGCAAAAAGCTCCAGCAGTGTAGCACCATTGCTAGCACTGAGATGACAACATTTGTTCTATTTGCATGACCTTTGTGTTCAGCTGCCAACTGCAAACACAAATATGATCCATTCACCTTCACTTTTCCTAGGTCATGTGGCAAACTTAGTGCTTTGCTTACAAAAAGCTTAGGAACACTTACAGCTGAACAAAATGAGGTGGCATGTACTGAAATGAATGGAAATCAAACTGGAAAAGTGAAGGACCATTTTGTGGAACAGAATCCAACAGTCTTAAGTTGCATATAATCTTCAAACACTTGGCTGTCAAAAATGTGAGTAATTTAAATGTAAACAAGAAATCCTAAATTTTGCTGAGTTTTCATATGACCTGACAGAGTCTTTACAAAAGTTATGAAGCAGTAACCCAGTAACTTCAGTTTTGTGTTTCACAAATAAATGAGTGACATTAAGTACTGAAAATCAAGATAAAAAGTTTCCCCACAGTTGCTATTTCTGCCTGTGAACTGTTGTACATTTATATTCAACATTTTGATCTCTACTGAAATATTGTGATACAATCAACACATGCTTTGTGTATCTCTCTACAGTATGATATACATTAAAATTAGGTATATTAAAGCCCACTCTTGAAATCTCCCTGTACACGTGTTGTCTCCAATTATTTGTATTTGAAGCTGCGTCACACTTCTTTTAAAAAAACCCATAATTTTTGTTAGGTGGAGATTTGTAAATGACAAAGTTTGTTTCTGTTCTGATTTAGAATGAAAAAGCAAATATTACTGTTATCTAGTGTAACAGTAAATTTAAAAGAAATGCTTTGAAGGACATGATTTCTTTCCTCAGTTTTATACTTAGTTTCATGACCTGTCAGTAGCACATGTGCACAGCATATGATCTAACACAGCTGAAATATTTTATTTAATTATTTAAAAATAGAACAAAGGCAGCTGCTAGTTACTTCTGATCAAAATATTTTTTATAGATCAGAATACCTCTGTTTGTGTTGTAATGCAATAGTTTGACATGGATAAACATATTGCAACAGTGACATATTACACCAGAGACAGGAGACACTTTTATGTAGGATAGAAATGTTCTGGTCAGTGATAAGTGGCATCTACCCATAGCCATTCTGATAATTTACTTTTGCCCTACACCTTTAGGTCAAAGCAGAATGTAAATAAAGAAGGTTATAAAATACTGCAAGTATAACCTTTCCTCATTAAAGCAAAACTGTGTGTCACATACTTTTGTAGTGTACAACATATTTTATTGGCCATTCAGAAAATAAACAAGACTGTTCAGGAAAAACATCTTAGGAGATTCTGCACATTTCTGTCAAAGAGGCCTCGTTATGACTGACATGGGGAACAGCCAGATACCCTGGGCTGTACACTGCAATTTGTCAATAACCAAGCAAAGCTTAACAATTCCTTTACTCAGCTTCTTCCCTCTTTTTTTCCTCCTTTTGAAAGAAGGAAAGTATTTATGACTATTGACTGAAAGAAAAGAAAAATGTTGAAGCTGGTCTTCTTGATGGTAGAGAAAGCAGGTAGGAAAGTCTGCCAAAAGGTCTTGGGACAAACAAAAATGAGGATTCCTTTTCAATTAATTTACATTCCTTAAATCTGAAAGCACGAAAATGGCAAATGACTTTTAAAGTTGCACAGTTCCCAAACTATGAGGACAGAAAGCCAGGAACACGCAGAAGGGTTCCCCTATCTGGTAGGAAAAGCTGAGAAAAAGAAATCAGTTTTAGAAACAAAACAAGAGATGACACTGAGCATCTTCTCCCAAGACTGGGCTCATGATAAAATGCAACTTAGATGGATATGCTGGTAATTTAGGTCCAGAAATCTCAGAGCTAGATTTCAAATCTCTTTTACAGCAAGAAATTCACAAAAAGAACTGAGTGATTGAGTGACCCTGGCTGTCCTCGCTGGAGAGCACCCAACCAGCCTGCCAATCAGACTGGCTCAATGTGAGTAACTCAGCATTGCAGGAGTGAGGATCAGATCATTTCTGCTGCACCAATAATCTGTCAGACTTGCTCTGCTCCACACTTGAAAGCAACAAAAAAGTCCCTCCCCAAAAAATGTCACTTAATCACATGTCTTCTCAAGGTCAAGTGGATCATGCTTTAAAAGAAGTGATCTGCTTTGGTGACCTTGAAATAAATGCAGTTTCCATGGCCTACAGGACAAAGCCTGACCATACCTCAGACTGAGAGAAGGGTGTGAATGAAGCTTCAGTGACCACAAACAAGAGACTCTCTCACCTTGAGCTTCTCCATTGCCTCCTCTGAACCAAAGAGAGCATGAGGAACTCAGACCCCAAAACAAGAACAAAATAACCCAGAAGCATTTCAATTTGGTCTTCCCATCAGAATCTGTTATGGTTAATCCTCCCACTCACATTCTAATCGAGAGCTCTCACTCCATACCCAAGAGAATTTTTTTTTGTTCCAAGTATTTGCTGGGACATGAAGGGCATACATGCCAAGAACGACGATGTTCCAAGCAAAGTTTCAAACTTCAGATAAACTGCTTGCAATATTTTACTCATTAATACATATACAGACAGTACTTCTAAAAATAAGTATTTGCTGCCAGCAGCAGGGTAAAATGATCTGAAACAAGGACCTGTTTCAGGCTCCGTAACATGCACTGGGGGCCCCAAGAAATATACAGTTTTTCTAGAATCAAATCTTCCTGTATTTTCAAAATCAGAGGATTTTGGTACTCACCTTTTTCATACTTTCACTTAAAAATTTGGATGGTAAATGTATGGGAAACTGACCTGTAAGTGCTGCTAGCTGTGACTGATCGAGAAAAAAAGGCTCATTTACCAAAAGAAGAATGATTTTAAAAAGTCATTTGAAAACCATTTCATTGCTTTTATCTTATATTGGGATTTTTGTACCTACAGAAGAAATAGGGCACAAACCTAAGAGAGGACAATCAAATGCAAGAGGAAGTAAGGATTTAAAGGGACTAAACTGTTTACTATGAAAGACAGAGTTGGTAAAATGAAGAGGAACTAGCTCAGACAGTTGGTTAAGTTAATAATATTCCAGAAATTTCACACAAGAGGCCTTCACATGGGCTTGTCTACAAGGAACTAAAAAAATTAAGCTGAAGTACATAACTAATAGATTAAAAAAGCTTCAAGGTGAAAATAAATGAAAATTTGGCAATGACTTAAGAGCAAGCCAAAGCAAGCAAAACTGATCACTCACTTTCTGAATGTGCTAACAGACTAAAATGTACTGCTACCTTAAGGGGCAGAGTCAGAGGAGTGTAGAATAAATAAGAAAAAGCAAGTGAATTTATAAGACAACAAAGTGAAATGTGAGGAAGGTGCAGAGAAGGACAGCAGCTGAAAACCTTCTGCACCTTTGTAGAGAAAAAGTAGTGAGAAAACATTCAAGACCAATTTTCACAGAAAAAGAAACAGCAAAGATACAGTAAGAAAGTGATGTCAGGACTGAATAAATTTTTGCAGAAGAATGGTTTTCAGGAAAAGGATTCAGCTAAAATAGTAACAAAGATCTGTTTAACACAGAGGAAAGCAACACCTCTTGCAAGGGAGAATGAACATGCCCTGTAAGAGCTGCTCCTATGAATATTCCCAGTCACACTGCAGTGTGAAAACAGGAGCAGGGAAAGTGCACACGAGGCCAGGGCAAGGCTGGGGGCTGGCAAAGTCAGCCCTGTACTTAGATGGAAGAGAAAAAAGAAACACAGGGAAAGCAACAGTATCACTGGGGGAAAAACCCATAGGCAGAGACACAGGGATGTAACTAATAGAAAAACAGACTTCTCCAACAGCTGCTGACTGGAAGTGAGCTCATTGGCAAGGGAAGAAGGCCAAAATGGGTGAGAAACACTGAATGAGAAAATTAAATAATTAGAAAGAGCACACCCTGTCTGAGACAGAAGCCCTCATTAGAGCAAAAGTAAAGCTAATGGTCCCATTGTCAAATCAAAAGATCAATTTAAATTTTACAATATCCAACTTCAATAATTAATAGCCAGTCCAACTTCTAACCCCATCTTTTTTTTTTTCACACTAAGATTCATGTAGAAATTCATTCTTAAAATTTAGTTTCTATTTGTATATGTAAATAAATACTGAAAAATCCCATAAAAATCATGAGTTTTAGCTAAATTACAATGTATCTAACAAGATAAAATAAATAGTTAACTGTATTTACTAGCAATTTGAATTTTATTTAATGTTCTAATGCCAGCCACATGAAACATATATCCAGGAGAAATGTCAATTTTGTTGAGCATGGTTATTTAAGTTCAACTTTAACCCTTATTTCAGAGGGTTATGATCAGAATAGACATGAGACTGTATTCCCTGCCATTTTAGACAGATGAATAATGGTTAAAGACACATGAAGCCTATGGCACAGCAAATTTCAAGATAACAGTGGTGAAGAAGCCAGTTTGTTTGGCTTGTGAATAAAACCTGTACCCAGAAGAGATGGCAAAAAAGGCCCAATACTTTTGACCAAGAAAAAATATTTTTACAATGGAGAGGAGGGTAAATGAGGCAGTAATGACATCAAAAACCACGTATATTAGCATAGGAAGTGCTATACACAACTAAAGTTCTTCTTTGTGTTCTGACTTCTTAGTATTTGGGAATCATTTCTTGTTCAATACTTCTTTGGTATATGGCTTACAACTATCCTCAGTCTTATAAGTCAGCAAGAATGCATATCAGCAAGAATGTGTACCTATTTTTAAACATAACCAGTGAAAGATAAAGACAAAGGAGGGTGCAGGTTGATCAGGAATTCAATGAAATGCTGCCACACCTTCTACTATACTATCAGCCAAGTATTTCAAATGGTTTCATCCCTAATGCCAACACCTGGTAGAACAAACAGAGTTTAACAGCATAAATAATCAAAACTTTCCCAGCACTTAACAACAGCTAATATCTTTTGGCTCCCCCTAACAATCTGAAATCCAAATTAAGATAAATTTGTTTAAAAGAAACCTAAAATAACTATGGAGATTAACCTTGATACAGTGGTTTGTTTAGGAGCAGTGCATTCTAGCTGATAATCCACACTTTAGTATAACCTTTGAAAAAGATGTTGAACACAACAATTGGACTCCAGTTGCATGAAACATTTTTTGAAGTGACTGCAGCAAGAGATCTTGCTCTACAATTTGTTGATACAAAATCCCATGTTTCAGATATGCCAGTCAGATAATACTATGATTGTACATTTAGAATAAATGGATACACATTTCACCTTATCTTCCTAGTAGAGAAGTTTATCTTAAGATGGGAAAACAGAAATTTCACAAAACTGGAAACTCATTCATCAATAAAAAGTTTATAGAAATACTGAAAAGCTGATTTTTGTTTAAACACCAAGCAAGCATGGACATATGAATATTCCTAACCTGTAAAATGATTCCTCCACATTATATCAGCGAAACTCATTGGTGGGCCACTGGGAGGGTAGTGTTTACCTTTCAGAGGCTCATGATCAGTCCTTATCATATCCATTAAGGAATTTTCCAAAGAGTGCAAGTTAAAAGTGTCATAGGGCCTATTCCGGTCCTAGAAGAAAGGGGGAAAAAAGGAAGAAAAGACAAGTGTTATTGAAAAATTTAATTTTCCAACATAGGCTCATCTCTTGTTATATAAATTCCAGCATCCAAGTCTAGATGACAGAATTTGACAGAACTTTTTATAAGAAAAAAATGTATAAATATGTCTACAGTTGTTTAAAATTATACGCTTCATTTTGCAACTGCTGTTTTCATCAGTACAGCTATGCAGAGGCTTTTAAGTATTTCTAAAAATATACATACAATCAACTGCTAATTCTAAATATTGTCATTTAAATAAGAACTTAGAAATAAAGCAGTATTAATGCTTACACTGGAGACATGAAATCGTTTCAGAGATACTTGGTTTACAGCTTCATCATCTGCTTTCTGTCACTGTGCTACCTTAATATCACAGCAGAAGCAAGCAACGCTCAAGACACCAGCAGACACCTTTGTGCCAGAAAGTACCAATTAATTCTTCAAATGTCTAACATTAACCTGATGGGTTTAAGGAAAGTACACTAGGTGCAAGAAAAAATAGAGGCAAGCTAGGATAACACTTCCACTGAAGGGCACTCAAAAACCTGAGCAAGGGCTGGTCTTTATTGTTTGAACCTCCTATTTTTAATTCACTGTAGTTCTGCTTCTGCTTTTGGTAAGTAAAAGGGAAAAAGAAAAGAAAAACAAAACTCAGAATCAATCTTCAGCAGGCCTACTAGAACAACCAGTTGCAATAAAAAAAAAGGGGGTGTTGTATACTATATTATGCTACAGCTGATAATGAGTGGTATAACATCCTACCCTGCAAACTGAAACCTTTATTGTAATATGCTCCCACAATTCCTGGAACAATGCTTTTCACATGCTGGTTACTATAAATATTCTTGCTTGCAAAACTAGTATTTAAAATCCTCAGAGAAAAAGCAGTATTCATAGAAAAGGTAATAAAATTCTGTCTTAATAAATATTATTTCTCTTGAACCATCTTGTTCTTAGGTTGTCTTTAAATAGAACGAAAGGAGAGAATGGAGTTCACTGGTATAAATTAAGCTTTCTTTTAATATTCCTGTTCTGGAATTAAAATAAATACACATCATTAAAAACTTGCTGTTCCAGAAAACTCTGAAATATAGATAATCTTACTGTCAAAAATCTCATGTTACCATAGTGCCTACTCTAAACTGAACACACATTTTCCCTTATCCAACATGCTAATGTATTTTCTATAAGTGGACTACCATTATTTTCTATACACATTTATTTAATCTATTGAGCATTTCTGGCAGTCAAACACAATGTTCAAAGAATAATACTTTATTTCTGTTAGAAGCTATACTAAGTACTGAAGTTCAAATTAGCTCACTCATTTTCAATTCTCTTTGTTGACAATTCTTGTCTTCTACAGCTGCTCAGAATTCCATCATTTGTATACTGCATTTAAAAGAGTACTTGTTCCCCTATCCAAATGGATCAATACATTTTACTTTATGTTTCAATGTATGTCCAGCAAATCCAAAGTAGATCCTAGGGGAAAAAACCCCTCAAACCAAACAAGAACATCCAAAATGCTGAGGGGTTGGGGTTTTTTTTCCAAAAAGAAAACTTTATTTGGTTAAAACAACCTACTTCTTAGTAATATGCACTAGTAGAGAAGAGTTTGTTTTATTTCATAATCACTTCCTTTAAAAAAAAAAATCAAAAAAGAAAAAGCATTAACTTTGATAAAAAAACCCATTCTAGTCATGTATCAGTAAACTGATTAAATAGAATCTATATCATTCCTTCAAACCAAGAATTTTTTTTGGCTTTTTGTATGTGTCTTTTAGGTACACGTACTGCATGCAACTGAAGAGGTCAGATGCTTCAATACCCAACTACAACATCCTTTTGAAGAGAAAATATGAATGCAAAGATATAGCTTATATCCTAAATAGAGGTAAGGAAGTATTTTTCAGTCAGATGTGTGCCCTGACCTGGTTTACTATACAGCAGAGCTGAGCTGGCAAAACCAACACTGGCAGGAGAGCTAAAGGGCAGGACTGCAGCTTTTGCCACAATGGTAGTTTATTCCAGCTTCAAACATTCCTGAGATTACAGTCTTAGAGGTCAGAAGGTGTGAGTTCAGAAGAGGACACAGCCTACACATTGAATTTAATTGCCCTTGATTAACATATGTATGTTATATTTTAACCATGCTACTATAGCAGCAAATCCCTGGGAGGTCCTGCTTTGTTCTGTAACCTGCCAAGGAGCTGCGCACATGGACACAAGTGGGAAAAGGGAGAAAGAAATCGTAGCATGGCAGCAAGGCTATGCAGGGCAGGCTTGTTGGAATGCTGCATCTTCCTAACCTTTTAAGGGGCACACAAACCTGCAATATATTTTCAAGATTAAAACAGACCTACATTAAACACAGGAAGATCAATTTAATCAAAACCCTTAACCAGGCAATTATAACACTTCCCATTATAGCACTTGAGCAAGATAAATCTAGTAAAAGAAAATTTAGACGGAACAGATTTTATGAGTATGTTGTGGCAGTGCATAAGTGTAACGCTGACTACAGACTTTGCAGTGTGGGTGATAAAACACAAGTAAGGGCTAACATTCTAGCTCCTAAATAAAAGGGCTATTACCATTTTTCTCAGTAGCTTTCATTTCAGTAGCAACTCATTTGTACTCAGCAGATTTGAAAACTGTTTTCTAAATTCAGCAATTTCTTCTGAGATGACTGGTGCTTCTGCACACAGACACACAATTATGTTTCCTCATTTTTCAGCATGAACAGGTTCTCCTGGTTTTGTGAGCTGATACTGTTCCAGCTCTTGGATTTGCCTTTTGCATTGTTTCCATAGGACACCAATCTATTGCCAAACAATCCCAACAACATAAACAATTCATAAAGGTCCTTAGCAGCACATGAGAACTTTGCAAGAAAGTTCTGGGACTAGGAACATGAACTAAAATCAAAATATATACAAAATACAGAGCGATAAGGCATAATAAATAACGTGGAAAAGAAGTTTTAAAATCCAGCCAGTCTGGAAGATTTGCTAGGGATAGCTTCCTACAGAAGACAAAGCTCCTAAGACCTACTTAGATAAACTGCATTATGGATAAAAGAGAAATCTCCAGCTACCAGGCACCGCCTTTGGCTACACAATAATCATTAAGTCAGCAAAAGATTAAGTCCAGCCTGCCCATGTTGGATTGTATTTCTGCTGTGTGCAGACAGCAGCTCCTTCCTTGTTAGCTGCTGGTGTATATGGCAGCATATTTCAGTTCTCAGAATTCTCCAGACTTGAAAGAAAGAAAAACAGTTCCGTAATATGAGCTTTTAGAGAAGAGATGTGTCCCAAAACTTTAAATCCCAACCCTTCATGGCTGCTATCTATACATTCATCTATGCCATGGACTTCCTCAAAGTGGACATCAATATAGTGAGAAATCACAAATGCATATCAGGATGAGATTCTGAAGAATCACAAAGTGAAATGGACCTTTTGTTGGAACTGGGTCTCAACTTTCTACCTCTAAATATCTTACTTAAGGTAAGTCTGATAAAAAATGTCACATAACACACTGTCTATAAACTTTTAATTAAAAAAAAAATCAAAACCAAAGAGTAACTGCCAAAAATAACTGCAGAGTCAATACACTAAAATAAAATGAGAAAATACAACAATGTGCATTTTATCTGAATCATATACTTTTGTGCATATGTATTATGCTAGTCTTTAATTACACAACCATGACAATTATTCAAAAGTCTCCAGTCTCCATCCAACACACATAATGAATGAGCTCTAGGAATGAATCAAAACAGTGCTCTGAAGAGGTCTGTTTATCTCTAGGACAGATGCCTGTGTCACTTACTCCAGGAGATGGCTGAATTGTAATAAGTGCATTACCAAAATTCCAGGAAGGACAAAGTAATTTTGAAAGTTATCTTATTTATGAAACAAATATTACTTAGCAGTACTGAAGTACTGACACATTTGTAACATTTGAAATAGAAAGAACTTTTTCCCATTTGTTGTACCCTGTAACATGGTAGGCTTTGTTCTGATCCCTTCAGACTCGCAGCAGGGGCATGTAAGGGCAGGGCATACCCAGCACTGCTCCAGGTCCCTCCCAGTAGATACACAAACCATGTCTTTACTGCTGAGAGGGAAAGATAAAAATGAGAAAAAAATGTAAGAATGAGAAAAAAATAGATAAGAATGAGAATGAGAAAAAAAAAGATAAGAATGAGAAAAAAAAAATATGACTACACCACAAATGACAATATCAAGATCAAATCTATAGCTAGGACCACAACAGGTGAGAAGTGGATCTTAATACAGCCTGATTTCCTCATTAACTCTCTCAGCTTGAACAGTAGCCCAAAGTAATTGGAACTAATGAACTAAAAAAGGAAATGACTGACCTATCCCATAGCAGAGACACGGAGAATATGCATCTTGCTCCAAAACCTGATGCTGTATCATTTTCTTCTGACTCTGCAGAGGATTATGGCAGAAAAGACACTTGACCATTAATTATTAAAGTACAGTTAAAAAGGTAGAAGTTTTACCCTAAGAATGCATGTCAGTAATCTAACTCATGGTGTCCAAGCCCAGCTACCATCCATACTCAGAATCCTTAACCATGAAACACATGGTTGCATGTTTTAAATCCTTGTTGGCATGGTCATCTACATCTATAGCATAAAATTCACATGGAGTTGAGAGACACGCCTCATCTGCATATTCTTTACTGTGCAAGCAACAAATCCTCAGGTATCTGGACCTTCCCAAAGACACATTTCCCTGGTTCTACGTATTTCAGTTCACTGACTTCTTACTAAGCTTCCTATATTCTGAGCACTGTCTCAGTTTCGGTAATTTATTTCAGTGCTCCTCATTTTCACACTGCCCTAGATTTTCCAGCTTTCTGCACCAGTATGTGGCACAACACAACCCAACTCCGCTGAGCAACAAGATGGCTTCGACTCACAGAAACATTAACTGTTTCCAGAACACCACAACTCCAGTGAGGCTCCCAGGAGTCATCAGAGCCTGCGACATTACAGGTAGTATTTTTATCAGAACAATGAGATCTAGGGAACAGCTAGAACTCTTATGGCTTAAACAACTTTCTTATCAATGCAAACTTCTTCACAGGGGTCACTGCTGTGTTATTTTATTTATCCATAAACCTGGATTTGGCTGGACAGGATTGCCAAGCATTGCCAACAAAAGCTGAAGTCAATGGAAGCACAGCTTTGAATAAACGCAGGGTAAAGTGCCAGCACTGTTTCAAACAGGGCTTGCTCACTCTGTTCTAGCACCTGCAGCACAGGTAATTACTAAGAACACAAGGAAAACAAGTTTGTCTTGTTTCAGTATCTCAATTCAAAACAGCAAAACCAACAACAGCAAATTAAAAAAAAAAGTATTCTCAAGTTTAGCTTGGAACATGCTTAACATGATG
This sequence comes from Haemorhous mexicanus, assembly GCF_027477595.1. Lineage (NCBI taxonomy): Eukaryota > Metazoa > Chordata > Aves > Passeriformes > Fringillidae > Haemorhous > Haemorhous mexicanus. The sequence continues at coordinate 27,204,804 of NC_082347.1, read as the reverse complement.
ATGATGCACATGAATGATCACATCCAGCACGCTCTAAAGGCTTGCTGGGCAGTCCTTCACTTCTCACAGCTTCAGGTGGGATGCAAGCCCACTTGCATTCTCAGAGAAGTTAAAAAAAAGTCTTTCAAAATACAGGAAATCTGGGGAATATGGTCACATGGTAAAGTAAAATTATCACTGTACAAAAGAATTTTAAAAATTGTAAATAGCAAGTCATACTTCCTTTGCAGCTTGGTGCTGGAATGCTGCCAACATGACAGACAACCCAGATACACACAGAACTAGAACAACCAGAAATTTCAGTAATTCTTCCTTATATTGGATTTAATAAAAAACAAAACAAACCAAAACAAATAAGACATAAAATGTAGGTAGGATAGAACAATAGGGTAAATTTGTCTATGCCCATAATGAGGTATAACTACTAACACCAAGTCTTAATGGAATTTTATTTGAATTCCACTTTCTTTTTTACCTTTCCAGTTAATTTTGTGTAGCAGTAAACTAAGGTGGATTTATTGTGTTCCTTTACTGGAACAAACTAGGGAATGTTTTCTTACGTTATTGTTGCTCATGGAATGTGCACAAAACACATCAACTTCTTATATATTTGTTTTTTTCCAAGATTACCAACTGTAGCACATTTTATTTTCATAGGTGTTCAGAAGTTCACTGCGCAAAAGGTGAGTTTTTTAAAGCCTATTTAGAAGGCTTCGAAGAAAAATAAGGAAGACTAATACACATATACAACAATATCTAACTGTATAAATATTATGGAAACAATTCTGTGTAATTTGAAAAAATAGTAGTTCAAAACTCTAGTTGGTATTTAGTCACCTTGTCTGTGTTATATAAACTTTCATAGTTAACATGCAAGAACTCAGATTGAATCCAAAAGCCTTGAAAACTTGACCTACTCAAGCAATTTCTCCAGAAAGAAAGGCAAAGTTGTATTCAAACTTTAACAGCTTATAAATTCTGAGTTCTAAAATTTTTTAATGAAATGTTTGTAATTTTTATTTTCAGATTAACTAAAAAAGCACAGAAATATGAAGAGATGCAATCACAATCAGCATTACAGAATTACAAAAACTAATAAAATTAGTTATATTATTTTGTTCAAATGTCCCTTTACTTCACAGTTGAGATTCCCTTTTTGCACACCCTTAATGTACATGTTCAAAATATATGAAGAAAGTTCAGTCTTTATAGCTATAAGACTTGGCATCACACTCACTAAACTTGACTATCCTGTCAAGTTCCTGAATATTCTATATTTGCTTGCCAAACAGGGGAAGAAAGTAATTCAATTTACACTGCATTTTCCTAAAAACAGCTGATAACTTAGTTCTTCTTCCAATACACATTTTTATAATATGCCAAGCCTACTATTTACGTGATCACTAGTGTTATTTCTCTATTCAGGGACAGCCAAGCACCAAGAGTCAAATGCTCCAATGGGGAACACCATCTTTTACCTTGCTTCCATCTTCACAAACAGAAATATGATCATATAACACAATTAATATTTCAAGCATCATCTTTTGCCACGAAAGCAATTGAACAACATATTTAAAAAACCCAAACAAAACCCCTACAACAACAAACTAAAAAAAAATCAGAAGAATCAACAAAACATCTATTCTTTTTACAGCCATTACACTACTGTAGGGAATGATCTGCAGACAGTACAACTGACTGAACACTCAGTAACAGGATTTATGTTTAGTCATATTTTGTTCAATGTGATGCTTTAGATAAAAATCTGCTCATCAGTCCTGCTGCTGAATGCATCTCAAAAAGCTGATGTATCCACTTTCTATTATGGTGACTGATTCCAGTAACAAACAGTTCTAACACTTGTAAAATATAGGATTAAAGTAGTTACACCCAAGATGACCATCAATTCACAAAAACAAGCAAGTGGAAAAAAAAAATATGTCAGCGGCAGAATTTACAAGCCCATTCATTATACCCTTGAGCTATTAAAATGACATAATTTAACCAGTTCATTGGCCTGCTGTGCATGAGTTCAGCACTGATAAGTTACCTTTCGGCTTCTACCTCTCTGTTCAGTAGAATGTTGCCTGTGTCCCATAGCAAGGAAAAAGTAACATTGACCTAAGAACTCCTTGCCAGACAAATCAGCACAAGTGCAAACCTCAAATCACAAAATGAAAGCACTGCAGAGATACAAAGGAGAAGGTGCTACAGCTGAATAATTCCACTTTGCAGGCTGGACCACAGAATGTAAAAGACAGAAGAGGCATGTTGTATAAGGAAGCTGTTGTCGCAAATATTTACAGTCTGTCTGTGGTATGATAACATAATGAGACAAAATGGGAGATAGAAAAGAACACAAGTAATCGCTGTCAAACAGATCTCTGAGCACCACTGCCCAGTAGCTTCATTTACTATGGCCACCAAGCAAAGGAGACTCAAGGATTTCTCTGAAACAGTGGTTTTGTCTACAGTTACTGATCATCAGTGACAAGGAATATATTGGTAAGAGGAAAAAAAAAGTGTCACTGAAATGTTTAAGCCTGATGACAAATAAAACATTGTCTCTCACCGTAAATCATTGTGCTTTTAAGAAAAATGTGACAAACATAACATCTAACTGGCATATTCCATGTCACATTCCTGTTCCATTTCTGTTGTGCTCAGGAAATTGTGCCTCCTAACAAAAATCTTGTAGGTGTCAGAACTCCAGTAGCTATTTCAACAAAAGAGAGATACCACATTTCATCTGCTCACACAGGACAAAATCCTCACCTACAGGTCTGGAGAACTTAAGAGAGGACAGTCATGCTCCATTTCAGAAGAGGAAATGGTACAGTGGGGATCGTTGTTCCTAAGGCCTGGGGGGAAACTGGGGCTATTCTCCAATAACTCATATGCCTAAAGCAGCAAACTAAAAACATCTCCCAGAGAAGACAAGGAGGTGATGTCACCTTTGCAGTGTGATGTCACTTTGCATCCAGCAGGATTTAAAGAAAAATTTTAACCTATTAGTTGCAATATGCTTTTAATTACTAATTACTTACCAATTACTCATGTGAGCTACCCAAATCCTAACTTTATACCATTATATAGCATGATGAATATGCATGATAAATTGTGGCACACAACAACCCACTCTATCACATTCTTCCTAAGGGGACTGAGAATAATCAGGTAGCAACTCCTGTCCATCCTGGGACTTTATCAAGGACATAATCAATCACAGAATCCCAAACTGCCTCAGACACCTTCATGTAAGGAAAACAGAACTACAGGCTTTCTCAAGCTGTGCACCTACTTCTAAACATGAGTTGAAGACTCCTGTATAGCCAGTGAGATACCAGGCAAACCTCTTCCTGCAGTGTCATTATGTCAGAAACTCTAATTACAAAATATTTGCTATTACGTATTTGATCATCAGCAAAATTACCAAAGGCTGCATATATGCAACTGAACAGGCAGGAAACAGGAAACAGAAGACAGCAGCAATCCAAAGAACACTTGTAACATCAAGCTCCACTCAGAGGAAGGAAGGACAGAAGCAGAGCAAAAAAATCCCAGTCCAAAATGATGTTTTAATTAGAAGCAACTCTTCAGATCAACTATATGCAAGCAATTCCATTTCAGATTAAATTTTATAAATAAAGGAATTTTTTCAGTGGCAAGTACTGAATCATCCCACATATGAAAAAAAAGTTCAATTTAATAACAAATTGAGAATTAATTTGTTAAATATATTACCTTCACATGATAATATATTAAAATAGTAACTGAATCATGCTATGCATACTTCCATATTTTATTGCCTAAGGGTCTTAAAGGCATAGAGGATATGAGGAAAAGAATAACTAATATAAAATGCCCGAACACTCACGTTAAAATTCTTTAAAATAACCAGAATAAAAAAATTCTTCCCCTTAGATAAGAAGAGGCCATGAGCAGTTGTGTTGTCAGGTAGGTGTTATGCATTCAAATTACTGCTGCACATTTGGATTTAATTAAAATAATTTGGAAATCACTTACAAGACACAAGTACAAGTGTGAACAGCCAATTAACCAAAAGGAAACCTTCTTTATGCAGAAATTGAAAACCATATTCATACAAGCAGGAAAAGCACTTTCCTTTTACATCATAAGAGCTAAACTGATTAGCACATGGCAAATTTAGTAAAGATTGCTCCAGACATGAAAAATGTCTTGAGATAAAAGCCTACCTGATTTGCAAGAGAATTCTCCTTTTTCGTTCTTTTTTTTTTTTGCACTGGGTAATAAAAACTGACAGGCACCTTAAGAAAATATTGCTACAAGGAAAGAACCAGGATGTTCAGCCACTTACATATATTCAGGGAAATTGTAAGAAAGTTGGCATGAATACCATGGACAACAAATGTCTAGAAAAAGTTTAGTAAGAAACAGAAAAAAAAAAAAATTTAAAACACCAGAAGTCAGGAGAAAATAATGTAGCCTCCATAACTGCTCTTCACATTCATAGAGGAAAACCAGGTAAACAAGGGTAAACAGAGAAGACAGATAAATAGTAAGAGAAAGCAATATCATCTATCCAACTCAGTAACTGATGAGGAGCATGGCAACATCGTAATCAAAAGGAGCCAGAGTCAGTAAGGCCTTCAGTGGAACCACTAAAGCTAGTCCAACTCACCATGTCAGCACTGTGTACATCTGACCAGCAAAATAAAAATGAAAGAACTGCAATAACTGAAGCAGGATTTGAAACTATAGAAGACAAACACTATTTCTAGTTTTTATGACTGAAATTCAAGGATTTTGTCTCTTACGAAGCACAGTGCAGAAATAATGTAGCATTATGCATTATTGACACAATACCTTGGAAAAGGTGATTCCTGCTTCTTGAAAGAATAGGATATGGCTGATCTAACAAGGACTTCCACAGAGCGTTTCACATGCTGCTACAGGCAAAGTAACCACATAAATGGAGACAAAAAAGTAACCAGTGCAATTGAGGTAAGAAAGAAAATGTCGAAACTGGAAAGAACTGCTAGTGCTCAACAGAATCTGCTAAAGAAGTGTGAATAATGCAGTTTCTCAAGGGCAAATCTTGAGACCAGTTTCATTGAGATCACTTGAGACACTTGAAATGAGTAATGTTGGTTATTAAAGTAGAAACATAATAATAATATTTACAAGACATCATCAACCCAGAAGAGATAAGCTCATCGTACAAAAAGAGCTGAAGACCTGCAGCAAAGCAGACTGATATTTAATAGCACTAACTACTAGGTCATGACCTCAAGAATTCAATCTTCACCATAAAGTAGGACCTCATCAATCAGTGAGAGTGACACATAAAAATGCAGGAGTTTTTTAGTTGATTTCTTGACAATTATAAACCACAAATACAAATGTCATGAGTAAAAATTGTAGGTTGTATGCATGCCTGTACTCGTAAAAAAAGTTCTTTCCATTGTGTTTGTCCTTTTAAATTAATTTTCCTTGCTCTACATGTCCAGTGGAGCCAAGGACTGAGCTATATTTTGAGACATTCACCAGTTCAAGTTTATATTCAAACAAAGCTACTGTGCAAGCAAAATAATTTGCAAGAAAACTTTCCAGTTCCTATACAAAAGTGAAGCTTTTAAAGAAACCTGTAAAATTTACTACAATCCATTTTCAAGCAGTTTTGAATGGCATACACAACAGCAGGACTTCTCCCTTGCCTAGCAAGAAAAAAATGTTATATAAGTTATCTACTACTTTGTAAAATCATGTCAGAAGTGTGTTTCTGTTTAGACAAGGGAGGTGAGACTGTCTGCAGAAACTTGCATCAAAACATCACCTGTAAAATCTGCTGAGAATTATGGCTGATTTTATTTTTACTCAGAAGTCACAAGTACAACTTCACTTATTAGCAGCCAAAAGTAGCAGGAGCCACCCACCTGAGGACCCTTACCACTAAATGTTGAATCTGGTCCAAACTTTTCAAGATTTTTTTTGCAGAAATTCTCATCTGCAGAAAGTCCATGGGCATATTGTCATGCTGCATTGCCATATTTGAAAATGCCAGAGCTCCCCTTCCATTCTGTACTATAAAAGTCCTACTTTTTCTTGTTCCTGACTTTTGTTTCCTCTGCTCTCTTGTTCTTAGTCTTCCTGCTACACAGTCAGCTGCTACTTCAGGCTTTGTGAGTTTTAAGAAAAACCCTTTCAGTTACTGTCAGAGGTCTCACTGTTCTCAATTTTTTTTCTATTGTCATAGAAAGAAACAATATGATCCTGGAGAGAATACATGAGCAAGAGAATTCTTTAGTGAGGTGAAATAATTAGGTCAGACTGTTGTGGGCATCATATTTAAAACTAGAAGTTATCTTTATAAGTAATTTTTAAAAAAAAATCAAACCCACAAAGTGTTGCAATAAACATTTTACACACTTGGTTATTACACACCTTAACATTTGCTAAGCACATCAATAGATGACATTAGATTTGCTTATAAGCCATCTGTTAACATGCTAACAACCAGTTAATACATAAATAATTTGTTAACCCTTTACAAATGTTAAGGTCATGTAGTAAATGGGAGTAACACTAGCTACCTCCATGTTAATTCATTAATGCTTTTAACACATCTCTTTCACAAAGCAAAATAGTTCAGCAGAATGAAGCAGCAACTTTCAACAAGGAATTAGGAAATTTTCATTTAATCCAAAACAATATTTAACCACTCAAGTGTTTTAAAGGAAAATGTTTGCTCTGTTTAATTCAGCAATTTTGAGAAGAAGCTACAATTCCAAAGATTTTCTTTAGGAAATGAGTCTTACTTGCAAAAAAGAGCCTCACTCAGAGAATAAAACCCAGAGAGCTTTGGTGGGTGAATTTCTTTGTTGTCTGACATTTCTCATTAAATGATCAGCTTTAAGTTGCCTACAGTGTTGCCAAAAATAACTTTTTAGGATGAATCTTTTTAAGCTGAGCACCTTCACAATAATTTTACATCGGAAAGGTGAATTTCACCAGAACATCCATTTATGACTATGACAAAGTCATATAAAAAAAGTCCATGAAAAAGCCATAATGAATGCTTTTCTCATTTATGTCAGAAGTGGTTCTTTGTCAATCCGTGTGAAAATCCATCCCAAGTCATAGATTTTCTAAGCTCGGTTTGGGCACAGGGAAAGAAATCAGGTCTGCATGTTCAGACTAACTTATCACTTGGTTAAAATGTCTAAATTTCTAGAATTCAGAACTTCTAGCCAGTATTTCTGAAAATTCCATTCTCCCTGAATCTGATTAAACCTACTTTTAAAAGCCCTCATGCTATTAATTTTGCACAGGACTAAGTGAGCACAACTAGAGGGATTTATTGGGCTTTCCTCTGTAACCTGAAGCTTTGACACAGAAAGTGGAATAGGGGAGGCCAACTCAAATGAGAAGCCTCATTGAAAAAAAGAATCAAAATTCAGGAACAGGAAGAAATAGATGTTTGAAAGCAGCTGAACAGTTCAAGGGTGAATAACACAAAGAAAATGGGCCATGCCCACTGACACCTATTGACAGTGCTCTGTACACATAATTTTCATTAACTTTGTAAAACCAAGAACAAAGAACTATAGAGTTGATCAAAAGCTTCTTAACTTGGGTGATCAATCATGTGAAGTTTATCATTCTAACATGCAACAGAATCTGTGGTTTTGCTTAAGTAGTTTATTTAGACTCCAGGAATTTAAAAGAAAAATGTAGCAAATTCTCACAAACTGAAAAAAATAATTAGGAAGAGCAGGAGTAATTCTCCAGAATCTTGAAGATGCACAGAGAAAAATGTACACAGTTGAAGGAAAAGTTGGCATCAAAGCAATCAAATATTTTGCTTCTTTTCTCTTCCCTGATGAAAAATTCTTAATTCCTGAGTATTTGCTATGTAGCACGAGCTGAAAATTTTCACAGGAACCAATTTGTTGTCTTCAATTTTTCATGCCTAATTTGAGATTCACACAAACAGCAAACTTAAGAGACTGCAGAGGATGTTCTGTGTTCAAAGACCTATTTTCTAAATATTTCAGAAAAAAACTATGATTTTTTAGTCTTCTCAGATTGAGCATTGAGAAGAAATTCATTTCCCAAACTCTGTGAGCCTTATTTACCTCTGTAGAATGGATTTCACATCATCCCTTCTAACACTGTTGTGACAAAGCAGAACAGGATCTATCCTGATTGTCACAGTGCTTCTCTCCTGTAGGATCTTAGAAAAATTGACAACTCTATCTCTGGAATGAGCTTGAGAAACATGCAATAAAGGGACAAAGCCACTTCTCCACAACAAGGAGGAAAAGGAAGACATCAATTAATTGTGATTTACAAATCTACTCGTAGCTTGTAGGAAAAGACAGAATCATGTAACTGAAACTTAAGGAAATTAAAATGTTGACCAAGTCTGAACAAACACAAGCAAAGTTTCTGTGACTTTTCTCAACTTGCATTTTTAAAATTCTAAAATTTACACATAATAATAAAATGATTACACAAATGAAGATGTAATTCTATATACAAAAATTTTACATTCTTCTAACTACTGAGACAACTGGTTAGTACCAGTGTGTGCAGCATTCTAACAACTGCTTAAAAGTAATGTTTTTGTGAAACATGGAAAAATTAGATTAAAAAAAAAAAAAAAGAAACAGAACATGGCAGTGCTACCCTAAATTTAGGTACAGAACATATAAGATATTACAATAGCCTAAAAACTGTGAAGTCTAGACTAGAAGCAAAATTCAGATGTGTTCTGTTTAAGGTAAGATCACTTTTGAACTTTAGGCTAAACAGTGCTAGATTTTAGCTTCCCCTTAGTATAGGTCTGCTAGAAATTACTCCTGAGTGACCTTCATGAAAGGAGACCTATTTTACCAACTGCTAACAAATGGAAATATTCATCATTCACTCAGCAAACTCTTTTTTTCCTTGAAGAACCACTGGAACCTGAAAACACTGCTTTTCCAGGTCTCTCTTCCTCTTACATTCCTTTCACAAAAGCAGTCTAGGCAAATAGATGAAAACTGGGAGAGATGATCCAAGAAAGGAAATAGCAAAATGAACTCTATGCTCTTCCCCTTCCCTTCTACTGTTCCTCTCAAAGACAGATAAATCCTCTATCAAATTTTTAAGACAAAATTGTTGATTCCCTGTTTGATATTAATACCATTAATGTTTTTAAGGAAGTCCTGTCTATGTACAGAGTTAATCAGAACATCAGTTGCCTACTAAACTCAGACCTTTGCTCTACCTTTACTAACTCTGACAGATTAACTATGATTGATTACTTAAAATCAAAACTCTGATCAATATGTAATCAGTGCTCAACCATCATACTTTGAATATAAAACAGTCATGTGCTTCTTTTTCCTTGTACCATTACTATGTTTTAGTTAATTTGAACATGCAGACATTTACCATGCCAAGAAGCCAGAGCCCCGAATGACAAATTTAGACTAAAGAAATACAATGTTTTAAAAATTATTCTTTAAATAGACTTATTACATAGTTGCATTCAACTACTTCTGACTGAAAAAACCTTCTAGATTTAAAAAAGGTTTTTAAAATTAATCACCAGAGTGTATCAGCCAGTAAAACTCCTTTACTCATAAACACAGAACTTTATCTGGTCCAGACTAATTCCAATTGAAAACAATGAAGAAAAAAACACCACACCAAAACACTTCCCCAAAAATCCTTTCTCAGTCTCCCTGCAAAAGATAGCATGTTAAAACTATCTTTATACACGATAAACATCACCTTTTTTATTTCAGCTAGAGAAATATTTATCAGTAAAGCTGCCAAGAATGGTTTGATGCATGCCAGAATCTTCAGAGCACAAACTGCAATGCATTTTTTGTTTCTAAAGAACATTACTTGGAAAATGGCAAAACTCAGCACAGTTTCTGGAAAATTGTTACAGTGCTGCTATAATTACAAATCCACAAGGTAGACACACCTAATTAGAATACTGGTCTACAAACATTTAATTCTTTATCTTCCCTGCAAAGAGAATTTCTTATCCTTGCCTCCAAGGGTCTATTTCAGGCACTATCAATCCTCCTAACCCCACAAGCTGTGTCCCAATATCTTCACATGGTCCAAAGCCAAAAGAAATACACCATTTACCTGAGACAAGTAAAGGGAAAGAGAAGCAGGAGATGACAACAGTTCTGTACAAGCCCCACCACTCTGTTGGAAAATGGGACTGAGCCAGTGCCGGGAGAACGGCGTCCCAGGGACAATCAGTTAATGCCAGCCTCAAATGCCAGAGCTGAGGATCACCTAACATAATAGCAAATACGACTGCTTGCCACACGACAAGCAGACAGTCAGAGACCCTGCACCTGAACCACTCAGAAGCCAAAAAATATTCAGAAGAACAAACTGGCCATGTTTTTGTATTTCCTCTCTGGCCCAGTTCCACACCTGCTCCCATAATCTCATCTCCAACTCTTACTTGCTACATTACATTTCACTCCAGACTGATCACTTTTTTCGTTTCAACTATCAACTTTCTATCTCCATTTTTTAAATATATACATTGCAATTGACTTTTCCCAGTAAGTGTAAGAATGTAGTGTCCCTCAAGGTATTTTAGCGGCCTTTCCACACCAATCATAAGGCAAACACCAGCAGAGTTCCCACCAAGTCATATTTTAAATATTCTGATATCTTCTGCAGCACAACTCCTTGGGACAGACACCAATTGGTTTTGACATATAACATGCACTAAAGAATTACTCAAATTAAGGAATGAAAATATGTAGCATATCGCTTTACATACATGTCTTAAGAGAAATATTTTCAAATTGAACATTTTTTCCTAGAACAAAATATATCAATAGCTGAGTATCAACTATCTTCATATTAACAAATCTCAGTTACAGATCTTTTCTGATCAAAATTTGTGATCACTGCAAAGACCTGAACTACAAAACGGCTCTCCCTGATGTTATTTCAAATAGTGAACATATTAATAGCTTTCTTCTTTCTTAGAAAGCCTAATAATCCCAACATAAAATAACAGGTTAACACAAAGAACTTGCTAATGTGCATAAGTGTGTTGCTAAGAAGTTTACTGGAGGTATTTCTAAAGTTGCTCAAAACCACACAGTTACGGAGGGTGGCAGATGTAAACGGATAAACCTGCCAGAACTACTTGATAATGCTGACAAGCAGAACTTACTGTGTCAACATTTTGCCCAATTTAGGGGTGGGGGGAAGAAGAAAAAAGACAACAGAACCTTGGCAGCAAATATTCAACTCTTAGATAAATTTGAATTTTATTTTTATCAGTGCAACTAAACAGTTGCCTCCTACCAACAGTATGGTTTCAAGATGTCTTTGGCATTTTGTTAAGTATAGCAGCAATCAACAGTAACCTAGATTACAATTTTTAATAAGCAAAATTCAGCAGCTTGTATTAAAAAAAAAAAGGAGCCTAATAGGAAAAAAAAAATAGAAGTGTTCTGAGTCTCTGAAATCAGACTGTTATACCAGCTGGTGCTGAGAATAGCCTACGCATTTGCTTTCAGTTGAACATGAAAATACCAGGTTAAATCCACAGAGAAGAAAACAAGTTTCCAATTTACATATTGGCTAATACTTTAGGTTTTTTGAAACCTTAATTTCCAAATCAAAATAACTTTTCTTTAAAAGCAGTTAACTAGTTTTTTCCTTGTGATGAGTAAATATCTGCCAGTTTAATTTCTGACAATTTACAGTCACAATAATAAAGTTCTGTATTCATTAAAGATGTATCTCACTAACCAAACCGCAGAAATAAGACCATTTACTGTTGTTTTCACTACTAATTGAAATATACCAAGATTTGTAATGTCTTACATGTAGACAATTCAGAATACTTGTAAATTGAAACACATTTCCCACTCCTAAAAAATGACTGGGAGCTATTAGCTTTTATGGCGCTGTGCTCTGTGCAACATAGTATTTACAGCAGGCATATTGTGTCTAAAGTGTAATCTTCCTCCAGCCTTCAGTGCTTCAGAGACATTAACCAGCAGCTCACCAGAAGCCACTCCACCTTCATTTAGGGCAGCCAATAAAAAATTTGCGACTCTCCCTTTAAACAGAATGAAGCAGCAAAATGAAATTTCAGGGCTGACTATAAGATGTCCTCTGAAAAGGACTGGAAAGTGCATATATTTTACTTCAACAGTCTCCTAAAATAATGGGGGTGGGGATGCATGTTTGATTTCGGTTTTTACTGTGTTTCTAAAACTAGGTGTCAATCTAAATGCTAGTCTTATCAAACTGATAAGTTCAAGATGTTTGAGAGGTCATACTTTCTTGAGAAAACAACTACCTAAAGAGCAAACATATATGAATGATTTAACTGTATTTCAAAGCAGAAAATTTTGACTTGTTGGACACCAAAACAGCTAACCTAGAAAAGGTCTGAGATTCACTTCACTTAGTATAGATATAACTGCAAGTGCAAGCTCTGCTTTTTTCCAACTTAAAATGGATTTCACACCATGACAGGTCTCATTCTGCATTAAAATTGCAAATCTTCCATTTGGCCCAGTTTCAGCTGCAATTGATCTGCTTTGTCGTCATAGATTTAAAAAAAAAACAGTGAAGGGCACTGCAGCTTTAAATATTTCAGAGCTATGTAGCTAGTAAATAGACTCCATTGCAATATGGCTCTGAAGGTCGTGTCCTATTGTCTCTTTTCTCTGCAAATATTCTGAACAGCATAAAATGGTTTATTTTATACAATACTTTCCTGCCATTTCTAAGTCATGTCAATTGTATTAGGCATTTCCTTACTGGAAAGGACAGATACGCCACTCTTTCCATACACACCCACGCTGCTTCGAGATGTATTCTAAACGTCCACTGTGAATATAACAGCAGGGTGGACGTATTAGATGTACACAGCTTTTCATATGGATGCCTTATGTGAACGGATTCCCCGTTAAATCCCACCACAACATAAGGACAATTAGTTATTGCAATGGTGATAAAATAATTAACTGAATTTCAGGTCAAGAAGCATCTTTGGTTAAAATTAACAGCCCAGTTAGAAAACTGAACCAGCAATTTCAACATCTCAGCTTTCTCACATATGGGAGAATAGGAAAAAAAATTCTAACACAGCACCAAGGGAACGTAGTCTGCCGAACCTGTTTTTCATGAAGGCCTTTTAGATACTAAAAAAAGAGCAAAAAACAACAACAAAAATCCCCATACACCACATTTAACAGTAAGTTACAAGAAAAATGAGATTTTAAAACTTAAGCTAGAATTGGAAATCTTTGTGTATGCACTCCCTAGGTTCAACCCCACTTCTCCCATGTAAGGTGACTATTTAGTGAAAACATGAATTATGGAGATGCCACTCAGAACAGTAACACGAAACACAGCCCTACAAAAAACAGAAATCTGTGATAGCTGTCATCATGCAGAAGGTGCGTGTAGTCATTTACCTGAAAAGGCAACAGATTGTTGCCATTGTCCGTCCTGAACGCGTTGTCTTCCATCCAGGATTTGGGGGTTAAGGGTGCAGCCCGTGGGAACTTCGGAGGGGCAATGACATTGCTGGAGAAGGGTTTTTTAAGGGGTGAAATGGGATTGAGGGGGGAGGGCACGCCGACTCCCACACCCACGCCAACCCCCACTCCAACTGCCCTTCGAGGGTCCCTACCAGCCTGCAGCCCACCCCAAGGGTTGGAAGGTGTACTCCAAGCTGCGTTTTGATGGTTATTCCAGCTGGAGGAGGAAGAAGAAGAGGCAGAGGAGGAAGACGGTTTGCTGGTCATGATGGGCTGATGGCTGTAAGCAGCATTTCTCTGGGCGAAAGGTGCCTGGTTAGGACTCACAGGTGACCTCCGCTGCTGCTGCTGCTGAGCTTGCTGCTGCTGCTGCTGATGTTGGTGGTGTTGAGTCTGAGCTAGGCCAATCTGAGGTGAGAAAGTGCCACCAAATACAGGGTTGACATGGTGTGGAAAATTCTGGAAAAGCATTGTCCCATTGACTGGAGTAATCCCTTGGAAAAAGCTATCATCCACCGTGTTTGTGGTCCCTGTAGACCAGGTGCTGCCAAACGAGGGAGATAAGGAGGTGCCGGCTGCAGGTTCTTGTTGAGGCTGGTGAAAGCTCAAGCCAGGCAAAATGGGAGACTCCATCTGCATCTTCTCCTTGCTATTTTGGGAAGGAGCCGATGTGCCGATACTAGTCACTGAACTGTTGTCTTCTGATTTGGGTGTCTCCGACGAGATGGGTGTAGAGGGGGCTTCTGCTGAGTTTGGATCTTGCTGCTGCTGCTGCTGCCGCTGCTGCTGGGGCTGGGCTTTGCTTTTGTCCATCAGTAAATCATCCTGCATGGTTTGCGCAGCTGAAACAGTAGGGGAAAAAAACCACAAAGACAGATTATTAACATTGTCATTCATACCACAAGCCAGTCTGTTTTAATCATTTGCCAGCCAAAAATCTCGTCCTATTGCTAGTACTATGCTACAGCATATTGCAAGGCAAACCCGTAATCTTCCCCCTCCCCCATTTAGGAATATGTAACCTTTGATCGTGCTAGATTGCCCTTAAAATATTTTTTAAGATGCTTCACCCTTTTTGATGCCTTGTTTCCCTTCAGTCTAAATAAGAGATGTGCTTATAGGGCAGAGATATACAGCAATTTCGCCACGTCTCTTTTCTCTTACACCGGAACTCAGAGCTCTCACCCTGCAATGAGAAACTGATTCTGGTTCCTGTTTTTCCAAGCACCCTCCTCCTCCACCTCCTCCCCCTGGTTATTTGCATACGTCAATAAATACTGCTGCGTCCTTCAGCAAGGTTAAAAAGACACCAGTCTTCGCTCTTCTCCACCCCCTTTTCTATTAGGGGACCTTTAAAGGAGCCGGGTACCGATTTTCCTTAATTAACAAGCAAGCTCGCAATGACTGAGGTTTATCAGAGCCAAGGCGCACAGGGACGCTCGCTGATACGGGAGCGGCTCCTCGCTGCACAATCGCTTCCTGCCCGCTCCCTGCGCCCAGCCCGCGCCGGCTCCGGGCAGCCGAGGCGATGGCACAGCCGGGAAGGGGGGCCGGGGGGCGGAGACACTCCGCGTACAAAGCCACCGATGGGTGTCAGATTTGCCTTCGGTGACCTTACGATCTCTCCGCGTAAAATGCTATTTTACATCAAAGCAGTCCTTTACTTGAAGGTATAGCTATCTACTCGCTCTATTTATATACATACCCGCTCTATTTATACACATACATATGAAATCATCGGTGATTTCTCCATTAGAAAACCGTAAGGTCAAAATCAGCAGACCGGGGAGGTATAAATAGACCATGATCTTTCTAATGCTTTCAAATGAAATATAAAACCAGCGAAAATCGAAATATTTACAATATAGACATGCTGCATGTTGAAAATCATCTTTATATGCACAAGACAAAGACTAGCGATGCAAATTATTTGCTAAATCAATACATAAGTTTAAACTTCAGAAAGGAAATGTATGTGGAATGGTTGAGGCTTATATCTGCTAAAAAGGTGTTCCATATAAAACAGGGCAGATCATGTAATTTTATAATTTTGAGACCCAATAGTACTAATACAATACAGACATCAATGAACAGCAATTGTATAAAATCACAACAGGAATCTCCATATTTTGCAGGCTTTTGGTCAATTGAGGATATAATTCTAAATCTCAAAAGTATTTTAAATGAGCCCCAAATCACTTACTTTAATTGAGTAACTATGGCAAAGATGGCCATTGCTGAATATCTAAATGCATTGCTATTGAGTTAATCCTATGGCATTTACATGCCTAAGACTGCATTTTTTTAGGATTGTTTTTGTAATGTAACAATGTAAAGCCAAATCAATTAACTGTTTAAGAAAGGTGGCAAAGTGTGAAACTGTCCTTTCTAACATCAAATGGTCCAGGTTTATCTTACATTTTTTGTTCTTTCCTTTAAATATCTTCTGAGGCATGCACACACATTCTAATTAAAATGAATTCCAGGAGAGGTTTCTGGTATCTAGTAAGTTACTGCTTATGCTCCCCCTGATTTACCAGTTCAGTATGTAAAACGAGCAGCAAGGCTTCCTGAGCAGACCATGCTGTGAGACAGCATTAAGCTCCTAAGGACGGGGTAAACCATTGCATCTGTTCCAGGCAGCGCTGCTGCTGCTGCTGCTGGGAGTGCAGAAAACCTTGCAAGGCATTTTAAAGCAATACTGCAGTAAAGCACAATACACCAAGCTCTGTCTGTGTAACTTTCCATTAGCTTCACTTCTACCCACATCACTATTACTCCTAAGGCTACATAAAACTACTGATGACTCCACATCAGAGGGAGAAAAGGATTATGTGTATCCCTCTCCCCTGGGTCTGACCTATCAGTATAAAAATACATTTAGAGAAAAACATAGCAGCTGAAATGTTAAAATTCTGTCGTCAATAAAGTTATATTTAAATTAGTTAGTCACCAGGTTATCTATAGTGGCTAGTACAGCAGTTGCTTCAAATATGTACCTTGACTTAGCTAGCTGGTTTTGAACTTTATCCTAAGGACTGTGATTCATATTCCCTTCCATATTGCTTCTTAAAGGCAAAAATCACTGCACCGTTCAACCCTCTTGTCAAGGTCAAGACCTTCCTTTAATGAATGAAGCCAGTCCAAATAAAAAAAATACTGGTTAATAAATTACTTTGAAAGACAGGCCAGCCAATGTCTAATGTGGGACTAGTATGCAGTACTCTTGATTATTTGGTGTAAGTATTTGTACAAATTTTCAATCCAGTACAGGAAATCTATATCCCCATAGCAATGCCAGATCTATTTGCATGCAGAAACCCACGCAGCCAACACAGAAATGGTTAAGGAACAGTTACCTTTGGATTTTCTGTATTTAAAGATCAACAAAAGGACAGTATATTTATTTTCTTCTTTCGGGTTTGGTATATTTCAAATAGTCGACCAGTGTGGCAAAAGCACTTTGACAACTGGAAGCTTTCAGCGCATGCTCTCCCAAGGAATCATGGGGTTTGAAGTCTTACCGATAGACAGCATTTCACTGCTGCTTCCTGAAAGGAAGAGAGCTCGAAAGGGAAAAAAGATATATGCACACTCCCTCTTCCCAGGGAGAACTGCTGCAATCTGAATCATCAGCTCTGAGGAAATATCTGTCAGACTGAGCTGAAAGTGGCTAACTAAATATGAGCTTTTAAATAGTCTGATTTAGAAGCCAGATCAAATAGCCACCTATTCAGAACAACTGCTAGACAAAGAAATAGTTCCAGTATTTCCACACTTCCGTTACAAACTCCTAGCAGAAGAAATTAATTATAAGCTCATACCAGCTATAAAGTTTACAGCTATTACAAAGGAAATCGTGCCATGTTGCTTAGCTGAAGAATATATTAAATAATCATGTCATAATTTCTAAATATAGTCTGAAACTCAAATACAAACAGGTCAAGTAGGAAAATTTTAAAATAAATCAAAATCAGTACATAGGTGAAAAGTTGTACTATTTGAATAGTTTCCAATTTTCAAGTTACAACTTTTTTATTACTGAGCTGTTACTACACTGAAAATTCCACAAAAAAAAAAAAAAAAAAAAAAAAAAAAAAAAAAAAAAGCTGCTCTGAAGAAAATCAAGGTATGAATGTTACTATTTGACATTCCATCTATTCTGTATATGGTGGTGCCACACTTCACCTCCCTCCCTTTCACTACCCACAATCTACATATCTCCAGCTTCCACATCAATACACAGCCTGACAGGAGTTTCTCTCATAAGATATTTATATAGTGATCACTACTGTAGGTCGGGTAAAATTTTGAGAATTTCATTCACTGGCACTTGGTGCTCTGTTTTGCACTAGTCCATGAATTATTCTGCATATTTATTCTGGGTAATTCATAATACTAATTATTCAGACCAAATAGTAATGCTCATAAGGAAATACATCGTTGAAATCAGAAGTGTGAAAATAACAGTGTTTAATAAAAGTGCAGGCTGATTTTGCAAGGATGAAATATGCATAGCTTTGTGCATGAAAGAGAGATGACTAAAGCTGAGAAAGATAAATTAGGGCAGTTGAAAGTGAGTTGTTCTAACATTTACGTCTCTGCTTTCTGCACTCTTGTTTATGTTGGACTGTATGGTCTGCCTGCCCTACATCAACTCTGTAATTAAGAGTTTCTCAACACTTGCTCTAACCTGTTTGTGCTACTCTGAATCATTAAAGGCAGCAGAACTGTTTTCTTACAGCAATAGAAAATGCTTAACTCAGTGAACTATCCCGCCTCTCACAGGGCTGGCTCTAGGCATTCTATGCCCCTCCTTTATGTCCCTATTTACTTGTGGGTTTTTGCTTTTTAGATGATTTGAGGATCCACATGCAAGGGACTGCACTGTTTCTGTCAGTTCTTCCCAGGAGACAGTTTCACTAGATAGATCAATCATTAGAATAAGGAAAAGCACTCCAGAAACAAAGAAAATCAAGATATAAAGACAGTTTTTGATCTACTAGCCACTAGAACAATTTTTTTTTTTGTTTCTAGCAACCAACTCCCTCATAACTGGAAGTTAAAAGATAGTAACGACAGCTGAATCAGAACACAAGAGCTTAATTCAATCTGGTATATGAATTACTTGACCTGGGCCAATTCCAAAGAAACAAATGTAAGAAAGGCCCAAAATAAGCCAAGTTAATTCAATTAACATTGTATAAAGTGTATTTTTATTTTAAGCAATTCATTATGAAGCAATTTAAGCCTCTTAAAGCCTCCTGTGACTAACAAACCATGCTAGTCTTTTTGACAGAAAGTGACTATTCCAACTAGGTTGAAGGTTAAAATGAAGTGTTACAGTACTGAAAAAACCCCAAGTTTTATTGTAGAAACATGTTTTTCGACTTAAATTAGTTTCACTTTAGACTAATTGAGGGCTACTTTCTTTTAAAAAATGGAACCAAGTAAATGAAAACTAACTACCTAACTGATCTTTTGATTTAATTTTATATATTGCTATCATAGCAGATAACATTTAGATTTGCCAAAATAGAATATTCCTATATTGTCAGGTTACTTAGCTTTGTTGTAAACAATGAATAATTTCTACAGTTTTAATACTGCCAGGTCAGAAGAACCATATTAAGGTACAGCTCTTTCCATATTTGTCCTCTTTTCCAGGCCACACTGGAATAGTCATATATACATATATATTCAATCTACCTCCATGTAATTCTTTCAGTACTTGCTTGTCAACTTCTTTATTAAGCTTAAATCTGTATAAATTTGTTATCAAACCATTTTGTATTTTTTAAAGTTTATATTTTGTAGTAAATCCAACAGCCAATTTTAGGGCTCTATTTTAAGCCCTAAATCACCTTATATTTGGTGATTTTCATTAAGTTCTGTACTTGCCTTCAACTGCGCAGTTTTACTTAATTTACTTAAAATGGCTGCTACCTCCAGTCAGTGTCTGGGAGCTGAGCCCTGGCAAAGCTCCAGGAAGAGCAGCCACTTTCCCTCACTCTGCTCTGGCCAAACAGAGCCTGCTCCCAGGAGAGTTGTCTCTGCTCAAATGCAACTACTCACTGCCCAGTGCAGGTAAGAGACGACAGAGCGAGGCAGAGTGCAGTGAACATCAGAGAAATGGAAGGAAGAAACAAAGAAGGATCTATTAAGGAATGATATAGGAAGCAATAGTTTAAAAATGAAAACAAAATGCAAGAGGCAATCTGAGATTTACAGTGGAAATTGCCAATGCAAAGAAGGAAGCATAAAGAACAAAAAGCGGAAAGAAAATTAAGAGAAAAGGGGGATGAGGGAGAGTGAAGGAAGAGACTGAAGGGAGAATAAAGCAAGCATTTAAACAGAGCAGCTGCATATCCAGTCTTGCTAAGGAGAATAGAGAAGGATAAAATGACAATTCTTGTTCTATCAAGGAGTAAGGAAGCGGGTTTTAACAAATTTAAAACCAGTTAGTTATATATGTATTTTGGGATCACACTTTGATTCTGGAAGGAGCAGAAAAAGAACACATACCCAAGCTGGCCAACAGTTTTCACAAATCAATTTTGGATTTCAGAATCTCTAAGCTATTTATGGGATGTTAAGGGGTCTACCTTTATAGAATGCTTTGGGTTGTAAGGGACCTTCAAAGCTCCTCTAGTCCAACCTCCCTGCAATGAAGGATGTCTTCAACCAGATCAGGTTGCTTAACCTGACCTTAACTGTTTCCAGGGATAAGGAATCCACCCTCTCTCTGGACTGCCTGTGTCAGTGCTTTACCACCTCAAAGTAAAAGATGTGTTCCTTATGTTCGATCCAAATCTACCATCTTTTAGTTTGAAACCACTAAAGCCTGTCCAATTATGCTTTTATGTATCCTATTACATTTTTATTTTTCATGTTTGGAAAAATTTAAATTAAAATTAAAAAATGTCCAAACTTACTGAGTGTTCACTATTTGACCTGATATTCAAGTTTTGTCCATTCCAGTCTTGTCATACCTTCCTTTACCAGTGGTAGAGCAAATTAGCCACCTTTGTTACAGATAGTTCTATAGCCTCAAATGGTAGCCAAGTGATCCTGGGTTCTAGTTCCATTTCTCCAGGTAAATATTCTTCACAGCTATTATTAGCCACTATGACCTTTATCATAAATGGCAGGCAACCAGCATATCCTTTCAACACCAAAGCAAAAATACAGAAACTACACAAACCATATATTCCTAGAAATAAAACCTGCTTCCCTCTTTCAATTTGTAACACTTGAGAATAAATATAAAAAACCTAAGCTAGGCTAGCCTAGCTGCTCAATGTGCTGGCCAATAGGCAATGAGCTTAGTCCAGACCAAGAATAGGAACCAGAAACTCTTGATATCCAATACTGCTCTTACATGCCACGGACAGCTGTAATTGGGACAGTGTGTATCAGGATCTCTTCCAGGAGGTCATGCCCATGTGGTTTACTCAGGCCACTGTACATCCAACACTCCTCAGCAGTGGTAGCAACACTGAATTTTATGATCCCAAAAATAAGAACAAAATATATTTTCTGGGAGAGGATGTCAATGCCTTCTTCCTATCTGTTTCTATACCTCTTGTAAGGAACATTTACAACTCTGTAAATACTTCAGCATTCCTCTTTATGATATTTGTAGCAATTAGAAAATAAACAACACCCTAACTATTATGCACATAATACTGCTTACAAGTCCAAGTACTTTACTTACATTTTGACAACACTTTTCTTTCCCCTAAGACTTTCAAAACCAGACTGATTTGTCCAGACTGATTTGTCCCTAGCTAAGGCAGCACAGTCAAAGAATCTGGTATAGTCCCTAAACTTGCCTTCCTAGTCCACCTGATGTCTGTTGTCACGTACATGCAAAAGCTTGATCTCAGCCAAGAACAGCTCTAGGTTGATGCAGCTGCACAGCTGCACCCAGGGCTTGGCCCTGTAAATTGCAACCTTGAACAGCAACTGCAGTGTAATTTACGCAAGGTAGAGGAACTAGTTTCATATAGCAAATAAGCACTATTCTTTAAAAATATAACCTAAAAAGGAAAATTAAAAGCTGATTTATACTAACTAAACTTTCCAAGAATCTGTCATGTCACAACAGCCTCTGGCAGGCTACTGCCTTTGCTTCAGGAGCACGACGTGAAGGCAGGAGACAAACACCCATGGTGGAGGTAATTGGAAAGGCAACTTCTTTCCAGATACTATCCACCTCTTTGCTCTATAAAGGCTCTTCAGCTTCTAAAATTCCAGTTTTCCAGATTGTGATGCTCTAACTTGACTTCTGAACATACAACAAATTCCAAGAGCACCTTAGAAGGATTTTTTTTTCCCCATTTGGAAGCACACCAACAAAAAAGAGCTTTGCCATTACCACCGGCCGTGCCATCCCTCACCCCACTTGCACATAGAAACCAGTGGTCACCGGGCCTCCATCGAGCACCAAGTGCCACTTACAAGGGCGCTTGTCCTTGTCATCGACAACACCACCACTGAACGGATTCATTTCCCTTCCTTTCTGGGCAGCCCGGTCGGGGCTGGCACCCGGCAGGGTCCGTCCGCCCTGAGGGCAGGTCGGGGCCCGGCGGCCGAGCAGAGGCGGGGGCCGCCTGCACCTGTTCGGCAGGGGAGGGAACGGGAGATGCTGCTACCCGAGGGGGTCCCTGCGGGAGCGGAGAGGGGGCAGAGCAGGCGGCCCAGCCTCTCCCTCCTCCCTTCCCTCCCTCCGTCCCTCCACCCGTGAGGGGGCGGCAGGAGGGGCGGCAGCCGCCGGGCGCGGACCTTCCCCCCGCAGACCCCGCTCGGCCACCCCGCCGCGCTCCCGTACCTGCCCCGCGCGCGGAGCCGGGCAGCGACTGCGCGACGGCGGCGGCGAGGAGAGACATGGGCAGGGCAGGGGGAGCGCCCCGCCGGACCTTTAAACCCGCGCCGGCGGCGGGACTACAGCTCCCAGCGGCGGCAGGACTGCGATGGGACCGCGGCGGGACTACAGCAGGACTACAGCTCCCAGCGCTCCCGGCGCTCCGGGCACGGGCTCAGCGCTCGTGCTCTGCCCTTGGCGCAGGCGCGCTGCCGGGCCGGGCGGTGGTGACGGCGGCGCGGTTGTGCTCAGCGCTCGCCGCTTCTCCCCGCGGCGGCCCGGGCGCTCCGTCCTGCCTCGGCCACCGGCCCTGAGCCGCGTCCCGCCTGCCGAAGGAGGGGCCACCCCGGCCGTCCCGCGGAAGGGCGGATTTGCCACCTTCCCGTTCCCTCCCCTTTCTCCGCCGCCGCACGCGTGACGCCTTTGTCAGGCTCCGGGCCCTCGGCTGGGCTCGCTCCTCCGCCCGGGGCCATGGCCGAGCAGACGGGCTTGGCGCTGCCGCAAACCATGGACAGGTACACGGAGGGAACTTTCGGGCTGGGCCTGTGACCCCCCGCGGCGGGTTGGGGCCGGTGTCGCGGGTCCGGTTTCCTTTATTGCCCTCTAAAAGCCTTGGTGGCCTGACAGAAGTTGTGCGAGCGCTGTCGTAAAGCAGCGCAAGGTACCGCGGGCAGCTGAGGGGCCAGGAGGGATGGCTCCCGCAGCCCTCGGCCACAGGAGCTGTGTGTGCCGGAGCTGGCACGGGCCCTGGGGCAGCTGGGGGCTGCAGGAGCCTGTCCCTGGGCCTAGGAGAGCCTCTGGATACGCACTGACGCGCACGTAAAGTGAGGCACCAAAAGATGACCCAACTTTGCCGGCCTTTTTTTTGTTGTTGGTTTATATGATCTGAAGAAAGCCTGTAATTGCTTTCTAGAGCGTTTTTAAAAATGGCAACCTTAGAAGTATTATGACTTGAGCGTCTTTCCTCGTCTATAATTACTGCTTGTAAATTCTATTTATTATATTTCTCTATATGCTTTTATTTGAATATGTAGCACTTTCATCCTGTTCCACTGAGCATTTCAGATTCCTTAAGTGTAATTTCGACTCATCCATGAAGCCCTTGCAACCTATTCCTACAAACAAACTACATTCACAGCCTGTTATTGCAGGAGTAGCCTGGTATCTCAGAAGGTGGGGATCCAGAAGCAGTCAGGCTTCTGTTGATGAACCTGTCAAGTTTTCATCATAAGGAATCAAAAAGAACCCTGGTGTTTTTGTCCTTTCCAGGTTGCCTCTAAGGCAAGTGTATTTAATGAAATACAGCCTGTCATCAGGCAGGTGATGGAAATACAAACTGTGGGAGGCAGGGCAGCCTGGAAGCTGGGAATGAGAAGTTCCAGTTTGATATAGAAAGAGGATAAAAGTGTTTTGGGGACGGAAAGTTTGTGTTCTAGGAAAACTGAAAAGGTAAGAGATGACGAAGCAATGGTTTATGTTATAAAAGTGTTGCTGAATCAACTCCTCTTAAACTGGAAAAAAAAAAACCAAAAAACGAAACACCAACAAACCAACAAACTTTAATCTACATCCTGAATTTTGTAGTCTAGTAATAAATATTCAGATTTCTAGGAAATCATAATACTCTCTGTGGCTGCCCTGATGCCCATGGGTATTGTATCACACGCTGAAGTTTTGGTTCACCCTGTTGGGAAATGGCTGTGAGGTTGTGTTTATAATCTTTGTTGTGACCAACAGTTAAATTAAACAATTAATTAAAAAAAAAAAAAAGGAACTTAGTTACCTGGTTGCCAAACCAGTTTACTGTTTTTCAGTTGTTACCTGTAGTAGAGATGTGGGGTTTGATGTACATTTAATATTCTTGTATCCTTTCAAGTTTGTGAAATTATAATTTGTGTCTCTGGCTCTTTTCAAAGACTTTTCCTAGTCTGCTTGGAGTAGCTTGATATGTGAAACAATTGGACAGTGTCTCTGATTTCCTTAATATCAAGGACAGCAGGGAAAGAATTTGAGGTACCTAAGTAGCATAAAAGGAGGTGTGAAGAGAGGCTGGAGCTTTCATGTAAGAATTCCTTGGGCTCATTATAGGAAACTTTAGAAACAGGAGTGTCAGAAGGGATGAATGTAGTAGTAAGAAGGAACCAAGTATTTAGGATTTTAATTTAATTCAGAGTGTAGCACAAGATCAGTAGAAGAATTTTGGACTAACCAAGACCTCAAAATGCAGTTGGTGTAAATAATTTCTCTGGTTTATATTGGGTTTATGGAGCAGTGTTACATTTGAATAAACAGATTTTTATGCATCTGATGTTTCTGAAGGTTGTACATAACTGTGATCATGTTGTTTGTAGTGGTGATCATGATAAAGCTTCAGTATTTCATCTTAAGGGACATACCCCATGGTTAAATTATCTGTTTATTCTGAGGGGATTCTGAGGAATGGAAATACTTCTACCCTGTTATCTTTTTTGCTCATGACAGATATTTGTTTTCCTCAGTGAGAAAAAAGGTATGCAAAATCTTAGAGTGATTGCAAGCTATTATAGCTTAACACAAAGTGCGTACTTTAAAATAAAATACAGATCCTTTAGTGAAAGGTGCAGAAAACAGCTTTCCAGTGAAGACAACTTTCATTTGGATTCTAATAATTGAGGAAGGGAAAAAGAAGGCTTTTCTTCTGTTTCCAGTGCCTAGATCACTACCAGGAGTGGTGCCATGCTGTTGTATCAAGAATTAGGTGTTGGTGTAGATCTAAATGCATGCACTGCTTTGTATACAAGGCTCGGAGCTCCCAGAGCAAGTTCTTTAATTCTCTGTTTGGGAGAGAAAACAGCTGGATTCTTCTCTTGACTCTTAGATTCTATACCTGTATGATTACAGGTTTATTTCCTTAATAAAGCTGGATTTCTCTAGTGCAAGGAGTGAGTTGATAGCATCACTACATTCTTGCCTGGGATTCTTCTTTCTTTGATGTATTTTGTGCTCCGTCCTTTATTTGCCTGCATAATTTCAGTCTAGGAAGCAACCCATGGATTTATAATAAAGAAGATAAATAGCTGTTAAGATGTAAGGTGTCAGTTACTCAAAATTTCTACCTAAGGATTTTATACTTACCTGAAGGATTGGCTGTAGCATAAATACAAGAATTATGACAGTGAAGTGACACTACGTTGTGGATTGTCTCATCTGCAGCATTTAGGAAACTAATCCATATGATTGGCTTCATCTTT
Source organism: Haemorhous mexicanus (assembly GCF_027477595.1). Lineage (NCBI taxonomy): Eukaryota > Metazoa > Chordata > Aves > Passeriformes > Fringillidae > Haemorhous > Haemorhous mexicanus. Next base: position 27,179,182 of record NC_082347.1, on the reverse strand, counting down.
TCTAGCCTGAAAATTGGAATTTCCATCCCTCATGTAATTTTTTTTCTTCTCTTTCATGTTCAGATAACAGTTCCAGATAATAATTCTTGAAATACTTTTCTGCAAGCAGAAATCTTTTCAGTCTATGGTAAAACCCCATATTTCTGGACTAATGCATACACTTTTAAGGCAGGTATTAGTAATCTGGCTAAATGGTGAGATTTTATTATTATTTCATTATTTTTAATGCCTTTATTCATGTTAGTTTAATGCATAAATTACAGAATTATAGTAATCTTTATTAAAACTTGAAATTATGTAGCAATGGGTTTTTTATGTGCTGTTAATGTGAGCTGTAATGCTAAAATGTACTTATGTTTTTAAGCTTTATTCTCTTGACTTCAGTTGAATTACGTGCAGCTTGCTTTTGCTGTTGGGTATGCCAAGGCTTCAGAATGCTGGGGTTCTATTTTTCAAAGCATATCCTGTGGCAGTGATTTGTGGTATTTCATATGCTATCCAAATTAAAGACAGCTGCTCCCTTCTTTCCATATATTTGCCACCATGGTCAGAACATGGTCACCGTTGCTTTCTGTTACTTCAGTCTTTAGAGGTGTTAGTCAACATTTTTTGGGTAATCTGTTGAAGGCTTGTGCAGGTACATGCTGAAGAATCAACATAGTGATAATTTTAGCATGGTTTAGCTTTTGAATTAGCATTCTTAATTTTCTGACCGAGTGGTAGTTGCTTAGTTGTGGTCAATATCCTTGATAAAAACTAGAGCAAGATGATGTGACTTTAAGTCTCTACCCTTGCCATTCCCTATTGAAAGGAAAAACAATTAAACAATAAAATGTAGTTTTGCTTAAGAAATTACTCTTACTGTCAAGAGAGGAATGCTGTTGCAATTAAATTTTCTCTTTTCCAGATCATTGATCTATTGGAAAAATGCTAGCAATTGTAGTTCAATAATTGCAAAATAGCGTTGGATTTTCTATTTCAGTTTTTTGAGATGTCATCTGATTCCATGGTAATTTTCTTTTTTTTTCTTTTTTCCAAGAAAAAAAGAGAATGTATGGAATTGTATGACTTTCAGTTTCTCTTTCCATTCCACTCACCATTTGTGGTGGTGTTTGTGTTGAGATCAATCATTTCCTTCCTTCTTTGAAAGTGCAGGCACTGTTTTAGTTTTATTTGCTCAATTAACTATTGATAGTTTAGTTAGCTAATACACAGTTTTGGATTAAGACCCTAATGCTACAACCTCAACAGTGTAATTAGTGCAGTGTGGTCCTTGATTGAAGATGTTTATTCTGATCATCTTAGACTTGTACTCTATGTTGTGCTCTGATTTCTCTCACTGGTGGAAGCTGACACATGAGTAACTTTGTAGGAGTGGAGTTCAACCAGATAAGATACGCTGAGTAATAAGCAACATAAAACACAGTAAGGATTTATGTATTATCTTTATTTTTCACAGAATGCCATCTCTACAATTAGTCTGTTTGTTCTACTTCTGCTGATTAAGCATGTCTCTTTTCCTTGTCCTACCTCAAGTAATTATTTTCTTTCTTCACAACAGAGTTAAACTCTTTTGAAAGTGTTGTTCCTAACTTCTGGTTGAAGTTTGTCAGTGTCTAGAATTACCTGGCTTTCCTTGAGGAGGTTATTCATGCTCAGAAGGAAAGGCTGTGTAAGAGTAGAGAATGGACTGTGCTGAGTTAATCTCTACCAAGGAAACAAGAATTTTGTTTTTCTCTGTCCTTAGCCCAGCTGTTTGGAAGTTGATGTTGATACAGGATGGAAAATGTAAAATCACACCTATCTTGGAGAGTGGGTTTCAAGAAAGAAAGTTTGAAATAGTAGTAGCTTTATAATAGCTTGGCCTTCTCATTACTGCTTCATCCCAGGTACATCCCTTAGTATTTTGCTTCACTTTATCGTGAAGGTTCTATGTAGATTGACTTCTTCCTTGCCTTACCAGTAAAGATGATTAGTGGAGACTTAATGTAGACCTGTACATTGCCTTTTGCCCATGTGAAATATACAGGAGTCAGCATGTTGTTTATAAACTGTCTTAACCTTTTGACTGTTGTCTAATGTATGTTATTTTTCCATCTCTGATGTCTGCTTTGATATGCTTAGGAACGAATGGACGTGTTTAATAATTAACTTCTACCTGCAGACAGTAGGTAATTATTCTTCCTATTTAAGTGTGAAGAAACTCCTGAGAGACAACTTACAATTCTTTGTATTCAAACTCTTGGCATCCCATGTATTATGAAGGCATTCAGATAATGTTTTCATTTGTTACATTCACTTTATCTAAAAAGGCTATACAAACTCCTGTTTATTGATCTCTTCCATATAAAAATGTTCAGACTCTGTAATAGTGCTTAAAGCTTTAATGGTTTCCTTTGCCATGGTGTCTTTAAGTGCTCCCTGAAATGGAAACTTCTGACAGTTAATGCAAGTGTATTGAATAAATATATGTATAATAATTTATAGGCAGATATCAGAAGGTTGAGGTATCAATTTTGCAACAACTTTTTAAAGTGACACTTAAAGTGGTAACGAATATGCCAGCTGTTTTAGGCTTGTTTGGTGCTTTTGACATCTCAACCTGCTTATGGCCTTTCTGCATTGCAAAGAGGGTGGAAAATTCCTGGTGTGAAAATAAGTGCTTTCTGATGAACATTTTGTTTTCCCCTCAGCAGCAGAATGGGCCAAGTACTAGATTTTTATAGGATGTAAATACCTATCTTTATCAAAAGGGTGTATGACTTGCTCATGCTTTTACTGGCATTTGTAGTTTACCACAAGTAGCAAATTCATCGCCAGTGCAAAACAATAAGAGGAGTCAATCTGAAGTGGTTAAAGCAAACTGCTTCTGGCTGGTGTTTCTAAATGAAACTGTTGAGATTACATAAGTTGGTGAAGGGGCTGGAGCATGTGACTTACTAGAAAAAGCTGGAGGGAGCTAAGCCTGTGTGAAGAAGGGATGGCTTGGGAGGTCTGATTACCTTCTACCTACCAAGGAGGCTGTTCAGAACACTGACTGGAGGTTCCTGGCAGGATGATGAGAATCAACTGTAAATTTGAACAGAGAAGTTTTCAGCATGTGAGGATGGGAGTTATGCAGCTGAGCTTGGGAACAAGTTGCTCCGTGCAGATACGGATCTTGGCCCGTGGGGCTTTTCAGGACCCAGCTGGAGAATGCTCTGCTGTCTGGTCTGAATTTGGTGTTGCTTCTCTCTTGGGCAGGACGTCTGATGAGATCTCCTGTGGTCCCTTAAAAGCTGTAATTCTGTGATACCAAGTCTAGATGCAATCCCTGTTAAAGGGAAAACAGCACAGTAGCATTTGCCTGCATAATTTAAGCATACTATGCTGGAGGTACCAATAGGAAGGTACGGTCCGCTGGCACCTTCTAGCAAATCTGCACTTGGTCTGTTTAGCACCAGCTCTGAAATTTTTAACTAAAAGTTAAGATAACTTCCTGTCTAGTTGGATTGGGAATTTGCTTTTTTTCTCTTAAGAATTTTTGCTCCTGTCATGTTAATGCTAATATGAGTGCTTTTTGTCAAAAATTTCTAAAACTGAATGGAAGTGCTTATGCTCAGGATTTTTGTGTCGGTGATTCTGGGGGAAGGATTAGACACTTCCTGTCTAACACTACTGTAGGATAAGAAAATTTACAATCAAAATATCCACTTTTAAATGCTGCTTTAAAAAATTGCAGTGAAGTTATATTAAATCAGGGGCTAGCTGTTAATTTGTTTCTAAGTTAACATAAAAATTAAACTGGCCTGCTATATAATAGTTTCCCCTGTAACAAGTAAATACCAGTTGATTTAAGGGCTATCCAGGGAATCCTTGTATGTGCTTGTTTGGAAACAACTTTCACAGAAACAAACTTTTTGGATATGTTGTTAGTGTTTCTAGATTTTCAGGTGATTGCTGATGGAAAGCATGAACTGTTTAGTGCTCTCAGTTTAGGTATCTCTGCCTGTTTCCTCCTATGACCATGCAGCTTTTCTTCAATGTGTACAAAGTAAAAGAAACTGCTAAAGCAATGGGAAGATGGTAAATAGAAGAGTTGTCATGGACAAGAGGGGCTGACATTCAGTGGTATTTTTTTTTTTAAAGCCATGTTGATATAATTAAGTATTTCTTCACATTCTAAGAAAGACAAGACCCTCTATTTTAAAGCTGCAATGTGGTCATTACGTACCTTTCAGATCTCTTCTCATTTGTTTCTTCTAAGTACCTCCTGGAATGTGAATATTTTTGTTTAGAAGTGGATATTTTTTATTGGCCTAAAATGTGCCAACATTTAGCTAGCTTTCTGTGAGGGATGTAATTACAGAAGACCATGTGCAGGGTGCTTGTGACTGTTCTGCTGGTGAGTCATGCAGTCAGTTCCACAGCTTGTTGAGGAGAGTTACTTTAATGTTACCATCAGACACCATGCAATTTTGTTCACATTTATTCAGAGTAAAGACATTTCCGAATTTTCAATGTCTGCCACATTTGATAAGTGGTTTTTGTTGTTCTTGAGTTATTAACATCCCAAGAATTTATCTTGTTGGCATTTAAAATTTGTTTGTAATCTTTAGGTCAGAAATTGCTCCAGTTTTTATTATTAGGATTATATAAGATGACTGACTTAAATAGAGCTTTTTGGTTTGTTCTCTTATACTGTAAATTTTCTGTTAAAAAATAGAAATTATAAACTGAGAATAACTTGAGTAATATTATCTTTCATAAGCTCTTGAGTTCAAAGCAATTTGCTAGCTTTGGAGTCGAAGGACTGCGCTTCCATTTTTTTTTTTCTTCTCTTTTCTTTGAAAGAACACAACAGGAAGATTGCTTACCCTGTATGGTCAGTTTAACCATGAAACTCTTGGAATACATAAAAAACATCAAACTTCTATTTCACAAGTACTTTCCCTCAAAACTGAATGTAAATCAAGGAACCATGTTTGTTTTCTAGCAGATGTTTATGCTAACATATTTACTTTTGTAACTAAAGCTACTGTGCCTAAAGATTCATTTGTACTTCTGCATTAACTGACACTGGAAAATGGCTGCAGGAGATTGAGCTCTCATGGTGCAGACTCAGTGAATAACTTTGCATTTCTTACCATTTGCTTATCACAGCAACAGCTTAATGTTAGGATGGTTACAGTTTTAGACAGGTCAGACTTGGTCTATTCTTTATGTAAGTTGCTCCTGATATTTGTAGCATCTGTCATCTATTCTGTACATGTACCACAAATACCAGTATTGGTATTTTTCTGATGCAACTCCCTTCCCTTTTTCCCCAGTGCAAAATAGCATTGTTGGTTATAGAAACAACATATTTTTGTCTTCATTTGGGTTCTGGTCATCTTAGAGGTAATTAATAAGTAACTGAGATGTTTAAAGGTACATCCAAGGAAGTAACTTTAATTAGCCTCTAATGTGTAATTTCCTAGTTACTTCACATCTCTCCTGTGTTTGTGATTATTGACAGATTTGTCAAACAAGGCATGAGAAAATGTTATCCCTATATCATATCATATCACATGCTGTCTGCACTATAAAAAAATCCATTACATTTTTAAAGGATTAACTTAATGCTATTATAATTCTTCACTATTTGCTATGTAAGTACTTGACTACATGTCAGCTTTCTGTTCAAATCATGTTTTTCAAAGCATGTTTCCATTTCGGTAGTAAATTGTTTTGTGTGTGTGTGTATGTGGTTCTTTGTTTAGGTTTTGTTCGTTTGGTTTTTCTTTTTCCACTTAGCTTTAGTCACTTTTGTTTTTCTTCCCAGGATGGTGAGAATCAGTATTACCCACCTCCAGCAGGTACTCAGTAGCTTAAATTGTTAGTTGTAGCCCAAGCTGCTAATACACATTAGTAAGAGTTCAGTTAGCAAAATGTATAATGTTTTAGTAATAAAGTGCTTATTGTATGAGTAGTAGTTTTTCCTGATTTGTCCTTTGTGCATGTCTAGAAGGGCCCTGTTCTTCCTCCCTCACTTAGGAAATAAAACAATGTTTCTAACATCAAAATTCATTGCATATTTAAAGGAGGATAGCAAGGCCACCAAGCTTTGATGATTTCTCACCTTTTCCTTTTGAAAAAGTGAGAGTATGGTAATATTAATGCCTTTAAGATAACTGAATTTTGAAGATTTTGTGAAAGGAACATGTCTGAATAATTGGTTGCAAAAATTTAATTTATTGTGAATGAAAGCTAATTTTTTTTACTGACAGTCTAGATTTTGGCAAACTAGAGACCAAAATCCAACAACATAGCTAGATCTGAGGAGGGATTCCTTATTCTAAGCTGGCTAGAAGCAAAGACAATAAAAAAATAAGGCCAAATTTAAGCACAATAGGTGATGCCTGGCAGTCAAAGGTTTAATTTTATCCACAAGGTAGAAAGCAGCCAGCAGGATTGGGTGAACTATCCTTTACTCATATCTCTGCCTTTATATAGTGCAGTGAACGCAAGTGTGAAAGATTTCCCCTTGATTTAAGCCATAATTAAGAATATAATAAAGCTTGAATTGAACTTCTGATAATCAGTAGATCTTTCTGGTGCACTATCTAGTTAATTATTCTATGGGTTTTAATGTGTTTGTTTACTGAGTTTGAGTTATCCACATGCTTTTATTAAAAGCTTTTTAAAATCTAGTTTATAGGTTGTCATCCTGAGGTTAGAGGAAGTCAGAACCTATATATAAATACCACTTGTGTGACTATGTGTTCACACCAACATTAGCGAGATTTTTTTTTTTTACTTGAGCTGTTTCTATTGAAAGCGTTGCTTTTGTAGTAAAGTGTATGTCTAGGTTCTTAACAGTGTCTCCTTTACTCAGCTTTGCAGGCTATCCTTGATGACTAGGCAGAGCAGAATTTGGTATAAGGTCAGATGACTTTCAGGACTTCCTTTGAGAATTTTAGACTTTGAAACAAAGTGATAACATGTTTTCTAGCTGAGTGAAACAGGCTGGCATATGGCTGCTATGCCATGCTGCCTTAAAAGCATCCTCTGAAGTCCCCAAGGAGCATCTAAGACCACTATTTTTGCACCAGTGTCTGTTCTTCACTCAGTGTATTTCCCTTGTGTGTTTTTCCTGTTAAGATAGTGTAAGAGTGTTTTGAGTTTGATAGGTGGGTGTTGGATTGAAGATTAAAGTAAATTTCGGTGTGTTTGATGGCTGGGAAAATATTGGGGAAAGAGTAGTGTTCCATCGTGCAAGTGGGTTCATCTCTTCTGGCACTTCATCTCCTCTGTGAAGCATGACATAAGCTAACATTTCTCAGGTTAATGGTATTCCTTTGTAGCCTTTATCAGGGATTTGTAGGCTATGGTTGCATTCTCTCATGACCAGGCAGTGTCCCTATAGCACACGATCTTATTGCTGCTGGTTCTTCACACTCTGGAAAAGGAAATGCTCAGTACTAGCATTTGCAATGAGGTGTTTCTCTTGCTTTTTGAGAGAACAGTTTGCTGTCCCCTGCTAAAATTCCAGCCAGCTCCAAATTCCAGCCAGCCTAATGCTACTAGGTAACTCCATTTTTCTGACATTCTAGCCTTCCAGCTTATACTCTAAGTACTACAAGATCATGTTTAGCTGGCCAGTTTAGTGTAAAGCATATCACTGTTCATCATCCAAGATATTTTATCTGTTGACATAGACTATGCGTAAAAAGTTGTTACAGAAGCTCATGAAAAATTGCCTCTTCCAAACAGCAGACTTCTTGTGGGTCATCCTTTAGAACAGTGCCTTTTTATGGCTAGTGATTGGAATGCTTTTGGTCATTTCTTTCAAGGTACCTTTTCACTTTCTTCTTTTTGGATGTGAAATTCAATTGCAATAAGCTGTTCTGACACCTTGTGTTTAGCAGGACAAGGATGCTTTACTCTTGCAGCAAGATATCAGCAAATTCCTGCCACTTTAAGGAAAAGAGCTTTATGATGTGAGAGAAATGCAGAAGAGTTCTTGTTTTATGAATGAACTGTAATGAGAAGGAAACTGTGTTTCTAGCTCATGATTCTAGTGCACGTCATGCATGTTCAAATTTGCATTTCCCACAGTAAGACTTAGGTCTAAAAGTCAAAGAGGACTTTCTATTCTGAGAAGTTTTCTGGTTTTGCTGACCATTCATATTTGTATGGCACTGAACATAAGGGGGAAAATTCCAAGATGTTTCTATTCCTACTTCAGTACTGAATGTTTGAAACCAGATTATAAAACAGTTATACTGTCCCAGTCTAGCAAATCATTTTCCATTAAGTGTTGTGGATACAAGGATATCTGCTGGGCTTTTGGGGCTTTAGAAATTTTTACAAACCTTTTACTAGTGTGTATAGAGAATCACCATACTGCTTTTAAATTACTTTTTTGTATTGCTTTACACATTCACACCTGCTTGAAAACAAAACTGTTTCAAGATGGATTCAGCTTTCACAAATTGAGTCAGATTTGATTTAAATAACGTGAATTAGATACTGTCTTCCCTCCCATCTAAGACTGGTTTTGGGAAAAAGTAACCTTTAGAAGGGGTATAGCTTAATAAAAAGGAGAGTAGTCTAGGTATGTCTGATCGTGGAGGTCTTAGGGATGTGTTGGAGCTGTATCTCCAACCAGGTACCAGAGAGAGCGGGCTCCTTGCCAGTAAGAAACTTGTGGTTTGGAGGAACCTGGTTTTAGGCAGGCCTTGGTTTCTTAGTCATGTAACATTTGGAGTATAGGATCTCTAATCTTCAATACAGCTTTCTCCCCATCTCCTTTGCTCTTAGCACAAGCAGTGCCCTGAAAAGAGTTTGTCTTTGCTTGTGAAAAAAAAAAAAACCAACAGATCGAAAAAATGCTTTATTCTCAGAGTCAGAATAGAATTTTTGAGACTGGAAAGCTTCATCTGCTGGGGAGCTAAATCTAAAAGGCATTTGTAACCTTATATTCAGAGCTGCAATAGTGATATTGGTCTGGAGTTTTGTATGTTTTGTTTTGATTTTTTTTTTTTTTTTTTGAGCCAAGGAAGTGTGGAAAAATACATTAGTGTTATTGATTTGGCTATGTAGAAAGTCATCAAGGAAAAAGGTTCGAATTTCTATCAGAAACAATGCTTTGTTCCACCTTTTCAGCCCTTTCTATTTCAGGTTATCTGAGTAGCAGCCTGATTCAGTGGTAAGAATCAAGGTCATATTTTATTCAGTACAAGAAAATGGAAAATCTGGCAAGAGCCTAGATACCTGTTTTGAAATGGTTTTATTTAGTCCTTTCTGCTACAGCTGCTGTCAATGGAAAGAGATAAAGCTGATGACAGTATACAGGGAATTTACTGTTCATTATTCATGACTTGCTGAAGGTTTAAGTCTGTGAAGGATTTTGTTATTCATTTCATAGGTCTTTCAGGTTTCAAGCATGATTGGCTGGCAAGAAGCAATTAAAGAAAAGATGCATATTTTTCTTGACTTACTAACCTTGACAGAGAACTTGAGAACAGAATTTAATCTATAAGCATTGTCATGGACAAATTCAGTTAAAATTGCAGTGTAGCAAGATTATGTTCATGATTAAATCTGTCATTATTTGAATAACTCTAGACTTGCATTTTGTGATGGTTCCTTAGACCTAACTAGCTCTGTTGTGAAGCCTTTAATTTATAAATAAAAATCTGAATTACAAATTTAGTGCAGTTGTAGATTTAAATAGGATGTGGAATGAGTGAGTGAATGTTTACCTGTAATTCAGAAAAAAAACTTCTGGAGAGGAACAATTATCAGTAGTATTGTATGGTATTATTTGTTGTTCAGGTAAATTTGGGGATTCTTAATGTAAATAAAAATCAATGAACAATGCAAGAACTTGTATTCCATAAGAACTTGATATTGAGTGCAATGAACCAACCTGTCAGCCATACTTTGTAATGCTTACAAATCTTAGTTTTGGTCTCAGCATTTTCATCTAGATCCTTACTAACCTGTGGCTTGTGTGTCTTTGCTCCTCCTGCTTAGGAAGGGTAATGTCTCCTTTCACCTGGGATGGCAGTAGGTGCACATTGGGAGCATCATGGCAAAAGAAGGGTGGTGTTACAGCAGTGAATAGCATGACAGTTTTGATACAAACCAGTGTGGGGAAGGACAGAAAAAAGCCGAGTCAGACTTTGATTTTACCTTCCCATTAAGATGAATGGAAGCAACTACAGTTCTGATTCCAGATGTCAGTCATCAACTGAAAAGCTCTAGTTTTAGACCACCACAGTTTAAATTTACATCTGTACCTACTATAATGTGTTCTGTACTTACAACTGGACACATGGACCTTCCAGGTTCATTTTATGGATTGTTCAGTATTAAATTGCTTTCTCTCTGGTCTGCCCTGGAATCTGAATCTCAGTTTGTATTCCCTTTTATAATTATGCCAGTTGTATGTATGCCTTTTACAGTGTGCTCAATTATATTCCCTTTTTACAAGAAAAAAATTGCTCCACGTTGCCTTCTACTCTGACACACTTGCAACTTTTTCAACTTTTTTTACTTCTACTACTGTAGATGTTAAAAAGATCTAGTGCTTTAAAGAATGTCTTGCAAGTACTTTATAGGCACAATCATTTCTATTAAAGAAGCGTGGCTATTCTTCTGTAAAGGAACACTTTAAATTTACAAATAGAATACTACCCAAAACAGTGGGGTCTTAAAAGCAAAGTTTGAAGTTGGAGCCTGACAAAATTTAATTTCCCATTGCAGATTCCCCCTTCCTTTTCCTCAGAGGAGCTAAACAAAATCAAAAGTGAGAGGAAAAGTATTGTGAACCACTGTAGCATCCTGGCATAGAATCCACAATCATTATTCTCAAATAATAAGGTTCTTTTGTTTTCGAGTGTCAGAGCATTTCTCAGTTTCTTCTTCCTCAGTTACTGTCTGTTACTCATTACAGATAAGAAACCTTTTAGAGTTTTGTCTTAATGATGTTACCCAGGTTGTTAAGAGAACAAAACTTCATCATCAAAATTGTGATGTTAAGTTTGGTCACAATGTCTAATTAGATTGTGTCTTGGTAGTTAAATTATAAGGAGGCTGTTGCTGTGCTCCTTTATAAGGGTTTAACTATGATTGTAATGGCTTGCATAAAACATTTTTTAAAAATCAAACAATTTTATATCTTTATATATAAAAACTTATAGTAATATTCTTATTTTGATAGACTCTGGATTATTATGTAAATTTCAATATCTTCAGTATGGGAATTAGCAAATTGTTTCACAGTAAAAATTACTGGCTGAACATATCTGATATTTACCTAGTTTAGATCCATATTTTGCTTTTTCTTATAAGTTGACCAAAAAGTCTGGCTTAATCATCAGACCAGATATGTGGGAGTTCCTGATTCTATGCTCACTTCAGGTGAGCTTGTATAGACTATCAGTCAGTCTTGTGTTTTCTTCTTACAGAATTAATATATTTGAATTTTTATGCCCACATAATTGTCCAAAGCAGAAATTTCCTCCTCTACTGGTCCAATAGTATTTTTAAGTACTTTGTAACTTAATTTATATTATACAAAGTCAACTTGTTTGAACTAAATACTTCATCTTTTCAAAGACAGCAAATGAATTTGATATAATTGTTTAGAGTTTTTTATGATATATTGTATCATTTGTGTTGTTTTCTCATTTAAGTGGATTGGACTTAGTTTCCTAAGTAACAGACTACAGTATTGATCTTATGTTTTTAAAATTAAAAAAAACTTACCAAAATGTTGTAGAAGGAGATGATAAAACATTAAAAAATATGGATTTTCCATATGTTGAATTATTCAAAGGTTGGACTATAGTCTCAATGCTTTTTAATCATAAATTATCTAAAAGTTTAATTAATAATTCAGAATGTATAAAGCACTTGTTTAGCTATCTGAAAAATTATGTTTATTATGTTGATTTTATAGCAAAACTGTGGTACAAAATACACTTCTGGTGATAAGAGTGAAGTAATAACCATCATCTCCTCTAGATGCACATTTTCTTTCTCTATGCTTTCACATGTGAATGTTTATTTTAGGCATGTAAAAGTAGCAGAAAATATCTTTTTTTTCCTTCCTGTGATTACAGAAGCTGCTGGGTTTGTTTTGCTACCGATGAGGATGATCGTACAGCAGAGTGGGTGAGGCCCTGCAGGTGCAGGGGCTCCACCAAATGGGTGCATCAGACTTGTCTGCAGCGCTGGGTGGATGAAAAGCAAAGAGGAAACAGTACTGCTAGAGTTGCTTGTCCTCAGTGCAATGCAGAATATTTAATAGTATTTCCAAAGCTAGGTAAGATACGGATAATTTAAATTGTTGCTTATTTATTTGTTCTTGCTTTCCTTTTTTTTTTCCCTTTCTTGTGCTCAGAGCACCACTTCTGTTGGAAACTTGTCTATTACCTTTTCCAGACAGAAAGAAATAACTTTATATTCTGCTTGCATCCTGTTTGGTGGCTTAGTTAAATACCTTCTAAAAATTTTGGATCTATTCCACTTAGGTATACAGATAAATCTTGTGATTGACCTGTAACTATTTCCTGGCTAATGGGATTGTTTTTCTTGTTGAGGAGAAAGTGACTTCTTTCAGCAATTGCCACACAGCACATAAACACATCCTTTTTTTGACTCAGCTTGCAGAGACACTTTATCAGAGGAAATTCAGATGAGAATTTCCTAAGCAGCACATGGCATTACTGGAAAAACATACTTTCACTTTGGTCAGGAGGTGTTTCTGAGACAATATTGCCCTGTAATCAAGAGGCAGAATATTTATGATTGCTGGGTACTGCTGTAGCTTGATTTGTCAAGGTGAAAAAAAAAAGTTGGACATGGTCTTCCAGAGTCTCTTACTTGAGTAGCCAAGTAGGATAATGCACAGTATGTTGCATGTATTTAAATCAGCAGTGCTTGCTGTTATTTCAGCCCTCGTTTGCCCATGTGTTCTATGGGCTATATTAAGCAAATCAAGAAAATGAAATGTCACCATGGAAACTTTAATTTTGTTTAAAAGTAAAACTGCTTGTTAGAGAATTGGTGATGTAGCAATTGAGTGCAGGCATTTAGAGGATTTTAAAGAAGATTTTTTTTTAAGTATCTTATTTCTGTAATGAAAGAGCTGAAAATAACTCACTGCAAGTTCTTTGGGATAGGACCTCTTTCTTATTAGCTTAAGGGCTGATGAAATGAAGGTGTCAAGGGAATTTTGAGTGATGACATTTACTTCCATGATAGAACACTGAGTAATGGGAAAGAAAATATACACAACAATATTGCATTGTTGATATAAAAAAAGACATAAGCCTGTATGAAACTTACTACAAGTTATTAATATAACAGCCACAATTCAGCTTTGCTGAATAGGGTAACTCCCCATCATAAAGAAGGCATCAAACAATAACATTGAGCATTGGCTTTGGGAAGAAAACTGGCTTTCCATCTGGACACAGAATACACCACAAAACTTGATACTGTTTGAAATTCTTGTTTGTATCTTGACTGATGAAATTGTAATGTGAGACACGTTTGCATTTTATTTTGACAATGGCAAAAAGGGGTAGCAGCTATAATTTGGACAGGATACATTAACGTAACAGGCATTTTAATTTGTTTCTGCAATTCATGGCATACTGTATTTGAGAGCTTAGATTCCAACATTCCTGGATTCTGAAGCTGGCCTAAAATTCTTGCATGAGATTGTTCAGTTCTTGCATGCAGGTATGTGAGACTCCCTTCAGGTATTTTGATATATTTTTCCTCATAATACCATCTTCTTATATTTTTAAAGGTAAGGGCACAAAAATTCAGACTTGTGTAAGAGTACACAAGACATTGGTAGTAGAGCAGGGAAATTAATCTGGGTCCATGGAACATCAGTCATGACCTTGAAGTGCCTTAAGCAAGTAAGCCCATCTTGCTCTTCTGTAACTCTTTCTAGTAACCCAAAGCTGTTCTAGCACAATTCAACTACAAGTCAATCAAGGTCACACCAGGCAGAGTAAGGATTTTCCAAGAAGCTTTGCTAGTGGCCCTATTTCTTCTGCAGCAGGTGTCTTTTGAAGACTGTATTAGTCATACCCTTCCCTGAGGCATCACAGTTCAGAAACTTATTTACTTTAAGACTTCTCTTAATGTACTAGTGGAAACTTTTTTCTAAAAATTCTGTGAAAGGATACCCTCATCACAAAATTTAATTTATGATTATAGTTTAGAAGTAATATCAACGTGAGGAGACATCAGTGAATATAAGTTAACAGTGGGTGTTTCTTTATATATTTACTAGTTCAAAACAACTTCTCATGAAATATCTCAAAATCATAATTCCATTTTAGATTTGATACTGCCTGTCAATTCTGGTGATAATTATGTTCCTGTGAGCTGTTTTCTGCTCTTTCAAGAACTTTCACTAAATAGAACAAATATTGTTACCACTTTGAAAGTAACCAAAGTATCTCTTAGATAATTATTTCAGTTTAATAAAAAGAAAACAGTTTGGCAGAAAAAAAAATTCTTTAAAGCATGGTATATTTTTCAAAATGAAAAATATTTTTGTTTCATATTTCCTTCTTTACTTTGAGTATCAGTGATATTTATTTTCCTGTTTCTTCCTCGGTACCACCTTAAAAAGCAAAAACTGTTTTGTCCTCCTTTCTCACTACTTCCTTCCTAAGGCCTAATTAAAAGATTGTTTCAATAATTTTTTTCTAGTATTTTCTCAAGATTTGATACCCAGGTTTCTCTTAATGATTAGTATCAGTAGGTGTAATCTTTTAGTACTTGTGTTATAAGGCAACCTTCAGTGTCATTTGAGTCTCCTGTCTTCAAATGTAAATTTTCAAAACGGTAAAACCAAACAACTTTTTCAGTGACTCTGGGAAACAGTCAAGATGTGTAAACTACTGTGCATTTAGTACTTGCAGTTATGACCTTGCTGCTACTTCCAGCATACTGATAGACATCTGAGCACCTTCTTAAGTGTGTTCTGGAAAGTCAAACACAACTATTAAGAGTTGAACTGGATGTTCCTGTTGGTTTTTTTCCACCAGCTGACTTGAGCTGAGTGGAACTGGGGTTTTTGAAGTCATTCACAATAGAGCTGTTCTCTAGAAAAAGAACTGAGTAGGTCATGAAATGGGAGTCACAATTTTGTCACTGTGGGTAAACTTTGAGAGACATGGGGGATTAGTTACTTGAGGAATGCCTGTAGGCTGGTTTTGAGAATTTTCACTGATTTTGGTAGGAAAAAGTAGGAGGGAGCTCACAGGAACTGTTCATGCACGTGAGCTGTGGGAGGACAGTCTGTATGTAGAATTTGTTGACAAATACAAAAGTAATGCGGATTATGGTGATGATGGTTTTCACTTCCGTGTGTACATTTCAGTGTTCTGGCTTTTGCCTCACTCGTGCTCTTGCAGTCCCTCAAAGAAAAGATGCAGGCATTGCCCTTGTTTACCTCACCAAAGGTAGTCAGGGTATTTATTGTCTTGCCCTGTGTAAGTCTGGAAAGTGCAGTTGTGCATAGACAGAACAATGAACCTATTCATGTGTTGTTGTCAAAGGCAGTGAATAACCTGAATAGGAGTATTTTTTCCTCCAGTGTTTTGAGAGGTGATCCTTTAAACATACTGAATGCAGCTTCTTCCAGTGGAAGGAATCTTTTGTATTAACTGTGCTACTTTTTACTACATAGCAGATAGTTTAGTGACAGAATTTTCAGGTGAAGCTGTCAAAGACAAGGACATGAAGTACATTACAACAAATCGCTATTTTTTCCTTTAGAAAACTAAAATATCTAACAAATAAAAAAGGCACAAAGCCTAAAGTGGTTTCTACAAAGGAACAATTCTTACTCAACACAAAGGAAGCTAATCGGTGGGTAAATTAGTGCTTTAAGCAGTGTATCAATCTCCTGGAAAAATGAAATGGTAGGTAGGCAGAAGTTACAGGTTTAGCTTAATAGCTTTTTAATTATATAATATATTATATATATTCACTTAAACAGCACGTGTGGTATGTCAGACTTGTACTTTGCTTCGTTTGTTCTTTCTAATTGGCAATAGATGCTGACTTTTCTACAGTACGCTTTTATCTGTGTGTATCTGTCTATCTATATATATATATCTCTTTCTTGAAACCTTACTTTTCCTTTATCATAGGTCCAGTTGTTTACGTTTTGGATCTTGCAGATCGCCTGATCTCAAAGGCATGTCCCTTTGCTGCAGCTGGAATAATGGTGGGCTCTATATACTGGACAGCCGTTACGTACGGAGCGGTGACGGTCATGCAGGTACACACGTCTTCCCTCTTCCTGCCAGCTCTGCAAGCAAAAGTCAATTCAGACTCCTCTTTCCTTGGCTTAAAACATGCTTAGCTGCTTGCAGTGTAGTTACCAGTGAATTCAAGATGGTTTTCACGTTTAACTGGTCATAGTTTATAACTGCAAGTATGCCTGTTGGGGCATGGTTCAGTCTGCAGCTAACAAAATCCAGTACTGCTCTGGCTGGCTGCCTTGTGTATGGCAGACTGGTGAACCCAATTCTGTTCTCATGGGAAAGGTGCCATTACCACCTAGCTGCCAATAATGAGTAACTCTTCCATAAAGACATGAGATTTAATCTTTTCTTTTACTTGGAGAAAAACTTTGCTAGTAACATTCAAAGGGTTGAAATTGAAAGATGGTAAATTATTTTCTGGATAATGTGATTTTTTAAAAAATTATATAAAGGAAAATACATGCTCTGATTGATGCAATTCATTCATAAACAAGAAATACAAAACACTGCAAATTAATGTTATAATTACTTCAGACTGTATGATTAGTTGAAAGGGGGAAAATAGTTTTCCTGCATCTGTTCTTGTGAACTTACTATTTAATTAGAAAAGTAATGTTGACAGGTGGTACCCTATTAACTATGGAAAGACTTGTTCATGGTAATTCTAGTTCAATCACGAGACCAGAGTTTTCAGAGACTGTACAGTGAGAAGCACTTCCTTACCCTTTTAGTTGTTGATTCCTATAACCAGTGTTTTGCCTGAAAGCATAAAAGTATTTCTGATGCTAATTCAGCTGTAGATAGAATTAACAAACCAATATCTTAATAAATACTCTTCTACACAGTTCTAATTTTAAATATACAACCTGGTTATTCGCTCTTAAGTCATTTGGCACTAGTTCTTGAGATGTGTGGTACTGTCCTGCAGTTCTGCAGGTCACTCCCTGTCAAGATGGTGTGCTGTTTTGGTTCACTTGCTCTGTGATCTGAAAGCAGAAATGGAGCCCAAATGAGTGGTTGCAGTTTCCCTGTACCAGTGTGCCGACGCGTTGGGCAGGTGCATAGGTGATGTGTAATGGCTTTCAATACCCCCTTCATTCCAGTGGATGAGTCTGTGTATTACAGAGTGGTGCATTAAGTATTTTTTCATTGAATATTTCGTTGTTGTGGCTCCAACAGGAGCATTACAATCATCTGTAATACTACAACGAGACTTTGGAAATGCACCAGTCCTTTTCTCCTTGCTCACTGCTACACTGAGCTCTTTTTCTGTAGGAAGTTGTGACCTTTTTAGCTACCCTAGAGCTCTGTAGCCAGATGGAAAAATAAATGCTTTGTTCTGAAGTTGTTTTGCTTTTGAAGTGAGGATCTGTCTAAACATTAGTTTAGGCAGCTGGTCAAATCCCAGATATGAAGAATTAGCTATTTTCATGATTTAATGTTTTGATTGTATGGGTGGCATGCTGGGCAAGACAATAATTTAGTTTTGCTTGTAGAGGAGGGGATTGACTGGGTAGTAGAGGGAAACTGTTCCACCCCTTTTGCCACCCCAGCCTTGCTAGGTTTAATACAATTTTTCTCCTGATGCATTTCAGACTCCTTTCCTTTAGTTGAAGGGCCAATGAGAAGCACAGAAGCTATTTTTAGACTTCAGGTGCAGAAAAATAAATACAGAATTGACATTGTGATAGCTAAGTCAGTAACAAGTCAGATGGAGTTACTGAAAGCAGAGAAATACAGTAATCTAAAGCAGAAAGATACAAGATACTGAAGCATTTTTTGATGGATAAGGACTATAAGGAGAAAAAGGATAGTGTCAGACTTCACAGCTTGATAGAAGATACTGAAGAAGCTGGAAGACAAATGCTGAACGTTTTTTCAGGAATAATCTTTGGCAGCAACAATATTGGTTATGCCTGTTTTTAGAGGCTGTGGTATATAACACAGCTTCCTGTTTTAGAGGTGTAACATGGAATGCTTTTCAGAGCAAGGCAAAAATGTACAGTTTGAAGGTACTGTGGTACACTACTGTAGCTTCTTCCCTGTGTCCTACCTATTCCAGAAGTACTGGGTTTGTTATTTTCATTTTTTACAATTTTGCTGTTGTTTCATGTTCTTACTTACTAATTCTATTTTTTGTGCAATTGAAGACTTGATAAGTTATTGTACTTGTGGGGAAAACAAGAAGTCCGTGAAAACACATCAGAAAATCCAGTGCCTGACAAACATAATTATTATTTTAGTGTTTTTAGTCCTCCCAGATTCTTACAGAAAAAGGCATGAAAGAGCCTGTTCTTCCTGGAAGCAATTCAAGGACTGTATTGGCATTTATACTGCTTAAATTGAGACAAATCTAGAGCATATCTACCACTCTATTGTAATTTTTTTATCTTCAGTCCTATTAGATTTATTTAAAATTAAAGCAGTGTACTTTTCAAAAGACATAAGGCACCATTCTGTTACAGTTGTAACATGTGCATTTTATAAATGGAAACATCTGATTTTTTTTTTATATATCAGCAGAAAAGTCTGGACATAGCAGTAATTATGATGCTTTAAAGTCCTTGAACTAACTACATATGAAAATAAGGTAAATGTGAAGATATTTCCTCTACAGTTAAAAAATAATGTTCATCTTCCTGCATCGTCCAGAGAAACAATAGTTAAATACGGTGATCTCTGTTATCTAAGGTATTCCTGAAAACCATAAAATTTTGATAAAAATATCCTGAGCTACCTATTAACAATTTATTCTTTGAACAGTAGAATCTGATCAGTTCCTGAGTGTAGAATTGTTATAAAATTGTAAATTTTTAAATGCATTTTGGAAAGCTTGCTGTATTATTAGTGTTTCAGATGTTTAGGCTTTTAGTTACACAGAAACACACGAAACCTTTCTTGAGATGGTAGGGAATTCTGTTACAGCTCTCTGCAATAATAATGATTTGCAAAATAGGGCTGGTAGGTCACCTGCATTATGCTCCATAAGCAACCAAGGATACAAAGAGAAAACAGAGTAAATTAGGTAAAACAGTGTTCTTTTTTCTTTAACTTAAAACATGCAAGCAGCTTCAAACAAACTCAACTTTTAGGTTACATTTTTGTTCATTTGTACATAGTGACATTGTTATGGCCTTTGTTATGTTTGTCAACTATATGCATATTTTCTAGGTTGTGGGTCACAAAGAAGGTCTTGATGTTATGGAGAGAGCTGATCCTTTATTCCTTTTGATTGGCCTTCCCACTATCCCAGTCATGCTAATACTGGGCAAGATGATCCGTTGGGAGGACTATGTGCTCAGACTGTGGCGCAAATACTCTAATAAGCTACAAATTTTGAACAGCATATTTCCAGGTAATGTGATTCAGTTTAAAAGGAAATGCCAAGATTGAACTTCTGCCTTTAGGAGATGGGGATAGGCAAGTAGCTTTTGCTCTTTTTAAATTGAGGTGATTAACACTATCCCTCTATTTCATGTTCATTCTGTTTAGATTGTGTTTGTGTAATATGTCCTGAGATGAGTGTGGCAGGAGTTGCAGGAACATGGTTTCGGTTCAGGCTTTAGTAACAAAACAAGTTACTAAAATTCATGGGTCTTACTTGAAAGTAAAACTGCAATCATTTAATGGAAACAGAAAATTCACTGAGAAGAGGGAGAGTTCTCAAAAAGTAATTGGGCTATAGATTTGTAGTGGAGTGGGGACTGGACAGTAATGTACTTTCTGTGTTCTTTTTTGAGGCAGTATAGGCTATGTAACCTTTTCTTCCCTCATTCTTATCCCTTTAGGCATTGGATGTCCTGTTCCTCGTATCCCTGCAGAGGCCAACCCTTTGGCAGATCACGTCTCTGCCACACGTATTCTGTGTGGAGCTCTAGTTTTCCCTACTATTGCCACAATAGTTGGCAAGCTGATGTTCAGCAGTGTTAACTCAAATTTACAAAGGACAATCTTGGTAAGATTCAATACTCTGTTTCATAAATTATTATACTAGAGGAATGTAAAGTGTTGTGAAGGAGGGAGGCAAAGGAAAAAGGAACATAAATTGATCCGGAATTTTAAGAACGGTATTTCATTAAAGGAAGGGTATTTTTTAAGGTTGCCTGTCTTAGCAGTGGACAAACATCATGTGTGTGAAAGACTGTCTTTATGACTGAAACTAATCTCAGTTCATGACAAGGATGAAAGTTTTATCTGCCACTCTAGTAGGCAGGCCTTAGCAGTAATTAAGGCTGACAATGAAGATGAGGAGCCAGCATCTTCTAAGAGCAGACTCTGTAAGGGGAGACTGGGATTTATATTATAAACCTTTTCATATTAACTTTTGTTTACTGATTTTGAGAGAAACCCTTTGTTTCTTATTTTAATAAGGAGAGGAAAATTAACTCTCCATAGAGTTCAAATGGAGAGGGAATGACAATCTCTTCCTTTGTGAATAATCTCTCTGGTTGCAGCCTTTCAAGGACAAGTACACTGAGTTTGGTAATATGGAATCCCTGCTCATCTGACTGTCACCACAGCCCGTTTTCAATTCCTGCATGTTTATGCACCCCTCTCTTTTATGCAGATCAAACAGTGATATTGCAAATGTTCATGCAGACTAAAAGCTTATTGGTGTCACATTTTGAAGACTTGAGATAAACATATTGTAAAGCTTTCTAGAGGGGAAAAAAGGTTGTTTTACAAAAATAGATTTTATTTTACTCCACTTTTGGCAAGTGCCATTTTTCACAGTCTAGTTATAGAATGGTTATCAGTACTATTTCTTGTGCCTTGTGTGTAGAGTATACATTCAGAGAAGGGAGGAAAGCAGATACATATCTGCATTTTATTTGTTCTTGAAATAAGATTTTGATTTTTAAAATTTAGAATACTGGGGAGACTTCCAAGGAAATAAAAGCTTTTATAGATTCAGTCTGTAATCCCTTGAAGTAACATTAACCTCTGTAATAGTGCATTGTGACAGAAAACTTTTAAGATACTCATTTGGAACTGTACTAATTAGTTAATCTTTAGAAGAAAATACTGTATGTTTAGAAAACAAATCTTCTCTGATTGGAAATTTTTAAGAACATTTGCAGTGATATGACACTGAACTGTGCAGGTTTTCAAAATATCTTTTTATTTCAGGGTGGAATTGCTTTTGTTGCTATAAAAGGAGCTTTTAAGGTTTACTTCAAGCAGCAGCAATATTTGCGCCAAGCTCACCGCAAAATTTTAAATTATCCTGAACAAGAAGGAGCGTAAGGCTGTAACTTCCAGATGTCACAGAGTCTCACCTAACAGGTTTCCATGTTGTATTGGTTCCATTGTTATTGCACAGTAGTGGAAAATTGTGATAAGTTGCTGCTCCTCTATTTTTTTTTTTCCTTTAAATACAATAAAGCACTGTCTTGTGGCAGAGTAAATCCTTTCAGCAACCACTGAACCTAAGAATGTGATTTGGCTTTCATTATTTTTTGGATATTTCTGTTGGGCAATAGGCTTTTGAATTATTTTCTTTGAGCCAATATACTGAATGAAAAAAAAAAAAGAATCAACTACAGAACATTTTAAGTGTAGTAAGGTAGGCTATATCCAAATGCCTTTTCTCTAGGTGATTTAGTACCCAAGCTGTCATTCAGTTTAGCATTTCACACAATGAAGGGAGATTGCTTTAGAAAGGGAATGTGAGTCATTACCAAGGAGAAATAATTTTCCTTGAGTTTTGCTGGTATTAAACAGGGAGTGTGAAATACCCAAATGACAGAGAAAGCAGAAGATAGATCACTCTCTACAGGACTTGTATGTCAGCTTTAACCACCTAAATATTAGGTGTTAAAATTAGCATGGCTTTCAGGTGACCATTTTATTACTGGTAATTTTCAGTGTCCTGTTGTATCTTCTGCAGTGCCTAGTGTCATTTTCTCATGGCTTTACTGGTTTGTAACTGGTGCTGGATTGCATTTTTTCCTCCACAGTTAAAATAATTACAAGGGGGAAACAAATTTCACTTGCTTATTTTGTAGTTAAGTTTTAGAACACTTGTTTAGTTTCCATATTCCTTTATGTTGTGTAAATACCCATAGAAAACCTGTGAGAAAGCAGCATTGAACACTAAAGCTCCATATGAACTGACAGAGCAGGGCATCCCCTGAAGCATCCAGACCTGAGCGTGTAACTCACCTCTGCTCAGGACTAAGCTCTCCTGCCCTACTGGAAGTGCTGGCTGCAGGGGGCTGACACTACACTCTGGATACCTGAGCTGAGCATCCTGCCAGCAGGGTACTTGGCTTAAGGTAACTGGGCTCCATTTTGTAAAGAACTACAGGATAAATCTTAAATGTGTAAGAAAGTTTATTTATACAGTAAGCTTTACTGTTCCCATATGTCTGAAGTAGTCAGTTGAGGGAGACATTAGCACTTCCATTATTTGATGTATTTCTAAACCTAATTTCAACAGAAATTGACTGTTTTATGAAGGTAAATTCTGACAAACATTATACGGCCATTGCATATTCATACCAGACCTAATTTGAAGTTCTTAACAACAATTTCTTTGTTTTTCTCCAAGTTTTCTCTTGTTCATATTAGTATGTCAAATGCATGAAAAATAGCTTAAAAATCTTTGAGTGGAATTATTCATTAGTAAATATTTCTTTTCACCAGAAATGAAGTAAATGCAGAATGGACTTCCTATTTGACTGCAATAATGTATGTTAGGAGAAATTCAAAGTAAGGTACCTTTTCTATAGTATATTTGTCTTAATTACCAAGATGTAATATTTTAAAACTGTACAAAAGTGTATATAAAGGCCAGTTAGTTTTAAAAACCTATACAGGTGTTAAAAATTGTATGCTCAATCAATATCAAATACTTTTGAGGCTCTTGCTGTAATGGAAGAATTACTATAACCTTGTAAGTCTGCTGATTATATTTGTCTTAGTAGGCTCACTTTTATATAAAACCTAAACTGAGTAGCAAACTCTGAAAGTTGCTACACTCTGTAAGATAGTCTTGAAACAATATAATTTGTATTTCTTACAGAATTCCTCATTTCAAGAAAACAGCTTTTCAGTGGTCTTCACTGTATATATTTCCAAGCAATTTATTACTGTTTTTTAAAGTCTTATGGAAAGAATTGAATGATGCAAATTTTTGGGTTTGAAACTTGTTTCATGGGAAAACTCATTGTCTCCTTTGGAAGTTAAAGCTGTTGTAAAAATACAATTATAAAATACTGTATGGACTGTAAGATGATTTCACATGAGTGGTTAAAGGTCATTACTCTGTAAATCTTGTTTTTAAGTATTGAAAATTATAGTTATGTTGAATTAGGTTGAATAAATATTTTTTACACTCCTTAGTGTACTTTGTGAGTTGAACAAAAAGCCTGTAGCAAAACTTCTGAATGGAAATTGTTTTGTTTTAATGCGTGCCTAAAGAGTTATATAATTAATTTTATGTTGATGGACTAAAGAAATATCCTTGTGATGAAGAAAAGAATTACTTTAAGACTTAAGTCTGACATCGGTTTTTTTTCCTTCTCTCTAGAGATAAATAAGTGATATAGAGGAATGTGTTTCATAAACATTTAAAAGAAAAGAACTGTTGCAATATGGGCAACTTGCAGTAACACAGAACTGTGGGGAAGTGACTACATACCTTTAGGCTGGCTGATGTGCAGCATTGATTTGGGCAGTACATTAATCCCTCTTCATCAAGAAAGATAATACTGGCTGAAGGAATTGTATTTTTCACTGATTGCTAATTTATGTCCCATTACTTTCAGGACGGGGACTATGAAATGTTGTCTGGCATTTCTCATATACTCTCACATGTAACATGGTTTCTCTTAGACTGCCATTACATCGACATAAGGGCAAAAATTACCTGCACTGTGATTATGTAAATACACAGAAGATGCTTCTCCCCTTCTCTCTTTTCTTCTGCCTTAAACTCTTAGATTTAGATGGACCCCTCCTTCACTGTTTTCTATTTTTTTTTTTTTTTTGCTTTTGTGGTTCTTTCCTGTAAAACTTAGAAGTATGTGTGCAAAAATTTGCCAAGCATTCTTTCTGCTTTACTAAGATACAGAAATCCAGATAGGGTTTATCAGTTAATTTCAAGAATTAATTTCAAGGCTTACTCAAGAGCTTGAGTGATAGAACTCACTTTCTAGAAGGGCAGCTCCCAGTACACCTAGTATTGCTGTGAGTGAAAAGAGTGTTCTGCAAACAGGGATGAACTACCCCTTGGACCATGGCCTCCAAGAAGGTTTGAAGACCTGTGGCCACTTTTTCCATTCTTGCCAGTTAGTTATTCACATGCTCTGGATATTTTATTGCTTTTGCTCCACTGAATATTGTGAGCATAAAGCAGTTATTTCTGGTGTACTGTACTAAGTTGTTGAGTAGAAAAATTCCATTCCAGAACCACTAAAAGCAAACAGGAGACATGACTTGAAACTGCCTCAACCAAACAACTCAGCAGCACCTGTCAAAACATATCGTGCAGGCATCTCATTTAATGCTGGATGACTAAGCCATGGAAAAGCAATTGCCTAAGCAGTGGTCCTCCATAGGAAGTACTGTGCTTTTAAAATAAAAAATAAAAGCAATTCCTGGCTTCAGACCTCTCTGTGGTAGAGCATGCACAGCTTGATGTTTGGGGTGTTTAGTGTTTTTCAACTGCTCCTCTGCTCTTTCTACAACTCAGTAACACTTGACTGCAGTTTAATAGGAGCTGACGAAGGAACACACTGCTCTGAGTATTTACTGCACATTTAAGGACTGTTTTGTCAGCTTTTGTTATTTCTCTGACATGAATCCTTACAAGAAGCTACCCCTGAAAGAGCCTCCCCTTCCTAATTTTCCAAATACTTCTCATGCACACAAGATAAAATGTTTTTAATTCTATTCTTATAAATTCTTAGTTTAATGAAAAGCAAGAATGATCTTGGGTTTTTTTTCTGCAGCAAAATGGTGGCTAGTTCAGAACTGTTTGACTAACCTGATGGAAAAAAGTCTCTACCACATTACCTCTCTTGCACAGTTCTAGGTTAACCTAGATCATTCCCTTGGGTAGTTCAGAGTTTGTTACTAATCATAGTTTGCTGCATTTCTGTTGCTTTATTCTGTTTCAAACCAAGACCGCAGTGCAGGAGGAAAGTCCTGCTTATCCGATATATTTGTACTTCAGGTTCAGGGGCTTTATGTATTTTATTTTATTAATCCAAGACAGATGCTGGTTGAGTATAGATAAAATATTACAATAACTGCCTCTGGATCAAGAGCACTGCAGTAGCTCTATGGAACAGAAGGTACATGATGAAAGGCATTTGGGGAAGGGTGGATGTGTGTAGGAATAAAAACAGAAATAGAAGAAAATGCCATTTTGACATACAGAATCTGAGACTTGGACCAAATTCCTTTAGCATGAAGCTATGAAAGGCTAGTGGGATTTCTTGTAACCAAGACAAGAGCAATTCTTTTGGAATTGCTGAGAGGAGCATAGAAAATTGGTGGTAACCTATAAAAATATTTCAGCTTGTATTTCATTAAACAAATATTTCAGGTTTTAAAAAATTTTGGTACCTTTTAAATGCAAAACAATTGTTATTGGGTTCTTGTGTTGGTTTCTTTTGGAAAAGCAAATGGCATCTTTTAACAGCAGGATTCTCTAACCCAGCATGTTTTTAAATTTCAAGGTACTGTGAAAAAGAAGGTGCTTTCCACTTAGCATAAATTCTGTACTGGGAAATATAACTGACCTTCCCCCATTACCAAGCCCCAAATGTCTCCTACTGCAGACACAGAATTATGCTAGGGATTTATGCTACATAGCACCTTACTTATAATTAGGCTGCTTTTCCCATCTCATTTCAAAGATTAATTAAAATGCAGATAAAATTAAAGAGTAAATTCACAAGTGATCTCAAAAGTATGAGTGCTTCCATTTCTTTTTTCAGCTTTAGATCCTTTTTTAACACAGATTTTTTTATTTTCCTTTCTGAAGGGGCACAAAAGTGCTAAGACTCATTACATCCATTTATTTAATTTTTTTGAAGTACAGGTACAACATTTACATAGGGGTACTGTATGCCAAATGACAGAAAATCTGTATGTATTTCCTGAGCCTTGAGGCCAGAAGCTCTCTGGGTAGAGTGAGAGTAAGTGACCATAGATAATCTATAGCATTCTTCCAGCATTTCTGTTCTCACTGAGCTAAATGACACACACTGTGTATCGAAATCCCTTTATGTAACACTGAAGAGTAGAATTATTAGCAGCCCACAGAAATATTTTGCCCTAATCTACAGATTAGGACCAAGAAAAACTAAACCAGCTTTACTAGTAGCATCTGGGAAACATTTTAGTGCTAATTCCAGAAACAGATGATGGAAGTTGCCCCACATGTCAGGGAAATCATCTTGTCTCTTCAAAAATCTGAGCAGCACAAGGCATGAGTCCTGAGTCCTTCCCCTGCAAAGGGCAGCATCATATGGTTTGTTGTACTGAGCTCTCTGTGCTTGGTCTTTTCAACCAAGTACCAAGATGGGGATAAACCTCTGCCTTGCAGATAATGGAACTTCAGGATATTCTTAGAAAAGGAAACAAGAGTGCCAAAGCCTCCCAAAACTCTATGAGGTGCATATAGTAACTCATGTTACTGGCCTCTTATTTCAAAATGATGGCCCAGTCCTTTTCTATTGCATCTGGCATTCAGATGGTACATAAGGAACTATTTGCAAACCTCCAGCTGACAAGCAGAAGGTGTCTTTCATTGTTATCTTATTTTTTCCTTGTTACCACATTAATTAATTCTCATAAACCTCCCTTAGACTGTCTCATTATTGAGGAGTACATCCATTTATGGCATCCACATATGAAGAGCTTAAAAAAAGTAATAAAAAAATCATTCTGTATAATAAGCTGGACACCTTCAAAAGCCTGTTAGACTGTCAGATTTAGGAACCTCATTACAGCTGCATCTGGATACTCCTCATGAGCAAATTAACAAAGCATTTTAAAAAGTAGTGCTAGGATGAATTCATCCCTTTTGGCAGCTGCATAGTCATCATCTGGGAAGTCAAGTAATCCTTTCCTTGCACCTTATGAATGGCATCCACTGAGCCAATGTTAAAACACATTGGCAGACCTATGAACGTGACCAGGAGAAATGGAGTATTTCTGCATCAGCCATGATGTACAGCTTGGAGGGAGATTTTTAGTTTTGATTTGGTGCTATTCTGTTTTTAAAACAACAAGGCTTTTCATATTGCACACCCCAGGAGAGGCACAAAAGGCATAAGCAAGCTGAATTGATCAGCATGTGGCAGTTCTGCTCCAGTCAAAAAGCAAACAAATATGCTGAAACGTAACAAGGGTAAGTCAAATATACACCACAATTACATGGCTCATGGTAGGCAGACTCCAGAAGTGTATTTTTGCATTGTAACATGTCTTGTATTCTAAAAGCAAATTCTTTTATTATGATTGCATTTCTGAGATGTAATTAAATGGCTTCAAAATATGGTTTTTTTCTGTAACAACTCTTTTTTGAAAGTCGAGTATCTTTTTTTACTAATTGACTTATGGAGGAACAGAACAGTATTGCCATCAAAATACAGTAACAACACTTGATATTCCCTGTCCAGTAGGTAAGGAAGCAGAAGGAGAGATTGTACAATGAAATTAAATTCTAATACTTATTAACAGGTGAATTTGGTGCTGTCTTGAGTAGCACAATTTTGTCTTTTAAAATCTATTTGCATTTTTAAAAATTAACATTTAATAAGTATTAGATAAACCACAACACCCATGCTCACACACACACACACAAACCCTGCCTTTTTGTTCAAAACTGATGCCAAACCAAAAGTGAGACCCAGAGTGGGAGCCAAGTGCCTTGGCCATGCTGCCTTGCAATTCTGCTCTCTCCACCTTTTTGGGTCCCACTGGTTGGAGGAAGCAGCACTGCTGCACAGCAGGAGCTTGGGAAGAACCAACTGAGACAAAATCTGCAGGGGATTCAAGTGTACAAGGTGCTTGTTACAGGCAGTGACTGCAGGGCCTCTTTTAGCTGCACAATCTGGTTTTTCAGTCCCAGAAGTCCTACAAATGCCCTCTTCCATCTATAGAAACAAAGCAACCACCTGTCAACATAAGCTCTCCATCACAGAGGACTGGGATTCCTCCAGCACCTCTGACAAATCTATCACTGCTGGATATTGTTGCAGATTAAAGTTCAGCTGGTTTAAGGTACAGTTACACAGCTCAGGAATGATGTCTCCTGGACAAGCAGATGCACAAACAGTAATTGTGTGACTGTATGAGCCACGCATGGATATGCCACCTGATGCTTCAAATTCTACTGCACCTTGCCCATTGCTACTTTCCACATGATTTCTGGATGCTGTTGGGAATCTTTTGGGTGAGACCCTGATGCTCCAGCCTTTGGGCTCAGTTTCCCCGCCAGGAAGCACCTGCAGTGCCCAGCAGTGCCCCTGTCCTGCAGCCAGACTGCCCAGCAGTCAGAGGTGTGAAGGGCACAGGGTGTCATGGCTGTACTGGGAGAGCAGAACCGAAATGCAAACTGCTGAGCTGGCTGGTACTTGCTTTGAATGGGGCTAAGACTGATCTGACCTATGGAACAAGTTTCATAGCCTCTTTCTTCCCAGAAGGTACTATGTTTAAAAAATCCTCCAGTGGTGCATTATAAGGCTCTGATAGCAATGCAGACAGACCACAGTACAACTTTACAGAAGCCAAGTTGGCCTCAGAGTATGGAGAGTAACAAAAGATGGAAATGAGAGCGTTGTGGCAGAATTCTGGAACCATACCAACTGCTTGGAAAAAATAAATTTGGATTTCATTTAATGTCTAGAACAAGATTATCCCTCCTTAGCACAGCAATGTAAGCCTAGAGCAGATGCTGGAATTCAGAATTCTGCACCAGCTGAAAGCAGATCTAGGTCCCCAGCAGGTAAAATGCTGGACTTGCCAGCACTGTTTTCTTTTTCTGGCTTCTGCTGCTCCTGCCAGTAGCTGCAGTAGTGCTGAAAAGTTATTTTAAAAGGTCAGAGATAAAGATAGTTGGGTATGGATTTGCAATCCTGAACACATGCGGTATCTGAGAAGATGATCTGATCTCATATTCTGGTTCAGTCCTTTTATAGTTAATCTCCCCATTTTCCAACTGTGTAGGAATTGTACATTTTGGCTAATCCTCATATGCCTCTGGTGGTTGGAGTTTTTTCCATTGACAGCAGTTCATCAGTACAGCTAAACAAAATCACTGTAAGCTGTCAAACAGAAGACAAATGAGAGCTTAGAAAATAGAATACTCACTGAACTGAGACAACACTTCAGCGCCGACAATGATGATGGCAGGGGAGCAGAGACTATCTAGTTATAATTGCCAATTTAGCAACAGCTGAGCCTGTACTTATCTGAATTAGTACTTCTGCTAAATTCATGATGTTTTTGTCCTGTGCTAAGCCTTGACGTTAGCAGACACAATGCAAATGCAGTGTTCCAGGGATAACTCCTCTCTCAAAAGCAGCAGGATGTTAGTCTGAGGACTAAGTCCTAAGGGAAGGTCTCTTTTTTCCCTTATGGGCACCTGCTGTTGAGCTGAGATTTTTTTTTTTATCTGCTTGCAAGCCTCAAGGTGATAAGCATGCACTATTTTCTTCAGTAGATGTTTGTTCTAGCCTTCACCTTTCTCTGTAAGCCCAGAATATGAATTCATTTTGGTTTAAACTTGCATTTCACATTTGTGAAGTCTTGTCTCGATAACAGCTATCTTTGGATTGTACCTCATAAATCCATCATTCTGTTTCATCATGAAGGGGTTGCCACCAAACACTGGTGGCTTATTCTACCAAGGATGGGTGATTTGTGGGAGGTAATTACTGTTTAGCCTCTTGATATGCTCTCTCACCAAAAGATGTTTCAAATTAATAAAGTGTTAAAAGGATATATAAAAATATGCAAAGCCCATTTATCAGAAATAAATTTTGCTCCAGGGCACCAAAGTGCAGGTGAGTGGAGTAGCAAAACATGTGCCTGCCCTTTTAAATGAAGAATGGCATCTCAGGGAAATTTATATGGCAGCAATCATTCTCATAATTAAAAATAGTCATCAGCTGTAATATCAGGTGCATTGATGATGTGAGTATACAACATGGCATACCTAAATCAGAAAGAGAATACAAAATCCTGAAATTAAAACTCGACTGTTCAAGAATAGGAGACAGCAGGAAACCAGACTAAGAAAGAAATCTTTCCACCTTTCCTGTATAGGCATCCATATCCTGCTGTCCATTTTGGGACAGGAACCTTCTAACAGTCTTCTAACCCCCATTACATACAAGAGAAAATGTGTCCTTTCTCCAAGCTGGCAGTTATCTTAGTCCCATAAATAGCTTGCTGTAAATCATGCCACAGAACAATAAAATTGCAGGGATGACACCAAAATTAGCTATATGATACAGAAAACCAGAGAAATTTGTCTTCAGCTGAAATTTGAAATGTCGCAAACCTATGTACCACATCCTAAGAGGCTTTGACAGACCCCTCATCAGCACAGCAGTAATTTCCTGCCCTACCATGTATTCTCTCAGTCCTGGCTGCAGGCCTTCCTTGTTTCAGTACGGGTAGCACGTTTGGTTTGCAGTGTGGATATGAGGCAGATCATATGAAAGGGTCAGTGTGGTCTGAACAATGCCTGTGGTCTGAAGCATTAATATTTGATGCAGCTTTGACCAAATTTGCTGCACTGGAGCTCACGTGCTGGGTGGGAGGGGCAGAGGCTGGCAGCACAGTCTGCCTGTCTGTCAAAGGTCTGACTCAGGCAGCTGCCTAGTCCAGCTTCAAAAGCAGCTGTTTGTGTAGAGATTTTACTCTCATATTGCAAAGTCATAGGAATATGTGCCATAATCGTGTCCAGGATTGCAAATAGGGCTGTACATTCATGGGTAATGCTGTTACTTTTGTAACTGCTACTTAAAAATTTAAGGAGACTTCAGATTTACACGGCTGAATTTACAAGTGAATGAAGAAAGATGCTGGAAACAGATTCATCTATTCTTTTCATACTGTGTGTAACATATTAGACTTCCCATAAATCTGCATGGGCAGGGGCATGGTTTAAGCTGAGCCAGTGTACTAATGGTTTGTACTGTCCTTCGTAGCAGGAGTTGTTTGAGTTGCCCATTGCCAACTCCTGGCTGAGGCCCAGTAATGTGAGGTGGGTGGCTGGAAAGGAGGATGCAGATACACACCTGATCTTCCTAGTACAGCCACGAGACTGATGCAGTTGCTCATGAAACCACCCTTCAGACTCACCCCTTCTCACTTCTTTTTGCTGCCAGATTTAGATTATTTATTACAGCTCTGTGAGTGTGAATCTGACCTGTTTGCCATGACAGGCTGTAGCAGAGAAGGTCAGAACAAAGCTGAGCAAGGAAGCTTGAGTTTTCTCAGTCTTGCTCTTTAAGATGCTAGTAACATCACTTCAGACTTGCATCTGGGTAGTCAGCAGGGATAAGTGTAGGTCTAAGGCCATTCAAGCTGACAAATCTCTGACTCATCTCTCATCTCTCCTGGGGTGACACACTTTGCCTATTACTGAGGCCTTTGAAATAAAAAACGGACAAAGGAAAGACAAAAGGGAATTTAACAAAATGTCATAATTAATTCAACAACATTTTAAATCACCAACTGCAGTGTTATTCAATTTTGGTGAATGGGAAATTAAATAAATGCTTTTTTTTTTCAAATCTCAAAGAGCTGAAAGCTCAAAAGTTTAGATCAATCTTTAGAGAGGTATATTTCTAACGGACAGGATTTCTCTCAAGCCAAGAACATTCATTATCTCTGCAATGTTCTTTTCAAGCTTACAGCTCTGGAGAGTGCAATTTATTCATCTGTCAGATTTTATGCACTTCTTGCCAGGGTATCATTTATATATTATTTCTCCAAACCAGAAAAAATATTTTTAGAAAGGGAGAGCAAGCAGAATAAAGCCTTTAAATACAAATCAGCTGATTCAGAGTCCCTTCTCCATTTTCTATCTCCTTCAACCACATTGCCTTGTATTTACCCTTAAGTTAAACCAGTCAGATGAGCTTTTTCTCTCTGTGACAGAATTACAGAAAACAGGATAAGCAGTTTATCCTTTCAATGTGCAAACAAGGCATCTCTTCCAAGCAGATGTATTAGCGAGTCACCACAGCAGGTGCAGCCCAGGGATGCTCACACCCAGCAGAAACGTCTGACCCAGGGGAAAAGGAAGGTCCTGCTGCATGGCAAAGCACAGAGGAAGGGGCCTGTGGCTCTGTAATTCTGTTCTTTGCTCACTGTGCAAAGTGTGCAGTTAATGAGATACTGCTGCCACTTTCTGTTCTTGCGCTGTCCTAAGGCTCGTTCTGCTGCTCTTCCCTCAGCGCTCACGTGCCTGCACACCGCCTGTGCATCCTCACAGCTCTCCCTTGGGAAGTCTGGAGCCAACAGGAGGCTGTTCATACAGACTTTAGGAAGGCAGATGTGCAGGATCTGCAATCATACCCATGATTCCATTCAAGGGTATGTCAGCCTTAAGTTACAGAGCTCTGCAAGATGTTTCCTTGTCCGCCTCTACTTCCACCTGACACAGGAATGCTGCTATCACCACCTGGTTGCCTGGTAATTCCTTTAATAGGACCATGTTTCCAATTGCTAAGATTCACACTGAGCTTCAAACACCATGCCCTGTGGCCCTAGTGAGCAACTATGGAAGATGTCTTCCGTCACAGTTTGGACACTTAATGGGGAATTGTGGCAGATCTCTGAGTCTAACAGTTTGAAGCAGGGAATTGAAAATTGGGTGGTAGGGAGGACTTCAGATTGATTGAGGTGGTATGCTTTATGTATTGTATGAGAAATCTTCCAAACACCCTGAAAATTAAGAGAAGAGATGGATCTCAGCACCTTATCACCACGTGCAGTGCTGTATGGCTGGACCTGAAAGCAAAAAGGCTGTCCTCCACAGCTCTTGGTGACTTCCCAAAAGATAAGACGTGGCTTTAGCAACACATGTAATGAAGGAAAGACAAAGAGGTTGGGGACCGAGCCGTCACTGAGAAAAGCGCATGAGAGCTGGCTGGCATTAACCTGTGACAGAGAGCCGGGGAGCCGCAGGAGGCTGTGGGCTGTGGGGGGGATGTTGATCACACATGGGCTGAAGGAGGCAGGTGACAAATGGCTGAGGAGATGAGGACTGAGTCTGGCCCGAGGAGGAGGACGTGGATCGGAGATGGGGAGGGGACGCCGGGAAGAAAAGTGGGTCTGTCACGGTGCGAGGCTGGAGCGAGTGCGTGCCCCAGCCCTTCGCTGCTCTCCAGCGCGGGCCGCGGCGGGCGCTTATCGCTTGGCCACACGCGTCCTGCACGTGACGGGCCCGCGTGTCCCCCGCCAGATAACGCCCGTGGTGTCACCAGGTGCCACGAAATGAAAGCTGTCCCGCATTGACCCTTTCTCCTCTCTTGAACACCTGGCAATTGCACCTCCCAGTCTGTGCTATGAGCACGCTACCATCAAGGCCCCTTTATGCCAAACGCCGGGACAGACCAGAGCCATTCCCTGTTTCCCTTAGCCGCCTGTGCACCACTGTCCCTCAAACCTGCTCCGTAGGTAAACTGCTGTTGTTTCCATGCGTGTCCCTGCAGTGGCAGCTGTCGCAGTGCCGAGCAGTGCCCCAGCACAGCCTCCGGGGCAGGTTCAGTTCTGCCCTCCGAGACCGGCGCGTCGCGCCCGCCAGGCGGGGGGCGCAGGGCAGAGCGGCGGCCGCGCTCGGAGCTGCCTCACACGGCCCCGGTGACTCACGGGCACCTCGCAGCCCGAAAGGGCAGGGCCGGCGGACACACGGAGCCCGCAGCCCCCCGGGGCCGCCCCCGCCGGGGCCCTCGGCGTGAGGGGAAGGCAGAGCCGGGCCAGCCCCGCGGGCCGGGCCTGGAAAACCCCCGGGAAGCCCAGGAATGAAGAAGCGCGAGGCCGTAGCTGGTGGAGATAAGGACGTCGTGCCGTCCTGCTCCTTAGAAAATACACACCGGGACTAGTTCTGCGATTTAAAAGTGATTTATTTTCTCTGATTAAGCATTCAAAGTTCCGTTTGGGTTTTTATCTGTAGAATCGTACAAACACGATTTTCGTCTGCGGAACGAGGGAAATAATTTTCATGCATAAGGTGAGATGCACAACTGTTCACATTGTTACAGGGAAGAACAGCAAACCTTGTATCGTATAGCACCAAGAAGAATTTTAATTACAGTGTGAAAGAAAGGTACCACAAAAGCTTCTTGTTTCATGGTATATCATTTAGGCTGACGTTTTTACTCTGAAGTATATGCTGTTTTCCAAGCAACGAAAATTAAGCTTCTCATTAAAAAATTAAAATATACCTGTTTAAAAAATTTACACTTTCTAAAAATTAAGATATTAAATTTTACTTTTTTCTTTGCATAGCATATTTTGAACTTTGAAACGGATAAGAAAATCTAACAAAATCAAAAACCCAACCCCAAAAAATTGATTCTTCCTTTCCTAGTTTTCCCTTACCCTAGCCTGGTCAAACAGCAGGAACTAATTATTGAATATGTACAACTACATCGTGAACTTGCACATTCTTCTGAGAATTTAAGCCTACAGTCCTGCTCCTTTATTTATTACTATAAAAATGGCACTAAAGAGTTCAAATTTTACTGTCCAATAAGTCACTTCTACTTGACTTTCAAAAATATTTTGGGAAGTGCCAGCTCTAATGACTCAACAAGTAACCCAAAAATTAATACTTCAGGTCTTTCACTCTCTTGCACCACCATAAATAAAACACCCAGTTTTGTTGTTCATTTCAAAGATGATGAACTAGATGTGACAAGCAATTTCAAATACTTACGCATATCCATTACCTGTAGGCACAGGTAACTTGTTGGAAATAGCACTAATTAATGCACTATAAATAATGCAAAAGAGGAGATCTATTAAACTTCCTTTTTGACAAGAAAAAGGTAGTAACGTGTAACATTAAACTGAGCCAAAGGAAAGACCTGTTGAGTAAGGAGATGTGATTTGATGGAGTTGCTGCTCAAGAACAGAACTTCACACTTGCCCAAAGCATCCGAGACTGCCGGGGCCAGCAAGGGCAGGATCACTCTCCTCTCCTGAGAGTTTTGGCCATTCTCACTTTCAGGACCAGGAAGAAACATCACAAATAGTGCCGAGCTGCTGTGGCTCTCTGGGTACTGCAGTGCTCCCCACTCTCATTACAGCTCCCCAAACAGGGCACTCTCCCCTGCAATGCCAGAGCACCAGGACTGTGCACAGTGGTGCCAGGACGTTTCTGGTATGGCTGCTGGGGGCATCTCAGCATGTTCAGTATACCAGAAATTACCACCAGCCTAAGTAGAATAATTTATTCACTGTGCTATCCCTTAGAGGCTTATTTATTATACACATAAATTGATAACTTGGCTTTGATTTTGAGCTGCAGTCCATTTTCTGAACAATTGCTTCTGCTGAGCTGCTGGTCATCCAGATCTATTAAATCTTTCCACACAGTTTTGAGAAGGTAAATTATTTACTTCAGCTTAAGGAAAGTACCAGATTTGTTACACTATAAATGCATACTTCACAAAAGTAGACAGACATTGGTTTGCTTCCATGGTATATGGTGGCTCCAGGGGATTAGCAAGGCAGCTCATCTGGCATCTTTGTAACATCTCTGTCACAGATCTCTGTGACACCATTGCCAAATTAAAGCTCAGTCCAACAATCTATGAAATTATGGGACTCTGATTATTTCTATCCAAGAAAGAATGTATCTATCTACATAGACACTGTGTAATATTTCTATCCCGTAAGTGGATCTCAGATCAAAACAAAAACAAAGGCTTCCAGGACTATTAGCTATTCAAAAAGTACTTAAGATTATTTAAAATGACTAGCCAAGAGTTTATGCCAAAACCATTGTTAAGATATACATATTTCATAATCTAGGGCTATCAATAGACTACAAGGCAACACATTTACTCCAGCTGTCAGGCCAGCTTAAGGATTTAGTTATCAATTATCTCAACTGCCTTTATTTTTTTTAGTGTCTGTTGGGTAGAAAATGTGGAGCTAATAAAGTCAATGAGAATTCTGATAATTTTATTCTGTTGCTTTCAAAGAAACTTAGGACTGTTTAGACACTACAAGCTGTCCCGAAATGAAGGTCCTGTCTTCACTCTAAATTACTCAATTCTACATTTAAAAAAAGCCTAACACATATTATTAGCTGTACAGCACCACAGTTGTGCATTGGTAGTTCACACAGTAACACGACCCCTTTTCCCAGGAATTTATAATTTTTACACAATGACATGACAGACAGACATGGTTATCAGACAAGAAGTGCAAAATGGCATGCAACTCATACGCATTATCTTCCATCTCAACGTTATTTTTATGAACTGGCTCACAGTGTGGGCCAGCACCCCAGCTCACACTTACACTTTGTATACATTGAGCTTAATACAATCTTTTGCATTTTCACATTCATAGTATCTTTAAACTAACAATTACTGACATTTAAACTCAAGTGGACAATCCAAACTACAAGCATTCTTTATATATGCATTCTTCAAGTTACACAGAGCCTACAAGCTATTCCACTCTTAAATATTCTACTCTTCCTACTTACAGGGAAAGGCTGCATAAGGTACATTTTTCTTAGCTTATTCACAGCAATAGAATCATGTTGTGCATACAGCAGCAGATGTCTCCTGCTTCATTTGAGTAGCACCTGCTTTCAAATTATTTCTGCAATTGTTCTACTTGCTCAAATCTTCCACTTTGCTGAGCTCCAGCAGCAGCCCAGGGTGGCTCTCCAGGCTTGGACATACTGTAGGTGCCATCTTTGTTTAACTTCATGGGTAAAGCTTCCCAGGATTAGAAGACAAACTCTAATCACAGAAAAAATATCCTAGGGCACATGTATGGTGCCTGCACATAGTGTGTGCCAGTGCTAAAGGGACACCAGTGACACTTTGGGCTGGTGTGACAATGGCAGTGTCTGCTCACCTCACCATGGGAGGGAGATGTCACGCAAGGTGAGGTGAGCAGCAGCCATCTCTGCCTTTGAAGGTGACACACAGAGTAGCAGAACTAAACAATCAGCTTGTGGAGATGACAGATCCAGTTATACATACAGATTCCTGTCTTCCTAAAATACATTTAATGCCACAGAATTGTCACTATTACTTTCTCTTCCTACAATCTTATCTGGAAATGATCTGTGAACAGAATTATTTGCATAGATTTTTTCAGACTCTTGAAACTTCCCCCTTAACAGGTATGTGCCAGTGAATGATATGGGTATCTCCCAGTCAAAACAACTTCACTTCGACTAATGGGTTTTAAGAAATTGGTTGTTAAAAACACTTCTATGCCCCAGGCCCTGAAGAACTGTTAGCAGACTGAAAGTTACTGTAATGCCAATGGGATAAAGTGAGGAGGTGCTGAACTTTTTGACAGCTGACTGACTCTGGAGCACTGATGGGCACTAAGGCTTGAGAACTTCCCTGACTTTCACATACATGTACAAATAATTGTTTGGGTTAAAATTTGTCCTGCTAAGCTTACTTCGTTCCAAAGCCAGCTGAAAAGTTTAAAAAAGACTAATTGAGCACTATTACTGTGAAATGTTAATGTATTTCTGGTGTTTTAAACTAGTTCCTACATTGCCTTGTCAAGTGCACCACTTTTAGTACTACTCAGGAAATTTCTGAGAACTCTGTACACTAAAAGGCATCGCACCTAAAATTTACATCTTCAAAGGGCTGCCTTTTCACTGACATTTGCACACCCAGATTTTCTACATTCAATACCCCACAATACCATTTTTGCACATGCTCTGAAATGAGTCAGTCTTAACCATGTAAAATGCACTAGTATTGGTCTCCTACGTCTGCCTGGAACTCACAAATAGCTCTTCCTTCTCTGCTGTCACAGGAGTTCATCCTTTACAACAGACTTCATATTAAACATATGTTCTTCTATACACAACACAGTGGTTAGCTGAAGTTACCAAAACATCAACCTCATTTCCATTTTCTATTAGATTCTTCCCTAGCCTGTTCTTCCCACTTTCCAGGTTACTAACATAGGCCGAGGACCTCCCTTCACTCCCCTCTGTGGAGCCTGTGCTGATTCTGTAAGTGCTCCCCACCAGAGCAGATGTGTGTTTGAGCCCACACGTACCACAGGACACCCAGTTCTGTGTACAGGTCGGGGGGAGGGCTGGAAAGGGTCCTGAGTTCCAGCTGCTGCTCCAGTAAAATTTTACATGCCTTTGGTAGTCACTGGAGAAGTACCACAACTCCTTGCTTCCCTTTCTGAAAAGGAAGCTGAGCAGACAGTGAAAATCCTTAATAGAAATCTGATGCAGAAGGAAGCATATCTAACACCCAGTAAAGTGGTGGCAAATCCTCAGAAAGATGTAGGATTTAAACTTGGATGCCTCTCTGGAGTTGCCCAAAGGCTAAGCCTGGTCACTTCCTTGCACTTGGAGCAATCCCGTCCATTTTGTCTTCCCCCACCCACTGCACAGTCAAGGAATTTAACTGGGAATTGTGCACTGCACCACTAAAGACAGAGTCTTAAAAATTAACAGTGGCAAATGCCCATCAATGTGATGTCTACATCCTTTAATGCTGCACTTGGGCTTAGAAATGTTAATTTAGAAAGCCATAAATATTTTTCTTAAATTCTGTTTAGATGCTAGTTCAAGTAAGTTGGTTTAATTGTGATAATCTCCTGGGCCTTAGGCCTTACACACTTTGCTCCTTTGAACTGCAATTCAAATTTCACCCGCTATTACCAATCTACTCCACCCCCAACAGATACTGTAACTTATATTCTTTGAATGGTAAATAGAAATGTTTCAAATAAAAGCCTTTCAGCAGAATCTGTATAGGCCAGGCTTCTTTTAAAATTCCAAGGTACAAAAGGGGCCTGACTTTCTGATCTCTTCTGGCTTTAAAATACCCAGAGGTGCCTTGTACTAGCAACAATATTAAAAACTGACTTGCAAACCAAATATTTCAGAGCTGGATTTGAATATCATGTTAGGTAGGAGCTCAAGCAAAGGCCCCAGTGTCACTGTGGATGCCCATGTCAGCTCAATCGTTACCTTCTCAAAGAACATGGGGAAAATGTACAAAAATGTAAAAGATAATGGTTTTTCACTTTACAGCAGACCTACAGTAAAAGCACACTAGCCAGTTAAGTAGGCAGGGAAAGGTAAAATTCTGCTGATCCTGTTTTAAAACAAGAGCTAGATAATAATAAATGAAGTTAAAAAGGTGTGTAACACTTTTCCAGATGCTGTGATTACAGTGTGGAACACATTATCAATAAGGGCTGCTCACATCCAAGCACTTAAATAATCTGAACAAGCTCAAGCATTCCTTTTATGGCTAAATGGTATTAGTTAAAATAGATTTGGATAACTTGATTTTTTATGAGACAGTTAAGTCAGTAAGTCAAGATTTACACCAACCCCTAACAACTGGGAGTGGACAAAGCCCTGGTGTTGGGGAAAAGTAATTTTCTAGGCGGGCTGTTGGAATTTATTTCTCCCCTAAGAGTACCAACCACTCTTCCCAATGCCAAGGACAAAACCTGTCTCTCTTAATGCTGCTCACTGTCATGTATTACTTCAAGGAGTCTCCACAGACTTGTACCTTTATGCTGTCAGAACTGACATTATTTACTACTTTAACAATCACACACTCCTCACCTTCTGAAATGTAGTCTTTTGGTGTGCATAGAAGAAAGAAAATGACCAGGCAAAGTAATTTCTCCAAAGCAACACTGTAAAGCTGCACTAGGCAAGATTCAGTCTGGCTGCAGCCATGCCATAAATTTAGTTTCATATTTGATAATTAAAATTCTGTCTTGTGCAAATATTTCTACTTTATATTACTACGTTTTTCATACACTTAGAGGGCAATAGAGGTGGATCTACCTAAGAGGTGTGGGATGCCACGTGGGGAAGTCCTCTGAAACTCCCCAAGAAATGCATGGGAGCACTTCTGCAGCAATGCTATTTGGCCCAAACTAGTCCAGCCGGATAGCAGAAAATCCCAGTTAATGTCTAATAAAAAACATGCACAGACTGATAGATGTAACATTACCAGTATGGAAAAATTAAAATGAAACAAATTAAGAACTCCAAATATTAAATTCAGATTGTTTATTGTAAACAGAATAACTCTAGCACTCTGTCATACTGGCTGTGTCACATGCACCCAATTCCACATCAACTGCTTAAAATAGCACTTGCAAAAATTACAGTTATGTAATAATAATTTATGGTTTCTTACATAAACTAATTGACAAGCACTAAAATTGAATTACAGTGTATTCTAGGTAGTTCTTTATTGCTTGTAGACACTGCAGCTTTGGATTCATTAAAATGAACCCATTAGTATGCCTGAGTTTATCAAAATTTACTGCTATATCAAACTCAGAAACTGTAAAATGCTGGAGAACACTTAAAAGCAATTAAGAGTTGTTGGAAAACTACATGGGTTTCCACATCCAGTCACAGAACTTTGACAGTGTATGTTTTTTTCCTCTGGAAAACATGATTGGTGAGCTTGTGTTAGATACATTACAATTCCAATTTATTTATATAATCTGTTAAGAGTTGAGAGTACTTCCATGAATATATATATATATATTTATTTTTACACACAATAGGAGCCATTTCATTATATTCACCATATGGGTGGTATATTTAAATACTAAATCCCAAAATATATATTTTTGTAATATGTTGTCAAAACTTGTAATATATATAATACAAATACTTTTACTAAAGGAAAACTATGAACAAAAGAGAAATGCAAGGGGGCAAAAAGCCTCATGAGAAGGATCCATGAAAAATGTGAGCAGAGACATCTTTACTGGTTTTCTTTAGACTGTATTTATTTTTTTTTCTCTTCATTAGGCTAAAAAAGATGCTAGTGGCCTTCCTTGGCAACAGGTTACATCACAAACTCCCACCAAATTTATTAAAAAGACACTGAAACGTGTACCATTAACCTTTGAAAAAACTTTTAAATGGACCTTATTTATTCAGTTAGAAGAGACTCCCAAGCCCAACTTAAGGCCCTTTCCCTGTCAGGCATTCATTTAATTTGGCCTCAGAGCCGATGTAAGAACCAACATTGATTCAATCACAGAACAGCCCTACTGACTACACCAGGATTCTGATGTTTGACACATGTGCCTGTCACATCAGGGGATTACTTGCAGGCTCTTTTAGTAAGAAGCAAGTTCTCAGTAACACCTCTGATGAGCAGATTTTATACCTTCACTGCTTTACATACTCTGTCCTATCTGAGTAAGTGCCATCTCTTTTATGTATTACAGAGGTAGGAGAACTTCATGCTCCTTGCCTTTTCCTATCTGGGTGCTGTCCAAGAACAAGACCACTCTGCAGAAGTCATTAAAGTTGGTGAGACACCTTATATTGTTTTATCATTTTACTACATTATGGAATCTATCTATCAATCTATATATATAAACATTATTTCAGCCTAGTTCTTGATCCTTCTGAGTTCTGCCTTCTTCCCAAAAGCAGGAGCAAACCCTTTGTGATGTAACCTGAAGCACAGGCTGTGCTGTAGCACTGCTACCCCAGCACTGCACTGTCCCAAACACCTTCCTGAAGGACAAGAAGGACCCATACAAGTATCAAAATAATGATGTATCTGACTCATCAGAGAGCCCCTATTTGACATGCACCTGTTCTTGAGTAAAGAACTTGTGTGTGTTTAAAGTTATTTGCACTAATGAGTGCTTTGCTGGACTGAGACCCAACACAACAGGTGAGGCAAAACAGACTGAGTTCTCCATCAGGACATATGCAACTGAAAACAAAAGATGACACCAAAGAAAGTATTTGATATACCAAATGGACAGTTCACAGTAATGCTATAAAACTGAACAGGATGTTGACAGTATCAAGAGACTGGGACAACACTTTTGGTAACAAAAATAAGATGCACTAATAAAGTGTTTCCAGCATTTTACTAGTTTTAATATAAAATGTCCCCAAATCTGTATAGAAAGATTAAAATCATGCCCTTATCTTCAATTATTCTCATTAAGACAATTCTCTCACCTATTACTGTGTTGTCAAATTTTCTTTTTTTCTGCCCCACTGGTCTTCATAAAACTTAAATAGAAAATATGTTGGTTGCATTAAGGATCAATTAAAAAAGTATCATTCAACACATCACTTCAAAAAAATGTGAAAGTCTCTATTTTTAAGAAAAATTGTTGACCCCATCCCAAAAAGGACTTACTTATCTCACCCCCTCCAAATCCCAATAAGATAATTATTGGGATACTAAACGGTGTTTTTCAGGAGTAACAAGCACATTTCAAGCAACTTCATTTGCTCTGGAGGGTTATTTCATCAAAATGAAATTCTGAAGGGATATGTTATTTTAAAAATATACTGCATCTACAAGTTTTTTATTATTATTGTTTCAGTTGATTTTGGTTTTTAACAGGTTGTCTGTAATATAAATGACACATGACCACAACTGATTTTTATATACCCTCTATCCCTAACACACAGCTAATGTCAAATTAACCAAGAAGGATTTTGGGACTTTCATAATGAACAGAACCATTTATCCCAATGATCTTTAATAATTTTGTTCATCACAAAGTCCCCTGAAACCATGTCAGTACTGATCATTTGCATTTCTCCATCCATTGGGGTTCTTCACAGTTTTGCAGCCATGAAATTGATATGTGGTTTCACCAGCGGGAAGAGCGGCAGACTGCGCTTGAATTCTGTCATATTTTCAATCACACTTGGCTGCAAAAAAGTGCATGCAAGAAAAAGTCTGCTCAGTATCTTCAAAGTGGCAAATTCCTTTGTGGCTTTTCATTTCAACTGTTGCTACAGCTACATATAAATATACCTGTCTTGCTCTTTTCTACAATATTAGTGAGTCATACTCCATTATTACAGGAACCTCCAAAATACAATGTTATTTCTTGTTAAACAACCAGTTAGATATTTATATCATTCAAACAGCTATAATGCAGTAACTGCATTGCTAACAACATCAGAATCTCCAATAAATGCAGAGCTGATCTTTTCATTTTCATTCTAATTCAGAGCACCCCACCTGTCCTTTAAACATCAGACTAAGATCATAACCACAATAGCTATTCTATGCACTATTATTTTTAGATGTAGTAACAAAGTAAGCTTCTAATATTTCAGTCATAATGGCTAATATATCCTTATACAGAAATTTCTGCTCATGGCACCTTACAGGTGAAATAATGTTCTTCTGATGAAGAACACAGACATATTACACTGTGAAAAGTTAACCACCTGTTGGGACAAACACTGCCATCCTTCAAGAAAAGTCACCGGAGGTCTAATAAGGGCCCAGTGCTGTCCTATCCAACCACAGAGAAATCTGTAATACTTGTATGAACAGAATTTGCCAAGTTGTTTCCTCCACAATTAAACACATTGACAAGAATGTGCATTAATATTTCAGGCTTTAAGAAAATGATCAAGCAGTTGGTTTTGCTGTTGCTTTGAGGTTGGTGGGTTGTTTGGGTTTTTTTAAACAAAGATGATAAATTTGTTGATGCATATGCATCTCTATCTTGACACCTGATTAATCTGATCATATACAATCAGTATTTTCAGACAATCATCTGTATTTTATCCACAGTGCAAATACCCAGTGCAGTTTACTACTGCTATTAGCTTTTGTTTCAGAGGACTAAAAAGAATTGAGGAAAATGGACAAATTGATAAAAAGAAAAATCAGCAAAATCCCTGTTGTTAGTGAGGACAAAAATGCAGGTAGAAAAGAGCTAAAACATCAGCCCCATGACAGCAGCAATTTCCAGAGGTCTGTTTCTCCCTATAAATTTATGTTTAATGATACAAAACTTCTAGATTAAGAATGCAGGCTAGGATTTTTTTTTGATTGTTGTTTCTTTTTACCTGTGGTAGTGGTGGTGCTGGTGCCAGGTTCACATCATTTTGGCATGGAAATTCTCCAACAACAGGGCCTATTTAACATCAGAAAAATTAATTTGGGACCATAATTTAATGACTATCTTTTACATAAACGATTAACTGCTTTCTCTTATAAGACAGGTCTCTAAATAAAGCACCTTTATTTAAATATTTAAAGTTAAAAATGTTAGATATTTAAATTTTGAAGTATCACTAAATAAGGTTTTATAACATTTTGCTTTTATATTACAAGTCTGTCTTTAGAAATACAGATATTGATCCATTATTTTATCTGAAAACATGAGCTGAGGCAGGGGCTTTTATTCATTTTACTTACACATAAAGAAAACGCAGAAATAAAAATTTCTAATCTGTTGATCAATCAACACTTAAAACTGCTTCTCAGTACAAATTATGAGAACAGTAGCAAATGCCAGTGGTACATACAAGAGCAGTGCAAGAATCATTTGATAAGAACATGCCTACAGAAGTGTAGAGGTTTCTCCAGGTACCAATAATCTGGACAGCAACCCCAAGTATTCCCTGCCTATAACCATGCACATCCTACTCCAATTACCCCAAAACTTATTTTTGCATTTCTAATCCCTTTTTTTTTTCATGGCATAAGAGGGGGAAAATGGCA
Source organism: Haemorhous mexicanus (assembly GCF_027477595.1). Lineage (NCBI taxonomy): Eukaryota > Metazoa > Chordata > Aves > Passeriformes > Fringillidae > Haemorhous > Haemorhous mexicanus. The sequence continues at coordinate 27,134,184 of NC_082347.1, read as the reverse complement.
GATTAAAAGATTTAGGACTGGGGAGCTGTTTTAGGACTTGTTATAATTTCTGTAAGCAATCACTTGTCAGGTTGTCTTGCAAGCTCACCCTTGTCTTGGGAAGATACCATTCCAAGCAAGTAATAACCAATCTGGCAATACAATTACTATACTTTAAGTAGTCTTCTCTAGATAGGAAAAGTTTTTGAACTATTTCTATTTAGCAATTACCAGTCATGAAAACTGGAAAGGTGCTTTGAAGCAAGTCTTCCTTACTCAGCTGCAAAGCCACAATTTCTACACTACCATAAAAATCAGTCCTGAGGCAGAAGGGAGTTTTCATGACATGCACACAGTATGAGCTTCTCTCTGTACTACACACCAGCTTTTAATATTTTTGACTTTGCAAACAAATGCATGTTGGAATTTAAGTCCAGTATAAAATGGTGAAAGATTTGCAAACAAAACCTTAGAAGTTTTTCCTCTCAGTTTATTCCTATTAACCAGAAACACTTCTATAGCCTTTTCCTTCTTGAATTCTAAAATGGAACAATACAGTTTAGAATGCACAACCCATCTATATTACTTCAAAATACAACCGAAACAAAAGTTGACCTTCTTAAGTTTAAATAAAATGTTTGACATTCCCAGAGGTTTTGGTTTTTGTTTTCCCCTTTGAGGGTGGTTGAATACTATTCTGGACATTCATTGCTGGTTTGGCAAAAAAAATGCTCACACTGGATTGATAACTGCACATTCTAATTTTGGGCTGGTTGGGAGGTTTTCTTCCCTATAGGACTATTACAAAGTTTTATGTTTGTTTGAAAATATCTTGTTGAAAACAGAAGTGCTATTTTAGGATATATTGTTTTATTATCAATACACTTCAAAATATTGATAAGCTGAAAAATTTGTCTAAAAAAACAACAAAAAATCTGAAACACCCATGTGAAGTACACCTAGCATAAAACGCAGCTCCTTCCTCTGAAAGGTATATAATCTCCAAAGCTGAGTTCTTCTTACAGTGGATTTGTATGATATAACATGGCTATCTGTAACTATGACTTGCTGGAACAGGAATTAAATTAGACAGGATAAAATATTATATTCAGCACAATACTTACAGGAATCCATTTCCCTTGCAAGGACATGTACTGATACCTTGTGTCTTCTGGGAGCATCTATTGCCAACAGCACCTACAGTAAAAAATATCAAGTCCTTCAGGTGTAGGAAGCATTCCTTAGACATTATAAAATAGTAAAAAGAGTGAGAGCATTTAAATTTTAATTTAGACCTTAAAATGGGGGATGAATTTTGGGATGTGCCTTCAACTATTATTAAAAGTCATCCATACACTACCCTGAATTATTTTACCATCAAGTTAAGCAATTCATGTACTGCTTGGAACTCAGAAAAACTGTAAGTAATAGAAATTTGGCCATTAACTATCAGAGTATCAGGAATGCAACCTAAAATCTCTACAGAACTTTCAATCTCTAGCAGCCTCCTGGAAGCACATCACCCTGAACACAATCATTAAATTCAGCTAGACTATCCAATCTAGCCTGTTATTTCTGCTCTGGAATGCTGGATAACCGTGTACTGAGCACTGGTGTAAGCAAAACATAAGATATTCCCACAAACCCAGAATATGTATACTCATTCAAAAATTCTCATTTATTAAACAACAGGTACTGAAACTCCATTTACTAACCTGGCATTTGCTGCATAACTTCATGTAGGCTATCGTAAAATTAAAAAAATTAAAAGTAAAAAACCCCCTCTGCCCAACAGAGGCAAAAAGAAGGCAGACACACACAAGCCCATGCTTCTTCACGGGCAGAAATTTGTCCATCCAATAATAAATTCTGAAGACATTAAGTTGATCTTATTTTCCAAAGAACTCCCTGTGCTACCAGCTACTCCGTAAGTAATAGAATTCCATGAGCACTTTGCAATATAGTGAAATACCAAAGTCTATTACACATTAAAAACCAGACAGAATGATGCCTAATTTTTTTTTTATACTGGTGGGGGGTGACAGGGACAGGACAGGGACACATTTGAATCACTTACATTGGATATCCATCCGAGTTAACATGTACATTTACTGTACCATTATGCTGTTCCTTTGCTCTGCCTAACCATTAGAGGAACAAAACCCCCTACTGATTTACAGTGAACAAAGCTTTAAAAATATCTGTTTCATTCACAATTCATTCCCATAAAATAAGCTGAATCACTGATTGGCTGAAGAAAAAGATAAAAGAACAAATGGGCAATTTTGGCCAGGCTTGGTCATAGAGCAGCACATTTTATATCCATAAAGAAAAGATAAATGAAACAAGAATAAGAGCCAGCAAGGAAAAAAAACCACAACAAAATCCTATCATTCGGTGCAATTTTTACAGTTGCTATTAAACTAAGCAATATTCAGGAAATAAAAGATACCAGCATTCATTTTACCACCTACCTAAAACAGGTGTCAGTACATCCCTTCAGAGCACGCACAAATAAGATTCAGTTGTATCTCCATCTCATTCTAAGTAACAGTTTAGCTGCATGACTAACTTACCTTGTAGAACTGTATAATGTCATCCTTGGTCAGGGTCTTTAGATAAGCCACTTCAATGTTATCTGCACAACAACAGTACAAATTGGAGTAAGTCTGCAGATCACAGCTTGTTATTAGCACACTGCTTACACAAAGTATACTTCTTTGAAATTCAAACGCTGTAATTGACTGCAAATGAAAAGCTTTTCATTGTTATCTTTCAAGTTAATACTTGCTTCACTAAAAGTGTCAGTAGAACCTTGGCAGAAAATTACACTTCAGTAAGTCTACTTGATTTGACTTACTAAAAAATGCACATTTGAAGAATACTGATTGCACTGTGGGATATTCAGTAGCTAAAATAGACATGCCTACTTTTGTACGTTATCTTCAAATCAGTTATACATTTCTAATGCAAACTGGTAATAGATGGCTTTTATTCACAGTTAGGAAACAGGATGGTAGGACATACTTTTACAGAAATGTTAAGGAATGGTACCTACATACCCCTTAAGAAGTAGTCACACCTTTAAGATATCTGGGACAATGTGTTTCAGTTGCTACATTCCTTCATATTAATTAGACTGTCATGGACTAATCACCTAATATCACTGCTGCTTAAGCAGAAAGGTCTCCTGTAGGCGTGCTTGCTTTTCTTAGGATTAGCAAGAAGATCAAGGAAGAAACACGTGCAAGAGACGAGAGAGTGAACAAGCCTGTAATGCAGGCTAAAGTAATATGAAGTTCTATATGGAGGAAATAAAAAAATCAACAATACAGTTTGGAAAACTAGGTGAGATTTGGGAGAAAACAGTAAAAGTAGTAATATTAAAAATGTACAAAGAAAAAAATCCTTTCACTGCTTAAGGCTGGAATATGAATTTCTGATTTTGACAATTCTAGTCATATTAAAATAATTAATGACATAAAATTACTAGTGGGCAGAGGGGAATTAAAGATATAAAAGTCAAGGGAAATAATAAGTAGAATTTAGGTATTAAAAATATGGCTACATTTAGCAGTAAGAAATTCCAAAGAGATACTATTGATCCAATTATGGTATAAACAGAAACACTTAAGGCTGAGAAAAAACACAGTTTCACCAGACACAAAAAAAAAGTACTTGAAGTGATAAGTTTCCATTCCACTTCTTATGCTCAGGCATGAAACTTCTCAGTAGCTCTTACTCTCTCTACACCAAGCTAGATGACAAGTCAAAACTCTTCATTATTAATCAGCTCAGTGAGTCATCGTGAAGCAAAAAGACTGTATTTGCTATCATGGAAAGCCAATATGGTACACATAAAGCAGAAGAGAAGTCACAGAATACAGAATGAGTTTTATGGAGGAAGCATATTATGCATGAAGACAGAAAATTAGAGCTGTGAATAAGAGTCGAGACATGAAACTGTCAGGAAAAACTAATCTGTACCTAAAATGTTTTTTTTTTTAATGTTAGAAACTGTATTACTCATGTGTCTAACTGTATTAGTAATGTATTTCAGTTTGGTTTTTTTAAAATTTAAAATACATTTTTAAAGTATTTAAACAAATACAACTTAAATATTGTGCAGGACCACACAGTAAAGAAATGTCAGTCCATTTTCAGCAGGAATACTAGAAGCTGTATCTCATTTGGTCTCCTACAAACCTATAACCTTCAAAGCACCACAGATGAAAAAAACCAAAAAATTAGTGTTTCTTCAAATCCACTCTAAGCTGAGACAGACTGCATGTTAGTTAAGATACTTGCTGTTGCCTCTGTCAGCACTCCCTCAAAACAACTGCACAATGCAAAGAGCAATAGGGTTCATACAAATGTGTGTACTGTCAGGAATGTCAGTGTCTATCTGACTGTATCACAGGGAAACAGACAGTAAATAATGTATAGGCTGTGTAAAAGTTTAAGTTGTTCCAAAATGAATACGACACTCAACAGTCACAAATGCAGCCAAACTAGAGCATTCCGTTTTAAAGGAATTATCATTTGTCTTACCTCTGTCAAAGTTATACTGCTGGGAAATGATTTCTCCCCAGTATTTAGCACATTCTGCAGACAGCTTCTTTGGTTTGTCTAGACGACGAATTGCTAAAGCTTGGATGTGTTTTTGGAAGGCCTCTTCTGTCATGTCTTCTATGCATTTCTCCATAGTTTTTAAGAATGCTTCAACTCTGCTCTCTAAATAGTGTGGTGGCTTTTCAGATTGGATAATAAATCGCAGTCCTTGGATGCCATTTGCCCGACGTGGGCCACTGAACACAATGTAACCTTGGCAAAACAAGAACAGCCACAAATGAAAAGAAATCCTTTGTCACAGCATTGAATTTGCCAAATGCAGCATGTTTGACAAGAAGGCAATTCTATGCTAACTTAATTCTGTGTTATAAATAAAATAATGTAGGTTTTCAAAATGTGACACTGTATTTTTTTAGAACATCTTTATTTCATTGAGGTCAATATCAATTTAAGGGAGGGGCAAGGAGGAGATGAGGCACACTAAGACAAAACAAAAGCAATTCTGTCATCAGGATTGGGTTACCAGAAATGAAGCTGTACTCTAGTTCTTCATTAGACTCAATATTAGAAACTTACTATTTTTCATAACATCCAATCCAATTCTCTTTGCTGTAACATAAGAGCACTACTTCCCATATTAACAACTAGATAAAAAGTATTATTCCCTTCCTTTTTGTTGCATGATTTTCTAATCTGAACAACTTATCCTTTCTTCAGTCTTCCTCTACCCTTTTAATAACAAATCTATCGCATTTCAGTCCTTTAAATGCTGTTTTATAGTTTTCTTATAGTTTCCTGATGCTCATGGGCAAAACTGGTTACAGTATTTCAGAGTTTTCATCTAAACCATTTAGGAGTATTACTGTGAGTGCATCTTGAATGCTTCCATTTATATATCCCAGCATTTTACACAGCAGCATGACACTGCTGATTTATGTCCTACTTCTGATCCACTGTACCCTGCAGAGTTTTCTACAAAATTGCTACCTAGCCAGTTGCTTCCTGGCTTGTATCTGTGCCATTGGTTGTTCCTGCCAAACTGTTCCTAACAAATTGCATCTTGTCTTCATTCAAGTCATGTTTCCAAAATGTCAAACTAATTTTAAATTCTAACTCTACCTTCCCACACACTAGCAGCCTCTCCCAAATTAGTATTATCTGAAGATTCAGTGAATACCCTCACTCTTCTATCATCCAGAATTTTGATGAATACAGCATGGAACACTGGATCACAGCAGAGCTCTGTAGAACACCACTTTCCAAATGAACTACTCTTTATTCTTCAGTCATGACTTTCCAAACTCCTGTACCCAAATGTGTAGTTCCTCCAGCTAGGTAATTCAGTAACAGTCTCTCAGTTACCTTCTATGAATTTAGAACTAGCTTGAAAATTTATTCCATGTTTTCCTGGAATTTGAATTAAACAGACTGATCTAGAATTTCCCTGCTTTTTCTCTTCTCTTTATTATAAAGAAACATGTAGCATTAAGCTGTGTCTATCTTTCCAATGCCTTATCATCCACAAATTTTCCATTGTAAGACTTTTAATTCCAGGACTTCCTAATTTCATTCTTTGGAATAGAATGCAGAGTTCATCAGACTTTGAACTTTTTAAAATCTTCGAATTTAATCTGATTAATCTGTTATTTTCCTGGTCAAAAGTAAGACATGAACTTTGATCTCCAGTATTTATTAAGTGAAAACTAAGTAAGCCATCCTGAATTTTCTGATAATTTGAACATTTTAATTTTAATTATTTGAACACTGATTTTTTTCCCATCATTGCCAACTTTTCTCCCCCACTTTCTCATACTGCTTAACCATTTATTGAAAGAATTCTTGTTACTATTTCTAATGTTAAGCAAACTTCTAACTCTTTAACTTCTTTTTTCCTAAGCTTTCTCAGAAATCTTACTAACAATTCCATGAAATGTACTGGATTTTGATGGCATTTCTACTGTCTCCTCTTCTAAGTGCCATGAGCTCTATTATTTGGCAATTTTGAAGTGCTGGACTAAACTGGTTCTTCCTCAGTTCCCCCCCTCTCTCTTTAGCTGTTACTTCCAACTTCAATACAAAACCTGCCACCAGCACATTTCAAAAACCTGTTAAATAACCTGGTTCTATCCTATTTTCAGAAACTCCTGTGATGAATATTGTATGCCTGGTTCTGCCAGTTGCTTAAGAAAAGCCTAATCTTGCCTGACATCCCTGGCAGTCATCACACTGAAATATTTGTCTGCTTCTCACCTTTGGAAAACCTGTACTCCTCCTCACCAGTACTACAATCATGTGAGCTGTCATGCAAAGTCTCTGTCTCTCCTTCTTACTCTGTCTGGAATAACCTCACCAGTTCTCAGCCTCACCGGTTCAGGTAACAATTATTTGTACTCATTGGTGAACAGCTGTAGTCTTAAAAAGCCTGAATTGTATTTAGGCTTTCACCAGTACAGTAGCTTACCATTACCCACACAGCAGTATTTCTAAGATAGGCTTACAATTTAACAGTTGGACTCAGTGATCTTAGACATCTTTTCCAACCTAAATGATTTTGTGATTCTGTGAATCATGAAGTGCACCTAGAAGTAGGGTCACAAGAAGGAAACATCAAACTACTATTGATTCTTTAAAAAGATCTATAAATTTAGGGGACTGATCCAATCTCCTTTTGGCAAATTCTAACATGAAGTTTTCTGTACAGCGATCGCACTTTTTTGAGTTGGAGCTGATTTCAGATATTTCAGACATCTTAAAAATCATGCCTGCTTGTTCTTATTTTAGACTCTGTGCACAGCAGAATTTCTTTGAGTCATCAGCAGTTAAGATGATTTGCATTTACCAAGTGCCCTTCAGATGGCATTCACTAAGCAGGGAGAGAGCACCCCTCAGGTCTCGTGCGAGCGCGTGACTGTGGCACTCGTGTGTACACACCCAGCACTGCTGAGAGCTCACCTAACTGCTCCTGGGTGCGCAGGGTGTTGAAGCACGGCTCGGAGATAATCTGGCAAAAGAGCTCCAAAAACATATTCTCAGAAGTACTCTGCATGTCTGTCTGGTAATATATTTCAATGCCACAGTTGTTATGAACTTCATTTCTCTGTTGATATACAAACCATCCTCCTAAAAGACAAAGTTAAAACATGGAAGTTCACACAAGTGTACATTCTTACTGTTGACAATTGAAAACATAATGGTCTAAGGTTTGTGGAATGGATTTATAATAAGTGGTTTAGGACTGTTAAAGCAGAATTTCCACTAAGAGCATACTTTTCATAAGACAAGAAAAGAATGCATCATTTTACCATCAAAATGTTACTGCTTGGAAATATTAGCAAGTAAATTGAAACTGGCTGCTTCTCTTCAAGCAAGTATTTTTGGAACTGCAGTGAAATTCTGCATTGGCTCTACTGTGTAAACAGCTTCTAAAGACAAGCTGCCAGAAATTATGAACATTAAAAACAATTCAGCATTTATTACCAAAAACTTCTTTAGTATACAGTAGCTTCCACAGATGATCAGCTAGGGGTAATTTATCTTGTCTGTACAGCTACATATGTCACCACTCCCAGCAATACCTTGAACCTCCTTTTTATAAAAAACACTTTTTTCACCATGGAAGTAAAAACATACAAGACCAAAAGAATTTGTGTAAGGAAAAAAAAATTATTTGTGTAAGAGCTTTTTGTTTTTGCAAAGAGTCATTACATGCAAATCTTAATGGTCAATTGATATTCAGAAATGCTCAAAGAAAGGTGTCTACTCAAATGTATATACTCTGTGTAGCAGAGACTGGGACAGGGCTCTTACATCTATAAATTATAACAAGTGACTTGGAACTGAAGAGCAGAATTGTATGATCAGAAGGGCTTTGTGCTGGCAGTCACTAAAAGATCATCCATGTCATCCCCAGAAGTCCAATTTATATACACAAATTAAAAATGACATCAAAGTAATCATCAAGTATGCTAGAAAGGTCATGTATTACTACATAAATTTATCAGTAAAGCCACACCCTAACTGTATTTTGAATTTTAAGTTTAGAATAACTTGAAGTAAGTTTGACTTCAAAACACACTCCTGGCAACACAGTAATACGCATTTTAAATTGTGAGCAAGGAGAATCTCAATTTAATGTGCCTTAAATGTCATAAATCAATCATTTAACTTACTGTCAGGAAGCTGCACTTCTCTGTACCTCACTAGCTGACTGGGAAGGAGTGGCTTTGTATGAGCATGCTCAATGAGAGTGTCCTCAACCATCTGCATGATTCCTAATGCAGCCTGGAAAAGAAAACATAAGAGGATTTTTAATGATCATTAGTTATTCTGTATTTAACAGCAGCGTAAGACTTTCCAATTACTGATCGTGCTGTATAAAGTAGGGATACTGTAATTCAATACAAATACAGTAGAAGTTAAGTAGATGAGAGGAAGTGGGAGTGTGCAGGGGAAGAGTTTTTTTTATGTCTTCTTTATGTTTAAATTGTCTACACATTTAATTACTCCTACTTCTCCCCAGTGCTTCTGAAATTAAAGCTCAATGGCTTTTTTTTTCCCACTTTCCCTCCACCACTTGATGTGCTCATCTTTCAAAGTGAAAATGAGATATCTCAAATGTATGTCTAAGAGCAAATGGCTCATGAAAATTTTAAGAAAACAAATGGTTAAGGTAAAGGATGCATTTCACTGATGTGTTGGTGGTGCTCATTGTGCCAATACTTTCTTTTATTTGATGGATTACAGTAAGAATTTAAAAAAAAATATACAAGGAGTGAAAAAAATCCAAAGTCATTACTTTCATTCAAGGATTTAACCTCAACAGCTTCATCTCTTAAGGGTTATGTGTTCTTGTAGCCTGCACACTGGAAATTAGAGGAACTTGCTAAAGTAGTTTTGGCTGAAAGCTAAAATCTCTCATTTTGCATTGCCATAAACTCACAACACATGTGCTTTTATAAAAGCCATGCAAAATGTTTGAAAACTTAATAAACATACACCCTACCAATCCCTCCAAAACCCCCATGCAGTATCAAAGACAAAAAGACTGAGGTTTAAAAAACACAGTTTAAAAAGTTAGAGAAAAAGACTATTTATTCTTTCAGTCAAGTCATCATATTAAAATACTGACAAGTCTGCTCAGACAGATGTTCTGAACAGGATTACTTTACATTTCATCCACTTACAGAAAATAAATAAAAGAATTTGTCAAAAAAACCCAAGTATCAGAATGAATTTAAAGAAAACAAAATAGGAATTTCAAGCAGCTATATAAATCTAATTTTTCAAGTCCAGATTCACTGAAAAATTTTTTCATGATTGCGAGGTGTCACGAGACAATGTAAATTTTGATTTATTTTAGTTGAAAAAATTTCTTGGGTCCAGGTTAAAATTGCTAAGTTTTATCAGTGATTATCACATCATGTCATGGGTAGTGAAGGACAGACAACTTTTTCTACTTTCTATTCAGGGAGGCTTGCAGATAATTTCTAAACATTACACAGCTATGGGTACACCAGGACATCCTTTGCAATTCTTTAGCTGTAGGACTTTCAACAGCCACCCATTATGTCAAGTAAAGAATACACTTCTCTGACATAACTGCATCATTGTGGAAATCTAAAAAATTCTGGGCATTCAGTTCTATCTCCAGAAGCAATTGACTTTTGTATACAAACATGTAAGGAATAAGGAAGGAAAAAGAGACTATTTTTGAATTTCTCTGCAAGAAGAACACTCTATAAAAATTTTTAACAAATACTTTAGAGACATTCTAGACAAAGTTTGTCTCTCCAAGCTGTTAGCTCTTTCCTATCTTATTTTTTCCCACTTTAGAAACTTTCTCCTCCATACACTCAGCAGTCACAAGCAGCACCTATAACAGCCCTTGCTAGTAAACTATTCTCGAGCTGTTCTAACACAAATTATTGTCAATAAGCCTTATGAAAAAAGAACACAGAAACATACAAAAAAAGTATTAAAATTTGTATTGGTACATATACTAAAGTATTTCTTATGACTTTATATGCAAATACAAAGTGTTACTATTTTAAAGGAAGACAAAACAAATGTTTTCTTAGTTTTACTCCCCTGAGAGATGACACTTGGCTTTTTCATAGTCCGCCACTCCTGTTTAGCTATGTGCAAACGACTTAATTTGGAAGGATACTGGATTCTTAAATCTTTGCTAGTTATTCTGAAGGTTTTCAGTAGAAGAAAGCAAGATTTGCAGCTTGATCACAGTAACAGCATGGAACATAGACTTTCAAATACATAAATCCTAAGTTGTTTTTATTAAATTTCCAAGAGCAATATAGAGGCAGCACTTAGCCTACTAAAGATAAAGTGGAAAAAATTACACTCTCATACTCTGATAAAGATAAAAAAGTACAAAGTTAAATTATGAAATCACATTTGGCATAACTGCTTCAAGTTCTGCAGAGATTAAACTAGTGCCTCATTTTTATGCTGCTTTTAAATAAAAAATGTTTTATTAAGAAAATATCAAACCAACCTGTTTTGTTATATTGCCATGGAGAAGAGCTTCAATGTGTAACCGTGACAACAGCTGTGCTATGAAGGCCTTGAGACGGGGAAGGGTGACATCTACAATACATATTTAGACAGTTAAATCACTCAAATGCATTTTTAAATTATGAAGGACCTAGGCCTAAATCATCATTAGATACAGTGCATTTCTCAGAGGAGGACAAATCTGTCATTAGAAAGGAGTGAAATCTCTCCTTAAAAATGCAGCATTGGAATGCTTCCAGGTCTAAAAAGCAGCACTCATCATATAGTTTATTTCACTTAGAATTCACATGCTGTCTTGACCCAGATTCAGAAAAAAAAAAAAAAAGTTAAAAAAAGCTGCCTTTCCAATCATGCTGAACAAACACTCGTTCTCCAGAGAACACACTTGCAATCATTCAGGTGGTGTTCCAAGGAAAAGCCTTAGTTATTTACTAAACAAGCAGCACGTAGTTTATAATGCTCAAGAAAGACTCCATGCATTTACTATTCAGGCTAAAAAAAAGAATCTCAACTCAAATATAGTGTTTTGATATTAACTTTGGAACAAAGGGTACACAAGAAAAATATTTTGGCAATATATCCTAGAGGACACATGCACAACACATACACACACATTCTATCCAGCCTGCCCTTTCAAAGCAGCTTTCATGCATAGTGCAAAATATAGTTTAACATATAAAATCAATGGAGTAAGAGGAAGGATGGCTGGATGGGGTATTCACGGATATGTGTTCTGAATCAAACCCCTCAAATAAATACAAAAGCCAGGTATTCTTGAAAAGAATGCCAGTGTATTCCAAGAACATATTACAAGACATTTTGTAAACTGTCCCAGGAACAGCTTTTTAATACAACATAGTAAAATACAGGTAGGGAAAAGTTCTTCAGCTATTACTGCAAATATAGAACTACCACAGAATGGCGTAGGTTGAAAGGGACCATAAAGGTCATCTAGTTCTGACACCCTGCCATGGGCAGGAGCACCATCTACTAGGCTCATTGCTCAGAACCCCATTCCATGTGGACTTGAAAAATCACTTAAATCTCTCAATTAAAAATTTCTTCTTCCTTCAAATATTAAGAACCACAATGTTCTTTATTATTGTCATCATCTACAGAAAGTACCTATTTTTTCTTTATTAGCTACAGTTTTTTATTATCTAGAGAAACATAAGCTAGGATTCTCCAATCATGGAAAAAAACAAAATAGTTTGCATATTGGGAAGGACAATGCAGATACACTCCAGTGTGCCTGTAAGATGGCAGCTAGAGCCAAATGATTTTACCAATGTTGATAACGTACTAGATTCACCATATCCAGGTTCATGTACCCCCAAAATTAGCAAAGTTCTGCCTGAACTTTTATCTGCAAGTTTTACCATTTGAGACCTTTTCCATGAACTACTTTCTTGAAACTAAAGGGCAAGAGCAGCACAGCCAGCATCAGCTCAGGCCTGGCACTGCAGGGGCTTCCCTTGAATAGTGAGCAGAGTTCAAAACAGATATCCTCAATAGTTAAGTAACATAGGGGAAAAAATAATAAAGTGGCAGAGCATTACCATCTAGAGCTTCTTTTAATTCATCTTTGGTCCAAGCAACTTCAGTCATCAGGAGTCGGAGATAATACATTGCATGCTGGTGAGGTTGTTCAGCCCTGAAGTTGTTAAGTGATCTCATGTACTAAACCAAAAAAATCAGGTGCAAGTTAGAAACTCAGAAATAGAGTTCTAAACATATTAACATTGTACTCTCATTTTGTATCAAAAAGATACAGTTCAGGTGTTGAGAACACTCCCTTGCTTGTTAGAAGTCTTAAAAAGATTGTGTTATATCACCTTAGTAATAATGCAATCTTCTGAGCCTTTGAATTAGGCAGAAACCATTAAGATGGTTGAAATGTACATGAAATCAAACTTGTCCATAAAATTAATGCCTAGAAATTAAATTACTGCAGTAAACAAGAGTTTAGATCAAATTTCCTGGGTAGTTGTCCTATCCAGGAAATTCACCTTCTATGATGACTGACCAGGGGTGGGGGAACACTGCTAATAGAAAATGTATTTTTCTCCCTGTCACCTATTTTGGCTGACTTGTTTAGACAAAATCTGGAGCACCTGGAAAATTCTCTGCATGCTTTGCGTGGATAAAGGACATATGAGAGAAGAACCAGAGAGCTTCTGCAAAAAACCTCCTTTCTAGTCCAGCTGCACTTTTACAAAATAAGTAAAACCTTTTTCCTCTACCAGAGAAACTGGAAAGTGCAAACTAATAGTTTTGGCAAGCTGCAAGTATTTCCAGAGTAGGAAAAAAGTAACTCATTACAGGGCACGAGTGACCAAGAAGCATGTGTCAGGCTGCTGAGGATGTATCCTTCTGTCTGCTCCAAACAGAAGCCCGAACTTGGTATCTGCCTCATCTGTTTGGCATAGACATGAGGAGAAAACAGCAATCTCCCCAGCTGATGTAACTCCTAGAAATCAGCATGTACTAAACCAGGTTGTTACCTTTGCACCAAAGGATCAAGGCCCAGGAGCCAAGACAAATCCAGGGAAAAGAAATGTTGCAAACTTTTTCAACACTTCCTTTCCCCATTCATCTGTTTCCCACTTCTTTCATGCCTAATTCCTAGTGCAGCCATTCCAAACTGCAAAAAGTATTTAAAGCTAAGATTTTCCCCTCCATCCCCCTACTTAGATTTCTACTCCTACCAAAGCAAGCTGTGCTTCCTTGATACATCATAAGAAAGACTGACTAAAAAAAGATTCCAGGACCAGTTATTTTTAACCAAAGAATGTTACATACACAACTCTGAGAAGCTCACAGCCACAAATAAAAAAAAAAAAAAAGCCATCTGAAGTCCCACTAACACAGCATTTCACTCTCTATTTCCACAGATTGCCAGCCCTCAGATCTCCTATCAGGTCAATGCATTTAATTTACAATTGCTCCAAAATGTGAATTTCTCATGCAGCTTACCGCTTCCTTGATAATTTCAAATCGCTTTTCATCGATCTCAAAAGTAGCCATTTTCTCAATGATTTTCTTGAGCAAGATGTGTTGCTTGTCGTTATAACCTTTTACAGAGAGCTATGGAAAAAGTGCATAAGTTGCTTTAAATGTGGAAGATAAAAGAATAAACCCATTACCAAGTCTTGCACAATGCCAGAAGCAAGGCACTTTTCAATACTTACGCTAAATTCACCATTAGGGAACACTGAATCATTCTTAAGTTAAATCCCTTTACCCATCAAAAGGTAACTAACTGACAAATACATTATTGCATATTTACACAGGAGTTCTAAATGCATAGAATTAATGTAATTTCATGTTGGTGTAAGTAAACTGTACTCAGAATACAGATTTTTAATGATTACAGTGTTGAGTCTTGGAATACTAAAATGGTTTTAATCTAGGTTTCATCACTTTAGTAGTGAAGACTGGATTCACAACTTTCTAAAATTTACTTCTCCAATTTACTTTAATCCTTGATTCATATCTACGTGGTCAATCAAAGAATATTTAAGGGGAAGTAAGCAATACTACAAAAAAGGGGTGCTATAAACAGCAGCACACCTTATAAGCAGGATGCTGCTGAGCTAAAACATCAAGGTAGTCATCCTGGAATTGTAATGACACATTGATCTGATAATACATATTTTTGAAAGTATAAATGAAATAGACGTACTCATTTAAAAAAATAGCGTAAAACTTAAAAATTACTGTATGATTTCATCAAGCTACAGAAAATTTCTCTGGCAAAAAGGCATTAAAAGGTCTTTTTTTGCAGGGGAAAAACTTCAAAATTTGGTATCTCTAACCAGGAATTGGATTGGATTTGTGCAGTTTAATTAGGGGTAAAACTACACTTTAGAACACAAACCAACATACAGAATTCCTGCTTTTCAGTAGGAAGAATATATTGTTCTGTAGTTGCTGAAACATAGCTGAACAATGAATCTGAAGACAACATTATCATAAATAGATTTATGACAAAGGCTGGTATCCTAAATTAGCATAGGAACCCAGAGAGTTCAACAATCACCATGGGTGACTTCTCAGAGTAGTATCTGCCCTTGCTCGAAGCATCAGTATAGTCATTAATAAGTTACACTTATTATTATAAAACTTCTTACAATATGGAAAATAATATTACAAGTTCTCAAATAATATTTAAAATAACTGTGAGTAAAAATTAAGAACATTACACGATTTTTTTTTAAAGGAATTAACCCTGATCATACAAACATCAGCAAGCTCTGAAACTGAGGATAACCTAATGTTTGCAGTAAGTCAGGTGAATGCAACCAGGAAATTATATTTGCATTTGATTTTTAAAAATGCAGCACTCTCTCATATAGAAAATGTAAAGACAATACACAGTACATTCTTCTACTAAAATACTTTGGAAAGTAACACTTCTACAGGAAATTTCAAAACACATTCTGGCATATAAGGGTGGTTAACAAAAGCTTTTAACCAAACTTCAAGACAGACTACTAAAATCTCCTATCACAAATCTCATAGGAGAAGCTGAATAAGAAATAAGAATTTATCATAATACCAGTATTTATCAAGTATTGTCAATGCTTTATAAGAGGTTATAAAACGTGATAAAAACAAAAGAAAAAGCCATAAATATCCAGCATTGCACTCTAATGAACACATGCACAATCCATCTCCACAGCTCACTACAGTGGAATTAGAGAATTATAACAAAATCTGTAAAGCTGAGGATTCATTCAACAGAAAAGTTAATATTTTTATACAAAGCCAGCAATACTGCCTTCTAGATTATCATGCAAGCAAGTAAAAATGTGAACCAGAATGCAACGATTGCACTACACATGTTCACAAGACACTGCAATCTTAAACAGGTCACTCAGGACTGATTAAAATACAGTCTTGCATTGCCTTTAATTCATGAGATATATGCAAGGAAAAAAACCATTAACCATCTCATTTAGAAATGCAGAAGTCCAATGTTTTCTCCAAGCTCAACAACTCCCAAGCTGTTTCATTTCCTCCTGCGTTCTTTTCTTACTTACAAGTATTGCATTCATTCCTGATGCAATGCCATAGACCAAACCTGAGAGGCGTGCTGCATATGTATACTCTTTTAAATCATCCTTCAATAACCTGATAAACAGGTATGTCATGTTGCAATGGAGAGGATCAGCATAAATGTAGCGACTAACAAAAAGAAAAACAAAAGAAATGCTTTGATACCTCAGGCAGTGACAAGGTAATGGATGAAGAAACATGACTGAAGAGTATGTATATGCAGCCTCATGATCAGTAGTTCTTGAACAGGAAAGCAGAAGTATACTATTTATTTAATAGCACGAAAAGGGGGTCTTTTACCCCATCAGTCAGAAAGCTTTTAGTAGATATCTGACCAACGAATACGTAAGCTTGGATTAGGGTTGTGGTTTTTTTAATGGAGGAAGAAATCTTACAAACTAATCAATTTCACGAATGATACAGAAATAAAGAAGAAATTTGCTTAATGTGAACTAAAAGACTGTTGAAGACTTTTAACGAAATTCAACTTAAAATTCAAATCAAAGAAAGGATGGCTAATAACCAAGATCAAAAGGACTAACAGCCTTCATTTTTTAATTTGAAAGTCCTTCCATCAAATCAATATAAAAATGTTGATGAGTGGAAGTAGTTTTAAGGCTCTGAGCTCTTCCTTGACTTGAGTACTTACATACATCCCATAGATGGTATTTTGGAGATCATAGTTCAAGCCAGCTAGTTCTGCTGCATATGCATACTCGTTGAGGGAGTCTTTGAGTAGTTCAAGGTACAAATAGGCCATGTTACAATGCAAGGGATCCACGTAAGCAAATGGGCTGGAAGAAAATGTTGAAAGTAAAATATGCAGTTTAAAATTATTTCTCTGTTTCTTTTGGCCTTTTAAGTTTGATCTGAAGGAAACAATATTTTCTGTGTTTTTATGCTGATGGATCCCATTCTGAAGGACTCCTATTTCGAAGCCAAATATGAACACATCTGAAAAGTGTTACTTAGCTTGCATATGGTTTGATGACTAAATACACTCAAGATCCCAGAGATATTCTATTTATGCTCATAAATCAAGACATGTTTTATTTACTTGGCTGCACAGTCAGAATTCACCAGGAGTAAAAGAAACAAAACATACCAACATAATTTAACAGACCAAAATGAAAGTCCATGTACCGAACATTAATTAATTAATACTCATATGCTATCAGTTTATATTACAAAAATTAGGAGATGAACAATTTTTGGTATGACAATACGCAATACATGCCAAAGTCAGCTCAGGAACTGAGTCTGTGTATGCATTTTCTTACTGTAATGTTTTGTGTTATTTTTTTTAATGGCAACAACTCTCCAAAACCTACAGTTGCATTAGGAGCACATGATCATATATAACATTCTTGTGAATTTCTGAAATAGAGAAATGCAACTCAAAGACTCAAGTCATGCTTCAACTATGCTAATTGTTAAATACCTGTCTGTTTTAAAGATTTGAGAAGATAAGTTATTTGTACTACATGTATTGGTAAAATCTCTGAAGTGCATGTAAATTCATTATCAATGTCACAGATATGATCGCCAGTATCTGAAGCACTTGCTGTCAGGATATGGCTTACAATTCAAACTTGACTTTTTCTTGGTAGTCAGATATTCAGGCTATTACATATGTTTACATCTATACAGCAGGGTATTTCACTGTGTGTATCAACACTAATGTAGTAAAACAAGACCACAACACAAACTGATAACTAAAACACATGGCAAAGATATTTTTAAGAAGGTTCCTCGTAGCTTTTAACTTTGCCTTCCTTTTAGATTAAGAACAGGAAGAGAAGCACAGGAAGATATTTTAACAAACTAAATTAATTATTTCAAATATATATATTTGAGAAGCAGAGCCTGCTATAGTCTGAAATCTTAGTCCAGATTAAACAAACAGGTCAGTAAAAAAGACAAAAGAATTGGTCTTTGCATTTTTCCCTACAATGAGAATTTCCCAAAAATGAGCAATTTTAATATGCCAAATGATATAAATCCAATTACTATTGAATTTTTTAATTAAGAACAAATTTAAAGTGAGATGTAGGTCAATCCTATAAACCTTCCTCCAGACTCATTAAATTCTTTCCCATTCTGACTCTAGAACACAGACTTAAACAGTTTGAGTGATTACTATGTCTGTATCAGTTCTAAATTCTGTATTCTCGCTGAGCTGGCAAAGGCCAACTGGGAATTTTGAACAAAATCACAACAACTAGATCATTAATCCTCGAGTGAAAAATAACAGAAAACAATTATTACAGCACTGTTCTGGGAGTTGCTTCCTATTATTTACAGTTTTGTAAACAAATGCTTATTTGTCGTTTATCTTTTTTTCACTAGACTCGAAGAAGTAGAATAACTCAATCAATAATGACTGAGTTGTTGGAAAAAACCCCACAAAGTCTAGTCCTTTCCCCTTTCAAATAGCTTTAAGTGACACAGCTGGAATCAACACTGAAGTACTGAGTTTCAAAGCATCACCAAATTACGTGGTTGTTTTACTTCCTTTTAAAAAAGGATACTTTTTGAGTTCTTAAGGTGCAATTTTGCATACAAATGCAAAAGCTTATCATCCTCTTTTAGGCTGGGCAGTAAGTCAGATGTTTTTACTGTGATGTTTCTTTAACACAAGGACGCCTGTAAAGATTTTCAGTTTTGGAACAAGGTGATTTCAAGAGGTTCATACACATACTGTTCCTGCGCAATCTGTATATTTAAGGGAGAAACCAACCTCATCAAATTCCTCTTAATTTATCTACAGAGCAATTGCTACTACAACATCTGGACCAGGATTCCTTTTATGCTTCATGTTGATCAAGTCTGCAGGCAGAAGAAATCCCCCTAGGTTTTTTTATCATACTGAAGCAGTCTGCAGTGTGAACAAACTCTCGTAATCCACTACAAGGCAGCACAGCCTTCATATTCTGATCTAGAACTGAGGCTTAGACTTTTTATGAAAACCTATGTCATAAAGGCGGCTTTATTCACCAGTTCACTTGGTCCCATGAGATATGAGTGATTCCATCAAGTCTCATTAATAAACACTCTACATTTCACCATTTCCTTCAGTGACCATCACCATGACCAAATAGAGACAGATTCTCCAAGAACCTTTTCTAAGTATCCAAACTAGACAAACCTGCTTACAACATCTTTCAGAGTTGATGTACCCAGTATTGTCAAAATCTCCTCGCTCCTGCTCATGTACAATTACCATCTCATTTTTAAGGAAAAGGAAAGAACCCTTGCTCCCAACCCTAAGGAAAAAAGCCAGCTCTCACCTGGAACTGCTTCTAGGAGGAAAGAATCAAATCATTCCATTACAATGGTCAGCAAAGCTCAAGTACTTTTGGCTTTTTATAAGGGCACACTGAGATGAAAGCACACATCTAACTGGGAAATACCATCTCCACAGGTCTAGATAAGATATCCCTCCCTACTTGGTGCAGGAGGGCTGAAATAGACCTTTAAAGGTCACTTCCAACACAAACAATTCTAAGATATTGTGTATATTGCATACACTTATACCTTTGTGTGCTCTACATAAACCCAATTATTATCTTTTATTCATTCACAGACTGTTAGATATTACAGGTCACTATAGTACACCTGAACTGATTTAAAAAAACACCACAACTGTAAACTCAGTGTCCATCAGTAAAATCCTATTTTGGATTTAGGCCAAACATAGCACAAGGGAAAGCCACCAAGAATGAAAAAGAAGGCAAAGCATTGCAATTGCTGTTCTCTGAATGAGATATGGGGAGTTCCCATTTTGATCCTCCATTTCCTGACACACTGAAGTTCTAACACACATTGAAACAGTTCTAACATCCGGCCTGTGGTTTCAAAAAGCAAAAAAGAGAAAATGCCCAAGCAACCTATTTTCCCCAACTAGTATCAAAACCAGTACCAAGACATGACACACACTGAAAAAAACCTCTGTAAAATATCCCGCAAGAAAAATTTCAAGTGCTCTCTCAAAACAAGAATTCAACAGTGCATCTGTGGGAGCCCCCACAATGGCCCTTCCATCAATATCACCAAATAATTTAATTAGGCAAAAGGAGAATCCCTGAATTTTTTCTGTCTTTCAGTAGTTCAACACAGAATCAGCTACACTCTAAAAATAGCGGTATTTTTTTTAATTCAAAAGTTAGAAATTTATTACTTGAAAGGAACATTAAGAAGTTCCATCATTGTCATGCTCACTCAAAAAAGATTATCTTCCTATGATGAAAGTCATGCAAGACCAGAATTAACACTACATCATTTCATCATACATCTTGAGGTCAGAATCAAACACTCATTGATAATATAGACAATGCTCTTCAAAAAAAAAAGTACAATTAGTTATGGGTGTCAGCTAAGAAAAATCCCAAAATTTTAAGCACTTTTTAAACTGATTTGCAGTATGCAAATGAAAATAGAATTTGAGCCTAAAACTATTATCAGAGTAGAATTTCATAAAGAAAATACATGTTACAATAGCTGTGATTTAGTAATTAATTTAAAAATACATAATTCTTTTTAAAGAGGGATATTACAGTATGTAGTGGGTTCTATTGGCAGGTGTATTTCAGGTATAGCAAATATAATATAAAATAATATTTAGTTTAAAATGATTTTTAGGTAAACTTTTCCTTTCAATATAGAAGGAGCACATCAAATTTCTTGCTACTTAATTACTGCATTTCTTAGATATGCCTTCCTGCATCTAAGCTTTATTATACATTCAAAGTAAGGACAAGGATTCTTAAGTGCAAGAAAGTTTGCCACACAAATGCAGATTCCCAATAAATAAGAAACTTTTGAAGACAACTTTATGTGATATACTTAGCGTTGCATACCTGAAAAATTCAAAGTTGAGACAAGCTTTTGGCAAAAAAAATTTGTCATCTTGCTTGAACCACAGTTTGCTCATAGCAGTGTCCTGTGACAAGAAAAGAGGTTTTGTTAAGTCATCTGACTTTTAACTGCAATATATGCCACAGCTTTAAAAGTCTCTTCACCACTTCAAATCGCTACCCCCTTAATTTCATATTGTTTGAATTGCTATATTCAATATATATAATGAATATAGATTTATTCAGTATATTGAATATATATTCAATATATTTTGAGATCACTAAATGACACTTCTCTCATTTTTCCATGCAATCACAGGCGTTTTCTGTACACAGTTACAAAACAAAAGTCTTCCCTACACCCTTGACTTACTCAACAGTGGTCAAAAAAAATGTAAGAGTGGCAGTCATCCTTCTGCTGAATAAACAGCTCTATTGCTATTTTTATCAATTGTTGACACACTTTCAAAAGGGCAGAGAGAGTTCAAGCTGTATCTAGATTCACTTTCCTAGGAACACAAATTTTACAGTCCAAAGTTCAGCAAGAATGTCTTCACAGCAAAATATTCAAGTTTTGTACTTTTTTGTTTTCTATACTTAGGAATATGAGATCACCTGTATTTTATAAAACAGAGGAATTCAACTCTAACTTCCCAGGTTAGGCAGTAAACAGGACAAATACAGACAGTTTACCTTGACAAGGGCGGGGTACTGTGTTGCATCTTTTTCCAATGGCAAAATCTCAAAGTTTGTAGGAATAAACTCATTCTTCATTGGAAGCTTGAATTTCCCATTCAGGTCAGCATTTTGCCATTTCTAGATCAATAGGAGAAACAAGGAAGCTATGCCAATTTTTGCTTAATTAAAGCATATATGGGCTTATTTATTTTACGCTAAAACAAAAGATTTAAAAATTTATTCCAGTACCTTCTGTGTAAATATTATTAAGATAATAGGGAAAGAGAGAAATAGCTGGGAAAAAAAAAGTTGGAGTAGGCTATCAGCAGGATGAATTGCTCTCAGAAGGAGTATGACAGACAAATAATTTTGAAAAGTTTATAGCAGAGAGGAGGGTGGGTTTATATCTTGTATTTTTTGCTACCATGAGCCATAAATGAAGATATTAAACTAAACACTTAACCAAGAATTCTAATTAAGAACATAGGTAAGGTCAAGCTCAAGGAAGTGCTCCTATGCAATGTCTGTTCAGAGCACACTCAGAAGGTTCAATTCAGCCCTAAGGTAAATTTTACAGCCATCTCTTCTTAGAAAATCAGAACAATAACAAGTTTCAACAAGGATTTGCCCACCTCCTTTTTTTGAGTTTTGATTTTTACAACCTCATTTAACTGGCAAAACACACCTGATTTCTATGTTTCAAAAATCAACTTCAGAAACAGTTACACAGAACATTCCCTGCACTTAACATGGTTTATAACCATTAAAATATATCCCTCCTATGTAATAAATATTTGAAATCTAAAGACTAATGTAACATTCTTACTTCCTTTAACATTAAACAGACTCGTATGATTTTCATGCTACAAAAAGCAGTGGATTTAATTTCCCCTTCAACTATATGGAAAATTGGACAAAGAATTTACTACTGACTTTCACTTGCAGATATTAGAACGTTACAAATTTTAACATGCCTTAATAACTTCATCAGAAATTGCTTCTTGCTTGTACTGTGTTCCATACCACTCTTCCGTTCGATCAGTTTTTCCTTCAAAAGACTTGGAAACTATTGCAACTCTGAAAACAAAGAGACACTTTGGCATGAATGGGTCTGAGAAAAGACTGAGACATTATTTCAAGCACTGCTTCTGCTCCATCACCAAAACATCTTTATTTCTGCAAACAGTCCATAGACAATTACAGGGCAGGAGAGCAAGTATAAGTATCCTGAACTACATGCTAAAGTTAACCATGAAATCAGGTTACCACAGTCATTTAATGCCACTGTTTTTCTGAAGTGTTACAACCTGGGGTTACACAACAGTAGTGTGGCATGCAATTTTTAAGACTCTTGTTGTTCCAGAAAACAAAGCAGCTCTTGCAGTCTTCTAGAAAATTGATGTAGTGATTACATTTTCTATACCACCTGTATGAACATCCAAATGTGTGAAAATACTGATTATAGAAATTTTATTCCATTCCTAGTGTCATAGAATTGTAGATAACCTCACACTGAAAAGGACTTTTAAGTATCATCTCATGTTCAACTCCCTGCTTCTTGCAAGACTACCTAAAACTAAACCATGTGCCTAAGAGCTCCAATCATCAAGGTGCTGCCTGAACTGAAGAACGCACCTAAAAAAGAAGAAATCCAGAATAAAGAAAATTACAAACTTAGTATTTTGTTAGTAGCCTGCATGATAGGTATGAAGAAAATCCCTTTAATTCTATTGAACAATGAACAACACAAAAGACTATTCAATGGAAGTGGCTAGCTTCAGGAGTAAATAGATGTTTCTAAGAAACTTGAAATGGTCAAAAAAGGTAGCACAACTACCTGCTCTCCTGGACATGCTGAATACCTGCCTGCCTTTGGGAAGCAGCACACTGATTCCTTGCTTTGCTCTTCTTTTTTTTCTTTTTTTTTTTTTGCTTTTGCTCTCCCTATCGAACTGTCCGTATCTCAAACCATGAGTTTTCCAGCTTTTACCCTTGAGATTCTCTCCCTGATCCCACTGGTACATGGGTGAGCATGTGGCTGTGTGGGGCTTGGCTGCTGGCTGGGGTTAAACCACAACACAGGTACAAAGTTGCTAAGAGACTACAAAAACTATAAAGCCTCAGAATTTCAGAGCAACCTACCTACAAGATCTTTTTGCAAAGTAAATAATAATAATAATAATAAGTTAGAGTCCAAAGTGAAAAAATTATCCAAATAAAATTCCAATAATCATATGGCTAGAGCAGCAAGACAAAGATGTTTAATGCTAGAATATACTGTTAAAATATGTCTATTATTCAACATTTCTTCCTCCTACCCTTCTCCAACATACTGACGCTCAAGAAGTAGTGACAATCCAAGTACCCAAGCATTTCCTACAGGAGCATACTAAAATTCAAGAGCTAAAAAGAATTGTCTACTCACTGTATAGAAAACAAAATTGTGGAAACCAACACTGTAATTCTTCAAGCAGTTCTGCTTCAACAGAACAGTGATTTATCCCAAATCACTACTGGAATGATTATGACATTTTGAGCTCTCAAAAACATACCCACAACAACAGAAACAAATCAAAAGGCATTTTGTCTGCCCAAGAATTGCAACTTAAGACCAACAGGAAAGAAGACGAGGACACAAAAAGAAGAGAAGAGAAGCACAGCAGGTAGAAATGCTATGCCATGCAGGCATTTCAATATATTGTAATCCATCTCTAAAGTCACCAACATTACTTTTGCTTTTCATTTCATGTGCTCTGTACAGCACAATGAACATCCATATGTTTTAGGACAGTGTGGAAATGCACTGGGAAATCAAGACAGGCAATCAGGCAATCTTCAATAGGACCTGTTTAAGTATATTTAGGCTTGAGCCATTCATGGATATGGAACACAACAAACTATAAATGCTATTTACTTCTCTATGTACATTCCCATACATGCAAACTGCTGTAGTACCCAATTTCAGAAACAACCCCAGTTTCTATAATGTGATGCATATTTCCTAAATACTATCCTGTTTTTCACCCTCCTGAAATCTAAATTGAAGCTACGGGTGAGAAATCCTCAGGACAGTGTTACTTGGGAAGAGGATGTGTGCTTTAAAATGAATGTACTTCCACAAAAGATTATCAACTATTATACTCCAGATTTATGTAATGAAACTCAAGGTTCTAAAGGTGGAAAAGTAGTAGACTTAGAATACTTAGTATTTTGACACATTTGTTACTAATGTCACAAGCAAATCTATTCTTATAAAGGACTGATTTTTTCTGAACCTCATTTAAACTTTGTCTTCCAAATTGTGATACTATCAAACAGTGGAAGACATTATTTTTCTCTCAAATACATAACACAACATGACTGAGACAAAAATAACAAAAGCGTCCATAACAACTTATTTGTCCATAAGTTCCCTCACAACCATCAGTAAAACTGATGTGAGACAACACATGCTACTCAAAGGCCCTCGCATATCAATCCCCTCAGAAACCAGAGTAAGGGGAAACTACACACAGAGCTGCTGCTGGCTGGGGTACAGCACTCTGATCAGTGCAGAAGCACAAGTTATTTCTTAGTGTTCAGTAAAACTAGGTTGCTACCAAGGATTTGCGGAGGGAAATAAGTGAACAAATTGTCATTTTCAAAATGGATGCTCGGATCCAATGCAATTAAAAACAAACAGATACATTTCTAGCATGTTTACCTGCAGGGTGAGCATCACCAAGTGCACTGAGATAACTCTGCTGAGAGTCTGTGAAATTCCAGTAGTAAGAAATTTCTCTATCAACACTTTTGGCTTTCATTTCATTTTTCTTCCCTCTAGGACAGTACTAGTGCTGCACTTCTGCTATCAATAGAGGAAAAAAAACCCACTTACTATCCAGGGGAAAATGTTCTTTAGCTGCTTAATCTGGTGAGTCACTAGCCTCTTAAATTTTAATAACAGCATTTATTCTGCAGATGTTGAGGGGAAAATTGCCTTGGAAATGATAGGAAAACTATATTTTTCAGCTATGATTGCTACACAGGCCAAGTCTATTCCCTTATCTTCACAGATGGTTGGTAAAACCCAATACAGTTTGAACAAGTAAAAATAATACTTACATTTTAAAGTTTCTCTCTTAGGGAAATTAAGGCACTAAATGCAACAAGTAGTGTGGAAGTGGGAGGAGAATATGAACACTTTCTATTATGGGTCAGTCAAATGGAAGCACACGCATGCTTATATGCATACCATCTGTGAGTATGATTTTTTTTTTCATACTTTTTAAACTCAAAGTTTGTTAAGAAAATAATAGTTGAAGAACTATAGTTTTGGAAAAGATACTGAATGCAGTTACTACAATATAGCTATGCCAAGAGGTCCTTAATAGAGGTGAATGGAAAAGAAATGATAAATAAAACCACAATACAAAGAAAAAATTCAAATCAGTGCCAAGTAAAGCACATCAAGACAGAACGTATGCAAGACATAAAAAGAAAAAAAAACCAATAAAAATGGGAAAACAATGCCAAACAACAGGCAAAGTTAGGATGTGGCACATAATAATTCTTTCATAAAAAGGGAGAACAGAAAGGTAAACATGAGTTATACACATCAGTAAATGGTAGATAACCAAACAATATAGATATTGAAAGCAGATGTGCACAAGTTTTCTTACAAGCATATAAAATTGCTCAAAAAAGACAAAAGAAGGGAGCAGGCTGCCGAATTGGTAATTTATTATATTCACATAGCTACAGATGTAATTTTTTAAAAAGTGTATCACAAAGGGACCCTTTTATTAACATCTGTAATCTCAACTCATTCTTTTAAGAGAGCCCACTAAAAACAAAATCCACAGTGGCTTTTTTGAATCTTCATAAGGTACCATGAAATCACTTTTAGTAATACTTAAGTAAATTTCCCCTTCCCAAGATAATGTTATCTTGCCAGCAATTTAAAATAAAAGATATTATAAAATTATAGCCCCTGTTATATTTCACTATACTTTGAAGGATCTTAGTTAAGTAAAAGATTTTTAAAAATTGCAGTTCATTTCATTCTACTTCTAATTTCACAGGATAAGTGCTTAAAATATATCTAAAAGGAATATAGTAGCACATACAAGTTAGTATTTTCTTTCAGTCAAATGAAAGTAGGAAAGTTTGATAAGACAATATATAATTTATTTAACAGTTAACTGAAAAAGCCATAAAACCAGCTTTATTCCAGTTCTGAAAGTCCTTTTTTTCTCCTGATGTTTAGCACCCTTTTTATACAAAAGTTTAAAATTACACATTTTTTCACCTATTAAATGACATCTATTTCTTAAATCAGGAAAGAATGTCAAAAGGCTGGAAGCCAGCAACAGGAGTAACACAGAAAAATGGTGAGTGGTCTGTAGCATGCAACAGCATCTGACAAACTGAAGAATCTATGAATGTATGTACCTGTACTAATTTCTTCCAGCAATTTTTCAGTGTTTAAGTAAGAAGATGCTTTGGAAGTTCTCTGGGCAGTAACAAAGACCCAATTTTACATTATGAATCAGATAATATTAACTATTTTCTTGCAATGTTAAGAGCTACACTTCAAAGCTATGTGAAGCTATAATAAACATCAGCTCTCATTAACACCTGCAGCTTCTTTACTAAATCAGCATCAGCTCAGGTTTACCTATGGCTTGCAAGCAATTCTAAAACTAGTTATAAATTCACATTCATATGGAATTTGGTTAAGCTTCCCACAGAGAACAAGTAATTACATGTTTTCTATGTTAACTACTAAAAACAGTGCTTATATGTTAGAGGTATCAAATTTTCAAGAACTTGGATGGTAGAGTGACATGAAAATACATTCAAAATAGAGAAGTATTAAATACTTTGGAAAAGAGAACTGGAGATTTTAATTAAAGTATTGTTTGTTCAAAAGATGATCTTTTGACATAGTCAAGCTTCATCTGAAGTATCCCACACACATTACACACAGATGCACACCCACACACAAAGATAAAGGCCCTTCTTTAAAGGGCATTAATTACTATGGCAACTACTGTTGCTGATATAGGCAACTCCATTTATTCTATCATTACCTGCATATCCCCAGAAACACCAGAACCCCATCACATTTGCAAATATAGTTCATAATTCAAGTTTATTTGACTGTATTCAATAATTATTTTAAATACATCAACCTTTGAAAGTAAATTAACATACATCTAAGGCCTTCTCATACAAAGAAACACAGTGAATGTTTTTCAATCACATTTACTTTGGAGCTGCAAGAGACACCTAAGATTTTGTGTTTCCATTAGTTCATCTGCTTTCTTAAGATTTTTATGTTAAAATACAGTTTAACTCACCGAACATTTTCTGGTCTCAATTTATCCAGTACCATCTCTATTAAATCAGGCCTGAATTCTTCAAGCAAATACTCAGCAGCCAATACTTCTTCTATAGGATAATACTAAAAAACAAAGCCAAGGAATATGTGGTGAATTAAACAAAAGTAAGCATGAAAAAACCATGGTTCAGTAGAGGAAACAAAAGCAAACACTCCTGGTCACTAAAGCTGTATTATCTTGCTAATTTCAAATTAGGGATGTGTAGGATGTTTTAAAATCTCCCTCAAAACTAAACAAAAGGGAGTAGCATTCTAACTATGTAATCATATTTCTCAAGTATTAGGCAATTTTACATAATTTATAGTTACCATTCTTCTCTCTTAGAATATTTAATGTCTCACTATAAAAGTCACCCACCTTTAAATGGTATTTTGAATAAAGTAAAAATAACATGGTAAATGCTGACCCCTGCAGGATATTTCTGAAGATAGAAGAAGACCAAGTACTCACAAGAGTGCATTTAGGGAAAACAAAACATAAATAAGCAAAATAAAACAAAGAAACAAAAACCCTAGGCATTTTTAGGACTCTCAAGCAGTTCAATTCTTATTTACAATAATTTAAAGCAAATTATATTTCAGTACCTTAAAGTATAATAAAAATTTAAACACTTAATTCTAACATTTTTTATTTAGGGTCAAACTGAAAATCTCTTAAGGTACATGGCAACTTAAGAAGAAAAAAAACAACTAAAACTCATCTGAAAAGGATTAATGTGGTTGACAGGAAAACTTTCTTGATAAACACCTGTTTACCAAGGGAAAATTACCATGTGACATAAGTACTGAGTACTTGCACTTTGCCATACCAATGTACTTTTCTCAACCAGAATTATTACAAAATGGCTTTCTGAATTATATACATTATACAAAAAATTACAGTGGAATAACTTCCAGAACAGAGAGTAAGTCACAAAAAGGATTCTGGAAAAGAGAAAGGGTGGTGGGGGGGTGGAGATCAAGGACAATGAACCAAACCTGTGTTATTAAAAATTCAAGTGTGAATGCTAAAGATTCAGAATTTGATGGTCATTTAACTACTAAAGCAGAACGAAAATTACCATTCACACTGCAAAGCAAAAGAAAGGCAGTTTAAAAAAAAAGTCCTGATTCAATACCCTGCTCTTTGGAACACTGCTGGCAACTTCCTGGCCTGATTTTTGGAAACAGCAATTGTCATCAGAAATAATCCAACAAATACTGAAAGACTGTTTCAGAAGCCAAAAGTCCATTTGTTAGAGATTTTAGGCATTGGACAGAACAAAAGCAAGAGACAGCATGCCACACAGGAGCTCTTTAAATGTCCATTTATATGTTTTCAGCCAAGTCTAACACTTTTCAGCATACAGATAGAAAATCTGAAAATTAAACATCATTATTTTAGACTTTACAGATTAAAGGTCTACAATCAAAACCAGTAATTCCTGAAAAGAAACCAAGAATTTCTCTGAACAGATGGAGACATTAGGTATAAAATGACAAATGGCCGCAATGTATAAAAGTTGTGTAATTTCACTAGAACAAAAAAAACTCAGCAACCCCTCTAAATCTGCAATTAGCACAAAATGAGGGAATTTTGCAAGAAGCATGAAAGACCAAGTAAATGCTACATGATTCTTTCAGTACCAAT
This sequence comes from Haemorhous mexicanus, assembly GCF_027477595.1. Lineage (NCBI taxonomy): Eukaryota > Metazoa > Chordata > Aves > Passeriformes > Fringillidae > Haemorhous > Haemorhous mexicanus. The sequence goes on along the minus strand of NC_082347.1, from coordinate 27,104,492 downwards.
ATGCAATCATATCCATGAAGTCAAGCATTTGTAATTTGCAATCTTAATACAAACATTTCTGCTTACTGCAGTATTTCAACACTGAACTAAGGAACACAGTGTTTATGATAAAATATTCTTTGTCTAATATTTCCCTAGAGAACACTTAGCTACCAAATGCAATGGCAAGGTACATATGTCTTTCTTTAGAAACACTGAAACAGATCAAATAGCACCTCCAGTTACTGTATAATCAGTTCTACCAAGTACAGAAGTATAAAATGGTAGAGTGAGCAGAATGTGACTTACTGACTGCCAAAACTAAGGCCTATGCAGCATACAAGAAGTGTAAAGGACCTCACAGATGCCTGTATTTATTAAGTGGTAAATTATTATTAGAAAAAACAACAACCAAACAAAAACTACCCCCTCCACTTACATGCAACATTCCTCCAAGCTTTGATGTGTAACCTCGTGGTCGTTCCTTATCTTTAAATCTGAATGCCACAGCATTTAGATCCTAGAAAACAATGCATGAATGATTAAAGATCATAAATTAAAGCCTATTTTAAGAATAATTACTGGCTACATAATTCCTTTTATAATGAAAGAAAAGGAAGTACTTTTGCTGTATCCATGTTATAGCAGACAAGCACCTAAAATAAATTTTCAGGATTATTTAAATTGCATCAAACTCACAAGCAATTTGTGATAGTCTCGTAATGTGAAGCATTACACAAGTCTTGTAAGTCCTTTCATACTGAGATCTACCCCATCTCTCATATATTTAAATTTCCTGATAATCTGAAAACACACCAACTCTGATCCCACGGTACACAGTGTTCCAGTGCAATGTTTGTCATGTATTAATGAACTGAAGCCTCTCTCTCTCTCTCTCTCTCCCTTTTCTCTTCCTTTTGTTCAGTCAGCCAAGAGTAAGTCTGGAGACAGAAAAAGTGTGTTTCCTTTTGCTGTCTCAGCCAGAGAAATAGAACACATCATTCTTAGGATACAATGGCAAGGGTGAATTAAAAAAAAGCTAAGACTTAAAAGCCAGTAAAAAGGACAGTCCATCCTTCCATGAAAGCATGCAGAGAGAATAATTAACTCAACAATTCAGCTGAAAGTAAACTCAAAAGATTCTTTTCATACTATTTTGCCAGCTCTCTGACTCACCTCACAGTCTCAGGAGCTCTGGGACTGCAAGAAAAGGAGCAAGGGAAAGTCACAGGAATGAGACAGAAGGATGGAACTACCTTTTCCAAATCTTGTATTTTCTTACTCTGCCAGTGAAACAAATCCACTGGGACTTTTAGCAGAGAATAACAAGACCTGAGACTACTTTCACAGGTATATAGCGCCCAAGTGTATGAAAATAACCTGGATGCAGAATTTCTATTTTCAGAGAGGCTCAATAGTTTGGATCAAACAAAGCTGAGATGGGAAAAGGAATCTTTACCCAAGCATAGGTACTGAACCAATGAGACCATATATATATATATATATATATATATATATATATATATGTATAAAACTGGGTTTGTTTTCACTGACACAGAGAAGAGCAGTGCTATCTAATAGGATGCTACATTTCTACATCTCTGTTCAGTGCACAAAGAACTATCCAGTCTTGTAAGAAGCATGAACACTTCAAAAAAGACTGACATGTACTGCTGAAGTACCTCATGAAAAGCCTTTAGTTGACTTTTCAAAAAGATGAGGGGAACAAACAGCAGATTCAATGTCCTATTGCCTTTACCATCTCAACTATACAATTTCACACACGAAAGAAGGGAGGGGTAGAATAGCAGCCATTTAAATTTCCAGTTCAATGTTACTCCCCACAGTAAATGTTTCCCCCCCTTCTTCAGTGAAGACTAAGCAAAGTTATGTAAAATCCTTGGGGACAGAGCAAGACCCTTCTTCCTCCACCTCCATTATGCCATCCTAATCCCATCACTATAAGGGCATTCCACACCTATGTTAAGACAATGTATTCTGAGTGTACTTGACATTTGTGACATGTTGCATCTTATAAATTAACAAACTTAATTACAATGCGATTATTAAACGCTAGTTACATAAGTTAAATAATCTAATAATAAATAAAGTTTGTAAAAAGACAATCATCACATATGGTACATATGGTATAGCCCCAATTACTTACCTTGCACTCTTGGAAAACCCATTCTTGAGGTCCTTCTGTACGAAGTTTTTGAATATATTGAAACATGTGCAAAATAATATCTTCAACATGCACTGAAAAGAAAAATACTTAATAATTCACTCAGTTCTGCACAGAGAAGAAATTTAATGAACACAAATATGGTTTTATTTTAATTACTCTTTGATACATCAAGATCTTTAAGTACATCTGTAATCCCACCAAAAAAGTTAAACTTGCTTTTTCCAGACATGAATTTAAGTTAAGTGTTTATGTCCCCAGCTAATTCCAAGAAGTGCACTGAACATGTCTTATTATGTGAAAATATTGATTTACAATGTAACTTAACTCGGGTCTAAATAGTATGAATAGGTAGCACACAAAGGTATTAACAGCTCTTCTTCTTTAAAGAACTTTATTTAAAGTATTTAATCAACTAATTAAATATAATCTTAAATAAGTTGATTTCTTATGTTAGGTGAAGTGTGTTAGCATACTTAGAGGAACTAAACACAGAATAATAACAAATTTATTTTAATTAACTGGCTTTCAAGCTATAATAACAATTAGTCTCTTCAGATACAAACACAAAATCATCATATCAGCAATAACATGGTATACAGACAAAGAGCTTCACTTACAAAGTCCTTCTTCTGTCAAGTCCACATTAATGATGAAAAACATGAAACCTCTAGCACCTTCCTTCTGGCCTCCAACAAGAGTATTTACCCACCCTATGTCATTAAAAAGAAACTTTATTACATAAACAAATCTATAATAAACATAATATACATAAACAAATCTATTTATGCAACTTTTTGCGTGCTTCAGCAACATTAAAACCCATTTTGATTCATTTACATGTTTTCCTTTACTTCATGAATGCCTACAGCAACAGTGCAAGTTAAACAAAACCCAAGTCAGCTCCATCTGATTTTGTACTCAGAGTGATATGACAAACTCAGGATCATTTGATTACTGGATTCTGTTTGGAAAAAAAAATATATAAAGTAAAATAGCAAAAGATACACCATTATAATGTTCCAGACATTAAGGGACCTGACAGTAACCTCAAAGTTAGTGACAGAATAGAGACAAGATCATTATGCTGAAGTTCAAATAACTCTCAAACAAGGCACATAAAGGGGAGTCAAAGAAATAATAGCCTCAGCAGCCTAAGTGACTGTTACCTATTTATTCCTCCCTGCTGCAGAAACAAAAATGAAGCACAAAATGACTTATAGATAAAGGCTTTAACATATAAAAGTCTATTTTAAGTGAGACATAGGTAAAGTTTAAAAAAACTGTGTGATCAAATATTTTTTTCAATTCTCCACCCTTGAAGGACTTACCTTTGGCTTTAAGCTCTGACAGAAGACTCCCCGGGCCTTCATGCCCAATGAGATGGCCAAGGTAATGGCCAGGGTTTGATTTATAGTATTTCTGAAGGTCTGGTATAGGAAATGTGACATAAAGATTTCTAATGTCCTTAATGGGTACCACTTTATACAGTTGCTGAGGAGAGAAACAAGCAAGGAGACCCATAAGCAAAGGGAAACTCATTGAGTGTATTCATCTCAGGAGCATGTATCAAGTTCCCTTCACATATACACACACATTACAAACATATCTCCCAAATCTCAAAAGTATCTAAAACTTAGGGCAACACTTCAGCCATTCATGATAAAAACAAAAAAAATTAATTATCTCACAGTTGCTTACAAATGCAACCAAACGTGCAACCTTTTACTATAAACTATACAAAAGTATACTCAGCATGGAAAAGTAAGTGGGAAATCAATAAAGAAATATGGAATTTAACAGGGACACTGATAAAAGAGTAGTGAAGTGCACAGTGTATTACTGAAACATAAAAAACTACATTTAAAATATACACTCTGGATGGAAGATGCATCCCTATACGTACCCGGAGATGCTCTTCTTGGAAAGGATGCTCAGGAAACTCTGGTATAGGGACATTTTTATTCTCTACTTCTGAAAATAACTTTACCACTAAGCAAGTCAGCTCATCCAAGGATTCTAGAGAAAGAGACATTAGGAAAAACACAGTCATTATATAAGGATTCCAACAAAGTTTTTTTTAAAACATTCTTTGGGAAAGTAATGAATTATACAGGAAAGTAGTTTTAATGGTGTTATGATTTTTAATTTCAGGAAGAAAACAAATAATCATATTTAAATTTTGAACTGTAACATCCTAGAAGCACCATTCTTATTAAACAAAGGGTTCAATCATGAATAAAATAAATCCTGTAACTGAAAATATATCTTTACATTTTACAGATTAAACTAAGCTAGAACTGAAAGATACATCAGATATTGAACACCTACAAAAATAAACATTTCACAAAAGTTTAAGGGACATAGAATTACACCTGCAAATTTTCTAGAGTGAAAGTAGAGGGTTCACTATATACTAAAATGTTGTGAACTGCAACATTTTAGTATATAGTGCATATTATTCTATTAAAATAGAATATTATGCACATTATTCTATTAAAAACCACCAATTTTTATGCATAGCAGCAAAATAAACATTCATTTAATCTTCTTTCTTTAGTACAGATTTACAATTGCCAATGTGATTCTTACTGTGAAAGTTTCCATGTAAATTCCTCAGTGAACTTGCTCTTGATTAGCTGAAAAGCTCACTTTCTTCCACTAGTACTCACCATCTAAGCATTACTGTGAAACACCATACAAATACTAGCCTGCCAGCACATTTTCAAAAAGCAAACAGTTTTCAACACACTATTATTAAGCTTTTGGCAAACTTATGTAAAATGTCATCTCAGTTGTGGAAGGTTCTAAGCAGTTAGAACCTCCATTTTTTTTTTTCAAGTATATACATAAAGCCTTACTCAATCAAGAGAACAAACTCACCTCTTCCTAAGACACAAATAGCCATTAAATTTGATGAATAATAAGTAGAATGGAACTTCAGTAGCTCTTGCCTTACATCTATTCCTTCTTGGGTTGGTCTAGTTTCCAGAGTGAATTTATTCCCTGTAACATGAAAATAATTATCAATGTGATGTTTAACAATATTTAATGTTATGAACCTACAGATCAAAAAGAAATATATAAATTAATCAGTCTGCTTTCCTTTGGATGGATATTAATTTTAAAAATAATCAATATGCATAATAAGAAAACTGGCTCAATACTGTCTTATGTTTTAAATATCTTGTCTATATTCCTCACCATATGCAGACAAATTAAATGAAGTTCTAGACACCCAACTCTTTACTCCCACAGCATCAATACACAAGATCAAATAAAATAACAAAGTTTCAGTTGGTAACTGTGCTGTTAGAGTACTGGAGGACATTAGGAAGCAACAGTCAGAAGACACCTTGCAGCTGTAGGAAAATGGACGCTAGGCAGTGCAGAAATGCCTGGAAAATTACTTGACACTGAGGGTAATGATAGAGAAGAATCACCATCACAAGCATTAATTCAGGGAGACCAGTGAGGGATATCTGAAGAAAAATGCACACTCTTAAAAAGAAAACAGGAAGGTTCATTTGTTTCTATGGACAGAGAAGGAATAATAGAAGGTCTGCTAACCAAACAGGGGGCACAGCAATGAGGAGTAACTGAAGCACCAAATGGAATAATTCCCATATTCTGCTAGATTAACAACATCTCAGCTGATCAAAGGGAAACAATAAGGCTGCCAAATGCATCACAGTTGTCATCTCTTTGGGTAATAAAAACCATCAAAGCTGAGCTCTACTTCTGTCAAGTCATACCTACTGGAAAGCTATGTGCTACAGTTTAATTTCAGAATCAGAACCTGATCTAAGGAGAAAGGAATATGACTATCACTGTTGAATTTGAGCACATTTTGGGTATTCTCCCCAAGAAAACATTTCACTTTTGTGAGCTAGACAACCTTCTTAAACGGTACAAAATTATTTCTGCAATTTCCACTTATGTCTTCTGTGTGCTATATAGAAATTAAATAATGCCTTCAGTAGCAGAGGTTACAGAAGGTACTTTGAACACCTGCCTACTAATGCACAGCTCCCAAGGCTTTTTTTCAAAATTTACCTGTTTGGAAAATGGAGTAACAGTTTTATACAGAGCCCCTCTTTACTGGTCAACAAAGCAATAGCTGCTCTTGTGGCAGGTGGCTACCAGACCCATAAATATGCTCTCCATCAACAGATGTAAAGGTGTATCTTGTCTTTTTAGAGACAGCAGAAGAAACCACTGCCTTAAAGCCCATTATCTGCTCTCCTATCCTCCTACCATACCCAATATTTGAATCAATTATTCATAAAGCAAACTGACCCATCCAAAAAACGCATTTTTTTGCACACATTATACCAAATGATCAAACAGTGCAGTCCTATTACTTCTAAGGTTTCAAAAATAAATTCATGTAGAAAATAATTGCTGTCAACAAAACCACCCAACATTTAAACTTCTACCAAAGCATCAAACATTTGTACCTTTGTCCAGAACCATGGTATCTTAACTTTAATGCTTTTTGAACTGAGGTTTAGCAGTGTTTATTTTAAATTGTTACTAAGCATTCAGAGAATAATTAAGTCTGAACAAAAAACCAAACCAAACCAAAAAAAAAAAAAAACAAACCACCAAAATAACAGCAACCACCAAAAAAAAAAAAAAAAAAACCAAAAAAACAGCAGTAGGATTGGGATTTGGGATTTGTCCAAGATCATTTTGTCTGTCAGTCTCCTACTGTAGGGTTCTATGGTTCTAATTTTTGTTTCTATATTCGTACTCAGTAATTTTCACAGTATTTTGCTGATTTAACCTAGTCACTGTCATCTAGTCTAAATGCAATATTGAAAAAACAAAAAGCATGTAGCTAACAATTTAAACATAATTTGTTCACATTGTTATACACAAAGACTTAACAGTACCAAATGATGACCAAATCCAGTAACTGGAAAACAGCACTCACTGCAGTAATTATGAGAATCACAAAGGTTTCTTCATTACCGTAGTCAAAGAACTTGGATGACTTTTTCCTATGCTACTGTCTAGCTCTGTTTGGTCTACAATGTGAAAAATGTGATAAAGCACCATAATAGACATGTATGGAGAGGAAAATAAGAGAACTGTTACAGTCTGTCTTTAGCAATTTTATATAAACAATAATGCTATGTATGTTACACAGAATGCCACTGGATAATTATATTCTGACAAACCTGTTCCAAATTTACTGAAGGGATGGTTGGGGTTTCCAGTAGCCTTCTCCAATTGAAATAACCTCCAGGCATCATTCATCAGATTCTTCTCATGCTCAGAATCAACAGCATTCACTTCCCTGTCTTTGCAACTTTCATCAAACAGGGGGCACAGGAAAAACTGGGCAAATCTAAAGAGAAAAAATTTAGTTCAAGCTAAGAGTACCGTATATAAATTGTAACAGAAAAGTATAAAACTTGGTTCCTCCTGAAAACAGCTGAATACATTATTTTTTAATGCAGAACTTACAAATTCTTTAACAGTTTTGACACTGATTTGATATCCTTATTTCTCAATTTCTTTGTTTATAAATGCAGACAACAACATGTTCATCATATAAGGTAGTGCAAGAATCAAGGGCCTTACATCACAATTCCCACTGTGAAAATTTCTCCTATTCTGAGTTTTAGTGGCAAGAGGCTCTTAATTTCACCAATCAAATAAGTCTTGCCAGACATTCAGGGAGAAGCCAAAGAGAAAACTCACTCTACCTCACTGGCTGCACATCTTTCAATTTCTGTCCCCTCCCACAAAACACTGAGATCTCAGCAAGTTCCCTCTACTAAGAGCATCCTTAAATATTTCTAGACTTCACCCTAGTTTTGCTGTCAATAAGGATCCCATGGGAAGCACAGAATTTGATTGCAAAATCCCAGTGTTTGCACAATGTGTAAATTCATGATCATGATCATATTCTGTGTCTCGCATTTCCAAAAATATTCAGTGTAAACACAACATTTAGACTTCAGAAATTCTGTTTCGATGAAGAACTCTCCTAGATGAAAAAAATTTCAGTAAGACTTTCAAACTGAAAAATACCTGGTTATCAATTTTAACAAAAGATGGTTTTTACCTTTTTTTAATATAATAATGATAGAACTATCAGAAAACTTTTACAGTAATAAATTCAAGTAGAACATCATAACAAAAATTTAAATACTAAAAAATGTTGTTTACCTGTCCAATGCACCTTCTAGATGTTCATGTGACACATCAAAGTAATAGTTGGTATGTTCACCACTTGTGAAAGCATTTGAACTCCCAGCATGCTCACTGAGAAACTGACTGTACTCATTCTCTTTTGGATATTTCTTGGTTCCCAGGAACAACATATGCTCACAAAAATGACTAAGCCCAGCAATGTTGGGGGGATCAGACAAGGATCCTGCAAGAGGAAAAACTTCATGAAGCCATTCATAAAAAGTAATACTAAAACATTAAGTCTTTTAAAGTACTCTATATTATAATATGTTGCTTCAGGCAATTATATAAATTCTGTGGCTGTAAGAAGACACTTGTGCAACTACAGTCAACTAAAATTAATCCTCAAAAAATATTTTAAAATTTAGAATTATTAACTGAACCAATTAGTGTCTCAAATTGCCTCTCCAGATCAGCTTGCATTTCCTTATACAGATGATTTTCAATTGAAGTCCGTGACTCATAATCTGTAAAGACCTGGCAAATCACACTGTTCTGAAATCTATACCTTGACTTCAATAAATGCATTGTGTTAAGAGGCAGCAATTGCCAACCATAATTAAAGAGGTAATAATCCTGTGGTTTATAGGATGATGATAACCTGTAATTGCCTGAACACAAGCAGCTATGGATGACCAGCTAGTAGGTGTGAAGGCAAACAGATTAAAAGACAACAGTGATTTGGAAGAATGGAAAAAGAAAGGCAGAAGTTGGAGAATGGCAGTCCCATCCCTGAGTGTGCAGCAATGTGCAGTAGGACAGTGGAGATGAAGGCAGCAGATCCATCTCCTTCAGCACACGTGCAGGAACTGGATGCTGCAGTTTGCTATCACTGTCACAGGACCTAAACAAAAACCACATTCAGGATGCTTTGAACTAGATAATGATCTGGGACATCCATCCCTGCAACTAAAAAGGCCAGAAGTTTTGCAAGTCCATCTATTACTTCTGCCCTAACACAAAGAGCACCAAGAGCCCCCAACTACAGACATGGCAATTAGTTTATGCACACATTGCATCTTACCTTCCAATCAACTGAAAAACTACAGAAGCTTGAGATATACCTCAGATATAAGAAAAGGCTTCCATTATTCCAAAGAGTCAAAGCAATTGCCTCCCCCTTCTATTTCTCCTATTTCTGTTTGCACACATAGGCACCACTGAAGTTAGGGAGTGCCTCTCCAACTTCTCTAGAACTACAGCATTTTCTCACCTCTACACATCAACAACTTAGCATGGAAAAAAAAGTCTGAGATGACAGATGGAGCTGTCTGAAATAATAGCACTTGCACCCACCCCTTTTCTGCTTACAAAAGATCTTTCATAACATGAAACTTAATGGTTAAAAGCAGTCTTTCAACTGACTGAGCTACACTTGAGTAAACACAGAGTACAGTAAAAGCATTTAGCTCCAATAATTTTGAACTTGATGTGTCAAAGAATTAAATAAACTATAAATTACAATAAAAGGCTATGCTGCCAACTGCGTACCACTCCTGTCAGTTTATCTGCATCAAGATACTAGAACCTGAAGCATTTTTATTAATGACATAATTAACACAATATGAATTGAATACCTATGTGGACATCAAGTGCTGCTGAGGACTTATCTGTGGTAGGGTCACTAATGAGAAGAGCTTTAATGCCATTTGCCAATTCCAGTCCACGATATTCTCGTTTATCCTCGGGTGATTTGATAATTTCGTTTGTTATTCTCTTAATAGCTGGATTGTTCATTTTGTTGTTTGACTCCTTCTGAAACCTTAAAGAAAAAAGAAGAAATTTCTTATTATTTTCACTTAAGCCTTGCTAATTTTTTAATATTATGTTAGACAATACAGGGCAATACCAACAGCTGGAAGTTCTATTACATGCAAAATTCACTGAACTTGCCTAAAATTCAGATCCTGAAAGATATTGCTGCTAAAACAAAAAAGAAACCTTGAAGACCAAGAAACACGATAAAGATGTAGATCACATAATTGAGTGCTTCAAGTATCACATTAACTGTAATTGAAACAACCCAAACTTAATAAATGTCAATCCCTTATTCGATTATGATAAAAATTAAATCAAATGAAGCATATACTGCTATCTCAAGTATACTTTCAAACTTCAATAAAGTATTTCATGTATCTGAATTGTTGATTATATAATGAGTGTTGTAACTCTGATGGTCAAATAAACAAAATTTTACTAACAGACCACTGGATTTGTACACTCAAGCAAGAAACAGTAACATTGTTTACAATAGTGCCACAAAAGTACAAAGACTATAGAACTGCCATGACAAACAGGAATAGACTGTCTCACTTATTTAAACTCCTACCATTAGTTTAACAGATGCTACAAGATACCCTTCTTTAAAGGCATAATTCTGAAATGCTAAGAAACTAAGTGTGACTGATCCAGAATCTGAATGACTCCAAGCAAAAGCTATAAACAGTATCAAATAACTTTTTAAAATGCGCAGTTCAATGCATTTTAGAAGGAAACATATAAACTAGTAAAACATCATTCTCTCACTATGAAATACTTTAAAAAAAAAAAATTTAAGCACTAAACAGTAGCTGAAATGCTAAATTTTAATATTGTGTGCACTCTCATTTAAACTGGTCATTTATCCACTAGTTTAACCCCTAACCGCCCCCCCCCCAGGCTAATCCTGCATGGAATGTCTATGGGCCTTCTTCCACTGAAAAAATGCATATACCATTGAAATACAAAGATTATTCTAAGTACCATATCTCTGTTTCTCTGCATCAACACCACTGATAGAAGTCATTAAAAGATGCCTCCATGTTCAGAGTTTTAAGAAATACTCTACTAAACTTGAGCTACTGTGTAAATTTTTTTAAGTGAGTGTGGATACTTTTCATATATTGAAATCAGTAACTAAACTTTTCTTAATTGTTTTTCACTTGCACACAGGCTGGATTGACAAATCTAAGTATGCAGGAGAACAAAGACATCCCTTAAGCTCCTGATTCCATGTCTGATGAGTACCTATACCTTGGTTTTCAGCTAGAATATTCTATCTCAATAAGATACTAGTTGCCTGTCAGAAGACACATATGTACTGTAAACTATTCGAGTTGTGGAGTTTTTTAAAATGTTATACAATTTCCTTAACATCTGATATCTGCTTGTTATTTCTATATCACATCACTAAGTCACAGAACTTTACTGTTTGTTCAGATGACTCATCTTTCCAATGTGAATCATCAAATTACGCAGCTATGAAACCTTATGAGATTTCAACTGGTGTCTCATGAAGCTGTACACCTCCACTTCATTTTATTATTATTCCCCACTTCTGCCTCCTTCATAGGCTACTTCCAGATTGGTAGTGAAATTCCAGTACAGGAAAAAGCTACAATTTTCAAAAGGACGACATCAGTAATTAAGCCTTCAAACCAAGGACTGAAATTTGTATCTCCACCTTCACAGTTATTTCAGTGGGCATTGTGAACACAACAGTCTCTAACTTCAAATGGGTTTGCATGATTACCTACGATTATTTTGCTGCAAAGTGAATCATAGTACCAGACAACTTGAATAAAAGCAAGGCCTGATCAACTATGCAGTACTCCTGGAGGGCAAATACATCACGAGGATAAGACCAACACCTTCCTGCTTACGTGCTGTTCCTCCTCCTGATATGTTACTACAATACAAAAGTGAGAAGAAAAATTTTCACTTTAGAGAGAACTTCTATACCATTATGTTTTCTTAAGGAGTAAACTGTAAGACTCAATACTAAACATTCCCTCATATGACTGTTTTCCTGTGCAGCTTTTAAGTAAGTGCAATTGCTTTATAAAATACCACATTCCATTTTTTCCCCACCAGAATCCTAAAACTCTATAAATCATTTTTTGACAATAGAACTCCTTTTAACCACCAACAAAAAAAAAACCAAAAAAAACCCCCAAAACAAAACAAAAAATACCCAAAAAGCAACAGAACCTCCCCCCCTCCAAAAAAAAAACCCAAAAAAAAAAAAGAAATCCTGTACTTATTGAGAAGTAGCTTTATTTCTAGGAACATGTTCAGAAGCTGTCCTAAAGTCCATGTGCTACAGCTACTTTGTGTACTGTCATTACAGAGAGCACTGGATGCTGCTGATCAGTAGCAAAACAATTCTTCCAGAAAGAAGGTGCTATGTTTATTGCAGAGCTAATAGCCTAACAAAAACATTAAAAGAAATATTGCCTTACTACTTTCATAAAGCAGAAGGAACTGAGAAAGATCCGATAAAGCCAAAATAGCATGAACAATACGAAGCATTACTGTGGCAGTGGAAATTTTTCCACTGGCTCAAAAATTACAGGTGGAAAGATTACAAAGGTAGAAAGAAAAAAAGAATAGGGATGTCTGAGCTGAGAACACTGTCCCTATTCAACGAATAGGAAATATTCTTCCTCCTCATCAAAACTATTTCACTTGTACAAGAAAAGTATAATTTAAAACCAACACTGAATTTTCAATTACAGCACTTCTAGTGAAATTATATTCTATTCTTTGAGGTTCCATTTTTGTAATCATTTCCAGGCAGGCAGTCCCTTGGAAGCAGCAAGGCTCTCTGGGGATGCCAGGTTTCACCTGCAAACAGAGTATTACAGAGTGGGATTAAGTGATATATGATTCTCCTTCACTATTTTAATCTTTCAGAGTTATTTTAGCAAAGTTACTTTAATTAAAAATTAGCCTGTGTAGTCAAATCTAAGTCCAATGTTTGAACAATTAAAGGACCATATTTGAAAACCAATTAACAGAAACTCCTGAGGGTTGCTTCAATGCAAGAATGTGACTAGCTAATAAAAATATGACCCCCAAGGCACAAACTCCAAAGTGCTTCTCAAGCTATTTTTTTGTCATGACAGTACGCACACACTGAAGTCAAGTACTAGTACACAGGTCTGCTCCAGATGAAAGGCAAGTTACCATCTCAGCAGGTTTTGATTCTTGCTTTCTATCAGTTGTCTTAAAATTCACATTTGCTTCAAGTTTTTATGCAACTAATTGCTTACCATTTACCAGAGTGAAGTGAAACCTTCATTGAGTGAGAACCTCTGTTCTGTCCTGCAAGGGAGTTACCATTGGTAACATGTTCTCTGTGCTGTTTACTAATCTTGGTTTACATGAAGACTTCTCCAGCTGCCAATGTATGGAGTGAAAGAAGTGCTGTGTGCTTTGGCAGGAGGCCCGGTGCTGCTGTTTTCTCACCTCTTACAAGGATGACAGCACCAAACTGAGCACTCTGGAGGAATCCATGAACTTCTTCAGCCGCAAGCTCATGGCTTTGCAACAACCAAGTAAATCTGCATTCTTGCACAGGTCTGCACCCCTCTTTTTTGTCTCTTGCACCTACTCCTGATCATGACAGCAGTAGAATTATGTTATCAGTAAAACAATCAAGAATCTACCTACTCTCTTAACATTTCCATTCACTTGTATGTTATATTTTTTTTTTAGACTAAACTGTAGGCAGGAAAGTTAAATCAATTCAGGTTGAACATTACCAAAAGGGATTCTCCAGGAGACTATCCATAATTTTTCAGGTTACATGTTCATCAGTCATTCCTTTAGACACTTAGAGATTAAAACACCTCACGATTCAACATCCATAAAGCATCAGTCTTGTGTGAATTTGCTTGCCATGAAGCTAGAGAATGTATAAAATCCCAGCACATTCCTGATACTGATCTAAATAATTCTGATTGCATGCACAGGCAGACAGACTGCGTAAGTAGGTAACGTGCTCAAAACGCTAACATGTTTTATCACTTTTAAACTCATCAGGAATTCAGCCTACTACTTCATACACAAAAGGTCCAACTACAAAGCCCCACAATGATTTAATCAGTGTTCCCAAGTTATTAAGAACAACTAATCACGCCAAATCAGGCAAGTCTGAAGATGATGAATATTTATAAGGTTTTGTTATGTAGTTCATTTTGAAGAAATTCTAAAGTCTCACTACAATTAAAGCATTTTCAGAACCTCAGTCTGCAGCTTTTTGCCAAGTCTGTAATTGACTCAGAAAATTCCCTCCTAATGATGGTGGTCAGGGCAGATGCCTGCCATGCTCTGGTTTCCCAGAGTCCAGCTTCTAGATCACAGCAGTAAAACTTGGTCTGCCACAGGCTGCACTGGCAACGTGACAGCAGAAACACTGGTGTGTAACACCGGTGTACAGGAATTACCAGTAGCATTAATGAGACCACACCACGTGTGACCTTGGCTAAAACAAGGGCCCTCCCTGGTAGTTTCACATGTGAGATCAGGCCCCAGCTGAGTAACTGGCCTGATAATTACAATGATGCGCTGGCCAAAGGACATGGGATATACAGACACCATAAAGCTAGTTTACTGCCCTACATCTACAGTCCTTAACTTGACCACTCCACAGTTTCCAAAGCACTGGGTAAAAAAAGTCAAACAAAAAGGCAGGACCTTATACAATTTGATACTACACAGAGCAATAAAGGATAATAAGGTTTTTTTTATCTCTTAATTACTTGAGTTTACTTTTCCTATGTCCTCAAAAATTTCCCCAAACAATTCATCCAAACCTCCAAAGTAAACAATCTCTAACCACATTCACCAGAAATAGAACAATTAATCTTTCCCCAACAATTCTTTGCTTCAATATTTTACAAAATTCCAAAAGGGTTTTGAAGCATTTGATTATTTGGAAGACCTGGGGGACGGGGGGGGGGGGGGGAGTAAGTAAAATTATCTGGTCTTAATTGTTAGATATCATTAAAATATAGTATCAATAAAATTTTCACAGATCTGGCATAGTAATTTGGCTTACACCAGTATTTCCAAATTGCATGTTAAGAACATGACTGATCAGACTAGTTTCTGTGCTACGTGACCAACTGCTTCAAAGCGTATTTTACAGATTTTCCTAAGAAATGTACTCATTAATTCAATTAATTGCTTTATTCATTGAATACTTGCAGACCAGGGATTCTCATTCTCTCTTCCTCCCTGTCACATTTTTCTTCCATCACCCTACAGTTGCAGGGCTTGCTTCACAACTCCAGGACAGTGTTGGTGTCTAGCGCGTGGCCCTGCACACACAGCAGGAAATGTTAAAGTGGATGCTACAGGAGAAATCTCTGTGCTTTATTCTAACTGTGTTCTGATGTGTATTTCATAGATTTTATGTGCAAGTAGCACATCAGATTGCCCAAAACTCTCCGTAAAGCCAGTTCACTTAATGCTTTATGCTACCATCTGTCTTATACCCTCAAAAAGAAAAACTTGCGAGGTTTGAATTAAAAAAACAAAAAAAAAAACAAAAAACAAGATGAGATTTAAAACTTCAGTTGTACTGCATAACAACAAGAAATTCACAGAAGGATGAGAGAACTGGCAAGAAAATCTGATCTAGCAACAAAAACAGAGAGAACTCAGAATTCTGAATCATTTAAAGCACTGTAATCCCACATTAAAAACAACTGTTTATCTAACACTAGAGCTTTGACATGAGAAACAAACCCATAACAATGAGCAGTTTACAAGAGTCAGCGGTGTGTTTCAACAAATGAAGTCCTGGCTGTTCACCTATTTTGTAGTTTAGTTTTTACTATTTTGGACAATTCTGGTTCTACTGTTAAAATTATAAATAAACTCTGAGCTCTACTGCATTCTTTTCCATATCAATTGTTCAGGCAAGCTACAGTTCTTACTCATTCCAAAAACAAGGTGCAGAAGGTAAGATTTTAATAGAAAGCTGTAGTCAAGCAACTTCCAAGCAGGATCCATCAAAAATCACCTTATTATATACATACATTACTATGCGATAAGAACATTTTAGCAACTTACAGGCATCATAAAAGGTGAAAGCTAAGATACTCACTGACAGATCATGCATATACAAATACACAACCAGACACAAAACTGATCAAAAGCAATTTCTCTAGATTTTTATTATGAACTTTTTGATCTCTATGCTGTTAGAAGACTGGACACCAAAGTTACTACAAAAGCATCAAATACAACAGAATTAATATACTAAAAACGGTATACCCTATTGCCATCAACCCCTCATGCCATTTCTGAAGTGATCTGATGGTACTTTTAGTAAACGACTTCAACAACAACCAGCAATGACCCTTACAGCTAGGAGCCTAAGACCTTCCAGTAAAGTGAAACACTGGAGGTAATGAACTTCTTGTCCCTTCCCTCTTTCTTCTGGATCTTACAGGGGAGGGGAGTGCTTCTGTATTCATGTGCAAAATAAGTTACATACTTGACACTTCAACCAATTCCCAAAGGTGCCATTTCATCCAAGGGATTAGACCACAGCCTAACACTGACTGAAGCAGAAAGCGGGAAAAAATAGCAAGCAAACATAAGAATCCTTCTAGGGACTTCCCAAATAGAATAGATAATTTTAATTCTGTATATCAAATGAAAATAAGGTAAATTGTAAATGAGAAATTATCTGCTACTTGACATAAAGATGAAAGTTGAAAATGTTACGAAAAGAAAAAGTTCAAGCATGAACAAAATAGAGATAGAAACAGAGAACATGTAACTGAAGAAAAAGATTCTTAATTTTCACATCTCAAAAAAATTATCGCATGAAAAAACTATGCCTGCTCTCATTTCATTATCATTTATGTAAATCCTAATTCACAATTAAAATTAAATGGATGATTAAATCATGGTTGTAGGCAGTATGAAAACACAACAGGCCTACTCACACACATTAAGTTAAATCCAAGTACTGCATATATTCACATGCATAAAAAGGAGTAATCTAGCAAGACAAACTACAGCCTGAGAAAAGCATTGGCTTTTCTCTACACTGTGGATTACTTTTACAATTCTGAAGCATAAATAGCAATAACGAACAGTAACAGTGCATCCGAATTTTGACACTCGAGCGCCGACAGTATGAGTCATCACAACACACTTTTTTCCCCGAAAAGATGCTACTTTTGACGTCTCTAACTCGTGCAGCATTAAATATAGGTTTGGCTACTAAGGTAACAGATACAGTGTTAATTAAAGAAAGAAAACAACTCAGCCTTTGTCCCTGACCCTAGCTCCCTTCCCGGACAAACTTTGCCGAGTTGTTACGCAGTTTAAATTGCCCCTAAAAGTGAGCGGTGCCAAGCCTCCCGCCCGCTCCTCCTTCGGTCGAGGTTAGCCGCGCTCTCTCCACCGGAGCTGGTGACTCTGGTAACACAAACACGCAATAACAAGCCCCGCACAATGCCACTGCCAGACAACTCGTGAGAAACTGAAGAGGCCGCTCCCATCAAGTTTTGGTAACTGAGAGCAGTCTCTTCTTAAAGATTTTAAACTTTTTTCTTTTTTTTTTCCACATAATTATGCCTTAGGAAGACATGGCAAGTTAAGTAACACGACAATTCACGGAGGTTTTTTGAGAAGGAAAGAGAACAAAGCAAGCCCCCGGGCAACGAAAGCCACACGGCTGATGACCAAGCCTCCTTTGTCAAAGGAGGTGCAGCTACAAACACCGGAGCACGTCAGTGCGGGCTCTCCCGGGCAGCAGAGCAGGACACAAGGCAGGGCTCAGGCCTCCTCGGCATACACGGCCCCGCCGCCCCCATCTCGCCCACCGCCTGCCCGGAAAGCTCCGGCGCCAGCCCCGCTCCGCGGCCCGAGCTCCCCCGGCTCCCCGCCGCACTCGGGGCAGCGCGGGCGCTCCCCTGGACTCACAAGGTGCCCCCGCCCAGCCTCGCCGCCGCCTCTTACACAACACCGCGGGGGCTCTACGGCCTCACGGCCCCGGGTCACACGGCCCCGGGACCCGCGGCCCTGCCCCGGCGCCGCCGCACTCGCACCGTACCCGAGAGAGCTCCGCCGCCAGCCCTGAGGGAAGGAGCGCGTCCAGCCCGGCAGAGCCCGGCTCAGCACAGGGAACAGGCGCTGCCGCATATCCCTGGCGGCCCCGCCGCCAGCACCGGCCTTTCCCTGCCGCCGCCGCCCGGCCCGGCTCCGCTCGCCTCAGCACGCGCCGCTCCCCGGCGCCATGTTCTCCGCCCGCCTCCCCCCGCCGCCCGGCCAATCCCTCCCGGCGCCCGCGGGGTCCCGTCCGCCCTCCGCGCCCGGGCCTGGCGGGACCCGTACCTGGGGGTGCCGGGAGCTGCCGCCTCTGCCGCCGGGAGGGCCGGGGCTGCGGCTGAGGAGGGGGCCGGGGGCCTCTGGGAGGAGGCGGAGGCGGTGGAGGGGGTGGGTGGCTGGGCGGGGAGCCGGGGCGACACTCGCCGCGGCGGGGGGGCCGCGCCCGGCGGAGGTGGACGGGGCTGCGGCGCGAAGGGCGGCGGGGCGGCCCCGGGCTGCACCCGCGGAGGGACCGTGTCGCGGCCCGCCCGCTTCCTGGTGGCCGCGCTCCGCGTCCCTGGCGGCGTCCGCCAAGACAAAAGGTAATTAGACGCCTCGTAATTTGAGCACAGTGGGTGCAGTGCCGTCCTGAGAGGCAGAGATTTCGGGTGTCAAAATCCTCCGTCCCCCAGAAAGAGGTCGCCCTCCGGCAGCTCTCCCTCCTTCGGGCGCTCCCCTTGGAGCCCGCTGGCCGCCGCTCACGTGCCGTGGAGCTCTGCGGCCCCGCCGCGCCGGACACAGGACTCGCCTCGCAGGATGGGTTTACGAGGTGTAAATGCTGGATCAGGATGAACTTCTGTTATAAACCCGTAGATTTGGGTTTCTAAGGCGACTTTTCTTTCCGTGGTAGATTCCTTATGGGAAAGTCGTGGATGTGGCTGGTTGCTTTAATTCCTTTCTAGGAAAAACAAACCCCCAAATAAAAAAATAAGAAAAAGTAAAACAAAAATCCAAAACAAATAAACAAAAAAATCTCCCCCCCAAAAAAACCCCACAAAACCAAACAACCAACAAGTCTTCTGCCCTCCCCTCCCCCCCCGCACAAAAAAAAAAAAAAAAACAACAAAAAAAAACCAAACAAAAAAAAAGCAACCCACTGGTTAAAGTTCTGGTAATATGTTTTCCTCAAATGTGTTTATTTTTCTGTGTCTTATTTTTCAGAGTTATGAGGGGACAGAAGAAGTAAGACAAAATGTGCTACATTTAATGCCTGATTTTAGCTCCCCACTGCTTGCCTTCTATAAAAGGTGGTATCTCACAGCTGGAAATTCACAGAATCCTCCTATCATAAAAATGTAGGAAGACATGGCCAGATGAGTTACCTAAGGTAATTTCTGTATCCAAAGATAGAATTTAAGAGGTTTCAAAAGTAATTTTAAACTAGTCAGCTTTGGTTAAAATTGCTGTTAAGAACTGACAGCACACTGTTTCATATGGTCAGCAGAATCAACTGGGAATCAAAAAAATCTGTCAGGGAATTTGGGTAGACATTCATCTGCTGGTTTCCAGGGAGGTCTGTGCTGCTATAGAGATGCTCTTACCCCTACCTGAGCTACCCAGTTTAAAACATTTGTGCCTACATCGAGTACACCCACACTTCTGGCCTCAGTTTAGATATGGAACTGTCTCTCAAGTTAACTCATCCTGGTTGGAGCAAGGCATTTGGTAGTTTTCACCTCAATCAACTGTTTGGATTTAGAACTGTGTGGGTGCCTAATTTTAACACAGTATGTTAACTCCTGTGAAAATGTCCTCATGGGCTTCTCGTTTGAGGCAGTCTGGGTTTTTTCCAGTCCCTAGTGCATGTAAAAGTGAAGACCAAGCTGGACAGAAAAAGGACAGGATAAATGGTGAGCTGTTAAATCTGAATTCCACCCTGTTGCTATTGCCAGTGCGTCAGAGAGGCTCATCCCATCGTGCCTGACAGAAGGACTGCAGGGTGAGTGCCCCTTCACAATCTGTCTCTTCCCTTTCAGGAGCAGCTGGGGGATTAAGAGGTGAATTGGAGTCGTTCTTTTAAATTGAATGTAGAGTAGAAATACTTCTGCCTTTGGCTTTAATACAGTTGTCATGTAGGGGTGAATGCTATAGAATTATACAGTTTCAGGCAGTTTACTCTTTTCGGGTCCCGATAGCGAGTTCGTTAGCCTAATGTAGTATATATTTAGGCAATGCTGGCCTGATCTATATTTAGCTGCTCTAATAAATCCTGCCTTTTCCTGTAAATCTTGCCTAGGATATACAGGGGCAATCCTGGGGAAGCAAGGTAGACTGTGCCAGCAGGACTCTAGTGGTCTGCTAATACGTGAATCTAAAACAAGCTCTTCTGTTTGTGTGGTGTGATGAAAGATCACACCTCCTCATGCATCTAACATAGCTAGTGCAACATTGGTATGCAATAGAGGTCACGCCTACTGTACTTTACACCTATTTTATCCATTGTAAGCTTATTTAGCGGCTGTTCAAAGTCACTGGTGTGTCCTAGTTTACCCTAGCTGACAACTAAGGATCAGGCAGCCGTTTCCTCCTCTCCGCCCATCCCGGTATAATGGGGAGAAGAATCAAAAGTACAACTTGATGGTTGAAATATGAACAATTTAGTAACTGAAACAAAATAAATTATCAAAATAATAGTAAATAATGATAGTAATGATGATAAAAAGAAAAAGATAAGTGATGCACAGTACAATTGCTCACCACCTGCTAACCAATGCCAGACCCTGCCCCCAGGCCCGATCAAGCCCTTCTGGGTAATTGGTAATATAAATCCCCAGTTTAAATTCTGGGAATGACATTTTAGGGTGTGGAATATTCCTTTGGCCAATTCAAGTCACTTGTCCTGGCTATGCTCCCTCCCAGCCTTTTTTCCCCCTGCACCTCCTCACTGGCAGAGAATGAGACACAAGAAAGTCCCTGATGCAGGATAAACACGACTTGGCAACAATCAAGACATGAGTGTGTTACCAACATTATTCTTGTGTTGACAATCCACAACACACTACTGTGCCAGCTACTGAGAAGAAATTAACTATATTCCAGCCAAAACCAGGACACACTGGTGTTTATTCAAATCATATTGTGTTCTTATACTCTGACTCCTCACTATGTCCATTTATACTAGCCAATATTACACTCATACACTGTTTTGGATATCTTTTCCATGTTTTAAAGATGTTTTTAATAGGACACCCTCAGCAAAAGTAAAGAGGACTTTCAGTGAAATTCCTTTTTCAGGCTGGTCCTGCAACTAAGATTTCTTCCCCATGAAACTTGAATTGCTCATAGACAATTGGTGCTTTTGGTCCTGCCTTCTTTATCTGCCCTAGTAGAAAAATAGGTGTTGCCTAAGACCAAATGAGCCTAAGCATAATTTAGAGTAAGTGTGGAAATTATTAAAATACTCCCATGAAAAAACCTTATAAAGTAGCAGTGTAGAGACCCCTCTTCAGGATATATGACATAAATGTACAGTGAGGGAAAGTGATCTTCAAAGTAGGTAGGTTAAAAATAATTTAGAATGAAACAGTATTTTATGTATGGCCTGAAAGCTGAGACACAGTAAGTGTGAAACTTTTAAGTACAGTCTTGTGAGGCTTCTAATGGAAGCATGTCTTTTCCACACAGATAAAATTCTGGACTAAATTTGAATTGTAATTGTATATAATAGAGCTTTGTCGCAAACTGGCCTCAGGTTGAAAAAAAGGCATAACTCATGATTGTTATTTCCACTCCAAAATAAATAGTGACAATTTCATGACGAGACATATATGAAAAAAGGAATGTCCATTGGCTGTTCCCAGGATAAAAATAATGAATAAAATTAAATTAATAAAATGATGAAGTTAGAAGGTATGAGGCAAAAGATATGTTTCCTGTTGACTTCAGTCAGTTCTGTCAAGTCTGTGTGTTTATAATTTTCCCATTAATTGTTTCTTTTCTTGTTGTGTAAAGCTTGTCATCCAGCTGCACATCTTAACTGGAAATAGGTAACTGTATGGAAAATTACCAGCTTAACTCTTTAACTAATCACACAAATACGTCCCCTTATGTTACTGCTAATTTTTTATTACAGTGACCATAAAAAGCTATAAAAGTGCTACTGTTGTGTTGGACAGTGATCTGGCACACGTGCCTAAAAAAAAGAACTGTTTTATTCTGTGTATTTTCCTGGTTAGTTGAAACCAATTCTGGTTTTAATCCTGTTATATGCATTGAGTCCTTAATTTTTAACAATAAGGTAGTTATTTTATTGCATTTTCTCTGTTCTTTTAACATAGTTTAACTATGTCTTTTGACATAGTTATCCTTTTACCTTGACTGAAGGGAAATCCTGTCCTCAGCTGAGAATATACCAGTACTCTCAGAGAGTAAGTCCTTTTTGTTTAACGTACTGTATGTGGACAACGCAGAGTTTAGATTATTACTGGCCAACTGGTCAGGCTGTTCAAAGGCTAGAATTTGCTTTATGTTTATCTGAGGTGCAGGTGATTTCCCTTTTAATGTGAATATGCAATTAATCAGCAATTTTTTTACTATGTCACTGATACTATTAAATATTAAACTCTCCACATGCTCAATACAGGTGATACATTGTGCAGCATGTTGGCAATCAAATCAGGTGTTACTAAGCCTTGAAGAAGTCTCACCCAACCTTATAATTTGTATTAATTATATCTCTCTATTATTATACCTTATATAACCTTTCTTCATTAGTAGGTAATCATGTTCCATGTAAACAATTTTACTACTTTTCAGGCCTCCATACCTACCATTCCCCAGGTGATCTGATACAGGCCCTAGGAAAACAGTGTTTGTTTTGTCTGTGAATATCACTGTAATTCAATGACACTTTGTTTGCAAGCCTTAGTTCAATATTGTCCTTCTTGATCCATATGTGGAGATTATTACCTCTTCTGAAATTGCTACATTCGCGGTTGTGTGTATTGTTATATAATTTAGGATTCTTAATGTCTTTGTCTCTCTTTAAACAAAATAAAACATTTGTCACAGATGAACTACCTGTCTTCTTAAAGGTCATTCTCCCAATGACTGTTAAGACTGTGGCCTAAATATTCTTGTTTTCTTTTTGTCATATTTATTTTTATTGCTTATGAAATGTTACTCCCTGTTACTCAGGTTGTGTTTATAGTGTATTAGTATCATTAGGCTCTACCTAGTCTAAGAAAATGTACAACCTATGCTATGAACTGACCTTGTAAAACAGACTTGCAGCCAATAATCTGTATGCCTTTTTTAAGCTAACTTGATTACCAGAAATACGTGTTTTCCACCTTACCACAGCTATAGCAAAGATAGCTATCAGCCAACTTTAACTTTCAGTAATCAAATTCTTATTGCTTTAATGCAGATTTGATTGATTTCTTCTGTGTCTGTGAGAGATGTTATATTTTCAGGAAAAATAATGACTTTCATATTAGAAATGAACAAAAACACAGAGGAGGAATTGGAGGAATTCTTGTGTTCCAGTGCTGCCTTCTTTTGTGTGATCCATATGAAGGAGTATAGAGTAAAAGGTATATATTTAGATTATTTGCATACTTGCATTTGACTTTTCAGTCCAGCAGTAGCTACTACACAACTGTCAGTATAAGTGATTTTTGCTGTTAGCATAGATGGTACACAAAAAAGCAAATAATGAAGGTAGTCTCAATATGTTTGCTGTGGATTATATTTATTTTCCTGTTTGGTTAAATCTTTACTTAGCTGAAGCAAAATGTGTTGTTGTGATTATTAGTGTTCATTGTTTGTTCTTTGCACCTAATGTAAGATTGATTGGCTCTGTTCTAACTCTTCAGATAAATGGTAGAGGAGCATAATGGGATGTTGCTTCATATCACTGTCAGGAAAATTACTGCAAGCCTTATGGGTTAGGATTCATTTGTTATTAACTTTAAGAACTCATGGAGGAAAGAAAAAAGCAGCTAACTTTAGGGGGGGGAAAGGGTGTGGATACCTGCAAAATTATATAGATGGACAATCTAAATTTCAGAAATTGTGAAGGCTCTAGAACAAGAGCAAAGCACTGTAGCACTGCAGGCCGTAAAAGGTAGATGACAGTCTGTAGGAGCCAGTACAGATTTAACAAAAAAAGCACATCAGACAAGTCTAATCTCCTCTAACGTCCGCTTCTTCCCCTCTACCTAGAAGACCTCTTATCCTGTTATAGATCTCCACCTAGCACAGCATTTAATAGTGCCTCAGAGGAAGCTGTCACAGGGAAGCCAGGGTGACATAAATGGCAAAGTGGCTTACATGATGTAGTTTCAAGTACAAGGAGGAATGTGGCACACCGTGGTGCTTTGTCCTGAACCTGTAACTTCATTTTCATTCTTACTTACGATTTCCCCACTACTCGATGAGGCAATACCGACCTGTAAACATGTGGAAAGTTAAGTGTGGCATTTAGACCGACATAGACGAGTTGTGCTGGAGACCTGCCTGAGCTGAATCACGCACAAGGCACAGAGGGACCAGAGCAGAGCTCTGCAGGCGTGGCCAGAAGTACACAGCTGGGAGTAGGGTCTGCCTGGCAACCTGCCCTGGGGCACCTCCGGCCGAGGGGACAGCCGGGGCCCTGCTGGGAATGGTGAGCGCTGTGCCCCCCTGGGTAAATAGAAACCTGGGCATTGTTTTAAACAGGCCAAGTAACACTACAATTCCATACGGCATTGGCGAGGTGTGTGAAGAACGGCCGGAGGACTTGACCTGTGAGAAAGGGCTACATGGATTACGTGACTGTAGAAGATTGACGGCAGGCGAGGAGTTTGGCTGCCCCCAGACCGGTGGGTGTCAGCGGCAGCCGCAGAGAAGGCCAGACATTGTCCTGCTGGCCCCTCGCGGTACTGGCGGCGCAGACGAGCCGTATAGTAGATACGGGTGGACATCAGGTAGCGCATCACGGTGCAGCGGGAGCGGCAGCACAGGGGCTCGAGCAGCGCGGACCTAACCCGCCGCCCTCACGGGGCGGGGAGGGGAGGGGCGGGACAGGGCAGCGTTGCGGCGCGCGCCACCCCCGGGATTTGAAATCCCGTCCCGTGGTGCCCCGGGGCCGCCGCTGATTGGCCGGGCCGGGCCGTGCGCTGTTCAAAGTGGCGTTGGCGCGCGCGGCCGCGCCGAGTCCCGGCTCTGCGGTAGCGCTTCGGTGCCGGCTTCGTCCCGCCATGGCTTCCTTCAGCTCACAGGGAGGCGGCACTAAGAAGGAGGAGAAGGGCAAGAACATCCAGGTGGTGGTGCGGTGCAGGTAAGCACGGCGGCCCTTCTCTGGGCGAGCGTTGGGGGCCGGTCCGCGGGCAAGCCCCGGGGAGGTCACGCGTTGGTGTCTCCGGGACTCGGGCCCAGACGTTCTGTGCTCAGTGGACCGGGCAGCCTGCGAGGCCGGCGGGCCGAGGCCGCCGCCGTGCGACAGGCACTGTGCAGCTGTGGCTCTGCCGGGCCGCTGCGTACGGCTGCCGATACCTGCTCCGGGGGATCTCTGTGTCCCGCCGGAGGAATCGCGGCGAGGGAGCCACCCCCCGTACCCCTGAGCGGCCTCGGCACCGCGCTGGGAGCTGCCTGTCCCGGGCACTGGCCTGCCGGGGAAGCGGCGCTTCCGCAGAAGTAAGGCTGTTTTGAGCGATTTTTTATAGATTAAAAAGGCAAAAAGCTGCAGTTCTTGATCTTCATTCAGTACACAACCAGTATGAAGCTGCCTTGGAAGCTCAAGAAGAGCTACGCAGAATTAGTATGATATTCGAGACACACAAAAACCCAGGCTGAGTTTTGCCCTTCTGGGAGCTCCTGTGGGAAGTCGCTAAGCTTTGACAGCTAGAAATGTTGCTACTCCCACTGTGGTGTATCTGTCACATAACATAACTTCATTGATGCAGACTTTACAGGGGACAAACAATGGGATGGGGGTCTACTGCTGAATTAAAAATGATCAAATGTCTTGGTTGATGAGATGAATTTACTTTTTTTTGTATGAAATGGTAAATTTCATGTACTATAAAATTAGGTTCTCTTTGTAATTCTGAGGTGGTTTTAAAGGGTTGTTTACCAATACTAGGTCTTAAATAATAAAGCATTGTATGTTAAAACTGTAGTATTGGTAATATATTATGTATAGTTTAAATTACCTTTAGAAGTTGGGATTTTTTAATCTCTCTTAATTGTTCTGGAATAGCTTTATCAAGTATTAATATCTCTTTTAACTAAATATGATGCTCACTATGAAAGTAGCATTAGGATTGTCCATGCTGGAGTTCTGCTTTTGTTGTAGCTCACAGATTAATTGCTATGTCAAGAGTTAGTTTCTAACCTCTTAAAAGTTCCTTGCCTGCTCATGCCTTTGTAGAGTTTTTTTTTTAATAGCTTCAGTTTATTTGAGCTAGTAAATGTTTCTTCCACCTTTCTTTTTTCTTCTGCATCCAATCAGATTGTCCTTATCTTACAGATGTGAAGGTAGATGCAACTGTGTTCTTTGGTGTCCTGATTTTTTTCCCAAAACCTGATCGATCTGAGCATATAACAAATCTTTTCAAGCAGCATGTTTACTGAGCTTTGGTAAAACATGAATTTGGAAACTCAAAGTGCATCCGTTAGCATTCTTAATATGTATAACGTGCTTCATACCTGTGGGGATGAACTTGAGATCAAATGTCTCCATGGCACACCAAGCAGCTGCTTGTGTAGTGCTGATGGTCTGTACTCCTGCTTCAGTCCAGTCCAGTTTCCCCTAATATCGCAGCTGTGGACTCATGTGCCTCCTGCCATGGACTGGTTCAGTGTTTCATAGTTACACAGCAGAATGTGTTCATTGTTCTGTTACTTTCAAAGTCAGGAGCCTGAAGCTGTGACTTGCTTCTCTGCGCAAGATTGTAGTGATCTTGTGTTGTCATCAGTCAATCTTGCACCCAAGTGTCTGTTTAGTGTGGTCTGTTTAGAATCTGACACTTCAGCCTCAGTGATGTATAGAGGGAGAAATGTTAGCCACAAGGTTCAGGAAACTCGAGATGCCATGTGCTTGTGGCTTTCCTGCGTTTTGTTTTGCTTCTTTAACATTATAATTGAAAGAGCATCTGAAGTGTCTCTAGTGTTAAGATATTTTAAAGAGTACAAGATTGTAGGAGTTATATTTTCAAGCTGACTGCTCTGGTCACCTATATAGCTAGCATAGACATTCAGAGCAGTAGCACTAGTAAATGAAGAATAAAATAGGATTTAATGCTTTTTAGGGCATTTCCATGCATTTCAGGAGACATAGTGGGAAATGTCCCTTTAAGGAAAATGGTGTGCATGAAGTTTGAATTAACTTAGTGGTGAAACAAGATGCTCACTGTAAAGTTCAAAAATTTTATTGTCACTTTATTAAACCTTTTACTATTACTTTTTACTAATCCAGTTTAAATTAATGTAATTCCCCCCCCAAAACTGATGTTTTGTCTGTCTTATTAAATACTATGCAGGTGCATCAGTATTAGAAAGGTTCTGGTGTTGCTGCTTACTGTCGTGCAATTAGTAGGATCTCTTGGTATTTTTGGTGCTTTAGAGTATTGTGTTATCAGCATTTGATTCACTATTGCGTTAACTTGCATGTACTAAGTGGTTGGGTTTTTTGTTTTGGTTTGGTTTTTTTTTTTTTAAGGCTCTTACTAAACAGTTATTGGGTATGTTTAATCTTCTACCCCCTGCAACTGAACATGTTCTGATGCCTGTTAGCTATGTGCATATCTATATGATCTTGAAAGTGGTTATAGGCCGGTTAAAAATATCTATGTAACAAACAAAAAGCTATGGATGCCTGAGTTGTCTCACAGTGGAAAAAAGGAGAAACAGGGTCTGTAAACTGCCAAATTGCAGCATTTTTTCTTAAACAATTATTCAACAGATAAAGTTAAAAAGTGGGGTTTTTGCCCAGTTTTACTATTCTAGATCCTTAAACTGAGTGACATTACTGCTTCATCTGTTTGTGTTCTTGTTAGCAATGATTTCAATCCATTATTTCTGACTCCTGTCCTTTTAGGCCTTTTAATGCCTCAGAACTTAAAGTGAGCTCCTACGCTGTTGTAGACTGTGATCAAGCAAGAAAGGAAGTCAGTGTCCGCACTGGAGGAGTGACAGATAAGTTATCAAGAAAGACTTACACGTTTGATATGGTTAGT
The DNA here is from genome assembly GCF_027477595.1 of Haemorhous mexicanus. Lineage (NCBI taxonomy): Eukaryota > Metazoa > Chordata > Aves > Passeriformes > Fringillidae > Haemorhous > Haemorhous mexicanus. Next base: position 27,076,085 of record NC_082347.1, on the reverse strand, counting down.
AACCACTTGGGGACTTCCAGAAACAAGCTCGTACTTAGTGTGATGTTATACATTATTGTATGGCTGAATGGGATGTGTTGTCTTTGTGCCAATAGGTTTTTGGAGCTCAGGCAAAGCAGATTGATGTATACCGGAGTGTTGTGTGTCCCATTTTGGATGAAGTTATTATGGGCTACAACTGTACAGTGTTTGCGTAAGTAAGCCAATAATTACTGTTGGGAAAATTTATTTATATTTTAGTTTCTTGTTTACATTTTTATTTTTATTCTCACAGTTATGGCCAAACTGGTACTGGCAAGACCTTCACAATGGAAGGGGAGCGGTCACCCAATGAAGAATATACTTGGGAAGAGGTATATTATCACTTCTGAGATTTCTCTTGTCTGTACTGTAGTTCAGAGTTGGAAACTGCAGAAGGCTAAAGAAAATCAAAAGTTGATGCCTTTCAAATTCCGAAGCTGACTTTCCTTAAGTGTTTGTAAATTAACAAATAATCTCATTCATTTATATGAAAAGGACAACTTAACATCTTTAATGTATTGCACTCAACTCTTGGTGACTTTTATGTGGAAGGTCATCTTTATTCTTATTTAGATCCAGTCAGACTGTTTAGTTGAAAGCCTACCCCTAGGTCCAAATCTCTTTCAGTACATTTATAAATTAAATTTCTTTCTAATTTATAGGATCCACTAGCAGGTATCATACCCCGTACATTGCATCAAATATTTGAAAAACTCACAGAGAATGGGACTGAATTTTCAGTGAAAGTCTCTCTTTTGGAAATCTATAATGAGGAGCTTTTTGATCTTCTGAATCCTACTCCTGATGTTGGAGAAAGACTGCAGATGTTTGATGACCCTCGAAACAAGGTTAGTGTTACAAAATTTGTTGTTTTGAGGCTTTCAGGGTTGTTGAGAGATGTATAACAAGCATGTATTAATTTCTGACAGAGGGGTGTAATTATTAAAGGCTTGGAGGAAGTAACTGTACACAACAAAAATCAAGTTTACCAAATTCTGGAAAGGGGTGCAGCCAAAAGAACAACTGCAGCTACTTACATGAATGCATATTCCAGGTAAAAATCTTCTCCATTTCAGAAACCTTGTTTTGTTCTTTCTTAAACAGAAGCTTACTGAAGAAATAAGCAGCTAGTGCAAACATGGTATCATGTCTATCGAAGTGCAGGCCATCAAATGTGGGTTAGAAAGCCAGAGTTACAGTATCTTCCTTACCACATGCTGTGGGATGATTGCAATAGGTGCATGAAGGGGTGTCATGGTTTAGCCCCAGACAGCTTCTGTAAAATTTGCAAATTAGGTTGTGGAAGCTGGGGATAAGATTCTATGGCAATAAGGGCTGCTTCATATGGTTGCAGGTCATAGAATGTAATAGGGGCATCTGGGTCAGAAACAGCGTTCTTTTTATGACTGCTTTCACATTCTTGAGCTGCAGATGTGAAATCTATATCACTGAACAAGTAGTGATCCGGTGCTGCAACAGTAAGGAATGTACCCAGTCTGTATCGTTTTTTAATTTCAGGATATACTGAGCATGTCTGTCTACTGGTGGAAGGAAATGGGTATTTTCTACCACTGATTGGAACACAGAACTCATTTTGTCTGAGATTTCAGGGAATTTTGGAAATTGATGTGCCTGAGGTGTTGTTTTATGTATGGTCAAACTGGTGTAATTTGACATCTATGGCTTTCTATATATATCAGCTGCCTGTAGTAAAAGCTTATTAAAGGAATAAACTCAACCTAAAATCAATATTACTATGAGAATGGTGAAACACTGGAGCATATTGACCAGAGAAATTGTGGGTGCTCCATCCCTAGAAGTGTCCAAGGCCATGTTGGATGGAGCTTTGAGCAGCCTAGTCTAGTGGAAGGTGTCCTTGCCCGTGGTAGGGGAATTGGAGCTAGATGCAGCCATTCCATGATTCTATGATCTTAAACTGTATTACTATTTTTGATTGAAAAATTAATTGAACTTCTAAATTTTTAATATTGGATTCAACTAGTTGCTAAATTTTCTTAGCCTGCAAAAAGAAAGTTATGTTCCTTAATCTCACATGCATAAGGTCTGAAAAAATCTGCAAGTCAGTTTTCATGTGATGCTTGTGAGTTGAGAATACTCAAATGTCAGCAAAACCAAGGCATTTCTCTTGCTTTTCCTTGAAATAAGAGAAAATCTATAGGATTGAATGAGTCAAATGTCAACCAGTTGCTTTATCACTGGTTTTACATATTCATATACACACACACAAAATTATACTTAACAGAATAACTTTGTGTATTGAAAATGTAATTTGTAGTTCATGGGCTAAATGTATTCTCTATAAAGAGCACAGAACTTGCAGCAGTCATATAACAACTAGATATTTGGCTTTAATGGAACATCTGAAACTGGTCTCTTTTGCAGCCGTTCCCACTCTGTGTTTTCAATCACCATCCATATGAAAGAAACAACGGTAGATGGAGAAGAACTTGTTAAAATTGGAAAGCTAAACTTGGTAAGTATTTGAACTAAGTGTCATTGATAGAATTTTTAGCCATGTACTAGAGTTGATTAGAGTTTTTTCCTGATAAAGGGAAAAATTATTGCTCTCATAAAGTGATGTGAAGTATGTTTGTCACTCTGAAAAATATCAGTCCCATTTGTCACCCCAGTGTCTCCTGAAAAACTGGTAAGCGCTTTTATGTGTTCTGCAAGACTTTGGGGCAAGCATTCTTCAGGGTGATTGAGACAGAAGCATAACCTGCCTTTCAGGTTGATCTTGCAGGAAGTGAAAATATTGGTCGATCTGGGGCTGTTGACAAAAGAGCTCGTGAAGCTGGAAATATCAACCAATCTCTGCTGACACTTGGAAGAGTTATTACTGCTCTAGTGGAGAGAGCCCCTCATATTCCATACAGGGAATCTAAACTCACAAGAATCCTTCAAGACTCTCTTGGAGGACGAACAAAAACATCAATAATTGCCACAATTTCGCCTGCATCTGTAAATCTTGAGGTAAATTTAAAGTCTGAAAACCTATTCCTAAAATAAGTAATATATTTTGCTTATGATCCAAAAATATGAGTTAATTCATCAGCTTGACCTGGTGTTACATCTGTTTTTCACAGGAAACATTGAGTACCCTGGAATATGCCCATAGAGCAAAGAACATCATGAACAAGCCTGAAGTTAATCAGAAGCTAACAAAAAAAGCTCTTATTAAGGTAACTAGACATAAAACTTAAAAAATGAAGTTACAGGTTAGGCATGACTTCTTGTTGATATAGTCTTTGCTGTGCAGGAGTTATGAGTCTGGCAGAAATTGTAACTAGTAGCAGTGCTTCTCTGAAGTGATTTTAATTAATGAACTGATGATTTTAAACTAAAGCTGCACTTACATAGCCATGGTCCCTGCAGATACTGGCACTGTTAATAAGACTGAAGTTGAACAGAGGGCTATTGTTACTAGCTATGACTGTGGGTATTACATGTTTGCAATTTTGCACTTTCCCTAGAAAGTGCTTGAGTTAAAGGGAATTTGTCAGTAAGTACAAGTGAAGAACCAGTGTAAAGTAGCTCTGTCCCTAAGGAAGCTGGGATTCCCATTGTGAGCTGCTAAATGCCAAAGTATGACCTTCAAATGGAAGGTTTCAATGCTCTACATGTAGCCAATGATATGAATTTTAATGGTGCTATCCTGAACTTAGAACCGAGGTGAAGTACTTTACTCTTGTGCTTATGCAAAACTTCTGTAGAGCACTACCTTTGTGAAGTATCTGTTAAGCTGAATATCAAAACCAGAATAGAAATGTTCATGTTTACATGTGGTTGTTTCTTTATGCAGGAATACACTGAAGAGATTGAGCGTCTGAAGAGAGACCTTGCTGCTGCTCGAGAGAAAAATGGAGTCTATATTTCTGTTGAAAATTATGAGTATGTCTGGAAAATTTCTATAAAATAATTAGCAACAAATCTCAGATACTGGTACCTATACTTATACAGAAATACTTTCAGATATATTTTTAATCCAGGAAGTTGAAGATAGTTGGGAAAACTTAACTGTTTGGTCAACTTGTTCTTTCAAAATTAATGATTATACAGATATAAAATCTAATAGGCTTGCACTGAGGAATTTATGTATGTGTGGAACTTACCATAAGCATTAGCCAGCATGCAGATTTACACATGCAGCCTTTTCTTTTCCAGTGGAAGCTAGTACAGGAAAGTAAACCTGACATACTTAACTTCACTTTTAATAGGGCTAGTTTGCACAGAAAGTTTACAATGGAAATTTGCCCTAAATCTTCTCTGCCTTAAGTGAAAATTACTTGCTATTCATATAGAATTTTCCAGAATTACTGAAAATGTAGTGTAAATCTTGAAACTATCGCTTACCTGACTAATTTGTTCATTTATTTTAATCCTTGTTTGAGAGCCCTTAATGGAAAGCTGACAGTCCAGGAAGAACAAATTACAGAGTATATTGACAAAATCAGTGTCATGGAGGAAGAATTGAAAAAGGTAAGTGAAGTTTTTCAGCTGTGGCCTAAATCTGCCAAAAAATGGAATAAATTCATTCCTCCTGTCAAAAGGAGGAAAGACAGTTTGAAGAAAGAACAGTCGGAAGATTGTTTTTGTTGTTGTTGGTCTTAAAGTTCCCCAGTTAGTCAAGAATGGAAGCTTCCTAGTCCTTGAAGTTAGGAATTTGAAATAAGGTATATGAAATTGCAGGTTGCACTACTTATTTTTAAAGCTGTTTTCATGTCTGCTGCTATAACTTTTTGTTGAATTTTTAGCAAAAAAATCTGCTTGTAAAATGATATCATCTCAGCTGACAGGTGTCTATCTGCTTAGGAACAAAGAATGAGGAGAGAGAGGTCATGAGCTTCTTTTTAACAAATTACACAAAAATTGGAGCTCCTTGTTTAAGAGAAATGTAGATATTAATTTGTTGGTATATATAACTCCTCTATGTAATCAGTTTTACTGGCTCCTCTCAGTCTATCTGGTTATGTTTGTTCAGTGGGATTCTTTTCCTTGTGCTGTCATGGTAGTTTGCTCTTATGTTTTGAGAGGGGAAGCAAGCAAGCTGTGAGAATGGTGTTGGCTTGATATTTTCAGTGATTACAAAGACTATACAAACCTGTAGTTTAGGTTTAAGACCCGAGTCCTACAGCTGAAGTTACATTGCTAGATGACAATTTGCCTTCTGTCATTCTAATGTAATTTGAGAGATGTGAAATGAGACTGTCACATTTATAAAAAGTGGTGTTGCCTTTTTGATGATTGTCTTCCTATTTAGGTCACTGAACTATTCAGAGTCAGTAAAAATGAACTTGAACAGTGTAAAACAGATTTGCAGATCAAGGAGAAAGAACTGGAAGAAACACAGAAAGATCTGCAAGAAACCAAAGTTCAGCTGGCTGAAGAAGAATATGTGGTTTCAGTTTTGGAAAATACTGAACAAAAGCTTCATGGCACAGCTAGCCAGGTTGTCAAAGTTCTTGTACCTAACGTAAAACAGCTTCCTATCTTTGGGAGTTTCATGGGCTATTCAATGAAATCAGTTGTTGCGAAAGTGTGATGTGAGATAAGACCTAATTTAAGATGGAAAACCAGTGTTGGTTACAGGACTTTCTCTGTGGTAGTATTGACAGTTGACTGCTAAACACTCTGGTTGGTCTGGAACTAACTTTCCATCAGGCCAGTTTGTCATGGGAGTTGCAGTGCTTTGCAGTATCAATTATCATGAGATTTTTTGCAGAATAAGTAGTTTTCTTTCAAAATCTTATGACTGGTCCTGCAAAACAGTAAGTTATATGTACTTGAAGGACTTGGTCTAGTGGAATATGTCCCTGCCCGTGGTAGGAGGTTTGGAACTAAATGGTCTTCAGTGTCCCTACCAACCCAAACCATTCTATGAACTAGGGTAGGAAAACAGCAAAAAGCTTTGAATAATGTTGTCCTGTCACCTCTGTGTTTTAGGGTATGGCTTTGATGTGTTTGTAGATTAGTCAAAATTATCAAAACAGACTTGAGGTAGAGAGAGAGTGTGTGTGTCCTGCTGTTTAAACTGCAAAGTGACGAAACCTGTATCTTCAGGCACCATGACTTACTTTCTGTTTGGACTTCTGTAAGATTAGGAGGGAATGCCTGGTTTTTACATGTGGGCTGTGGAGTGTTTGAGAGAAATAGGTACAGAAATTACTTATGCTCACTACAAACCAGGACTCCACTATTTGTATGAATTCTAAATTATTTATCACAGGACGAGTACTAAAAACCTCTTGCTTTAGTACTATATTAAAGAATATATTTACTGTCAGATTGTTCAGAAAAAAGTTGAAGTGCTCAGGTATTTTTCATATAAGCAACTTTATTCCTTAAATACTGAGGAAGTAATTTATTAATGCTTTGATTTTAAAGCAGTACAAATGGTCTCTAGTTGGTAACTTTTTCCCATGTTCTAAAAGCATAAATGACATAACCCAGGGTCCAGAACAGTTGTAATTTGATGGTGTAAAGGGAAATACCTGTCTTCCTAAAGAGAACTTCTTATACTCAGAACTGTTACTGCCTTTCCTTGTATAATATATGCTTGACTTCTTGTTTAAAGACTTACTAAAATAACTTTTAAAATTCTAGTTACTAAGTACAGTTGAAGAAACGACAAGAGATGTGTCTGGGCTCCATGCGAAACTGGACCGTAAGAGGGCTGTTGATCAGCACAATGCTGTTGTCCAAAATACGTTTGCAGGACAAATGAATGCTTCATTCAGCAAAATACAAGATTCAATTACTGAAAACAGTTTGAAGCAGCAACAGATGTTGACATATTACACAGATTTTATAGGTAAGTGTAATACCTGTATTAGTAGTCATCCTGTGGTAATCTCAAACACCACTTCCTAAAATGTATCTGTTTTAGGAAAGAGGTGCCTTTATTTAAGTGACGTAATGATTACAGTTGCACTAGTAGTGATGTGTCTGGGATGATCCACAGACTTCCTGTAAGGGCAATAAAGTGATGAGTAATAAAAAGAGTTCCTATCTTGCAGGGGAGTTTTTAAAAAGTTTGTAATCTGGATTTCTTTTGCAGGTGGCCTCCTGTCTACCAGTTCTTCTACAGCAGATATTCTTGCATCAGTTGTATCAGCATCTTTTGCCTCTCTTAAAGAATTGGTGTCTACTGAAGTTTCTCACATGTCTGAAAAAATAACACAGCATGAGAATCTATCACTTGATTGTAAAGCAGAGCTGCTGAGATTAATTGTTAGTACATTCGCATACTCCTACTTAAATATTTGAAACTGATTTTGATCAAAAGGGGTTCTCTAAATGTATAGCATTTTTTCTGATGCTCTTTACCTGTATCTGCTTTACCACCTGACCATGATTCTCTCCCATGTCAGCCCCACAAGCTGTAATGTACAAAATAGCATATACTGCCATTAATAGAGCACATGGGTATGTACATAGTAACTTACAAATGTAGATGAAGGAACAGCCATGTTCTGGTTTAATGGGGTTTTTTTTCCCTCTTCCTAGGAAGAGCATGAAACTGGATTAGGAAGAGCAGTAAACAGCTTGACCCCAATGGTAGAATTTGTCTTGGGGTTAAATTGTCAGTTCCAGAGTAACATGAAGAAATATTCTGCTGTGTCTGACCAGGTAATGCATGTAACCTGCCTCTTTGACTTGTGCTCTTCTCTTCTAATTTAATTAACAGATAATATGTTCTTTGTTTTTCTGCAGTATGTCAGAGTGTTTCCACTTCTTGTCTAGCCTTTTCCCCTTTATCTTGTCCTATGAGTTCTGTCTTTTAACTTTCTTTCAGACTTTTTTCCTCTCCTGGGTGTGGTAAATTTGCTTGTTCTCTATATTGGCACAACTGCTTGCCTAAGTGCCACAGTAGAATGGCGAAAACACAGATGCTAGATATTTATGTAACAAATACTTGATAATACAGGGGGGAGAGTATATTAAATGTATTTCAGAAATCTGAAGAAAAAAAAAAAAAAAACAACAACTTAGGCAAGTCCTACCACTCCAAAAATTTTCTGCCTTCATACCAAACTTTTTCTATAGTCCATTTGTTTCCTGGGGAATGGGATACTTTATCTTGTTAACAACCATAAGTGCAAGCAATACTGCACTTATTGAAGTCTTTTGCTTCAAGTTAGAGTTCTAGTCTATCTTGTGATACTTGTGTAGAACTGTGGCACTTTTTTTTTCCCCCCTCTCTTTTTTTTGTCAAATACAAGTCTTGGTTTCTGGTGACCTGTTTCTTTTACTGTAACATTTTCCCCTCCTGTCAATTATAGCTCATGAGAAATCAACTCCCCTTGTCTGGAAGCTTTTTATTGGTTTTCAGACTTAGGCAGCAGATAGTTCGTGGCTTATGAGCTGTTGCAGTTCCTTATCTACTTTCCTATTTTGTTTACCTTGCATGTCAAATTCTGTGTTTGGAATAGCCCCCACACTAAGTTCCATTCTCAAACTTTAGATTGTTCCAAGTGTGATTTTCTGCCTTTTATGCACAATACTTTATTAATGCCTTTTGACAATTTCCTTGGGGTAGTGTTTGTTTCTGTGTCAGTCATGCTAGGGAAAAATATCAGTTTCTTAAATCAAGATATAAAAATATAAGTGAAACTTTTTTTTTTTAAGATGGAGGACCATAAAAAGGAAATGGATACCTTCTTTGGAGATCTTTTTCTCACTCTGAAAAAAATACAGGAACAAACAGCCAGTGGCTTTGCTCAGCTGCAGCATAATTGTGACAGCTTAAAAGAAGAAGTGGAAATGACGAGGTTGGCACATAGAAAGGTATCCTTAGAGTAAGAAAACATCCGAACACCAAGTGTGATTTCTTGCTTTGATTTAAACTCTTGTGTGGTAGTAAACCATTGTACTTGTTTCAGAAAAAATGTTAGGAGGACAGTGACTTGATCCTAATTCTATTCAGCTTTTGTTAGGCTGCTTTAAGTAGTTTATGAAGGAGTGTAGCAAAAACTCCCTTTCCCTTGCTGTATATCCAGTATATGTGCATTTACATATGTCTCCAAAAGAAAGTGTCTGTATCTTCACTACACAAAAATTGTACCTTCTGCTTTAGAATTGCAAAACTCTGCCTTTTCTGCATTTTTAATTCAGGCATTCAAGTACTCTTTAAGACTGTTAACAAGTGCAGAATTAACAGCGAAACTTGTGGTAATTTTCTTGATAGAGTACAGCCGAATTGATGTCTTTATTGCAAAGCCAGCTCAACGTTTTTGCTCAGGAGACTCAGAAAAACCTAACTGATGTACTCACAAGAAATGGAAGCCTGAAGACCACCATCACTGCTATGCAAGAAAATGTTCACCTGTAAGGGGCTCATTCTTTTTGCTGTACACTTATGCAAGATAAACTATATATGAAGAGACCTTCAAAATTGGATGCTCTCCATATTTATGTGCTTATAAAGCCTGCTGGGCATGGCCTGTATGTTAGAGCTGGGTTCTGCCACAGAGTGTAGATCAGAGGCCTTTCCCTAGAGTAAACAGTAGTTCTAAAAGGCTTGCCCTTGAACTTGTCTCCTGAGCATGTTGTGATAAGAAAGTATCATTTTGGGAGCAATATGCTAAGGAGTGTCCCTCAGTGTCTGGACTTCAGAACATATTATAAAGGTTTAGCTTGAAGACAGATAATAATGCTTGCAACAGATAATAACGTATCTGTTGCAATATGTTTCATTCAATTGCAGACTGAGTAACTAAGGTCTTGCTGCAGTTGTTTTTAGTTTGTGGTTAGGGTCTTTCTGTTCTGTTTTAGGTTTTTTTGGTTGGTGGGGGTTTTGTTTGTTTGTTTAGCAAACCTGCTGCTGTAAGTGCTGCAAATTTACTAAGTAGAACAGCAATATTATAATTAACTGGTTTGATAGAACTGTGCTATTTCACTGGCTCTGGTTTCATATTTCTAAAAGTATACTGTGTTAAAATCTACCTTTCAAAATCTATAAAGTCTTACAAATATGTTGTTGCAGGAAAACTACAGACTTAGTCAGCAGTACAAATTCCAATCACAGCAAATTTACTGCATCTCTGGATAATTTCTCTCAAGAGCTCAGGAGCTTAAATGCTGAAAGCAAGGCAATGCTGGAAGAATCCAATGACCACTGCCAACATCTTCTCGCCAATCTCAAAAATGTGTCTCAGCATACCAATAAATGGGGTGAATTTACAACTGCTCAAATGGTCAACTTTACTAATCAGCACCTGTTGTCATTCAAGGATGAGAAACAGCAATTTCAGTATTTACAAAAGGTACTTATTGTCATTTGTAGTCTAATGCAACATCCTGAGACAAACTTTACTGCAGAATTTGTAAAGGGCAGAAAAAAGTTCTAGTCAAAACAAAACTGTGGTTTGGTTTTTTTTTTTTTTTGTTTGTTTGGTTTTTTTTGATAGCAGACTTGTGTTACTGAGCTTGAGAAGATGTAATTAGAGGAAATCAAAAGCCTAAATTAAGAGGAAGACTTTGAACTTCAAGTGCCCATAACCTCAAAAAATGGTGTCATGGCTAATGCCATACAACTGACTTGTACATGTAATCTGAGTGTTTTACATCATCTTGGTGGTGTTTAATTCTAAAGCTTTATCTACACTACTGTCCTTGGGAGATGCACAGTGATCAAATGCAGGCTATTTTCTGGAGGATGCAAATGACTTTATTGGTTAGGCTGAATCAATATGGGAGAAAGTATTCCTTTTCAGTGTGTACCAATTCTGGTCTCTTAGATAAGAGTTTGTCTCTCATGTTTTTTTGTTTTTTTGTTTTTTTTTTTTTTTTTTTTCATTTCCTTCACAAATTTCACATCCACCCTGGTTTTATTGTTCTAATAGGCAATAAAACAGGCAAATCCAATATTTTTCAAACTTTCAGAAGGAAAAACTCCTTCACACAGAATATCCTGAGTTGGAAGGGATCTCCAAGCATTGAGTCCACCTCTAAACTAGAAGCATTTGTTGCCTCAAGACCTCTCTGTGTCTGTTGCACCTGCTGAAAATTTCAGGAGTTTCATTTCAACAGGAATGGCTGAAAACACAAATGCATAAAGGTTCTAGTACTTGTAGGATGTTCATATTCAGGTGAATATCCTAATTCTGTGCAGGGTTTGTGCATAGAAGCACGAGGAGTCTGCTCTGAGCCAGATGGCATCATCTTTATTCTTGTGACTAGCTTTCTAAAGTGATCATACTTTCTAAGAAACTGACTCTTCTGAAGATAGCTCTCAAAAAGAGTGTAAAACTGGCACTGAAACTTCTCATTTTGAGGTCTCAGTTGTTTCGTTTCAGGTCATGTCACTAATCATGCACCACATCTTAGAAAAGAGGCCATAGTCTTACCTTTCCTGTTAACTTGGTGTTTTTAGCTGGGTTGGTTTTTTGTTTCATTTTCAGAAAAATGAAGAAAATTGTGATAAAGCAATAGCTGAAATTGCTGACCACATTGGCAAACAAAAGGCTGCTGAGGAGAAGGTGCTAAATGGCCTTCTGGATCAGATAAAGGTGGATCAGGAGGTACTTGTGGAGCAGAAGCTGTCACTTAAGGAAGAAGTACAGCATGGACTGATGCAGGTTAATGGTTTCCTGCAAGAGGATCTCAAAGTGGATGTTCCAACAGGTATTTAATCAGGTCAGGGGCAGAATGGTCTTAAAGAAAACAACTTGAGTTCCAGAATTCTTAATTGAAGGTTAATGGAGTCATAACCTGGCATCCTTACACCTTTAAAGATGTATGCAAAGAATGGTGTGTGAACAAGGCATGATTTTTGTAATGAGTTGGTGGAAAAAATGATCTGAAATTAAAGCAAACACTGAAAAGTGTATCATCTTCATTAAAGGGACAACTCCACAGAGAAAAGACTACTTCTATCCTGTCACACTTGTGAGAACAGAGCCCCGGCAGCTACTTCTGGAGCAACTAAGGCAAAAGCAACCAAATCTTGATGCTATGCTAAGCAGTGTGGTAAAGGAGATGGAGGATAGTGCAGCTGAGGTATGTATATAAATGGCAAATGAGGCTCTCTTGAATGAATAGTTCACATCTTTGAGGTCTGTCCAGGCCCTTTTGGAGAGTTGACTGGAACCCCAGGGCTGTTGTAGCCTTTGTGTTTTACAGTGTACTTGGACTCAAGCATGCTGAGCTTTTGACAAAAACCATCTCTCGAAAAATAAGTAATGATATTAATAATTTAGATTTCTTTCTTGTTTTTCAAAAATAGATGCTCCATGTCTTTTATAGATCTGATCATTCTTAATACATTCATTAAGGAAATTCAGACATTAAATACATCTTTCTGGAAAACTTCTGTTTTAGGACCTGATGGAAGAGGAAGGAGAGTTGCAAGAACCCAATGAAAGCCTTGCTTGTGACAAATACTTAATGGATACAAATGTGTATTGCCACACAAATGGTGGCATTCCTTTTTTCCAGGTAACTTCCCCAGATAAGCAAAGCAGCTGTGTATTTTAGAAGAAACATTATTGTTCCATGGCAGTGCTGTAGTTTCAAGTCACTTTCTTACATTTTAGAGTAGTCTCACAACTTGTTCAAATCCTGTAGATAATGCTTTGTTTAACCTTGTGCTAAAGTATCAGATTCTGATAGCAGTTAATAGTTCATAAAATAGTGCAGATTTCTGACGAGCTGGGCATACAGCTGAAAAACTCCTCAGCAAATAATCCTCCATAAAGAAAATTGTCATAATTTGCTAGACATGTGTTAATGGAAGAGTTGAAAGCACATGGAGTATTTTCTTAGAGGCCTGACGGCAATACTGGCATTCTTAAGTCTTCACGGGGTTGAGTTTTTTACTTACTTGCTTCTGACCCTTTTGCTCTACCAATGTATCAGTGTAAACTTCTTAGTGTACTAGTCTAGGGGTTTTCTTACTGGGGAGAGCATATTTTCTTGTTGTGGACCCTTTAAAAATAGCTGCTGAGCTTCTGTATGTCTACAGTCAAACTCTTGAGTAAATGTGATAGATTAGGAACCTTTTTCAAGAGTTACATCAGGTTGTTTTCTCAGAACACTATGTACTGCATTGCACGTGAGCAGAAGTCTTTGATTTCTTTGTATTCTCTTAACATTGGGTATTTTCTTTAAATCCCAGCACAAACGAAGTCTCAAAAAGGGTAAAGAGAACAAATCTGCAGCTCCAGCAGAGAACAAAATGGAGGATATGACAGAAGCGTTTCTTCAGAAACCTAAGCATCCTTTAAGATTGCTGAACTAAGATATATCCTCTGCAGATCCCTGTTTTCAGATTTTTCTATTTTACTGTCTTACTGAGCCACACCTTTTTTTGGTATTCTCAGTGTCTCTTTGTAGTGATATAGTGATGCAAAGTTGAATCAAAAGATTTACCTGCTCAATCTCATGCCTTGGTTCCATTTTTATATGTTGCAGCTTGTGAAGTTTTGAGGAAAAAAAAAACCCTGCAGATTATGGTGCTGTTATGTTAAATATATATATATATATATATATATATGTGGTCAAGTAAGAAATTATCTGTTTCTCAGTAGATCTAAAATACCAGAAAGGGATGTGGAAATATGCCTTGCCAGCATTATGAGTTAGCATTTTATGTATTAATTAGCTGTAAATAAGTGTTCTGGTTTCATACCTGCTTTTTATTCCATTCCTCTGTGTTTTATTGTGATACTTCAAATAAATTAATGCATCGAAAATAAATGTACAAGCACCTCACTCAGAGTAAAACTTACCTAATTTTCTTATGGTGCCACGTTTAATTTAGCTAAAATGTTATCAGCTATATCATCAGTCTTGTGCTGTCAGAAGAGGATGGTTCTCTCCCTTGTTTCACAGAAGACAACAGCTTTATTTCAGTGCCTCTTCATTCTGTGAAGTCTTACTGCTGGGTCTTGGGCTTTTTCTTTGTTTAAACCTCACTGTTCTTCCTCTTAACTTGCAGATGCAAATTCTGGCGCCTAAAACTTAATGGGCTTAATTCTCCAGTCTCTAGGTTCCATTTTCTTGCGCTCTATGCCTGTTAACACTGACTAGATATCAGCATAATCTTCCACAGTCGTTTAAGAAATCCTTTATTAACTAAAAATCAACCCCAAAGGTTGATCCCATAGCTGTATTGAATAGCCTAAGCTAAGTGGGAGAGGCTTGCACAAGCCTTTCACCCTACTACGTTTTCCCTGTGGAGTTGACAGGGTTAATATGAACAAACCAACTGGAATAGCCAGTAACATCAGGCTTACATCCACAAAATCATGGCATATTTTGTGTTCCCTGTCTTTATCCTCTTTGAAAATCTCTGCCTTGCCTGTTTGTTTCCTGCTGCATGGGGACAGCCTGCTTTCCTTAGCAGCTGTATGAATTTCAGGGGCTGCTTCACACTTTACCTTTTTCTAAAGTAACCCTCAAAGTCGTGTTGTCCTTTGTTTGCAATACTGGCAGTGAGCTACTGATCATTGTTCCATTGGCCCAGGTAGCTGGAGGCCACACCGAAGCTGAATAGGATGAAAAAATCTGGATGCAGAGCATGTCCTGGTCTCCCTGACTGTGCCTCCTCTCCCACTAGATGGCCCCAACACTAAAGGTTGGTCTGAGCTCAGGTGCTGGCTGCTAGGCAGAACTTGGAAATAAGGCTTTTGCCAAGCTTTTCCTCAAGCATCTAAAAAAAGTTTCAAAATCTAATATTGAATTTATGCTTCCATATGGAGAATTCTACACTCAAGCTTCAGTAGGGGCTTGCTTTATGAGGAGCTACATTTCTGTAAAAGATGATCTAGTGCATGTCTGCATTAGTGCAGGGCCACTAGACTGTCCTGGTGACCAAATTCTTGTCCTGACCTGCTCTCTGTTCCCCACCACATGGGCATTGCCCAAAGCAGAAAGCAGCAATAATTTGCTTTGGTGTATTGTATGGTGTATGACAAGGAGAAAAGACGGGTAAGAAAAACAAAGCAATAGTTGTTTCTTGTGTGCACTGATTGTAATCACAGATCTTACCCAAAGGGAAGAAATGGCACTTTCCAGATGAATTTACTGCTGGTTTGATTTTATTCTGTGTAAGGCATCCTTTACAAGAATGGTACAAAGCCATTTCCATGGAACTATTAGCCAGGTCACCCACACTGGCTCAAGCCAGCTGAGCATGAGGAAGAGCTGTAGTGACTGGGGCTCCAGTATATGGCCATGTTCTAATTAATCTAATTAGTACTGTTTGGATTCTAGATTAATGCTCAAATGAGACAGCTCTTGATTTAACAACAAACTTAGATACAATGTGGGGAAGTGAAATAAGGAAAAATAAGTTTAAATGCATGTGAAGGATGAAATACAGACAACAGTAAGAGAGCCACAAGAAGCGCAGACAATTAAGAGTCACCAGCTTCCTTTTCAAGTGAAAAATGAGCGGCCAGGAGGAAAGGGAAAGGAAATTTCCTGCTTCCTCCTGGAAATCAGGGAGCTGCAGCACTTGCTGCATCAGACTTGTTGGGCGATGCAATGTTTATTTGAAGAGAGAAAAGACTGAGCTGACTGGCTGCTATTAATGACTGCCTTTATTTTGGGGATCAAACAATTGCATGGGGCTAGAGGGGAGTGAGGAGAAGGTGCAGAGTTGCTAGACTGCTTTTCTTTTTTCTGTTAGGTGTCAGTCAGCATTGCAATTAGCTGTTAAAAGGGTAGAGGAAACATGAGGAAGCCTTTAACTCTTAAGAGTGATAAAAGAAAAAAAATTAAACGAGGAAGAACTGGAAAAATAAAGTTAACATTCCTTTTTCATCAAAAACAGATTTAAGGGGGAAAAAGAAAATTCTAACGTTTGAGAGCATTAAAAACAGGAAAATAAGTATATTCGCTAACTATGTATTTTAAAATTTATGCATTTTAAACAAGTGTTTACAACCATTTGACTACTATTTTTTTTCATTCCCTGTTACAAACTACTTTTTATAGTAGAGGGCAATGCTCTATAAACTGCACGCCCACCCATGCAGTTACTGTATAAATTGAAACACCAGTAAATCATGCTGTGCTTTGCATTCACAGGCTTTCAGTGACAGGGTTCTATAGGTGAGGTGCAGACCACCTAGCAAAGCAGGCTGTCCTTGGAGGGTGAGCATGAGCTCCATCCAAGCAGCATTGCTGTGCTTAGTCTTGAAATCATTAAAAGTAGGAGCACAGCGAATGCACTGAAGTGAATGTTTACCTTTCTGTGTTTCTGTTCTATTTCTGTGCTTCCACTATACTCTTTGGCTCCCTAGAAAAAGGGTCTAGCTGCCAATAGGAGGGCATGGTTAGAGAGCTGCACAAGTGCTATTCAGACAGATAAAAAGGAGCAAATGCTTGGTCTAGCAGTCTCTCATCAGGGAAGAGGTTAGAAATAAGCTGCTTCATTTATATTTGGTCTGAAAATTGTACAGTTTTGCCAGCTTTCTACAGCTTTATGAGATGATTGTCAGGTTCCAGGTGGCACAAAGTTAAATTTTGTAAAATACTGGAAGTTAACTGGATTGCTTTCTTTTTTTTCCAAAATAATAAACCTTTATAAATATTCCCTTGAATTCCTTAGTTATACTTGAAATGCTTTTGTTAGTCTTGGCCTGTTTATAATCTAATCATTGTACTTCAGAGAATGAAGCACAGTGACCAAAACTTTGAACTTGATAAGTGCATTTCCTTCATTAAAAATTATCAAATAAAGGAATTAAATAAACAGAAATATCACATAAAAGTGCACTCAATTTTTTCAGAGCTTCTCAGTTCTTGTCAACATATATATACATAACATTTTATTCTGAGAATTTCCAGAGTACTAAAGCTACTTTTTTTATGTGATAAGGTATTTTTATTGCCAGAGGTTAAAGATTTTTTTTTCCATAATTAACATGGAAGCTTTGTGAAGCAAAATATAACAATAAGCAGGAACTAATATATGCTTTTTTAGCATTTTTAAAACAGATTAAGTACATGGTAAGATACTTCTCTTCCTCCATTCAAGTAATAATAATGACTGGTGCTTCTCCAGGGGTTGATTTCCCACTGTACAAGTCCAGTCTTGCTAATTCTGCTGCAATCACTTGACTTACAGTAAAGTAGTAAGATGAAGGATCAGAATCTCCATTTTCCAAAGTACACACTGAGAGTGAAAATGATGCCTAAAATTCCACAAAACAATCAAAGGCCCAGTTAGGTCTCCATGGCCAAAAGATTCCATGGTATTTGGAAGGGTTTGTCTGGGCAAGGGGGGGAAGTAGTTTTCATGCCTAGTTCTGTATGCTCTTTTACAGGTGCTTCAAGCATACCTACTTCTCCTCCTTTGTAAAATGACTTTGGGATCTTTCAGGATTTGGTGTGAAGTTATTGTTCTGCTCTTAAAAACTAGACTCAAATTCAACTGAAGCTTAGCGCTGCCTGCAGTGGCCACTGTATCCCACCAGTCCTTAGGCAGAGTGTGTATCACAGGGAGGGCAGAGATATGCTCTGGCTTATGGCACATAACTTCATGCTGAATCTGAGCACCACTGCTCCCACTTTGGAAACAGACATTTGTGAACATGTTTCTAAGGGAGTAAATTCCAAATGGGGGGGGTTTGGGAAGTTTTTGAGTTTGGTGGCTGGGGTTTCTTTGGTGGTTTTTTTTGTTGGTTTTGGGGACATGGGTTGTTTTGTTGTTGGTTTGGGGGTATTTTTGGTGACATAGAAGAGCTTAAGTAATCCCTGTCATACGTAAAGATTGTTTTGTGAAATTGTCTCTTCACATTTCAATTACCTTCCTCTAACGCTCAAGGTAAAACCTAAGCAGCATTGTCATTATGTTCAGAAGGTAAAGGAAACAAGTAAGTGAATCACTTATCATTTGCTACAGCCACCATCTTCTCTGACTTAATTAAAATATGACATTAATTTGGAAACCATTCAGCTACAGATATATATTTAAGCGGTTATAATACCATAATGATAGGTGCCAAAATTTTGTTCATTCACTCTAACAGTTTATTTTAGGAAACTCAGTCCAGCAGGATGAACCTTGAATATACAAATTATTGCAAGGAAGAAAATTTTATGATGTCTGTTAGTTAATACAGAAGCCAATCTTATTAATCATGGATTTACAGAGGGCTGTTTTATTAGATGTTAACCATAGCTTATGTTGACAATTGATTTTCATTGTAGGACAACTAAATTTATTATTTGTAAAAAGATAAAGATAATTAAATTTACTTTATAAAGGTTACTATAATAAATGTTAGTACCTGAGAATAGCAAACATTAAACTGCCTTAGCAGCAAAAATTCAGTGAAGTGATAGGTGTTTTTTTTCCATTACATTTAATAGTCCCTGAACATTTTTAGCCTTCATTTTATTTCCCGGGGTTTACGCCTACTGCTGCGAAACACTGTTTAGGTTGAAGCCTCACTTTTAGTTTATTTTCTTTCCAATAAAATGGGGTCAAAACATTTTTAAACTTACAGAAGTAAAATAAAACAAATTAAAGCTTTAAGTAGAAATGTATGATGTCATCCTGTCATTTCTCATATTTGTCATGAAATTATTCAGACTGTTGAAAAAGATGTTGGATCTACAATAAAATTATACACCTAGGGGCTTTTAAGAATTAAAAAGAGTATTACTAAGGAAGTTAATTTGGACCTTTGCTTATTGCTCTAAGACAAAATACAAATCTTGCACAGCCAGGATCCAAGTATTACAGAGAAATTCCTCCTCTGTGGCATTCCTGCTGTGTGAACAGCCCCTGACAAGTGAGTACCCACTCCTGGTGAAAGTGAGAAGGGTGAGACACAGGAGTGCTGGCAATTCATGCTGCCGTGCTTTGAGAGCTGCCTCCCTGGCCTGCCAGCAAAAGCTGCTGTCAAAGCACAGCCCATGTTCCTCTTCCCATGCCAGCACAGCTTGGTCTTGTGTTCGTGGAGCTGCAAGCATTTCCACTTGTGTTAGGTGTGCTGAGGCGCCCAATCTTAAACCCATATGGAGTTTGGTGTGACAGAGGATGGAGTTCAATCCTCACCACCCCTTCAACAGCTGTGGTTCATTTTGATGGAGCTCAGCAGTCCAGGTGAAGCTTTGTTGGACATTGTCCTCTTGTGGTCAAGCCACCTCTTGGTCCCCAGTTCTCCTCCCAAAGCAAGGTATGGCCTGAATTCAGCCTATGTTCATTTAGGCACTGGTATGGAGGTACCCAAGTCAGAACCTTCAATACCCTGATCTCTCCAGCACCAGGGGAGGCAGACAGGAACCTCATGGGATGATTCATTGCAAGGTGCCCTGTGTGCTTCTCCTCATCAGCTGTATGGGAACCTAAGGAGGCAGTGATTTTAACTTGGATGCTACAAGTGCATTGCTGAACCTGGGATAAACATCACTCCCCTTAAATTTTCCTATTGTGATTTTTTTAATGGTAAAGGCATTTATTGAGACATAAAATACAGATGCCTTGGCTGAGTTTTAACTCTTCACAGCTACCTCACACTGTCCTGTTAGCCACCTTCAGGTTGTTATAAATAGCACTTTCTGATTCTCTGTGTGCACATTTGCAGTGAAGGTGCTGAAGCCATGGAAAGGAACTGATATTGTCTGGTTTTAATACATTACTTAATCTGCTCAGGACTAAGCCAAGACAGACTTACTCTTCAGGCAGTTTCCATTTTGATGCAGTATTTACTTTAAATGAAAGGCCATGCTCCTATTCAAAGACATGATTTCCCCTCTCTCCTCTGCTGTCATTAGAGTCAGATAACAGGAAGAGACAGTAAGATAACTGCCACTTATTTAGATTTCACTGAAGCTTTCAGGCAGAAACAGGGACGCCAGCCAGAGCCAAATCAATTCATTTGAATGATTTGCTGATTATCCGTGTTAGTTATTCCCTGATTATCTTGCCTGTTGTCCAGGACTAGCTCTTTGCCTTTGGGCTTGGGTTGGCTGTTAATTTTAACTTATTATTCCTAAGGAATATTCTGCAGCATGACCACTGCACCCCAGCCTTCAGATACCAGAATAATTGACACTGGAAAAACTAAGGATTGGTATTTTAATAACTGATTGACAGAAATAAAGGTTGGTCATAATTTTTCATGGGGGCATCTTAGCTTGTTAGAGAAGATGGGTTGATAAATACTTTAATAGCTTTTTTCAAGACTTTGGCTTGAACATTTGGATCACTGCTTTTGTGTTTTAATTAATGCTTAAATTATGGACATTCCAAGAGCTTCCCATCAAGATACACTGGATGGTGATCATACTTGTAGAAGAATTTAGTTTAAAAGCTGGGGAGCAGGTGAACATGTACAAACAGGCGTGGATGTGGTGACATGAACTCCAACAGCATCATAATGTGACAAAGGTAGGTGTCCAGGCCCCCAGTTTCCAGTCCAGAGTTGCTGAACCACAGTCCTGTCCCTTGCATTTGGCAGCACAGTGCTGCTGGAGTCACTGCTGCATCCCTCCAGGGAACTCATGCTCTCCGTCCCAGTACCACTCAGACAAAAAAAGAGAATCAGTGCTGCTCCTAAGACTTTGCTTGAATGTAAGCTTTCTGTCCATAGAGTCTACAAGTTCATATTTCCAGGAGCCATACAAGATGATGAACTATAGCAAAGTTTAGGAAATTTGAGTCAATAACTTTGAGATGCTGAAGTACTATGGGATGGAGCTAGAGCAGCAGGTGGCTAATTCAGTCAGATTGTGCAGTCTGACCTCCTTCCTGCAAACAAAGGATCTGAAATATTTTTCAAAATCAAAGGTAATGTTTTGTACCTTGGGGCTTCTGGTGACAAAGAGAAAATTAAGCCTCTTAATTTCATTCTCTTGCATTGTGATTATTTTCCAAGTGAGGAAGGCCGTCAGCCAACAGAATGTTTTCTGGTTTTTAGCCATGTGCATTTTGACAACACGATGTAGATAAACATCTACAGTTTTCTCAACAATAGAAATAAATCACTTCAGTCTATTCATTACTGTGCCTAAGTGAATTTTTCTGCAGTAACTGAGGCAGTTACACATCATCTGAGCTAATGCAGGAGACATTTGGAAACAAGGCTGCGACCAAAATAAGACATAATCATTCTAAATGATGAAAGAAAGACACCTCCATGACAAAACAATACAGATTAAATCAGACAACATGTTTTGCAGCCAAACACAGAACAAGAAATTAAAGCGGCTCATGATGCTATCAAAATTAGGGGCCAGTTTTCCCTCCCTCCCTGCGGACTGGTGCAACAGGTGCAGCCTGTGGGGTGAGGCTCTGCCCAGACAGGGTGGCAGCCAAAGGACCAGGGCTCACTCCCCACCTCAGCAGCCTGCCCTGCTCTCCCTCCTCAGCAGCCTGCCTTCCTGTCCCTCCTGTGTGTGCACATAGGACGCTGCTCGTTTTGCTTGTCAGTCAGGACAAAGGGAGAAGTCTCAGGAGGGACTGATAAAGCAGCAATTACAGAGCAAAGTCAACAAGGAGAGATGGCACCACAATGGGCAGTGGGAGCATTTGTTCAGTGAGGAGAGAGAGCTCCAGGAGCAGGTACAACTTTCACAGCACAGATAACAGGTTGCCATTTGACATCAGTCCCCAGTGAAGTTGATCCAACCTGAAATATCTGCAAAATCAAACTTTTGACCAATAAATCTAGCCATTCTGAAACCTTAAAATTCCCCATTTCAGTCATACACTTTGCTGTAAACAGCATGTATTAAAGTCAGCTCAATCAGATCTATGAAAATATCCAAAGAGAAGTACATTTTTGGCTTAAAGATTGTAATTTTTAAACTTACAGGCATCTGCTGACATCTGTGTGTCTCGTTAGGAGAGGAGCACCAGAGCTGCTTTACTAAGTCCATTAACTCCAATGTCTTCTTCCTGCCAGTGACCAGAAGAGGCTACTGAGGAGAGCTGTGGGAGAAACAGGCACCAGCAGAAAAATCCTTTCCTGCTTTCATCAAACAGCTCTGAAAGGGCTTCCTGAGCCAAACAGTGAGCAAGCTACTATGTTTAATACTCATCAATGTACCTATCCTCCATTAATTTCTCTTCTCTTTTTCTGAACCCATTTAGACTTTTGGCATCCAGCACTTCCCATGGCAACAAGTTTCATAATTTAATTATGTGTTGTGTGAAAAAGTACTTCCTTTTGTTTGTTTTAAACCTACTAAAAGAGAATTACAGGATGCACAACAGAATTGCATGAGCCGACTTAAATGGGAAGATAATGTGGAACGACAATGGAAAATCAGTCTCAGCGCAGAGAACTGGAAACCAGCTTTGTTTTTGCTTTACTCTGACCACCAGTACAGGGTTAGTTAATACTTCCTATTGTTCCTCTCCCTGTCATAAATAAGCCAATTCACGTGATTAGTGCGAAAAGTTAGAAAACAGTCTGAGGTTTCTACAGAAATAGTAAATGTTGTTAGGAAGATGAGGTCCAAGGTCTTCCTTTTCTCCTAGAGAAGACAAGATATGGTGACTGCTGTGCTGGGGACCTCTGAATTTGCATTTGAACTTTCTAGGTG
Source organism: Haemorhous mexicanus (assembly GCF_027477595.1). Lineage (NCBI taxonomy): Eukaryota > Metazoa > Chordata > Aves > Passeriformes > Fringillidae > Haemorhous > Haemorhous mexicanus. Next base: position 27,053,534 of record NC_082347.1, on the reverse strand, counting down.
ATGCGACAGTTAAAAATGTCAACATGATTTGGGGCTCTGTGGAGACACACCACAGGGAAAGAGCAAGTGAGTCTCTCTTCTTGGAACTGACGTGCGATAGCATCTGGAAAAGGTGAGAGCAGTTCTCTGCACCTCGTTACTGGGAAGCCAAGCTGCAGGAAGTTCAGAGAAGAAGAGCCAACTGTAGCTATATGCTTGGAAGAGCTGCCTGATGAGAAAAAGTACAAAGAGCTGACAGCATAGCTGCTAACCAACACTTAGGGAGTAAGATGACATAATAACTGTCAAGTAATGTTTTAAGTGTAAATCTGCAGGAATGAGAGGAACTAGGTTAGTGTGGGACAAGAGACTAGCATAAACAGTGACAAACATAACAGAAAGAAAATGTAATAACAAGGCTTTATGATCCCTGGCCTTGCCCCATGCGTGGGTTTGACCTGGGTGTTCTGGTCTCAGCATGCAATGTTTGCCAGGAGCACACACATTGGGATGCTCTTGCCCAGCACAGAGAACTGTGGCCACAAACCCAGCAATGCCATTGCCCACACTGTGAAGAGGGGCTCAAGTGTTGCTTGCATGTCCCAAAAGCAACAGAAGAACAGTTCATGTCCCCTTCACATTACTGTCCCTGGCAATGCTGGCAGAACTTTTGTTCAGGTGCTCTCTGGAGAAAGCAGATCCCTGGGTCTAAGTTAGGGTATGGGCAGACATGGAAAGACTGATCCTGTTTGGGCTTTATTGATACTCCCTAAGAAACCATTCACATCATGAAACACCCAGACAGAGAGACTCAAGTATTCAAAGCCCATATGTGAACTAAATAGGAAGAAAACTGTAGAAAATGCAACAGGAAATATTGAAAGTGCGTTGTATTGCAACAGTTTCAACTGCAGCAGGGTTTGAGCAGTGTGCACAGTGGGTGACATGACTTCCTTCTGCTGCTTTCTGAGATTTAATGGTTATCTACAGCATCCTGACTCTTTAGGAATTTACCCTTCAGTGATACAGACAGAGGCTGTACTGCTCTCTCCCAAACAAACCCATTTATCTGCAGAACACACTTACCCTGGCTAACTGACTTCAACACACATTCTTACAGTTTAATATTTTACAGGTGTCAGATGGGTGCTATGAAGGCTATATAAGAGCAATGTCATGTCTACCAACAGATTCAGTCCTGAGGGGAAATGTAGCATAATGTGGAAGAGACAAAAACAATAGAAAAACAGCTTGGCAAGCCACAGAAATTAAATTATACAGAGGACTTAGTTTAGACACATTTTAATATTAAATTTCTTAATTATCTTCAAAAGTAGAGTACTCTGACTCAATTCTGTAATCACACTCCAACTAAACCTGCCTTTATTTATGGCCAATACATCTGAGACTGATGATCTCTTTTCTTCAAGAACAAATCTTAGAAGGTAATGTAATGGCAAAAGTCAGAAAGGGTTCACACTGTTCCTCCCAGACTGGTGGGAGGATGTTCTTCCAAAGACCAATGTAAGCTACCTCTGCCTTCAGTTTTAATTGGTTATATCATGTAAATTAATCCTAAAACTTTAATTTACACTACCTCCTTAAGAAAATTACTGAAAAATGTACAGGTTTCCTAAAGATTATCAAAACACACAGCTACACAGAGAGCAGTGTGGAATCTGTTCTTCTAAATGAAGATATTCCTCCAGTTAATTTCTAGTACATGATGGTAATATTATACAAGGAATCATCTTGGTCAATTATGATGCTGTAATTGGTGGGTCTCTCCCACCATCTACAGGATCTCTGAAGTCTGTCCTGGTGAGCAGCCTGCTTTCTGCATCTCCTCTCCAAATGTTCTGTGAGTCTGAACAGATTTTTTAAAGCCCATTTTTGTACAGATTGTATCTTTGGCTGTACCTTCACATGTGAAGAACTGTGTGGATTGGCATGTGACCTATATGCACAACATTTCTCATTGCTCTTTGAGTGAATGACCCCCACAACCTGCACTGTCTGCGGCTGCCTTGGAGACCTTGGAAGCAGACATGCTTTGGAATGGTGGGGATTCACTGACAGTGCTGGAGAAGGGGATCCCCAGTGCAGTGCAGGATCCTTCTCCAGGCATTTCCTGCATGTGTCTGCTCCAGCAGCCAGGTGCAGAAGTGTGGACTGTAGATCTGCCTCTGAATTACTGTGCAGCAGCTGAGCTTCACAGGTACAAGCTGTCCCTCTTTGAGGATGTAGCACTAAGCCCTGGGTTGAAATCCAGCTGCCTCTTCCCAGCAGCTGTGCGTCACCTGGGTGTCTGCTGAGGATACTCTTCAGACACCTATTTACATCTTTTCATATTAGTTTTGCTGTAAGGTTTTAAAGTAAATAAACAGAGTATGGTTAGAGACCAAGATTTCAATTAGCATCTGTATCAGGTTTGACTCTGGTGTCATGGTTTAACTCCAAGAGAACATCTGGGCTATGGTTTAGATTCTACTCAACACTAAAACCTTCTATGTCTACACTTACAATTTCCAACCCTAGTAATGAGATGAGATAAATTTATGAGATGGACAAACTAAGCAAGGATTAAGAAAGAGCAGCTCTTCCAAAAACTTAGTCAAGTCCAATGCTTAAAGTATTTGGAAGGTACTGTAATGTTTTGAATACAGATTATAGATACATACAGATTTTATATTGGCAGATCTATTTTCATGTCAAGCATAACTTATTTTTTCTTTGCTTTTATGAGAAGTAGTATAATAAGTGGAAGCTGTGTCGTCTAACTCTCCTGACACCTCTGGCATGAACTAACAGTGTAGTTGAAAGGATGAGGTCTCTGGACTCAGAGACTCAAGGCTGGGTACTGTCTGTGACTGATGCTGCTGTGTTTTGTCAGTTGATTCTGGGCTAAGCAGTTTCCCTCACAGGGAGACCTCAGCTCAGGGGCAGGAGCAAGAAGGGGAAATATCTGCCTTAGGGAAAAATTATTTTTCCTTTCTGCTATTTAATATTGTACTTTATGAGATATTTCCATGTGCAACCATTGAGGCAGATTCTCTCAGTCTGTTATGAAAAATAAATGATTTGCCTACGAAAATCATCAGCTCCAATGGGCTCCAAATCCACTGCACAGGTTCTGAATTTGTCTCTTGGCAATTCCTCCAGCTTTCTAGAGCCAATTCTACCCAAGTATTTTGGCTTCTACCTGTGAAAATGAAGCCTTTTGAAGAGTTTGTTCCCCTGAAAGTCTAACAATCCATTTTTCAGATGAGGACAGATTTCAGATCCATCCTTCTAACCCCACTGTTAAACAACAATTAATAGTTAGCTACATGCTTATTATAAGCTTCTGTATTTGACTATTAAGAGCAACTGCATGTGTGTGTCTGCTCCATATAGAACAAACCTATCTAGGGATTGATTTTATGATGCCAGAATGATAAAGTTTGCTAAAAAATGTAGAGTGAATGTGTAAGCTCTGGAAAACATTAACAAAAATAACTAAGTAACACTCCCTATTCATACCTAATTCCTACTGACATCAAATTTAGCTGTGTGTACTTTGGACTCATTGGAGCTGTTACCGTGAAAAATCTTGCTGCACAAGTCCTCTTTGAAATATATAATATTTGTGTTCTGATTGCTCTGTTAAAAAAAAAAAAAAAAAAAGTTTTGTCATCACTGTAGTTTAGGCAGATTCTCCATTGTCTGGTGTCTTGTTATAGTCATTTATAACAACACAGAGTGGGTGTACAGTAGCCAGCAGTCTGTGTTAGCAGCATTTTAGATTCAGTTTGCACTTACGTAAATGATTGTGCAAGATGTGAGAGGCAATCTAGCCCCTGGGAATTATATATGGTTTTGGGCGTAATCTTTATGTGTGTAGCCAACACATAAAAATATAGAGAAGTTTTAACATGTTACTGTTGCTATCACCCCAAATAAATATAATTAAACAAGCAGCTTTCAGTTGCACTTATAGGTAGGATCCAGAATAGCTCATGTTTTTGGTGGCAGATATATAGGAAATATGAGCCTATAAGGAACAATATATTGCTTTGTTTTTCATAGCATCGTTCACCACATTCTCATAATGATCAGATAAGAAACTTTTCAAACCAAGGAAGGGTTAGAAAAGTGCATTTCAAAAAATATTACAATTTATGTAGTTTAATAGGATGCCTCTTTGCAATTCAGAGAAAAACCCTGGTGAATTGTATCACATTTCAGCTGAATTAAACTGGTTTAGAGATACTGTGTCATGATAATCACTAAGACAGCCCAGTCCAGAAAGAAAGTGGTATTAACTATGTTTATAATGTGGGGCCATGTGTTCCTTCCTTTTACCACAGAGCTATAAATGTTGCATATTCCACTTTCCAACTCAAGGTATCCCAGAAGAGATATTAATGATATTGGGGGCTACAGGAAATGGAAGCACCTTAACAATATGTTCCCCTGAGGGTCTGGCATGTGCTGCCTTGGAAATCCTTGACAAGACTCAAAAGCATCATTAAAGCTTTTCTGTAGCTTGCTTTTCTTTTTTTTTTTCCATCAGAGCTTGTGACAGCATAGGTGAAAAACGCCCTTGCTGGTGGCAGCACATCTCATAGCCACAAATATTCATTTAACGTTAATGAATTGCTTAAACATTCCTGAGGTGCCTATGTCTCTCTGCAGAGATTTGGGATCTTTATTTTGCCTGACTCTAAACCACAATCCCAAGTAAAAGAGCAAAGGAGGAACTGAAGAGACAACCCCTGGCCAACATTTTGCCAGTTGCTTTCATCTCTGGAAGTTTTCCCTGTGACGGGGCTCTGCAAGTTGTCAGGGCAAAGCAAAGATGTCTAAATGCCAGGGGGAAAAAAAAAAAATCTGCTTTCCTCTAACTCGATGCTCAGAAACAGCTGAACCCATTTTGCTGAAACCTTAAATGTACTCAGCATGATGGAGATTCCCTCACAACAGAATTTTTTTTCACTTGGATAATTTAAATTTGGCGAAATCATAGCGATGTAGAACAAAACCCAATAAGCTCCTGCTAGCTCTGCCTAGAAAAATAGTTTATATGTCATCCACTCCTTTTTAGACCAAGATTTGTCTTGTTCTGCTATATCTAATGAATGCCTTTAAGACTAACTTGCCTTAATGTTTATTACAGTTGTAACTCATTTATTAAATCAAATCACGATGGTGAGGAGGAAGTTGTAAGAAGCGAATATCTAACAGATGAGTTATCTGGAAGGAGGCAGCACCTACTGACATCACCCTGCAACGTGCAGTGCCTCTGTCTGGAGCAGTCTGGCTTCCATGATGCTAGGAAAACCAGAGAGGTGAACTCCCTCCTATTTCCTCCCTGGAAGGTGTTCAAGGCTGTGGCCTCACCTCTCTTGGAAAAGTCTTGAAATATTTTCAATAATGGGAAGGGGTGGAATGGCTATGGGCTGGATTCTCTTGGAAAGTACCCTGTAGCATTAGGGAATGACCCTGCCGGTAGCCTGCTCTAGCTGTTAAAAAGATGGAGTTTTGGTGATTTGCTCACTAATTCTGTAGAGCCAAACGCAGCCATTGCAGCTAGGAATGATCCATCTCTGATGTAACTCTGCCGAAGCCTGTAGCGTCACAGAGGGTGTGATTGTGGGTGAAAATCCCAGTTTGGAAAGCAGAAACCGGCGAGGTACATGTGTTAGTGACAACAATCCGTGAGGCAAAGGAAAGTGTTCTGTGATTCCAGGCACACTTACCTATAAATTGCTGACCGGTTTATGTATTGCCCGATATAATCACCCCAGGAATCAGGAATATTCTGTTTATTGAGGCGTTTATCACAGATAATCATGGGTGCGGTGGAAATACCGCCTGGCGTGTGTCGCTGGTTTTGGAAGCTTTCATTTCCTGATTTTCTAACACGGAGGATCGTGGTTTTGATTTTAAAAATGATTCTTATTTTATTTTAACGCAGCGGTCTGAGGACAGGCCAGCGCAGCGCAGCCCAGCGCCCTCCGCCGCAGCCGCCCGCGCCCGCCCCCGCCGTGCGCGCCCGCGGTGCCGCCGTCCAGGTGTTTCGCGTTACCGCCGCCCCGTAAAAGCCGCTCACGAACACGGTGACACATAAACGCTAAATTAAAGCGGTGCTGCGGCCTTGCCCCGGGGCTGGGGCAGAGGGAGATCCGACCACCCGCAGCCGGGCCGCCGAGCGGGACCGGGCTCCCCCGCCGCGGAGCTGCCGGCTCCCCGCAGAACCGGGACGGGGGCGGTGGCGGCCGGCGGGAGGCTCCAGAGCCCCACCGGAGCCCGCGGGTGCCGCTTCCTCCGGCAAAGGCTTCCCCCATCGAGGCACCTGTGGAACGCCGGCCTCGGGGAAATCTGCCCGGGGCTCCACGCAGGACAAGGGCGGGAAGGGGAGGGAAACCGACTCAAAGCAGCCGATGGGCGAGTCTGGGCCGGGCTTGCAGCGGAGCCCCGGGCGCACCGTCCTGCGAGACCAGCGCGGCAGCATCACTCGTGGGACGGCCGGCACGCCGCTGCTTCCCCCGGGCAGCCCGTCCGACCCTTCCCGACCTGAGGGGACACGCGGAGCGGCGCATTCTGGCCGGCTTCCTCCGGCCGGAGCCGCTCTTTCCGTCCGCCCCCGAGGAGCGCGCCCGGGCGGCAGCAGCGCAGCCCGGGTCCCGCCCGGCTCCACCGTCGGGGCTGGCAGCGGCGCCGCCTGCAGCAAGTGGGGGCCTTGATTTTTATTATTGTTTTTTCCTTGAGCTCAGGACTCCTCGAAGGCGGGTGATTTCACGGAAAGTGAAGGGGAAGACAGGGCCCCGAAGTTATTACACAAAATAATGAGTTCTCCAGCCGACTCCTCCGGGCTGAGACCGTGCCAGTGCGGGGATGCACGCATCCCGCCCCGCCGCCCTCCAGAAATCCCCAGATTAGCAGGAAAACTTGGTGGTGTTTCAAGTGCATACCAAGAAAATTAATGTGAAAGCATTCCTCTTTCAATCGAGAAACGTGTATATTTTCTCTCTCTCCCAAGGCTTCTCTCTCCATCCCCCCCCCTACTTACACGCCCCCCCGCTCAGGGTTTTCCAGATAAATTGGAGAGCTTTCCAGAGGGAACCTGGAGAAGAAATACTCAAGCACTGTCTTGGTTGCCGCGATCTACAGCACCTTTCTTTAAATGCCCGTTAGACTGTAAAATCCGGACAAAACTGTATTCATTGCAACAATATTGGTAATAAAGTATTTTGTCTGATGTTGCATTGTCTCCCTCACGACAGAAACTACAAACAAAATGTATGTTCTAAGCGAAAAGGAAAAGGTTTTATTTAATCCAGAAAATAATTAAAATCTCATGTATTTTTATTGGTTTTAGTATCCAGCAGAGTGAAAATATTGAAACTCCGAGACCCCTTGCATTAAAAAGTCACAACTGTTCTATTTTATTAGTTCTGACTGTGTGAAAAAAATTATAAGGACAACATTGAAAAAATCCGGGTTTTAGAGCCCCGAATGGCCATAAAAACAATAAAATCAACTATAAAACCTGCACTAGTGATATTAAAAAATTATGTAGTTCAATAAATGTGACATTTCATGAATGCGGATTTAATAGTCTCCAACCCGTGGAAAGAGGAAGGCTGAGGTCTAACAATTGAATTTTAAAGGGGCGGTTCTGTAGAACTGCAAAATTAAGTGCTTCATTTTTCTTGTTAGGGATTATGCAGTGGTAGTGGAATGTAATAACTGTGTCATTAAAACTTCCTTTTAACAAGGCCTATTGCTTGTATAAAAGTCAGAAAAGAATAATCTTTTCCTCTATTTATTTGTTTTCCAATAATACAGCAAAACATTTTTTTTTCTTTTCGCATAAACTTGTTCTCAAGATTTTGAATCGACAGCTTGTAAAATATTGTGGGGGCCCTCCATTCTGCTGCCTCATATCATGCATGTCGTTATTCCAGAGGGCAACGGGTCATCGGTTTACTGTACATTTATTAAGCAAATCAAGCTGCAAATCCAACACTTCCAGATGAAAACATTAACTAAGCCCCTTGGAAAGAGCAATGCCCGTGAGAATGAACACAGAGAAAAAATAATCAAAACTGTCAGCTCGCTTTACGTGTACCTGATATTTACAAGACACAAGACCACGCTTTAAAGGCGAGTTTTGGCATTTGTTAACAATGTAAAGAAAAAGAAAACCTAACCTCTCTGTATTATTAAAAAATATACTTTTTTTTGTTTTTCATTTCACCAACACCCTTTCGTCTTGCTCTGAGCCTGTTATTAAGATCTTCGTGGGTTTGAACTGCAGACCTTTTTTTTTTCTTTTTTTTTGTTTTCCTTTTTTTTTTTTTTTTAAGGAAAAAAAAACAACCCAGAGGTATACCAGCACCTGCTATTCCTGAACAGCTTTCCGTGCTCGCTGTCAGCACGGGAGCGTGTGAGGGAGACGGGACACGGCGGGGTCCGCGGACACGCAGGGCGCACCTGTCGCCTCCGCTCGCACGGAACGGGAGAAGCGGCCGCCGTCAGGCCAGGCCCGGGTGCTTGAGGGGCGCGGGAAGAGCGAGGGTCACTGCCCCTTCCTCACACCTCCCACCATCCCTAGCCCACATCTGGCCGATAGCGGTGCTGGCGAGGGGCGGCCCTGGGAGGGGAGTCGCGACGCTCGGACGGAGCGCGTGTCTCCCGCTGGGAGCTGCGGGGCAGGGGGAATCACCCGGCGGGATCATAAAAAGCTAATCGACGGAGCCCAGGTGGCGCTGCTCGGGCCGTCATGCCGCTTTCCCAGCCCGGGCTGCCGGGCACTGGTCCCCAGCCCCGCGCGGCCCCCGGCCGCCCCGTCGCCCCCCAGTGCAGTTTGCCCCCCGGTGCCGGCCGCCGGAGCCAGGCGGGACGCGAGCAGCGCAGCGCCACTTCCTGCTTCGCCACGCCGGGCTCTCGGCCCTGTCCCGGGCACGGGGCAGGAGCCTGTGCTGCCCCGCCGCCCACGGACTCCCCACAACTCGTTCCGGGTGCAGGCAGTCAGGCGAAGCGCCAGCACGGACTTTTCCAAGAGAGAGGTCCCCGGGCCGCATGGGGGCTGCCCGTCCGCTACATGCCTCCTGCCTCGGTCCGCGCCAGGGCCACGCTGCAGTGGTCAGCGCGCACCCCACGGGGAAGCCCGAGCACTGGCTGACGCTGCGCCGTGCGCCAGCAGAGGAGGGACAACCTCTGCGGGAGGCGCCGGGGCCTCTGCGCCGTCGGGGCCCGGCGGGCGACGGATCGCGCCCCGCTGGCGCGGGTTCCCCCGGGCTGCGGCGGTGGTTGATTAGCGCCGCGGGGAGCTCGCTCCAGGAGGCGGGGGAGTGTTTGCCGGCGGGGGGTGGTTTCCCCCTTCTCTGGCCGGGCTCATTGGCCAGACGGCGCCGTGGCAGGAAGGGGACAGAGACCACGCGGGCTCCGCCCCGCGCCAATAGAAACCTATCGAAGGGTAACCCGAGCCCAGAGAAACCCGCGGCGGCGGTGCCAGCACCCAGCCGCCGCGGTCGGGGCCGGCTTTCCGCAGGGGCGGCCGGGGGCGCGGGGGTGCGCGGGCGGCGACCGCGCCATGCAGTACCAGCCGCCGGGCGCGGCGCCGGCGGCCCTGGGCGTCGGCGTCCCGCTGTACGCGCCCACGCCGCTGCTCCAGCCCGCGCACCCCACGCCCTTCTACATCGAGGACATCCTGGGCCGCGGCCCCGCCGCCGCCCCGGCCCCCCACTCCCTGCCCGCCCCGCCGCCGCCGACGCTGCCGTCGCCCAACTCCTCCTTCACCAGCCTGGTGTCCCCCTACCGGACCCCCATCTACGAGCCGACCCCCGTCCACCCGGCCTTCTCCCACCACCTCGCCGCCACCTATGGCACCGGCGCCTATGCCGGGCCCCTCTACTCCTTTCCTCGCGCCGTCGGCGACTACGCGCACGCCCTGATCCGGCAGGACCCCCTGGGTAAGCCATGCGCCCCCGCTCCGCCCTCCCCGGCTCCGGCGCACTTCTCGTCCCGTCCCCATCCCGCCGTCGGGGCAGGGGTAAATGGGAAGTGCCCGAAAGCGGTCCCCTCTCCCGCCCGCCCCGCCGCTTCTCTGTGTTCCCCCGGCTCCCTCCGGCCCCTGTCTGATTTACAGTAAATTAGGGACGTGCCGTGCTCCGGGTCTGTCAGCGAGACCACAGTGCGCGGCCGCCGTGACTCAGATTTGTTTTCCTTCAAACCAAGTGACTCTGAGAGTGTCCTTAGTAATGTCGCGTGTGGTTTTGGTGGGGAGTTTTAATTATGCTTGGAGATCGCATGGCAGATCTCAGTCTTTCCTGCGGATGACTTGAAAAACAGTCGGGAGGCCGGCTCCACTAGCTGGGGCCCCCAAGGTTCTTCTACGGGTCGGCTCGGGCCGGGCCGGGCCGGGTCGGGGGCCCTGGTGGCTACTTGGCGCCTTTGGCCGGGAAGCGACCCCTCTGCGGGGGCTGAGCCCCGTGCCCGGGCTGCAGCACTTGTTCTTAGTGATTGCAAAACTGGACCTGACTCACCACATTTGTGCAGTGAAAGAGGCTGACCCTTTCCGTTCATACAGGAAACCTTGAGCTCTCGATAGGAGTAAATCTGGTTTCAGAAGCTGTTAAGTGTTTTCCTGGCCGCCTGAAGCAGGCTCTTCCCCGGGAGTCGTGCACATTGCTGATTACTTTATCGACATCCTCAATACAGACAAATTCAGGAAACACTCGACTTCTGATAGCCGGGATCCGTTTTTCTGATATTGTTCATTTCCTCTGTGTGGGATGTGACTTTATGACAGCTAAAATAACCAGTTGCTTCCTATTTTTTGAGTCTGTTTTGCACCAGAATTACTAAAGCCTGACGCAAGCAAAATCTCGAAAAACAATGCAGCAAATTGCAAAGGGTGCAGGCAGAAAGACAAACAGCGTGACTCAGTAGCACTGGCCGGAGCGTCCTGCCCCGCTCCGCAGCGGGGCCGGTTCCCCGGCGTGTCGCTGCCTGCCCCGCCTCGCCCCTCACCTGGCCCCGGGTGAGCCTGTCGGGCACCCCGCGGCCTCTGGCGGGCAAACCCCCAGCCGAGGGTGGGGGAAATGCGGGCTCTTCTTCCTAGAAGCCCAGTTCCCTCCTGTTGGTGCATCACCCCTGCCCAGCCCCGCGATGTCCTCGCTCTCCTCAGAGACTCGGGCACTGGCTCAGGGAAGGGGAGACGGTTTCTTCAGGGCATCGCAGTGAAAGAGCAGAAGGAAGCAAAGGTCTTTTTTTTTTTTTTTTTTTTTTGTGTCTTTCTTTGCGAGATAGACCAACAGGAAACACATTGACGGAAATGTTGCCAAAGCCCGTAAAGTGACTTTAACTGGTCTCTCCGTTTGGCGGAGAGGAAAAAATCAGAGAGGGGAAAGATCAGAGTCAGAGTAGGAACTGAGAGAAATAAAATCAGGCAAAGGAAATTAGCGAGCCCTGGACCCGGCGCGCTACCAGGCCTGGGCAGGGGCTCCCCAGTCACGCGTGTCTGCGACCGGCCAGTGACCCTCGGCGCTGTGCCTCTGTTTGTAGGGAAGCCGCTGCTGTGGAGCCCCTTCATCCAGCGGCCTCTGCACAAGAGGAAGGGGGGGCAGGTCCGCTTCTCCAACGACCAGACCATCGAGTTGGAGAAGAAGTTCGAGACGCAGAAATACCTCTCCCCGCCGGAGAGGAAGCGTCTGGCCAAGATGCTGCAGCTCAGCGAGAGGCAGGTGAGGCCGTGCCCCCGCCCCGGGGAACCGCACCCCCTTCCCGTTCGATCCAGGCCCCTCCGTGCAGCTGCTGTCGGTGCATCGCTCCCGGGCTGGCTCAGGGTCGGCAGGGAAGGGGTTTTGGCAGGTTCTTGCTTTTTGCTTGTGGCTTGGGTAAAGCTCTGGGCGCTAACTGGCTACCCCGTGCCTTTTCTCATTGTCGTTGCTCAGGTCAAAACCTGGTTTCAGAATCGCAGAGCCAAATGGAGGCGGCTAAAGCAGGTACGTAGATGTTTCTGTTTCTATAGAAATAAGTATTTTAATTGTCTTATCTTACACCGTGCTCGCCTATTCCAGGTTGTATGCAGAAGTCATCTGAAAGGCTGTTTAACCTCTTCACCTTGATTAAAAAGACAAATAGTCATGCTGGAATCCATGAGGGCTCGTTCAGGCAGCACTAACGTTAAAAGCTTCTAATGCAGTTCCTATATCAATTATGCCCGTGTTTCACACACCACCTATTAAAACTCCACGGTAATTGTTTTGTAAACCCATATGTTGTTTAGCCAATTAACGTGGAGAAGATAAGTAATTGTCAGTAAATTACTTAGGCAGTTTTTTTGGAGAATATTAACTGGTGTTTTAAAATGCCCTCTCTTAATAAATACAATTTGATGTATTTTGCTAACATCAGGAGAAAGCAGGTACAAACACCTTGTTTGTTTTGAGGAGCCACGTGGAAAATTGAGTAGTTTTTACCTTCCTTTCACAAGCAGTTACAATGCATGAGCCTAAGAAGTTAAAATAGTTTCCCTTCCCTTACAAATCATGCTCAAGCAGATAATTATTTAGGGGTTTTTATGGCACATGGGGACTCAGCAAAACTGAGGTCCCTTGGCTGAAACATTTTTGAAAACTTCCAACATTTTGGCCTGAGTCTTGCTTCAGCAAGTGTGACATGGATGCACACATTTTACTGGCAAATTTGCCTTTAATATAAAAGTAAAAAGAAAAGTAAACTAATCATGGTACGATGCTCTAGATGAATCTCTTCTGTGACCTTCACCTGAGTTTAACTCAATAGTCAGTTGATTTTTTAATAAAGTCCTATTATTCTGGCAAGAGGCCGCCTAGGGCCCAACCCATGCCACAGTGTCCAGAGAGCTCACTTGGGATCTCGGCCATTTTAAGTCATTTCCTCCTTTTCATTCAGTCACATCCATTTCTCCAAGCCCGCACGGTTATATCATGGGTACGTGTCTCTGCCTGCCTTTTCTTTCATGTAGCATTTCATGCCCCCTTAGGGGACTGGGCTCTCCAGACAGGTGCCAACATAGGGCTACTCTTGCCTTCACAAAAAGGGGTTTGGTTTGGTTTTAGTGGTGAGTGTTTTAATGTTGAGTTTTAGCTTAATTAGTAATTTTTTTCCATTTGCTTTTGGACCACTGATGGATTCAACCTCCCTCCTCTTGCTGTCGGGTATAATTAAAGAAAGATCAGGGCAGGAGGAAGCTGTGTGTCGGTGTTTGTAGACTCATAATAAACATTTGCTTTGCTAAAGACAAAAGTTCAGAGGTTCCTGGGCTCCAGCAGCTCCTGACTCTTTTGAAGTGGCTGCGATAACCATCGCCAAGGAGCCCTATTCACGGCAGCAGCCCCTGTGGCTGTGAGGGAGTGGGATCAGAGCCCTTGCCCGGCCCTGTCCCACTCGAGCAGGTTTATAGGCAGGAGGCCCAGGGAGGCAGCAGGACACCTGCCTTTTTCTGCAAAGTGGTTTTCCCACACGGCACAGCTGGAATTCCCTGGCCTCCTGTCTCTGTGGCCTCTAGTTCTGTACCAAGCAGGATTGTTTCATTGCAGGAGAACCCGCAGGCCACCAAAAAAGAAGTAGAAGGTGCTGACAGTCACAGTGACCAAAGGCCGGAGAGCTGCCAGAGCCCCGAGCAGAAGGGTAAGGAGGTCTCTCTGGATGGCTCACAGTACACCCCCTCACCAGCCTCACAGGAGGACCTGGAGTCAGATGTCTCTGATGACTCTGATCAAGAAGTGGACATTGAAGGCGATAAAGGCTATTACACTGCTGCCCACTAACAGTCCCCTGCAGAGAGCGGACCTAACTCGGCTTGCACTTTACCAGGGGCTGGTTTGAAAGAATATTGTGCTACAGGAGAAAACTTTCACCGTTACGTTGAAAGAAAAAAGCATCACCAAATAGACTAATTTTATAACAAGCAGAGAAAGAAAGATGTATTTTCTGCAAACAGTTCAGTTTTGGCATCTTTAATTTGGTTAAAGGACCATGGTTTGTATTTAATTGTTTGTAAGATATATTTGTACAATAATCAATGTTTTAACTGGAATATTATCCTGCTCCCTGTCCTTACTCATGGTGGTGGAGAGGGTCTGAATCAGCTGCTGTCGGTGATCAGGCAGAACTCTAACTAGTGTGGAAGTGAGTATGGATTGCAGGACTAAGCCCTTTATGTGTGTAAACAAACGTACTTTAAATAGATTAATTTAAACGCCCTTTGTAAGCAGAGAAACATGTTCTGTGAAATAGGGAAGGATTTGACCATTCCGAGAAGTGCCTTAAATCACACCCTTTTATATGCTCTCTACAGAGACATCTTTCTGTTTGTCAGGTAGAGTGATCAGACAGATTCCTTTCCCTTCTTGTGTGAGATGAAATGTGCCTTCTCAGATTTTTGAGAATTTTGCCTCACAGTTTGGATGGTTCCATTTGCAGGAAAAAAATTTTTTTCTCCTTTAAAATCTCTAGCACTGTTTTTTATGGGTTTCATATTTGAGAAGAAAATGCAGGGAGTGATAGGGCCCTGCTGCAGGACAGAAACTGGCATCAGCTGCAGGACATAAGTGAAGCACATGGCCATGGGAAGATGATGCCTATCGTATACGTATCTACTTCTGTACATACTAGTTTTCTTTAAAAGTCTTGTGGTTTTATACCTCACATTGTTCATATTTTGTACATATTTGTTCCATGTTTTAAAAAAAGGCAAAAGCTGGTATTTAATTTTTGATGGACAGATCTGTGAAATAAACCTAAACTCTGCAACACTCACTACTTTGGCTGTCCAGTTACTGGCAGGAGAAAACCCAAACTTCTCCTCTGCCAGGTGTGTTGTAAGCGGCTTTTCCCTCAGTACTGTGCCAGCCATTGGCCACCCCGCAGCTTTCTGGGTACCCTCGGTTGCAGGAGTCTCGTGTGGGCTCTCTGATGTATTTGTTTGCTGTGTTTCAGCCTCCCACCCCGCGTTTCAGTTTTGCCCTTGGCTGTGCCCACACGGGAATGGGCTCTGTGGCGGGAGGAGGAAAACCTGGCTGGCAAGCCTGGGCTGGAAGCATGGGTGTTTACCCCCGAGTCCCCCTGACCTTGGGGGGCCGGAGGGGGGTGCGGGCTGGAGGAGGAGCGGGGCCGGCAGGGTTTGCTCGGGGCCGGGCATCGACCCCAGTCGGGGCAGACGCTGACCCACCTGAGTCAACAGTGGTTATTCATCGGCCTTTCTCCGAAATGACTACGTCGGCTCGGGGAAGGAGCACGGAATCCGGGCTGCGAGAATTGCTCCCGGGAGCGATTCTGGGTGGGAACCCGCGTGGATATTCAGCCCCTCCAGGTGCCACAGTGAGCACCCAGGGGACGGGGATTTGCACCCGGCCAAGTGTCAGAGAGGCTTTTAGTGCCAAGAAATGCTTTTAGATAGCAACAAGTGACTGTTGTGACTGGCGAGGGAGGATGGCCCTTAGACCAGACAAGCTGTTACTTCTACGTGAGTTAATTCTTTCAGAAACATCAGCTGAGTTTTCTGAATAAGTGGCTTTAACTTTGGTTTGTCCAAAAACCGCGCTCATGAGCGGGGCCCGAAAAGACGAGGTGATCGGGAGGTTCTGTGCCCCCTGCCCGTGCACCCCGTGCACAGGCTCTGGCCCCGAGCTGCTCCGGCCCCGGGACCTCGGGCACCGGCCCCTGCTTTAACACCGCCCGTGACAGAAGGAGCTCCGGGGCGCTTCGGAGCGTCCCTGGGGCTCCTCTCCGCCTTTGCGCCGGGACCGAGCCCCAGCGCGGTGAGCGCCACGCAAGGAATCGCTGAGGGCGCAGACAGCTCCCAGCGGGGCTGCGCTGAGGAGATGATCCCTTCTCCATCCCTCGGCTTTCTCGGGTTGCCGTCCCGGGCCTCAACGCGGGTCCCGACGGGGACGGGAAAAGCCCACCGTGAGTCCCGGGAGCTGCGGGGGAGGGTGGTGAGGTTTTGAGGGCCGGA
Organism: Haemorhous mexicanus; assembly: GCF_027477595.1. Taxonomy (NCBI): domain Eukaryota; kingdom Metazoa; phylum Chordata; class Aves; order Passeriformes; family Fringillidae; genus Haemorhous; species Haemorhous mexicanus. Next base: position 27,037,561 of record NC_082347.1, on the reverse strand, counting down.
GCAGAGCAGGGAGTGCTCGGGAAGACGCCTTCCGCGTCTGTTTTTCTTTATCTGTTTATGTGTCCCGACCGATATCAAGGTACACGAAACTGGCATCGCCTCTTCAACGCGACTTAGCGCTATGGCTGTGCTTTCGCGTGGGGATGGGAACACGCGTGGAACAGGGCGGCCGTGACGGGTGGGCAGCCGGCGGCGGCCCGTGGGAGTGGACGCCGGGCAAGCCCCATTTCCACCAGGGCTGATGCCGGCGTTCCCCGGCCGGGACAAGCCGGGAGCCAACCGGGCCCGGTGCGATGGGAGGGGCGGAGGCTCTGCCCGAGAAAGTGCGCGGGGTCGCGTCCCGGGAGATGTAATGGGGTCCAGGGAAGCAGGGCTCGCCAACGCAGGCACTTTCCCCACCGTGGCGGGGATTTGGCGGCTCTCTGCAGGTGAGGAGCGCAGATGCGCCGTCTGCGGCCGCCTGGCCAGGGATGTGGATTTCCAGGGTGTCGCGACAAGTGACAAACAGCGCTGTAACCCAGGCTGGGCAGTCGACATGTCCTTGCTCACCCGCCCACCCGGCAGGGGGCTTAGGGTGGTGAAACACACCGGCGGGGCCGGCCGAGCTGCCGCTCAGAAGTAATCCCCCAGCAGCTGTCCCTAATTTCTCCACCTCGTTTCCACGTCGGGGAGGCCGACGTGGGGATGACCACGGTGAGGCGGACGAGTGTCTCTCCACGGGCAGTCTCTTCTCTTTGGCAGGAGAAAAACAGCCAAAGCACTTTACACCGTTCGGGAAAACCTTCGAGCCCCTTCCGTGCCACCCTGCTCTGTCCTGTTTGTTTGCCCGTTGGCTATTCCATGCCGAACTGGCACGTATGACCTTTCCAGCACAACTCCCGTCTTGTTTTCGACTTTTTTATCAGCCGATTCAACTTGAAAATGGTTATCATTTAGCAGAAAAACAAACAGAAAAGCACATTTTTGTAAGCAAAACGTTAATGATTGGAAGAATTGCACCAATTTCAGCCTGACAGTGTGTGATTAATCCTCCGGGTCAGGTACTTATATTTTTAGTCATTAGGTTCGTCGGCCTTTGATATGCAGAACTGTTTCTAGCCTAATAGGCTATCGACCGGGCCGCTGTGTACTTTGACTCCGTGCGCAGCGCGGTCCCCGGGCCCGCGGCGGGCGCAGCGCGGGATGCGCGGGGCGGGCAGCGCCGGCCGGCGGGGCGCGTCCCGCAGGCCCGGCCGGGGCAGCCGTGGCACGGCCGGAGCCGCCCCGGCCCCGCAGTTGGCCCACGGGCGGGGCGGCCGAGCCCGTCCCGCGGCCGGGACACGCGTGGGGCTGCGCGTTCGCGCCCGCCGCCAGTGCTGCCGCGGGGGCGGGGAGAGGAGAAAGGCGGATAAGCGATGTTTGCAAAGCAGGTCACTTTAATCCTTCACACTGAAATGTCCAGAGCCTCTTCTATTGCACAATAATAGGAAATAATAGCTCAGGCTGCTAATTGTTTGCTTTCGCTGAAAAGGACCTTCCTCTGGTCATATCGGATAAAAGGAGTTTGATCCATCCACTCAGTTTAGTGGATGACAAGAAATGGTATTAAGCCTGGACGACATCTGCTATTAAACGTCTCCTCAGAGGACAAAAAAAAAAAAAAAAAAGAGAGACAATAAAATCTGTGCATGGATATTATTGTCTTTTAGCCATGTATATATATATATATATATATATATATATATGTTTATACAAAATGTTGGTTTTGAAGACATTATTTTAGCACATGAGCAGATACCAAGACAGAGCTGAAAGAAGCATGAACAGCAGGCCAGAGCATGCTGATTTGATTCAGATCAACTTCTCATTAACGTTTAGCAGTAGTTTGGGCTTAGTAAGGACTTTGTCCAGGTGACAACAGCTTACCAAAAAGCCTTTGCTGACAGTTGAGTCTCTGTCTTATTTTGAATCATGGACTGGCTCCAGGCCTCCTGAGCACAGGAGGTTTGCTTATTCCTGTTTATCCAAAACAGGAAATCAATGTGTATTTCTAAAATATTTCAGATGGTGCATGTCAAGGCCAAAAAAACTTTACACGATCGTGTAAAAGCCTTATCATGTTAACTTAAGTGGCTCCGTTTCACAACTCCATTGTCTGAGAGCTATTGACAAATGACTACTAAACCCCGGGAGTCTCAAGCACATCCAGACTGTGTTACTTTGGTCACTTCGAGTTATAACAGCAAATTATTGTTTGATGGAGTCTTTCAATTGAGTTGGTGACTAGTGAATTTCTCCTGAATGTTAGATACCCACCCATGTTTTAAAGACATAATCTCTAATGGGACTAAATGAGAGGTAGATCTTTCGTCGTATCAAATTGATACCTACCTATGTCATTAAGCCTTAATAATAAATATAAACAATAGGTTTGCTTGGGTTTGTTGGTGGGTTTTTTGTTTTGTTTATTTGGTTTTGTTTCTGTTTGTTTTGATTTGTTGTCATTGTGGAGTTTTTCTTACACAGCAAAACAGGGTCTGATATTAAACAGTCTGAGAGGCTGTGCTTATGCTTGTTTTAGAATTGTCATAGTGACTTTTTCATTTTTCTTTTTTTTTTTTTTTTCTTTCCTGAAAGTATTGTTCAAGATGTCAAGGACACTAGCACAAATCTGGGAAAGAGATGTTCTGATTTTTTCACTGGTAGGAGCAAACCAGTGTAAGGATATGTGTAAATGACTAAGAATCTATCTGCTGACTTTTTACAAGACAGTTGTTAGAGTGGGTATGTGTGCGAGCATGTGGGCTAGACATTTTCAAGTAGCTGCTCAAAGCAGCAGATTTTTCAAGGGTTTTGTCTGAGTACATTTTGGTGAAAACAAAATCAAAGTCAAAACGAATTGCTGTGGCTGCCTGTAGGAAATTAATTGGTGCTCACAGTGAGCTGGAAATACTGACACTAAAGACAAACTGAACTTTGCATTTGTTATACAGTGTAGGCAAATGATTTGAGTAAAAAGATTGAATGGGCATGAGAAATGAGCTGCCATCTCATCAGCCTTAGGGAAGGAGCCATTTCCAGGAGGCCTAATTCAATCAAGCTTATTTAAGGACTAAAAATCCCATCTGACAGACACATAGACCTCAAAACTTTTAACATGATTTTAGCAGGCTGAGTTGCAGTCAGCAAGGAGCCCAGAATATGACCTGCTAAAACTTGGCAGATTATATCAGTAGACTCTTAGTAGATCCTGCCTTTGAAAAAAAGAATTCCTGACTGAGCTAAATCTACTGAAAAAAAAGGATCCTTTTTCCCTTGTTGTCTAGACAGACCCTTCTGGGTTTCCCTGCACTTCAATCTGTGCCACTGCTTTGAAGACCTATGTGGAGAAAATTCTTGCTGATCCTTTCCTATGCTATTATAACTTGGCTGTTGCAGTGGGCATGCCATTGTAAGGAGTATTCTGTCATTGTCTAGACAAGTATCAAAGTTGTATTTTTAGAATGACTTAGCAAACACTTTTAAACACTTTTTAGCATTTGACTTGTCCTCTCTATGCAAAGTTTCAAATCAAGGTAGTCAAACCTTCTTAGCTAGTATCTTTAAAAACACAACTTTTACCCTAGTCTAGACATACTGAGAGTTCTTGTCCTGGAGTACACCCACATGAGAGTAGAGCCGTTTTAAAATGAGTCAGGACTGCCCACTACCCTGCAATTGTATCTCAATGACTTACTGCAGCTATCAGGATAAAAATCACAGGTTAAAAGGGGAAGAAGTAACTTTATTTTATACACATCAGTTCTTCCACTTCCTTCTCTGTGTAATAAGGAACCCTCTTACACAGCCAAAAACCTAATCTAGCACACAAAGTCAGTCAGAGAGACCTGTTGTAGTCCTAAGCTATAGAAGGAGCCAGTTCTGCAAATGGATGGACGAGTGGCTGAGGTTACTTTCCAGGGACTTATCCTGGAAGTTCTTCCCAAACGTGTCTTGGAACTAGCCCAAGTTGCTGTAAGGAGTTTGGAGACAATAACCCTTCAAGGAAAAGGTCTGCACTAATTTGGCTCATTTTGGCTGATGGGTGTTGCAGCCCCACCAGCACTTCAGAGAAAGTTTGGCTCATTGAGGGCGTTTCGTTGGTTGGTTCTGGGTTCCATGGCAGTAAGACACCCGATTAAATTTATCTCTGAGCATGTCAGTGCCAGTTAGATGTGGGCAGGAACTGCGAATGAGTTGCTCTGTTGGCTGAAAACAAACACAGGGCTGTGTAAGTCAGGGCGAGAGCAGCCAAGGGAGTTCAGCTATAGTAGTAGAGGCTTCAGGGGCTCAGAAGCAAAAATGATGGGATGGGGCAGTAGCCCTGCAGCCCCCTGGCATCCTGATGCAGGCAGTGGAGAAAACCAAAAATTTCTTCTGAAGTTTGTCAGATAATGGAAAATTATTGGTTTGGGTAAAGGGCAGAGACTGATCTGACAGTCTGTCAGGGACCAGACTGAAGTTTTCCATTTAAGTAGGATTTTGGGATAAACTAGTGGTCAGTACAATCCCTAGGAGATGGATGGGGTCTGCCCTGCAGAGTGAAATCCCTCTCTGTGGCTTTGGCCCTGAAGGCTCACACAGACATTGGCTTGGTCATCACTAATGCACCTGGTATGATATTGTCTCCTTGGTGCAATACCCCCTGCAACTTCAGGAGCATTTTACTCCAAGTGAAGCAGCCTAATTTGATTCAGTGGAACAGCAGCAACAGTGGCAGCAGCAAAGATGGCAGCTCTTGGCTGTCTCTGCCACCTGAACTCACCTCTGTTAACAGGCAGGAGATGTACAGCACTTCCCCCAAATAATTTCTCTTTATGGTAATTCTTTTGGGGAGGACTGGACCCCATCAGATCACTATTTGCTCTTGAAAATCTCAGTCAGAAATATATGCAGATAGTCTTTGTGCTGTTCACCACTTCCCATAGTGTGGTAGGGGAAGAGAATGCTGACACTGCAATAGCTGAATAAAAGACACCCATTTTCTGCCCGTGTTACTCTCACAATGAATATTGTTCATGCTTGGTGCTGGTTTGCTCCGCCAGCTACCCCTACCCCACTGCCTTTGGGTGTGTCTGGGCAGTCAGGGTATACTCACAGAAACTGCAGATGGTGAATATCAGTATACTTGAAAATATATTTATGTTTTAATTTAAAAACTTACACGGAAAAGTACAGTTTTTTTCTCCCTTTTTCACTTTCACCTGATATTTTTGCTGTAGCGAAAGAAATGCTACCTGCACATGGAAAAAAATGTTTTTTCTAGGGAAGAGAATTATGCCACAGAGGCCTGTGGATGACATGACACCAAAATTCCTCTGAAAGTCCTGTGTGGTAGGATGCAACTGGCCAGCTTTGGTCTTTTGCAAGACAGCAGAAGTTCCCTGTGCTTGGAGTAATAAATATCTTACATGCACAGTTGTGGTTGGGGAGGGCGGTTTATATTGATTCATCATCAACCACTCCAAAATGAGATTGCTGTGTTGTTGTATAACCCTTGGAAGGAATTTCCTGACAAAATTATTTTCTGTTATTTTGTGTTTTTTTTCCATGATGATACTTTTGCCTCATGACTGTCTCCTGAGCTATCAATCACAGAATTCATTAACACAACCTGTACAATCTTATTTCCTATATATGTGAGGAATAATCTAGCACTGGCAAATGAGGCGCACATGATGATACTTAAAAATGTATGTAAAGTATTAAGTTATTTGTTGGTTGCACCAGAACAAATGTAGGATAAATAATGCCATTAAATAACAAATGGATTAAGGCCTTATTTTTTCTTAGTTGATTACGGAATCTGCATTACTACATACTTTCCATTATTTGCAAATTACACCAGACTGATTGAATAAATGCTTTAAAATGGGTCCTGAACACTGGTTTAGAAACACAGAGGAAGTGGTTTCTTAGACAACTGCTACCCACGTATTGATTTAATAACAGAGAGGTGGAGGGGCAAAGATGATTATGTTGATGTACTGAACTGTTGATTGTTTAATTGAAGGTAAAATTTTTAGCTTCACTAGTCAATTACCTGATCTCATTAAGTTCTTAAAAATCACTAAAATACCATTCTGGCTGAAGCAGCTGCACTTTGCTACTATATTGTTTAAAGCATTAGGAAAATCATTTGCTAATGGTGATTTACAAGTGTAAACATGTGATATTTTTAGCACCTGAATAAGCTTTCTCCATGTGAGAGATTTTGAACTACTACCATGCACCAGGTATGTAAGGGCAAAGAAGGATATGAAATGTGTTTTTATGTTTGCTTAAATGAACCTTAAACTTCTAAATATTTTAAGGTTTCTTCTATTCAAACCTTATCAACAGGGTGGAAAACAGAAGTAGAAAATAATGATTTTTTAATAATAAAGCTATTTCAAATATAATGCAAGAAATTTTTCAGTGCCTGTCACGTAACAGAGGTTGTTTTAAGGATAAATGTAAACTAAGACATTTGGCATCCCTGTGGATGAAGAAGCCCCATGCTGTGAAACTGCTGAAGATGCCAGCCTGGCAGCACAAGAAGGACTCCAGAGCAGCAAGGACGACTCATCCTGGGCTTCTCCTTGTTACTTTGGAAGTTGCTGATAGAGGACTTAGCAGAGCACCACCTGGATTCTATATGCCAGTGTGCACAGCACTGACATGAGCGCTGCTAGCAGTCAGTGGCATTTTTTTGTATTTCCAAACATCATAGGAAGACATTCTTTCAGGTTAACGCATTTTCATTTTGCAGGACGCCTGTCCCAGAAAAGGTAAGTGATCAGCCAATGGTCATACAGCTATGTAGGAAGCCTTTTCCAAAACCTGTGTGGTGAGGGTTCTGTCCTCGTGTACTTCGTTTGGTTTTTGAATCAGTTCAGAGAAAGACAACTGGTTTCCATGTAGAAGGAATCTGGGATGAATTTCTTCATTCCTGCAAGCAATGAGACTTCAGTCACATGAACTTGGTGAATTCTCAGAAAGGAACTAGACATGTTTTTCTCTCAGTGCAAAGATGTAACGAGGTTATGGACAAGTCCCAAAATGAGAAATGAAGGAAGAGCTGGGTTGTATTTTTCCCCCTTCACAAAGGGTTAATGAGACACAGTAGTAGCAGAGAAATCATTTAGAAGAAATTCTGTAGCACCAAGATTTCCCAGGTTTTGGGGATATTCCCACTGATGTCTGGTTCTGGTTCTGTGCCAGTCCATGTGCCACTTAAAATCTCTTTGGAGTGAAAAATGACTGTCAAATATGAAAAGGGGACAAAAGCACACAGCACTGACAAGGAAATGTGCCAGTTCCCCAGTCTTGGAGCACATGCTTCCAAACTTCTTGGGAAATATAATTATCTTCCTATAATTACCCATTATTGCTTGAAGTTCCCATCCATCCGTAGCTCCTAAACTGGTATGGTTGTTACTTATGTTTTTAGGTACTTGAATTGAAGTGCAAAGTGCAAGGGAAATAAAACAGCTAGTGTTGCATTTTGATGTCATGTAAATTGGTAATTACATTCTGCACAAGGTAGTAATATGAGATCAACCCAAATTTGAGGACTTTCACATGGAGCCTTCCTTAATATTAGGTAGGTGCCAGAAAGTATTTTTTGATGTAACACATGACAGTGGGCATGAAAAGGACAAAACCCAGTTTTTAAGAAAACAACATCAATTTAGGTCTTTCAGAGAGCAAAACTACTCAGGGTCTGGAGTTTGGGTTTGTTTTCCATTTTTTAGGTATCGCCTTTTTAGGGTTTGGGGAGGGGGAGGTTTTGGCCCTGCACTGTTGTTTATTGACTGTGGAATTGTGCAGAAAGAGTAGAAGCTGTACCAAGACTCACTGACATTGTCAAGCCAGAGAAGTTTGTTGTGCCTGTGTTATTGTGATCAACCAGTCTGCCCAAAATGGTCCTGCAACCTTTCTCAGATTGAAATAGCACAAACTCATTTTTGGATGGAGTAGAGCTTGTGTAACTTGGTTTACCACTGCAGTTTTTGGAATGATAGCAAATTTGGCTGTGACATTTTACAGGAACAATTGAACCATTTTAAGCACTGATTCAAAGGTAATTCTTGGTGATAGCTGATATCACAGTGGGCTGACTTCCTACTTGGTAAGTGGGCCAGAAAAGACATCGTGGTGGAAAGGAGAGCCTGGAAGGTTTCCTGTGAGCAGAGCCCTGTGCTCCAGGAGGTGCTGCAGGGAGAAGCTATAGGAGTAGCCAGCTCAAGAAAGTGCCTGGGGCCAAATATTTGCTGAACTGTTCTGAGCGATTGTTCTGCTTAGGGTCTTTGTGGTTTTGAGATAAGAAAATGAGGAAACTGAATAAAAACATCTACCCACCAAAAAGGGTGCATGAGGGAATTGCATGAGGGTATCACTTCTGTGTGTCTTCTCCTCCCCCTTGCAGACCTGTGAACTGGCAGAGGCTGCCTTGCTACTCTTGGTAAACAAGTTTTGAGGTGTTTGACTGGAAATAAAGTTCATGCAGCTTCCTAAGTGCCCAATATCTTGTAACCTGCACCCTGAAGATTGATATACAGCTATCCATTTAATTTCTATTTTTAAAGTAAAATAGAAGAATCAAGGTATAATTTTCTTGAATATAATGAGAATGAGTACTCTATCCTGAAGTACACCTTTTAAGTTCTCCTTAGTTTGTATTTTTCTTTTTTTTCCTGTGTTTGTTTATTTGTTTTTATTCTGTTCTTATTTTCAGTGATTTTTCATGTTCTTCAGAGTAGGAAGAACTATTTTTCTGGTAGCATGAGCTATACCAAATCCCGCAAGCTGCACTTAATGCTGATTTATGTGTCAAAATTAGCAAGGAGTGCTGATTTATGTGTCAAACTTAGCAAGCCTAAAGAGACCTTTTCCCTAACAAATAAATCAACATATTTCCTGAAATGAAGCTGGCAGGTGTTTACTTATTTTGTGTTTTTCATTTGTTTCTCAGTTGACTTGAGCTCATGCCAGCTTATACAGCGCTGGATTGCATTTGAGTTTTATACAACATATTTTCTAGAAAAGGAGCGATCACAGTGCAGTGTTTTCTGAAACTACAAGAGTCTGAGGTCATAGTACCTGTTTATAAAACACATTTCTCAAATGTCTTCTGTCTTCCAAGAATCAGCTGAAGCATAATGCTGGGAATATAGTGTATAATGAATAAAGATATTTCAGTGATTCATGAGAATTTGTCTCATTTTACTTCTAGATATGAGTAGGTCATTAACTAGCCTATACATATGTATACATTTAAAAGCAGAATTTTCCCTTGCCCACTAAGATCAGTAATATATGATACAAAACCACTGAAATGTTTCATCATATCTCAGCAGTAATCTTTTCTCTAACTTGGTACATCTTATTCTCAAGATTATAAACTTTCTGAAAAACCTTTCCATGTGGTCACTCACAAATACTAAGGCTTTTAATAGTCACATCATGCAATGCTTACATTGCCTAGCCAACATTTATGGTGAATCTATTGATGCCCTGCTTTTAATTCCTAATGATACTAAAATTAAATTAGCTATGAACTCCCTTACAACGTCTGTCTCCTGATCTGGAAGACTGTTTATACAAGCAATCAGGGAAATTAGCTGCTCACTGGCAGGGCAAGTGTCTGCAAATAGGCTCTGCAATAACATATTAGCCACTGCAAATGGAGGAATATGAATTAAGCATATAGATTTTGCACTTGTTTCCTTTGTGCCTCCCCTCTTTCCTTGACATGTTTACTAACACATTTATAATGTAAGAAAGAGCTCTGAATGTTGAGCATTAATTACATGTGGGAACTGAAGCATAAAATAACATCTACATTTTATCCTTTTTAATCAAGAGGAAATGCTCTAATGTTGGATTTAGATTTAATGCAAAACTAAATATTTGACTCACAATGTATTATGTCAGTAGATTGGCTCGTATTTATCACACTTTTCAAAACTAGAGCTTTAATGCCTCATTTGACGTGATTTTGTCAGTCCCCGACAGAAAGCTGATAAAATGTCCATTTATGCCATTACAGCTGCCTCTTGTAGCACTTGTGCTGCTATGGAGAGGGATCTGTTGTCTTTTGCCTAAAACCTTTGGTTTTGATAATTTTATAACAAGTTGATCTCTGAAGTTCTTTTGGCTCTATTACAGTAGATAAGTTCTAGACTATAAATCAGGTTTTAATGGTACAAAAATAGCTTAAATTGACTAGGTGGCCAAAAGCTATCTAAATACTGCATTCTTTCTGTCAAGGTGGCTGGAGTTAAAACTACCACTGGATTTCCATTTCTTCTCTTCTTTTTAGTTTCTTCTTCATAGGACCATTTTTCCCCCTTGCTTGGGCATTTTAAAAAATTTCCTTTATGTACTGGTAGTAAGAAAATAGGTTTTCCACAAAAAATGGCAAAACTGAAATGGACCAAATTATGTGGTCCCTGCTGACCAGACAAGATGATTCTAGAGAATTCTCTAGCTCTAAAACCCCCTCCAGGTGTGTGCCTTTACCCAGGCAGGGCTGTCAGAATGGACAACATATTGCCTTGCACCCCAGCTCTTACATATCATGTGGATGTGCCAGTGCCAGGTACCTTGTGCTCAAAAGACCTGCATTGGGAATATCTTGTTATACATGTAGCAGAATGATTTAATGCTTATTTCTAATCCACCTCATCTTTCCTGGGTTTAGAAGTGGATGCTGTGTGGGCTGCAGCACTGCTGGGACAGCTGGGACAGCCTGAGGAATTAAAAATGAGACAGGGACTTCTGCTCCTCCCCTGCTACGTTCCATTTCATCAGGCTCTGCTCACAGAATTAGTGCTTTACTAGTTTTATCAAAATTGGTAAAATAATGATAAAAAGACAAATGTGCTACTCTTGTGAGTAGCAAGAAAGGCTACTCAAACAAGCAGTGCTTGGTCCCTCACCTGCACTGGCAGGGAATGGCTTCCTGCAGGACTGGCTGAAGCCCTCTTGGATAATTAGAGAGGGAGTTGCACAACAACCTCTGTGTCCAGTGTGGTAACACCATGAGAAATATGATACGTGTGCCTGTTTAGGAAGACTGGCATATTTTTACAATTATCTGAACAAATTGAATTGCAGAATTTCAGGTCAAGCCTGAACTTTGCCCTGTCTCCAGAAGTGCAAGGACAGTCAAGTCGCTGGTTTGTAAAGAGTACAACTCATCCTGCCCATTTTCTTTCCTTTTTTTTCTGATTGATCCCATTGAAGCCAATGCCAGCATCTGCATGATCTAAATGATCATTTACCTTTGGTGGCTGGATTTTGGTAAGGAAAGTACGTGGACTCAGCTACTCAGGATGTTGAAAACAGTGCTTTTCAATGTACAGGCATGAATTCATTTTTCCCCCACCAAAATAGAAGGAGAAATAGTTCCAGCACTGACAGCTTACACTCTGTGAAGATGTCTGAAATCTGAGGACACAACCTGTTTCAAGAAACTCAGGTGCCACTTATCTCTGTTCCTGGCCAGTCCTGTCCTTGCTGACAGTGCTCAGCCATGACCAGCCCAAGGGTGTGACAATCCTCCCCTGTGACCAGTGGCGATTTGGGCCACAGGGCTTTAGCTGCTCCTTCTGCTTTGGGAAGGGCAGAAGATGGGGAATTAAAACAATTTCTCCAGACCACTAGACCCACTAGAAGGTGGGAGGAGAGTCATGCATATTTGTGCATACTTGCAGTCCACCCACTCCTTCCTTCCCTGGGCTCACCCTTCCGCCCTCTGCGTTGTCCCCAGGGGCGCAGTGGCTCTGCCTCTGCTGGATGCTGTGGCAGAGTTTGGGGGCTCTCAGAGAGCCTGTCCTCCCTGCAGGGTTTAGGAGGAGAGGCAGAGATGCTCTGGGGGCCGGGAGTCGTCCTCCAGCTAGGAAATGGAGTCATCTGTGTAGCTAAAAGTGATATAAAGAGCTTCCCTTCTACCAACACCAACTCACATGATAGGTGTTTGACAAGCCCAGGTAGCTGCTTTCCTCCCATGCTCCAGGCCCAACGACTGGAGCTACAAATTCTCTAATATAATAGATGTTTCTGGGTCCTCATCAAGACAAAATTATCTGTATGGTGGGTTGAGGTTAGCACTTGTGCTAGCGTGGAGATTGACATTCTCATGGGAACCTGCAGAGGTGGCATCAGCCTCTGGGACCACTGGAACAGCACCTTTTGTTTGCTGACCTGGTGGAAAGGCAGCTCTTCTGTGCTCAGCAGTGCCAGTCAGCAGAGGCCTCAGAGCTTGTGGGATCAGCACTTTATTCACATGAAAGACCTGATGCCTTTGATTCAGTACTTCTGTCTTTCCAGGATGATGACACCAAAGCAAAGGTCTCTGTGATCTCACTGTCTCAGCAGCTTTCACGTGTGAGCTTGGTACACAGAGAGCTGCCCCTCTGGCATCTATTTACTCAGCAGAAAGGGAGCAAAAAGGCACAGGCTTGCCCAGGGTCACACAGCAGAGGTGTCACCAGCTCTTCGCCGTGCACTCTTTATTGCCCCAGGTTTTAGAGCTCATTTACAGTCTTGTTTCTTGCTGTTGTGTGATAATTCATTCAAAAAAAAAAAAGAAAAAAAAAGAAGTGCAAAGACCCTGTAACACTGTCAAAGAGAAATCAGAAAATGTGCAGCTAGAGACTAAAAGTATCATAATGAAAATAATAACCTATGTGATGTGTAAAACAAATATGCTTTTGTTAATTTTCTGACTTTTCTGGAACAGGGCAACTCACAGTTTTAACATTGTTACTGGAAATGGTGAATGTTATGCTTTGAAGTCCTCTGATGTGCTGAAGATGCTCCTGTTCACATGCACAGTTCTCAGGGTTGCCCTGGCCACAGCTTTAATGGGGAGATGATGTGGGTGGAGTCACAAAAAAAAAAAAAAAAAAAAAAAAAAAAAAAAAAAAAAAGAAAGACACAAACCAAGGGCAGGAAGAACTCACACAACTTCTTTTTTCACTTCTTGTCTCCTTTGATTTCCCACACGACCCCTGCTGCTGGTGCCATACTCGTTGGCTGATGGGCCAGCATGGTGGCTGGCCAGTGTATTATTTACATAACCACCATTTAGATGGGGCAGGTGTAGAACCAAACCCCAAAACTCTGTGTACTCACCTAATAGAACCAAACAGAGGATGAAACAGCCTGACTAGGACGAGATTTTCAAAAGTATTTGGTTTTAGCCTAACTGCTTCCACTGAATTTCGGAATAAAATCCCTCCCTGCCTATGGGGTGGACAAAGCCATCCTGGCCTCCTCCTGAAGATTTGACTGTCAGCAATGTCTCGTCCCTATAATAACACAGCTCAGTCTTCCAGTCAGGAAACCAAAGGAAGAGACTTTCTTAAGATTCAGAATAAAATTAAAAATATAGAAAAAGGTCAAAATCTCAAGTATACTCAGAAAGGAGCAGTCATCAGGACGCTTTACAGACTTCTATTTAAAAAACACTTAGGTTTGTTCAAATTTTAAAGCCAATGTGTTTAATGCATAAAGGTTATTTTTACTTTGGTTCTCTAATTAAACACTGACACTGTTCCTCACATGTCTCAATCTTTTAAATACTTACTGCTTACCCAGGCAACTGGCAGGATGGACAAACAGGTATGATTATGTCCTTGCCACCTTAGGCTGAAATAAATGAAATAAAACATTGGTTTTGCTACATGGTGAAGTCTATTATGGTTCTCTGATATGGCATAAAGTACCTCAAAACAGTGTAGATTAAAATCTGCAGATTTCATTTCTGATGTATTTAATTTTATAACTATCAGATGCAATGATTTCAGACATAGGATTAGGGTGGATAACTATGCAAGGTGTGCAGAGTGAGGGAAATTAGAGTCTTTGTACTCAAAATTTGTTGTGTCTGATACAAGAAACCGAAGACTTCTCTTAACTTTGGCAACCAGAGCAGAAATACAGTTAACAAAATTCCTCTTTAAGACAAAAAAAAAGTTCAACTAAAGTAACAAAAAAAAAAAAAAAAAAAAAAAGGGAGAAAAAAGGGAGTTTAATCTTAAATATCACATGTGTATGTATATATACATATATTATATATACTAAAATTTGGAAAAAGCAATAAGCATGCTTTGTTTCCATTCAATGTCAGATTCAAGTCATCCTGTTGAGATGTGTTGGATAACTGTGTTATATACTGGCTTGGAAGGGGAAAATGATGTGGATTTTGACCCATTAGGTAACATCAGAATTTTTTATTGATTTGAAATTAAAGAGGCATTAAAGAGAGCACTTTGCCTTAACATGGGTGAGGTCAAAATCATGTGGTCTGGAAAATAAAATTGCTGAATATGCAGTACAGGTGAGACATGAGCATATAATAATCTCTTCATATTCCAGTGTAGACGAGGGAAAAGCTAAGCTTAATAAAGTTGCACCCCCCAGGATTTCTTATGGGATCTGAGTTTTGTTTCAGGAAATGACAATCCTATTACTCACCTGCCACAAACAAACACAAGGAGCACCTGTTGTCTCTTTTGTCTTAATTTACTTCTTCTGGTCCAGTTTGCTCCCTTGCTTACCTTCAGGAGACCTTCTGTGAGGACTAGTGCTTGAGTCCTTTAGCATTTCTGTTGGAATAAGTAGGTAAGTGTATACAGTTGTAAGAAGTTATTTCACCTTGCTCTGTTTTGTTCAGATTTATTTTCCTCCCATTGCTTTGCTCTTGCCCTCTTAATTATCCAGCACAGTGGTAACTGCTGGAGGATACTTGCTTGTGTGGAATTTTGGTCTGACTCAATTTGGCCATTTTTATATTCCCCAGTTGTTACTGTCTTACAAAATTAAAAAGTCTAAACACAGGAGAAAACTTAACTGCTTGGTATTTTTTATCATCTTGCTGTGACAGGTTTATTTGTCATACATTTCTCTTCTTTATATGCCTGAGTAAAAAAAAAAAAAACAAAAAACAAAACCACATAGATTCTCTTTAATTTTGAGGGCAGGGTTATCAAACCTCTATGTCTTCAGTCCTGTGACTGAATGTGTTTCAGCTAGTGACACATTGGCTGCTTCTTTTGAATAATCTGTTCAAGGTATTAAAATAAAAGGGGAAAGCTCTGTCCAGAGTTCATCATAGGGTTTTTTTAAAGATAATTCACCATCAAATTTAAAATGAGCAATACTTCCTGTTATGATAAAAACGGCTTAAGAGAAATGGAGCTAGCACATATCAGTTTGTCCCTTCTGTGTGGAAAAACCCACCTGATCTGGCTGCTTTTCTTTTTTCAAGGAGAGCATTCACACATCCTAATGGTCATGTAAAAGTCACTATAATTGTGTATAACTGTGTATTCTCTGGGCAGCAAGAACAAAGGGCTCTATATGCGCTAAATATTGTTTCATTCAGGAAGTTATTCTTATGTGTATGTTTCCACAGCTATTATCAGTAGAATTGAAGGGTAGCAGCAATATCCACAAGCTGTCTGATTTCCTTCCCACACTATCAAAGATTGAAAGAACAAAGATGAAAATGTTTGGGAAATGCCTTTAACTATGACATAAATTTCTTTCCAGGAAAGGTTTTAGGAAGTTGCCTTCAATATATTGTTTATAGTATGGCACTCCTGCCTGAAAGGGTTTGGTTGTGTTGGATCTTCTAAGCATTTCCCAAGTCTGGCCTCAGGATGTCCTTCACTGGGTTATCTTCTGCTCTTGGTCATGGTGGTGGAAGCTCCAAGTTCCTCCTGCACTGTTTCTATGTTGTTTATTCTGAATCTGTGTGGATGCATCTGAAAGCAAGCTGGAGCAAATATCTGCTAAATGCCTGTGCAACCAACTCCAGAAAGTTCAGAGGACAAAATGACATAGAAAATTATTATTCTTACAGTGTTTATTTTATTTTATAATGTTCCATGGTTAATACAGGTTATTTATTATTGCCACTCCTCTTACAATGTTTGCCAGTGTCTGTGCCTGGGCTATTATGAAACTTAAAGAAAGAGGAGCTGCTAAACCTTGTGGCACTGAGGAGATGTTGGAGCCTACATTTTCAGCTCCTGTTCCTGTCTGGAAAAGCTCTCCTAATGTACATCACTTTAGATGGCAATCCATGCCCCGTGAATGGTTTCAGACATTGCTGCGCTCCCTTTTATGACTTTATTTTGTCTAAATGTCACGGGTCAATTTCATGCACATCCTGGTGTAGGAACTGAAAGGAAGCCCTTGGCATGCTAGCTAGTTGGGAAAGGCAGTAAAATTGGACATCCAGATGCTTCCTTGATTAAGATCTCCGGACTGGTGTTCCCCTGGAGTCTGGGAAGTGATGAAGAGCTGAACTGTTGTCTGCCAGGACACAGGTTACCTCTCTCCTCCAAAGAACTTCTGTCCCATTCTTATCACTGCTCCCACGCCTGGGCTTCTGCCAAAGCAGAACAAGAACCACTGCAGAGACGTGTGAGCCCCTGTGGGTGAGCTGGACACAGAGACCCTGAAGCAATGTGCCACTGGAGCGCCCAGGTTTGCTGTGTGGCTCGTCCCCATCCCCTGTGGCTGCCATCGCTGTGGCAAGGTCCCCACAGAAACACCTGATTCTGATGAGTCGATTTCCTGGGTCAATAAACCAGCATTTCTATTAGTGGGTAGAAGTGCTTTTGAGGAGTAAAAAAACTCCTCAAAACGCCTCCTATAGCATCAGAGAGAAAACTTGTGAGACAAGATATCTAAGATGTGTTGAGGTGGGTAGCAGTGATCAGATTGGGAAAGGTCTGTCTGCTCATACACACAGCAAAGGGTCAATGGCATGGAATCAAATCTGCCCCAGCTGTTAGGGGAAGGAGCTGCTTTACACACTTTTAAGTCTCAATGCCTCATTTCTGCTCAAGTCTTTCTTGTGTGTGATATTTTTTTTTGAAAATGAACAGTAGACCTTGCCCAAAGTCTGGATCAGTGAAATACAGCATATTTGGAACTAGCTGAAAGAAGAGTTAGGATTTTTTTTTAATTAAGCATATTTTATAAATGGGTCCTCAGTTGGAAATTTTTGAGAGATGAAAACAGAATTTTGTACATTAGGATGTTAAGATGACTTCTACAAAAAGAAATAAATACTTACAAACACCACTATTAATACTTCAAACAGGAGAAAATGAGTCAGTACACACCAAATCTTACTTGGTGGACACATGCTTTGTGCACATCAGCCCTGGTTACCTCTCTGGTGCCACCCCAGAGGGCCATGTTAACTCTGCAACCTTCATGGTTTCAAGGGCAGAAGTGTCTTGTTTGCTTGTGGCAGGGGAGGCTATAAAACCACAAGATAAAAATACTTAACAGCCAACTAGCAACTCCCTTTAGAACAGGTGAGATCTGAATATCCATTACCCCACAGTGTGTGCCATCCTTCATGTCAATACAAAGTGGTGTGAAGGAAAGGCAGAAGTGCAGTCAGAAACCATGATAAAGTGGCTGTTAATCTGATTTTTACCACTCTATTAAAGCAGTCAAGTATTGCTTTCTCCATTGCAATATATATTTTTGCAAGGCTTCATACGGGCTTTAAAACAATGACAAAGATTTTTGTACCCTTTCATAATGTATGTTTGTAAATCAGAATAAAATAAAATACTTCCTCCTCCTTCAATTATAGTTGTGGTTGTTTTCCCAGCTGGGAGTGGTATAACTTAACAACAGCCACAGAGGGCTCTGCACACTCCTCTTGACTTGTCAGGGATGACAAAACAGTGGCTCCCCTCTGTATCTCTGTGCAGGGTGCAGAGCCCCACTACGGCAGGACAAGGGTGAGACCTGCCCACACCCTGCACCCTCAAGCTGTGAACCTGATGTTAGGATCTGCTGGGGTCGCGTCCATGTTGTGCCTTTCCTGGGTTGCCTCCCCTTGTTTGTTGTCCCCAGGCTTAGAGGGAGGGTGCAGAGCCCCACGGGTGCTGGTGCTGTGTGCTCGGCTCTCTCTGCCTGTGCAGCAGAGCAGCACTGGTGTGCCTACACAGCTGCTCATTTGCCTAACCTGATGGTAAATGCTCAGGGGGCATTTCTTAATGTTCTGCATGTTGGTCACAATTGATTTATTAATTAACATAGTGGTGGGAATCAAGGATCAGTGGCTTTGTCTTTCTGTCTCCCTTCCACTAGATTGCTTTTTGCTTCAGGCAAATGATCCAAAGTCTATCCACATCCTCAATCCTGTAAAACAGGAGTGATAATACCTACCAAGGAGCTCTTTGTGAGCTTTGCTGAGCTCTTTAGCATCCTCAGCAGGAGGCAGAGTAGAAACATACAGCAAACATACTATTTCAAAACAACCCAGTTTTAAGTCACGGCAAAGAGCTCCCACTAAGCCCGGGCATAGCTCTCAGCCCCTTCCTGATGGTCCCACCATTCCTATAAGAAGTTGCAGCCAAAGTAGTTCTTCGGGCCCTTTTCTCCCCAGTCACTGTTCCCACACACTTTGTGAAGATTCATGCTAGGGAAAACTAACCACTTTATTTGTGTTTTTCAGGGTAATTTTCAGCAGAAGTTCCCTGACGAAGTGGCTGCAGAGTTTCCTGGCTGCTCACACTCAGAGGAGGCACACTAAGAGCTCTCATCTGAGCAGGTCCAGGGCTGCACCTTCCAGTCACAGAGGCATTCAGGTTAGCTTCAATTTGCTGGGAAATCTAATTCTCAGCAAAGCTTTTCCAGGTAACCTGAGCAAGCCCTTTGAGGCACGTAACCTCACCGTGTTTGTTAACTGTGCATCTTAACCTTCAGCACAGGTGAAAGTTTGATGTTGTGGGTTAGGTGAAATTCAGTGATCCACCATGTTTAGGAAACAATGACACACACAAATCTTACAGTGAGCCTTTTCCTGGCTGTCTGGCTAGGGATGGAAGGGAAGCAGGTCTGGCTTGTGCTCTGACACTGTTGTCTTTGTGCCCCTGTCTGAGCCATGGCCTTGCAGAGGAGCAGCAATCTCAGCCTGTGCTCCGGGTAAGCTCATTAAAAGCTGCGACTCAGCTGAGGTGTTCTGTAATCCCCAGGTGAATTGGAAGATAAATGGGTTATATAAGTTTGTGACAGCCACAGAGTTAAGGAACTTTTCTGGGACAGCGACAGACTTCACTTAACACCTTGGAGACATAGTAAAGTAAGTTAAATAGAGTATCAAGAATGTCTCACATAGTTTTCTGTACTGTTGAAGACCCCACTCCCAGATAACAGGATAATATAAGCAAAGTACTTGAATCAGCATTCCTGGCTGCTAAAGTAAAGATCTAGCAATAGTGCCCATTATCCAAAGTGGTATTTCTATCATAAAAGATGGAAAAAGCGTAAAAGCGTTATCCTTTTTTTTTTTTTTTTTATTGCAGAAGTATTTTTTCAGAATTACTTTTTGTTTGTTTGTTTAGAAGTGTATATATCCTAACAGCAATGGATGACTTGCATCATAAACCACTATTTAAACAAAGGTAAATGTGAAGAAAAGGTTTAAACAAATGCTAGGAGGTTTCTGAAAATGAAATTGATAAAATAGATTTAATAACTAAGCGTCCTAATCCAGACAAGAGGTTAATAAGTGTTCCCTGATAAAGTAAGAGAGAGTAGTAAGGGTTTTTGGTGCCTGTTCCTGAAGCTTGCTGGCTTTTGTTCAGCTCTGAACACAACTGCCCACAGTAATGGAAGCTGGAAAGAAACAGTCCACATGTGGTTAAATAGAAAGTACTGCAAATGCTATTCCTGCTAAAACGGGTCCTGGGTAGTGCTGGCTGTTTTCTCATAGTGAAGTTTGTCCATTAGTGTGCACAATGAGCAGCTAAAGGCATTAAATTACACAGTTGAGGGGCTAACCTTCTGTGACGGACTAATGTGGTGCTTGACCAACAATTGATTCACTTCAGGTTCTCTTCAGGTTTCAAAAAAAGCACTACAAGATGACAGTTGGTAGCTTTTTGCTGAAGTTTAAAGAAATTACACTTGACTGATCAATGTCCAGAGAATCCCAGGACTTTTCAAGTAGGCACTGAAAACAAACCCTGCCACTGCTCCTGGCTTTGCCAGAGAAGTCTATGATAACATTATAAAGGTCACTGTGTAGGAAGCGTGGACAAATACACCAGTTTGGAGTATGCTTTTTCGCTGTGCTGAATAGCTCTTTAAACCCAGGGGAATTACATGGTCCTAGAAGTCTAGTCTACTTCAAGGAAAATGTTCAAAATTGTCTTTTACTATGCAGTTATTAGGAGATCCTGCCATGTCTCCCTAAGTATGTGACTACTATTCAAACTTATTTCTATATTTTGTTCCTTTTTCTGTATTTATATGATGGAAAGAAAGTACACACAACTCATAGGTCATGTTAAAATGACCTTTGGAAAATTTGAGATGCTCTCGTTTCTTCGGTGTGACGTAATTAGGTTTTAGTCCTGAGCAAAGATACTGGAAAGCTGAGTCGTGTCACAGTAGTTTGCATTATACTTTTACCTTCTTGATGGTTTACTTTCTTGATTAGGAAACACTGTCTCCCCTGGGAGCTTCAGACAGAGAGCTCTCTGATGGGAAAATATACTGAATCCTGTAGATTATTGGGTTTTGTACAGAAAAACTGTGTGGAGAGATGAATTGCTAGAGAAGAATTTGTTTACAAGTTTTTTATAAACTTGTACACAAGTAACAGGTTTTCTGGCTTTTTTTTTTTTTTCTTCTTTTTTTCCTCTTTTTAAAAGCAGCTTATTCAGCTGTGAAGATTTGGGTTTGCTGCTTAATTAGCTGTTTAGAATTGTATTCTTTGCATAATCACTATTTGACTACACTTTGAAAAAAAGGAAGTTCAGTCTATTTGTTACTCAACTAAAACAATCTAAAAGGCCAATCATACTTTCTGACTTCTCTTCATTGCAATGGAATTTTGAGGTAACTGATTCTTCTAGTCAAAGACAC
Source organism: Haemorhous mexicanus (assembly GCF_027477595.1). Lineage (NCBI taxonomy): Eukaryota > Metazoa > Chordata > Aves > Passeriformes > Fringillidae > Haemorhous > Haemorhous mexicanus. The sequence continues at coordinate 27,016,639 of NC_082347.1, read as the reverse complement.
TGTGACTTCTGCCTGATCAGTATTGTTTCAATCTTGTGCATGGTCTTATCTTTCAAGTAGAATTTTCATAAGGGGAAGTCAGTATATGTCAAGAGACATGAATATTTACTTGACTTGGGACTTCTGTGTGGAAACAGCAAACTGCTCTGCAATGTTCAATGTAAAAAATCAAAACACAAACTGGTATGCAAGTATGTATGTGAGTTCTTAATTTCCAAGATTTTGCATTTATGCATACAAATGTATGTGTATTGAGGTACATAAAAACCTCTTTAAAATGTTTTGTACTACTTGCTTTTCACAGTGCAGAAGGATCTGAACACGCCTGCCAGAGTTCTTATTCTGTCATACTAGAACAGAAAACGAACAATATTCTTCCCCAAATTTTTAAACACATTCATATCTTCTGTAACTGATAGCATAGCTAGCTTAATGTTATCAGCATTTCTGTGGCATTCTCAGTGGCTCTGACATGTGCAGTTAAGATTAGCAGGACAGTTACAGCTCATTCTGAAATCCTCTGTCAGACTGTATTTGAAGGAGATACCTTCATCACCATAAATGCTGACCAAAATGGGCTGGGGTGTGGGACAGACATCTCCAAGAGCATTTCAGCAGAGCCCTTTCTCTGCCATCCTTTGCACTCAGATTCCTGCCCCAAGCTCTCTTTTTCCTTCCACTTGTGGTGCCTCCTGCCCAGCCCTTGTCCCTCCCAGAGGGGCAGCAGCAGCAGGATTTGGGTCTGGGTGCCATCTGCTTGGCTCAGGGGCATTTAGGGCACTGCCACTGGCTAAAGCCCTGGGCTGAGGGGGAATGTAGGGGTGGTACTGGGGCTCAAGCACTTCCAGGCGGGTGCTCATAAAGTTTGCAGCAGTATCCCTGAGTTCCTGTTATGACTCTTGTCTATATTGATGAAAAGCGCCTTTCATGACAAAGGCAGGAAACTTTTAACGTGAAAACGGTCAAACTGTTGTCACAATTCAAAGCAAATATGAAGTCTGGATAGAAACACAATATAAACATTCCCAGGAGAGCTTTCTGAGAGTTGTTATGCAGAGCAAAGTTGGCACAGTGTTCCATTTGCAACACTAAAAATCAAATGGGTTTTTGTTTGTTGTTTTTACAATATTCAAGTGACACTTTATTTATTTTAAGGGTCGGTTGCTGACGCACAATATTCCTCTGCCCACTGATTCACATCAGATGAGCACTCCTTCTGTAGCCACAAGTGTCTGCACAGCAGGCTCGTATTTGCAGTTGAAAAATCAATAATTAATTCATAGCCAAGATAAAGAGCTCAAGCCCATTAAGAGATTACCACCAATGTGAAGATTTTTCAGTTGTATTCATAGGAAAGGAGGAGGAGACTGAGAATGTTTGCCACTTATAGTTTAGTCTACTACCTATTTTTGCTCTTTCTAAGGTGCCTATCACTGGGCTATCTAAGTAACAATAAGCTAGTCACTCAAGTGTTATACTAAATATTGGTTTCAAGATAACTTAGTATAATGAAAATGAAACTTGTTTTGACAATGATAAAAATGTTTGTTCAAAAATTTTTACCATAATTCCCAAGTGAATGAGCAGCCCTTGACTTCCCCAAAAAAAGTATCTGAATTATTTTTTTATTCAAAACCAACTTGCACCTGAGACATATAAATTGTTAGCTAACTGATTACATTAATGTTTCTGCAAGAGAAATCTTTCCAGGGAAGGGAATGTACAAGAGCTCAGAATAAAATTAGCAAGTATGCAAGATTAAAGGGAAAGCAATCAATTTTGAATTTGATTAAAAATGAGTGAGTTTCCATATTTCTACTATAATGTAGAGACAATGGAAAATGCCTAAATTGACAAGCACTTGTGTATTTTATTATTTATTTTTAAAATTTTTACTTATTGCTGCCATTACGACAGTTACTGTCTCATAAATCATAAGAAGCCTGTAGTCATCCATAGCATTTGGTTCTTTGCTTGAGTGTGTGGCTAAGAGGCTATCAGAAAAAGGATCATGAGGCCTGCTATTTTCTGCAGCCACCCACCCTGACAGCACAGTTATCAGCAATCACTGGACTGTGCTTTCATTTAGCATTTCTCCAGCGTAAATGAGATTCTCCTCTTCCCCTCCCTGCCTGACGCACAGATTTCTGCAGGGGCTGTGCTCCATTGCTGTGGCTCTGCTCTAACCCAGCCCTCTGAAATGGGACCAAGGAAAAGGCTGCTGGAAAGCTGGTTTGTTTTCAATAGCTTGGTGTTTCACAGAGTGAAAGCCCTGTATAGCTCTGCCTTGGCTTGCCTGGGCTCAGCAGGGCTGTGCTGTGGGCATCTTCAGCACTGCTCTGACCACAGCTGCCTGCAGGGATGCTGGGAAGGTGCAGACCCAACCAGCAGCACGTGGGGTACAAGAGGGACCCCAAGAAGAAATGATGATCTTATGGCTCTTTATATGTCAAGAAACACTGTATAGGGCAAGTCCTTGAGAACATCACCAGTAAAATGTCACATTAATTTAACTGATGACTGTGCTTACCTTATTACTTCTCAAACTTGCAGTAGCTGCAGAAGTTTTTTAAATGTTTCAAAAATAGGTAGCATTGGATCGATTTTTGATATACTGCAATTGTTCTCTCACTGGTAACACAGTCTGAACTCCTCAAAAAAATAAATAGTGTAGACATTAGGTTTAAAAGCAATGCACAGAACTGATGAATGTTAGCAGAAATCCTTTATACAGAACAGGTTGCAATGGCCAGAGTCTGGAGCCTTCTGGTGCCTCAGAAGAAAGACTCATGTCAAGGCTGGTTCTAGGACATCCCCCTGTGAGGTGAGAGAAGATGTCTGCACAGCAGGTGAGCTGTTATAGAAGCACCTGCGGAATATCTTCCAGGTTTCAGGGATTCCTCTGTGCTTTTGATAATGTGTGTTTTCCAAGTGTTGTTTCACCCTTGAACAGTTTACTATGAATTCTTGATACTTTGCATTAGAAATTGCATGTGCTTTGGACCTTTAATTTCCATGGGTTTTTATTTTGTGCTCTAGTTGGTTTGCATATGAAGAAATACCTCCATATTTTAAACATTTCCTAAATTCTAATAAAAACCCCAAACAACTTCTGGTGTATGTTAAATACTCACATTTGAAGCTCATTTCCCCCACGACTTTCAGTGTGAGGAAAACTTGGCTGCTCAGAGAATCACAAAATTAATTCAAAGTGATTATAAACATAATAAATTTCTTGGCATTTGAGGTGACATTGATGCAAAATTGGGAGGAAATTCCATGAGAAGGAATTAATCCTATTTCCTACAGGATTTTTCCCTCATAGAAGACAAATCTAGCCTTATTCTTTAAACAACCCCTCCTTATTCTTCCATTTGATTACAGATTTTAGTTTAGTTTTCTTTAAAACTTTCTTTAAAATGTCAGTAAAAATATTAGCTAGGAGGTTTCTGAATTGCAGGGCAGCAGCTGCAGCACAGAAGCCTTTGGCAGAACATGGATCTGGAGCTCAGAATTAAGTGTAGTTCCTCAAAGAATCATTTCAGCAATGTGTGAGTAGAACTGCTTCGCAGCTTACCGAATCTTAGTCACTTGTGCTTTGGCTTTTGCAACAGCCACGTGAAAAAGAAAGGGTTATTTATTAAGAGCAGAACAGTTCCCTTTTAGTTCTGTAGCAATCATGTCTCTTTTTTTCCAGTCCATGGAAAGTGTTATCTCAGGCAGCTTTGTGCAGGAAGTTCTGTTTATCACTTCCTCACAGTTGCAGTTTGTCTAGGACTTAAATATATGATATCAGATTGCATCAAAATGTGGGCCTTTGTGTGCTTAACTCATCAAAGGAGTGGACCCTCAGGACTTGATATCACTTCACTGCATATGCAGTCATGTAGCAAAACAAAGTCTATCTAAACAGGACAGGACTATTTCTGTTGGTAGTGTAGCAAAGCTAGCAGAATTGCTGTAGTTTCAGGTATCTGCACTGTTTCACTTCTTGTTTTTAAATTTATCACTTTTTAAACAGTGACACGGTTTGCCTGTTTTTACTATGTAAACTACAACGAAAACAAAAATATTGCTTCTACAATCAAAAAAACTCAAAAACCCCAGACTCAGATGGGGTTTACTTGGTGTACAGCGTCGGGGTGTCTGCTTACAAAAAGAAAAGAATTCTCAAGGTTTGAATCCTCGTCTTTTCAGGTGGCTATTGCCCCCACAAATCTGAAATGGTAGATGGTTATCTAGACAGCTGTGGGTCAAATGAACCTAAAGAGGCTGTAACAAATCCCAGCAGTTACTGCAGGAGGTTGGGCACAGGTTACAAACCTGCTCTCCCACCTTGGTGGCTCTGTTTCTGTTTTCTCCAGGCTTGCCAGAGGAGTTCCCTTTCCAGCAGAGCAGGCTGCAGTGCCAGATGTTGTCTCAGGGCAGCCACAGGAAGTCTATTCAAAGTGTGGAGCAATACTTCTGCTCCAGCAGCAGCTCCTCTGGGCTGACTCTGGTTTTTAACACCACCCTGCCCCACGCCCCTTGCAGGACCTCACCCAGCTGCATTGGCCCTCCTGCTCCACACAAGTTGGATCCCTGTTGGCTGATAAGTGTCCAGGCATTGCACAGCACAGGCTGGGAAGCTGCAGCTCCAGCTCCACTTCTGCTCCTTCCCACACACTTCTGGTGTGTGTTTTAACCACGTGATAGATGCAAACCTGAGAATGTGAAATTAGGATAGTATCTGCTCCAAGGTCCATGATGTAACACACCCTCTGATTAGTAAAATCTTCTAGTACTATACAAGGGAGGAAAAAGAAGCTTAAATTACTCAGCAGTAGAAGACAAAATAAAAGTCTCTCTTCTGTTCAGATCTCCTTTTTCACCTGAGAAAGAAGAAAAAGTTATTATTATTTGAAGGTGGACACAGAACTTGATTGAGGGGTTTTTCCTTCTCCCTTTTCCAATTATTTTAACAGTGTATTAGTTGATGAACATGATCAGGAGATGGCTCCAACTCCCATCAAGCAGCTGCTGGGGGAGCCAGGCAGCAATGTGACCTGAGCAGAGCCATCCCATGGGAGCAAAGGGTCCCCAAGGCTGCAGGGATGACTCGATCTCCTGGCAGATGCTGGTAGAATCCTGTCAGTCCTTGAATGCAGGCTGGGAAAGAACCAACTTTTCCAATTCTGCTGTTTTCCCCTCTGCCTCGCTATGCCAAGGAAACCCTGAGGGGCACTTCCTTTGCTCTTCCTGCCTTTGGCTGCTGCCTCCTACCACTTTCTGCACAGAAAGGGTGGTGTGGGCCTTAGCAATGACGACAGCTAAGGAAATTTTTGAAAAATGCAGGACATGTTTCTGTGACTTTGAGCCTTGTCAGTCCTTCATGAGGAATGAACTCTCACTTCTGGCCAGAAAACAGGAAAGTGCATAAAACCAAGGACTTTTTAAAAGAAGTTGAACTTTTCTCCCTTTTTCTTTCAGTTAGATTATATAGCAAAAGTGAAAGTCAGGAACCTACCTCAAAACAACTTGTCCTGCTCTTCAAAATAGTTTTACTTCGAAAATAGCAGTACTTTGCAGGAAGTAAATGTGCACTGCTGCCTCATGAAAAATATGTCCCTTTTCACTGCGGTGAGGGAAAACCTGCTTTTGTTAGTCAATATGCATAATCAGTGCTGTGAAAGACTTTACAGCTACTAATCAGCCATGTAGTTTTTCACATTTGCACAGTGAAAACTGGAAGTTTTGTGTAGTTCTGCTTTGTGGAACCTCACACTACCCTACAACTGCACTCTACAACTCAACTGCCCCCCTTTTTTTTTTTTTTTTTTAATTCATAAAGTCTTAAATGTTTAAATAGATGGTGGTACCCTGTGTCAGTGAGGATGTACAGCAGGTCCACATCTCTGGAGAGGCTGTGGCCTGTGGACTCATGGACTCGAGGGGCATAAAAGGTCTGAACAACTGAATTACTAATTAATCTTTCTAATTAAGGCAATGCCTTTAAATAGAAATCTTTGGTGGTTCTTTTAAAAGTTGTTTATTTTTATTTTTAAAGGGGTTGTCTTTTTTCTTTTTTTTTTTGGGAAGGGGTCGTTAGTGTCAAACCCCAGTTTGGTGTTTTTCTGTCCTGATTCCGAGCCCCATATCTCCACTTGCAGAAGGATGTAAGGTGATGTCAGCTCTGCTTAAATCCAAGCAAGCTTCGCCAGGAGGAAGAAGCACCAGCTTAATGATTTCTTGGCTAGGGGATGCTGTAGGACTCCCGGAGATGCTAATGAATGTTAATTTAAACTTCTTATCACTACACTAGCAAGACCGTTCACACGTTTTCCAGAGACACCACAGGATTTAGGCTGTTGTCCTAATTGCCATTGTTCTGGCTGCTAGCTATTATATTTACCACAAGCTGTTTTCATCTTGTTGGGAGCATGGTGCTAAACTGAAAAACACCTATCTCAGCAATTTGCTGCCTTCTGGAAGCTGAAGCAATTACAGTGGAGTATGCAGACAAGCTTCTATACAATGTGTGTAAATTTCTGTCTGCGGTTCCAATAGATAAATTTGAGTTCCTGGAACCTTGTACCTGATTAGAAATGTAGGCTCCATAACATAAAGCACAGCGCACAGTCTTTCTGGAAATGTTAAAGTTCTTTTTATTTTATTCTTTTTGAAGATTAAATGTTACAGATTTACCAAGATGTGTGTGATCATGGTAAACCATCATGCCTGATCAGGGCTGAACTTATCCTACTACACAGCCTAATGGTGGACCCATGACCTCAGTTTGTGTCTGTTTTTACTCAATGACTCTCTCGGAGATGGATTTCCCTATCCCACAGAAGCTGTAGCTGCTCAGAAGACCACAACATTTCCACACTCATGGTGGTACCAGTCTGGAAAAATACTTCAGGCAAATAAGAGCAAAGGAGAGAAACCCTTCTCATCTCAGTCCAAAAGAAATGGCTACCTTAACCTGGGACCAAATTTTTCTCAGTTAATGGAGTTTGGTGTTAGATTAGCTCCTTGTGGCAGCTACATGGTATGACAAAGCACTTTCAATCTTTATGCCACAATTTTCTGCTGGCTTTTGTGCACCAGGAGCAATGGCTGTCTGACCCAGCAGCCAGCCAGCTAAGAGAGGGACATAAAAAAGAAAAGCAGTTTTATCCAATATATTTTCTGCTGTTCTCATTCTTTGATCCAGTTTATGGAGAGGTCAGGAAATTTTTGCCCTGGGCAACAGATCCAGAATTTTGGGCAACAAAGCTCTATAAGATTATACTCAGCAGTAAGTTAAGATAAAACCTCAAATGTCTGACTTCCTAAATTGCTTTCTTCTCTTTCATATTTTTAGGTACAGCTATTAAACTGCTTTAAAAAGGAAATTCATATCACAAGTAATAGACTTTTATTTAGAGATTAATTTGTCCTGGAAAAAAACTTTCTAAGTTTAAACCAAGCTTAAGGTTGCCAAAGAAGTTTGGTTACATGTATATTTGTTTCATTTTTCATACTCATCTCCACTTCCTTCTTTTGCTGGAATATTTCCAGCCCCATCAGAACCCAAAAGTACCAGAAATAAATCGGAGACACCAAATTTTGCAAAGCATAGGTCTTCTTGTGCTGAGAATCCTGGGCTAGGACTTGGAAAATCTGGGTTCAATTTTCTGCCTTGCCACTCATTTGGAGTTTGATATTGGATAAGGTTTTTGGGACAATGAGTCTACGCTTCAGGCACCCACCTGTGAGTTGGTTGGAGCAGGGAAATCACAGGTTCAATCCATGTACAGGCCCTTCACTAAAGATTGGACTCAATAATCCTTGTGGGTCCCTTCCAACTCAGAATATTCTGTGATTCCCAGTAGTTAATCTGTGGTTCCACACTGCTGTGGTGATCAGAGCTGTTTGTGAGCACAGAGAGGCTCTTTAAGAGCAACAACAAAATGCTGTCTTCAGTGTGACATTTGAAAATTTATTTTTTCTTTAAGATCTAAAAGTTTGCAAGTCTTGAGCAGTATTCATGTTTGTATTCAGCAGTGTGACTTGCTGGGCAGTGCATCTCTAAGCTACATGTCTGGCTCTGAATTCAAGCATGGAAGGGATGATCTTACCCTAAGATTAGAGATCCTGGCTCTGGAGATCAACTTGTCCTCTCACATAGTCAGTTTCTGGAGACCCAGTCTGAGTGTTCTGCACATGGAGAGCTGTTTTCCCAGGTGCACAGGAGACTGGTGAATTTGAAAGGTGGGACATAAACGAATGTCTGAAGAGTAGCCACAGCTTCTCATCAACCTTGACTCCAGTTAATGATCTGAAGAATGTGCTTGTTATCTTGGGGAAATGGCGAATCAATTCACCTGCCAGTTTTAATTAAAGTTTTGCTCTTTAGAACTTGTATTTACTAAAATAAATAGAATAAGTGTAGCACAGAGCCAGGTGTTGACAAGGATTTTTTAGCACTACAAGAATGCTCAGCTATTATATTAAGACCACATAAAATTCCATGGTCTTTCTTCAGCCAAAAGATACTAGGAGGCAAGGGTGTAACTTATCCTAGGTATGAATAATAACTTATTAACACATTACCTCTTTTCATGAGTTAGCACTTTGAATATATCCTGCTATATTTCATGAGTCAAATTTTTGAAAGGGCTAAATAAATACAATAATTGAAACATTTAATCTTGGACATGCTATTAGTTAGAAATTCAAACAATACAAACAAAACTAATTGCAGCAAACTACTCGGCAAAGCACTTTGCAAAAGAAAGCCTCACAAGTAATTAGATTCCCAGAAAAAATTTAATCACAGCTGCCTCAGCAGTTAGAAAAGACAAGTATCAAAGTTTATTATAATATTGCTGTGTAATGGTTTACATATTTCTCTATTGTGCTTAAGAAGAATGATTTAAAAATTATTCTCAAGCAAATGACTAAGCTCTTTACAAAGTGCTGTTGTACTCACTGAGTCATTTGCCTTCATCATTAGACAATGACTAAGCTATCTTTTGAATCTTAGCTATGTACCTGTATAATAAATTACCATAATGCAATTACTGTATTATTCTATTTTTAAATTTTCATAGTGTTGTCCACTTTTACATTATGTGGTGTTTGAAAAGCTAGCTATAAGAAAGAACATCTGTATCCACATGTGAGTTTAGTCAAAAAGACTGAAGTTGAGGTCAAAGGCATTTTCATTGCAGTAAATTCTAATGACAAATGAAAGATTACTTTGAACTTGAAGCCAATTGGACATCCAGCCTAAGGATTTTTGTTGTAGATGCAAAACCTGGAACCTGGAATTGTTGCTAGCTGCTTCAGAAGCACTAAGAAAACCAGAGGCTGAGTAAGCTGGAGTAAGATGATGTGGCTTTCAGTCCTTGGCACACATCATTCTTAGATGAATGTTTGCCAAAAAAAGAAAAAAAGGTTATTGGTTACCGAGGCATTGTGACGTAAAATTGACACAAGACCTTTGAAAACCTAAGCAAATATGTTTGGGTTATGACTGTTTGGGATATGATGCATAGGCCACATATGTTTCTGAACAGTTGCATTGCATTACAGTAGTGGGTGAGGTCCTAAGATTGGATTTGATATTGAATATAAACCAGCATTAAGAAGTTCAAAGTTAGTTCCACAATTTTTAAGAGTTTGACAGTAGTCCTTGTTGAGTAAGTTCACATCTGGTGAACTGTGTATAGAAGACCTATGCCTGTATTGTTATCAACAGTCTCATTTATGAAAATGTGGTGGTTTATGCTAGACAAGAGTTTTTGTGGGTGACAAACATTCTTCACACCAATCATTGTTTCAAAATCTTCTTGTAAAGCTGTTTTGAGGAATTGAGTTTGGAGGTTGGTTTGGTTTTTGAGGGTTTGTGTAGATGTCTCTGCTTCCAGTTTGTGAGTATGGTGCTTCTAAGCCTATAAAAACCAGGACTCTGCTAAACACTCCCTTTTTTACAGCCTGTCTAGACCTCTAGAAATTGGGAGTGTCCAGCACTTAACAACTGATGGCTGAGTGTGTGTATAGACTTGGTTAACTGCATAAATGCCATCTCAGTCCTTAACTCTGAATTTTTGGCATTAGTCAATGAGTGATTTACTTTTAAATTAATGAGCAAGTGCAGTGAGGAATATCTCACCAGGTCTGCTGTACTGTACCATTATCAAAAGGTAAATACAAGTACACCAGCCAGAATCATCATAGATTCATAAAATACCCTGAATTGGAAGGGACCCACAAAGATCACCAAGTCCAGCTCCTGGCCTTGCACAGGAACATCCCCGAGTCACACCACGCATCCGAGAGCATTGTCCAAACACTTCTGTTTTGTTGTAGGGACAGTTGTCACCTGTAACTGGCAGTTTTCCTCTCTGCAAACCCTGGGCATGCCTCGGGGCATGGCAGAAGCCATCTCGGTGCCAGTGGTCAGGAGGAACGATGGATGTGTGTGCAGTGAGCTGCGCTGTGCCCACAGAGCCTCCCCAACGAGCACCTGTCTAGGTGAGAAGGTTGTGCTGGGGATGCCCAGGTGAGGGATGTTGGTCCTGGTCCTGCAATGACCCCTGTAGCTAAGGAAGAATTGAAGGGCTCGGGAAAAAGTGTCCTGAGACTCTGCAAGATGTTGACTGCCCCTGGCATGGGACTCCAAGAGGCCCCAACACTGAGGATCTCAGTGAAGCACTCAGTTATTTAAAGTGATCTTAAAATGCTTACTATCTTGCAACCAGTAGAAATGTTGAAGTAGCAGGCAGGTCCCTTATTTTTCTGGATGTTTTGGAACTGTTTCAGCTCTGACAAAGCAAATCCTATTGTGAATGATGAGTTTTCTTTAAGTCTGCTTGCAAGGGGTCATCCTAAAACTGAGAGGTAATCCTGTCTCTGTCTCTCTGCTAAACTAAGCTGGGCTTCAGTCCAGCTGCCAAAAAGGAAAAAAGGAAAAAAAAAAAGAGAGGGGGGAGTTTATAAAACTTATTAAAACGAAACAAGAGTGTTCAAATTACTTTTTTTTTTTTTTTACATAACTCTCTGGATTTGAACTAGCTATTTATTGGCCAAAGTTTATTATTTCTCTCTCATTTTTAATCCCATTGATGATGAAGTATTTAAGTAGTATTGGTTAATTCTTCTTTCTTATTAGAACATTTCCCTTCCTCTTCCCCCTCTTCACCTCATGCTTTATATTTACAGAGAACATCAGGTAACAAGGCAAGCCTGGCTTCTGACCAAAATGGTATTTTAGCTAGAGATTCATTAGTGGGCACAAAACCAGTCAGTCTTGTTAAAAGGCACTTCTTACACAAGAAGAAAGGGGTTCAATTACCATATTTCATTTAAAGTGAAGATTAAACATCTTTACCAGGACAGTGCACTAATCCCATGAATCCTATTTATGTTGAAATGTAGTGCTATTGGCAATAAACAGCAATTTGAGAAGTCATAACCCAAGGAAATAATTGTCAAGTGACTTTAGAGCTCCCTATAAATTTCCTCTTCATGACTCTGGCAGCACTGTTCAACAACAGAGTTAAATATTTGTTTTAGGTGCTCCTGCCTTTAACAGACTAATTAAAAAGATGGAATTCTTTGATTCTATCTCAAATAATTTTACTTCTAATCTCTCTCAGGCAAAGTCAGCTCTGTAAATGTAACTAAACATATTTTTTTTCTGAATAGAGGCTTTACAGTATAGCAATAAATTCAAGCACTGGGAAAGTAAATGCATCTGAAGTACCCTTAATGATGCTATTGTGTAGTTGTTATGGTTGTTATCCCATTACACAGACCTTTACCTTGAAGGCCATAAATTCTTTGAGAAATAATTCTAATGGGAAGGGGCATTACTTAAACATTGTGTTTCAAAATGATGAAAAAGATGATTTAAGTTTAAAAAACCAAGTCACACAAACTGAAGTAGTAATAATGGAGGGAAGTTAAACTTTAGCCAATCATGCAACCCTTCTAAATTTGTATTTCCTGAGAAACTGTGCAATGGAGCTGTTCCCGGAGCTGACTCTTGTAATTTGCATCACACATCATGCCTGGAACATCAAGGATCAGGCTCCATTCTGCTCTGCACCTGCAAACTTCAAACCAGTACCTGAAACAAAAATTGTCAGTTTAAATACCTGACCCAGTGCCCAGTGAAGTCAATGGAAGATTTTTCATTGATTTTAATGATTTAGTTCAGGAGCTAAGTAAGTATTTCTAAGACAAAAATCAATATTGTCCCACAGTGGTAATGTTTTCATGTGCTTCTATTGATCCTTTTGACACAGATTACAGGATACCTTGGCACTGTCAACACACCAGGTTTTAACAAACTGATTTGATTTATTAACACCTTTGATTAACATCTGAAGTAGCAAGTATTTATCAAATGTCAGCAAACAAATGCTCAGCAGACAGGTCACCACAAAAAAATGACTCGTTGCACAATGTAAGCTGAGGTTCAATAGGAAAAGGCTTTCTGTAAAATTGGTTTATGTGAGAGCCCTACCATGATATGCACAGCATAAGCTGGGTATTGAAAAACTGGGGTTTTTTTTAACCAACTATATCATCAGGCCTAAAAAATGCTCTTACCTCTCCTGGAGTACCTTTACTAACCTCCTTACATGAATGGTGAAAACACCATTGCCATGACAGCATGGTTGTAAAAATTATACCAAATTTTTCAAATCCAACGGAACTTAGTCTGTCAGTTATGCTTTATGAAGTTATAACCCATCTTCTGAATAAATACAGTGAAATGCATCATTCTCTTTCAGAAAGACTGCAATCCGTTGCTGTGTTTGGAGCATCTGACTTACAAATGGAAGTCCTGGGGCATCAGAAGTGGGACTGCTTGTCAATGATATTTACAATGTGATTGTTCAATTGACAGCCCTGTCATTTAACTTTGCCCTTTTATAAACCAACCAAAACCCTTCAGTCATTTCTTGAGAATGACTCTGAAGTCTCTAATTCAACTTGATTTTTGTATAGCTATTTGAAAAATAAATCATTCATGCAATTTAACAATTGTATAGTAGTAGTATAATGGTGCACACCTTTCTAACTACATAAAAGAAAATCTATTCTTTTATGACATGATATTGTTTCTTAATGTGCTAATAGTCACCAGAATGATTCCCAAGTTTAAAATATAATTTCCTCCCTACGAAGGATCTATTTCTCCTGGAAGAGTATTTGAAACCTTTCAGAATTTTTCTGATCCAACCTTAAAACTACAAGTTATAGCTGACACAGACTGGGATGGGCTACATTCATTTGTGTTTTCCAAACCAATATAAAGCCTAATTTGCTAATGGGATTGGTAATCATGTATCACACATAACCTCTTACAGTATGAATATCTCTAACAGTTAAATCGATCATAACAAAAATGTGGGTATCATGTCAATCTTATCAGGACCACTAAAATAATGGGACCTCTGTTTACAAGGTGTCGATTGGTTTTAGAGGCTTTGATAATGACTCCAGACAGTCAATAAATACAGAGACTTTTACATAGCCAGTAGGAGCCGAACTAAACTATCTAATCTTTTTAAAATGACAGACAACACAATGAACTCTGAACTTAATCCCCTCCAAACATTAAGGAGACAGTTCAGTGCTTAAAGTACTATTCAAACTCAAACCCTACATTAAACAAAAATCATTAAGTGTCTGATTTAAACACACAGGAAAATTCAGAGGTAAGGCTGATTTTCCTTCCCCATTGTGCCTGGGCAGTGGTCTGTGGTGGGCTCCAAGTCTGTCAGTTGCTTGTCTTGGGCAAGGAAAATACCTCTGTGCCTTTTGAAAGTTTGCAGTCAAAGCACTGGAAAAAACCCTCAAAACTGAAGACTTAATTGCTTTTTGTCTCAGTCAGGCAAAATTTCTCTGTAGGTTTTGAAGCAGACATGGGAGACAATGTTATATGCTACATTTCAAATGCAGAATTTATACTGTTGGGCTCATAACCTCTGAAAATGATACATTGTCTTTAAGAGAAAAAGGAAACTGTAAATGTAAAGCTCATGTTACACTAAGAGATGGGGGGAGGAGGTAATGGCTAACATACAAATGGTGTATATATGAGCAAATAAATATATTAAATCACCCTTTATTTCAGCTTGTACATTTCTGAAATAGATAATAGGACCATCCAACCGTAGGATAGTTTCATCCAGTAGTAATGAAGTAAGAGAGGAGAAAATAGATATATCTTTTAAATTATCATTAGCAATTCTTCTGAGATAATTGTTTGCTTTCTAACATTAATAGAATCCCTATTTGCAGTGCAATCTAAATCCTTCCAGTACTGCTGAAAGTTCATTATTACCCTGTTTTCCATGAAATGCATCTTCTCTGTGCCTTTTGTTAGTTTGTCTTATAAATGTACCTCTCTGGATAATGAAAAAAAGAATGAATCTGTTCTAACCTTTTCAGTGCATCCCTTTTGCTTCCTAATGTAAAACCTGATATGAAAAATGTTTTTGTTTTATTCTTAATGTGACCCAGATATCTTTAATGTCTTTCCTGGTTAATTGCAGATAGGATGTGTTAAATATCTGAATTTCTAATTAATGAATTCCACTGAATAGATAATATTTCCTAAAATTTTAGTATCTCAGGTAGATTGCTGTATGCAAACGGAGAAATCCAATTTAAATCATCATTTGGACTTCACATTTTTTAATTACCAAAATCTGCTTACATTGTAGAATGCAATTTGTTTTTCTACAGTTTTGCAATTTGATTTTATAGTATCCTCATTGCCTTGGTAAATTTCAGTATGCAAATAGCTTCAAATATTTTATGTTATTAACAATGGCTCTTAAGTCAGGAATTTCTGATATTCCCACTAGCTGAGTTTTGCCATGATTAATTATTTAATCTTGTCTTTCCTGCAGTGCTTGATGAGCAGACTATAGCTTCTTGTTGTTGAGTTGTCACTCAGATGAGCTACGTTATCAAGACAGCCTTAATCTTACAATGGATTGTTATCTGTGTTCTCAAGATGAGATCAACCAGCAGAAGTGAGAGTGTGAGTATTTATTTGGCAGCGATGTGTGATATTTTAAACCATTTTCTAAAGTCTGAATTTACATTAACTGTATACAAACTCTATCTTGATTTCAAACTCCAGTAATGTAATAGATTTTCCTTACTGAACACAACATTTCAAGATATTCTAATTTTAAAAACCCTCTAAATCCTTACTTGGGAATATTTTTTATTTTTTGTTTGGCTGACAGGTTTTTGATAATCAGTATTTTCTCTGGTGATCATTTGTGGGAGAATTAGTGGAATTTCATGACAGCCTATTATATAGCACTTTTCCTTAGCTAGAGTTGCCTTTCCTTTCCATGGTGGCCTAATTAGTATTTCCTGAATCAGAGAATAGCTGAAACATTATGAAACATTTAATGTTTCATAATGAAAAAAAAGGAAGATAAAGAACCAGAGCTCTGCCAGGTCTGTGCTGAATGAAAATCTACAACTGCCAACATATTTGGCTTCTGTTTTGTTCCTTCTTAATTTCCTTAAAACTTTTCTAAGGCATTCTAACAGATTGCTTCCTAAATCTGCCCCTGATTTGTTACCATGCATTTAATGACAAATACTGTAGAAAATCTTACAATAGGAAAGTTTGTGTCAAAGAACTATGCAGCTGGTTGTGAATAACATCTAACCAGGATCCAGCTACAAGAGAACCTACAAGTGTCTGTAAGATTGCAGCATCTTTTACTCTCAGTATCTCCTTGGTCCATGCTTTCTCTCCTGTTCTCTTTCCTCCACTCTGAGTTCCCAAATTCACTGCATTTGGGCATTGCCATCACACATCAAGTTATAACTAAGATTAGTTGAAGGCATTTTTATTTTTTTTTCTCTATTTGTACCAGTTGTAGCACTGACAGGGTTTAAGAAAGCTGAATGATGCCTGCTGGCAATGTGGGCAAAGCATCCTTGGCATGGGCTGGATGGCAGAGGACTCCCAGACTCACCATGTCCCCTTGCTGTGGACCATCCCTGGTGCACTTTGTGTAACACAGGCCCCCAGCTCTCCTCACCATGGTGGAGCAGTGGGACCCCCTCCTCGGCCGGCAGTGCTGCTCAGGGCTGCTTGCTTGGAGGGCCAAGCTGTCCCTGTGCCATGGGCTGCTCTGGAACATGCTCCTGGGGCTGGCCTGGTGGCATTGGTGTCCTGGCCTGTGGGTGTGCTGCTGTGTTGGGTTTGCCTGCACTGATTCACCTTCAGTTTCTAAAGCACAGAGCTCTCCTATCGTTTGCAGCAGCCTTCCAGCACGGTGTTAGCCCCCAGTGTGGCTCAGAACTGCTGTCTGTGGAGCTCCTGCTCTCCTGAATGAAAACCCAATATTGCTTTTTGCATGAAATCCCAGGCGTGCCACGGCCAATGAGCTTCCAAACCAAGAAGAAAGACAAACCTATGATTTTTTTTTCCTCCAAAAAATAAGAGCATTTACCAAATCTTTAATTCCAAACAGTGCAGCAATTTCACAAGGAGTACTTATCAGTTTTCCAATTTTTTAATTGATCAGTTCCCTTACTTTGCCTATGTGTGTATTTATAGCAGTGTAACACTAAACCAGATTTGCCTTTGTTTTTGTGATTTATGCATTTTTTTTTCTTGAACAGGAAAATATTCATTATCAAATGTTGCGAGAACAATACAGTAACTGGAGGTTATTTTATATGAAAATATTGTTGATTGTTCCTCCTCTAGAAATCTCTCTTGGCAGCTCACTTCCTGCCAAATGAATCAGCAAAAGCTGCTCATGAAAGTTGTTAATATATAATACAATCACCCAGCACTGCACTTGCTCCTTATCTATAAAGTCCTTTTGTGATCAATGATTCACATCACCTTTTGATTATAGTCTCTGAGCACAAACAGTTTCTTAATATAAATTAATGGCCTTGGAATTTCTAAACAAACATTCCCTTTTGTTTAGCATCATTTCCTATTTTCATACCAAAACAGAGTCTTATTGTAATTGTTCAGTTTTCACTGGAAAAAGTGTTTGTGGCCTGGAATGTTCTCAAAAAACAAGCGGTTCCTTTCAAAGCTAATAGTGTTGATTTACAGGGCCTAACGTGCCATGTTAATTGAATATAGCTAGGAAATATTACAAAAAAACAGCTAGTGTGGTGTGACACTTTAAACAATGATTCTTGTACTCATTTACTGGAAAAGAAATTTTTTCTTGAAGTATAGTATTATTTGGCAATGTTGTTTCCTTGGCTGGTTTTTCTTTTTTTTTTTTTTTTCCATAGTAATAAGTAAGTCCCAGCTATCTAAGCAGCAGATAGTCAAGGTACTTCCTTTAAATTTCCTGATTGCTGTTAACACTACTGAATAGGCATGGGCTCTTCAGCAAAATGAATACTGAAGGTTTCCTCTGGCCAGATCTGACTAGAAGAACAATTAAATACCAGCCATCATGCAGTGGTAACCTAAAGCTAACTGTTCCCTCTTAAAAACTTCAGGGAAGCATGAGTGGAGTATGTAGCAGAAGCATAAGCCTGACCTCCACAGAACTGGTGCAAAAAACTATCTGATAATATTCCTTTCTAAGGCAGAGTTATTTCACTTAAATCAATTAGGTGGAGTTCTAACTAAACTGAAATAAGAACCTGAGAGACTGAAAATGCCTATGGAGATATTTAGTTTAATTAATTATTAGCTAAAGTGATTCAAGCCTATATTCAGACAAGGTTGGTTTTTTTCCTTCCTGGGTATTAAAAGAATAAAGGCCATGATAAAAATGATCAAACTTGTTAGTGGGTTGTTCATAGTAGTTTCAATTAAAGCATTTCAGTTTGCAGTGAGAACAGACTCAGAGTGGGCACCATGTCTGTCACTCACTGTGGCTCAGCTGACAGCAACTCATCAAGCTGGGACCACTTGGCCACCACCAGTCAGATGTCTGTCATGCACTCATCCTAACATCAAAAGTAGTTTTAATTTCTGACTTGTTCATACTCCAAACTAGAACAGGGGCTGTTTTTCTCAGGGAAGCTCTCCTGGGTTACACAAGGAATACAAAGGCTCTGGCTATCTAAGACTGGATATTCTTAAAAGTGTGGAGAAATAAAAGCCCTCCTGTTCTAGGAAAGTAATGTCCTCCAGAGCAAAATCCGTAATAGAGCTCCCCACTGCCTATAAAGAAGCAAAGCCCTCAGGCTCACACGACATGCCTTTGACTCAGGGTTTTGGTCAATGCCTGTTCCTTAAAAGCACTGGTAGCAGAGAGAAAAAATTTTATGCATCAGTGTTTTGTTCTGTGGAATGATAAAGATGCTACTTTGTAGCATCATTCAAATGGTATGCTAAAAAAATATGGTTTGTATGTTGCAATGCAAATGAAATAGTACTTGTTCTTCAATGGCACCTAGCATTATATAAACACATGTAATGACAGACACTCTCCTCTCCTTCTCACTGCAGTCAGACTGAAGTGCCTCTGTTCAAGCAGTAGTTTTGATGCCTTTATTGACTCTTACAAAGATAACATCAGCAACAGCTGAGGATCTCTCCAGATATTTTTAGGCACTTGTAAGATGTCAGTGAAATGTCAAAAGCAGTGAGTGATGCACTGCCCTCCTAACGGGAGAGATGTGTGCTGCTCTGACAATTTACCATAAAAACCCCCATGTGAACCCCCAAATGTGAACATTGTTCATTTGGTATTTTGGTGAAGATTGTTATATATACTGTCCAATTTTTAAATCTAGTGTAATTAAACTAAAAAACTGCATTTATAATATATTTATGATTTTGACTACTATTCAGAATATATAATTCACTTAAATGCCGTGAAATAAAAAAAAGGTAATCTCCCTGCTGATACCTAATGTACTGGCTGTATATTAGGCAAAAAGATAAAAGGCAAAAAATGGCGGTGGTAATTCCATCATCTCCTCACCCGCCTGTTTTCCCCAAGAATCATTTGATAGGGTTGTTGCTACCATGCTTCATCTGAGAGGCAGAAATGGGTCTGGCCATCAGAAAAACAGGCACAAGGGGGAATGGGAGCAGTCAGTTCAGTTTCTAGGGAGAATGAGCTGGTTTGCAAGGGTCCAGTTCGGGGATGAGCCCAGGAAAGAAGGCAGTAGCAGAGCAGGAGATGCCAGAGAAATGACTAATGGCATTGTTGTCCTTGTGGAGGGATGTGAAGAGGAGATATCTGGGCAATGACCAATGAAGTAATTTGTTATGGATGGCATTGCATGTGAAAATTATCTATAGTAATTCCATTTGAGGGTGGACATTTTCCCCCTTCTCTTTTTTCCATGATTCATTCAAAATGGATTCCAATCCAACTGGGAAAGAAAATGAAACAGACTCAAAGCTGCTAATTGTGCACTGGCAATAGCAAAAAAAGGAAGTAATCTACACTGGAATTGCATACCCAGTAAGGACCCTACTCTACGGCACATTACACTTTTTGTAATGGTCATGTGGGTAAAATGTATTTTTAGAGTATCAACACAGGCAGGCAAGATTTAAACCAGCAGTTCTTGGCCCTCTGGTATCCCATTAGGGTTGGGGAAGAGTAGGAATTAGGGGAGGAAGGGGAGAAAGGACGTGGTGAAAGTGGTTTTGCTTTAGATAAGCCTCTGCATCCTGTTTCATAATATTGTTGATAATTTGCCTCAATTTCCCCTCTTGCTCTCTTCTGAGCTGCAAACCGTTTGTATACCTTCAGCAAGAAATAGGTGCTTTGGATCATTTTTTCAAAGGAAAATCTCAGGAAGATTGGAAAGATGGCAACAGCTCTGTATCTTACAGGGCCTGAGGTTTCTGCCAGTCCAGATAATGAAGTACTTCCTTCACAGAAATAGTGGGAATTTAATGAGCACAGAAAATACCTTCTCATTTTCTGCTGGGGACTTCTAGAAAAAGCCTTCTCAGGCTTCTTAACCTGGTTAAATCTGAACTAGTACAAGTATGATACCTCAGAAATGATAATGTCTACTGTCCTTTTCTGTGTGGAGAGTACCATAAATTTAAAAAAAATTACTAAGCATTGTCTTTGGTGACAAACTATTTAGTTGCAGCCTCCAAGTATGTTATGTATAGTTGTGAAGCAAAGAAGTGGATGTCAAGTGCCTATACTGAACTTGTCCCTTTGTCTTTTTACAAAAATACTTTATTTCCTTGAATGAGGCAGTTCCCTGAAGACTTTTGAGACTGGCCCTGAGCTCAGCTGGAAACAGGAAAAGCTCCTGTGTGACTGAAAGATGTAGATGTTGGGCACATCTAATCAGCTCTGGAATTATGGTTGGGAGGAGCAGATGGCAGACATGGGGAAGGGGAGCACAGGCTGGACAGACAGCACAGGGTAGAAGCAGGGTCATCTGCAGCAGAAAGGGCTTCTGGCAAGTGTTAATGTACTCCTGCCCACAGATCTGAGGTTAGATACAAATCCACCACTGTACCTTGGATCATCCTCAGGATGTCATGGTCATAGGTTCAGTGGGGGTGTAAAACACTCTGGAGAGCTGAGGAGTCAGGCCTGGTGCAATTTGGTCTGATCCTGTCCGGAGAACCAAGGTACTTCAACACCCACTGCCACATCTGGAGACTGTAACATCTGCCTATTTCTTGGTCATCCACCTTTGTATATTTGTTTGCTTCTTCTTACATTGTTTTGCTTTGTTATCAAACATATTTATTTCCAGGCAGCTATGATACCAACAAAAACATTTGCACAACAGATTCAGAGTCCTGTTTATTTTGGTCAGCTGATTTCCTAAAGCAAGCTACTGTTTAAATTTAAGGAAGAGGAGGAAGAAGAAATTTTATCCAAAGCCCCTGTAAAAATCAAACTAATTTAAAAATCACATAAATATATTATAAAAAGCATTTTGTATAAATCGTCATGCTTCCATCACTGCATTCTATTTTTATTGCCAGCCCCAGTGTGTGATGGCTGGGTGTAGATGTCTGAGGCATCTCTGATTGACCTGCCCTGCCTCTGCTCTTCCACAGTGGCAGTAGACGTGCTTTCTTCTATCACACGACTAAGCTTTATCTTGTTATAATATTTGCAGTTTACTTTCACACTGTCACCTCATAATTTTTAAATTAATTCTGAATCCAGTGACTGTTAAGATTAGAAATTAGTAGTTTCAACATCCATCCTTTCATCTGCGTTTGTGTGACATCCAGTGGCTGAATGGTTCAATCACAGGCTCCCACTTCTGGTGAAAAGTGAAAAATTACTCACAATTCCATGTAGAACGTGAAAGCAGGAAATGTATTGCATAATAATGCTAACAGAGCAATGGCTTAATTTTGATTCAAAAATAAACCGGGGATTAAAGCAGTTTGTTCAAGGAAACACATTGCAAATTTGTAGCCTTAACTCACTGCAGCCTTTAGTGTTCTTTCCCACTGCTACTGATGTGAACTCATCTCCTCAGTGTTCCCACTGGGCACAGAGAAGTGAATAAACTGTTTATCACCCTGCTCCAAAATGAGTAATCTCTGTTTCCCTGCACTTAACTGTTAACTGCATCACGAGTGTCTGGATTAATAAATTTCTTAGGAGCAGTAGTGAGATTAGGAGACACATTTTGATTAAACCCCTAGAAATATTTAAAAAAACAAATATTTTGATTATCCAAATGATATTGAATTAGGCTTCTAAGCAGTTATTTAAACTTAAAGATCTAGAACTCCAGTCTCATGTTTGAATAACTGCCTGAAATTAAAGTAAATCATGGCAGTTGTGCAAGTTGTTTTCTTTGTCATCATCATGAAAATGATGTGACAGCAGCACTGCTCTCAACATTTGTTATCCATTATTTTCCATGCAGGTAATAAATTAGTAACAGCTTATTTTTTGCTCACACACATAAACCCCACAGTTATCACAGAGCATTTTCTGCAATTTGTTATTAGAAGTAGCAACTACTAATGCTGAAAAGGAAAATGAAGAGAAGATAAATGTTTCTCTGTTTTTCTAATCTGCTTTAGGAGATCCATAAACCTTTTTCATAAATCCAGCTAAGTCCTTGTGTGCAAGCTTTTTATATAGCAAAAGGAAAATATAATTAAAAAAAAATTAATCTCATAAAACTTAACAGAGAAATTAAGCATTGATGTCTAGTGCCTGAAATTCCTTTAAAGTTATATTTTCAAAATTACTAAATTTCATTTTAATATTTATTTCAAGGATGTACAAATATTATTTTGGCAGGAAATTTGTTGTTAAGACTAATATATATTGGACACACACACACACACAAAGGACTGTGCAGGCCTGGGCAGTGCATTCGAGGCAAATGATACCAGCAGACAGGAAAAGAGCAGCTGTGCACCATTCTTGGACACAAAGTCCTCAGGAGTCACGAGGTTAGCACAGGATCTTTTTTTTTATGCTTGGTTTTGCTGACTACAGAGCCACTTAGTCAACTATAATAACCAGAATAAAAGTCCTTTCCTAAAGTTAGTTTTATGCTACTCTATGGCAAGGAAAAGCAAGTCAAATCTCTCAGAAATGTATCTAGAAGAAAATAAAGATCAGATATATGAAAATGCCCTTGCTGAGATCCAGTCCTTTGAGCTGCCTCTTGGAACCACCCTAAGGTATGCTTCATTTTAATAGTATTATACTCTTCATGATGGATGTGTTCCTTCTATAGCTGTTCTTTCAGTCAGCAAAATATATTAGAAACTTTGTTTTCTTGACCCTGAAGCCTACAAGAAAGTTGAGCTTAATTTCAATGCGATTGGCCCTCAGTGAAAAAATACAAACCAAGGTCACCTACTCTACTCTTTCTTTTTACCTGGACAAAGTTTCTGATGGCTGGCTGCAGATCTGTGAAAAAGAAGGTGCTCTTAAAAATGAAAACAAGGGGAAATGTTCTCTTTTGTGCAGCAGTGTTTTTAGTTTAAAGTCAACAGCTACATTTTTAAAGAATTAACTATTTTTTATTCTTAAATTTTTAATAAATGCAACTTTTGTTTTAATCACCAAAAACAGAACTATTTAAGGTTTTACTGTTGATATTTCTAAATGTCTGAAGATTTTTTTTTAAATTTGTAGCTTATGGAAACTGTTTAATGGTAAAAATGCAACTGAAAAAGTTTCTCCACATATTTGTCCTTAAAAAAAGTAATATATATAAAGATTGCAATGTAATTTGTCTAGGTATATTGTCAGTATTTGTAGAAGAGTTTTAAAAATAGCCTGCCTGGCACTGTAGGCATCAGGTTGCAGTAACCATCAGGCTAAAAAAAGAAACTGAAATTTTGATTATCCAAATGATATTGAATTAGGCTTCTAAGCAGTTATAGTTTTGTCTATAACTTCAGTATTTTGATGATGGGAAAAAAAGAAATGT
The DNA here is from genome assembly GCF_027477595.1 of Haemorhous mexicanus. Lineage (NCBI taxonomy): Eukaryota > Metazoa > Chordata > Aves > Passeriformes > Fringillidae > Haemorhous > Haemorhous mexicanus. The sequence continues at coordinate 26,993,272 of NC_082347.1, read as the reverse complement.
GGGAAAATTGTTACTGCATTTGAGTGATTTCTTGAAGGAAATACTACAAGTGGTAGGATTTTTCCTTTTTTTTTTTTTACTATGCTTTATACTTTACTTTTATACTTTGTAAGCACTTGTCTAGATTCAGAATGGTCCTTGTTATTTAGTAGGTGAATCAACAATCTGATTCAACACTGAATTTGATAAAAGCACAAGAACTGACAAGATGTGCACCATCTTCGGTGCCATTTATTAACTTGTGTACAGGTGTAGTTGCACCAGGGCAGGAGAGATGATGAGCTTGCTTATAGTAACTGGAAGGATGCCAAATGCAATTGTAGACCTTGATGCATTCACATTTGTCAAATGCTGTCAGTTCCTTACAGGAAAAAGTAGCTACACATCACCCTGAAGTTTTACATATCTGGCCTATTTCTTCACAAGAACTTCCCACTTGTGTGCAGATAACTTTGCCCAGAAAGCAGGTGCATCCTGTCTCCTGAGCATGCAAAACCCAAGGATTAGTTAATCCCTGGCCACAGGCCACAAAGTGTAAAATTTAAATAGAAAATAGGTTATTCCTCCTTCATTGACACATGAAGCTTTGCTGTACAAAGCACTAGGAAACATTATGTCAGTTTCTAGTGAAATACAGCAAGCCACTGCACATAGAGGTGCTCTTTTTTGTTTTGTCTTGGTTTTGTTCTATTCTACCCTGACCCCCAAGTTTCTGTCGCGTAAAGAACGGAAGGAATGAAGACTGACAGAACCAGAATGCAGAAACGCGGGCAGAGCCTCCGCCTGAGGGGTCGGTGCCTCCCTCCCTGCCGGGACGGGCACGGTCCGCGTGTGCGGGAAAGGTCGAATCAAAACAAACCAAATAATACTATTAATAATAATAATAAAACAAGACCACACCATGAACTAGCCACAGGACCAAACCAGAACTAGCTCAGTGGAAAAGGTCGTGTTGAACCCTGTAAGCCTTGAAGGCGACTCTGCAGCGCGGCGCACCGGGGCGGGCAGCCGGTCCGTCCGGGACAGGGGCCGCACTCTGCGCGTCCCTCGTTTGTCACAGTGCCCTGAGCGGGTCGCAGCGGCTGGCGCCGGGCACCAGCTCCCGGAGATGCCATGGGGACGGAAGGGTTTTGCCGGGCTCTCCGAGCGTCCCCGGCCTAGCCCTGCTCCTGACGAGCAGCGGAGCACCGCCGAACTGGTGCGAGCCCGAAGGGCGCGGCCCGGCGCGACCTGCGCCCCTCACCTGCCCCAGCCCCGCCCTCCTCCCCGCCGCCCCGCGCTCCGTGCACACCGGCAAACCCTCCCCGGCGGCCCCCGGCGGCCCCCGCCGGGCTCCGCGGCCGCTCCTCCCTCGGCGCCTCCCGCAGCGGCGCGGCCGCCGGGTCCCTCCCATCCAAGATGGCGGAGAGTCTCCCCGAGCATGATCGGATCCTGCAGGAGATCGAGAGCACCGACACGGCCTGCGTGGGACCCACCCTGAGGTGCGGGGCGCGGGGGCCGTGGCACGGCCAGCGGGTGAAGCTCCCACGCCCTGCCCGCCCGCCGGCCCGGGAGCCGCGGCGCGGCCCGGTCGCGCCTTCTGACAGCTGCTCCCCAGGGACGGCGCGGGGCCGCCCGCAGCGCCGCAGGCGGGAGCGGCCGCGCCGGATGCGGAGGGGACGCGCAGCCCCCGACCGCCGCCCCCCGTCTCGGGCGCTGCGGGGCGGAGGGAAGGGGCCGGCGCGGCGCGGGCAGGGAGCGGGGCTGTCAAGCCGTGCCGCCGCTCTGACAGGGAAAGCGTGGCCCGGCTCCGGGCTGGCCGCTCCCTGGCATTCTCTGCTGGGGAAGCAGCCGGGCACGGCCCCGGCGGGGCTGGAGTGCGGCCTCGGGACGCGGCGGCCCTGGGCCCGGCTCGGGTGGCCGGGCTTGGGGCGCCCGCCGTAACCCAGTGCCAGGCTTTGCTGCCCGCGCTTGGGCGCGAGTCAGCTCCCTGGGTGTGCCGGTACCGCCGGTTCTGTGCTGAGAACGGGGCCGAAACCGTACCGTGGGTGGGTGTTGCAGTGCTCCGCTATGCAGCCTCTAATGATGCGGTCTGAAACCCACTACCCTGGTCAGTTTCCTTGGGAATGTGACAGTGTTTAGAGCATTTCTGGTGTGCCATGACTGCAATGGTTTGGTTTTCTGTCTTTTTCCTCCAATTCCACATGCTGCCAAATGGCTTAGCCTGCATTTTGAAAAAAAGGTTTTGCATAACCTTCCCTGTTTGAGGCTAATGTGGAAGTACCTTTCACTTAGAGCTGGGGAGATAAGGGCAGGGCCTGTGGAGAGGGAATTGGGTTATAGAGGAAACACAGGGGAAAGGGGATCTTCGTCATGGAGCTTTGCTGGTGCTTCCCCGATTAAAGATGTCTGAAAGAAGTGAAAAAAGCATAGGCACTAGCCAGACGGAGGAGAGAGAACTGTGAATTTGAATGTTATCTCTTTGAAAAGATACAGTGAGCCTGTGTGCAGAAAACTGGAAAAGGCAGTTTGTGTGTGCTGCAAAGCCATGAGCGTGGTGCTGCTGGCTTTTCCTGCAGTGGGAATCGTGCCTGCTGGAGAGTGTGGACAGGGCTGGGAAAGGATGAATGCGGGCTACGTGGGTGAGAATGCAGTCCTGAGAACTGGTGGAAGAGAAGTTCCTGTTGCATGACAAGTGGGTCTTTTTTGCACATCACAGCAGTTGATTTTAAGGTTAGCTATGTGTGTCTACAGTGGATCCTCCGCAGCTGTGTGGGAGGTGGCAGTCTGGGCATTTGTGTGAGGCTGGGGCTAATCAGTCCTCTGAGAGCCCCCATGGAGAGTGTGGTGGGCTTGTCTAGACATCACATGGGGACTGCTTGCTTGCTCAGTCTGGTCCTGGAGGTCAGCTTGGAGCAAACTGCTCTGTTCTCTGTTCTCCCCTCATGTTCCTTAAGTGCGGCTGCTGTTGGGAATGCAGTGTGGAGATGCTGAAGCTGAGCATCACAAGGAGCCTCACCTGTGAGAGTCTGTGGGCTTAGGCTGTTGGAAAGTAGCTGGGATGCTTTCAGACTTGAGTTGTCCCTGGAGGCAGTTTCACCATGTTAACCACTTAACAAGCCCAGGCAGGTTGAAGCTGATGCGTGCAAAAAACCACAACAAAATATTAAATATAATTGCAGTTTGGCCACCATCTTCAGTATAGAGCTTGTATCAGAGTAACCTGTAGAAAGGACAAACAGGCACACAGCAGAAGACGACATCCACAGATGTGGATGGGGAGGGAACTATATGAATCTCTTATCCATATTAAGCATTTAAAATGTGCTGATGTCTTTATAATTACTAAAACTTAATTTCTTATTTTTTGTGTGTTTCTATCCTATCACTGATTTTCCAGTAAGGGAATTTTACATTGCTGACTTTCAGGATTTTTAGGGAAAAAGTGGATGTTGCTCTGATTTAACCCTAGTGTCCAAATTATAAATAAAAAAAATTAGGTGAAAGAGTGGTTACACCTGGCTGAGCGTTTTGAAAGAAGTCCAGCAAACACCACAGAAGTATGCTTCTACTTCCCAAGAACTGCAGTATTTAAGATCAAAACTTGAGCTGTCTGCTCAGTTGTCTGTTACAATTTGTGAATTGCTGTGTGAAACTGAAAAGTCTGAAATCCCACATCAAATTACAAGATATATTTCAATGAAAGAAGCATGAACGTAAAATGGAGCATTATTTTCTGCATGAGATCTAGGTTTTTACTTGCTAAACAATGTGAATCAAAGAAATGAGTTGAGTAATTCTACGTGCAGTTGCATAAGGCTACAACATGAAGTGATCCATTGATTTCCAGTCACAGAAGCTATTGAAGCCAGTTGTCTCATGTAATGACTGAGATTACATTAATTTCATTATGTGAAATGGAATATTTTTGTAATCTCTGGGTTGTAATGCTGGGAGAATATTTATAGCATTGCCACATCAAATAAAGTACCAACATACCTACTTAAATAGCAGAACAAAAGAAGGGACTTGAGGTGAGTGGTTTGGATAAATGGTAAGAGGTAATATTAAATGCTGAAGGTTGTAGGATATGCAAGATCTGACTTATCTTTAATTGTTAATATCAAGATATTAATGTCTTTGTAGTGCATCCATGCTTCACAAAGGAAATGTATATTTTCCTTGTGGGCCGTATGTAGATTCCATGGAAACACATTTTTGCTTCTGTTTTTCTTCAGTGTTTTGCTTGCTGGTTGGGTATAGCTGTTCCTGCCAGGGTGCTGTTACCTACCCTGCTACAAGAGTGGCAGCACTTGTTTTTATGATACAAAATATAATAGCATTTATTGATATATAATGTTTTTGTATATAATTTACTGGTAAGGAACACCATACACACTGATCCTGCAGGTGATTTTCTACTGCTGAGATCTGCTCATAAAGAGGAATGTGAAATGCAGGTCTTTTATAGGAGGAATCAGCATACAGCTAGTGCAGTTGGGATTATTTATTGTTTAGGAGAGTTAGCTCCTAAAGACTGTTCTGCATCTCAAGAGAGGAAGAGATTGTATTGTATTGGATTAAATTAATTTTCTTTTTAGATTTTAACTAGATTAATTTATTGATTTAAATTTGCTGCTATTTTACTTGCATCTCTAAATTCAGTAACACATGCTGAATCATTATAAATGAGACCTAAGCCAACATGCCTTTCATTAAATAGGCAGACTGTGTCTATAGCAAGCCAGGATTATTTTTTTTCAGCAGACTCTGTGAAGCTTTTATCAGCATCTTTTTGGCTTTAATGGCTAACAAAATGAGATTAATGACAAAACTTGTTAAAGGCTCATCACTCTCACCTCTTTATAGAACATGTTAATATCATATAATTCATGTTGCATACATACTTTTGAGCTTCTCTCAGGGAGAGCTATCTCATTTCTAATCTTTAGAAAGGAAGTGGAAGAAGACAAAGAGAAAGAAAAGCAATTCCCGTAATCCTCTCAACAACAGAAAAATCAAAAGCTTAATAACAAAAAACTTAAAGCCCTCACTGAACTGTGTTTTAACACTTCTTGGTTAGTCAGTTGGACAGGCTGTAGTAGCTAGTAAGACAGATTCTTTTCAGAAGAAAATAAATGACTTTATTTGATGGTTAGTTTCTGGTTGGTTGAAAAAGGTCAAAGTGGAGCTCGACAGAGTAGAAGCTGTTCTGCCAGTGCCCTGGGTACTATAGATACGAGTTTCTTTGAGTCTCTAGTAGTGTGTAGTATTTCAAAGCTTTTTTTTTAAATAGATGAATTAACTCTTAAACTGTAGCTTGGCAAAATATTTCATAAGCATATGGTAGACTTTCTCTAAACACTTCCTCTTGCCTCACTAAGTCTGCAGTGTTCTGTGCTTCCCATACACAGCCTGTCAGGGGAGTACCTCCATGCCCTCAATCCGTTGACTGAACAAAAATACAAAAGCAAAATGAAATATAAAAACTGTCAGGATTTGATAATGGAAATTCTGTTGCTAAGGAGAAGTTGATAAGAAGGTGCTGTGTCTATTGATGTATCTATCTATAAGCAGAATGTTCTCTGTAGCTTTAAATTACAATCACAGCTTGGAAAGTGCTCCTCAAAAGTCAGTGTAAAAGTGCTTTTAATTCAATTCTCTCGTCCTGAAATCTATCATCACGAAGCTGTTGCCTGGTAGATGTTAGAGCATCTTGGAGGTTGCTGTAAGTTGTGCTGCCCATGAAATGTCTTTGAAGAGTTCTTAGAGAGCCTCCTGTGAAGACATTTCGCTGTTGTCTCTGGCTAAAGAAATCACAGCCACAAGCACCATTCAGTTGATGCATTTCTGCCTGATGCTGCAGTATGCTGCAGTCACCTTCCACTGATCTAGGACTGCATTGCACTGGTAAAAGCAGCACTGAGCTGAGACTGCAAAGCAAAATAATTTCTGTATAGTAATGTGTTTTTCTCATTTAGGTTAAGCAGAGTTTGGAGGCTGGGCATCATAAATGAGTTTGGCTGAAGTGTTAAATTGATAGCTGTTCATTCTGAACTTCTGTCCTTGTGTTGTAGAAAAGCCGAAAGTAAAAGCTACACTTTAGTAAGGCATCATTCGAAAAATAAGCTATTTTGTCCTTTACTGATCTAGGTCCTAAGAAAATTCAGAGTTAGAGATACGGAGTGAGAATCTAATTCTGGTGCTTTTGCTGTGGTAAAAAAAGTTGTGGTACACTTTGCAACTGCAGATGGTTTGCCCAGGCTGGGGTCTGTAATTTATATTTTGGAGGTATTCTTGTATTCATTTAGGGGGCCTGTCCAAAGCAAAATGAGTGAAGTGCCTAAATGTTATGTAACTTCAGTTTTACTGAAAGTGTATGTTACAGTTACCCAGGCGTGATTTAGGTGTGTGATTCTCTGTCTTCAGCACCACAGGTAGTAAGTGGTAACATAGGCAGTATGAATGAAGTCTGAAAATGTGGGAAGATTTTACAGCATTAACACAATTGCAGGCAGGGAAATACTTTTTCTGCCTATGGTCTGTTGGGATTTGTGATGTGGTTATCCAATAACGAAATGTGGTTGCCTTCATTTTTCTCCTGTGGTCTTACTTGTCTGGTAGGATTGTCTAAAGTAATTTTTCAATGTTTTCACTATTTTGGTTTTGGAGCATGAGCCAACAATTAGCATTTTTATGTATAGCTTAGTCTTCTTTTAAATATAGAGCAGACATAAGAGTACTCTGCGATCATCAGCCAGTGCTTTAGATGAGAATTTTAATGGTTTGATCATATATTTTGATTTCAGATGATATGGTAATCTTTTACAGAATTGTAAGCTATTGGTTTGAAAATCAGTAGACCCTATCTTTATTAATGGTCTGTCTTCAAGGCCTTTTTAGTTTTCAAGTTAATGCGTTTCATTCCTGGTTCCCTTTCAGACAGAAGTTACACAGTAGCCCCAAAGAACTGCAAATTCCTTGTGTGATAACTGTGGTCTCTTTTGGATCAGGACTGTACTTTTATGTATACTGTTGTGGTTTAACCCCAGCCTGCAGCCAAGCCCACCTAGCTGCTCATTCTCTCCCCCACCTGCAGCATGGGAGGGAGAATCAGAAGGGTAGAAGCTGGAAAACTTGTGGGCTGGGATAAAAACAGTTTACTAGGGGAAGCAAAGGCTGCACACACAAGCAAAGCAAAGACTGAATTCACTGCATCCCATGGGGAGACAGGTGTTCAGTCATGTCCGTGACAGCAGAGCCCCATGGCAAGTAGTGGTTTCTCTGGAACACAGAATCACAGAGTGAACTAGATTGGAAAAGACCTTTGAGATCATTGAGTCCAACCTATGACCTAACACCACTTCATTAACTAAACCATGGCACTAAGTGACATCCAGTCTCTTTTCTAAACATATCCAGGGACAATGACTCCCCCACCTCTCTGGACAGACGATTCCAGTTCCCAGTCACTCTTTCAGTGAATAATTTTTTTTCTGATCTCTAACCTAAACTTCCCCTGATGCAACTTAAGACTATGTCCTCTGGTTCTGTCAGTGCTGCCTAGAGAAAGAGACCAGCCCCCACCTGACCACAACCACCTTTCAGGGAGTTGTAGAGAGTGATAAAGTCTCCCCCGAGCCTCCTTTTCTCCAGGCTGAACACCCTCAGCTCCCTCAGTGGTTCCTCACAGGGTTTGTGCTCCCAGCCCCTCTCCAGCCTCGTTGCCTTCTCTGGACGCACTCGAGCGTCTCAATGTCCTTCTCAAACTGAGGGGCCAGAACTGGACACAGCACTCAAGGGGTGGCCTCAGCAGTGCCAAGTACAGGGGAAGAGTGACCTCCCTGCTCCTGCTGGTCGCACTGTTCCTGATACAGGCCAGGATGCCGTTGGCCTTCTTGGCCACCGGGGCACACTGCTGGCTCATGTTCGCTTCGCTGTCGACCCCCAGGTCCCTTTCTGCCTGGGCACTGTCCAGCTACACCGTCCCCAGCCTGTGGCACTGCAGGGGATTATTGTTGCAAAATATCATCACTCCAAATGTCTCCTTCCTTCCTTCTTGTTCCCCCAGTTTATGTACTGAGCATGATGCCATCTGCTCTGGAACAGCCCTTCGGTCAGTTGGGGTCACCTGTCCTGGCTGTGTCTCCCCCCAGCCTCCTCTCCAGCATGGCAGCACGTAAAGGCCTTGGCTCTGTGTGAGCCCTACTCAGCAATAACAATATGTCTGTATTATCTGCCCTGTGTGCAGCATAAATCCAAAACACAGCCCCATACCAGCCACTGTGAAGAAAATTAACTCTACCCCAGTCCAAACCATCACATACATTTATGTATCAGTTTATCTTTATTATAATAGAAAATTTCTATTTTGTAACTGGATTGTTATGGAGTAAGGAGAATGACCTGCTTGCTGTGAACCAGTGTATCCTAAAAAAATAGAGGATTGCTTGTAGTGTCAGTTGCAGATTTTGTTACTTGGTGTAGGATTTGATGGTATTCCAAGTATTTAAATTGAAAGATAACAGTCAGATAAAGCAACTGTCTATGTGATGTATATAGCTGTGAAGGAGCAATTTTTTTTTATTGCCTAGTTCATTATATAGAGTCAAAAGAGCATATGAAGAGTGTGTGCTGTAGACTGATTAATCTGGCATACAGCAGCAGAACTGCAGTTCTGATTTTTCTGTAGTCTGGTCAGATTTGCCATTGGTAGCAAAAGTGTTTTATAAGGAATCACTTGCATTACTGCAAGTTTCAACATATTACTTTTCAAGTTTTTATAAAGCCTGGAACTGTTCACAGGTAATCATATCTGCCCTGCACTTTTTTTGTTTTGAAAAAATCTTTAGGTTCAATGCTGATTAAGTTTGTCATGAAATATGTGTCTGCAAATCAGATTATCTTGATCTTTTAACTGTTCACGCATCAGCTTCTGACTCAGTTCTTGCAGTGTTTTCCAAATGGGCAACTGCCAAGTGAAGCTTTAACCTAGCTAGTAACCTGTGTGAATTGTTCTGAAGCACCTCTCTCCAATTTCATAGGCATTACCAAAGAGCTTGAAATTGTCCCAGTGTTTAGGAAACAAATTTCAAAATACAGTAAATCTTTTAAAATTGGGGAATCATCTGATACATCATCATCAGAATAATGTACTTAATAGATGTTTTATGCAGTTTGTGTCATTGCTTCATTTAAATTCAGCCTTCTCTTCATATGAATGGCTTATGCTTGTGCACTCTTACATCAGTTAAATTCAGAAAAGCCAGTTTTTATTCCTGTCATCTATTCATTGACTTGTTCATCAAGCTGATTTTATTCAGTGTCTGGTGACCCAGATTTTGGACCTGCCATGTGCATAGGAAGTGCATAATTTTACATCCTTCACAAATGCCAGTCACATGGGTGCTTACTTCCTTGTGAATTTTTTTGGAAAGCCAACAGCATAGCCTGTGCTCCAGCTTTCTTTGTGTGTGGCTCAACCATTGATATCTACCTGAGGAGCCCTAGCATAATTCAGTTAAAAATAAGTCTGGTTTTGACTGGTAAGTGCTGGTGTATTTGCAGGTTTTGTCATGTTGCATTTTATGTATTATACTACTAAAATGAGCTCATTCAAGTTGAAGAGGCTTAATATGTCTTGAATAATGCTTTTAAGATAATGCCAGAAAAGGATTTGCAAATAGGAAACTATTTTTATGGGCTGTAGTAAACTATTAAGTACTAACTCATTCAGAAATACAGTCCTAGCTTTGCATCAGCATCAGGTAATCACATGAGATTTTATCTTTCTGAAGGGCTTGCTGTGGCTAGTTGTAAAATCCAGCTGTGGCTAGTCTTTCTGTCTGTTTTCTGGTGATGTTTGAAATGCCCAAACCTAATCCCTTTCACCACAAAGCTTGGTGTAACAATAACAGTTCAATTTGAGACTCAGCTTGATGAAGTATTTTCAACAATGCATCTTTTCCTTATCTTGTACATGTCTAGTACAGAACTATCTGTACTCCTGAAAAACTGGGTCCTTCCTGTGCAGGAAGGAGTTAATGATCTCTCCTGGAGCCTGGCTGAAGCCCTTCCGTATCTCAACCTTTGCCAGTAATAGCAAACTAGTAGGGAACCTAATCACTGACAGGGGTATTAAGAAGGAAGGAAACAGATTTTAGAGTGCATCAGCCTTGATGGAAAGACGTGGGATTGGACAGAGAGGACCTAAAAGACCCTGGGGATTTTTTTTTTTTAATATAGCATGAGAAAAGTGTTCAGTACTAATACTGTGAGTGGGATTTTCAGTGTGTCTCAGGGAAAGTAATTTGCTTGCAAAATTGCAGTGAGTGTAACTTGCAATTCTCCTGGGAATCAGAGTAATACAAAATTAATAAAGCATATACTGTCATATATGTACCTGGGGGATACTTTTGAGACATTTCAGCTTCAAAAGGAAATGTTTAACCTATTGAGTTTTGGGACTTTCACAGTTTGCACACTTCCTTAGGCATAGAGTGGTTTTGAAGGATTTTTACCCCATTTTGTTCATAGAAGCAATGTTTTCTTTTAAGTTTTGTTTTCAGTTAATTTCAGTATAAAAGTAACATAGGAGATAGGGTGTTTTATACTTTATATTTTTTCTAGTGTGTTTCATAAACTTAGGAAACTGCAAAGAACAGAATTTCTTAGTTTGTTCATCAAGCAGATAGAGAACTGGAGTTAGTCAGTTGCATCAACACTCTTAATGGCTTCCTCACTGAGAGAAACACTGGGTTTCAGTTCAGCTTCTGAATTGAAAACAGACTTTTTTTAGAAGTCGTGTTTTACTTTCTTCAGTGATCCTGGGAGATATGCAAAGAATATACAGCACAGGCTGTTTTACATGAATTAAATACATGATGATTTTTTATGTATAGGCTATGTGAGCTCATAGAATTAACAAAAATGAATAATATGAAATCACTGTAAAATGCATGCTTTGGTTGTATGTCTGCAGAGGAGTGTGATGCAGGAAAGGATTTGATCTGTATTGAGTAGAATACATTCTTAATCTAGTTGGTATTGAAACTTTTTAAATAGTAGATATTTTATCTGAAACTTCTTACATTTCTGAAATAATGTATTTAAATCTGTGTAGTGTTGATATTCAAAGCCTATTGAAATAAGTAACCTACACATTTCTAACATTAAATATTCTGTTCTATTTCATATGTCTTGGGAACAGACACATGAGATTGTTGAAATAGGAAATTTATTTTCTTCCAAAAAAATTGGTGTGTATTCATCTCAAAGATTATGTCTCAGGTGCTCTAGATAAAGTTGACAGATTAGCTAGCAGTTGTAATAGAGGCCTACTTATTTCTCATACATGTGTAATAGAAATCTCATTAAATTTTTTAAAAGAAATTAGAAACTCACAATTTGGTTTACAGATTAATCCATTGCTCCTAAAATATAGCAATTTATGTAACAAACAGTCTTTGGAAATATTAAAGGAAGATAAAAATATTGCTATATAGACTTCACTTTCCTACTTTATATTCTATGAAATAACATGGGTTCCAACTACATCCACTTGTATCCATGTAGGTGTATGAAACAGATGGCCAAACTTGGCGCTTCATTCCGTGGCGATAGCCAGTACCAAGGCGAGCAAAGCTGCCGTTTCCTTTGCTGCCTTTTTATCTACTATTACAACACAAAATTGGGAAAAAAAGTGGTAGTGCAGCACTTGTTTTTCAGTTTCTTACTTCATACATCAGTAAGTCGCACAAAGGCTCAGCAGGAAGAGGCATCTCCTTGGTCAGCAGTGTAAAAACAGGAAGGAGGAAGTCTATTGCAAATCTGGGTGTACTGATTATCAGTTGGTGTTTGGCTGCAGAGGATGTCCATTAACAGCCATCAGCGTGATCCATTGCTTATCCAGCATGAACAATGAGTGCTCTAGTGCTGCTACTACAGAATAAGGACCCTGCTTATAGGAAGTAATGTTAACTAACAAACTGTACTCGGCCCTTTCCTGCTCATAGAAACAGGATACTATTAGTGAGAACAATTGACAGAAATTGCGCATCCAGGAAAACCAGGCAAGCAAAGCATAACAGCTAAACTAAGATTAATAAAATCTTTTCTCTGAATAGGCCGTAGCTGAGTTCTGTGTTGTTCTGGCATGTAATGTGAGCTTTTGAATAGAGTGGTGAGATGTAATTATGAGTAAGAATGGCAGAACTGGAACATAGGTAGCATCTGGCTCTGAAAGGCTGCTTAGGTTTTAAGAAATGTGCTTATTACCATAACTGCAATTGAATTGCAGGAAACACCTGGACATTATTTTATAAAACTTTTTAGGGTGAATGCAGCCACCTATATGAACTTACTCCATGGAAAAATCCCTATGAAGTTTGCAGCTTGTGTAAACAGAAAATATCTTTGTATATTGTAGGACAAAGGAAGTTTCTGCAGTGTTTCCTGTGAAATTGCAGCTCAAGTGGAGTGTGTGATACAGTATCATGGTTAGGGATGCCATGGTTATAGTCATAATGTGACAGGGCTGTTTTCAGGGCAGAATCTTAATTTGCAATATCAGTGTTTTCTGCTTGCACTGATCCCACTGAACTCATAATGCATATTTGAATTGTAAATATTACTTTGTTTTTGAATTTTATTTAGTATAGCTTGGTGTTGTTGTTTCATTTTGGGATTTTATTTCAATGAAAGGAGAAATAGGGAGAACATCTGCTTCTTGCAATGTGTGTATGGGAACTAGTTGGGAGCATCTCTAGCATCAAGACAGAATTGGCATTGGTAGCAAGATATGAATTCTAAAAACATTATTATCTGTAAGCACAGTTTCTTCATTTGAGAGTTGGTACATTTGTGTGTCTGTTTTGTTGAAAGTATTACATTGAAAAATTGATAAAAGGTGCGTGTCTGGGGGGATTTTTTTTTTTTTTGTGCCTTCATTTAATTGATCAAAATAATTAATATTCCCCCCCCCCCCCCCCCCATGGTGCTTAATTTGAAGCTCTACAAATGAATCTTTTTCTCTTGCTTCTATTGAAGGTCAGAAGTTGCATGGTCAGACTTACATTCCATGTCAAACTCATACAGCTGTTGTACAGATATGTGTAATTCCTGTCATTGTCACAGCATTCATGGAGCTGTAACTGATTGGCACTTACTGAGTGGTTATCAGTATCCTGAAAGGAATGTGTACATACAGTTTTTAATTGCTTCATGTGTCTTGTGCAATCGGGAAATGAAAGACTTTGTGGCAATATAGGCAGGGGTGGGGAAACCTGCAATTCATCCTAGAAATGAGACAGAACAGGATGGTTTGGGGGAGGTGTGAAAATGGTGAAAGGTGGCAAGTCATTATTAAGGAGTTTCTTTGTCCTGTAAAAAGATTGCTGGTTTTTTTTTTTTTTGCTATTTTAAAATACATGATCTGTTTTAAAAGTCTCTGCTGCTGCTAGAACCTATTATAAATGATTTCTAGAAGAATTGTTCTCTCAAAAATTTTACAGTAATGCTCTATAAGCTCAGATTTGTCTTTCCTGAATATGATTTGCAATTAAAAATTGAATCATTGCCCATTTAAAAGAACACACAAAATAATCCCAAAACCTTTAAGAAATATTATTTTTTTTTAAACTACAATGGGATTTGTTAAATATTACTTTTTTCTTTATCCAGTAGACTGTTCTAGTAATGACTTTTAAGTGAGAGAGTTATCACCAACCAGGAATTAGTATTTTCTTCTGAATTACTATTTTCTTATGAAAGTATGGAGATTTTATTTTTAATAAAATAAACTCTTCAAATTCATTTTTTTTTTGGCCTGAAGCCTGAGTTCCTGAGCAGTTCTTCTCTCCTTTGAAAAGTTACGGCTATTGCTATAGATATGAGACAGAATTAACTTAGTTCCCATTCTAATTATTCTTGAAATCTATGTTTCTATGCTAAAACAAGAAGACTACAGTAGAAGTTTTACTTAGGTCTGGTTGTTGTAATTTTCTGGTCTAGAGGCCATAGATGTGGAGCTAGACTGGAGAGGAGGAGGGGAAAAAGCAAATTTGGGCTATTTGCTGAACTTCCAAAAACCGATTTTGGGCTCCTCTCCTTTTATAGCTAATAGTCTATATTCACTTCCATTGTCTGCCCCTCCAGTAGTCCAGTCAATGTATTAAATTAATTTTTGGGCTTACATAATTTTTTTTTCTTCTAACTTTTTATTTCCTTCCTCATTGCTGAAATTCTCACCCTCTTTTACTCCTGCCTACACTCAGGCATTTAAGGACATATCTCCTAATTGCGTGCACAGAAATATTTGTATGAAATGATAGCAGAAATATGATTTTGAAGTGAGCCTGTAACCATTTGTGAAGACATTTATGATGCTCACTTAGAGTGATAATGTGTATCTATGGAGTTGTCATTATGGAATAGATAGATCATTTCAGGATAATTTCTTTTGAATATTAATTTTTTTGAAGGTTGTGTGGAATTCTTAGCATGTCAACTTTTAGTTCTCTGGAGATTTTTTGATTACTTAACTGTTGGTATTTTTGTGCATACGATGGTGCCCTCTGGTGCTTCAGTATATTTTTGCAGGTAAACACAAAAAGTCATCAATAAGACCTATTAAATACACATTTTTCATACTGTATTTCAGTTTTAAAAGTAAAAGTTTCAGGGAAGTTTTTCACAGTATAAAGTGAACTTGTTTTATTGTTTTCAATTGGAAAATGGTTGCATATCTGAAAATCCTCCTTCACCATTTCTTGAGACCTGAATTCAAATCTGTTTATGCTCATCGTTCTCCCTTCAGCCTGCCTGGTAAAAAAGATCAAGATAAAAATATCCCCATTGCAATAAAATGTATCCTGTGAACTCGGACATTTTTCTCCTTTAGGTCACTCTCTGACTGCTTCTAGTTTATTTTTTTGCCTTTTTCAAGGCTTTCTACACTATCTTCTTTTTGCCTAGACTGGCATTAATATGACTCATCCAATTGTTGGAATGAGTCAAAAAAAAAAAAACCCCAAAAAGTCTCAGTTTATATACAGAGTTCTGGGAATATAGACAGATATCTGCTACACATTACCAGGAAAGATGCTCAGCTCTGCTTCTGCTCTTCATGGGTTCCCTGCTTGCCCTGTCACTGAGGAGAGAAACCAGGACCTGTCCTATCACTGATTTGCTGTAGTGCTCGTGAAGTAGTCACTCAAGTGAAAGCTCTCTCGTTCCAGATTGAAAGTTGATAATGTTGTGTTGGTTTGGGTTTTTTGGGTGCCAAAATCAAATATAAACTTCTGTCTCCAACATTAGTGATTTTCTCTTTTTTTTTAAAATCCAGTCTGAAGACTCATACCAAGAAAATAACTTTCCTGTCAAAGTTTCATGGTATGAATCAACCACTAGTAGTCTATAGTTGTGCAGATCAGAGGTTGAAAGCAGTTTTAATAAAAACTAATAATGTCTTTCAGTTTGACACAGTTCAAATTTGTGCTGTATTTCAGACCATCAGCATCCACTTCAGGGGCCCATAAAGCTGAAGAGGATCCTCTGGGCTCTTCATTCAGAGATGTATAAATGTAAACAAAACCTGAAAGAACTATGTATTACATATGTAAAAATTCCTTTGGTATCCTAGGAATGACACTTCCTGCTGCTAGCTGTGAAGAAATTTGCAGTGAGAGAGAGATTTTTAGGGTAGATGTAATTGCATGTAATTGTCATCTCCTGAAGAAATGGAGCTGGAAGGGTTACTACTTCCTCACTTGCTTTCCAACAGAACTCTGTGTGTGCTGTAAATTCCATTAATTTTGTCTTGTAATTTTAAAGAATTATCTCTAGGATGCTTTTAGGATTTCATGTCTCTCCAAGATATTGCAGTATTGATTATTTGTCTGCTTGATAATTTATCTCTTAAAAGTGGAGAATTGTTATCAGCATCTCTTGCAGTGTCATAATCTGTTGAAATGTACACTTTCAGATAATGAGGAAGAGGTAGCAATTACTTTATTTGGATAGCTGTAGGTAATCTTTGAAATAAGTGTATGTATGGAAAATGAGTTTCAGTACAGAAATAAACTGTGTGATGTTCCCTAACAGATAAATCAGGTGTGTATTGTCTCAGTTGTGTTTGCAGATTTGAGAAAAAGCCCAGTTTCTATCTGTGGCCAAAGATGGCCTGGCTCACCAGTGTACACTTATGTTTTCAAAAAGGATGTTGTTTTAGGCCAGACGTTGTTCTGAAGCCACTGAAACTGCATGTGTGACTTGTCCTCAGAGGACAGTGTCCTAAGGGAGTCAATAAACCTGTTTATTCATCTTCTTCTCACCCAGAAGGGAAGGTGTGAATTTTTTTAAAATACACTGACGATTTATTTCTGTCAAGGCAAGCAGTTCTGTTTCAGGGGTTTTTTCACTCATGTGCTGATGAACGTTGATTTGTTGTTCCCACAAGATGGAGCTGTTTACGTATGTAATTGACATAGAATTTATACCACTAGTGCATTTTAGGGTGGTCTGTCAAAGTACTGGTTTAAATCACAGGTCACAATTTTATTAGTATCCTTACAGACAGGGGAAAACGTACAAGACAAAATAGTAACTATTATTTTAAGAAGGTAGGGTAATCTTGTGATTAAGTTATTAGGAGGAACACAGTATTGATTTCTTTCCCCTTATTTTGAACATTTATTCCCTGTATTATTTTTGGTTAAATATTGTGATAATACCCCTGAGATTAAAACCCAGTACTTTATTACAATTAAATTTAAGCATAAGAGGCCTTAATATTGAGGAAAACAATAATCAATACATTTTTTTATAACAGTGGAGACTGTATTGCCTATGCTACATTGTATGTACTTCCAGAACTTCTGGCTGTGTTTTCTGGAATTTTTTGGTAACATTTTAAAGAGAAATCTTCTGATTGCAAAGGATTTCCTTTTGTCAGTATTGTAAGAATATGTCTGAAAGTCTTGGCACAGATATGAAATGAATAAAAAGTTATCAAGGCAGCTATTGGATAGCCTCAAATCATCAGGCAGTAACTAAGTCCAAAACCACAGTGCATTGCTACTATCAAAGAAAGTCTGGTGGTTCCTCTTGTCCCATCTTTTTGTAGTCTCATTCTCCCTTTGATTTTATTTTCTTCACTGAGTTTTACTGCTGCTTCCATTTATGCTTACATGACACAATTTACAGTTTGGGCATATAGTGATAGATACAAGTCCCCTGTCTTTGTGGTAATGATGCTCCTTTCTCACTTCTCTTTGAGAACACTGGAAGGAGACCTACATTTGGAGGCTTCTTTCACCCTTAAACAAAGGCTAAAGAAGTAGTAATAAATTGAAATTCTTTTTCTGTGAAGGTTTTTTTGTTCTGGTTTGTTTTGTTTTTTTCTTTAGCATACAGTGCAGTATAGGTAGAGAGTCCAGCCCAATTTGAGGAGGCTCATGCTTGCCAGATATCTGTGAAGACACTTTGATGCATCTGGTCCTCCTAATCTTTTTTTCTTCTCCAAGAACTCTGAAGACAGTTGGATGCCCCTCTGTGTCCACCCTGTAGCTTCCAGCATCTCTGACCCTTTTCTTGATGGAGCAGCACTCCCATAGCTGTAATGTGTATTTTGGAGTGCTGCCTCATCAGTCATTGAACCTTTTTCTCATCCCTTCCCTGTTTCTGTACAGGTGACAGTGCTATGGCCCACATGCTTGTCCCTGTGTATTCTCATGCAGAACATCAGGCTCTCTAATGAGGCCTCACTCAGTGCCCACTGTGTCTTGCACCATTCTTTCCTCCCAGGCCAGGATGCTGCTTCTCCCAGCCAGCACTGGGTTCTGCATGTGGCTATTTCCCCCTGGTGATGCAGGTCACTTCTGACCATCCACCACAGCCCTTTAAAGCTCAGTCATCTTGGGCAGCGTTGAGGGAGCCCTTTCAGGCAGTCTGGCAGGAGCCTCAGGAGGAGACACTTACGGGCACACGTTTGCTCCTTCCAGCTGTGATTTCACTGTGGTGGGAGAAATGGTGAGGGGTAAACTTTATGGGTGAACAATCTTATTTTTCCTCTGGTGCACTTTGGAGGGAAGAACCTGCTTCAGTACCATAGCCTTTGTATAATTAAATCATCCTCATATTGCTGCTCTCATTCTATGTGAAAAGCTACTTCAAAACTACCAGTCTTTGCTGTTGTTGCTGTATCAAATTATTAATCAGTTTTTGGAACTATCTGTACCTAGCCTTTGTTGGGAGACCCCATACCTTTGATTTTGGTACAGTTCAATGTAAAACCTCTTCTCTTGCTTACTCTGCCAAAGTCTAAAGCTTTTAATTGCCCTCTGCTTCCTTAGCTCCTTCTCATGCTCAAGCATTTTTCCATGCACATTTCTGTTTCTGATGCTGCTTAACAAACTGCACTGGTAATTTCTCCCAAGTCGTGTTTCCTGCTGGAGTTCTAAGTGAGCTATTTGAGAATTAGTAAAGTAAGCCAGAAGACCTGATTCTAGCCCTTCCTGGCAGTTAGGTGCTGTGGAGGAGGCAGCCTTAGGTGTGTGCATGTCATGGTTTTGCCTTGGGAGCTGTTGGGCGGGCAGGGCCAGAGCCTTGGGGATTGCCTTTGCCAGGGTCCGGCTGCTGCCGCGCGGTGCTCCGGTCATTCCGGCTGCAGGCACCCGAGCCTGATTTAGTTGGATAACTCTGCTGTTAGGAATACCAGGAAAGCAAATTTGTATGTTTGCACTTCTTTATATTTAGCAAAGAGTGGAATTTGATGGAAAAGTGATCCATGCTATTTGAGGTGGTTGGAGAAACTGATTCTTTTGTACCCATATTTGAGCATTAGGGCATAAATAACAGACCAGTGAGGCTCAGGTCAACCATGATGTAACTGGTTAAGCACCTGGATTAATGCCATAAGGGCTGGGTTTTGTGCCATCAGTTCTCAGTTTTGTGCCATCTTTTCTTTGAAGCTGATATTGATGGAGTGGATCCCCCAAAGGATGCCACTAACATGAAGTTTGCTTGCTTTTATTTTCTTGCTAAGAGAGATAGGTTTCAATAAAGATGGTTGCATATGTGCTATTTTCAGCTGGGGAAAAAAGTAAACTTTTATGTTCTTATTTGTATTTAATAGGTCTGTATATGATGACCAACCAAATGCACATCAGAAGTTTATGGAAAAACTTGATGCCTGCATACGTAACCATGACAGGGAGATAGAAAAGATGTGCAATTTTCACCATCAGGGCTTTGTGGATGCTATTACAGAACTTCTTAAAGTTAGGGCTGATGCAGAAAAACTGAAGGTAAGGAACAAGTTTTTCAGAGTTTCATATATAATTGTCTTCGATTATAAAAGAAGGAACTGGACTCTTCTACTGAATATTAATTTAGTGTTTATCACATGCACTCTGATGTTTGCAGGAATTTTTTACAAGTGAATTAAACAGGATTTGTGATTTGAGCCATGTTGCCTGATACAGTAATTTATATTTACAAAGCTGAATATTTTATTAGATGTAATTTTGATGTTTTTAATGTATGTTTTCAGAAAATACTACCAAATTATTTTGCCTTTTTTAAAGGCTTTCTCAGAAGGTGAAGGACAACAAACGGTAAACACAGTATTTCTTAAATAGGTCTTTTCCTAATCATGTTTTTATATGTCAGACCTTAGAAGAATTGAAAGTCCTTATTAGAAAACTAAAATTACCACGATTATGCGTGAAAAAACCCCCTGTTCTTTGCTTTGTAATGAGCAGCAGAGTAGGTGATGTTAGTAGTTTTCATAAAATATGAGAACCAAGATTTCCTCACAGATCAGAATGCAGAACAGTGAATTATGAGATCCGTCCCTTTTAGCTCTCCTTACACTTTTGAGAGCAAAATATGCACACCAGACAGAATGAGCATAGTTCATCAGAGGTTATGATTAGAAGACCATTATATAAAGGATATTCAGATAACAAGAGACCAAATACAGCATCAATGAGGTCATTGAGCATCTTTGTTCAGAAATTAATGAGATTTTTAATAAACTAGAATGTGCTTCCTTATTATGATGACCTAATGAGTCACTTACTATGTGGGAAAATCTGAGGTTGAGCTTTGCCTGCACCTGCAGCATTAAAATGTTGCTGTGGTTTGGAGATTTCCACGTTTGATGTTAATCAACCACCCAGTGTTTGCATTCAGCAAAGTATGAATGTTTAATTACCATAAAATGCAATCACCATTTCTTACAGACAATGAATGGCCCATAGAGCTCATTGAGGTTATCAAAAAGGGACCAGTGGTCAATTGGGTCAATGATTTGAATTGTTTGACAGACCTACAGAAACAAGGAAAGTTCAAAAATCCCAAGTAAATTTGAGAAGTTTGCCACAGAATCTGTTAGAAAGAACTGTCATAAGTAATTGAATTTAACAAAAGCCCTTTGCGATCAAAAGTTCAAGTTCAAGCTGTAGAGTTAATTTGAATTTGCATTTCTTTGTTCTAAGTTTCTCAGGAAGCATGATCTGATTACAAGGGTGAGCAGTCACATCAGGGCAATATATGCATATTTGTCTAACAAAGGTGAAATTATTTTTAAGGTCCAAGTTACTGATACCAACCGAAGGCTTCAGGATGCTGGGAAAGAGGTGAGAAAATGTTGCTTCCTATATGGACATTATGAACATTTGTAATAAAATAAATTTATTTGCATAATTTAAGTGTGATTTTCTTTCCTTTTTTTTAAAAAAAAACCCTTTAAGGTGATAGCCCAAACAGAGGAAATCATCCGATGTAGAGTTCAACAGCGGAATATTACAACAGTTGTGGAAAAACTACAGTTGTGTCTTCCAGGTGAGTGACCTACAGTGAAATATGATGGCAAATTAAATAAAGTAAGTCACAATAGCCAAAAGGAAAAGTCTTCTATTTTTTTTAAGTTCTGGTCCTGTAACATCCAGGTTAATAAAAAAATTAATAGGTTTTTAAAAGATGTCAATATGAAGGTTCCAGGTCTTTTGCAATATTTGACACAGAGCAGTTGTTACAATGTCAGAAGACAGTGAGACATTTAAATGGTGCAAACCATGTAGCCACATACAGCTTTGAATGAACTAGTATTTTTAATATGGTAAACAATTAATTTGTTGCTTGAGAGGGTGGGTTTTAGTGTTTGAATACTGGGGAAAATATTAAGCTCTACGATGCTCTTTCAACATTGTACTTTTAGCTCTGTGTCGCTACAGGTGTTTCGAAATAAGCAAAAGGGCTCTAAATGTTGTTTCAGGAAGGTAATATTGTAGGATTGCACACAGCCCCGTGAGGGTCTTATCCTGTTTGTCATGTTGGTATAAAGTAGATGTGAGAATTTTTCTTTGTGAAGTCTTCTTGTTGACGTGTTCTGAGTACAGTAGGTGGTACTGTTGCCTTTTTATGGAGATGGGCCGTGGACTGGTAATGTAGATCAGGTTGTGGCATGTAGTAAGTGAATGAATATGCTTGATATGTATAGTGTTGACTGTTTTGTAATCTTAATTCTTTTTAATTAAAAAGCTGTTAAGAGTTCAGTTATTGTTTTCTCTTTTAGCTGCATTCTAGAATATTTTTGATAAGTTTATCACATTTATGCTACAGTAGGAATTAAATAAGTTAAATATAGCACATCCTTTTCTATTTCTAATTCTGCCCTTTACAGTACATATATTCCTCTTTTATTAACTGAAGCCACAATAAGACTCACAAGTTAATCTGCTTGCTTTTATGCAGTGCTGGAAATGTACAGCAAACTAAAAGAACAGATGAGTGTAAAAAGGTGAGTAAACTTATTTCTATGAGAAAAAATGTAACATTTGTAAGTAAATCAACAGAATAGCAAACACTTATGTAGACAAGTAAGTGTTCTTAGTCTGTAACTTGGTGTATGTATAGTCTTTGTTTCCTAACACTGGTCTGTATTTTAAGAACATTTGAAAATGTATTAAAGTATTTCTAGGACCTTAATGATTGCCATGAGAAATAATGCTTACTTAAATGGGTATTGCATGTAGTGAATTTATGATTATAAAATATGAAATGAAATTTACTGGTTTTTATTACTTAAAGCACTTTAAGAAGCAAGAAAAATAAGACCCTTAGAGACTGAAGGTCTTTTTGAGGACATTAATATCTGATTAATATATCATGATATTTTTAAATTAAACACATAATACTAGAAGAAAGGACATTTTACTCCTTTCTTTAGACCTATCTGGTTTCTCTATGCTTTTTGTGTAAATGAGACCATGGGAATGAAGTGAGGATAATGTGTTGTTGGGGGTTTGCCCTCTGAAAAATTGACTTGTTAAAAAGAATTAAAACTATAATTAAAAATTAATTTATGGGATAATAGTTTATAACTGTTGCATGACCAGCTGATCCTTCCTATCGTGTCTCCCCTTTTCATTTTCTCAGGGAGCCACTCACTGCTGCTATAGTTCCAGCATCCCCACTTCTCCCTCCCTCCATGGCAGTTTGGCTGCCCCTGCCCCCTGCTTTAGCTGCATCCTGTCCCACTGGGGCTGCTGCCTGCACCTCTCACACCACCCCAGCAATACCACTGCTGCTGTTTTCTTCTTCCTGATTTCCACATCATCACTGCCACCATGATCCCTGCCTGCTTTTCATAGCACCTCAGTCACACCAGTGCTCTGTGCCGACCCTTTCTGGGCTCCTGGTTGCTGGTGGTGCCTCTTTGTGCACTTGGCACCACTGCAGGGAGCTCCTGCTGACAAGTCTGTCTGGGCAGGACTGTTTCCATTTGGAGCTAGCTGTGCACAGTCAGTTGTCTGCAGGGCTGCTATGTAATACAGATTTACTTTTGGACTATTTGTCTGGATTTCAGTTTCTGAGCAGCCAACACCTCCTACCATACTGTTGGACGTCTGAAAACCCTCAATAGCAGCCACTGTGTGAGCAATCAGCTCTAAAGCCTCTGTGCAGACATGTCCAAAATGCTTCAGATTAACTGTACACATCAGATCTATGGACATTGCAGCAGATCTGATGCATCTTTGACAGTGATGTATGTGTTATATGATACCTATGCTCTCCTGGAGGTCTTCTGCAGAAATACAAAAGCTTTAAGAATGACTTTGCAGCTATGGCACTATGGTGTCTCTTATTAACATTAAAACTTTGCTATATGTGAACCAGTGTGGTAGATCCCATCAGCTTGACTGCTATACAGTGTTACCTCTGAACAGGACACTTCTTCAGCATCTGCTTCAAGTAGCTGGCACATAGTAGTAGTAGTGATGGCATGTTGTTGCAGTGTTCCTGGAGCAGCTCTGCAGAAAGATGTAAACAGTCCCCTTGCTACTCCAGTCAGAGATCAGACTGAAGAGTATGCTGTCTGAATCACACCACTTCCCTCTGCAAGGTCTTCTGTGGACAATCCTACATTTAGTGTCCTGGAAATAGTGAAAACACTGGGTTCAGTGCCTGCATTCTGCTTACCCTTGCTCTGTCAGGCAAGGCAAGCCACATCCTGGTTTTAGAATTGCAGGGAAAGTTTAGTTCCTAATGTCATCATGTAAAGATCATTTAGGTGAGATAAAATTGCTGATGGTTTTTAGCATTTTGACTCTGTATTTGCTAGTGCTTTTGTAGAGTCCGCTGATGGTTGATGTGCTTTCTGAGAAGCCATCAGTACTCTTCAAATCTTAAAGACTTCTATCTCATCATTTTCCCGTGGAAGTTGTTGCCAGACAGGAAGTCTTAAAAGTCAAAGGACTCCTGAATTGAGGGGTTTGGACATGTTATTGTCATTCCATAAAGAGATCTAAAGGAGAGGGGAGATGTCATAGCTTTGATGTACCATGCCTTGAAATCACATGGAGTGCAGAAGGCTTAGACTCTGCTGCAGGCTACTGCTGCAGCTCAGATAACTCTTTCATTAGCTATGCAGCACTTACTATTTTGCCTTTCCAATTCCCTATAATACAGCCTACAGGTGGCTGTTCCACAGAACTTGCAGGTAATTCAACTGGTAATTTCCTTGTGGCTCAGCAGAGTGCATGTATTCTGGCTTTTATCACTACTAAAAGATTGAGCAACAGCATGAACATTACAGCGTCAGTGCAAAGACCTGACAGCTGATGTGTGCACATAAAAGAGATTTCAAAATTGATCTTCCTAAGTTACGCTGTGAAGTTTTTTCTTGGAAGAGTCAGAGTAGCAGTCACAATCCGAAACATAACAAAGCAATGAGGATTGTTTATTTTAGTCAAAGATAATTTCTCATAAACCTTCATTGAGAATTGTAAATGCAGCAAAGCTTTCACTGCTTTTTTTTTTTTTTACAAAAAGACATCTTGACTTTCTCTACTTGTGGCCTTTTAGAACATATTTTCATTATTCCATTGTCTTACAGTCTTGCACCATGAATAAAACTCTCAATTCTATTGTTTAAAGGAAGGGAAAACAAAAGTATGGATATTATATATGTTTGAGGGATAGTTGTTACAGGAAAAAGATTGGAATTTCATTTCCGTTTTCTGTGGCAGACCTCTTTTAAGATGATGCAGGATTTTGGATCTGGAATATATGCCGGTTTGTGCAGATGAAATGGAGGTTTACAGAGAAGTCCAAAAAACCATCTATTGATAGCAACTTTTGGTCCTTTACCAACATGGGTAACTTTTAAACTGATGACCTAGAGGTGAAAGGCTCTGTATCCTATTTATCTGTCTCCTGAGCCATGGATAACACAAGTTGACAAGAACTGTAGTAGTGAGAGGAAGTAACTTCAGAATCTGCTCTAAACAGACACAGTTGGCTGGAAAGAGCTACAGAGGGTTTAAAGTCTTAGCTGAGGAAGCACAAAGGAGAAGAGTGGTTTCTTTGCTGCTCTCCCGACCGCTTAGTGGGGGCTATGCAGTGACACAATTCGAGCGTGAATTTTAAGTCAGAGATAAGGTCATCACACATTTCATACAGCTCTGTTACCATGGCCTTAGTGTTTGGATTTTGATATGTTTCTTGGGAAGCAGGTCCCAGCTGCTTCAAGTGGTTGTGGTCTAATTGGGAATAGTTAGAACTGGTGTTTTTGCAAGTCTTTTTCCACAGTGATTATTACAAAAAGCCCAAGCCCATCATACAGTGGAAATATATCAATAAGTCAAACTGCTAAGGTTGTTGCTGAATCTTCAAATCTTCTTTGAGATGGACTGAAGAATGAGTATAGTGTTTCAGAGTGAGCTTTTTGCCCTGAAAGACTTGGATTTTTTTTTGACCTTGTTACAAGCTTTTCTCCTAACTAGAAAGGCAGAGTTGATTAGTTATTTAGGTTACTAAAACTCACTGAGACAGTCATGCATCCTTTCTCTGCATAAACCTTCCAAGCATCCAAATAAATCTTAATTCTAAAAGGATGCCAATATGAAAAATTCATAATATATGTAAGTGCTGCCCATGTCAGTATGGAAGATATCAGAACAGATAAAATCATGGCAATTTGGTTTTGTTTTTCTGCATTGTTTTGGAACAGTGTCAGAATGAAGCTCTGGATTTTACCAGCAACAAATCAACACTTCCCAGAGGTACCATGGATCTGACAAAAAGCCCCATAAGAATTTATATGATGGGGTTATTTGGTACTGAAATGTCGGCTGCTTTCTTTGTCACCATTCTTAAGCATTATTTGATAATTTTATTTTCTAAAAAAATTTCCTACCACATCATTATTAACAAAAAAGGTACTCCACATATCTTGGTTTTTTTCCACACAGGAGTTCTTTAATCTGATTTTCAGAAATACTGATTTACTTTACAGAAGTTTCACAGTTAGTAGTGCCTCTATGTCAGTTCACGGTCATAATTTGGACAGCTGACAGAATGTGTATGCTGGGAAAGTTTAAAACTTACGTTTAAAGTTGGTGAGGCAACTAGATTTAAAAACAAAATAAATACTTGTGGTAAAAGGATTTCAATTGCAATTTCAACATGTCACCTTCCGGATCTCTCTGAATATGATTTTTCTGTAGCATTACCAAAAAATTCCAAGGAACTCCCTTAAATGTGTTTGGTAGCAAAGTTTTGGTTTTTTACTCAATGGAAATATAGTAAGCAAGAATATACAGTATTTCCTCTAAGGGAAACACTAAAATTGGAGAATACTACTAGTTTTTCTTGGTAGACTAGGTTTGCTTCCTTAAAATAAAATGAGGATTTTATCCCTCATTTTTTTTCAGCAGGAAATTTTGAGACATAACTACATGTTTTTTTACTTAATAAGCTTGTGTGCAAGTAAAGTACTTCAAGTAAAATTCAGTCTTTGAGTTCATCTTGCTCCTGATTTGTGTAATTTCTTTACTGCTGTAGTTTAACTTGATGGGGCTTTTTTAGTAAGTTATGGTATTTCTGTTTACTCCCTCCAAACAACACTCTGCTGATAAAAATCTTAAAATTTCTCTTTATAATTTAGAGCATAAAGGAATACTTAATATATACTAAAACAATGGCAATTTTCTTTTAATTTTGGGATTTTTTGTGTTGATGTTCTATATTCTGTACAGACCTGACTGTTCTGTGCCTGGGGCATTTGGAAAGAATAACATGATGCAAAACACTAATATTAATTTTTGGGGGGGTTGGGGTGCGGTGGTTGTTTATTTGTTGTGAGTTTTTTTTTTTTTTATTTACTTTTGTGTTGTGAGTTGGTTTTTTCTTTCCTGGTTCTTGCTGGCATTAAAGGTTCCATTGTCATATGACCCATATTGGTGTTTAAGACTTTTGTCTTCAGTTTGAAAAAAAATTACAAATTTTGCATTGAGGAGCATATTATCATAAGATCAGCTCAGAAGAATAGACAGAAGAATGCTGTATTTATATTAAAAAATAACTTTGAAGATACTTCTATAACTCATTTGTAGTCAAATGGGCAGTCTTCACCTTATGTGATTGGTAATATATGATGGGAACTAATAATATTGTCAAAACCTTCAGTATTGAGTTAAATCTATGGAAAGTTTTAAAATCTAAATATGCAAATATATCACTCTGTGAAATGATATGCAAAACTTTTTGGTTTAAATCCTGACCTGCAGATGACCTTCAAATTAATAAGACTTCAGTGCTTTATCAGAACAGATGTTAAAAGGGCAAGGTCCTGAGCTCCATATATGTGTAATTAGTAAGGGACTCTAGAATGGATTTAGAATGGATTATGTAAATTCTGATCTTAGAGCCAGCAGTCAAAAACCCTTCCAGATGAACTAACAGTGTTCTGATAAGCTGATCTGTATAATTTAAATAAAAACCTTTATAAGATTTTGACGCTATTATGGTTTTATTCCCCAGAAGTCTCACCATGTGGCACTCGTGGCCATTTTCTATTTAGAAAAACAAAACCCACACACATAAACCCCCCAGACCTTTTCTTATGTGCAACATTCCCATCACCTTATGTATATTTTATATAAACCAAGCATATAACAAACAAAAGCTCCTAATTTACACTTGAAACCTCTTTATTTGTAGTCTTCTGAAAGCTGCTCTGTTCTGGAATAAAAGAGAAGATTTTTCCCATCCTCCAGCTATGCTGAGTTGTTAACTTAGAAATGTCTTGATTAAGAAGATTCAAAACACTGTCTTAATTTCAGAATTGAACAAGAAATCATGGTTCTAGTGTTAGTCATTTGTTATTGCTTGTCTACTGAAAACCAGAAGATTGAATTACATTTTTTGAAAGTGTTTACTTACTATATTTACCAAGTAATTTCTTGAAACTAAAGAACCATAAAAGGACACTTCTAGGTTTTCTCATTTGAAGGGATTTTCCTCATGTTCAGCTTTTTCCCCTCAAATTAATTTGGTAATTTTTCAAAACAGATGATGTTTCACTTTAAGGAAGAAAAAGGAATTAAAATTACCTAATAAAAGCTGAAAATGGGTGAAGGATATTACTCCATATTTGTGAAAAGAAAGGGTTGGAGCTAGCAGCAAGTTAACTCCATCTGATCTGAGTGTTTCTGCTTTTCCCATTTAAGATCAAGTTAGAAGGCATTGGTTTACTTTATTCTGTTCTAATTGGACAAACTAAATTCATTTTCTCAACTCCCTCCCAGGCTGAGTAGCTGGTAAAAATACTGCATAAAGGGAAATTATTGTCACATCTGCAAGTGACTGCTGTCCTACTTATGTTTAGCCTGGTTCCTGTGCCTCTCTTTAAACTGTGGTAGAGATCACAGGTTTGTTGAAAATGGTACTTTGTTAATTCAATGTAGTTGTTTTCTGGGTGGGATAGACTGTATTTTGTCAGAAGAGTTAATAGGTTTGTAGTTTACAGCAAAATATGATACACTGCTGGAAAAAAACATTGGTCAGGATAGGTGTGTACATGTCTTTTGTGACTAAGAATGGTGGAAGAAGGGTGGGTGTAGATGTGTGCATGTGTTCACATATACCTGAAGATAGCAGATACCTGCAGGCATGCTTTTTCAAGATTTTTTTCATTGTTTGGTGCAGTGTTGGGTGATTGGCAGTTTGTGTTTCAGAAAAAAACCCAAATCATAAAAAACCCCTAATCAGTTCAATCTAGAAGGGAAGATAATGTTTATGGCTTCAGTGTCTCCTTTCTGCAGGATGCAGACTGATAGTCCAGGATAGTTGGACTATTGATCAGAACAGTTAATACTATAGGAGCCTACTTACAGTTTTGACTTGGCTGCGTCACTCTGGCACTTCACTGGGGTTTTTTTCAAACTAAAGCGTTATATGGATGACCTTTGGATTGTTAATTTTTATAAGAATAGAGTAAATTAATTAGATGTATTTATTAGAATAGGGTAAATTAATATTGATTCAATGTGTGGTATTTTTATTTATATATATATATATATATATATATATGATAAATTCTTTTACCAACTTTTTATAAGAAGCTACATAATTTTATTTTAATCTCTTTGTAGATACTATTCTGCTTTAAAAACAATGGAGCAGCTAGAAAATCTGTATCTTCCTAGAGTTAGCCAATACCGCTTTTGCCAGATAATGATGGAAAATCTTCCAAAGCTGCGTGAAGAAATAAAAGAAATATCCATGTCAGACCTGAAGGATTTCTTAGAGAGTATTCGAAAGCATTCTGACAGAATTGGGGAAACTGCCATGAAACAGGTAAGCCAGCCTAACAGAATGACTTCACTCCTGTTGTTTAGTGAACATTTCAGTTTCATTAGTCTCAAATTATCCCAGAATGTTTGTTCAAAGTTTACAGTCATCCCACAGACCTCTGAGTAAAGGTGGAGAGCTGTGAAATACAAACATGTTGTGTGGTTTCTGTCAGTGCCCTGGACACGAAGTAGTTTCCTCCCTGAGAAAGGAAGGAGTGATGCTGTATATATCAGGTTTCAAGAAATTATGAAGTGCTTTGAGTAGTCAACTTCTGGATAGTCTGTATCTCAGCAGATAGGCTGCTCTTTGTTTGGTGCAGTATCTGGCCAGCTGGCCTGGATGAATTAGACAAAGGAAATGTTGAGATAGCTGCCTAGTAGTAAGTGCTACTCATACAGAAGACTGAGAATGAGACAGCTGGAAGTCTTGCTCCATCACAAATGGAGAGCACTACTCTTAGGCAAGCTTTAAAGCAGTTAATGCTTTTAAAATTTATTCGGAGACCAAATGATTTCTTGTTGACAGAATTTGGGTTGGGTTGCCATTTTGTTCGTGTAAAATGCAGCATTGATTATTATAAATGAAACTTAATTGCAAGGTTATGCTGTGCTGCCTTCAATAGTAAAAGCAATATGGTGCCTTTGATTTCTGTAGCTGACTGCTCACTTAGACTTAACTGAAGACAGCAAAAAAGTATGTGGGAACTCAGATACCTGTTCTTCATTTAAATATTGATTCTCTGCAATTTATGCAGGAAAACTACAGATTAATTAAAAATATTTCTGCCGTTAAAATGTAATTCTGGGGATTAGGGAAAAGTTATGCAGGATTCACTATTGAATTCATTTATCATCCCAAACTAATTAAAGGCAAAATCACTGGTGTAGGCTGAGAGTGTGCTTGCACCTTGCAGTTATACTGATGTGTATTCAATTGCACCACCTGTTTTGCATGTCCTAGCATATACTCATCAGTGATGAAATTTGAATTGCATGCCTCTTAATTGATTCTACTCTTAAAACAGGCACAGCAGCAGAAAACCTTTAGTACTGCTCTTCAGAAGCAGAACAATGTAAGCTATGGTCGGAATATGCATTTAGGTAGAAACAGGATTTTGGAATCCAAGAATGAAATCACATTGAAGCGAACATTTGAAGATGAGGATGAACACGATGAGGAGGTAACTTTGTACTAAATCAGTTCATCTTATTCAAAGGGAACAAGAATCACTGTCTTTACACTTTGTTTAAATGGTTTGTGTTAGTTAGAAAAATACACAGAAGACCTTCAAGGTATACCAGTTCAGATCAGCATTTTAGGGTGAAAAATTACTGCTAAAATATTATTTGTATTAATGCTAGCTTTAGCATTATGTTTGAGGATGTTCAGTTGCACAGAACTTTCAGTTATTCTGGAATTCAAATGCAACTTACATCCTGCCCACTGTTAGTGTTATGTGGTCCACTAGAATATTCTGGTGTTGCTAAATTCTGCATTTTGGTGTTGAGGACCTCAGCTTAGATAAGAACTCTTTCATCTGTCAAATACTCAAAGTTCCTAAATTTAATAAAACAGTGAGTATTTAGACCTTTAAAGCTCTGGAAACACAGAGAAAGGAGTGTGGCATTATAACACAAGTAAAGTTTATGACTGTAATGCAAAAGGAGAAGAGATTGGAGCAATTGTTTTATTACTCCAATTTTTTCCAATAGAAGCCATCCATTTTTGAGTCCTAATTATGTAGACAAGTTTTGTTGGTAATATATCCCATTTTCCAGATTATATGCTTATATGTTTTATATACTCTTCTTTTTCCTTTCCTTCTTCAGGTTTTAACTGCCCAAGATCTTGTAGACTTTTCTCCAGTCTATAGGTGTTTGCACATCTACTCAGTTCTGGTATGTGTTAAAGTGACCTTAAAAAGAGAATTAAATTTTTGAAGTTACATATTCAATTGCACATTCTTCATACTCTTAATAGTTCCCAAACAGGCAAATGTATTGCTTCTAGTGTTAGTAGTTCTGGATGAACCAGCTGAGATGGGTATGAGTACTCAGGGCATGAGCTCAAGCATTCTTTTGTATGCATAATAAAGGACACTCCAGAACTCATTTACTACCTGGGTGTTTTTAAGTATATACGTAAAATATGCATGTTTGCCTTAATACTGGTATCTACACTTTCACAGTTCCAGCAAGTGTTCCATGTTAGCTAAATATTTGGATGAATTTAACAAAACATAGGAATATTCAGTCTGAATCTTGTAGAAATCAGAGTAGTAGCAAAAAATAGTAGACAAAATCTGGAAATTCTGACAGGGTGTGCCCAGGCAGATTAAATTGGATTCAATGGCAAAGACACAATAGCCTGTTTTAGCTTCTGTAAAAGAGATTCAGTGCGCAGGCTTACAAGGAAGAAAACATTTTTTGGAAACATGGTACCGAATTATTTGTTGTTTTTTTATCTTTCCTCTATCTCAGTTACTTTTGAAGTCAGATTAGTTATAGAATTCAAGTACCAGTGACACATAGGTGATGTACTTGTAAGTATTACTAATCCTACAGTCTCAGCTGCACCTGCCTTCAAGCATTCAGGCTGGGTTGTCTTCTTTTTATGGAATACTTGCAGCTGTGTTACATGAAAGCTTGCATATTGAAATACTGTTTAAAATGTAATTTCACTGGAACTTTTTTTATTATTATTAAGAAAAAATGCAAACAAAACCATCATTAATTGTCCATCTCACTGAAAAGTTGGGAGTAACAGAATGACAGGCTGCCAGTACTATTGAAAGAGTGGCCTGTTTCTTTTAATAGGGAGCAGTGTGAAATAACTCATTAAAAAGAATGTGTAAAACTAAGCATACCAGTTGACAACAGCTGCTACTTCTTCCTTTAGTATAATAAAGGAACAGGAAGTAAAATTGACAGATGATATTTAAAAGTTATACATAATTATATTTTTCACTTCAACAAGGATTCTGAAGTTCCAATTACCCTTGAACCAAAGATATGGCTTTTTGGGTTTACACTGAAAGTTTTCCAGGTACCAAATTTACTGGAGACAGAAAACAACTTGGAGTGCTCCCTGATATCAAAAAGGGTTATTGATGTAGACTTCTGTATTTCCTGCCAGCATAATTTCCTCAACCAGCCGTGGTAGCATTATCTAGAGTTGTGCATTAGCAACTTTAGGGAGTCCTTCCCGTTTACCTTGTGTGGAGTTTAGAGAACTTGATGATGGCAAAGATGGGGAGTTGATACCAGATGGATTTTAATTTCTATAATTAGGATCCTGCAGCAAGTGTTATGTTCTTAATGAATTCTGTCTCTGCTACAAAATTGTAGAAAATATTCTAATTTGACACAGGACAGAAATTTTCTACTCTGCTGCTTCATATTGAAGAAGAAAGCATGGTTTTTATATACCTCAGAATATTACACAGCTTTTGATTCCAACCTAGTGATAGCAAGATACAGACATACCAAACATAGACTGTATTTATGGACCAGTAACCATTCTTTAGACTAGAAACTTAAGAGAAATATACATAAAGATCTTTTTTTAACCCGTGTATTATGTGAGATGCTGTATATATAAATTCTGGTGAAGAAACACCTGGCCCTTTTGCTTGTAATGTTACCTTTTCATAAAACACTGTATCAGTGCAAAACAAGTGGTGTGAAATAGGATTTGATATATTAGCAATATTCCTAAAATTTGTAACAAAACATGATCTGATCTATTGTTTCTGTTGATAGAAACTGTAATCAGTAATTAATGTAAACGTGTAATTTTGGAAGCTGGGCAAAACAAATGCATGGCTTTTTTACATTGTATCTTGCCTAGGCTTTGCTGATTCAGTGAGTGAACCATCAGGGTTGTTGGTGTATTCTGCTGATTGCACATGTGGTTCAAGCAGTTGTTATGCCTGAATTGTTAATTGTGACTGCATAGTATAGTGTGGTCTATAAATAATCATGAGATATTTTATGTCTCCACTTGTGGTGTGGATTTGAGAAGAACAGCTAGTCCTTTTCACTTGAGAAGCTTTTGTCAGGACTGGCTAGAGATTTGATGCGGGAGGTAGAAGTCAACAATCTGAAAACTGCACTGAATGTTTGGGCTGGAGGTGAATGGTTGGTATCTGTGATCATTATGTTTGTATGAATTGGAGCATACTGTGTAAAGTTCTGCTGCAGCAGACAGTGTTTGTGAATTTGCTTCTTGGTTTCAAGTGGATTTTTTTTGTTTTTAAGCAGAGTCTCTCTTTTAGGCTTTCTTAGGTTAGCAGTATTTCTAAATATGCCTAAATATTCATTATCAACTAAATATTCATTATGAACTAAATTTATATCTTGTAAAGCTCAGGTAGGTAATGCTGGATCAGTAGAATAAAATGTTTGTAACAATTTGGAGACTTTTTGGAAGACCAGGTAATGGAATTCTATATAGCAGTGGCCTAATAATAGGGTCATAAAGCAAAAACAAACCTTAAGAATGCTGAGCTGCTTTATTCTGCTTGCATACAAATTGCATGTGATTTCGTAGATAGATGAGTCAATGTAGCACTGATTTCAAACGGACAGATGGTTTCTACTGAATGGTCATCTTAATGAGATGAGTAGAATGTTACTTGAATTCCTCATAATATAATCTTTAGGCACAGAAGGTATTGTATTTTTGAGGATTGTGATAGGAAAAAATCTAAATCCACACTCATTATAAATCCAAAGAGAATAAGCAAATATTCAATAAATCTCATGTGTGTCTTTCCTCAGGCAAAACTAATGCACCTGAGTGTTCGTATGTGTCATTTATTCACAGAAGCATTTTTGTAACACCTTTATAATGCAGCTACTTTCTTGAATAACCTAGAGAAATGTTTTAGGAGACAATGAGTTTCAATTATATAGTAATAGGCAATATGCCTTGTCTATGAATATTAATATACTCTGAAAGTGGTTGTTTAAAAATGGGCACGCTGTTTAAAATGCGTAGTGTTGCTTGGCAAAACATAGGCATGTAAGCAAAATTCCTGTTTACAGTACAGCCTGTAAACCTCTTCTCTACAGGAAGAGGTAATTTCTGTATATTTCATGCACGCAAAACTTTGCTGGTGTCAGCTGGAGGTTTACGCGTGGAATAAATGCAAAATATGTGCTTAGTTTAAGAGAATTCTGCCTTTAAATTAAGAAGGGCCTTTTTCACACTGAGACAATATTCTTTTTTTGACTATTTATGTCTTTTTTTAGGGTGATGGAGAAATATTTGAAAATTACTACAGAAAACAAAGGAGGAAACAAGCAAGATTAGTTCTGCAGCCACAGTCAAGCATGGTAATCAAGCATGATTTGAGTTGAAGCTAATGCTTAGTGATATTTTTGTTTCTGAACTTGTTTTCTTTTTCATTGAAAGCATGAAACAGTAGAAGGCTATAGAAGATACTTCAGTCAAATTGTTGGGTAAGTTATCTAAATGAAAATTTATTTCGGTTTTACTATGTTGATTCTTAATTCAACCTGTATTCTCCTATTGTCCAAGAACTTTCTCCTGCAAGATTCAGTTTCAGCACAAATCATGTGGGTGGTTATTGCAGGATCTAAACAGGAAAGAGCATCCAGATCCTACCAGCAGGAGGCCCTACAAGGGCCCTCCAGCAGCCTGGGCTCCAGATGGCATGAAAAAAAATTTTCACATTTTTACTTCATTTTGGATGAAGCACAGAACACCAAACCTACTGAAGTGTCGCTGCTCCAATGGAGAGGGTTTGGCTATGCTTGGGTGTGAAGAGTGGTATTTGCTCTAATGTTAGAAACAACTTCATAATTGAAGTATTATTTTGTTCTAGTTTCTTTGTAGTAGAAGACCACATTTTACATGTAACCCAAGGATTGGTAACCAGGACATACACTGATGAACTCTGGAACATGGCCCTTTCCAAGATCATTGCTGTTCTTAGAACACATTCAGTAAGTGAGAAGCCTTATCAGTACTGCAGTTTAAATCCTCTTACTTCAGAGCTATGTGTATTTAAAGCTGGAATAGCAACAAAGTGAAAAATTACACCTCATGTTTTCTTTTTCTTGTGATTAAAAATTGCTCAGATTTGGGAGGGAGCCTGCCAAGCTTTTGTCTTTCCCAACAGTATCAGGCTGTGATCCACAGCCATGGGCTATTTGCATAATCCTTCTCTGATTTACAACTCACTGGGTCTTCCAAGCCTTCTCTTAGTCCAGCAGTTTAGAATATGCAGAGTTAATCTGCTGTTATTATTGCAATCCTTCCTCATTAGTCTCAACTGACCTCTTCATTAGATCAGATTGAATAGTTCAGCACTGAAAGCACCACCAGGAAATAGTTCCTAATTATCATTCCAAATGCTGTGTTTCCAAAATAAACTCCACCAGCAAAACCCTTGCAGCTCTCTCTTCAATGCTATAGTTGTGTTATGTTTGTGTTGAAGTAAAGGTATTAGAAAAATTCTGTATCACTTGGGTATTTCAGTGCATTCAAGTGTGTCTCCTAAAGTTATATTCCTACCTTAGCTGCAGTGATGCTGGATGCTCTTTCTTATTCCTCTGTGAAAAAACAGTGGAATACAGATTGTTCACTCAGACTGACTGATAATAAATTGCTTCTGAGTTTATTATTGGTGTTACTTTGACTGTCAGAAAAAATACAAGAACTTTATCTTTCCCTTTTGAAAGTTTGCTAGCAGCATTTTCTTTATGCAGTGTTGTTTTTTATTTTTATTAAAATTGATCTTTAATTCAAGAAGTATTTTATATTTCATATAAAATGGGGAAAAAGTTGAGATTGCAACCATAGTTATCATAGGACCTTTATTAGCATTAGTAGTACATGAGATGTTCTCATAGTTTTTTACTTCTTTTGAGAGGATTATTGAGATATATTCATCCAGCATTCTTTAAAGCTAAATGCTTTGCTAGTTAATTATCTCTATGTTTATTTATACACCTATATAAGAATATGATAATTTAAAAGTTGAAAATAATGTAACCTCTAAAGAACTCTTCAAAGTCTTGTCATGTTCTTGGTCGCTGTTTCTTCTCTATATGCACGACTCCCATCAAACCCAATTCAATCAGAATCTCTCTAACATCATCCTACTGAAGACTAATGTTTAGATAAATAAACCATACCTTTTGTTTTAATAAAGTATGCCAACAGCAAAACTTCAAGAAAGGTGAAACAGGTGTATATTGTCTTCAACCAATACTGTCTTCTCATGCAGCTTTAAATTATTTTAATAGATTTTTTTTTTTTACTTTATCCAGTATTTCAAATAGTGAAGCTGAGGTGAAAGCCTTAGTTGTATGACTCTCCTCCTCTGAAAATCAAATTTCAGTTTCAGTCATCTAGTAAATAACTTAATGTCTTGACCTTTTGTCATCCAATTTAAATTTGAATTGTTTAGAAAATATTTTATTAAGTTTTACCCATACAGCTGGAAAAAATTGTCTGAGGTGGCACAGCATTAGTTAGACCCAAGCTTGGTGGTCAAAAGAACGTCCTGTGGAACCTCTCTGATACCGATTGCACCAAGTGTGCTTATGTTCCACTAAAATAAATGTACTTTGTTGATTTTCAGTCTCAGTACACCATGCTGGTACTTACTGAATCTCATGTTTTTGTTGACTTTTTCTGAACTTTTGCACCATGGATAGTTATATAAAAATTTAACAAATACTTTTATGTAGCTGGACTAAGTAAAGACAAGTCTAAATGGTTTTTCACTAAGGCGGGAGAGTTTAACCTGTGATACTATTCTTTGAAAATGTATGTCCCATATTTTAAATCCTTTTAATAAAATCAGAATTTCTCACTTTCAGTCATATTGCAGTGATCCTGACCTTGTCCTGGAACTGAAGAATCTTATTGTAGTATTTGCCGATACTTTGCAGGTACGTACGGTATTAGTAATTTACCTGAAATTCTTGTAGTCAGATTTTAAATTTAGGTGAGTGCAATGTTTGTGTTTTCATAAATCATATATACAAATCAAACCCAAAATTGCAGAGTAATATTAAAAAAATATAATATAAAATGTATTTCTTGCCTTAGGTCCTCATTTTCATTATTATTAACTGAACATATGTGTTCTGGGCTATCCAGCAAGCATCAGTTATTCATGTCTGTGCAAAAGTAGTGTTAGTTTTGTAATTTGGGTACGCTCTTGTCTTTTAAAAATGCTTTACTTCTCATCATAAAAAAGAGTAGCATTCCAGTTGTCATTAACTCTTTAGCTGAAAGACTAAGTGAACATCATTGGAAAGTATTCTTGCAGTTTTTAACAAACAAGGAGAAATGGGGCAAATTTCTCAATGCATAGGATAAATACTTTGGTAAAATTTTAATTAATCAGCATGTAGTAGTGTGCTAAAAGTACTATAATTTGTGTTATAGAGGTGATAAGATTGAACAAAAGTCTTACCTCAGACTTCTGAAATGTTATGATAGGAATTGAGTGCATTGATTCTGAGCTATCCCCTCTTCATTTTCATCCTTTAGGGCTATGGTTTTCCTGTGAACCGGCTCTTTGATCTTTTATTTGAAATAAGAGACCAGTACAATGAAACACTTCTTAAAAAGTGGTCTGGATTGTTCAGGTTAGTATATCAAAATAGTTGTGCCTTTTGTATTGCATGTATTGTTTTTGTCTGACCTCAAGTTTTTATGATGTAATTCAGAAAGAATTTGTTAACTCAGGTGTTGTATATGATTTTCAGGTTGGTTAGGACAAAGATATTCATCACATGTGACTACTAATTAGAAGAAGAGACATCATGTACTGCTTCTATAGTTAATGGAAAGAGGGAAGGTCTCCAAAGGGACATTATCATAGAAACAAGCAGGAGAGAGACTTCTGTTTCTCTTCTTTAGGAATCTGATAATTTCAGGTTATTGCAGTAGGGCTTTAGTTTCCTAATTTAGGTTGTCTTAATGTCTGCTGTTGGCTGATATGCATATCTGCCTGACAAACTACTGACATTGCCACTATGTCTTCATGTTTTTTAATGAAGGATGTTTTCCACCAGTTCCTTGGGGTCATTTGATTGAAAAAAATCTAAACCCAGGAATACATTAGCCTGAGACTGGACTCCAAAGCCTATTTGCAGATAGGGTGTGATGTCTCAATGTGCAGAAATTGTTTGCTATAAAATGTTTTATTACAGAAAACCTTACTATTAATTTGACCACTTAAGGTTCTCCAGTTCCCTGTGCTCCTGTTACAGACATTTGACTAGTACAGAAGTGCAGAGGGTGCCCAAACGAGGTGGCCGTATCCTGCTTGAAGTTCTCTCAGTCATCTCCATTGACCATGTGTAGCTCTGATGCCTGAGTGAGACACTCTGAATATCAGCTTTAGTGTGGGAAAAGTGCAGGTTTCCTTAATCAATAGGTATATTGTGGTTTATTCTGGAGTGGATTCGTTGCTCTAAGGTTTCTGTGCTGTATTAAGCACGTATGGAAACAGTTTCAGGTATTTTTTCAGTCTGTGATTAGACATACTGTAAGGAGTTAAGATATATGAAGTATTTCCAAAGTAATCAAAAATACTTGGGATGTGTAAAGTTCTTAAAACTTTTTGAAGATGCAGACATAGGTGTGGTGGTAAAATTTATATTTATTTACACATTTTAACACCAGAAAATACTATAAGTTACATGTCCAAAATTTTTTCACTTCACTTACTCACCAGGGATATTTTTGAAGCAGACAACTACAGCCCTATCCCTGTAGCAAATGAAGAGGAATACAGAATTGTTATAAGTAAATTTCCTTTTCAAGATCCAGAACTTGATAAGGTAAGGGAAACTTTTATGTTATTCAAGTTTGTGAAATCCAGTTGAAGACACTAATGATTTCTATAATTAAAAACCAGGGACAGTAATGATTTCTATAATTAAAAAACAATTAAAATTTGACAAGCTAGGTTGACTAAGAGGCTTAATCACCTTCTCTATGTGTAATTATCTCATAATAAGTAAATATAAAAATGAAAGATTGAGTCATTTGCTCAGATGTTTGAGTGAATAATGAAACCCATTGTTTTGTAAACAAATTAATAATAGAGTTTAATTGATGAAGTCCTTATGTAATTATAGTGCAATCTGTCTTTAGCTTAATTTTGTTGCAACTTGTGTTTAATTACTCAGTATACGCTGTTGTATTGCAAAAATACATGTAAGATAGAGATGGGTTAGAGACAACAATTTCTGTGTTTCACTTTTCATTTAAATGTTTGTGTTTGATCATGTGAGGCAAAATAAACAAGAAGGGACTGTGAATAATTCTGCTGTAATAGCAGTGCAGTAGGATGTCCTTTTGTAGCCTCAGCCATTCTTTCACTACGGATTCTGTTCACAGAAAGGTGATTAACCTGTCCTGCTATTCAAGTATGACTTTAGAAATACCAGTGAAGAAATAAAAGGCTCACGATGGAGTCTGTAGAGGGGCACTAAGTCTAAGAACCACATGACAGTGGGAGTAGCTGTTGTGGGGGGAAGCTGTTTTATACAAGATCCATACTACAGATACCTGCCAAAGTGAAAAGCTATTTTAATTCTGTGGTTCGGCAAGGATTTGCCAGCAATTGTAACAGTTGCATGTCATTAATAGAGTGTTGCAATGAAGATGAAAAATTGAAGGAGATTTTTATGCTGATTTTTGAATGAGATTCCAAAATGCTTTCTGGGTGCATTCCTCCATCAAATTAAATTACTTAGCCATTATAGTACTAAAATAAGTTAAATAGAATGGAAATCCCTTACAGTACTGGAAGTATACTATACCCTGGATACTATTTAGCATGCCATATTTTGCTAATAAACTGCAGAAATTTTTATTTTCTACTAAATAGTTTTATCTGCTATACATATATGTATGATTACTACAAAGCTTTGGCTGTTGTTGATGGATGCTTTTTTCCTAAAGAGAAATTGAATTATTCAATTATTCAATCAGTTGTTGATTATTTTTCTCATGCATTAGTCATAAACAGAAAAATAGTTTTTTTGTAAATGGCAAAAGTATGTGTTCAGTACAGAAATACCTATTTAGTCTGTGTAGATTTAATTGAATTTATTCACTTTTGTTCTCCCAAATACAGTACCAGCTTTAAAATTGAAGTAAGAAGCATAATTTTATTATTATAAAATAATAATAATTGTATACTATGATTTCCCACGTGTTAATCCAAATTTCTGAAAATAATTCAAACTGCCTTGGTTTTGTGAACCTTAAAAAATAGTCTAAGCATCCTCAAGGTACTTTGAGAATCCCAGAAGTGTTGAACTTCTCAAACTTTTTTTTTTGCACTCTTTAGTTTGGGAAAAAGAAGTTTGTATTTTTGAACCTCTTATCCCACTTGCATCTATATTATTCATTTAGATTAAAAGCAGTTTGAGACCTGTTTTTAAATGTGTGTTTGTCAATTGCTTTCTGCAGGGGCATCTTGAATTACATAAAATCTCCAACCTTTATTGTAATTTAAAGAAATTCTAAAATTCTAACCTGCTTATAAGCTATTTAAACTGATATAGAAGTCAGCTCAACACATGCAGCTTTGTATTTGATGGAAATCAGAAAAGGTTTTAGACAGATTAAAGTGTTGATAATGTTAAATGGCTTTCTACTTGTTGTGTTTAGTACCAAGTTCTTGTTGGAATCAGTATGATCTCTTATTTCCTCAGCAATCCTTTCCAAAGAAGCTTCCAATGTCTCAGTCAGTGCCTCAAATTTATATGCAGGTGAAGGAATTTATTTATGCAAGCCTTAAGTTTTCAGAGTCGCTTCACCGCAGGTAAGCTTGAACTGTCAGGAGCGTGGCTGTAAAGTAGCTTGTAACTTTCAGGTGACCTAAAAATATATATACTGAAATGAAAATACACTTTCTAGTGTACTTGCTTGCTGTGCTTGTTTCATAATTTACATATGTAACTCTTCAGATATATATTTAATCTATGATTCCCATGCTGTAGCATGTATTTATCCCTATGTGGATATGTATATACTGTACAATATGTGCATCAGTGAGCATAGCTTGATGGGGTAAACAGTTTAAAACACTTCTGGGGTTCTTTAAACAGTATTGACCAGTTTGAATAATCTAGAGAATTTATTTATTTAACAAAGCTTGTAAAGATTGAAAAGAATACTTTGATACTGACCATTTCAGAATTAATTGTTTGGCATCCCTGATTACTTCTTAGTGTTTCCCTACTCAGTGCTTTGAGTTTCCTTAGCAGTGATTTCTCTTTCAACAAACCGTTCTGTCTGCATGTTCGTTCCCTCTCCTATCCCACCTTTTTCTGGTGGAAAACATCCCAATTCACCTATTCCTTTCCTCTTCTGGCCTTCAAAAGCTTAGTTTTAATTGGATAAAATAGAATTCAGAGATCTGAAATCTGGAAGGTATTTGTGGCCTTGTCACCCATTTCTGCACTGTTAAAGATGTAAATTACTCCCTTTCACACATTCTTAATTGATACTGTTTATAATTTACACTTACTAATGAGCACATGTTGACCTCCTTAGTAACTCATTAAAACCCACAAATTACTCTTTACTAACATCTGTGTCAATAAACATGTCCAAAATCTAAAAATAACAGATTTTGCTTCAGTGTTGAAATGCAGTTAATGGATAATTTGGTAGGTGAAAGAGGTGTTCTATCTGCTAGACCAGAGAAAACTTGGAGCAGCCAGAATTTAAAAGCACATAGAGAATTCTTAGCATTCCCTTGACAGGGAAGAAATTAAAATTATTAAGGATTACTGTTGAAGTATTGCTACGTGCAGCATAATTATAAAAATAAACTTCTTTTTTTTCAGTTCAACAGAAATAGATGATATGCTCAGAAAATCTACAAATTTGCTGCTTACAAGAACTCTAAGTAGTTGTTTACAGAACCTAATTAAAAAACCTCATATAGGTTTAACAGAGGTAAGTTTTGAAACACGTATTCAAAACTATGGGTTTTAAAACAATCCATGCTAAAACTATTTTTGTAAATGTAGATACACAGATATTGACACCACAGTATGAGAAAATCAAGTAGTGTTTGTTTAACAACTGAAAATGAGAAGCTGAGTATAAAAAGCATCAATATCTGTTACATACAGAAGAACAATACATTGTTGGGTCTCGTTGGGCCCAGGGATGCCTTTTGAGGGAGACATGACAATGAAAGAATTTTTTGTTTTTTATGATAAACAGAGTTACAGGAAATAAGCCAAAGACATTTACACTTTTGTTTATTTACATGCAGAGCATGATTTGTGTGTTCTGTCTAGCAGTTAGTACCACTAACGTTGAGTTTCTTTATATAAAAAATAGAGTGAAATGGGATATAAGATAAACTTGAATGCATCATTCTGCAGGCAATGTTGTGACATTCTAAGAGCAGTAAATTTTAAAAAATCGAATGGCAAAAATTAGTGATTTTATTTCAGCAATATATTTTCCTTTATTTTCCCTTTTTAAATTCTAAACTATCAGTTGGATTTATTTCACTGGGTAGGTGTTTGAAATCTCTGTTTTTGAAATGGCGTAATTTGTATTTAAGCTACATTATTACTCCTTAGTGGTATTTGAAAGCAAACTTGAAAACTAACAAGAAATAGGTGGTAACCTGGAATCCTGAAATGAATTTCTAATAGCATTCGTCCTGAAATAAGTAACCATCTACAAAATTAAATGACAGTAGGTGGTATAAAAAGATTTTAACAAGAATTTTTTGTCTCTTGTAGCTTGTTCAAATTATCATAAACACAACACACTTGGAGCAAGCCTGTAAATACCTTGAGGATTTTATATCTAACATTACAAATATTTCACAATTGACTGTTCACACTGCAAGACTTTATGGACTTTCTACATTTAAGGTATGGTATAT
This sequence comes from Haemorhous mexicanus, assembly GCF_027477595.1. NCBI lineage: Eukaryota > Metazoa > Chordata > Aves > Passeriformes > Fringillidae > Haemorhous > Haemorhous mexicanus. Next base: position 26,950,227 of record NC_082347.1, on the reverse strand, counting down.
CTCATCCATTCTATGACGATGTCTGAAAAGTTATGTGAATGAAGCATTTTAAAACACGAAGGGTGACAGCAAAGCTGCTTGTCTTCTCATCTTTGTCTCTAAAATGATTCTGAGCTCTTAAGCATTCAGTTGAACACTGAGTAGAGAAACAGTGGATTTTTATGTTATTAGTATGATCTGGAATATGTCAGTACGTGAGAAATCTCAATATTATTTTTCAAGTGCATTTTTTTTTAAGTTGGGAAATGGCAGTCAAAGCTTAACTTCACCAGGAGCTTTTAAAAGATTTGGCTCCAGTTTGTGTAACTTCTCCCTTTTTCTGAATGGAATAAAGCAAAACAGCTACCTTAATCTAAAGTTTGTGTCTATTTTTTATTCTACAATAGAATTATTTTGTGATGTATTTTCAAAGGGTGTAAGTATTAGTATAAAAGAAGTATTAGCATCTAGTGCTCGAACTAAAATGATTCTAGGATATTTTTAGAATTTAAACCACAAAACAAAAGTAAAAGTCATCAGGATTCTACAGCAGCTGCAACTTGAACTTTAGGTATTTGGCGTTTTTTCCATGCACACTGAAACAAAGAAGAGTGATTTCTGTATTTATGGGATAAAGAGAATTAATCCTATTGAGAGAGTTCTGTTTTCTGCAATTAATTTTATCTCTTGATGCAATATGTAGCCTATCCTTCTGTAATATATCCTCTGGCATAGATGTTAAAAAGTGGGTGAGGTGGAATAATTGCAAGACACTTTGTATTTCCAGTTGATAGCTAACGATTCTCCCATTAGCTGTTGCTTGTTTTGCTAAGGATTTAGTGCATAAGGCAAAACAGAAAGGATGTGGCCTAGCAACCGTAGTTGGTTACCACTGCCCTTCCAGCAGTTCTACTAATTTTGGTCTAGGGTGTCTAGTTTGCTTGTTGTGTCTTGGAATTTGTGTATCTATAGCTGTTTTCCTCTAAGGGCAATTCATTATCTTTTTACCTATCAAACATGCATTCAAAACCACTTAATACAGCTGTAGTCTGATTTCAGTAAGAGGTGAGATATTCTTTATCCTTGAATTTCATTTAAGAAGTGCATTTGCAAGTTGAGTTGTATTCTTTGTAGGTTGCTTATGCAGTTTACCAGTTATGTTTAACATTCCTACAAACCGAGTTCTGTTGGAGGGATTCAGTACTGTGTCTGTTCTTAGTGAGTTTGCACTTTGGAAAAATATGGGATAAGTGCTGTCAAACAGAAGGGCTTTTTTGTGTGTGTGGTTTCTCTCCTGTCTACTTGCCTGGAGAACTTGTTAGCACAACGTTCTCCAATTATAGTGGAAAATTCTTTTCTTGTTAATCCCTCTTTTTTCCCCTTTCTATTGTAATGAAAAATTGCTCACAGTTCCCCAACTGGGCCCTCACAGAGTTTGGTATGTTCTACTCTTATTAAATTCATCTCCTAGTAGCAAATTGTGTCACCTCTATTCTTTCAGAGGGGTCAAAAATCTCCTTTTATTAGCAGCATTGGTCAGGTTTACATTCCATGAGATGAGCTTTTACATCAACATTGTATTTTTTAATGCAAGACAAAACCAGAAGGACTAGTCTTGCCATTGCCAGAAAATCATTTTAATTGTTAACGGTGATATGACCAGTCCATGAATGACTTAGATTTAAAATAAAAAAAAAATCCAAACCCAAACAAAAAAATTTGAAGAAATTTTGCTCTAAGCCTAGGCAGATATATTTGCAGGTCCCATAATTATAAATTGTTGCAGCTGAGGTTTCGTTGTTAATTAGAAACTTTAATTAAAACTTTCTTAGTCATTACCATCTACAAAATTGTGGATTTCCATACTCCTTTGACATGATGACAGGTTGCCAGATTCTTGCGTGTTGGATGCATGGAGAGCTGTTCAGTGGAGCCTTTCTCAAGTTGGTTTGACAGTAAAAATGCTATTTTTAGGGAATCGTACTTTAATATTTATTTGTGGTAGGGCCGCATACTTTCTTGTTTACTCCTGAAGTGCCTCTCAGCCTAGGGCCTGATTGAAGACTCAGTTTGGCACACTCAATCTGAGGACACCTTTAAGCTCATAAATTTTTATTTTTTCTTTTTGCGTTTCTTATTTATGCTTTTCTCAAGTGCCATATTTTTTTGATTGCTTTCTTCTAGAGGAAAGTAGTGATGGGAGTTTCATCTGCTTTTTGGTCACTTCAATGTATCCAGGCTAATTTTACCCTCTAAAAACCTTAAGCAACTGATCCATTTGGTTTAAATCAGATGTCTTACTTGAATTATTTCTCCATATCAGCTAAGAAAATTTTATCTTGAGCCCAAATTAGAAAGATCTCAGTATCTTTAAACTCCAGGCTGGCAAAAGCACAACTTTCCAGCAGCACACACACAAGCATCTGCACAGAGATCCTGTTGGATCTCTTAGGATGTCCCCTGTACAAACGAGGCAGAGACAGCATTGGAAAGTCAGCTCACACTAAATGCAGGACTTTGCTGTTCAAAAAAGTAGAATCCAGGGTATGGCAGAACAAAAGTAGGAGCAAGTAGGGGAGTGCTCTGCATCATGATGATCAGGATATTTAAAGGAGGTTGAAAAATTATGAGTATTCTTCAGATGTGCAGCTTTAAGACAATAATTGCATAAAAATCATATGATTGCTTGACCTCTGTCCATAAAAGACAAAATGACTTTGTGTCAGGGTTGATAAATTTGTGAGGCAGAATTAAAGGTGGTTGTTGTGAAGAAAGTAAACAAATTGCTTTGTTTTCAAATTAACCTAATTTCTCTGAAAACTTTAGATTATTCTGTAAACACTGACCGTGTTATGAACACTCTTAGTATTCATTATGGGAGTGTTTTAAAAACCACAGCCTCAGATGTAAGACAGACATTAAAGCACCAAATTTCAATATAATATTTTTTAATCTAAAAAAAACACAAGACTTCATTTTTGTTGATGGATATAATTTTATCTGCATTTAATAATATTTTAGAATTCTGACAAGCATTGCACACTTTTTCTTTTTCAGGATGCCAGGCATGCTGCAGAAGGAGAAATATATACAAAACTTAACCAAAAAATAGATGAATTTATTCAGATTGCTGATTATGATTGGACAATGTCTGAGTCAGATGGAAGAGCCAGTGGATACTTAATGGACCTAATTAACTTTTTAAGAAGCACGTTTCAAGTTTTTACTCATTTACCTGTAAGTGTTCAAAATTGAGTTTAATTTCAAACTATTTGATCATAATTTTATGTTAAAACAGTAAGGTTTGAACAAAAGGTTCTGGTTTTTGATTTGTGCTCATGCTGACAGATGTATTTTTAAGTTTTTCTCAGCACAGAAATATTGTAAAATGTATATCAATATGTTGGTGGAGCTTACCCATCAGAATACTTAGAAAATACTTTCAAATACTTTAGTCTAAATATTGTTACCAGCAACTAATTTACAAATAATGTAAGAACTCATGCAGTTTTCTAGAGCCTTTTTGGTGTACCATGTTGGTTTTGTGTGCACATGCATTGGTTCAAAAAAATGCAGAATTGGTGTGAATCCTACATTGTGCATAAGATTGTGGAGGTCTTGTATTCTCCAAGGTTTTTAGTTAAATATTTTTGATCATAAGAAGTTGTTTGATTCTAGTTTACAGAGCTTCATTGAATGAATTCTTGCTCATATTCAAATATCCTGTGTTATTTTGTCCCAGGAAAAAGGGTACTGTTAACCTGTCTTATGTATGAATTGTTACATTCTGTTGTCTGATTTCCCCTTGCTTTCAGATAAAAAAAGCCTATTTCTAGTTTGGCTTACCATCATAATGGTTTATAGCTTTATAGTTCTGGAGTAACTTCAGTAAGTAATTCAAGCTACATCTGCTTTTTATCAGCTTGTCCTTGGTTGTTAACAGTCACACTGATGTCTGAGTGCTTTGCCCACCTGCAATGCTGGGAAAGAATAAGTCCTCAATGAATGTTTTGAGGCTTTGACTGAAAGAAAAATTTCTTTATGTGCACAGCAATATGTTGAAGTTGCTGGCATAGCAGGCTGATCTTGTCTTCCAGATACTATGCAGAGGCTGTGATTCTTCTGTCTCCTGTTCTTTTTACTGACTCAAAGACAAAGGCCACTCCAACTGTATCATGTGATACTGATGTGAATGCATCATGTGAGGCATGTGCTTCTGTGCCAAATCAGTGGAGCGTTTTTTGGTAAAGAATAGCAAGTTTGTTAGATAGTGTTATTAATTGTAACTTAGTATACAAAGCAGTGTGAACAAATGGCACTGCTCCTCAGTGGCCTTGTGCAAATGGCAGTTAAGGATGTGAAATTTGTAGAGCAGGATGTACAGAAGTCTGTCATGAATGTATGCTGCTAAATGGCTGTTCAGAAACGAGCCACAGACAAAATGAAGTAATGTGTTAAGGGAATGCAAAGAAGCAGCTGTGGCATTCGCACTTAAGAAGTGTGGAAGGTGTAGAGTTTTGTGCCTGGAGGTACAAGTCAGCCTTTGGAGAAAGCTAGTTTCTGTAGAGAGGTTATTCTGTAATTTCAGACTCTGGTCAGGTAACAGGCAGGATGTAGAACTATGGGGACAGGTAGTCTACTACCTGTCTACTACTGTGGCAAGAGGTTTCTTGTAATTTTTTACTTATCCTGCATCTTGTTCCCTGTCCTATCTTGGCCAATTGTAGAAATATACAGTCCTGTGAATGTTGTGTGTGACCTCTGGAGTTTATATGAAAATGTGTGCACACTATGGTGATTCTAGTTAGATTTGTACTAGTAAGTTATTTCTGTTAAAAGAAAATTTATAGTAAAAGTATTTTTCAAGAACCAGTACCTTCACTTATAGTGAAAGTATTTAGCCCAGAACCAGGTTCTATAACTCGTTAAAATAGTAAGTGTTTTGGAGTGATAAACTGAGCTAGATTTTTCCCATGTTTAATTTTTAATTTTCATTAAGTTTAGAATTAATTTTCATTAATGAATTATTCCAATAATGTCACAGTGTTATTTCCATAGTAATTTTTGTATGGCTGGCAGAAACATTCCACTGCTCAAAATAGTTTATCAGAACCTTTTCTGTAATTAGCAGTCAAAGAACAAATACCTAGCACACTGGCCATAATTAGGAAAATAAGGAAAAGAGTGGAACAAGTAGAGAGGTCTCTTCTACCTTTACATACCCAATTGTGTTAGAGGGCATTGGGCTAGGACTAGGGACCCTAGTTGGCCACAGTTCTTTGTGTCACACTCCAGAGTCACTGACTTTATTTTTGATATTGTTTCAAACACTAGTCTGCCTGTAGAAGTGTTATAATATGTTCTTTAACAATTTTTTTTGTTGCAGTCAGTGGGTTCCTCTCATTAGAATCTTGTTTTATTTTTGTTGTATGTATAAGCTGTGTAAATGCACAGGGATGTGTCTCCCTTTGTGCTGTTACGTGGGGCTGTACTGAAGTATTTCTGTACCAATCTAGACATAACTTTTCAAAAACGCATCTTATGTTGTATATCTGGGTTTTGCAATTTGTATTCTTTTCACTGGAATTTTAGAACTCTAAATCAGGTAGATCATGAGCTGTACTGAATCTGCACACAAAGTGACATAAGTTAGTTGAGGTCTGATATCTGTGTTGAATCAATGGAAATGTCTTGTGTCTCCAAGGCTTTTTTCCCCTCTCAAGTTTTGCATGTTAGTTTTCTCCTCTGTGTTTGTTTACTGTACTTAAGAAGCAATTTTGGAAAAGAAAACAGCTTTCTTCAACCCTACAGTTATATAGCCATAAGTTTTATGTTAAAATTTATTAATGGGTCGTGTTATATTTAGATTCTTACTATCCTGAGCCATTTTAAATCTTGCTTGAACAAAGTATGTTAATAACATACAGGTAGCCTCTGTAAGCCATAATGGTAAACATGGCATTTATTTTTTAACCTAAGACTTTTGAACTATATTCTTTCTTGTAATAAAAAGTTCTGGAAAGACATTTCAACAGACACTTTGAAGTTTATTACTTTGATATTTTGGCATACAGTTCCTTATTACAGAAAAACATACTATTGCCAAATTAGTATTAGTTAAGTTGTAATCTCTTTGTTACACTTCAACAAAATATAAGTTCAGAGGTTTAAAAAATACTACTATGTAGCTGTAATTGTTCTTTTTGTACGCTTTTTCTTATCTTTTATTGCTACCAATTTTTTTATTCTTTTTTTTTTTTTTGAAGTTGACAGTACATCTTAATTTTTTTGTTTTGACTGCCTTACTGGTTTCCTTCTCAGCATAACAACAATGACCATGCAGCTATGTCGGTAAGTAGATGCAAGATGAAGAAAAAGCATGTGAACAGAAAAACTATGAACTGCCTGCAGGCTTATTGCTTCAATTTTTAATCATTTAATAAAAAGACCCTTTCTGTTTTGCTGATAACGTGCTGTGTACCTTGTGTGGATGCATGCAGGGATCAGGTTAATGACTAACATCGGGCTTTCATACACTGGGACAGACAGCAGGAGTCCTAAAAACCTTGCAGAAGGTTGATGGGGTGTGCCTTGCATCCCAAATGAGGTAATTTAGAGACTGAGACCTCTTGAAAGGGAGGTCAGGTATCAAAATACAGCTATGAGACATGCATACAGAATTAGGATAGAGTGATATAGCTGAATAAAGAATCAGTGAAAGTTCTATCGTTCCTCTGCTGCATTTGTCTGGGGTCAGGGGAATGTGTGTACTGATGCTCTTTATTTGCTTTTTCAATTTTTTTTTAAGAAGCTGATTAATTGCATTTAAGAATTCTCCTATCCCCTGGTTATTTTCACATTGTAATTTTTTTTCATGTGGCATACACATTGTCATGATAATGAAAGTGATGAGATTAATATTACAAAATTATTAAAATCTGGAGAATGAATTTAGCAGTGGGCTCCCAAGTTCTTCAGAGCCTAGAGCACAAGTTATTAGTAGAGCTGTAGGGAGGTGGTGTATTTAGTCTGTTAAAGAGAAGGCTGAGGAGAGATCCAGTGGCAGCCTACAACTTCTTGAAGAACAAATACAAAGCTGGTGGAGCCAAACTTCTTGGTTGGACTGACAAATTCAGATGTAGCTGTGGTCACAGGTTGAAGCTTAGGAGATGGAGCTTTGATATTAGAGGGAAGGTGTGCTTAAAGAGAGGAGTGCAGTGTTGAAGGAGATTGCACAAGGAGGCTGCTGAATTCCCATCCTCTGCTACTTGGAAGGGTCCACAGGAGAAAAGGTCTATGGACCTGAAGTAGTGTTGGCAGCAGTGCTCCAAGTAGAAGGTTGGACTAGATGACAGTGGTGGTTCATTCCAATCCACACTTCCATCTTCTGAATACTCAGCATGCTGATGAACTGTGAAGCTAATAGGTGTCATGAGCTCTGTGGTTTGTGTAGAAATGTTTCCTGTTGGTATTGTATAGGTCTCAGGCTGCTGGTTATTTCATGACTGAGGGCTGGCAGAATTTCAGCAATGTAGAACACAGAAGCTGTGTGGCTTTTGGAAGGTTATGATTGGAAAGTCATGCAGTTTTAATGGTTCTGTTTTCTGAATTCACAAAAATTTAGTCTTTTGGAATTATGTTTATGTCCCATTTTAAGTTAGTCTTGCAGTTTATAGTGCCATTAGATGCTTTGAATCAAAAAGCAAATTAAAGTTTCATTGTACAGCCATTAATCAATCTCATGAAATTAATTGGCTGATCGAATTTGTTATTAAGAAACTACCTTTTTTAGTTTTGTTTTGAAGAGTTAGGGAAAAATGTTTCCTTGTATTTCCAGATCAGTTAACTTGAAATTATGTGGGTCTATATGTAAGTGGTTTTAATCTAAGTTTAGAATTAGCTGAAATTTTATTCTAGCTATGTGCCTTGTCAATACATAGCTGGAAAAGAGTGACCATTGAAAAGAGACTGTTGTAAATTGCTTTCAGTTAGGTATTTTTAATTGTTTCGGTAGCATTTGGGGCAGAGACTGGAAGTAAAATTGATTCTTAAAAATTCCATTCATGTTTCTAGTATACTTGTATTTTATCAATAGTTCAAAAGTTGGAGTTTTTACCCTGAGGGATAAAATTTGTATGTTTAATTTATTTGCATTTTCAGAAAGAATGACATGTTATTTCATATTGCTAAATTAATTCTTCACCTTAGCATCTTAGATTTAACGGGTAAGTTTTTTATTTTCTTTTTATGCTGAGGATGGTAGTTTGTGTTATTTTAGTGTTTCTGTGATTGGCAGCAAAAGCCTAATTTCACAGCTTGCAGTGAGGGTGAAGGGGTGGTGGTTTTCTGCAGCTATATTCAAAAACTGTCAATCAACAGCCTCCACAGGCTACTTAGAGAATGGGTTTTCTTACTGACTTCTCCAACTGCTGCTTCATGCTGTCTTTGATTGGCACAGCCTGGCAGGGAGGATGGATGAATCTGTCACTGGCTGGTTAATTGTGTTGCTGGTCTCAGCCTGACATCAGGTCTTTGACTCCTAAGTGGCTCAATACAAAACAAATTAGCAGATTGTAGTCATATTTCTCATTCTATATGCTTTGACTGTGTTGAATGCAGTCCATAAATCATATTGACTGACACCATAGTGAATGATGAAAGCTGCTTTTGAGACAGCTAGCATGGGCTTTAGAAAGCAGCACCGGGAAGGTGCCGTGGACGGATGCATATGGCTGACCCTTTGGGATTTCCTAGGAGCCAAATGTCTCTTTACTACAATTGTTCTTAGGAGAAAAGCTTTGGGGTCCTATAAAAAAGGATTTAATATGTCAGCAGATTCTCTTTACAAGCTCCTTTGAAATATAAGAAGTTTGTCTAAGGGTTTTCTCTTTTTACAAACTTGTATTTCAGCAAAATGTGGAGGCTGGGTGAAAAAACACTGTTAGCAGGTGTTTTTGAGTATAGAATAGGGTCCTTGTTTCCTAAACTTTACACTGATTGAGTGGAAGAATAGGTTTTGTAGATAGGAGCAATTAGCATAGGCACAGCAGAGACAATAGTAGTGTCTCCAAATGGGTGGCAACTGGGGCAAATGTGAGAAGCCTGCTGAATCTCTGCATGCTGTTGAATATAGGTATTTAATTGCTAGATAACCATGGCCACCCCCACCCCCTTAAATAATAATAGTAATTTTAAAAAGAAAAAAAAACCCAAACAACAAGACTGTTTTAAAATTAGCTGATATTTGTTCAGTCCTGAAAAATAAATGTTATTGCTTTGTTCACAAGTCCTTACAGTTCCTCTTCAAAATGCTTTCTGAAAAATTAGCAATGAATTGATAATGTGGTAGATGTTGGAAATTTGGAGATTAATTTTTAACTAGATCCTATTTTTCAAACACAAATGTTAATTTTATTCTTTTCTGGGTATTGTACATCCAGTGTAATTTGAACTGGGAAGCACTGAATTTTGAAGAGGATAACATAGTATAGTTCACATTTCTCTTAGTTAAAATTCAGCAATTTGATAAATATGCATAGCTTTATTTTTTCTCTAAATTTGAGAATATTAAGTGGTTTTTAGTAAGTATCTACTGTGTATAGTAAACTTGTAGTATTTGTTAATGTGTCATTTGAACAATAAGCCTGTAGTTCAAGTTACATAGTTGGAAATAGTTTATATGTTAGGATGTTTCCATTTTATGAAACTTCAAAACCAACATTTAATGTACATGTATTGATACTTATTTAAAGTCCAAGTGGCTTTAGCTGTGTCATTTCTGTATTGTAACCATTATCTTGTGCTCCAGTACTATTGATATTTGCCAGAATATAACAACTAACTACACACGCTTGTTAGAAATATAAAATTCTGTCATTTATTTAAGATAACAGAGGAGTACACATTGTTTCCATATGAAATAAACTGAATGTTAAAATTTTTCATGACAACCTATTAATCTGGTTGAACTTTCATTACATTACAGTGGCAGCATAAATAGGACATGGAGCTGATTTGATGGAGCAGTACATTAAACAGAGATGCACAAGTTGTTCCATTAAATCAAAATGACATTTCCATTAAGTATTTCAAATTCACTACACTGTAATTACATGAACTGTGGCCCATTTAGTCCCCTTCTCACCTCCCTTTTTCCTTCCTTTTTTGCCTATTCTTTTTTTTCTTCTTTCCCCCCCATTCATATTGATATTGTTCTGCTTGGGAAATAGAGCTGCATGTCTCCCAGTATAATTGCTGTTGGGTTTGGGAGACTTGTAAGCATGCTGTTCTTGTATTGTTTCCTACATTCTTTGTTGTCAGTTCATCTATTTTGCTCAAATATGTTATTTGCTTTTCTGAGATTTTCAATTAAGAAACTGACATGTCATTTTAGATAAAAAGCTCCTTACAGTTCAAGGTGTCCTAATGCTAGAAAGAATTAGCAGCAGCCATTTAATGGTTCAGTGTGAATGTGAGGGGGGTTGAAGGCTTTCTGTTGTATTCATTATATTTTCATTACCTTTTAACAAATAATGGATTTTTAAAGTGTGAAATATTTGGGGCCAAATTTGCTTTCTGTTATGAAAATTTTTTGCATGTGACAATTCAATCATCTTAGCAAGTTGACATATTAAGGACAAGATCTTGCTCTTCAGATGCTGGAGCAGAACTTTCCAAACTTTTTGGGACAGTGAAGTGTCCATTATAGTTGTTCATTATTTGTATGCGTTTCTGAGACTCACCAGTGAATTGATCAACCTGACTTTGCAGAAAGCAGCTGGGGAACCATTACTTTAGAGAAACAGGTGACATGACTGTACTGATAGATAGGAGTAAAACAATAGTGCTGTGTGCTCCAGTAGCTCTGTTATATTATTATGATTTCTTTTGTGTAAATGTGTTGTTGCCTTTGTTTCACTATCGTTGTAATGCACACATCAGTTGAAAGCAATGGTTTCAGAGCATTAATCTACAGGGATTCATGCAGTTGCATTTGACACCCAAGATCACTCTGTTTTAAGAGATGGCAGTGCTGCGAATAGAATAGAACCATCTGGTTTGGTATCTGGTCTCAAGTGGTTTTCTTAACTTTAAGGTAGAATTTTGTTATCTTTAAATTTTTCTGTACTGAATTTTAAATAATTTATTCAGGTTAATGTCTGACTTTGTGGTTTGTTTTTTGATCTCATGTTGGGAAAATTGTCTCAATTAGATGATGGGGAGAGCAATATTGCCAGCTAGACTGTGATTGGGAAATTATTTCTGTTTTGTACAGCAGAGGGCTACATTTCATTTTGTAAGTAGTTGATCACTGACAGCACTGATTTATTAAGCACCTGAGATGATGGATAAGCATGAATTTTTAAAGTAATTTAGCAACAAACTTTGAGATGGGATCTGAGCAGTTAAACTACCATCAATTAGCACAAGCTCTTACAAGAAGTGCCTCAACCAGTTGCAGTAATTTTGGTTTATATAAAGTTGGGGGTTTATTTAATTTGCTATTGTTAAAAATATGCTGCATGTTGATTTTCATTACATTCTTGCTTTCATTCTGTTTGGGTTAAAAATATTTAAATAAATCCACAAAGCTGTTCATATGCTTCAGCAACTTTAATTGTCATTGTTTTGGAAATGTCCTTGTATTCATGAAGACTGTTGGATTGCTGGAAGAAATATCAATAATTGTTTTAACATCTATTTAATCTAGTTCTCTGTTTGATCTAATAGAAACAAATCTAATAGGTCAAAGAAATAACAGGAGGTGTGATCTCTCTCCTTCTAATCTAAGTTTTGTATCATTAAGACTTAGTATGTATCTTAAAATCCAATCAGATGAGCAGGTCTTTAGTGACGTATCATTTGTTTCTATTGTAAAACTTGTTGCTTTTTCTACTAGGGAAAAGTGGCCCAGACAGCTTGCATGTCAGCCTGCCAGCATCTTTCAATGTCCCTAATGCAGATGCTACTGGACAGTGAATTAAAACAAATAAGCATGGGAGCAATTCAGCAGTTTAATTTAGATGTGATACAATGTGAATGTAAGTATATATTCCCATCTGTATTTGTCTTAACATTGAAAAAAGTTATTTAGTGTAAGCTGTATAGTGATCCTTTTCCATAATCTGCTAAAACTTTGTCTTTTATTGAAAGTAATATTACAGTACATCTTCTTGCAAAAGTATTTCTAAGTAAGTATGTTGGCATTCCTGGGAAATATTTTAATGAAACTTTTCTTTTAACTAAAATATCTAAATTGAAACATACATTGTTGTTACTCCTAATGGGATCATAATCACTATATCCACTAAAGATTTAGTTTAGGGCAAAATTGCCCAAAACTACTACCTAAATATTACGTTTTAATGGTTAAGAAAAAAACGTCAAATGTCTATGAAATTCTAATGTTTCCTCTTGAGTTCATCTATTATGATACAGATATTTACATGTGCTGTTATGCAGGATTTCCTCACTCCTAGAACTGCTACTCCCTTACTGTGCAGAATAATAGTACTCATTTAGTAAACATCAGATGTTGTCTTACTGTCACTGTTTAAAATATGATCTCAGAATTATTTTATAAACTGGTTCAGTACAGCACTGAAAGCAGAATTAATTACCTTGTGTTTTGCATGGAGCTTGTGGCTCAGGGTGAGGTGTTAATCTGTAGGAAGGAAGTTCCATGAATAGGTGTTAGGACTGGTTGAATAGTTGATGACTGAGATACAGTGGAAAGGCTCACTAGAGAGTTTTTTTCAATGTGTATTTTCAGATTCTTCTGCTCTGGTTTTTTTTTCCCCCAGAGTATCTTTCCTGTTATGTATTTGGAGCATAGATCTCAATGATTTTGGTGACAGCTGTAAAATGGGGCAGTTATACAAGTCATATCCTGAGGCTTTCAGTTTGGGTACATGAAAAAAATTGGTGACCACTCCGTTAGAAGCCAATGGGAAACTGAAAATCTAATTTCAAGCAATTTGGTTAGCATCACAAAAGGTTCTTGTGGGAGTCTAGAGACAGACTTAGGGGCGTTTTTGACATTTTAACCATATACTTGTTTCCTTCTCCTGCCTTATTTATTACATTCCAGCTGAACTCAGTAACACGTAGAGCAGACCCTCGCTGTCCAGCCTTAAGGTCTTTCAGGACATGGAACAAACTGACAGGACTATCAGAGTCAAATTGATAGAATATTTGTGATTGTGACATTAAAATTCCATGGTTGTACAAGTTAACCAAACAGATCATGGTTTGACTTTTCTTACTTTTAGTATGCTAGATGTTGCAAATTTATTAGTGTACTTTTCAGGTAGGTACATAGGAGTGTGTTTGTGAATTTGTGTAGTTTCCTAGATGTAAAAAAGATACCAGTTGTTAAAAGAGAAATTATACAGTATTCATAATACTGACATCATAATCATTCATCTTAACAAGCTGAATTAATGCAAGCACTAAACCATCATGTGCCTTCTGAACAAATGGTGTAACAGTGAAGAAAACTTGTCCATTACAGTATTACTCTGTTTCTAATATTTAAAATATCAGCTGTGAACAACACAGTAGGTTCACTACTCCCTGTAGATGACCCTGTTTCACCCTGGGATTTTCAGCAGTACAGGGGATAAAATGCATGTCTTGCAGGTGTCTTTCACAGCATGAACAGTATGTTCACAGCAAAGAAGAGAGAAGTTTCACTGTTTCCAGCTGTCATCTGGTCTTTGGGTTGTTTTCAGATTGTTTTCTTCTCAGGCAAAGGCTGATATGTGCCCTGATTAGTGTCACCCTAATTTTTATTGCCATTCTGTCTGCCATCTTTGGTTGATGCACAGCAGAAACTTTCTGAGTGAAGAAATCTTAGTAGAGTTTTATTTAGTCTAAAATGCTAATATTTCATTATTTTAAAATAAAAAAGTAATATAACTGTAAGGCAACATGGTTTTTCATATGTAGCTGTTATTCTGAGTATATGGCATGGACAGGACATACCAAAGCTTTGGCCAAAATAAGAAAGTTTCAGAAAGCTAGTAACTTAAAAACTGGAAAACACATTCTTCCACCACTGTGTAATTTCTATCATGGGCTGTACAAGTGCTTATAGAATGAACTCCCTTTCTTCCTATGTGGAAAGCTTTTAAAGCATGTTAGAAAAACAAAATTATTTTGAAACACAGAAACCCTTTGAGTAGTTTAAATACAATTATGGAAGCTTGTCAGAATAGTGTTTTGCAAGAAACCACATTTTGCAGTCTGTGGAATAAAGGAGTGACACAAGATTTTGCTCAGACTGCTTTGCTGATGTGGTTTCATTCATAAGGTCCATCACAGGCACATTCCAGGCCTCACTGTGATGCCTGTGATTTATGTTCTTGCTCATCACCCTCCCCCAGCTTTATTCTTTGATGCTTTGGGATTAATGGATACAACAGTGACATTTCAATTAGTGCTTAGAGTGGGCGAATAATTCACAACTGTTGGGAGTTTTCTACTGTATTGTATTAATGGGTTTGACATTTTACATACAATGGAGCATACTCAGATGAATTTTGAACTAAGAATTTAGATGACGTGTAGAAAATTTTTAATATCTGAAGGTAAACTTTTAAAAATTCTTGCTAATATTGTAGAATTTTTTTCTGATCTTTAACATTATACATTTATTCTTTCTAATATGAACTGGAGAGATCTAAATAAAATCAGAAAAATATTATAATTTGTTAGGGGTTTTTTCTGTTTAAAAACAATCAACAGTCCAAACAACAATCCAGCATTTTGTTAAAGTTAGTAAGTGCTCTTCTTAGAAAAAAAAAGTCATCAAGATCTCACTCTTCTTCTACCATGTTTTTTGTTTCCTTCCAAATGTTCCAAAAAGATTTCAGTTTTATTTTAGTTTGTCCTGTTCTAATGAAAGTGTTTATCTACCTCCTCTGCAAATTTTATAACCTAGAGCAGTGTTTTACCCCTGTATTTTGTACCATTCTTTCTCAGTGGTTATTTTCACTAGCACTCCTGAAGCACTGTTCAGAAAATAGAGCATACTAAGTCCCATTGAATAAAATGCAAAGAGTAGTCTTTTGCTTGAATAGTACATTTTGGTTCCCCAAGGAAGGAAGTGGGTTGGGAAGGAGGTGTTTCTGTTTCTTGAAGATGAAATTTAAATGTGGGTTACTGTATTTCACTTTACGGGAAGACAGGTGTGCATAATAAAAAATTAGCTTTTCAGAGACACCATCCAGATCTATTTAGCTTACATCAGCTTCTTATTAAGGAATTCAAACTTGTCTAAAGTTGTAATTGTAGGAAGAGCTAAGTGTTTTTGGTTTTTTTTTATTTATGTGTTAAGCACAGACAAATTGTGAGGCAGGAATAGTTAACAGAATGAAATATGGGTGAGTTCATATCACCCAGATATGAAAGGGTGATAAGGTTTTGGGTCTTGCCTATAAGCAGACAAGGGTTAGGGGAGAGTTAGTGCAAAGTACTCTGTATTTTCCTGATCAGCCTTCAGTATGGCTTCCTGGCAGTCCCTCCTTTCCCCCACTGCATGGAGAGTGGCAGTGCCCAAGAGTAAGTTACATCCTGACCACAGTGTTCTCTGCTGAGCACACACAAAAGTGGTCTCCAGGTGGGCATGCCAGAAGCTGGGGAGCCCAGATCCTGTATTTCCTAGAAAAGGCACCTTATTCTTCTCTGGAGGCCCCTTGCTTTACCTGCCTGCTCTCCCCTCTGGGCAGTCAGGTTACCTTCAGTGGCTGGAGGCCATCCTTCATCTGCCGCTCGCATATGGCAGCGCGGGCAGGACAGGAAGCTGCGAGACCTTGCTGGCACTGGGGGCTGCTGCCCGGCCAGCTGGCAGCTCCCTCAGCAAGGCTCCCTCCAGGCCTGTTTGAACAGCTGGAGCATCCAGCAGGGCTGCAAAGTGGCTGAGGCAGCTGAGATAGTCACCTGATTCTCTGTTCTTCCTTTAAAAATACTTCTGTAGCTTTGCTGTCCCGCCTGTGAATCAACGCTATGAGACTGGAGTTAAACTGTCCTCATTGAGCTTTTGATTCAAAGTCTGGACTTTGGCTTTCCATTTCTTCCACTGAGCAGCTTAACTATTTGTCAGGAATCAGGTTCTGAGTTCCCAGACCAATAGAGGCACAACTAGATGATGCCTAAAAGATGGGATTTTGAGCCAATAAAATTAAGAGACCTGTTAATAAATGTAGAATTGTGTAGAAATTCAGTGCAATTTACAGTTAAAGATATCTTAAATTCCATTTAGTAGATACAGCCTTTATCTTAAGATCTCCATTAATACGTATATATACCTGTCAATTCTCATATATTCTGTATTCAAAATGTAATTATAAGATCAAAGCAAAATATTCAAAAGAAAATGCACTGAAGTAGTCTTTGCAACATTCATATTAATCATTATAATTTATGTGTTACCTCCTAGCCTGTTTTTATATATTTGTTTCCTTTGATCCTATCTTCTTTATATTTCTAAACTGTCTGTTACAAGCAAGTTTGTTGAGATTGTACATACTGAGGACCCACATTGTTCTTGTTCTAAATACACAGTATCAGCAAAGCAGAAGAAGAAAAGATGTTAACAAAAACCTTGTGAATACCAGATTAATATAATGTGTATTTTCAACTGATTTTTCCCAAATATTTGAGGTTTTGATTCAAACTGCCAAGCATCCAGTTTGCCCCTAAGAGTGACAGTTTAATAGTGATCTTTGCATTTCATTCTCCTATATTATAAAATTCCAGAATGCTTTTATGCACATTAAGCCAAACAACAACCAGCCCCCTACCCCTGCAAATCCTCTTTAAGCCTAGAATGATTGTAGGGGGTGAATATTTTAAAAGATGTGTATATGACATTGTTTCATTACTATCTAGAAAAGGGCCCTTAGGACAAAGACATTAAGAATGTTAATCCTGTTCTTATATCTTCCTAATATGCTGTGCAGTAGAAAATATTTAATTAGCTTTGTAAAATTGTTAGCAAAACTTAAAAGCCCTGTGCTGAGGGTGGAGGGGGAACTGTCTGACTGTTACCATAAGTAGATTATCTTTTTGCCCTCTGAACTCATGAAATTATAATAATGAAACAAATTCTATTGTAGTCACCTGTCAGAGTGTTCCAAATGTGAGAATAAATGTCTGTGCTATAATGAGTGTCCCTAACGTTGTAAATGCATTCATAGTATGAAATTGTAGTTTCAGAGAACAAAGCTTGTACAACAATTAGGTTTGGTACATTATGTACTTCTTGTTCTACAGCTGCAATGCTAGTAGGTATTATGTAGAGAAACAAAATTATTCTGCATTATTTAGTGCATTGGGATAAATTCCAAACTTTCTTAGCCTGATGAGCACATAAAAGGTGCAAATATTTGCCCTGTGGCATGTAAGAGCATTCTGCTGTAGGAAGATATCTCCCGAAGTATAACGTGCCAAAAGCTAGCTGAAAAGACTTCCAGAAGGTCACAGTTTTCAGTTATATTTACTTTTCAGTTCTGTAACCCTTTTTTTGCCATTGATCTTCTTTCTCCCAGTGCTAGCTGTAATTGTAGAGTGCCTGGAAGAGCTGAGATTCTGGTGGGGGAAGCTGATGGCAGTGTACCGTGTAAGAACAGAAAGATGGGATCAGATCAGTTGATCTGATGGGCCTTACCTTTCTGGTTTAAGGGGTGTAGAAAAGACCCCTTCTGACCATCATGCATATCCTCTTTATTAATGTGCTGCCACAGCTCACAACTGATGTATCTCTTCACATCTGTTTGCTGTGGAGCTTTGCTTAGGATTCCCTGCTGGAGTGTGGTGTTCTATTTTAAACTCTGGGTTTGGCTGACCTCAGAGCCCAGCTTTGTGTCCTTAAGAAAGGGTGTTCCTGGTGGCTATGAAATACCTGCAGAGGACAGCCATGTAGACACACAGGCCTTCAGCCCAGGCTGTTCAGTAGGGTGCCTAAGGTTCCTAGGCTTAGGCATCTTTGTAATTCTGCAGGTTGGTAATTGTATAAGCTATTTTGTCTTTGCTGATTTAAAGAGTTTCTTATGAGAAAACACTCCCTATAAAATACTGAGTGTAGGGTATGTTTTTCTACTGGTTTTTAGCTTTTTTTTTTTTTAAGGCATGTTTATGGTCAATTAAAATTCCATGAAAAATGCTTCTAGAAAGTTGGTGTTACTTATTAAGTAGGAATACCAGAGAATTTTAAATTCACACTTGAATACAGGAATCAGTGAGCATTTGCCAATGTTACCAGTACTCATCTGTGACATTACAATGGTCTCCCTAAGGCATTTGATTGTTATTTTTTTTTTAGTTGATAAAGTATAAAGTTTTATTGCCGTTGAAGTCATTCTCCAATGACATGACTCTCGTAAAATAACTTTTGCACTAGTGTAATGCAAGTAAGAAATTCTGCTTCTACTGGTAAAGCTGCTACTCTAATACCATATCCATCTATTATTAAGCTATTTTTAAGTATTCTGAGATAGTCCTAGTAGTTTCTTGTACCATTTAAGTAAGAGTCTTTATCTAAAATAGTGTTCCATATAGTCATTTTTAGACTTGAGACATAGTCTATCTGAATTCATTAGTCTGCTTTAGGTTGAAACCATACCTTCAGAAGTAAATGTTCAAGGCCATTATTTTACCATCGCGTTAGCTCAGACAGCAGTGGTTTTCTGGATTTTACCTCCACATAATCATGTTTTCTAACTAGCAATTAAAAAAAATATATTAAGGATTTCATAAAACTTCTAAATGTTAAGAACAGTAGAGTTTAGCACTGGGTCTGGACATTGGATGCATATGTTTTGTTTTCTTTACCATTGAACGACCTGTTTCTCAAACTTGGAAAAAAATATTACCTCTCACTGCCTTGGATGATGCTTCTCTAAAGCTGTTGCAGTAGTATCTACTTTGTTTTGTTTAGAGTTCTACCTGAAGGGTGTAAGAAAAATACTCTCAAGTTCTTTTGAAATAGGATATCTATCCTGAGTGAGGATGTGAGGCAGTAGTTGTTTGTCTTTGTTATTAACTTGTGACTGGGATAATAACAACAAAAAGTGTATTTATTTGTAAGTTTAACAACTATTGATCTTTTCCTGGTTTATACAAGTAGTTGACTTTCTTTCACTTACTGTGTTGCCATTTTTTGTATTATGAATATATTTTTGCTCGCCAATTTTGACAGCCAGTTTTGGGTTCAGAATGAGCAGAAGTTCATTACTGCTTATGCAGGCTAAAAGGCATGAGCAGGCATTTCAGCTCTGCACTGACCATGGCATGTTGTCTACACATGAAACCAGCTCCCACCTAAGTGTTTGTCCTTTAATGATGTTTGGCTGGAGGTGAAGGTTTGCTGTAACAAAGGCAGATGTCTGAAAATACATTGACAGCCATGGAATTGGTATTATTTTGAAATTCTTCAGTAATCATGCACCTCAGGCTAAAAAATATCTTGGTTTCTGTGATCATAGCATTACTACTGGGTTAGAACTTTAAGCAAAATTTCTAATAATACTCCTAAAAGTATTATAATTTAGGATTATTGGAAAAACTGTCAAAAGGTTGTTTGTTGGTTTGTTTGGTTTTAATCACTGTGAGCTTTTAAACTATTCCCATGAAACTATGCTACCTAGCATTTATATTGCATAGAGTTTGATTTTTCTGTTAGATTAAAAAAATAAATCTACATCCATAATATTTTAACCTTTTTTTTGCAGTGTTTGCTAGTTCTGAGCCTGTGCCAGGATTCCAGGGAGACACCCTGCAGTTAGCTTTCATCGACCTCAGACAAGTAAGACACTAGTTGATGTTTTTTATCCTTCTAATTTCCCCTTCTGACCAATGCTGAAGTTATTAAATTCAAGAACCTTTCATGGTTGTGCATTCCCATGTAATTAGTTGTGAAAAGCAGTTATTTGAAGTGTTGTTAGTGGCACTATTCCCTGTAATTTAGTATAAAACTGTTTCTCCAGTGTGTGGTTAGGGGGCACTGTGCTACTGGTAGTACTGTTACAGGAATATTGGATTGAATTTTGGTCCTGACAATTTAGTGAAGATCCTGTGATGCCTTTTTGCAAGAGTGTGTGTGTCATCCTGGTGTGTGCTGGTCTGATTCCATGCTGAGCATTTGCTCCTTTCTACAAATCTACTCTCTGGATAGCAGAATCAGGCATTAACATTTCCTTTCCTGAATTGGCTACGTAGAGTTCTTTTAAATTGTTGGAAAGCAGCTTTATTCCAACTGGATGATCTTTATTCTACATAAAATTTAATTTAATTATATTTTAAATGCTGTAATATTGGAAGCACTTTTCTACAGATCTTGCCAAAAGGAAAGTTTTCCCAGAATAAAATCTACTAAAATCTTTGTAAATTTGGACATTATAACCACCATAATAAAGGATCTTCAAGACCTTTTCATGCTTGAAGTTAGCTTTTACAAAGGGTTTATTATTTCACAAAATTGTAAGTATCATTTAAATAGTGAAATAAATCATTTACTATCCATGGAGGATCTTTAACCTTCTGCAGATGTTGGTGATATTTTTCAGTGCCATTATGAGCCTATCAAAGTCATCAAAAAATAAGAGAAAGTAGAAAGAATTCTGTACCAAATACCAAATTATCTATATAGTAAGAATATTTTTGCTTTTAATAATTCAGTAGGTTTTTCACAACGTGATTATTAAAGGGCATTTCAGAAGGGAAGATTCTTGAGGCAGAAGTATTTAGATTTCTCCTGATAGTTAGAAAGGACTTAATAAAGTTTCTTTTTAAATGAAAAAGTTAAATGGTAGGGTTGTCTGTCACATTCTCACAGTAATATAATAATGAACAATATCTACAGTGGGTAAGTGTGTAGTGTGTGAGAAGGATACAGGATTATGGCTACAAGACTTGTTCATGCCACAAGTCTTGCCTTGACTAGCAGCCTTCCTCTTTTGGATTCTCTTTTAACTCTGTTTTTATTGTCAGTGTTAAAAGAGACTAAACATCTTCCAATTTGTACTTAGATCATTTCTTTTGAAGGGAAGGATGTTGAGATTTTGGCACCATTTCTGTCATCCGCCTAAGTGGAGTCCTTGCAGAGCCAATGTTTGTTTCAAGGGAAAACATGATTTCCATATATGCAAGAGGGCAGGGTGTGTACATACTTGCTACAGGAAATAAAGATTTTCATATGTTTTAAGCACTAACTGGGGAGTGTGTCACTTAAGTAGGTATTATGTTGTTTATGATAGCTCTTCCTTTATGTTAACAATTATATTTAGAATTCTCTCAAGCGCTTTACAGAGGATGCTCTGTAGGTCATGTGAATTTGATTGACTTAATATACTTTATAAACAGGAAAATTTGAGCAACTCTCTGTTGGGTTGCAACTGGAGCTTGCAGATGTAGGACAGTCCTAGCATGTTTGGTTTGGTTTTTACTATATTTTTGTGTGCATCACCAAAAGGAATTTCAAGCACTCATCAAAAACTTCTACCATTTAGTAAGGATTTTCAGTGCCTTCCCTGTTCTCCTTATTTGTGATGCATTTCTGTCTTAATAGGGTAGATGACAGTTCTTTTCAAGAATACTTAGAAAAGCAACAGAGCCTTTTTCAGAAGGTTCTTATAAAAGGTCGTGCTTCTGTTTTTTGGTTTGAATTTGATACTTCTTCATGAATTGCAGGATATGAAAGATAAGGAAGTAGGTCCAGTGGTCAGGTTTTACCTGCCCACCCGGACTGTGCCCTGAGGTCAAACTCCTGATATTGGCTGTTTGGTACAGAGGAGCTGATGACAGGTAGGGGCTGATACAAGGGGGAAAGCTTGAACCGTATCAAAGCTAAAAGGCAGGAGATTTGGGACTCAGTGAGAGACTGTAGCTAAAAGATGGATCAGCAGGATTGCCCTCTTCTTAAAAAGCAGCTGACCTGCAAGGGAAAAGACTTTATCGTCCTGCCAATCACATGGTTGCTAATGGAAGCCAGTTATCTCAACAACAGCTACTCTCTCTGGGCTGTACTAGTGCAGTGGGTAAGATTAATGAGGATTGGGCAGTAGCATATTATAGCACGTTTTACTAATGAAATAAAGTCACTTACAGGTAGCCAGTTTGGAAGACAGAGAGAGGAGCTACACCTGAATGATTACCATGTAGGGAAGAGCAGCTTTGAGAAGAATTGCCATAGGTATTTTCAGCCTAGCAGTTCTTGATCCTCTGTCTTTCCCTGAAGACAATGTGTAGGCAGCATGTTGCCCCCAGCAAGCCCACTCTCCTTCTTCCTTCCACAGACATAGAAGAGCAAACAGAAACAGCTGGCACAAGAAAGAGTTGTGTCTAAGAAGATAACAGTAGTTAGTAGCAGGAAGCTCTAAGAGGACAGAAATCACAAAGGAGCAAGCACTAACCAATGTCCCGTTTGAGCCACCTCTGTCTCTTAATACTATTATCTGCTCAGGCTTTTGTCATACTTAACCTGCTCTTTAAAGATCTCTGTAATCTGAAGAAACCCTGGTCAATAAATATTTTTGTGCTGTTTTCATCACCACAGTATCTCAGTATCTTACACAAGTGACTTGGTGGGGTTAGCTGACCCACTTGGTTGTCTAGAAAGAAACTTGCAGTTCCAGCTAGTTTAGCAGGTAGAAAATTGGGGCAGATTCATGGATCTGTGCAGCTGCAGTAATTGTGTCATGCCTTATGCCACTTGTCTTAGCATATGACCTGAGGTCACACCTAGGTGCACCCTTTGACCCCACTTAAAGCCAGTGAGGGGCCATCTCAGTAAGGCAATTATCAAAGTGGCATGTGCTGCTTTACAGAGACTGGTCTCTGGTATCTTGTGGAGATGACCCAGTTCTCCTGCAACTTGAGCTGCTCTCTGACAATCATTTTTTGCTACTGTCTGTACAGGGAACCTGGGTAAATAGTGCAGTTTATTCCCCAAAGTGAGGGGGAATAAACTTTGGGGATTTTGCTACTGTTTCAGACCCTAGGTCGATTGGGATTAACCTTTTAAAGTAAACAAGTCTTCATTTGTCTTACTTGAATCGTCTCTGAGGAGGAAGCACAGGCTCTGACATGAATTAGTTTTTTCCTGGTTATGATCTGTTCTTTAGTGCCTAAAGACTAGGGTTACAGTTCTGGAATGTGAGGCAGTTTCTTGTATGTCCTGTACAATTGAGTACGGTGAGGATAAGACATGAATATTCTAATTTGTGTGTTATTCTTTGGAGAGCCAGTGTAGTATGTAGCGGACAAGAACAATAACCTTGTGGTAAGCCAAGAGTTCAGCAGTTGCTGTCCTAGGCCAAATATCCTGATTCTTAACCAAGTGGGTGCTAACAAATACCTATTCTCGAAATCAAATTATTTCCTGCAGAGATATAACTAAGCTGCCAACACGGCTTGACTTTGTTTCACTTTTGACTTGACAAGTTGTTCCTGATGTCCATCATCAGCACTGCTTAGGGGCTTCTTCCTCTACTGTCTCATCTCAAACAAGTACTCATCTAGCTTGATGATTTGTGGAATTTCCTTGTTTTGCTGGGTTGAGGGGAACTGTGTCTTATGGCACTTTATGTTCTTTTGGCACTTTAGTACACGCTGTTAACACCTTACAGCTGCTGTCAGTGCTGGTCCTGTTTTGGGCAGCAGTCTCAAGTGAAAATAATCGTATGCTGTTGGTGGCTCCAGAGTTAAGCAACCACAGTAGAATATCTCCACCCTCATGGCAAATGGAGTTTACAGTCTGTTGGTGGTGTCCTTCACATGGAAGACCAAGGGCTGTGATTCCCAATGTCCATAAGCTCTGCTTAAGTGTGGGGGGAAATTTTAGAAGATTTTCAGCAGTTTCTATTTTTTTCAGTGTTAGAGATAAATTGGACACAAAGTCATGACACAATCAACATGATTAATGTAGAGAGTCATTTATCATAGAAACATTAGAAGATACATTTTTGTCAGACTTTTGTTTATGATGTGTGTACATAAGCATGTGTCACTTCTAGGAGCTGAAGTTATTGGTAGGACACAACATGTATTCCATCAGCAAATCAATACCTGATATTTAGAAATAGAATACATTTTCTTCTAATTCTGAATCATTGATAGTTTATTTGGTTGCTTGTCCATTTATATTGGAATGTGTTTTCTGGTGAGAAATATTACCAACCTTGGGAACTGTAGTGTTCCATGCAAAAAATGTAATGTAAATTTATTTGAAAGAGGAAATTGTTATTACTGCTTAATATAGTCCTCCTCTTTCTTCCCATTCATTACCAAGACATAGCATTGTCATTCTGATAAACTCAGAAGTAACTCCTTGTAGGTAGGAACTGTGTAACAGACCACTGGGCTTCAATCTGAGGCACAGGATTTTCTGACACTAAAGGCAGGGTGACAGTTCAGTCCTCCCCACTGTTATGCTTGCAGTGTTTAATTTGAATTAATTTCCTGTGGCAGTAACTATGTTTCAGCTCTGGCTTGTCTCAGATTCCCAAACATGCAGCCTGCCAAAGCTCTTGCCATCTGTGTTCCCTGTGGAGAATGCTCTTGAGCCCTTCAGTAGACCTCAGAGAATAAGTTGCAGCCTGTTGCCAAACCTGTTGGCCGTAACTCTTGGAGGCTGAGGGCTCACAAGGTGTGCTCCAGCTTCCTTTACAAGCTGCCAGCTCACAGAGTGCCTAGGCTTTGAAATTAGTGGGGTACACCCACCCTAACCTCTGTTCTGAGAAAGAGTCTTAAACTGAAAAAATACCAGGCGTTTTCAAGATAGAGAAACCCCCAACAGTATGTTTAGGAGTAAGTCTTAAAAACTTCAGAGTTTGAAGATAAAAGTAAGACTTTTTTTCATAAGGCAATAGTTTGAATTAGAAAATAGTATAGAGCATTTCATCTTTTGCTACCTGAGGGAAATGGTTGCTGAGACTTTCATCTTCAGAGAGGCTCTTTCACAATGCTTACTGATCCCTTTCCCCCTGTTATGCACTCTCCAGCTTCTCTGAACAAGCAGAAGAGCATGTTACATCTGTAACATGAAGCCCAGCCTCAGGGTGCTATGTAATGGGATTTCTGCTTCTCTAGTTTTCAGTGCAATGCTGCTTATTTAGCTAAAGGAAGGAGCTCAGGTTTCAGACAGCAACAAAGCAGGAGTTGCATCTCCCTGGATTTCAGAGCATAGATCCTCACTTTGCTGGAGGAGGAAGGCAATTCTTCCTGGACTTTCCCTTCTCCATAAATTGACTTGGCAATAAGGCAGGAGGGCTTGAGGCACACTGGAAGCAGAACAGGCACAAGTCAATGTTCAATATCTCCTGTATTTGCATCATACAGTGGTAGCATGCATATGCATCTCTGGGTTTAAAATGACAAAAGTTATTTGAGTATGATTGCAAGCAAAATGTGCATTACCTGGCTTGCAGGGAAGACACAATATTTCTTCATAGTACTGTATTCTTCCAAGTAAACAGGAATTCTTCACACAAATGTGACAACTTGTTTGTAAGTACTTATATTCCCCAGTGGAATCTCTTTTGATTTCTCCTTCTCAGCTATGCTCTGCAAAGCCTGTAGTTAATCACAATAGGCTCAGATCACAAGCTGTGTGTATAGATATTTGTGAGGAAGATCTCAATCAGTGCTCTGTACACAGAAACAAGCTGGCTCATCACTGGGATGGGATTTATACCTGCCAGATGGTAAGAATTAGGAAGCTTGGGAAACAAATGCACAGAAATTAGCAGCAGGGGGTCAGAAACAAGCATGGCTTTGGATTCACTATCTTGATAAGGATTTGCAGAATCAAAGCAGAATGGCAAGTTAGTAATTTCCTGGTAGTAAGTATTCCTACCCTGTAAGTGCCAGAAACTAAAAGCACACATGCTGGGTATTAGGTGTCTGTGTATTCTTTGGGACATTAAATCATTCGTCAAATTCAGTGCGAAACAGATTGTTTCCAGTTCATGTAAATGCCTCTTTTTCAGCAGAGAAGTGTAAATAACATGCTGATCATGTACCAGGTTTTGGCTCTAGGTCTTGGTGTACTAATGATGAGGGGCCATACTTGAAAACAGGTTTGAAAACTTCAGTGTACAAATGCTGTTACTTCACTAGCTCTATCAATTCCTCACTTAACAAAAATGATATACATATGGCTATTTAACTACAAGATACCCTATTCCATCTATGGCAAAAACCTTAGTAGTTTCTCCAACAGAAAATACAGTATGTTGTGCACAAAAGGCTGTGAGGTGTAAAGATGTAATGTGTAAGCAGAATGCCATCTCTTTATCAACAGTAAGGAATGGCATAGGTACCTAAATCATGGAAGTTATAAAAAAAAAAAAAAAAGAAAATTCCTTATTGTTTCTTTAAGCTAGTTTATTTAAGGGATACAATTTTTTGAGTTCTCCTCTTACTTAACGAGATACACACAAGAGCTAAATGAGCCAACAAGAAATCTATGCTATATATTTAGAAACTACACAGAACTTGGGAAGCACTTGGACAGCTTGACTTGGAGACCTGCAGATAACAGTCTTTGAATAAGAACATAAGCCTCACTTAGGGCATTTTATTTTGTTGTTAGGTGAATTTATAATTTTGGGAACTGAGACAGGAAATCACATTTATTGATCTTGTTTGTGCAGGTGAAACACTTGACTTAGAACTGTGCAGGGCAGTTTCATCTTCTAAATGGTACCATCATGGAAATCACTAAAAGTTTCACTGGAGAGGTTGATCAAAGCAGATATGAAGGGGGGAAAAAAAAAAAAAAGTTGGCAAAAGCTGCTGTCAAGACTATTTAGATGGACATATCTGAATCCCTGTCAGAATTCTACCAACTGTCACATTTAATCAGCTTTAAGCTCTTCTTGGTCATCATTACTTTTGCAAGTCACGGTTTAGAAATAGTTAATCAATTAATTCAAAACCTATGGAGCTGTTCCTATGATGAAAACTTCATATATCTGGAAAACCTTTCCATTCAAGAAAGCTCATCCCATAGTTACAGAGGAAATTCATATAAGACCAGGACCTAAATTTTATCCTTGGTAGTTGAAGTGAAATTCCTGGAATACTCTGCCCAAAGGCTTCTGTTTCCCTGGGCATGGCACTTAATTTCTTTAATAACTGGCATGCTGTGGAACACTTTGTGAAGCAGCCATTTCCAATGACATTATGAGAGAAGGCACTAAATAAACTTTATCTGGAGAAGGTTTTATTCTTTTGCAGAAGGACCTGTTGGTGGGAAAGTTTCAAAAGGTTCACTTCCAGATAATTTCTCAATTAACAAATATCTTCCTTCAATTAGAAGTTGATCTGTGTGCCTGTTATATTTGTAAAATCCCACTTACCCTTCAAATCACTGATATACATTCAATTCAGTGAAAGTTATTCAATGAAATGAAGATTCTCTTTAGTTATTCTTCTGCTAGCAGTTTTGCTCCCATCCAGTCCTTGCCTTTGTCATGTAAGAAATTATGTATGTGACAGGAAGAAAGATTTGGGTGCACAACTTTCCGAAGTTTGTGAATACATTGTATCAGCTATTATCTTCCTGCTGATAACCACTTGCTGCAAGATCCCCACCATTGTGTCTGGGCCCTTCTGTAGCCCTGAATTGATGGATGGAGTTCAGTTTTGGAACCCCATCTCCCCAGTACTTCCTCTGAATTCTGTGAGCAGTATGTGGTTCCTATGAGTAATGAATAAGCATTAGTAATTGAGCAACATAAGAGAAGAAAATTATTGGTTTCCTTCAAGTTACATGTTATTTGTATTCTCTTAATGCTTCTAAGTCCTGCTCTCCCATCAGGGAGCCACGGAACTGGTAGCTGTGTTAGTGTATTAAGTAATTTCTGCCCCAAAATCACTTACATTCTCCTGCCTTATATAAACTGGAGGTACCACTGGTATGTAGTATGTACTGAGCAGCACTCCTAACCCTTTAACCCTACAGATTTGCCTTCAGTATTTTTTTCAGTTGCATCAATCAACATACTTAGGTTTCATTCCTTTTCTAAATTATCTGTCAATCACATGCAGCAGACAGAATACCCCATTTTTTTCCTTTTGCTAGTTTCTTCTGTGAAAAAGAAAGTCCATCTCATCTTTAGAAGTCACTGTGGTGCAAATATAAAATCCAGTAAAATCAAAGGAATGTTTTACATCAGGAAAACAAGACTCTTTCTCTGCTTCAGAACAGTAACAACACAATGAAGGAATTGCATGGACATGGTAGGGCAATGACTTGAATTGTTAAAATGTGGTTAATGAGTGTTTATTCATTTGGATCATAGTATCTTAGGAAAAAAGATCATATGTTCAAAAGTGTTTATATAGGGTGTACCATTATGTGACACTGATTTGCAGTTGGCTGTCTTTGAACTGCAGAAATACAAATTAAAAAGTCTTACTCTGTCTAGCTAGACTGCCTTCAGTCAGTCAGAAGAAGAGATAGGAGATGACATTAATACAAAGATACCCATAGCTGGCAGAAGAATCCTTGAATTTCATCCTGGTTTGTTACAACTGGTTTCTGGATGAAGTGCACTAGTTGTACTGTAAACAGACTGAACCAGCACGTTCTTAGGCACAGCTTATCATATCTGTTAACATTTATGGCTCTTATCGGTGTGTCAAGTTTGGAGCAATTTATACTTTCAAAAATTGTGCTATTTTAAAGAATAGTGGAATAATAACAACATTCACATGGAAGATTCAGATATAGATTGTGTCCTCCTTGCAGAGGATTTTATCTAGAGCATTAGTAGCAAAGGAACGGTGCTACTTAAAAGACCCTGCAATTACAGAAAGTGTGAATAAAGAGTGAATAATAACAGAAATGCAGAAATAAATCAGAATATGAGTAGATGGAAGCACTAAATGATGGGGAGTAAAGAAGAGCATAAAAATATGGGATGAGGTGGAAAAAAAGATAAAAATTTGTGTCTGTAAATGTACTTTATTATTCTTACCATTCTTTTTCTGTGTTTATAATTTTCCATGGTTTATGCTGAGACCCAGTAAGAACATTTCATTTTTAAACAGTAGAAATTTGAAGAGATGTTTTTATCCAAAGAAAAGAAAGGACTTTCAGTACACAGTTAATGGTGTTTAAAGTCCCTAAAACCACGGGCTTGCCTTATTCCCAGGAGAACTCAAGCTTTCCCAGTTTCAGTAGCGTGCCTCCAGGAAATCATTCAGAAGGACACATAATTAGCCCACACTCTTCCAGAGTGCACAGTGTAACTTGATGCAGTTAAACCAGAAGACAGTTTTCATCTTTTGACCCTGTGTCAAATGTGTCAGTTGAGTAGCTTACCTGAGATCTGTAAGACAACACAGGCCATCAGATATTTTCCCATAGAAAGGAACATGCAGTAGGACACACACAAAACCACAGTTTTAAAACTTAGTTATTAAACTTTTAAAACTTACTTATTTTCAAAGTAACAGAAAAAGTGGCCTTTTTAAGTGGCACAACTCAGTGCATTGAGAATCTGTTTCTTTTTGCCAGTGTGAAGTTTAAAGAAAAATGTTTGCCCTTGCTTAGAATGTATGAAAAGGACAGAAGTGGCCCTTTCACTTTAGGCAGTAACAAGATATTGAGTCCTCTGGAAGAGTGAATGTGATACTGTCATTGCAATGCACATCCAAATGATAGTTCTGGGAATGGTAAAATCTTTGCTATAGTGTCTATGTCTTGCAGCCATTGACAGGCAGAATAGTTGAAAGAGTTCACAGTGAAATGGAATAATAACTCCTAGACAGAAATGCCCCAGTAACTGTGTGGGGTGGGGGGGTGGTGGTGATTTCCGTGTATCAGGATGTGGTGGCTACAGGGGGTACCTGTGTAACTGGTAGGAAAGACACAAGCTGAAAACTCGAGTGACACTGTAAAACTGCCCTCATAGCTTAATTAAATAAAACCAATAATGCGATTTAAACTTCTTTGAGTTAAAATTACTTTAATAAGGGTGTTAATTACTAGAGGATTAACACTGCTTACATGTGATAATAGATCTGGTCAGTCAATAAAGGGTGAGAATAATGTTCGTTTAAGAAGCAAAAGAATCTAGCACAGGATTACTCCCTAGAAAGGGATAACATTTCAAAGTGGCAAGTAAAATCAGGGCAAGATGTTTTCAAATTGTGGGAGGCATTAGGGGCTGAATTTTGCCATCATTACTCAGCAGAAGTTCCATATGTACTGGGATCTGTTGAGGTAAAATATGAAGAGTAATTATTTCAAAGGACATATAAAATAATTTGTAGTTACTCAGTCTTCCAGGGAAATCATAAGAAATAATTTCTTAGATAAAACATTTAAAGAAAATACTGTCCATTGGATTGAGGAGAAAATGCATGATCTAAAGGGAAAAAAACCCATCTTCTAAGGAAAATAATTTCTTGAAGATGTATATCTTAGAAAAGAAATTGTATTGGATTATTGCAATCCAATTATTTTAAGCAAAATGGGGTTTTTCCTAATATATTTGCAAACAACAGCCCGAGGAGAAAGATCTTCTGTAACAACCCAATTTAAAAAAGGAAATTTTGAGGTATCCAGGTTGCAACTTGCTGGGCTTGGAAGCCTTGTTAAACCAAGTTATCTAGACAAGTTAACAAAACAAAACAGGATTTTATATGGGCTTTAGTATTTGCTAAAATGTTTTGAGAGTCATTTGACAGATATAAATAGGGAAGTAAATGTTTTCTTGTAGCTGAAGAGCAAAGTGAAGGTTGTCCATGAAAGAATATGAGAATTTTTTCCTAGTGATTTTGGCTTTCCTTTTAACTTGTCTGTATTTACATTCCTGAGCTACTGACTGCTGAATTCCTTGTCCAGAGGTTCTCAGGTCTAGCATAGCTTTCCCTAAGGGATGTAACTTCATCTGCTATAAAGGGTGGTTATGCAGCCATAGCTTGAGTGAACTACTTTGGAAGAAATAACTGTCTGTTTACAGTAAACTTACGATGGCCACATCTGTATTTGTGCCTTATGGATTGCACTGGATTTTTGTTTCTGGACGCCAACAAAATTATGCTGGTTTGTGGCCTGTTATGTCTTGAATTTCAGTGGCTTTTCATGTATCCTAGCTCAGCACCCAGG
This sequence comes from Haemorhous mexicanus, assembly GCF_027477595.1. Classification (NCBI taxonomy): domain Eukaryota; kingdom Metazoa; phylum Chordata; class Aves; order Passeriformes; family Fringillidae; genus Haemorhous; species Haemorhous mexicanus. The sequence continues at coordinate 26,919,125 of NC_082347.1, read as the reverse complement.
ATCAGGTGAGATACTTTATTGAGCAGTTGCTGTATTTGTATCTGCTTCCTGAAGAAGCGTTTCAAACAGACACCTTGTATATAAATTTCTGAGTGTTTTAATGGCTGCCTAAGAGAAGAATCTGGCACACTGTGGCTGTAATTTTTTACTTTAGATGTGCAGCTTTTGAGAAATGCACAGCTACTAAAAGAATCTAAACCAAAAGAAAGTTGTTAATTAAAAAATAATTACTCTGTTGTGTTGAACTGAACTATTTCCTCTTACCTGCTGTAGAACCTCAGGTTATCTCAGTGGAAGTGATGTGATTCATAGTATGCACTGTAGATCATGGACTTCTGTGGAGATTTAATTGCTGCAGATTCAAGTGGGCTCATAAACCTTATAGACCTGTTGTATATCCCCCTGTTAAGTTGAATCAATCTCTGTAGCAATGTAATTTCAGCATATTTCATAGATGTAATTTTCTCTGATGTTTTTTCCAAGTCAGAATATGACAAGAAATGACTGGAAAGTTGGGAGAGGGAAATGCCCCATTCACTGAATCCTTAGTTCCCAGCATTGCCTGCACTGGGGGTGTCCTGGGTCTGTTCTTGAGCTGCAGCTTCACACAAAGAGCTGAAGTCTTCCCTTCCTCTGTAAGCACAAAGCTGATGCCATGGAGCTGTGCCATGCTCACTTGTCTTCCCATAGGCATCAGTTTGCATTTGCATGCCAGGGCTGTGTATCTAAAGCTCCTTCCTTCAATGCCAGAAGTAACTGGACTGAAGTTTAAACTTGGAGTTGTATACTTGGGCAGATCACTACAGATGATTAGTTCTAGGGAACAGCAGCCTGACTGTCTAGATTAGATGTGTGTGTATGCAAGGACAGTTTTGGAGTAGTTAGAACCAGCATTTGTCAGGTAATGACTTCTTGTGGTATGGTGTATATACACACTTGTAAGACTGCAGGCATCTGGAGTTACTCTTATGGATAGTGCTAAATATTAAATCTGGCAGATGGGTCAAGAGTGTTCAATTCCAGAACACAGTATGGAAGTGGAAGTGAATGTGTTTTGTGGTTGAATTTTATTCTTGTTACACCAAATTAGATTAATTTTAATAAGACCCACCTCTAAACCAGAAAAGGTAGTTAAATTTTTACTTGAGATTTTTAACTTTTTGATGACATTTTTATAGTGAATCATCTCAGATGGATTTTTACAGGAAGGATTGAGACAAATTATACAGTTTTAATCCCTGAGAAGCTTACTTTAGGATAGTGTGCCTTATCATATGTTATTTATGAATTATTTCATAGACAAGTGAATGGTTTAAAGCAAACCTGTTGTGAGCCTAGTTTAAAAAGTTAATTAAAAAAGAAGTGCCTATAGAAAATTAAAGATCAAATAAACTAAACTATAGAATTTCTTTTTAGTAGATGTCAATATATAAGTACTACTGGCAAACCTGTAATTAGAAAAACAACCAGAAGCCAAGTGAAATTGCCAGCTGAGGTTTACCTCTGCTATATTAAGTGCTTCATAATTTGAACAATTGAAATTGTGTTTTCAAAGTCTCATCCAGGTGAGAGGCAGATGGCCTGTTTGGGGGGCTGCACTTGTCACCCCTGTGTGCTGTTTGATCGTGTACACCTCTGCGTCAGGAGCTCAAAACCAGAAAAAATGGTGAATGACCTGACCATTGCATAATACACAATTTTTAATCCACACAATTTTTGCCATTGACATAGTTTTATGCTTTGTCTGAAGGGACTTTGTGTACGGACTAACACGCTTGACAGGAGCAATTTGGCCGAAGCCCGTGCCCTCTGGAGCCTGACTGTCTGCCAGGCTCCTGCTTTTCAAACTCTTCTCTGCTTCTAGACTCAAAAGATGCTTCTTTTGCTACTAGTCCAGCTTATTCTTTAATGATGAAGAACAACACACTTCATAATAAACATTTTCACTGTAATTAAACAAATCTTCTTTGAAGAGGTATTACTTGTTGCTGTACTGGGTGTTTCATAGGGCCTAGCTATTTATATTTGTCTCAGAAACTACTTTTCTGTGTCTTCTGATGTTACATCTTGGGCTGCTTGAAGTTTTAATGGGATTTGTAAAAATTATACGTTGTGAGTGTTTTTCTGGTTATGGTAACAGCAACAAGCTTGTTCACGTGGCTTCAACAGCAAGTATTTTATTTTATAGGCAGACCTAAGTTCATTTGAAGTGCCAAAGAATAAAAAAAAAAATCATGAATGTAACAAGACCAGGCATTTCTCAAAGTATACCGCAAGGTCCAGATTTTAGGAAAGAATTCTGTCCTTTGCAAGGATTTTTCCTTATAAAAGATATATGAACACAAATAACTTCTGTTTTCTCTTAGCATAGCAACAAATCCCAGTGGTTCAGTTGTCGTAACATTAGACATTGTACATTTATGAATGTGCTGAAGATTGTATCCCAACATTCAAGATAGTGACAGATACAATTTCACTTATAAATTTGAAACAGATGGTAGCATTTAAATACAAAATTATTTCATTCTTATGAACATTTCAATGCCCCAAATTTAGACGCAATTTCTAAATATATTGTGCTTAAAAGAAAAAGGCGGGTTTTAATGCAGTGGCTTAAAAACTGAAAGACACTGCCTTTCTGACACAGAGAGTCCTTCCTTTGAAAATCCAGGGCTCAGTTTTCAAAGCATTATCTAGGAATTTAGCCTGCGACCCCCATTGACACTAATGGGAATTGCATAGCTAAGTCCCCATAACATCACTTTGAAAATCCATTTGTTGTACCAATTCAGAAAAATAGCATAAACTACAGGGAGACATTCACAGATCAAGAGAGCAATGTACACTTTGAAATACAAGACCAGTGTGCGTTATTCCAGTTATGTGATCAGTAGAGGGGATTCTGAAATTCACCACATTCACAAAATAAGTCACCAGGTCTAAATAAAACAAAATATTTTGGCAAGTGGCAGGCAGACTTGCTAACCAGACTAACAAGATGTTTGTCAGCAGTAATGAACACCTACTGATTAAGTGATAATTGTGTTTGGTTGGTATAGTGTTATTCTACAGTTAGCAAACTCTCTTTTTTTCTTTCAAGCTGGACTTAGGTATCTACATTTTAAGTAGTTCTGTTGTTCCTTTGCAACCAAGAAATGTTCAGAGTAAACAAGACTTGTCTTTGTCCAGTTTTGATTCTGATCCTCGTCCTTTATGTTTTTGTTTTCCAGTTTAGTAAGTGTTCTCATGGAGTGCATGCTTTAATTAACAGGAGCATAACTTGGTGAATAATGATGGTATTATCTTCATGGTCATGCAGACGGTTTTTGTTGGAAATAAATGTATACCTGTGTAACATATGTTCATGTATACTTGTGCACAAAACCTAAGCAAAGATTAAAACACTGTTGTTGTTGTGTAGCTGTGTTACTGCAGTGCCTATGAGTCCCAGTCATGGACCATGGCCCCATTATGCTGGGCAGAATATAAATAAGTGTTTTAACAAAAGAAAAACAGTGCTGCCTCAGAGTTCCCAAAGCAATGAGATTATAGCTCCACTGAAAGGTTAACGTTATGTCAGAGATTATGAAACAGCAACAATTCTGGTTGACAGGCTTCCTTTTGGGTCCTGAAACCCATTTGTCCTTCTTAAAACAAGGCAGGGTGGGTTGGTACAGTGTGAGCTCCTTGGAGTAGGAAATGTTGAGGACTGGAACATTTGTGAGTGGCTTTTGTGAGTTTACTGTGTTTAAAATTAAAAAGTCACCTTCATGTTTGGTGCTTTGCTTGCTCCAAAGCCCAGTAAAAGTAGAAATAATTGAAATATTCATGTGTTTACTCTGTCTTTATTTTAGGGACTGAAATGATACATTGCTAGCAATAGTCTTTTTTTTTTTTTCCCCTTGGCCAAAAGCCATGCATCCTCTAGGAAAAAATTGTAATGTTACTTCTGTATTCTTTCCTAAGAAAAGATTGGGTGTAGCTTGCAGTTGTATATGCTTGGCACTATTCATTTCCCAGAAGAGTTCACCGTATTCTAGGCTTTGGGTTTTTTTAATTAAAGAGGTCAAAATCCATTATATCAAAATTTCAAAGAATTTGCCAATTAGCTGTAGTCTGTGATGCCCAGCAGGTGGCTTTTATACTATTAAAGGGAGATTGTTTCCATCTCTGATCAAAGCGAAAGCAAAACAAAAGAAAATATAGAATATTTTGCTGTACACAGTGCAAACCACATGCTGTGTAAATTATGTGAAAACTGTACATGAGAGACTGTTCAGTCATCCCACTTCAAGAAAAGGTTCTGTATATTTTCACACTGGTCCTCACGAGGATTTCAATGGTAATGTCTAAGTCTGTTTAGATTACTGATTAGCTTAGAAGGTTAGACAGCTTGCTGTTTCCTAAAATGAAGACTTTAGCATTTTTCTTATTCAAAAGTAAAAGTAAAGATGCACAATTGAGTAGATAATGAATTTACTACAAGTAAAATTAGAAAAAGCTAAGCGTGCTGGAATGTTTAAGATGCAAAAAATTTCCAATTTGCACTTTTCAATGAATCTAAACTTCCCCGATTTTTGCCTACTTAAAAGAATGTTTGTGACCTTTTGACCCTTTTGTTATCCCTTACTCAGAAAGGCTTTTATTCTGTAAGACTTAGGTATAAAAAAAATAAAAAGAGCATTAATGGCGTAACAGTCCTTTCTGATCACCCTGTGTAAGATGTTTATGCAAAGTGTCAATAGAAGCAATTGGCCTAACAGTGTGACAACCTGCTTTGCTTGGAAATGGGCTAATCTCCTGTTTGGGTTATCCAGAGGTCAGGTAAGGATTTCTTTTTTCGCACTCCCCGTAGCGCACGGGTACATAACTTGCAAACACTACAGGGCAGAAATCAGAAGCAATTGAGCCCAAGGATGCCACAAAGCATTTTTAGTTAATCCTGACCTGTTTGCTTTTCCTGATTTTTTTTTCCTCTGCCTTCTTCTAGTTTTTCCGTTCTTGGTCCCATCGCAGAGAGTCTGTTTGAGTGTATAACACATAACGATGACAGGGACTCTACCAATTTCATTATCTGCTGCTTCACTGTGTTGTTTGTTTCTTCTTTTTTCTTTTTTTTCTTTTTTCTTCTCAAACAGGCATCATCCCACTCTTTTTTGAAGTTCACGTGGAAACCTACTTTAAATCTCAGTTTTTGAGGGCTGCCCCCTTTGCCCTGTCACAGCAGGCTGGAACTCAATAAGAGCTCAGGCAAGCGTAGCGGGCCGGGCAATGGGCCTTGGCGGGCTGCACGCTGTGAACTCCTGCCTCACTGAATCAGCTTCTGTGTGTTTTTATAACTGCCTTTTTTTTCCCTGTTAATTATGCCCCAAGGCTGTGGAAAGACAGCATTTATCTGTTTCAACAGACTAAGCAGCAAGTGTTCTGACATGTTTATCAGGCAAATTGTACCTGACAAAAGGTAATTACACATGCAATCAAGTCCAGAAGTAACTGGGTGATTAGGGGTTAATAAACTGTTTAGAATAAGAAATCTTCAGCTTGTGAGCAAGGAGAGTGGGCCAGAACTGGCATAACTGACAGTGATATATTAAAAGCATTATGGATGGATGGAGTATTTGGCTCCAATGAGTATTTATACTCCTTGGATGGAGTATTTGACTTTACTGAAAGGTAAGTAGGAAATTAAGCATACAAGTCAGTTTTATCTCCAGCTCCTGAATCACTGGTGCCATTTGTACAACCAAAGCTATTTGCTGATGCTCATGCTGCTTCAGAAGAGATTGCAATTTGCACCATTCCAACTTGCATTAAGATACCTTTATAATTTACAATTAGGATTTTTGTAGTATAACCAGCACAGGGTCTAATGGACACTGCCCCCATTTCCATCTGCAAAGCTCACGTCTCCTCCTCCTGTCTGTTGCTGTGCTCACTCTGTGCATAGCTATTTCCCAAAGTTGCTTTCTGTTCCAAGATTATTCCTGACAGTTGCCCAAAAGTAAAAAGGAAAGGGCATCTGTATGATATCTGAGGATGTGACAAGAGGCTCAGATGTCATTGAAAGGGCCGGATGGTCGATTTCAGCAGTTCCCAGTGCACAAAATTCTCACGTAATTACAAGATGGCCTAAATAGAGGACTATGGCTGAGCTGCTCTGAACTTTAGGTAATACAATACAAAGCTTTAGTGAGCAATGATGAAGAGTAATTTCTATTCAAGCACGGCCATATCACCTAGATGCTGGGAAAACGCTAGAGTACTAACTTTGAAGAATAGATGCAAGTACTGTGTTTGAAATCAGAATTCTGTCCCTAAAAGTTTAAGATCTTTTCCTCTCATAGCATCAATATTATAATGTTTTGTCTTAACCGATCCTATTAGCTAACAAGGTCTTACAGTAGGAGCTCTTTTAACCAAAACATAGTTTGGTATCTTTTAAAATAAGTCTTCCAATTAAAAATAGCAGTGTTACCTATATAATGTCAGAAATTACTATAAACTTTTACGTAAGTACACATAAACACCTTTTCTTTTCCAAGTGATGTTTATTTCTACAAAGAGACCTAATGTTAGACATAAAAGGCATCTAGAAAATACCTACACATGAAGGGAAAATTACGAAATCAAAGCACTGTAGAGCATAATTCAAAATAAAAGTGCAGTACCGCAACCAGAGGCTTAAGTTACCTATAATGTTAGAAGTATATATGTGACTAATAATGTAATGGTTTGGGAAAGCAACACTGTTGCATGTACTGCTGGAGAAAAGTGCTGCTCTCTGATCGTCAGCCCTGATGGTTCCAAGATGTTGGATGAAGGTTCCTCTTAGATGACACCTTTAGAACAAGCAAAATCCTCTAAATAAGGTGGAAGAGTGGACTGTATCTTGTGAATGTAAGGAAGTAGACAGTATATAGGGTGTTCTGTATGGTGTACAGGAAAGGCTCAAGCTTGTTGTGTTTTTTTTTCTTGTTCCTTTTTTTTTTTTTCCTACAATGACTCAGACACACTTAGATCTCTGCAAATTGTTCCTAGTCAGAAGGGAATAATTGCTCCTTGCTCCTAGGGAAGCATATTCTGCTTCGTTATAAAATACTCGGTATAGTATTGCCTGTCTGAGCTTATTCTTATTTTTCATGGTTATTATGGGATGAAGAGCACAGCAGTGCCATTGTTCTTGGGTAGCAGAGTACATATATTTCGTTTATTCGGTGCTTCACAATATTTTGTCAGCATGATAAGCTGATTCTGTCTAAACATCCTTGGGTGGCTCCTTACTTGGGGCTGAGACTGCCTTTCTGTCTCAGGTTTTTTCCACACGTGTTAACTAGGAAAGATGGATGTGCAAAATAAACATTTTTCCTATTGTAATTTTAAGGCAAGTTGTGCACAGTCTAACCTTAAAGGAGTTGCAGCCAGTAGCACCAGTATGATGTGATAAACTCTGTGGCCTTTGACTGATTTTTGAGGCTGGGAAATGCTTATTGCCAGGACCTACTGTTTGCCCATATTTGACCATGTATGCCAGTGTGGGGCATTTCTTGTTAGACAATACATCTCATTTTCAGTGATTGTCTCAGTAGTAGTGAAAGCTTTAATAGATAAAATAGTAGTAGGGAAATGTTGCTTTAACTTGGCCTTGATTTGATCCTAGATGCTACAGTAAGAACTACTGTCACAGAACCAGCAAACTGTCCTGCGCTTCATATGTCTGTGGCCAAGACATTCCCACTTTTTCTATATCAGGGAGAGGAATTTACATGATTAATTTAAATAGGACACACATTGGTGTAGCAAAAGATGGCGTAAATCAGAAAGGAGCAGAGCAGCAAAATTTAAAACAGATTGGTGAGTTAACACCTCTGCATTGTTGCTGGAGTGAAGGTGAATCTTTGCCACTGGCTGCTCATCAACCTGCTCCCCTCAGAGAGCGCCTGCATTGGGCTGTGCATCCACTGAGCCTGGGTGCCAGGGCAGATGCCAGGTGATAGGAATGGCCAGGACACAGATCCCAAGAGCTGCACACCAGGCAGCTCTTCCCCACCCCACAGCATGCAGTGTTTGCTGTCCAAGCCCACTGCATACAGCAGTATGCCACGGTGCTGAACTGCAGCTGTGAGTGGGACAAAATGCACAGTGCATAATTGTGCACAGCAGCAGTCTGGTCTCCAGCAGTGTCTGCCACATTTAATCCAGATCCAGGACATGATTGTCACATTGCAGCCCCTGAACAGATGCACAGAAGGAGGGAAGGGGGCTGTGACTGAGTGGCATGTGTCATTTGATTGCATGTCTGGGCCTTTGAGCTACCTGCCACGTGTCATGACAGCTGCTTGAACTTAAGAGATTTATTAGCATGAGGTTGGGTGCGTGCAGCTCTTTGACCATGCATGGAGCAGGGAAGAAGCTCTGGCTACATCACCCTAGTCAATAGTGTCTCTTTAGGTGTTCATTCTTTAGGGCCAAGACTGTCTTGGAGTGCACAGAATGTGCTTCATGTTCTGTGTGACGTTTTTTTACCTTGTGTTGAAAAGCAGCATGCTTCATGGTCTGTTTAGAGCCCTGCTTGCTTACCTGTGTTTGGCAAGGTGACAAATGAGGTGTAATCTTCCAGTCATCACTATCACTGAGATTTCCCAGAGCCATGGCACAACCAGTTGAGTCGACTATTGAAAGCATCATATGAAACTCACTCATGCAGTATTGTCAGGGAAGTTTCTTTGAACTTCTCAGTACTGTAATTGTGTCAGTCATCAGTGGCTTTGGGCTGCACATTGCTAGCAGAATACTCTAGGTACTTTTCACCCATATGAGCCTTCAGGGTTGTTTACGATTTACCCAGAATCCTCGATTTCAATGGTACAATAGGGATAAGAAATGGAAATCTTTCACTTCTTACTCACTGAATACAACTGCAGGAACATTGGTCTATCCTTAAGGACCATGTCCCATGTGAAGTCCATGACAAGTAGCACTGTAAGTAGCAGTAAGTTATTAAGCACCAGATTATATAGTTTGGGTTCCTGTCAGCTTTATTCTCACATCTTGTCTTGTGCATCTGCATCTGTCCCATCTTTCCACTCTTTTGGTTGTGCTTTAAAATACTCTGTGACCTGTGTAACACAGGTAATAACAAGTGATGAGTAGCGTGCAATAGCAACTGAGGCTGTGAGTTTCACAACTGAGTTATCAAGCCTTCCCAAGTCTGTTTGCATGGTGACTGAAGGCGTGTTCTCGGCAACTCAGTAAAATTGGTGGTATCCATCTTGAGAAAGGGCTTTGTGGGACAGAACTGTTTGAATTTGACCTTGGTGCTTATAATGGATATCTAGTCAGCAGAGAATGAAATTGCCTCCTTGGGTTTTAGATCCTTTCACCCCTATGAAGTAGTTAAATGTAAAATGTTAGTAGGTGTGTGAGAGGTCCATTATAATGCCAGGAAATGTTGCTACCTAGTCCTAAAAGATTACACTACAAATAAGGAAGAATTAACTAATAAGAAAATTATGTATTTAAATTAGACACTATATTTGAAAGTAACATAAGAAAGTGGTTTGGAAGTGGAAAAATTTGCAAAAGAGAGGCATTGAAATTTGAATCTGGAAAGACTGGATGTATGCTTTTATTCTGTAAATGAATTGGTGTTACGATTTTGGGCATGAGCATTACTGGACTCCTCTGACAGTTTATCAGGTTGAGAAGTTTGAGTAAGGCAAGGTAAGGTTCTTGGGGGTACAGCCCTCCTCTTAGTGTAGCCTGAGAAGTCAGAGGAGCAGGCACCTGCTGCACCTCTGCCTGTGGGAGCAGGGGGCTGTCACTGTTGTGTCACAGCTCTAACAGTTCTGGTTGGGCAAAGCAGAAGCAAATGTTTGAAGTTAACAGTTATTCCCTGAAATAGCAAAATGATGTGACTTGCAGTAGTCTGTTACATTTTTTCAAGAGGTTTTGTTGCACAAAATCCTGTTCCAGCCCACCTTTCCAGCATTACTGATTCAGCAGGTCTCCAGGCAAGCAGGGCTCTAGATTACACTGAGGACCCAGCTCAGCAGAGCAGCCTTGGGCACTGCACGCTGGGGCAAAGTGTTGTTAATGGTTCCCAAGGCTTTTTTTAACAGTAGGTTTGGCTAACACGGGACAGCCTGAGAACAAGCCCTTGTTAGCCCTCAGCAGCAGGACAAGGCCAGGCACCAGACGCAGGGGGAAGCTGGGGCGCCCCGCCATTGACGTCAGTGGCAGTGGGGCCCACTGGCCTGCAGGTAGCCGTGGGAAAGGCATCCCCGAGCAGGGCTGCCTGTGCCCTGGCCCTGGCAGCCTGGGCAGGGTGCCCAGCGGTGCCTGGCCTGCACCCCGTGATGCTGGAGCGGGAATTAGGCTTTGAGGGCCATGAGGGTGCTGCCTGCTGGAGGTTCGGCATCGCATCTGATTGTAAAAGCAGGCTGGTTTATTGTTGAACAGCAGCTCTCAGATCATGAGTCCAAGACCTGATTTGAAACTGCAGCCAAGCGTAGTACTGTGGTTGGGGACTTTTTGTTCCTCCACTGAAGTGTTTGGGTTTGTTTGGGCCAGAAGTGTGCCTAGGGCTTGGCTCTGAGTTTCAGGGATCAGTCATAATGGAAACTGCAGCCAGGAGGTGTTTAATTCACTTTAATTAGACTACCTGAACCTCGTTTAAATTAGTGTGAGAAGCAGCAGACACTAGCATCCCTATCTTGCTCCCCACGGTAAAGCAAGTTCCTAAATATTAAAGCGTGAAGCCATCAGCATCCCCTCCTGGGGCCAAACCTGCATAGCCGCCTCCCTGCACATTGAGGGAGGTGAGAGACGTTAAAGAAAGAAATGGGCAGGTGAAGGAGGGGGTGGTGGCTGTGCTCGGCGTGGGGCTGCGCCCGGCCTCTCTCCGCAGAGCCTCCCCGCACTCCCTCATCCGCCTCTCCCCCCGCAGCTCCTGGACCTCTTCATGGTGTGGGACTGGTCCACCTACCTGGCTGACTACGGGCAGGCCACCTCCAAGTACCTGCGGGTCAACCCCAGCACGGCCCTCACGCTCCTGGAGAAGTAAGTCGGGGGCCGGAGCTGCCGGCGCGGGGATGCGAAGCGGCGCCGGAGCCGCCCTGCCGGGAGCGGCGGGGCCGGGCCGCGGGAGCAGCCAGCGGCTGCCCGAATTGCCGCTCTGGGGAAGGGAGACGCTGAGCTTTGGCCGTGGTGAAGCCGGTGCGAGCGTTTCGGCCGGCCTGGCGGGCGGGCAGGGGAGGGCAGGGTGAGCAGGGCACGTTACCGGCAGCCCGGTACCAACCTGCTTGTAAAAAACGCATCAAACCAAACACGTTGTGGTTTAAATATGCTTTCTAACAGTGTTTTCTCTCCTCTCCTGCCCGCGATGAAAATGTCTTTTGCAGAGTTCACAGAGGGTATGTATCGCCTATATTGTTACAAAATATTGCTTCTGTAACTTACTTAATTTCCCGAATTTCGTTTTTATATCCGTTGGTACGGGAAATCAGCAATATAGATGCCCATTATTGACAGTGAACGAAATTCAGCCATTCGCTGAATCTGAATTTACCATGGAAGCAGATGATACTAACGGGTTTTCTGACTTGCTTCTCTCCTAAGGAAATTGGTAGGATCAGGGTCCTGCTGAAGGGGTATCTGCTTAATACTTACAGGTTATTTGTGAGGTTGTATTTGTTGAAACGAACACATTCTGCACTTCTGCATTGCAGAAGTTTAATTTAAGAACACATAGTGAACAGGTTTTGTAATCTTTCAGTTCTTATTAGCAGAAAGATCAAAAGAAGAACAGTAGTAAACCGATCTAAATAGCCGGATTTTTCCTTTTCAGTTTACGTTTCTGATGTGTTTGTCATTTGCTTTTTTATTTCTCTAGAATGAAAGACTCCAGCAAAAAGAACAACATTTTTGCTCAGTTCAGGAAGAATGACCGTGACAAGCAGAAGCTAATAGAGACTGTAGTAAAGCAACTTAGGAGTTTAGTGAATGGTATGTCCCAGCACACATAGGCCTCTTAAATCGACAGTATCTCATCACACCAAGAGGTGTTTCTTATCCACTATTTCTACTAAGCAAATGGTGATACCAGTTAGGACTTTGGTTTGACCGAGAAAAGGAAAAATACGGTAGTAGATTGCACATGTAGTCTTCAACAAACAATTCTTTGTACGTATTTTTAATGGGTCGAATACTATTTTGTATATTGTAAGCAAATGATGAAAAATGAGGTTGTACAATAAAAACCAGCGCAATTGTATTGTACATGGAACTGCTGAACTGTAAATATGTTATTTAAATATCTGCAGATATGGTGTCCAAAATTTTGCTCCGAGTAGAAATCATTTGAGAAATGATCCTTTAGTTGCTGTTTTCTGGTTGAATCCTAATTTAAAGTTTTTAAGCTAGAGATACTTGTGTTTCAGATGTCGCTTATTGTTTACTTGCATTAAATGTATATTAGCCCTAAAGTGATTGGACATAATTTTGTATACCAGGTTTTGTAGTCTGGAGGTATGAAAAGGTCTTCTGATTTTTAGTACCTTTGAAAACTACCCGAGAACTAGACTTGATATCTATTTAGCATTAGGACTTAGAGGCTTTGTTTTCCAAAAGGGTTTAATCTTGAGGTTGTGAATGTAAATAACCATTTGATTTCTTTATAATGTGACATGTTGTTTCGTTTTGGTTTTGTTCCTCAGGGTTACTATTTCTAACTGTACTTTTGTAAGATCTCGGGTTCTTTATCCCAGGTTGCAGTAAGGAATAGGCTTGCCGCCGTTGTTTTCGTGCCGCATCTGTTTGTTAGTTTGCGCTTTCTCCTGCCAGCCCCATCCCAGCGATTGGCATTTTGTCCCACTACCGGTCTCTTTGCACTGTCCCCTCTTGGCTATTTTAGACACTTAAGAGAATGTCTAACAAATACAAACCAAATGGAACGTGTAAAAATAATGTACATTTTCGCTGTATTTTTAAGTTATTGACGGTCTAAATACAGTAATATAAACCTCACCCGTATTCCTGTTTAATTTCACACACGGGAACACACGTCGGAGCTGGTTTCGCGGGACCTGTCCAGGTCCCGACTCATTGGTGATTTTCCCCCGGGGAAGGCGGCCGGGGATCCGCGCGGCCCCGACGGCGGGGTGCGGGCCGGGAGCACTGCAGGACCGCCCCGACTGCCGCTGCAGGCCGGGAAGCCGGGGGCGGTGGGGCCTGCGGAGCAGGGCAGGGGCGCTGCCTTGGTCGGGGGAGCCCGGGATGGGACTCGCTGCCTGGGCAGGCTGGCCCGAGGGGGCGCCGGGAGCTGCCGGCGGGGCGGAGAGGGTACCCCGCTGCCAGGAGCGGCCGTCCCGCCTCCGGCTAGGGGCGCCCCGAGGGGCTGGGCGGGGGCGGGAGGGGGTGCCGGGCCCCCAGCCCCGGGGGCTGCCCCGCCGCCCCGAGCCCCTCGGCCGCTGTCCCCGGCCCTCCCGCGCCAATCACCGCACTTGGCCGCGCTGCTTAAATATGCAGCGGATACGTCATCTCCGAAGGTGGATCGGGCGTAAGTGGCCAATATCTATATAAATGTGGCCGAGGGGCGAACCGGCAGCAGGAGGCGAGCGGGGCCGGGCGGGCAGCAGCCGGGCAGCAGCCGGCAGGGCCCGTCGCGCAGCGCCCGTAGCCGAGTCGCGGGGCGCCGGTCACCCGTGCCTGACAGCCGCGCCTCCCGCCCCGTCTCCGCCGCCGGAGGAGGATGCCGGCCGGGCCCTCCTGGACCGAGGCGGCGGCGCTGGTGCTGCTGGCCCTGGTTCTGCTGATCACCCTGTGCCGGCACCTGTGGGCGCTGCGCTGGAGCCTCAGCCGGGACCGCGCTAGCGCCCTGCCCCTGCCCAAGGGCTCTATGGGTTGGCCCTTCTTCGGGGAGACTCTGCACTGGCTGCTCCAGGTAAGGCGCCGGGGGACGGGGCGGGGTGGGAAGGGGCTGGCGGGAGCCTCGGGCTGACCCGCAGCTCGTCCCCAGGGCTCCCGCTTCCACAGCTCTCGGCGGGAGCGGTACGGAAATGTCTTCAAGACCCACCTACTGGGCCGGCCTGTGGTGCGGGTGACAGGCGCTGAGAACATCCGCAAGATCCTGCTGGGTGAGCATACGCTAGTCAGCACACAGTGGCCCCAAAGCACCCAGATCATCCTGGGCTCCCATACTCTGCTCAGCTCCACTGGTGACCTGCACCGCCAGCGCCGCAAGGTAAGCCTCACTGCCACCCCGACAGGGCACACGGCCCAGGCATCGCCCAGGCCTGGGCCTCGGTGGCATGCGTGCTCCCCCTGCTTTAACTACCTGCCTCTCTTCCCCCTTCTCCTAGATCCTGGCCAGAGCCTTCAGCCGTGCCGCCCTGGAGAGCTACCTGCCGCGGATCCAGAAGGTTGTGAGCTGGGAGCTGCGGGGCTGGTGCATGGAGCCAGGCTCTATCGCAGTTTATTCCTCCGCTAAAACCTTAACTTTCCGCATTGCAGCTCGGATTCTGCTGGGGCTCCGCCTGGAGGAAAAGCAGTTCAAGGATCTGGCCAAAACTTTTGAACAGCTGGTGGAGAACCTCTTCTCCCTGCCCCTCAACATACCCTTCAGTGGGCTGCGCAAGGTACTGCCGCCTGCACTGCTCCCTCTGCCCGGGGGCAGGGCCTGGGCCCTGGCGGCACAGACCCTCTGTCCCTAGGTCCACCAAGGGACATTTCTGATGGGCCAGGACATCTGCAACGCCCCATTCTAGGTCTGAGGGCTTGGTGTCTTACCTACCCTAGCCATTTCCCCTTTTCTCTGCACTTCTCACCTGCTGGCTTCCAACACCTCTGGGCACTGGCTCCAGCTCATTGTACACCATAGAGCTCCTCTTCTCCCTCATCCCATATGCTGCCTCTGGTGAGTCCATCAGGTCTGACCCTATCCCATCTGAAATCATGTCAGCCCGTGGCAGAGGTGTCTGTGGCCATTAGCACAAAGACAGCTGGGCACAGCACACCTCAGCTTAGCACCTCCTCTGAAACTCAAGCAGGCTGAGAATTTATGACCGTCTTATGATCCTCAGTCCCTTGAAGTCCAGCAGCCCAGAGACAGCCCAGGGAGAGGGACAGTCTCCTCTGCCTCTTTCAACCTACAGTTTCTTCCCTGCTGCTCTGCCCCTCTTTGCCTGCCTCTCCACACTCCTGCTCTAGGTATAGGTCCTACCGTTCTTCCTCTCACATTCCTCCCTCCTTGGGTTCTCCATCCTTACCACAGCTGAAGTCTCCTGTCCACTTTAGCCAGGTCTTCCCTCATCCCTTATTTCTTCTGTGAGGTCTGCCCTGTTGGATCACCTTACCCAAACAGTCTCAGTTCTCTCCCAGCCTCCCTGCTACTCTTCATCAAAGTTCTTGTTTTCCCTGTGCAGTTTCCCTTCGCAGGTTGTCACCAGTATGAGCTTTCATCCCCCTGCCCTCTTTCAGGTCAGCCAAAGCCTGTCTGGCCCCAGACCAACATCTTCAACTTGTCTTTAGGTCTCCTTGTCCTTCTCCTCGTTCCCTGCCGTGTTTACTTTGTCCAATCCTTCCCACCTCAAACCTAAGCCTTTGTATCTTCTTCCCAATATCTGGCCAGGGCCATTTTTAATTTCAAATTTCTGGTCCTTATGGCTTTTGCAGGAGACATTTTCATAGAGTCGTACAGTGTGTCTCAATCATCCCACTTTGCAAAGGCATTGCTGATCACTTGACTTGCTGGGATCTTCCAGGAATGTTTTGCTGCACTGGAGTGTAACACACCGGAAGATGAGCTGACTGTAATTTATGTGTCTTTATCCATTATTCCCTGGTAAAACCATTTGTGCCTTGCTGTCTGGACTCAGTTTTCTTGTTACCTTTTCTTGTCCCTTGGAATAAGCTTCTTTTGGACCTGACAAAACTGTAGATTTGCTCAGTGCAGATGCCTGTGAACTTGGTAGCATGGGTTTACTGTTGTCTTTTCCTCCCAGAGAGTTTCTTGGGCTTGTTGCATTTGATTCACAACAGCAAGGCAACAGAAGGTGCAGCATTTCCCCCCAGACTGCTGCCTCTTGCAAGGCTCTTGGGCTGGGCAGCAGATTAAACAGTTCTTGCTGTTACAGGTCCTGGGATTAAGGATTGCTACACTTGGGTTCCCATGGTCTCTCTAGAGAGGGGGGCAGTTCCTAAGGTTCTCCTGAACTGTGTGTGCCTCTCACAGGGAATCAAAGCACGGAACATGCTACATAAGTTTATGGAGAAGGCTATACAGGAAAAACTGCAGAGAAACCACCCAGAAGACCACAGCGATGCACTGGATTTCCTAATGAACAGTGCCAAGGAGCATGGCAGAGAATTCACCATGCAGGAGCTAAAGGTAAGGAGAGCCTCTGCCTTGCAGTGCCACTCCTGACTCAGTGGCTGTTTGAGATATGTGGGCTGAGGGCCTGGAGGAGGCTTGTGGGGAGCTGCAGACCACCCCCAGCTGCTGGCTCCTGCCCCCTCCTACCAGCGGTGAGGACACCAGCTCCTGCACTCAGCACACTCATGCTTTTGTAGTTTTGTGTCTCTTTGCCATAGAAGGGACCCTTTTAAAAGGGAATTAATGCCCCTTCTACCTTTCCTCTTCATGGCCACAAGCCTTTAGCGTGATGTAGGATGCTGGTAGGGTTATGTGGCTGTGTTAAGGCTTGGCACGTCTGTGCACTCAGTAACCTCCAGGACTCTTGGAAATATTCAGAGCTACTTGTGTGCTTCTCAAACACAGCCCAGCACCCAGCTTAGGGCAGAGTGTAGATCACATCACTGGACTCCTCAGGGCTGTGAGCCCAGAAATTTCTGAGATGATTAACCAGAATAGGTCTAGGGATGCAGTGCTGGATTCCAGGTCATTCCCTATCACCTCCTCATTCATCAGATCATGTAGCCTGTGGATTGCTATGATGGAATGTGATGTGTGGCTGTGACATAGGTCTGAACCCAGTAGTACTTACTGAGCCAAAACCACCAAGTGAATGGGATGAGTATTTTGCCAAAGATCTTGGGGGGAAAAAAATTGTCAATAGTAGTGCATCACTCATAGTTCCACTTGGTATCAGTAAATGATAGATGGCATTGTACTTATATAACAAGTTTTTTAGCAGTTTTGCATGAGTACAGCAGCTGGGTATGGTTTTAAAGTATTTGAATATAGTTTAAATGTAGTTTTACTGTTTATTTTAGTATTTCAGGATAACTATCCAAAGACTAATGTTTTATAAATATTTTGTAAAAATACAATCTCTAAACCTAAAATATTTTTAAAACTTTGAGCAACTATTAGATATAATTAGAACCAGTATATATTACTAAATAAATTTTATTATAATTATTTATTACATTATTCAATCTAGCAATGTTTTATTGTAATGTGATTTAAAAAAATAATTGACAGATTCAAAATGTGATTAAGATTAATCAATCTGTGTTAGTATTCACATTAATATTATGCAAGAATAGTTTCACAATCTCTCATCATATCCCTGACTCTGACCACAAATGGAATAAGGAGATATTAAATGTCACATAGATTGAGTGACATGGCAGCAACCTTGGGCCAGCTTATTCAAATTATAACATAGTCATATGTTATGTACCTTCATGGTTAGAAAATTTCTATATTTAACAAAATTACTTTGAAATGCCTATGCTTGCAATTATGGCAATATTCTCCATCCTAATAAAATAGTAGTAGAGGTCTCATTTAATGAAATGGTGTAACTGGATAAAAAGTCCAAAGCTGTCTCAGAGTTGTGGATATATCTGTCTTTGAGAGACACTCCAGACACTGGCACAAACTAGTCACTAATCTGCTTTTTGTTCAAATGATCTGGAAAGACAGTTTTCCCAGAAATTTTCCTAAATACACTGTGATTTGTACTGCTGCCATGAACTCACCAGGGCCCTTGAAATGTAAAGGTCATTAAAAAGACGTTGCTTTGCCAACAATACTGTTTTAAAATATTTTAAACCTTGGGAAGATTAAAAAATATAAAAATATATATAGTATATTAATGCTGTCACTGGCTGGGTGTAATGCTGCCCATTCTGCCTCCCAGGACGGGCACAGTACTGGTGAAGAAGATTGGGAATATCCTCCCTTCCAGTCACTGGTTCTGTTGGCCTTGCAGAGGCAGGGAGGGAAAGTTGTGACAGCAGCTGTGACACAAGTTCTGCAGCAGCACTGTCAGAGGTTGATGCAAAGAGCATAAGGGCTGTTATTTCAAACCTCAGAGCTTGCCCTAAATTCCTTGCATGCTATTGAAATGTCTTGGGGTTTAATTGCATGCGGTGGAACTGAGAGGTTTCTTTTCATCTGTTTCTGTTACCTTGTGAATGTAAAAATTCCTGTTAATGCCTGCAGGAGGTGTGATAGGGGCTGACAGGGATCTGTTGTTCCAGGGGTTTTATTTCAGCTGAAAGATGCCCTTGAGAGCTGCACTTTGGCAAAAGCATCTAGACCAGCCAATATATGGCACTAGGGATGGTAGCAAAGAGTCATCTTTGTTACATTATCCTTAACTTTTTCAGATTTGAATCTAAGTACCTTCAGTCTTCAAGTGTTCTTCTCTATGTTTGTGGCTTCACCTCTCTAGAGCCGTTTGTGTCAGAACAATTTAAAGTCCAGACACAGTCATGTGAAAGGAAACTGCTCTGTGTCCCTGTGGGATTTTGCTCTTCTTTGCCCCTGGGCTGGAGCAATTAGTACTCAGTAATACCAGTTGGATCCCAGGCTTTCTATGGGGGCAGTTCCTGGTACTCCTTCCTTTGG
Source organism: Haemorhous mexicanus (assembly GCF_027477595.1). NCBI lineage: Eukaryota > Metazoa > Chordata > Aves > Passeriformes > Fringillidae > Haemorhous > Haemorhous mexicanus. The sequence continues at coordinate 26,900,308 of NC_082347.1, read as the reverse complement.
CTTCTCCTTGACTTTTGTCTCTGGCCTCTGGCCTCAGCACTCCCAGCCCTGTGCTGTGGAGCCACTGGCACTTCAGATGGTGCTGTAGGTTTGAGCATTATGTTTGCTGTCAGAGATGTGTCGTGCTATGGGCAACCCTTAACTTTTGGGAAACCATTTGGAAAAGTTGGTCAGAGGGTGCTGCAAACAGCCGGCACCAACCTGGCGTGTGCTTTCCATACAGACCCTGCAGACAGTCCCACAAAGGCTGGGAGGCTGCGAGGGGACCTCTGACCTTGGACAAGGCACACATTACAGGTTTGGCTGTGCTGTGGTCCACATATCTGAGCTGATTAACTTCCTACCTTGTTACGGATACATCTGCTGTGGCGCTGTTGGGAACTCTGCTGTGCTTCAGACTGTACAGCTTGAAAAGCAAGCAAGTCCTTTGCCTGGTCTGTGCTCCCTGCTGGCCACAGAGCTTCTCAGGCTGACCTGCTCTAGCAGAGGCCTTTATGCTTTTGACTCTTGCCTTGAGTCCCCTCCCAAGTAAGATCAGTCTCAAGTGGAGATGGATCAAATGCAACCCATTTTAACTGCCAGCACATCTAGAATTGTGCATAAACCACTGCCCATAACCACTGCCTGGACAGAAAAGTAAAAGCTGGGTGCAGAGGGGAATTGGCAGATGATGATAAGAAGCATAATACTTGCAATGGGCTTCACTCAGTGTGCTATAATGCATGCTAAAGTGCTGCCTTAACATTGGTAAATCTTGTGAGGAAAGCTCAGAAGAGTTGGATTGGAGGTAATGTGTACTCATTCCAGCTGTGGTTCTGCAGCAGTCACTTGGCAAGTGGATGTCCAGTTCATATAGAAATGCTTTGGTCCCTGCTAACTCAGGATGGGTGTAGGTTTGGGGAGAGCAGAGTGGGGGCCAAGGCCCCCTGCACAGGGGCAAAACCTGCAAAAGATGAGAACAGTCTGAGACACAATCACTTTGAAATGTTATTCAAACTTGTAATTTTCATTCCTCTCCCAGGAATCAGCAATTGAGCTCATATTTGCTGCTTTTTTCACCACGGCTAGCGCTAGCACCTCTCTGATCCTCCTGCTATTGAAACACCCCTCAGTGATTGAAAAAATAAGGCAGGAGCTGATGTCCCATGAGTTCTACCAGCAGAGTGAGTGCTGCCCTGCAGGACCCTGCCTGGACACCCTGACCATCCAGAGCAGGGACAGAGAGAAATCACTTTCTCACCCCATGGCCAACGACATTCACAAGGACCAGAGCCAGCCCCCAGCCCCAGTGGAGGAAGATTCCCTCCAGCCCAGTGCCCTGCTGGAGCCCACTGTCCCCCGGGGCACCCCCTGGCCTGGCCCCCAGCTCCTGGCACCGCTGGAGCAAAGCTGTCGCTGCACTGCAGACATCAGCCTGGAGAAGCTGAGCCGCCTGCGCTACCTGGACTGTGTGATTAAGGAGGTGCTGCGAGTGCTGCCCCCAGTCTCCGGAGGCTACAGGACGGCACTGCAGACTTTTGAGCTCGATGTAAGTGTCACACTCCAGCAGGCTGCTAAAGAGCTACTGCCTGCCGTTGTGAGCAAGCACCCTGTGTCCCGCACAGTGGTGGTGCTTGGCAGTGTAGCTCAAGGGGAAGTGTCACCCAGCAACCTCTGTGAGTCTCAGTTGGGCTGGGGAGAAAAACTATAGAGCAGGTGGGCAGTACAGTGGGGCTGTCTGCAGGCACCCTCTGCTCACCCTCCAGTAGCACAGGTATGTAACTGTCCTCTCCTCCCTCTTCTCTCCCTTCCCCAGGGCTACCAGATCCCCAAAGGCTGGAGCGTCATGTACAGCATCCGTGACACCCATGAGACAGCTGCTGTCTACCAGAGCCCCCCCAGCAGCTTTGACCCAGAGCGCTTCGGTGCCGGCCGGCCGGAGGCTGCTGGCCGGTTCCACTACATCCCCTTCGGTGGAGGGGCACGCAGCTGCATCGGGAAGGAGCTGGCCCAGGCCATCCTCAAGCTGCTGGCCATCGAGCTGGTCAGCACGGCTCGCTGGGAGCTGGCCACCCCTGGCTACCCCAGCATGCAGACCGTGCCCATTGTGCACCCTGTCGATGATGGGCTGCAGCTCTACTTCCACCCCTTGCAGCCCAGCCAAGGCCACAAGGCCTGAGCCAGTGAGGGGTGCACTGCTCCCCTCAGCCCTGGGGCCAATGCCTGTCCACGGCTGCCAGGAGCAGGTCTCTGATGCCCCAGGCTGGGAATGCTACTGGGTAACTGCTGAACAAAACCTGGAAGGTCTATTTCCTTGGTAAACGGGCTGGTAAGGTGTGCAGGGTGCTGCAGCAGAGTGTCCTGCAGAGTCCCACCCCTGAGCACTGGGACAAAACCTGCTGAAGCTGCTGGCAGGGTGCATATATGCCATGGGGGCTCAGTCAGCCCCCGCCCCATCCAGGCCCCCAGCCACCAGGGATGGGGAACAAAACTCCCAGACCCACAGCTAAGACTCCCAGGGTTATCTCCTGTAGGTGTGTTATAGGAGAGGCAGGACAAACATCCTGCACACTGTAGCTTTTTAGATGAAAAAAGAGGGTGGGGGCTCTGCAGGAAAACACAAGCCAGAGTTGCCCAATCCCCAGCATCGACTCTAGGTAGAATAATAGGGTGTAAAGTGGTTTTTATTGTAAATATTTAATCTCATTCATGCACTTCCTATTAGAGCTGGCACAAAGAAGATGTCTCATTCACCCACTAGTAGTAGCTGTGTATGTTGTGCTTTTGCACTGTGCTGCTGCTTGGGGTCTGCCATGAAGCCATCTCTGAGGTCCCACCAGGATATTCTCCCCAGCCACAGCCTGCAGATGGGATTGGACTGAAGCAGGGGAGGGGGTTTTGGGGAACAAATGTTTAGTAAACAGACATTTCTGAATATGTCTTATTTGTGGTAGAAAGTCCCTTGTTCCTGATGATGCTGTTCACATTGCAGAGGGAACATTTGCAAGGTGACACAGGCCCTGTGGTAGCTGGCTGGCTGGCCAGACTGACTGTCACCTCTGTCAGCCCAGCTCTGCCAGGGAAAGTGTCAGGACAGCAGTTCCATGTGTCTATCCAGGGGGTGGTACCCGAGGCTAAACGTGGGTGCTGAGGGCACCCGTTTAGATGGCTTTTGAGTACTCCTACAGGGTATTTCTTTCCCATGTAAAATAAGATGAAGTGAGTCCTATTTGTGTACTGAGAACAGAGCTGGGCCCAGGTCCTTGATCCACAACGACGTGTTTCTACGTTTCTTTCAGCTTCACTTCTACTCCCCACTGTCATGCATTCTGTGTGAATGCAGTGGGAAAATAATCTTCCTTATCCCTCCAGAGCATCCCATGCCTGGTGGTGTCCATGTGCTCTCTGTAAAGAATCATCTTGACCTGTGAGGGCCAAAACATGGCACAAAGACTGTGTCCCTTTGGAAAGGCTCTGGGGAGCTCTCCAGCTTCCTGAAACTATCATCAGCCTGCTTCGGTGCTAGAGATGGCCTTGCCCTGGCCAATCCCCCTTGCCTGGCCGTGTGCTGGCATTAACTGTTGGAGGGCTGTGCAGCGACCACCACGCTACCTCGGGCAGAAACCTGGCTCCCAAATGTGACAGATCAAATCTGGAAGAGGTTGAACTGCAGGGCTGAGTTAAGTGCTATTGGCTAGTCGACCCTGTAGTGAACCAGAGCCTCTGGCCCTCCTGACCTTGTCCTGAAAGGTGAATCTTTTTGCCTATCAGAGGTGAAATCAGTGGATGGTGGCTGCAAATGGCAATGACTAACTTTAATTAGCAGGCGCTATTGGCTGGCTGAGACCGGAGGCGATTCAGGGTCTCACCGCGGGCAGGACTTGGGCAGGGCTGAGCCTGCAGCATCCTGTGCAGGAAGGTCAAGGCTCCTCCAGCAGCGCACTTAAAAATTACCCTGAGCTCCAACAAGCCCGCTGAAAAATGCAACATGAATCTAGTTAAAAAAAAAAAAAAAGAAAAAAGAAAAGAAACAAAAAGGAACTGATAAACTGTTTTTGTTTGCAGATAAACACAAGCATTTACAAATGAAGTGTAATAATTGTTACTTGTAATCAAAGTTTGGGCATATTAGGCTGTTAATTTCTTGACCCCCTTCCAAGATGTTTTTAATTATCCCTTTCACTCTTTACCATTTGATTCTTTTCAAGCCGATGGCTGGGGAATACACAGCTGGGAAGATAATAAAGCCTTCCTGTGGCAATTATCGGTGCTCAGGCCACCGTATCTCGTTATTTTGATAGACAGTGAACTTGGCGCGGTTGCCGGCCGGGTTCACGCAGATGTCACGGTCCGTGTTGTAGGTCACAAGCAGGTCAGCGCCCGGCAAGGGGAGAGCGCCGGGTCAGGGCGCGGCCGCCGCACCCGGCCAGCGCCGGCCGGGCCCGCGGCGAACCCCGAGGGGCTACCGGCCCCGGGGCCGGGGGAGTACCCTCCGGGGGGTTTCCTCCTGGGCAAGCGGCTGCGGAGGCGGGCAGCCCCGCTCCAACAAGGCATCGTAAGAGGAGGGCGGGTCTCGCGTGATGCGTTGATTGTTAGAAAAATAATAATTAAAAGCGACATCTCCCTCTCCCCTACACAGACACACACACAAAACTTGAAGCGTTTATTGAGCTTGTCCGGGAACAAGAAAGCAAAAGTAACAGGGAGGGAAAAGATAAAAACAGTAAAGAAAAAAAAAAAAGTTTATTGGCAGCAGCCGTGGTCAGCGGAGAGCTCCACGCCCCGCAACCGCGGTCCGCGCCGGGCACCCCTTCCCCAGCGGTTCCTGCGCAGCACCAGCAGCAGCCCCAGCCAGCGCCGCCCTCCCGCTGCCCCGCTCCCGCCGCCCGGAGCCGCCGCTCCCGTCCGAGAGCAGCGCCGGTGCCCGCCCGCCCCTCTGCGCCGCGGCTGCAGGCGGGGTGCCCGGCCGTGCCGAGCGCCTCTTCCCGGTCGCGGCAGCCCCGACGGGATGCCGGAGAGCCTCAGGCAAGGGTGGGCAGTGGATCCCGGGGAGAGGAGCTGGGAACGGCGAGTTTGGTGTTTCCTTTCCGCGCTCACCTTCTTTTCCCTCGGTGACCCGCGCTTGAACCTGCATCGAGAGGCTGAGACGGACTGCTGCCGGCGGCTCCTTCCTCCGCGGCCGGCAGAAATACAAGCCATGCCTTTCGAGGTGAACCAGGGGACAGCGGAGGCTCCTGCGCCTATGCCTCGGCACAGCTGCGGCTCTGCTCAGGGGGTCTCCGGGCTGCCCCAGAAACGGGGGACCGTCCGTTCCGGCCGCTCCACGGTGCCGGCCCGGTGTCTCCCGCGCCCGGCCGCTACATCGCCGTTCCCAGCCGACGACGGTGGCGGGCGGACGAAGGAGCTCCGCAGAGCGCATCGGCGCCGGGCAGTAGCGCCGCGGGGTAGGTGACTACAGACAGCCGGGCCGCCGGGTGCCGGCGCGGGAATTTCTGGGTGCAACCGCTGGTCTCTAACGAGCATCGGCAATACATCCGAGGTCGAGGAGGCGGTGGTGGCCGACCACCGGCTGTCAGCTGTCGCCGGCGTCCCGCAGCCCACTCGCCGAGTGCGGTGCGGGGTCAGCGAGCCCGGCCCCGCTGCCGCCGCCCTCGACAGCACCTTTCCTTCCCCGGCAGCGGTCTCTGGCGGGTAAGATGCACTACGCAAAGCAAATAGTTAAAGATTTCGAGGGGAGGAGCCAGGCCGCAATCCGCAATTAAAGATGAACTTTGGGTGAACTAATTTATCGGACCAAGGTAGGGGTGGGCAGCAACCTGGGAAGGGTATAAAAGGCGGCCCGCGGCGAGCCCAGCCTGCGCACTCAGAGCTCCCGGGGGGCTGGGCGGGAGTCGCTCCCCAGTCATGGGCTTCTCCGCCCTAGTCGCCAGCGCCCTGTGCACCTTTCTGCTACCCCTGCTACTCTTTCTGGCTGCCGTCAAGCTCTGGGACCTGTACTGCGTGAGCAGCCGCGACCCCAGCTGCCCGCTCCCGCTGCCCCCGGGCACCATGGGGCTCCCCTTCTTCGGGGAGACGCTGCAGCTGGTGCTGCAGGTAAGGCCAGGCGATGGCGCGGGGAGCGGAGAGGCGCGCCTCTGGAGCCAGAGCTCCTCGGGCTGCAGGGGAGGGAGATGAGCGGCAACTTTGACAGGCTCCCGTGCCCAGGTGGGAAAGAGCTGCTCTACCTGCCTCTTCCTCTTATGCTTTCTAAAATTTATTTTATCATTTCCCCCTTCTCAACCCCTGTCTAGAGGCGGAAATTCCTGCAGATGAAACGCAGGAAATACGGCTTCATCTACAAGACTCACCTCTTTGGGCGGCCCACGGTACGGGTGATGGGTGCCGAGAACGTGCGGCACATCCTGCTGGGCGAGCACCGACTCGTCTCCGTGCAGTGGCCCGCCTCGGTGCGGACCATCCTGGGCTCGGGCTGCCTCTCCAACCTCCACAACGGGCAGCACAAGCACCGCAAAAAGGTACGGGCCGACGGCGGGCGGGGAGCGGGCGCGGTCGCCTCGGGCGCGGCGGCTGAGCCTCTGTCCCGTTCCTCCTCGTCCCCCCGGGCAGGTGATCATGCGTGCCTTCTCCCGGGACGCCCTGCAGCACTACGTGCCCGTCATCCAGGAGGAGGTGAGCGCCTGCCTGGCGCGGTGGCTGGGCGCCGCCGGGCCCTGCCTGCTCGTGTACCCCGAGGTGAAGCGCCTCATGTTTCGCATTGCCATGAGAATCCTGCTGGGCTTCCAGCCCCGCCAGGCTAGCCCCGATGGCGAGCAGCAGCTGGTCGAGGCCTTCGAGGAGATGATCCGCAACCTCTTCTCCCTGCCCATCGATGTGCCGTTCAGTGGGCTCTACCGGGTAAGGCTCATGGCGGGCCGGGAGGAAAGAGGTGCCCTTGCTGCCAGAGCATGGGGGAATCGGGGGGGAAGGATGGCAGTACTGTCTAAAACCCAAACTGCTCTCCCTCCTGGTGGTCAGGGCTTGCGGGCACGCAACATCATCCATGCCAAGATCGAGGAGAACATCCGTGCCAAGATGGCCCGCAAGGAGCCCGAGGGGGGCTACAAGGATGCGCTGCAGCTGCTGATGGAACACACCCAGGGTAACGGCGAGCAGCTCAACATGCAGGTAAGGCTCCCCCGGATTAATCTCGTTCCCTCAGGCCCTCTAAGAACATCACACTTACCTTGTGAGACAAAAGGGAGAGCAGGAGATGCTCTCTCTCCCCATGAAATAAACCAGCTAGTGTTGAGCACTAGGGTGCAGAGGCTGCAGTCAGGCTGTTGGATGGGGAGACATGTCCACAGGGAGCATAAGCTCCACCAGCCACCTCCATCCAAACCCCTGGGTGTCCCAGTTTGGGAATGATGTACAGCATTGCAGTGGATGAGTGGGCCTGGTAGAGATACTGTGTTCAAGGCCTGGTTTAAGCCTCTTCTGTCCTCTGTGTAAGGAGCTGAAGGAGTCTGCCACAGAGCTGCTGTTCGGGGGCCATGAAACCACTGCTAGTGCTGCCACGTCGCTGATCGCCTTCCTAGGGCTTCACCATGAAGTCCTGCAGAAAGTGAGGAAAGAGCTGCAGGTCAAGGTTTGTGTCTTCCCCAGAGGCATTTCACAGCAGGGGGCAGTGGGAGGAAGGTTACCTCCAAGACAGGTATCCCAGACAGGACTCCCTTTGATCCAGGTGGTGCCCTACTTTTAGAGGTGGCAGGAAAATACAGCTTGTAGCTGAGGGGCAGCTGCTTAGCAGTGCCAGGAGCCCTGGCTGCGTGCTTCATGGATGTCATTTTCCTTTCTAGGGGTTACTGTGCAGTTCCAACCAAGAGAAGCAGCTGGACATGGAGGTCTTGGAGCAGCTGAAGTACACAGGCTGTGTCATCAAAGAGACCCTCAGGCTGAGCCCGCCTGTTCCCGGAGGATTTCGGATTGCACTCAAGACCCTTGAGCTAAATGTAAGCAAGGTTTGGGCACAACTCCTCAGAGCAGCTGCAAAGTATTTTGTGCTCATGTAGCCTGTCTGCCTTAGAGTGACCTGCAGGAAGCCAGGAGGGGAGGTGGGGTGCACTGATGTGTCCTGTCCTGTCACTTCACGTTATTTAACACAGCAAGGTGCTCCGCATCTCCTTTCTGTTCTTTTTTATAGGGTTACCAAATCCCTAAAGGCTGGAATGTTATCTACAGTATCTGTGATACACATGATGTGGCAGATCTCTTTACCAACAAGGAAGAATTTAACCCAGATCGCTTCATGTCTCCATCTCCAGAGGATTCCTCTAGGTTCAGTTTTATTCCTTTTGGTGGGGGCTTGAGGAGCTGCGTGGGCAAGGAGTTTGCAAAAGTCCTTCTAAAAATATTTACAGTGGAGCTGGCTCGGAGCTGTGACTGGCAGCTGCTGAATGGACCTCCTACAATGAAAACGGGCCCCATAGTGTACCCTGTGGACAATCTGCCTACCAAATTCATAGGTTTCAGCGGCCAAATCTGAGAGCTCAACACTCACCTCAAATGGATTTCTATATAGCATTTAATATGTACATAGTAACTTTTTATAGTAACAAAGGCCTTTAAATATTTAAAACTTGTAAATGTACAATAGTTATTTATGTCTTCTAAGTATTTCAAGAGGCTATGATATTTTTTCCCCCAAGCACTACAATTATGGGTCTCTGATTCATAATTAGATAATGTTATTTCTATAGAAATAAATTTCCCCTATTTAAAAATATCATTGAATGCTGGCCAGCTAAGCATTTGAAGACATTTCAGGATGGTGTATGTATAAGAAATATCTGAAAAGCATTCAAAACAATGGTAACTAGCTACTCATCCAAATTACCTGAAATGGTTGTTGTTTGAGAATGTTTTCAGTATTATTTGTGTCTAGATTGTATGTTTAATGTGTAAATTTTAAGTTTGATAATAAAATTTATTTTTGATGATCCTCTGTATGAAGATCTGTGTGTATACTAGAGAGTAACTAAATGGATTGGCTCTAGGGTTTGGATGTAAAGCCAAATCTGCTTCTGTGAACAAGGCATTTGCTGGTTTTGTGTTTATAAGTCTTCCCTCCTTCACCTGTAGTTGCTTGTGAGTAGTTAATTGTTATAAATTTTAGCTGTAAATGCAAGAACAGTACAAAACCACATGCTTGCTGAAAACTGCAAGGAGTGATGGCAAGTGCTACAGGTCTCCTTATCAAGCACATCATGCTGAGCCACAGTGAATAAGAAAGAAAAGGAAAGCAGGATAATGTCACATAAGTCCTTCTCTGGAGCTAGTTGAGGAAAAAAAATCCATTAATGTCCTCTCCTCCCATATTAGTGCTGACCTGTGTAAACACACCACTGAATCTTGTTCTCTGTTGAGCTTGCTGGCTATGAACCTTTACTTAGGAAGGTGTCACTTATCAGATGGTAGAGCAAATAAAATCTGCTTATTTCTCCTTGAAATGCAACATCTCTGACTAGGTCAGAGATAGAGCATGCATTTGGTTTAAGAACTTCTTTCCTGGAATTCAGCAAAGTGAAAACTAAAAGGCAGGCACTAATGTGAATTGATTAACAGAGAATCAGCTGTTGAGATGCAATTCCCCAGGGGTGTGTAAGCAGGGCAGATAAAATGCCCTAGGCATGACCCCTATTTTGGCTTAACCATAAGGGGTTTTGTGGCCATCCCAGCTTACTACACCTATTAGTCTTCCCTCAAAAGTCAAACAACATAGGCTGGCTCTATAAACATCTACAAAGTAAACCAATGTTATTCAGTGTCATGAGCACTTGTAGCACCATATAGAATAATTAAATTTTTGTTTACTTCTAGAAAACAGTCACTTTTTTTTATTATGTTCTCCCAAGATCAAAATTAAGGACAAAGCTAAGTTGCCCAAAATAGCTGCAGGTGCTTAATAGCATCTATGAGGTTTGTAATTTTTTTAAGAGGTGTTTCTATAATGTATTTGATATGTTTCCAGCTAGCATTTTAAACACAGGAGCTTCTAACATATGGCTTTAAATACAGCCTACATATGAGTATAACTAGAAATAATTTTTTGTATTCAATTTTTTGTAGCCCCAAAAAGCATTCTTTTTAAATTGCACCTGAGCCTTCTTGACAATGTTTTAAATCTTAAATATTTTTTCCTGTGCAGACTTCTTGTACCATTATGTTTCTCAGGGACTTGACAACCTCAGTTTAAGACCCCTTTATTACCAATATAGTAGTGGAAAACTGCAAACCTTGATCCTGATTTGGAGGTGATCTGAAGTCTGGAGAACAGCAGGACTCTTGTCTTGGTACTCTTTACTGACATTTTCTTCTGTAACATCAAAATGTTCTCCAAATCCAAATAGATGTTGATATTCTTTAAATGTTTAGTTTGGTTTTAATTAAAATCTTTTATATGTGGGAACTTTTTGCATGGTCTTCATATTCTTTTAGTTTGCATTTTATTTTAATAAAGAATGGGGACCCAAGTGCTGTCTGGAGAATACAAACACTTTCACAGTGTAAGTCTAAGGTCGTACATGCAAGTCTTTAATTTTTGGTTTTTTGGTCAAGTTTGCATGGCTTTTATGTTTGAGGAAAAAAAAATCATATACTTAATTTGATTTTGTCTGGACATCTGGGGGCACATCCTCAGCTGCTGTAAATCATGACAACATAACCAATGTTAGGTACTGCCCCTGTAGTAATTTATCTCTGCAGCTAAGCAGTCTGTCACTGCTGTGCAGTTTAGGCATCCTGAAGCTAGCTTTAAACAAGCTATCCTGAAAAATGGTAGCAGTGCAACTACAGTAAAATGGAGCTCAGTGTGTGTTAATTGCTAAAATATTTGCCCAACTTCTTGAGCAGGTTTTACAACCCCTGCTAATCTCCTGTATGCAGCTGTATTTTGACAGCTTGGATGCTGGCTGCAGACCAGTTTCAGGTGAGCTCTGCTGTGAGTGTAGCTTTGCCTGCTCAGCAGAGGCTGGGGTGGGCACATGCTGAGGCTGTGGTTGCTCTTTAGGTGCTGCCTGTCTGCTGCACCCCGAGCCCCCACCCCTCTTGATATGCCGGGTCCAGGAACTGATTTTGTTGAAAAATTACCTACCAAAAAACCAAAATGCTTTTTGGGCAGACCAGGACCTCATTCCAGCTCCCCACATGAGCATAGTTTGTGTTGGGGAGCTGCACTGACACAGGAGGAAGGGTATTTCATATTCTTCCTCTTGGTTAGCCTGTTATTTAAAAGAAAAATATTTGACCAGGTCTCTCTTCAAAAAATCATACACAATTTAGAAGGTGCTCTGCTTTGGTCCTGGAGTAAAAAACCGTGATTTATATGTAGCATGCTGGTTCTTTCCCGAGGGTAAGGTGAGTTCATAGAACCCACACTTCTCCTAAAATCATGTGAGTAACAGCTCCTGCCAGCCAGCAGCATCTCCAAAGCTTAGAATTTCTGAACTATCTGTTAAGTTCTGAATGTGTTGTTCTTAACAACACACAGTTGTATCTACTCTTTAATCAAAAGGACATTTATGGATTGCACTGATCTAAATGGGCATTGAGGAATGCTACTTGATAAATCAATACTTGGTTGAAAGGTAAGAGATTTCCAGATAGGGTCAAAACAGGTAAAAGTGAATTTTGCTAGAGGTTATGTGAATAAGAAAAAAAATGCTGAAGACTTATTGGAAATTATTAAAAATAACTTGATCAGGTTTATTTATTTTGTCCTTGTGAAATAAAGACATGTTACTTGCATGTTGCTTTCAGCAGTTGAGCTGGGAAATATTTTCCTTTGTTACGGTTCATAGAAGCAATTATTCAAGGGACAATATAATTTGAAGTCTTGTGTGCTTAAGGTTTTGTATTATTTTATATTTTATTTTATTTTATTTTATTTTTTCTTTCCTTACAGGAGTCTTTTCCTGGACCTTGCAAGATGAGAGGCTAACAAAAAGTTTTCCTTCTTTCTACTCCATTTCAATCTATTGTTTGTTTTCTTATTTTATTCTGTTCAGTGATTTAGAATTAAGCTTTGGAGAGGTACCAAGAAAAATACTTAATAATATGTAAAATAATTCATCTCTGACTTTCAAGTTGTATTTTCCTACGTGCTGTAGGAAGTTTTTAAAAATGTTTTTACAAATCTGCATCTAGCCATCTTTGAGAACAGAACACTACTCTTTTTTGTTAATTCTATGCATCTGCAGAGTTTTTCAGGGTGGATGCTGATAAAATAATATGCATGTCTTTTAGAAACCAATGTGCATAAAATTAGAACCCTGGTTTCAACTCTCTATTTATTTTTTTTAATCATTGGAATTGGTTTTATGATGTACAAATTCTGAAAATTTGCTATCTATCTCAAAGGGAGCTGCACTGCCTAGACTCCCTGAAAATCCAATATTACGTTTGGTATAGTCTTAAACACCAATTAAACAGATTAAATAGCCCATGTGTAAGAAACCTATTGCTGAATTTCTTCACCTGAAAATTATTGCATATCATCTTTCCTAGAACAGTCTGACAGGATTGTATGCAAGACTCCTGGATCTTTTACAAGGCTAGGCAGGACATTTGCATAAACCAAAATTTAATTTACTGACTTTTGCAAAGATTTAGAAATTTTAAAATTCAGACACAAATCCTGAGTTTGAGATACACTGCTGGGATGTTTCAGATCCAAATTACTGAATTTATTAATGGCTTAAAGGTACCATGTTACATGTAGTTGTCCTCTATTATAACAAAAATAGAGTGGGGTGGTTTGGATAGCATTTAATTGAGATAGTTTTGTTTGCCAGGTGGTTTGTATAGTAATTCCTCTGTCAAGTTATACATCCAGCATGCAATGCAAAACATATACAGATTAGCAGCAAAAATTCAAAAAGTTTATTAGTTGCAACCATTAGAATGATAGATTAGGAGAAAGGAAATGTAACTGGCAGCAAGTTTAGAGAAGACTCATTACTAGACTGGCTTGCTTCACTTGTTTAATAATGTCTTACAAAAAATGTTATATGAGAAGTTCAATGAATAATGCAGCCTTCATTAAGTTATGTAAATGAATGTAGCTTCGTGGGTGGGTTAGAAATAAAATATTTAACAAATCTGTTTACATCCAAAGAGTAAAAGCAGCGGAAACAGCTTTTAAAGAATCTGAGATTTAAATATTTAAAAGGTGACAGACAGAACTTTCCTAGTAGGACATAATAGTGCTGTTTTAATAGGTGTTTACAGCTTGCCTCTCAGTTGCAACACAGGCAGGGCAAGATATTCAGTATTCTCAGCTAATTAAATGTTATTTGTCCCTTTATCAGCAGTCCCAACATTGCAGTTTCCCTTGTGTGCTGTTAGTGCCCCAGAGACACACAGAGCTGGTGTGATTTGCAAGGCTGGAAGGATCATTTTAGCAAAAGTGACTTATGATGTACTTGTTTGCCAGGTCACTTTGCTCACAAATACACAATCATTCATATGTTGCTAGATTTCAATGCTTTTCTTTTCCCCAGTTTCTGACCATTTAAGAAAGCCTTAGAATTCGTGGGTTCAGACTAGGCTGCTGTGCAGGATAACTGTCACAACACGAGAAAATTACAAACTCAGGACTAAATCAGGCATAGACAACATGTTCTCCTACCACACCCACAAATGCCAACCTTTTTTATGCTTCTCCTTGGATTTGGGCCTCACAGCTTACGCAGGTCAAAGATTGTTGGAGGCTGTTTTCAAGCAAAAGGGGGAATAAATTCCAGAGCTGAGGGCCCCTCAGAGGATCTCTCTAGAGATAAAAGTAATCAAAATGCAGTCAGTACCACTTGCACTCTTCAGTAGGAGGCAGGCCCATAACTTTCTGGGGGGGGTGGGAAGCTGAAATATTGGTGTCAATACAGAGATGTGGGTCCTGAGCAGTGCTCTAGGTGCAGTTTAAGGAGGAGATGCACACAGGCACACATCTACCAACACTTGTTAAGTCATCTTTGTTAATGCTGCTTTATGTGAAATAGCTTCCTCCAGGAATTGCTATTTTGAGGGTAAAAGCAACAACTTAGGTTTGGGATTTTTTTCTGCTTGAGCTCAATGGGGTCAATATCAATTTGGCACATCTGTATCTCAGAAATATACTGCTTTTATAAAATATCACCAGAACAAAGATATTTTCCAGACTGAACCTGAATTTTTCATGGAATTATAGTAGGTCTTGGTTTCCTTGGCTTGCCGAGTTACTCGATGAAGCAAGAGGCTGTGGTGTGTTTTACCTAACAGCCTTTATTTTATATCTGAGCCCTCCTGAATGAACTAACTGCATGTATCCTGTGGCAAAGCAAGGAAGGGATTGCATATTGCCCTGCTAGCAAGAGTAGTGCCTGCCTATGTGAATAGAGTTGGGGTTTTCCTCCCCTCTAAAATCTACATTGTGCACCTTCTCATCAAGCACGCTGCTTCTCTCCAAAGCTTCCCTTGGAAGCCCAGGAACTGCAGAGTAAGAGGATACTGCTCCCTGACCTGGCAACAGCCTCCTCTTTTGTGAATTGTCCTTAACTTTGACAAGAATGGAAGGAGATAGGGTGGGAACAAAGGGGAACCAGCAGTGAGACCAAGAGCCCCACCGGCGGGAGCACCACGCTGCTGCCCTGGCTGCCTGACACACAGGTGATTTTCACCCTGGTGGCATCCTCCTTGTCCCACTGTCTCTGGCTCTTGGTGTCATTATATTAAATATATATTATTGATGCTGCCTACAGCACTGCAGCAAGCTAGCACGTGCATTACAAATCTAGCAGTAAAGAGAAAAATAATTAGTTTTGCTTGAAGTGATGACATGTCGCGATCTTTTTGCTCATTTTATGGCATGAAATGTCTCAGATTTGTGACATTTCTGAGGGAACTTTTCCTCTTAACTGGGACTAAGAGCATGTTGGTCTCTGAAATTCACTGTCAGTCGGTGTTTCTAGGAAAAAATCACAAATTTCAACCACAAGGACACGCACAGCAGAGTATATTTTACAGACACCAGTTGCCTGCAGAGTAGAACCATCCACTTTTTAAGGAATTGTCTTATTGTTCTCCTCCTTTGCATACTGCTAGTATTTTATTTTTTAATCAACAGTTTGCAGATGTACTTACTATCAAAGTATTCAGGAGGAGAGAAAGGAGACAGGCTGAGCATGCTGATGTGGAAAACCAAGAATCCTTAAGCAGTCAAAGGTACTTGTTTATTTTGGTGGCTTCTCGGTGATTGTCCTTTTCACCTTTTATTAACCTGCAAATGGATTAGCCCTCGTAAACTAAAGAGAAGAGACCAGCGCACAACCCACTGCCCCAGAGATAAGGTCACAAAGAGGGGACGTGTCCCGAGTACAACCTCGGAGAAGAAATAGAAGTCTGAAGGCATTTACACTAGGCTGCCATCGCGCTTTACTAGCCCAACTGTGATTTACCGTATCAGTTCAACTGCTGACACCTTTATGTCCCTCCCTCCTATCCCAGCAGGCCACAGAGACACAGTCCATGATAGATGCTGGTGAACTTTTCCTCTGATCACCTTCTGAAGAACTTTCCCATAATCTATTGTTTTCTATCACAGTGGAAAACAAAACAAGGGGTTTTTTTGACTTTCAGTTACCAGCTATTTTGCCCTAACTTTAAAGCAATGTACTGAATTTATTACATCAGTGTGAAAGAAGTTTTAAACTCTTGTCTCTTTATCCTACTCCCTGAACTTAACATGGTCCAGAGTAAATCAACGTAATTGCTGTTAGACCTACATTGTTGCAGGAATGTTTTATATTCCATGTTGTCAGTTATTTAGAAGAGTTAATTGAAATTGCAACCATAAAGAGAGGAAAGCTACAGTTAAGAAATAAACTTTTTTTTTTTTGGTGCCTGTGGCTACTTATATGAATTATATAAAGAGCCAACACTAACTTTAATGTAAGACCAAAAGTGTCTGGAATATTTAAAAGGAAAAATACATTTGTGCATTCAAGGCAAGTATTTCCTTTAATTGACTGATAAAAATATAAAAACCCATTCTGGATTGAGAGAAGCAGCTGACCTATTGTTCTTCTTTATAACTTCAAAATAGTTACCAAAATTTTCTATTTGCTTCTAAATAAATAAATGCCACGGGCCACACCTGGTTTGTCTCATCAAAATTCAGCACCAGTGTTACAGCATGAGGGGGAAAAGAAAGTCACAGCAATATTAACAAGGGGTATTTTGAAAAGAGTGCACCTGGAAGAGGGAGAACTGTGCCAGAAACCCTCCTGAGAGTGTTCTTCCTCTGAGTGTGTCCTCAGCTGAGTTCTTGCTCCTGCAGCCTGCAGAAAGGCTGGGAAGTGTGTACAGAAGCATCAGTCCCTGTGTAACTGTAGGGAGTTAAGGAGTGGCTGGGCTGGGAAGGAGATATCCAGGGAAGGCTAAGTCAGCACTTATCAATAGTGACCTGATTGCAGTGCTGATCAGCTTCATCCTTCCTCCTAATCAGCAGAGAACTATGCTTGAGAAGGTCTACCATAAAATGCTCCCAAATAGGTTTCCCCAATTTTGTGCAAGGCTCTGTGTTCTCTCTGGGTTGCGAGTGTTGCAGATTTGAAGTTGGTTTTGTTTGGTTTTTTGTTTTTTTAATTATTTTGTAATGGCTTCTTATAATTAACATTGCTGTAGAGGAAGATTTGGCTTAATGTCATTTAACAAATTATTTGTCTTGCTATTTTTTTCTTCATATACTGAACTTCATGCTCTCTAAGCCCAACTTCTGGGCTCTGCTCTACTAGCATGGCTGCCTGTGGTTTTGGAACAGTTGTTCTTAACACAAGTGGCAAAAGTACAATTGAGATATTATAAACCCATCTTGTATTCCTGAATTCCTTAAAACTGCTTTATCTGGCAGCATGAAACCTGCCATCATGTCAGACATAAAAATATTTAGTCACACTATATGTGGGTAAATGCATATAGTTATACATCTAGCTATATATGGTCAGGTAGAAATATGAAAAATTATTTTAAACTTCACATTACCTGTACTAGGCAAAGAAATACAGATGCGCTGTGGACTTGAAGCTTAACCTGTCACCTTTAAAGCACAGTGCGTGTCCCACCTGGCTTCTACTTCTGTTGTGTTTCTTGTTTGCTTGCTTTTCCTGAAGGCTGGAGGAAGGACAAAAATTTTAGCAGCAGATTCTTGATCAGACACACTGTCCTTGCAGCCACAGCAGAAAAGGGGCAGGAGTGCAGTCAGGCCACCGGCTTGTGACAAGGTCAGAGTAGGTGCCTTTGTGCCTGCTCATCTTGCTCAGATGGAGGGAACATAGGAAACAACAAGTGGGGAGCAGGGAAACGCCGCCCTTTGCTGCTGGCTCTACTCAACACTCGCGCACCTTGCAGCTCCTGCAGGCACCAGGGTCACCTCCCTGTCAGCCTCCTCCTTTCCCATCTTCCTTGCATCTCCTGCATGTCTCTGATCCCTTCTATCTGCTGCTGTGGCCTCCCTTCCCTGCTGCAGGCACTGTACTGAGGGTAAATGCAGTTCACCTCCCCTCGGGCTCCCTGCGCCTCTCCCCCCTGTACCAGCTTTCCCTTTCTCCTCGTGTCCCTCAGCAGCGCTCACGGTGGCCCTGTCTCCCTCCATTCCCGTCTGAATTGCCTTCCTCAGCCTCCTACCCCTAGTGAAGGCAGACTCTCCAGTCTTTATTTGTCTGGGAAATGGCTCATTTAACTGGGACAGGGAGGATGGGCAGGGATGAGAAAGGGCCATTGTTATGCTGAAAGCAGTTAATGGGTGCCACCAGACACTTGTGCGATCTACAGAGCGTAGCAGAAGTCCCTGAAGCAGTGCTGGTACTGCCCAGGCCACCAGGGTTTCCCACTTCTCCCTCCTCAGTTTTCAAATTTTTGTCCGGCTGGTCTGGTGCCATTCCTTGGCATTTTCTAATGAATTTGATGGAGCAGTCAAAACACACCATACTACAGAGGGAGAAACACCCAGGAGCTGAGGAAAGGCCTTGTGATATAGCTGCCATCAAAGGCCTGAGGCTTTGGAGAGCTGGCAGTCCCTCCGTGGATGGGAAGGACTGGAGATGGAGCTGCGCACACAGCTCCCTCCGGCTCGGCTGGAGCACCTGGCCATCGGCTGGCTCTGTGGAGACAGGGTGGCATTCTGTGGCCCAAACCATTACTTTCTCCTGAGCATTTAAACGTGCCATTAGAATAAATCCAACCCACAATTTTCTTGGAGAAAATTTTTTTTTTTTACAGGCAGACGCTCGGCCTTCAGCAGATATGTAGGTCAGCTGCAAGGTCTGGGTGTCCTTATTTGATTAAGAAAATCATCCTTTGTGTTCCTGTAGAAATTAGGATTAAGTCATGATTGGACTGGAGCTTTTATGATTTTTAGGCAAAACCACTGTCAATTTATAAACCTAAATAACTTAGGCTTTTACACCAAAAATAATTCATTGTCATAGTACTTCTACTTTTTGTGGGCCTGCCTGTTAGAGGCAAAGTGAATTTTGGCTCAGTTTTTCAGTTCTGCTGTGTGGAGACCTGAAAGTTACTAAAATGTTCACCCTTTCCCATGTTGTTTCTCTTTCTGCCTCATGCCCTCCCTGGATCACAAGTGCTGACTTTAATGCTTAACACGAGCAGTAAGTCTCTCAGAGTTTTCCTGTGACCAAAAAAACTGAAAGATGAGTAAGATTCTGCAGGTCAGAAATTGGCTGTTACTGATTCATTGAAACAAATCCAAGTGGCTGTTGGAATGTCTGTAAATATGCAGTAATGAATCACTAGTGACCTCTGAGGGGAAGATAATGTGTCAGATATTGCCTACAGATGCATCTTGTAGACTGGTGTGGAAGATGGCTGTTTCCATATTCCCCAATAGGTGCGGGGAAGGCACTCAAAATAAATCCTATTAGGAACAGGGTGGCTGGCATATGGTGTTATTCCCCTTCCAGTCACATCCAGCTCAACTCAGCAGTGGCTGGCGCAGTTATCGTTGTCCTTTAATGGTCCATGAAAATGAACTTTTGATCCCAGTCCTGTTTTAAGTAAACAGATGACCCCATCAAGCAACACCATCCCATTTGGGAGCTCAGCAGAGGCTAAAGCTAGCAGTAAAAGATCTGCCATTTACAGACACTGCTAGTGAGCTGTGAACTTTCATCCAGGGGGTGATGGTGGTGAAAGGACACCGGAGGAAGCAGGAGGAGTGACACTTGGGCCTTACCAATTTATGGTCAGGTTTTTTCAACTCTAGTTCCTTCTCTCAGAAGAAATGTTGGCCAAGAAGGATATTATCCATGAATAAACTCGTGAGGAAGGAAAGGTTAGTAACCCCTCCTGCCTCTCCTAGAGGCTGCCTGTGTAGTGGCAGCAGAGAGTTCACATCTGGTTCAGCTGTCCGTGCCTGCGGTGGCAGCCGACACCCTGCCGCTTTTAGCGGGAGTGCTGCTGAGGGATGGCGGGCAGCACACGGGCAGCCCGGCCCCGGGCTGAGCTCGGTGATAGCGGGAGGAAGTGCCTCCAGCTGAAACTGTGCAGACTGAACCCTTTCCCGTTTCAGTGCCAGAAACCAAAACTCTGTTGCAACATGGTGTGCTTAAAGGCTGCCACAGGCCACCTCAAATTTGATCTTTAAAGTGTTTTTTCAAGACCATGAAAATTCCCTGTCTATAAACCTTTTTTTTCCGGATTATTGCAATCTTCTTTGTTAAGCCAAATTCATTAGTTTAAACTTAAGGACTGCCTTATACCATAAAGCTGGATAACCTTTTTTTTTTTTTTTGTTTGTTTGGGGGAAGGGAGCTGCATGGCCTTTCACCTTCCAGCTTTACAAGCAAAGCCAAATTTCTGGGCAATCACTGCAAAATGCTTTTTCCCTCCCCCTCTTCCAGTGATGGCTGCAAACAAAGGTCTTTAGGGCTGGCTACTCCAGACTTCAGGACTTTTAAAGGTCTTTACTTGACTGGAGATCAAAGGTTTCTCCTTAAAGAGTTTATCACTCAGACAACTCTGCAGTTAGCATTTCAAACTGGGTTTACAAGTCAAATAATTTAGCAATTTCTTCTAACCATGTGGCTTTATGCAGAGGCTGCTGGATGCCAATTACAGCACCATTATGACATGGAGTGCAGCACTATCTATTGACAAATGTGTGTACCCTTTTCACCATTCTTTACTGCAGAAAAAGAGGCTTCCACATATTCTGAGTAGGTCCCAGACTGCTCAGCTGGGGTTTGACTTCCCTTCCTGGGATTGTGGATTCCTTCTTTGTCACCTTGAGTGTGGCTCTTCAGCTCTCTGTGCCCTGGCAGAAAATGTTTTTCTCCTTGGAAAGCATAAAAGCTATGAAGACAAGTAACAGGATGGTGGGTATTATTATCATTGGTGTAAAATGCAGCAATATGACTAAAACAAGATCTTAAACACTGCTCAAATGTCCCTGACCATTAATATTTCTCTTTTCAATGTTGCTATCAGACTGTCCTGACACGAGGAAGAAGGGATTGGTGTGTACAGGCCAAGCAATGACAAAAAGGCTGGTGTCAGCAAACCTGCAGCAGCAGGTCCATCACATTAGGTGCTTGAGTCCAGAGCTCTGTTTATTTTCTGTGCTAGGTTACCATCTGTTATGTTGTTGTAGGTTCCCTTGCTGTGTTAACCACTTTAAACACCTTCCAAAAGTGCACTGAACAATGACACTAGCACCCATCTACCCATCTAGGATTCATATAGCTTTTCCTCTCACCAGGCAAAGGAATGGCAAAAGCCATTGAATTGTCTTGGGGATGGTGAAACCTAGGGTGAAACTTTTGCTCCTGTTAATCCTTTACACATGTCATCACGAAAAAATATGTGTTTACACATGTTGTACTTTAATTTGGATGTAAAATTATGGTAGCGATATCAGCTGCCCATTAAATTGTCAGAAGAGTAATACATGGAATTGATTGAAGGGAAGGTGCCTAGGCTTGCACAAACAATCAGCCTGTTGTAAGCAGAGCTGTGCAAGAAGTATTATGTATCCCATATATCCCTTCTTTATGCACCTGGAGGTAGGTTTTGCTCTGTCTGCTAACTGTAGAGGCACAGGGTCTGACTTTGGCTGGCAATTCCAGAACAGAAGCATTTTATGGTAGCAGAAAGTGAAAAAGTCAGTGGGTCAGGTTTTTCAGACAAAAGGTTGAATGGTTTCTCAGACCTCCGGTACAACCAGTAGTATGCACAGTATTTAGGCAACATTATTACTAGTAGTTTAGCTGGTTAATTGTTTTCAATTCAAAGTACATGGAACAGTAAGGAAAAATGTCAGCATGCTTTGGGTAATTTGTGGCATACATTTTTTCCAGATGGACTTTCTGTCTTGTACGTGTCAGTCATGATGTAGGCTGATATGTTCAGAATTATGAGTGACTGAGCACTCAATTGAAGAACTGCATGTTGTTATTAAAGAAATGGTGTGTTCTACATGCATCTATAAGCATGTGAAAGGCTGGTTAAAGATAGCTTTTAATTTAGGATATATTAGGTGTACATTAAGTGCACATACTCCCTCTAGTTTTACATGACAGTGGTATCTACTGAGTATCCTGATAACTTAACAATGTTAAATTCTTAGGAAGCATTTTGATCATCAGACCCTTTCCCTCACAGAGAGGGTGGTTATTTTCTACAATATTGGAATTGCATGGCTTCTATTCCCCAGGCTGACAGTTTCTACAAGAAGCAAGGTCTTTCACACAAACACATTGCAGAGGAACACAGAGGGTGTTGCATCCTTCTCCTGAGCAGGTTTTGCATGTTAGCCTGTTCTTGCACAGTGTCTATACCATGCAGAAGGCTTCTGCAGACCAAAATGAAGATGATAATGATAGTGGTATGGTATCAAGAGAGCATTTTCTAACACAGGGACCGTGCAATGTTATGTACAAAAGCAGGGTATAATTCGGAAGACATCATTTGAGTTGATAAACAAAATTCCACTTGAATTTGAAAAACCAGGCTGTATCTAGCCAAAATATCTTGCAGGACTTCTCTAGCAACCTAATCTTTATGCAGGAGTGCTATAAAGAGATTGTTTTATTTATTTTATTACTATTTAAAATGTCATAGCATCTAGGAACCTGTAGCATGAACTAGGAGTCTAAAAGAGCATTTTCCAACACTTCCTTGTTCTCAACAAGTTACAAACCTTGAGGGCCCTAAATGCATTAATTTTTTACTAGATATGCTTAGAAGAGGGGAAATAGCAATGATGTTTCCCTTTCATCTAATTGCCTACTAATGCAAGTTGCCATCCAAGACATAGGAAACATGAGTCATACCTTGGCTGGGTGACACGCTTCAGCCTCTTGCTGGGAAGGTATTCCTACCCACAGAGACTCCAGCAGCACCGTGGAGTGTTCAGCTCCAGGACAGAGTTTGACCATACCTGGAACTGTGCCAGACCATGATTAGAAATATTCACTGCTCTGGTCAGGAAGCAGGATGCTATCACAGGAGCTGGAGTGCTTCTCTGAAAGTGAGGGGCTTGGCTGCACCTTTTATGAACTTGTACATCTTTTGAAGAAAGCTTGATTAGGATGGGTTTGGTGTCAGTTTGGTTACCATGACGGTGAGATGGCTGCTTGAGCATGGAGCTGGTGTGTTCAACTCTGCTTTTCACAGTGCTACCTGCAACCTTAGCTCTGTATAACCCAAGCTTTCTAATGATGATTAAGCTTGATTTTTGAGAGGAGAATACTTTAAAGATGAAAGTTAAGCTCCTAGGAACCCTAATGCGCAAGGCTCAGGTTTTACCCTCTGTGGTTTAGTTCGGTTGTTTCTTGGGATGATAATGGGCAAATACACTCCGGAGTGCACTCCGGAGTGTATTTGCCCATTGCAGGCCTGGGAATAGTGGTCAAAACTGACAAGAGTGAGGCAAGAAACAGCAACACTGACTTTATGCAGAAATGCTCAGATTTCCTAATGGACTATCACCTTTTCTGTGCCTGAATGTGAACATTGTCCACTTTATTATCTCTGTCTGGAAAGAGGAATTGAATAGAAGATAGTCACAGACCTGAACCTTTCTGAGTGATTTATCAAGTAGTAGGAGAATTCTCAATATGAGGGTTAAATATGGAAAACAGCTGTGTTATGAACTGAATCAATGCAAAATACAAATTCCTTGTTCTCTCATACCAATTTGGTTTGTTCATTTTATTTGAATGTAGTAAATGGGGATCCAGCTTTGCATTCCTTGCTCAAATGCACAATTAATGTAAAAGAATCCCCTTGTCTGAAAACAAGTTGTGAAAGGTCTGAGTTAAAACAGCAGGACCAGGCAGTAAGTCATACACTGCAGAATAATAACTTCCTAACATAATATCATCATGTGCCACAAAAACTAGAAACTAAAATATTCACACTGACCATAAAAATATCTTTCTACACTTCACCACATCCTAAGGTATGTTTTCTTTTGGAAGTAATGTATAATATATTCCTACCATTACTATTGCTTGGTGAAGTGGCTGTTGCAAAGTTTACTGTCTGCTGAAGCAAGGTGGGGGGAGGAAGTGGAAGGAGAAAGAGCCTGGTTTTAAATTTTAATTTTGAGAGAAACTGTATTCATATGTCAACATCTTGCATGAATCATTTTCCGGATAGCTTTACTTTGGCAACAATGTGGTAATTTTTATATCAGGGCTAGTAACTTTTTTCAAAAGCAATATATGTTATCATGGCAATGCTCTGTAAAAGACCTTCTTTGACACTGCTGTTGCAGGTAATTGCTATCTAGTCACAAAACCCATTCTCAAAATGTATCAAACTTGGTCGTCAAAACAGGTATGGTACTTGCTTCTGCTATTCTTAAAGGAAAACTCTCCTTCCATTCCCCTTTCTAATAGTAAAAATCTTCTTTGAAATCTGGAAAAAATTACTCAGATCTAGATTATAACCATTTATTCTTGCACTAATTTGGTTTTAAAATTAATAAAGGTTTTTCCATTTTGAGTATGGAGAACCATTCTAGCAGACTTCACTGTATTGCACCACACAAACCTTTTCATTCTCTTCTCCAGGGTCCTGTCAGTACGGCAAGTTTTCTCTTTAGTCATTCAATTGTGAACAAAGATGAATTTAAAATATGGGCTAATGTGAACAGTATTCCAGATGAGGCTCGAACAACACCTTCTCCAGTGTTATGAATGTTTGCCTATTTCCACTGGAAGTGCCTCACCTCATATATTCCAGGATCACTTTTGGCTTTTCACAGCCATATCATGTTGGCAACTCAGTCTTTCCATGATCAGGTAATACCTCCTGACCTTTTAGTTTTCCTTCAGTGGTTTCCAGCTGATGAGAATTATTGGTCTCATCTTAGTCTAATTTTAATTCTTGCTATTAGTTGCTAAACATTCCCTTTACACATTACTTTTCATGCCACTGGCACACTCTGAAGTGCCATTCTCTTTTGGACACTACCACTCTCTTGACTTTTTGCCATCTTATGAAATGAGATGATCACAAAACTGATCAATATGAAATTACAGTAGTAACTTCTCAGCCAACCACCTCTGACCAAATATTACTTCTTTTAGATCCTCCTCCCTAGCAAAATGTCATCCACCTCACAGCTCTCAGTTCCAACCTTCTCTGCCTTAACTAGTGACACCTACAAAACACAGCACCAAGAGCTCCACTGCAGGCTTTTCCTGTGCCCAGAAATTCTGTTATTTCTTCAAAACAAACCATCATGAAATGCCTCATCCAATCTGATATATTTACCATGAATTCTCACTGGCAGAACTGAGCTTCACATGTTAGTTCTGTACAACATCCTATGAAACAAGCTTTAACTTGTCAGGAAAAATTGAAAATGTATGCATTTAAAATATAGAGATGGTACTGTTAACAGCTGCAGCTTTGTGATACATGAGTGCAATATTCAATAGCTAATTCCTCCCATAACAGAGGGGATAGAAGGCAGAAGAAGCAGGATAATGCTTTCTGAATGCTTGTCTGACTTGCTTTTTATGTCTGTTTTTTCTTCCACTGAGAATCAAAATGATTAAATTCTTTCAAAGTGGGTGAAAAATATTTCTGTGACTACAGATGTGCAAAAAATCACCTTTATTTATTGAATGATTAAATCTTTAGAATACAGACATGGCATAGTTGATCTGTCCTAATAGAAAAACAAGATTCAAGAAATATTAATATTCTCCTAATTACACAAAGATGATGTGGATACTAACTTCTTAAAGTATAAACTAATGCCTTCAATTCAGTACCATTTTAAGACTTTACATTCTTTTGAGATCTAGATTTTGTGAAGCACAATGGAATAGAGAAAGAAGAAGAGGGATTTTGTCTTTTTGTGGTATGGACAACTTCAAGCAGATATAGTTATCTATATAAAGCTATTCATATACTATTTTAAAAAAATTAAATGTAGAGAACCTTCATAATATTTTCATCCTTGGAATCTCTTGTAAAATACATTCTGTAATTTGTATATTAGTCATTCTTTTAAGAGTGGAAAAGATTTATAACTCTCAGATATAAGTTCCTGGTTCTTGTTTGTTCTCATATATTTTTAATCACTTATTTATTAAATTTTTTTAAAAAAAGGAATAAGTAGGTGGTTTGGAATCATATTTGGTCAGATGACAAATACATGTAGCAAGGCACCAAAATCTTTTCTTGGATGGAAAGAACCCATTTTAAATAGGCTTTTTCTCCTCAAAAAATTAACCAACCAAAAAAATTAAAATCAAACCACAAAAAAGCCCAAAGAACCAAAAAAAGAGAAAAACCCCAACAGCACATTTATAACTACTGAAATCCAGCTAAAAATTATAAGAAGGTAAAAATTTTTGCAGATGACTTCAGACTCAGACACCTGGTTTTGCAGCACAGAACCACCTGTGCAGAGTTAAACGGGAGAGGAAGGAAGCACAGCACACAAGGTAAAAATACAGGGCAAGGCAATGTGATGTGTCCCTTAAGTCAAACAAGAGGCTGTTTGTATGTGACCCTTCTGAGGCAGGGTATGACTTCCCAAGGCTGGAGCTCTCTACAAAGGGATGCATAAATAGCAGTTGTTCACAGCAAGGGTTATACTATATGGCTATTAGAGTGAATAGAAGCAGCTCACTTCTTGCCAATGACAGGAAATAAGGTCAAGCAAAGATAACAGGTCATTGAATTAGAGGTTTTCAAAATATTAGTCTTACACCTTTAGTATGAAGTGAATGAGAGGCTCTCTGTAAAATGTCCTGCTTCTGAGACTCAGGGACATTTGAAACCAAGCCTATGAAACAGCAGTCGTGAGGTTTTAGATCTGCCTGACCCAGCCTCACTTTCTCCAGGAGGCAGCATATTTAATAACACAGTCAATCTGAATGCAAATCTTTTAAAAGGCAGCTGAGGCCTTCTGGGGTGGTTTGTTCAGTCTGCATGTTCTCTCCAAAAAGAAGGGAGAAGAAATCATGTAGGATGTCAATGCTGTAATAGCACTGTAAAACATCTGCCTTGCTTGAGAAAATAAGTATTTGTGTGACAGTATCTTGTTTACTATTAATCTTTAATACCTGCATGTGCTGCAGGAATAGTTATCTTTTTCCATAATTCCTTAATGGATTAACTACATAATCAATTTCCAGAGTGACCAAGACTAAGCTTTCTTCTTAGGCATTTGTTAAAGGAAAATTGGTCTTTTCCTGTTACGTGTTGCTGAATGTGATGTAGAAATCATCCACAACCAGCCATTAGCATGTTTTACAATGCAAGCATTTAATATCAAAATTTGTTAGGGAAATAGTTTCTCAGTGATTTCTGGAAGCTCAGTCTGAGCTACTCTCCTCTTAATCTCTTCAAATCTTACAAAGTATTTTTTCCTGCAAGTGTTTTAAAAACATGAAGCAACTGGATCTGTAATAGACAAATGAAATGACATCACAGACAAAGACTTCAGATAAACTCTTATGTACACATCATGTTCAGCAATCACACAATAAGTGCACCTATATAGACTTGTTCCATAATGGGGTGAGTTCAGTAGAGTGGTTTCAAAATTAGTGTAGTTGCCAGAAATTATGAGGATATGGGCAAAACCTTTTTTTTGGTAGCATCTCTAGTAAAATAGTACCTCATATTAATTTTGTATTGATATTTTGTAGTCAAAATCATAAATTTAAAAAACTCGAACACCAAATTACTTCTTACAGATATACAGCTGTAACAGTTTTTGTCTCATGTTCCCTATGTTTAACAGGTATGCAATTTGATTTTGCACTTATGTTATTCTTTCAATAAAACATGGCTAAGTAATTTCTGAATAGTTGGTAAATTCATGTAGCATAAACAGATAGACTCCATATTTTGTTCTAGTGTTTGTGCACACGTTTGTATTTCAAGTCAGAGAACACTGCATAAGATCATTTTTTTTTTTTTAAATAATAGAAAGCCTTGTCTGTCATTCTAACAAGAAAGGGTAAAAACTCTTGATGGTCACTAATGTGTTAGTTGGGTCCAAAAAACCCTTTCTTATTATCCCTTAATCATAGGCAAGTTCACTGATTCAAGTTCATCAGCTGCAAGGCAAGGGAAGAAAAAAATTTCACACATTTGTGTTCCTTTGTAATGCTGCAACTCCTCCTTTAAAATGACATAAAGCATATTTCTAACTCAACCTTTCAAAGGAAAACTCCTAAGAACATAGGAGCCTACATAGTCTGAAATTTCTGAGTTTTTGGATGAAAAATGCTTATGCATCATTCTACAAATTTGATTACAAACTCGAGTCCTGCTGCTTTGTCATATTTTCTATCTGTATGGGTGCATGTTTTTTTTCTTCTCTGGCTGTACATGTATGGACTTTCTCTGTCTATTGTAGCAACATCCATAAACATCAATATTGTGTCTGAGGTGCCTGCTGAGTGTTTCCGATGCTTACCCTGGGAGGGGCACACGTGTTAGCAATGATAGCTCCAGCTGCTGCTAAATAAATCATAATGCCATCTTAAAAACATTGACAAAATAGAACCAGATTCCATATTGAAAGCTGGCCAATCTTTCATATCAATGTCTTTCGCAGAAATTCCTGGGCACCTATTATAAGACTTACTCTTAACTTTTAATTAAAAGATATCCAGAAGTATTTTTATTAAATACCTAAGCACACATGGTCATCTCTTTTTATCTTTTGTTTCTTTTCCATAGAGTGTAAAATCATCTGCCAAGTATTGTATTCTGTGCAAAGTTTGTGGTTTGGGGGTCATGTTGAAATGGGTAACCAGAAAGATGAAAAAAATGGATGCAAAACTACAAAACTGTGTTTGTATATCCAATACATAAAATGCAGCCACTTCTATTTCTTGTGCTGCTCTCTAGAAATGAAAACATAATTATAGAATCATTTCCTTCTGGAGTATGTTACAGAATAAGTGTTCCCCTTGTTTTAATAATAAGGAATGAAAACATACATGGGATAGGATTTTTAAATAACTCAATGGTACTTCTATACTTTTTGCATATAGGTACCCAAATGAAATAAATTTCATCAACATTGAAGGTTGCTTCATTATTTTTCTGATTTTCTATTCTATGGTGAATGGATAGGCTTCTGCCTCTCTATGTAGGTCCTTCTTGTAATGTTCTCTGCACATTTTCATTTTTTATTCTGTGTTACCTGACTTTTGTTTTCCCTGTGACAAAATGCGCAGTTCCAAAATTTACCAAAGGCCTAGAGCATTCAAATTTACAGCTAACTCTTAATAGAAAGTCTCCATGTTCCTTTAGTGATTTTCTTTTGTGGGGGCTAAGAAACCCTTTTTAATGGTCTCTTTCAGAAATATGACTTTGGGACAATTTTCCCCTGTGTATCTGTAAGCTCTGCAGAACACAGTCTGCTTTCAACACAGGTTTTCAGGTAGTCATGTCCTTCAGTCCTTCAATCCTGCTATGTGTTGTCCTTCTGAAACAGTTTATTCCTATTGTCATAGCCTAATGCCATAACAGAAGAGTGAAGGTAGTTGTCTTAAGAGGAAATAAATGAGACTCTCAGGTGCCAACTGTGGAGAGAAGAATATGTAGGCCAAGGAATGTACTCAAACCATTGGCTGTTCTGCACAGGGGGGAAGTACAGTGTATGTTCAGAGGAAACCAGTGCTGTTAATATCAACCCACCATTTTCAGTGCACAAGGCTCCTGTCCTGCTGAAATTCTGTGTCAGACAAGAGCTATTGAGAGAAAACAACAGGAACCGGTGGAAATTTACTTATGTAAGTTCACTCGTGTATGTTCTGATAGAAGTCACTAGTGACTAGTGTGTGTTAATTTGAAACAATTTCAACACTATATGTTGCACAAGTGAGAACTACCAGGAAGAATCTTACATTGGGGTGGTCTACCACATTTCTGTTAATTCAAGCTTTGCAAAAAACATTGCCAAACGAGGAGGCCCCGCATGCCTTTTGTTTAACTTGCTGTATATATTGTCTAACACCTTAAAGAAACTGTTAAAACACTGTTTATGCAAAGAGAATCCCTGACATTGTGTGCCAAGTTCAATGTTAGCACAGTTTACAGACTATTCCCATGCCCACAGGGCTAAAAATTCTGCCCAAGGCCATAAGAAGGGTGTAGTCTAGTTTGGAGTGACTTAATATGAGGCAGCATGTGATAAAAGTACTGGATACTAGAAAGTAATTAAGCATTTTAGATTAAAGGTAGAACTTACATGTTTTTATTTTCTAGTTTAAATGTATGCATGGAATGACAAGAAGTCAGGCGATTTTTGTTTGTTTTACTGAAGTTTTTCCCCTTAATCTTGTTCTTTAAGCTATTTTACTTTGTCAATATTGCATAGGTTACCATCTATGTGTTAGAAGCATATTCTGTTCATTAGCCTCTTTTCTTTCAGTAAAATACTCAATAGCCAACGGTTTAACTTTAAGCTCATTTAAAATGCATTGATAGTGTGAAATAAAATGAATCTAGAGCCAAAATTTAATGGATAAACCACTGAGATTATTAAAACTGTTCCATATAATAAATAAAAAAGAGGAGTAAAAAGAGTCTGGGATATTGTCATACAGAAAGTACGCAAAACATCTCATCTGCTTTCTGGCATTAACCCAGCTGAGACCTAGCTACCATGTAAAAAACAGATTAAACTAACATCCATCAAGGTGAAAGATAATTATTGCTTGTGTCAGACAACACCTGTTTTTGCAGCATTCCTCAACTGAGTTAAACTAGAGACATGCTGAAGTTTTCCAC
Organism: Haemorhous mexicanus; assembly: GCF_027477595.1. Taxonomy (NCBI): domain Eukaryota; kingdom Metazoa; phylum Chordata; class Aves; order Passeriformes; family Fringillidae; genus Haemorhous; species Haemorhous mexicanus. The sequence goes on along the minus strand of NC_082347.1, from coordinate 26,870,023 downwards.
TGAATTTTACATTTGACATTTGCCTGAAGCAATTGTGTCTGTGAAACACCTTCACCTCTTTCTTTGTTTACTTTTTGAGTAGACTAAAAATGGCAAAATACTAGAGACAAAATTTCAAAAATTAATCAGAAAATTCAGCAGCAAAATATGTAAAGTTTTTGATGGATGTTTATTGAAAAGTGTTGCAATAGTCAGTCTTTTGTGATGTCTACATACAGATGTGTTGAAAACATTCATTTGGTAATGAATTCTGCTTACATTACTCAGGTGAGTAATCTCACTTACTTCAGTGGAAGTTTGCAAAAGTTCAAGTAGCAGTTCCTAGATAATGCCATCATGTACTCCTGCCATCTTTAGCAACACTGCATAGGTTGTAAGGCAAGATGTTCACCCTATTGCATAAAGTAACCTGTATTTCAGGCACTGATTTCACAACAAAGTCCTGCTTCAGTTGTGCCAAGACAGCTTAGAATCCATGGATCAAAGTCAATTCTGTTACATGAAAAGCAATGATACATATGAACAGAATAGCTTTCACAGGTCAATTCACAGAAGGATTGGGTTTTTTTGTGGTGGTTTTTTTTTTTTTTTTGCCTTTTTGAGAGAGGTAGGATAAAGTTTGATTTTACAACTGTCTTTTGAAATAGACCTTTTAAAACAGAAGTTATTTTTCCACTATATAGGAAAAAAACATTGAAAACTCTGTCTCATCAACTACTCTGCAAGGTACAAGCTAACTTGATCAAATATATAAATATTAATATTAAGAGATCCAATCCAGGATTCACTTAGGTCACATAGGGTCATATCTGATAGAAAGGCCAGGTGGATGATTATGCTAAACAGCAGCCCCTAAATTAATTTCATTGGTGTATGAATATGAATTGGTGCAAGTAATGGAGCACCAATCATCCCATTAAAATCAAAACTGCCAGCACAGGGTAAACTATGATAAACTGTGCTCAAAAGGTAAAGAAAACCCCTTTGCAAAGAATGTGCTTCCCAAGAGAGAAACACAGAGGTCCATAGAAGAGAATGAGCTGAGGTCACAGATGTGATGTTTATTGGGGCAATAGATCCAGAGGCAGCACAGCATGGCTCATTGCAAAAGGAGGCAGCAGTTAACAGTGTTTGGTACTGGCTGCTTTTAATGACAGCTTCTAAAGATTGCACACAGATTTGAAAACAAATGTGATCGGATGGAGAAATGTGAAACAGATAAAATGTATAAGCCAAAGGCCCAGAATAAAAGCTACTGCTACAGTCAGTTAGGGTAGGCAGTTGTATCAGTGCAGATAAAAGATGCAAGACTCATCTTGTGGGAAATCTTTGCTGAATGATCAGCAGAGAAACTATTTATGCTATCTCATCTATTCTTAAGAGTTTTATCTGAGAGCATATCAAAGCCGTATGGTCACAGCAAGGGCAGGGCTGACACCACAAATAGAGGGCTTGAAGGGACTCCAGGGGTACCTTTCCATTGCAAACTCATTTGGAGGGCAGACCCTGGGCAGCAGAGTATGTTCTTAAGAGAGCAGCCATACTCCTGAGAGAATTAAGAAAGTGGAAAAAAGAACAAAATCAGTAGAGGAGACCACAAATTGGCTCAAGTCAATGGTCATTTCACCAGAAACTTAGTGACCCACAAAGATCCCTGAGTTTTTATTAAGATTGTTATGCAGGAGCAGTATTAGGTACTAACAGAAGAAAGACAGTGACAAAAAAAGCATGAACATTAAATAATGTTCATGAAGGTGATGCTCTGCAAAAATCATGGTCTTACAGTAGATGTCAGGATGACCAAGAAAATATTTCATAGTACTTTATCAACATCACTCCCTTAATTTTCTAAAAACTTCAGAAGAACAATGAATGGACAGAGGCCCAGATGTAACTGGACAGTACAATAACCAGGGGCAGGAGTTAAGAGCATGCAAACAGGAGGATTGTGTCTGTGGAAAGTGTTTTAGAGATGATGCCTCAATAGAGGATGAGGTCAGTGGAGAAAGCTGTCAATTATTTGAGCTGGAAATCTACATTGCTGTGACCTGTATTAACAATACAGCTGGTACTGATTACATAAAAGCACCACAGGAAATACCAGAAAGAGTAGATAAAAAAATATCCTTTGGTTTAAGTATATGAAAAATACATCGTTGTAGTTATGGTGGTAACTGTGGATGGTTTTAGTGCATTTCTTCACATCTTTCTTAATGTATTGATTCTGTGCTTTAGAATAATTGACTTAGAGCATGATTGAGGTACATCTAACCTAACCAAATAAAGGTGTAATTGGTGATTAGAGAAGTGCAATGAGACCAGCGGGAGGAAGCAAATAATTAGCTTCCACACAATATTTTTCAGAGTTTTATATTCCAGAAAAGTCTGAGCACAGACCTAACATACATTCTTTCAAATCCTAGCCATAAAAACATCATTATGGCTATAAAACATAATATTCTTTGCTCTGGAGTTTATAGTCTAGAACTATTTCAGTGCTGAGTCTGTATTTCTACCTGTGTTAACATTTTAACTTCTGCTATTGCCTGAAATAGTTCAAAACTGGTAGAGAAGAAACAAATGCCCAGGGCAACATGCAAGATGAAGAACAAATAGTTGGGATTATCTGCCAAAGAGATGATCACAGCTGGAGTCTGGTCCAAGGAACTGGTCTAGGGACCATGTACATGGCTGAGTTCCATGTAAACAACCCTCACCCATTTGTCTGCACAACACCACATGCTCAAATTAGTACCAGTGATGACCATGGTGCTATATTTAACTTACAGATTCTTCCTGATCTGTGATTTCCAGATGCCTACACATCTAAAACCTTTGAAACTCTCACCCCCTCATATCAGTTTCTAACACATCTTTTTGTCTGGTGTTCACAAATTCAGTTCTTCTCCATGAATTTCTGCTCAGAAAGATAGCTAAAATATAGTTTTCTTATACTGTTACTTCATTCACCTGTCTCACAATTGTTCTTTCCACAATCTAAGTCAGCAGAAGTGATTTGTCCTTTAGGAGTTTCATCGCTTATGTAATCGTCTCATTCAGCATCTAAAGACTGACTCCTATTTTTAACCTGTTAATGATGCCAGTCTATTTTCCACTTGTTACATTTTCAAAGGAGCACTGGAGTGTTTTCATCCATATATTTGACAGAAGCTCCATTGAGAACTTCTGAAGAAATGCAACCTATTTATCTTCATTGCCCTTAGATACAATGCCTACAAAAAATTGCCAGCAACAGGCTGCTGGGCTCCTGAGACGCCTGCTCTTCAAGATGATGAGTATTGTTCTGGTGTTCTTTTGTACAGCTCTGTTATAATTTGTGCTCTTTTATTTAATGGTGTAGCTCTTTGGGGCAAAGACTCAGGGACGATTTCTGTTTTGCATTTATGCTGCATTGCTGTGGCCTGCATCAATGCCAACAGAAGAACAATTAACAACACTTGTACAAAAGCTGTACGCGCAACAGCCCATAAATGGAAATACTAACTTTTGCATGATCTACTGGCTATCTTGCATTGCCTTGCACACTCAAGCCTTCTTCAGTATCAAGCAGGGAGATCCTGTTTGAATAAAGATGTCATGTCTAAACACAGACTTTTTAAAAGCCTGTGGCACTTGCTGCCTAGTTCCAAACACTGTATTCTGCACACATTAGCTACTTTGCTTCTGCTTACTCCAGAATTAATAAAACTGGTCCCAGTGTTTCAGTGGCACTGCTTGCTTCTAACTTTCTCCCTCCAAAACTCTTAAAAATGCATGAATCAACACAGCAGTCTGACAAACCATTTTAGGAGCTGATTTGATTGATGCTTCTGTAATAGGTTGCCAGTACAAGTCCTACAACAAATTAGAAAGAAATGGGAGAGCAGGGGCACACACAGGGTCTAGAGAGCAAGGGTCAACTTCCTAAGTCTCACAGAGGATTCAGTGTTTCAGTGGGGGAATGGGTTTGATATACTGTTCTGAACTTCCCAGAAGAAAGACGTGGGGATCTGAGAGATTAAACACATATTGGTCATCCACACCTGTCATTGTGAAGGTAACAGCAGCCTCAGGGGCACTGACAACAAAATCTTTCCTAGCTGCTGTCATTGCAGATGCCAGAGCTAACTTTCTCTCTGGGTTGCAAAATGGATGCCAACAGCCACTCCTCTAGTTCAGAGAGGGGCAGGAAGCAGCAAAATCACTCCCATATATTTGAGATGAAAAGAAATTCTCCTTCTCGCATGCCTAAAGACTTGACCGGAAAGGTACGCCTAAGAAAGCATAGCTCCCTTAGCAAAGCAAAGGCTCCCTTAGCAGAGCCAGCTTGAAAACCGTGGGGTAGATATGTGGTGGCACAGTTGCTGGGTGTGCATACTGCACCAGGGCCAGGCCTGGCAGGGCTTATGGTTCTTGGCACGGAATGCTCAGAGTGTTCAACAACTGGGCAGGGCAATGGGGAAAATCAACTTTATCCTTTGGAAAGTTCAGAAGATTAGAGCATCTGGGGGGTCAATTTGCATACTTCATGGAGAATATATGGAATTAATCAACTGGTGATTCAGGTGATTATTTTTCTGATCTCTGGTAACAATATAATTAGTGGTGTGTACAAAATGTTATTGTTTTAGATCACATCCCTGTATGGAATTTAAGCTCAGTGTCGCCCTTCAACAGTGCCTCACTGTCAGCTACTTTGCATATTTTAGGAGCACAGGTGGGTTCTGAAAAAGCAAATAAGTAAATAGTAATAAAGAGGATCCTCAGCCATCACCCTGGTTATGAGGGAGGGCTGGTTTCCAGGCGCAGGTGGCACAATCCTTTCCAGGTGACGCTGCTCAGGCCTCGTCCGCGCCGGGCTCGGGGGCGCAGAGACGGCCGGAGCTGGGCCGGGGCTGGCGGTCCCGTCCCGATCCCGTCCCCATCCCCCCTGCTCAGCCGGTGCCCCGCGGGCCGGGCCCTGCCACAGCCTGCCGGGCTCGGGGCCTTTGCTGGTGCCGTAAGAAGATGCCGGGACCGTGATTCGCAGGTACCTCAGGGCATCCCACCCCTGCGTTGGGCTGCTTGGGACGAAGCGGGTCCGCAGTCGGCTTCGGGAGCCAGCTGAGGCGCTTCCTCACGGTTATCTGCGTCGTGCCCCCGGCTAATGGCCCGGCCAGGAGCGGAGCGAGGTTCGGAGGGAAACGCTTGCGGCGTTGCGGGAAGGGAGAGCAGAGCCCCCGGCGTGGCCACGGGAACGCCCGGCCGGGGCTGCGCTTTGCCCCCCGGCCCTGTGGAGCACGGCTCCCCAACCCTTCTCTCACTTTTTTTTTTTTTTTTTAAATAATTTTTTAAAATGCAGCGAGATTGGTATTTCCTTTCCTCATTCCTGCTGACTGCTCAGCTCTTGGGTGAATGGAAAAAAAAAAAAAAGCAGATATCTTGGACGTAAAACTTGCCAGCAAAGGAAGTGCAAGGGCTGGAAACAGAGCTGTATTAGAAGGCTTTGGAGTCAAATGGTAAATTTGGAAGATCTAGTTAGAAAAGGAAGTTAGTAATGCAAACTGTCATGAAATTGCTTTAGAATTTTCTAAATCTTGAATCTGTCTTCCTGTCATAGTTTAGCTGATTAAAAACATACAACTGCATTAGTGAGCTGCAAGAGAGGGGCGATACTATAGTGATTGCTACAGCTGCTCCTTGTAAGTAATCTCTGGGTTGCCTTTCCTCATTCTTTTGGATGGAAGCAACTCTAGCCTTACAGGCGGGTGAAATACAGGGCTTTGTGTGCTATGATTATTTTCACAGGGAATTTACACAGTTGAAGAAGTTTATCACTCTTCTTCGGATATTGTAAGGCTTGTTTGGACCCATTTCTAATGTGGTCAGAAATATTTGTCATTCATATGCACCGGTGAGTTAAAAAACTGCTTGTGAAATTGGAAGTACAGAACATCTTCTAGTCTTACTAGTTTTAAAAGCCTCAAAATATTTTCCAGGTTTTTTGGTTGATAGGTCTAAAACTGATAAAGCATGAATTAAAACTGCTGTAGAATTTCTAATAACATTAAGAAGGGACAGTAGTAGTCATGTGCATGCAGGCCAAGATTTAGGAGGAGCACCAGCATAGGAATCTTAAATGCACTGTTTTTTCCTAGTTTTTCAAAGGCTTTTGCTGGTATATATTGGGAATGAAAGCTTGTTAGCTTTTTCCTTTTGGAAAAAAAGTATCTATGCTTCTCCATAATAAAAAGAATACAGCCTAAACATCAAAATGAAAGAGCAGTGCAAGGAGCCAAGTGAACTCATGAGTGCAGAGTTTGTTTTGGGTTTTTTTTAACTAACTTTATCTGTGAACTCCCAGCCCTGGAGCCTATTTTAAATAAGATAGGAAGCTTCAGTCTTGTCACAAATGCAGCTACAACTTGTCCTGGGGAAGCCTTCGTAATGGGGTCAGGTAAAGTTCAATGAACTACCAAACCAGCACTATTTCAGAAATGCTAAGGTGCTCTTTCCACTGATCGCTCCACTCTCTCTGCCTGTTATTAAACTGGTAGTTTTTACAACATCAATAAAGAACTTTCCTACCCAATTGCCCCAGACAAAGGCCTGAAAGCTAGGTTTAAACTATGAAAACTTTGTGTTAGGTTCATTTAGATTGTTTTGCTGTGTCAAATACTCACTTGAGTTCAAAAGTTCAGATGAACCATGAACTTTGTCATTTCACAGCAGGCAGTTCTACAAATATAATCCGAAAGTGAAAAAACCTGGTATATTTAAGGTGCGTTTGTTGTTCTATGTGGAATATACTTGGAGTTCTGCATTTGCAAAGTTCTGCTCGACTCAAAAAAACCTTTTAACTATTTAAAAGACAAAAACCCCTAAAACACAATTAAGCCAAATAATTCCTTGATCCCTGACCTTTTAGGCTTTCAAACCAACACATATTCAGTGACTAATCATTACTGCACAAACTAAACCCAGCTAATCTTCTTAATAAATGGTGAAGTCTTGTATGTCTCATGGTTTCAGTGATGGCTTTTCTCCCTGTCTGGAACATTGCAGAATATCAAAACAAACGGGTCATGGCTTTATGTATTTGTTTAAAGTTTGAATCTATGTCATCTCATGATATGGTCTTCAGTTGAGGTGGTTTTACAAGCCTGTGTGAAGTATAAGACTGATAGGAATGAAAAATCAGTCAATGCAATTTTCACCTACTTGCTAGAATATAAAAATGTGTGGACAAAACCAGTTTGTTCAAAACTATTTCATAAATGTGGAAACTTACCAGAAACTGAAGAGTCTGTAATAAATTCAGCTTCTTTTCCATGAAAAGGAATTCCTTATGCATACTCTCTTCCTCCTCCTAGTAGGTCTGGAGTCTCAATCTATCAGGAAGAAGCAGCTCTCATTTTTTTTTTTTTCCAGACTTCAATTTGGAATCATAAGTAACTTTAGGCTGTTGTCACTGACTCTTCATAAGTTGTAAGTAATTCAAGGTTCAGAACAGAAAACCTCCAAACACAGCAGGCATTATCTGAAATATATTTTTCAGTATCACATATATTTTCTGATTTTGTATTACAATAATTTTGAATTTTTGCACTTTTCTTGATGCTGTATAAGGCCTGAGGCTGCATATGGGGGCTTATAATTTACTTATAACACTCTAGGAACTTCTCATTTAAGGAAAGCAAAATAATTTCAGATTCTTGATAAAATTTGGCCTCTGTATGAAGCACATGCTTTTGGCAGAAGGTGTAATTTAATTGTTTGAAATAATTCATGTATCCTTCTGTTACTCAGCAAAGAACAGATATGAACATAGAGAAGAAATTGGCAATCATGTTCTTTGTGAACAGCAAAGAGAGTGAGGAAACATCACATTTAGTGACATCTGCAACAGCTCACCAGCTGTGCTGCTGAGCCCATACTTGTAGTTGAGATTGTGACTGAGCTTGTGATGTGAGCTGTGATTACTACTAGGATCACTACCCTGTCTCCTTCCTCTTTCTCAAGATTTGTGTCTGCTGAATGGAAAAATTACACATTGTGAGAGAGTGCATTGCCTGTCTTGTCTGATAGTTGCCAGTGCTGGTTATCCTGGGCACTTCTGCTGCAGCATCTTGACCAAGTGCACCAGTTCCAGGGATTGGTGACGCTGAACTCGTGAGCTACCTCTGCTGCAGCAGGCATGAGCTCTCTTCTGCTGGCAGGCTGTCCTGGGAAAAGCCAGGGAAACAGAATTTCCACAATACAAGGCATGCATTTCTGTGGCAATAGCTTCCTACCAGTGCTGGCAGGAAGCTTTATGTAATGCATCAGTGATTTTCAGCATGAGCCACAAACCTACTTGGGAGTTTCATCATAACCTAATTTTTATATATGCATGTAAGTCTTTCCTCAGTCCTCTTATGCTGGGTAAAAATCACAGAGCAGTACATCAAGCTTTCAGGATTTTAGATCTAGGTGAGGAAGACTGTCCTTCTGAGAGCCCTCCTGCCCTGCCTTCCAGCATTCCTCGAGGTGGATTGGTACTATGGGAGTCATTCATCACATCTGGGCAGCCTTCCATAGCATGGTCAGCAAGTGACCTCAGAAACTGTGACACAGCCTGGCTTCAGAGATGGCTTTAAGCCAACTGAGCATTCTGTAATTTCTGTGAGAGCTCTCTGTAGAGGAGGTACAACATATGGGCAGCCTTCCTAAACTGCTGTCCAACTTGTAAGCTGAAGAGAATTTCAGGGGTGCTGGCAGTTGTTATTTGGTTGGTTGGTGTTTTTGCAAGGTGCAGTTTAGACCAGAGTCCTGTGTAAGCTTTCAGCTGAAGGGAGAGTCAACTAAAGATGAGGTGGCCTTCATTGATTGCAGTGGCATAGCAGTAGAATGACTAGGCTGCTTTTCTTCTATTCACACATGGCCAGTGACTGTAAACAGAGTTTTCTTTTTCCATTTGGGAACATGAGCTTTACTGAAAAATATTCTACTGAAACCAGGCTGCAGCACTAATAATGTAAATGCAACACCATACTTTTCATTGTATGGTCTCTTTTATTCAACTTTAGTGAGATAATAGTACAATATTTATTTATTTTCTAGCTATCTCTTGCACAAATAGGTGTTCAGAATCTAATTCATTGTGGTGGGTTCTAACAGGTGAAAGCTAAAGATGGCTCTTGTTTTTATAATCACTTCTCCTAAATGTGTAGTGATTGCTACACAGTGTATTTAATGTATTTTAGAGTCAGACTGAGAAAATCAAAATCTTAAAAAAAAAAAAGGCAACTCACATTTTTTTTGTTAGATGTTTCTTCCTTTAGGTCATCTCAGTTCTGTGTGGGTATGAATAGCAAAAAACTGATAGTCACTGAGATTAATTACTAGAGCTATGTGAAAAAGGTCAGACTACTCTAGTACCATTCATAAATTAGACTGCATTCATCTCATATTGTTTTGACTGAAGTAGAATAATAGTGGTGATAAATGCAATACATTTTTCTATTCAGACTGCTCTTAATGGGAGTGATCAAATTATTTAGTGACTGGAAATAAGTCCAGGATGGGAGAAAGACCAGCACAGGAATTGTATTGCTCATTAAGGCTTGAATTACTAGGTTTTCTAGTTAATTATAATTTGTTGTTTGTTTTAACAACTACCACATTTACTAAGATTTGCTATTAATTATAATTGTATCAATAACTTTATTTAGGTTACTCATGGTCAGCACAGAAAGAAAGCACATTGCCTGCTTTGAGAAGGCTGAAATTCTGGGGTTTGTTGATTTAAGCACCTAAAATGGTGTCAGTTTTTCTCAAGCTTCTTGAGACTTCAAATGTTGACTTGAAAACCTGAAACAAAAACTTGATTTCAGATACTAACCTCTTACTGGCCCTTTTGCACGTATTTGGGAAAGAGAATTTTCAGTGGTATTTTATCCTTTTGGCTCTGCTTGCAAGTTAAGTAATATTGAAAAACCATTAAGGTGATTTCAGAAACGTTCTGTTTAGTCTTGACATAAAAACATTTAAAATATTTTTGGATGACAGTGGTGGAAAATTTGTACACTTTTTCCCAGAGTGGTTGAACAATTACTAATTCAGTGGTTCCTGGTCTTATCTATACAATGCAGTAGAGGCTTTGAACTTCTTTTCCAAATAGTGTCCTTTCAGAGTAAATATTAGTGTTACCTTTTTACTTCATAAATGCATTGTTACTCTGGTTAATTGTTAGATTTACTGGTCCTCTGGTGGCTGACATGGAGTTTAAAATGAAGTCACTTAAATTAAGGGCTGAACAACAAAAAGCCGAGACTGGCACTGACAGCACAGAGACCAGGCTAGTGCACCAGTGTATGTCTTTATTCTGTTAACAAAAAGCACATCAAAGGTGCAGGAACCTGATCCTCTGACTGCTCAGAAGTCTGAAAATAATTTGGTAGTAAGGTGCCTTCCCAGAAGGGAAATGGTAAACTGCAGTCCCAACTCTAAGTCAGTGTGGTCAAGTCTTGCACTAGTTTGGGCAAGAGTCAGTGCCTGCAGGAATTCCAGTTTTGCCATTGGTCCACAGGAGCAGTGAGACATTACTTCTATGGCTTGCCCAAGTGTTTGTGTCTCTAATTGCCTTAACAGGAGTGATGAAATACACACCAGAATATTTGTGAATAGCAAAGAAGTAGATTATGAAAAAAACAGGAATAAATGAGAATGTTAGTTGTAAGAATTCCAACAAGAATTCTGTCTTGGTTTTTGTCTGCATTGGGATTCTGAAGTACTTTGACATCCTACTAAGGATACTGTTAAGAGAGATCTTTGTTTTGAACTTATTTCCCCTTTTCCTGTCAAAGCAGAGTCACTGACAGCAGGCTAGCCATACATTAACATATGTTTCATATCCTCTTCATCATCAGATCAGGTACCTGGTCAAGTTGTGGTTAGCAGGTCTAATTCTTTGCATTGTTTGCTGGCTGCTAGACTGTAGGTTGCCTAAGCCTTCAGGTCTGCCTCCTCTCAGACAGTTGCTCAGCTGCTCTGTTCAGCTCTGTTCCCCTATTCCTCAAATTGCTTTTACTACAACTGCTAAAACCATTTTTTTTAGCTTAGACATTCTCCTGGCTAGATAGAAGTGAGAAACTGTCAGTACCGGCTTCACAGCCCATAAAAGACTCTGTGCTATTGATAGTTTTCGCCACAGTATTTTGGAAAATGTGCTATTGTAGGAAACTTCCAGGGTGCACTTCTGTACCCTGTGGACCTGCCCGAGGCCACACAGTACAGGGGCCTCCTTGCTCCTTGGTTTGTTTGTCTCCACACTGGGATGCCAGAACTGTCACTGGCTTGTCCTGTGCCCAAGGATGTTATCCCACTCCAGTAAAAACTCAAGAGGAGTCACTACTTCGTTGTAATGACAATGCTGCTGAAAGTCAGGACATCCACTGCTGCAGCCTTATATGTCCAGTTCTTTAAACTCAAGTTCCGCATGTGTTTGGTTTTAATGCTTTGAACAAGCTTTACCAATTTCCACAGGAGCTGTGCAAGTTGAGGACTTTCTGATGGCATGTTTCCATCTTGAACTGGAGAGTGCTGCTCATACAACACTTCCATAATTGGGTTTGGCTTTTTAAAGTCAGTCCAGGGAAATAATTTTTTCTTCAAGCACTTCACTGTCCAGTCTGTAGATGACTGCCTTTCAGACTTCCTCTTTCCCTTGGTTCACAATTCCCTACTGTCACGGACTAATTTTTCAGTTTACATAAGGGACATCTGAACATTTTGTAGTTTTTTGTTTTCTCTGAAATAAAGACGTCTCAGCTGGTGAATCTGAAAGTTTGTGGTCATGATGGAGATCAGTATCTATTCCGAGGTCAAATAATGCTGTACTTGTTTCTTTGGCAGTTTGCATTCCGTGTGCTTCTATAAGGTATTAATCTATAAGGTATAATTCCATAAAATTCATCTGCTTTACTAGTATTTTCTTTTATTCTTTCTCACATGAGCCTCATATAAATACCAGTAGGGAATAGCACAGCTACCTCAGCTGTTCTGTTAGTATAGGAAATAAGCTTTTTCAGTAACACTGTATTTTAATGGGTTGGCTGTCCAAAAGTGCACAGAAAGCATGGCTCAGGCAGAGTAGAGCACGGGAATGGAATCTTCTACTTTCACTTTGGGAGCTGTTATCTCCTCACACAGACTTGGAGTGTTTTGAGCAGGCTTGCTTGAATGCAAGTGGGAGGGAAACTCTGGAAAACAGGGATATCTGCTTAGAGAAGTGCAAGAGAGGAGAAGGAAAAGGTAAAATCAAGGGGTGAGAAATTTTTTGGCCTGAGAAGATGGATTCATCATATCTGTCAGTGGCACTTTCAAACAGTCCACCTTTTAGATGTTCTTGCATCTGTGATCTCTTCTCTGAAAAATCTCCACTTGCATTCTTTCATCTTACAGCTGGAATATTGAATAAGTGACCTTTTCTGACTCAGACACATTGTTGTCTCTGACCTCCTCAAATCATGGCTTCACCTTTGCTGCTGCCAGATGCCTGACTGCTTTCCATCTCCCCTCTCTCTGCACCTCAAGAAGTGTTCTTCATTCCTAACAGAGTCTTTCCTGTTGGTCTGTTGCAGAGCTGCTTTTCTCACCACTTGCCTCTCAGATGATTATAAATGACAGGCATTTACGTTTTATTCCACTTTAGGAAAGCAGCTTCCATATGGAAAACACATTTTATTTGATGTTGGATTTATCCAGGAGCTGATCTTAGTCATAATAACTGTTTCTCATTCAGGGTTGCTGCTTTTCTTTCTGTATTTTCTAGCTGGACTGTTTGAGGCATAGGAGGTCAAGTGACTTGTCCCAGACTATGAGTCAGTGCTGTGAATTTGGATAAGTACCCAGTATCCTAAAGGCTCCCAGTCTTCTCCTCTGACCATCACTAGACCATGCAGCATCTCTGAAAGGATTGGCTCTATGGAAAAATACAAATTAAGAACATTGAGTTTGAATATTTAATTCCCGGAATGTAGTTATTGAGCCTTGTTCATATTACAATGAAAACATGGTTTTTTAAGTAAATGAACCATGTAACAGCTTTTTGGGTTTTGGCTTTGTCTGCTTCTGTGCCCAGCCAAGTAGTGGCAAAATGTTTTTTATCAGCAGCTAATACAGGAAGCAAAATGTGAAAGGGAAGAAGTCTAGAAATGTTTGGCCTAACAGTGGCCATGATTTAACAGGTATTTTGGACAGACTGGCTCTTTTGGAGCTGCTTGCAGTTGAGTGCCTCCTCTATTTAATTAGAGTATACTGCTGCTTATAACTTGAGGTTAAATCCTCCTCTTTATTTGTGATATACATTGTGTTTTCCCAAGGGTACCTTCTGGAATGCTTTGCTAATATCTTAATTAAGACATTTTGTTTTCACAGCAGCCCTACAGTGTGAAGGGGATATGCCCTCATCTTATGAAGTATGACAAAAGTGCAGGGAGGTTGGTTCAAGAGTTTCTGCCAAGTTTGCAGAAGGTATTTAGGCCTGATTCATTGGCAAAAAGAAAATCTGTTGTTTATGATTTAAAAGATTTTGGCTGTTACTGGTTGTTTGTATTCAGTAAAAACTGAATACAAAAATTACATGTTTGTGAATGAGATCTGTGTGTTTCCACAAGATGCCATTTCATAGAGCTGATGCCACAGAAGCTTCTGTCACAGGTTTTGGACTGACAAGCCTCTATGACTTGTTGTCTAACTCAGTGAAGATGACATGAAATCTCCTGCAGACAGGATATCTTTTGCAAAGGTCTGATAAAACCTTTTTGTTTTCTTTCCCTATCTGTTGCTCCTCATCCTCATCCCCAAGCTGACTTCATGCGAGTGTGAAAGAGTGGTCTCCCAAATCAAGTCTTAAGCCTTTGTTCTTAAGCATTCTAGTGCTGGGTGCTATCATCAGAATGTATTGATGGGGCAAAGGAATTCTTCTTTCTGGGAGCAGTGGTGCAGTTGCACTGCAGCTTTCCAGAAGACACTCCCATGTCTGAGGAACATGAATGTTCAGATTAAAGAGAGTAGTGAAATAATGGGCAGTTGAAAAGAGACTTTTATCGTGCAAAATGATTCCATGATTCTATGCTTCTGGTCAGCTAAGCAAGTTCTGGAGATGACTGGTTCCTAAGTCAAATGTTTTTGACAACTGGAATTTGTAACACAGTACTGATATTCATTTCACTTTAGATCATCTCTCCTAGGTAAACATCACTCTAGCAAATCTGAGACCCTTCCTCTATACATGCAAATTAGCCAGCTAAGTTTTAATTTAAATTTGAATTTAAAAATTGAATAGTTTTTTAAGTCTCTATACAGGGGGAAATACAAATGGCATTCTCATTTTTGCTTCCTAAAAATACTGAGTAAAGAGGTTTAGGCCCAGCGTTATTTAAGGTTACATTGAAAAAAATGGGCACAGATGAAAGGACATCCACATGCCGTAAGATTCCAAGGGAAATATTTAAAGGTTAGCAATTCTTATAAGATGTCTGCTCTTTGAAATTCGATCCTTATGGAAATTCATATTCTCATGAAAATTTCAACCAACTCCTGACAGACTAAAACTGAAGAAAATCTGTCTGGTTTTGATTTTAACTGGAGTCAAAGCTGCTCTTTCAGTACTGGACAACTTTGAGGAGACTGACTCTCATAGCTGAAGCTAATTTTTTTCTGAAATGTTAGATGGATCAGGGCATTGGAGTCAAGGTTCTGATTGTAATGCCTCTCTAACCAACTTCATGTAATCATGTGCACACAAAACTTATTAAACTCCTTTTGTCCATCAGTTTACTCTGATATATGCAGACTGAGGAAGTGTCACATACTGCTGAAGGGAGGGAGTGTTGGTTCCACTTGGTTTTGTTTTGTTTAAGCTTGAATTTGAACTCTGGATGTAGGATTTTCCAAAGAATATCTGTCTTGGGTACTTTTGAGGCATCGACACTTGTGAAATGGAGAACATCTGGTTCAACATTGTTAATCTCCATTTGAAGAATGCCATTTAGTTATTACTCAGACTTTATGGTGAAAAGAAAATATTTTGTTTTTCAACATTGTCTGTTGTTTTTCTGCCTTTGAAACTTTTCTGGGATAGTGGAGTGGAAATATAAATATGATGAATGTGTTATGCAAATGAATTTTTTTTGTCTCTGTAACTGAAAAATGTTTTGTTTTACTGCTAGCTTGTCTGAAAAGATAGGTTACTCTAAATAGCAAATTACAGTTCTGCTTGCTTTATTGTGGGGCTGTAGTATGCAAACTTGCAGTGTAAACTGTTGCATTCAAATGAGAGAAAATGAGGGCTAGGGAGGTTTGCCTGGTTTTTCACCTGCTGCAGTGAACTTCTGACTTCACAAAATTTGTGTAAAGCCTAGAAAAGCATTAAAGTTTTACAGCTACCAGTCTTTCATCAAATCACTGGTAGCAACCAGTGGCTGAAATACCAGTTGCTCCCTTGGGTTTCATATACTCAGCACAAGAATATAATTTGACTTTCACTCTTTCCCATTTTGCTTTCGCTCCCATTCAATACAGTTAATAAATAATTAACTGTATCCAATAAGGAGAATGAAAATGTTTACTTTTCTCTTTATTTTCTTTTTTTTTTTTCTTATGATAAGCCCTTTATATGGCACTTAAAAATGACATTTTTTCTTTCTTGCACAGTACTCTGCTAACTGGGCAAATGATAGTTTTTTTTCATGACACAGATAAGATAATGTACATTTTAGTAATATTCCCCATTAAATTATGCTTTTACCTTTTGAATTTTCACTACCCAATATTTTTGTTCCAGAAACTTTGCTCTTGAGATTAGTTCCCAAACATAGGAAGAGGCAGTTTGCATCAAAGGGTCTGCCCTGTTGTTGAAAAAGGCTAAAAAAAATGAGAACACTCACTTTTTTATTTCCAAGTTTAATTTTTATTTCAGTTATCACTGAACTTTTTTTTTTAATTGGTAAGGAAAATACTTTGATTTAATTAACTGAAAGCACAGCTTCCACAAATTTTGCTACTTTGAATAATTGGAAAGTTAAATTCAGTAAGTTGTAGTAGTGTTTTGTTTGGGGGAGGGGGAAGGTACCTATATGTGTAAGATTTCCTCTGAAGTGAGGGGGGAAATCTGTGGGAAATCTCTTTAATTCTAATTGATTTTTTTTTTTTAATCAGTTATGACATGGTGCACCAAGAATGGCTATTTCCCTCTCCCCCCACCCTCCATGAATTCTTCAACAAGTAGCAAATTATTTAAGATAAATGCCTACTGCTGTAGACAGCTGCCAGAATAGAAGTGAAAATAAACTGGTGAAAGGAAACTGCCCAGTTCATGGAAAGGGCAGCAAGGATATAGTGCAGCAAGTCCATGACACTTCTGGATACACATGCTGAAAGACTTACCCTGGCTGGCCTGCTACAAATCTCCCAGTAATTCATTAAGGGGAAACGCTTCTTGCAACATTTCACTCCTATTTTAACACCCTTTGTCTTTACCTTACATACTCGCTGGGTTCATTCCTATGTCAAGTGAGCCTCAGTGAAACCAGTTTTTCATTCCTGATAGAGCATACTGTTTTGCTCGAGTAGAAAGATTAGATGGATGCTTTTACTGTAAGTATTTTAGCAGTTTGTGGTATTTTTTCAAGGCTTGGGGTCAGAAGAAGGATATGATCATTGTGATCCAGTAAACAATGTAGAAGGAAGTAACTTGACTAGTGACTGAAACAGGCAATGTTGTCGTGTTTTCCCATAACTTTGAAGAAACAGTTATCCTCTAAATATAATACAGTCAGACATGGATTAAGATGGAAGTACAGAACCGTGTCCTGGTTGTTCTAATCTGCTTCAAATCTTTTCAATTACAGAATTAATTTATTTTCATTATCATGGGGCCAATTTGCTACAATTGTCTAGGGAGGAATCCCATTAACTTCACTCTGATTTGTTTTCTGAATGCTGACCATGGGATTTGACCTGTTTAAACAAAGCAGCTTGCCATTTATTTCAGCTGGTATTTAGTTACATCAAGTGTCTCTATTCCTCCTTATGTAACTTTACAAGCCTTAAGGTGGTTGTAGCGGACTCCTGGTTTAGTAATTTTGTATTTCTAAAACAGATCAGAGTGATGGGAAAATGCTCGAATTTACACAATACTGACTCAAATATGTTGGCAGAAACCTTGGTCTGGATAACCTGAGTGTATCTGCAGAAGCAGAACTGTCATCTTTGCTCATAGTTTACAGTTTTATGGAATTAGACAGGTTGGGAAGACAAAGCATGGCAACACCAGTACCTCTGGGATGGAGGGGGGAGGTTGTTTGTATGTTTTGGAGGGGTTTGTTTGTTAGTTTTGGTAATAGCTGCATAATGGCATACTGGCAGGTGCTGTAATACTTTGAGCATAGTTTGTGAATGAATCCATCAAGAGAAAGTTTCAGAGTGGTTCTATCAAGTGTACAATTCAAGAAGCAATCTGTTTTACATTAGTAAGTCTCTGGCTGCAGATTACAGGGGTTTTAAGGTCTTGTTGTTATTTCCCGGTTTATAAAATAGCTCATCATCGATGGTATTCTGTGTAGCCTTTGGATTCCATTCATAAACCTTTACAGTTTGATGGGATTTCCATGGCTGAGGCACATTCCATTGAGCATATGCAAACATCCATACGTGTGCATGTTGCAGTCTTATCTGTATAAAGGAAACTCCTCTTTAGTGGAGGTATAGAAATAAAGCATCATCTGACAGAAAAAAATGTTTATACTGGGCCAAGAGTGGTCTGCATGTTCACACTGGTCCAGTAAGAAAACTAACCTCTGCAATACTTGGAAGTTTTATTTCCTGTTTGTTTGTTTGTTTTCAAATAGTTTTCTATAGAACTGGCCAGTGTCACTGAAGGTGCCACAAGCTGGCCTGCTGGAACTCCTGTTAACTCTTCTATGGATTTAAACACAGAAAATCAGTGAGCTGCTGTTTCCTTGGTTTTGCAAAGAAAAGGGTTTACAAATGGTAGTTGTAACCAGGACAGAAACTTCCAATGTTAGAAAGCAATCCCTGTGCACAGCAGTTATTTTTTCACTCGCTGCAATAAGTTTGAGACTTCAGCATCGTTTTAAGTACAAGTGATGAAAAGACTCTCATGCTTTTATGGGGGTGTATGTTTGCTGTCCATTTCTTAAAAATCCAGAGGAATCCATGTTTGGCATGACATAGAGTGTCAAGCATTGCACTTCCTTCTTATTTTGCACACAAAACATTATTAAAGCTTCCTTTTCACCCTTACATCTTAGCATTGCTGTCTTTCCTCTGGAATGATATTCTGTGTCTAAATATTGTTTAAAGTGCTATGATTAGTTAAAAAAAATCTCTCCCTGCTGTGACACATAAGTGCATCTCCTGCTTGATGCACTGTCATGTACTTTAAGAGCAGGATACAGTGGAGATTTCTGAATTCAAAATCTCATCTAAAATGTGTTTTCTATATTTCTCCTTTTCAGAATATTAGAAATGTACATATATGAGAACTGAACATTTTTTAGAGGGCGTGGTCTTGCTACCTAAAAGCAATGATCTCCTGAAGTACAGGTAATATGCTTAGAAAGGAAGCAGCATCACATAAAATGTGATTTTTTTTCCCCCCCAGAATTCAGGCTTGGGCCCTGGTACACCCCCTAATTTATGTTGAATTTATTTCTTGATGGAACACAGAGGTACAAAGGTTTGTATTACTGCTGGGAGATGTGGCAGAGCAGTTTGTTAACCAAATTCTGAGGGAGACTTTGAAAGACTTAAGAAAAACATGTACCTGAATCTTATGAAGTCTCTCAAGGAGTCTGGCACCTAATGTGCCTTTACAAGAGATGAAATTTTCTCTTGTTTTGTTAACCAGACTTACAAATGTAGGTTATTCTGTTTCACACTACAAAGTAGGCCCATTTCAACAATAAAATCAGCTACTGCTTTCTTCCCTCTTGTTTTGTTTATACTTGTTTATTAATTACTTTAGGGGTTGACCCTAGGTTTAGATGTGTGTTCAAGGCTGACAAAGTAAAAATCTCTATTTTAACTACGAGAAGAGATTAAGAATTAATAGGTTGAAAACTTGCTACATAAATCAATACTAGTATGCCTCATGGTTTAAGGAGGGAAAATCTATGTAGGTATATATTGCTTTAAGTTCAAGCCAAGAATCCCAGCTAAATTTTAACTAACAGGGCATATGCAGACCTGTGGCGTGGAGCATCTACCTTACCAAGAAATTTTAGTTTGGGATAGTGAGAAAGGAAGAAAAATGTTAATGCTTAGTATGCACTGGTGGAAGAGAATGATGAGCAGTATTGCTTTGCTGGTCATGCTTCTGCTTCAGGAAGTCGTCCTTACTCTAGGAAGTGTCAAAAATAGAAAAATGTGAGGCTAGGAAGAAGAATAATCGGGAAAAAACCTAATTGGTCATGAAAAGAAGCAGTGGTGTGAATAAGAACCATCGAGATGCCGTAAGACTTTTTCTCTGTCAAAAATGAAGGAATAAATAAGATTTCAAATATGGAACTTGCATAAATGCAGCGTGGCAGCAGCCACATGTGTGCTCCAAGAATTGGCAAGAATCGTTGCTCAGATAGGAGATGTGGAAAGATTGCTTTCATCATGCTGCTCATTCCTTGTGGCATATAGTGCCATTGAGGGTGAGGTGAGTCCTGCTGTTCTGCTGTGACACTTTAAAAATGGCCAGTCCAACAAGGAATCTGAGGTTAGTGTGCCCTGACCAATCAGTTACTATTTCATCTGGTAAAGAGGTGAATTACAGCAAATGTTAGGGAGGAAGGAGGACATGTGGAGAGCAGCAGGTTTCAGAATTGTAAGTTTCCAAGTTCTAGAGCCTTGGAGGTACACAGACATGAATAAAAATACTTGCAACACAGTGCATGCTGAAGCGAAATAGCTGCGTGTTTTCTGAATTAGGTCACATAAAATCCTGAATTAGCTCATCTCTACCTCAGCCACTTGAGAAAGGAGCCAAGAGCCTGTTTGAGTTATCAGAGAAGCAACCATGAGAGAGGACTAAAGGCAGTGTGATAGTCGTGTACCCTTTTGTGTATTTGAAGCTCTCATT
Organism: Haemorhous mexicanus; assembly: GCF_027477595.1. Classification (NCBI taxonomy): domain Eukaryota; kingdom Metazoa; phylum Chordata; class Aves; order Passeriformes; family Fringillidae; genus Haemorhous; species Haemorhous mexicanus. The sequence goes on along the minus strand of NC_082347.1, from coordinate 26,849,907 downwards.
GCTTTGCTCCTGGGATTCTCTCTCCATCAGCTAGTTCTGCTGTGAACAGCTGAGGATTTACCAAGTAGTAAAGAAGCAATTTACCTCTAAATTCAGGACCATTTAGAACTGAGTTTAGGTTTTACAATTCCTTGTGACAGTCATCCTTCACGTGAGTTGGAAGCTGGCACAGCTTTGTCTCCAGGGTAAATAAAACTTTGAGTCTTGGATTTGGATTCCCCTTGCTATCATCATGCTAAAATGCATTACAGAAAAGCCAATCCCACCACCACTAAATTCTGGTAAAACTTTAGTAATTTGTGAAATCATATGCCATACTTGATGGCTACTTAGTAAATAGAGAAGAGAACATAAATTGAGTGCATTGCAAAGCAATTGGATACATTTAAATGAATGCCCCTAAGCAGGCAAGCCTGGTGTGAGTGAGTGTGCTGGTACTGGCAATTAAATCATGTTTAAAAGGAAGGTGGAAATCAAGGCATTTGCTATATCAGTAAAATAACACTGGAAAAAGGATGTCTATGGCTGAGTGATGAAATGTGCCAGGTAAAGCAAAAGCACCAGGTTTTCTTCACCTTTTTGTTGGTAGGTAGGTAAGGAACCAATCCACTGCACAGCATTGCACAGGTACAGAATAACTTGGAAAAGTCCCAGCTGAATTGAAGTCACAGTGGCTGGAGCAGAGAGGGTCAAACCTTTTGTAAAGGTCAGAAAGAAGAATGAGTAAAGTTCTCTTCAGGACAGCTGTGAGCTGGGACTGTGGCTCACTCCTGTGTCTGCCTGACAGTGTGTTTTCTTGGAGAAGTGAGCAATAGACAACAAATGAGAAATTCATTGTTAATCTTCTGTTTAGTTCTGTAATTTGTAGAAATTATATCTGCTCATCCAGAAGGACATTTACAAATTAGATAAGGTAAAAAACACTTAACCCTTAATTTCTGATGAGATCTTGGGTAATTGTAAGAAATTTTATGTCCCACTGACTTTAATTATGTCTTAGTTTTGGGATGTTTTCCCCTTTTTGTTTCTTGTAATTTCTAGATATTTTTGGTCTGGTTTCCAGAGAGCATATCAGATTTACTATGTCCCTTTTAACTTGAGTTACAAAGTTTTAGAAGATCAATAATAGTTTTTCTTGCTATGAAAAATGAAGTTCTCAATGAAAAAGGCTTTTATATGGTGATTGATAGGTCTACTGTATTTCTGGTTTTAAAATTCACTTTGTTCATTTTTTTTTTTTTGTAAAGCAGAATAGTGTGAATATTACATTCTACTCAGACAAGTCCACTATATGCACTCAAATATTTCAAAAACATATAAAAAAATAAAGAAATGAATAGAAGCTTCCTTGTTCCTTAAATTATTACTGTGTTACCCTGAACTGTAAGTGAACCCTTTTTGCTTATAAAAGAAGCAGCTGTTCATGCGATTGAAACCATGGTTCATTACAAGCTGACCTCAAATTCAGGAGTAAAACTTCCTCTATTTTACTACAACTATTCAGACATGGACTAGAGATAAACAATAATCAAAATCAGGATGAAACTTGACTGGGAAACCCTCTATACTCTTTGGCAGAATTATAGCAGCTTTTGGATCACCAAGAGTGATATAATGTTAAATGACCCTAAAACATTCCCTTCTCAAATGCAGCAGGTCTGCGCTGCCAACTCTGTAGCAAACAAAGGCTGATTGTAATGACTCCTTAAGCATAAGAGTATAGAAACGTTAATTATCACATTTTTTCACATTACACATTTACAGAGAGTCAAGATGAAAATGGACTTGTTCATGATGATTTCCCTCTTCTTTTTGGGTAAGCCATGTGATTAAAACAGATTTTCATTGTGTGTGTCTTATTTGAGTTTCATATCTTTCCTAAATGGTTTTGCTTTTTAGCTAATTTTGGAATTAGGACTGGATGTAAAAGTAACAAAAGCAGCCAACGTGCCACTACCCAGTTCTGAAGATGTATTTCTAGAATAATGTAATACCATTAAAAGATGTAAACTAAATTAATGCTCATGACTAGCCAACTCTTTTATAAATGAAGTAGGGCAGTGACATAGTGCCTTGGATGTATGTTTCTCTCTTTTCATCTATTGTGTTTGTTATTGCTCTTCTGTAGCTCCCTTGTTTGTTGTTGTCCAATTTTGAGACACAGCCCTGCTTTCTAGTATTATTCATGACCCATATAACAAGACTCAGAGATAAGATCCTTTACCATTTACTGGGGGGATATAGAGAGTCCCTAAGATTTCATAATCAAATACAAATAGGAGATTATGAATGTGTGTGTGCTTGCCATGATACATTTAATTACAGAGATTTGGGGCAAAAACCTTTTGAGTCAGAATGGAGCATAATATGAACCAAGTAGTAGCAATATTCCTGGTACTTGTTCAGTAAACCAGACATCTTCTTCATGTTACAGGTATGTTCAGACAATTTTTTTGCTTTCTGACCTAAATTTCTTATGGGGTTGTTAAAAAGTTAGTAATGGGAACATGTCTCTGGGCTCTTAAAATGCATTGTGGGGGAGTGTCTTAAGAAATTGCTGTGGGGAAAAGAAAGAAAAAACTGTTCTCCTATGCTCAGAAATCTGCTGGCTGGAGATGTGTGATATTGTTCTGGGGTAAACTGATAGTATCTTCCATTGATAGTTTTCCTTATACCTTATTAATTCATTGAAGCCTTTGTGGGGTTTGACTAAGAATCTGCATAAAATTTGTTCATGTCCTTTACGCACAGATTTTGAGGTGTTTTTACTGAAGATGAGGTTTGTTTAAATTGTCTAGTCTTTGAATGCTAGGAAAGCAAAAAGTACTTCTGTCAAAGTGTATTTTGAGGGAAGATAATCAAAATCTAAAACTTTACATTTCTGAGAAATATTTTCTTAATTTTGTTGTATTTTCTTTATTCATGACATGTGCATTGCATTCAATGTCTTCTTCCCTACTCCACAGAATTTCATGTCATCTTTATTCAGGTTTTGCCCCTGCCCTTCTTGTAAAGAAGCCCACGGGAGGCCACCCAACTTGACATCTGAGTTCTCCTAATTCCACTGCTTGGTTTGATCCCATCACCCTGTTAGATTACTCATGCCTGCTTGCCAGAGGATCAAGGAGCCTTACGTGATAGAGGTCAGAATCCCACTAAACTAGACTACCTCTTTTTTTTTTTAACTTTCTTTTCTTAAGCTCCTGCCCAACTGGTGGAAATTCAGTTACAGTCTAAGCAGAGAAGAAGGAGGGAGAGACACTGGGCAGCTGCTTAGCTGTGACTGCTGTATGACATGGAGTCGTGCTTAACACAGACCATAGCTGTCTCTTGCTCTTCTCTCTGCCTGGACTCTTGGGGATGAATCTCTTTCAAACGTTTCACGTATCCTGTTTTCACTTGGTCTTTACTCAGCCTGTTTTCATTTAGCTGCTGGCCTCTCACTCCTGACAGTTGTGCCCTCTCTTCTTGCTTGTGTTATAGGTCTTCACTCTTAACAGGCCTTTGTTCTTCTCTGCTTTTGAACTTCTGACTTCTCTGTTTTCAAGACAGAGTTTCTGGTTTTGTTTCCTGTCTGCTCACAGTGCTACTAATTTCATATTTTACTCATTTAATATTTTCCATGAGAGTGGTAATATTTTATATTTCATCTTTTTTAACTGTTAGTACATGGCACTGGGGTCATAGCTACATAATACAGGATCCTACATTATCGTATCTGATAGTTGGACCCACTATGTTCTTTTCAAAGTGGTAGTCTGTGAGTACACTAACACTGCAAGTGTGCAGTGCTGTTGCTCCTGAGACTGACCAGTTTGCTTTCACATGAAAGTAGTGGTTTTTTTCATGCTTTGCTATCCCTCGTGTTCCTGTGCAGGAGGAGCCCACCACAATTCCACTTCCTCTCAGCTGTCTGCAGGATAAAACATTCTGCCAAATAAGTCTCATGCAGAGAAATCATGAAGATTTTCGTTCTACTATTATTTGCTGCTGTTTTGTGATCAGTCTTCAGCTCATGTAAATTCCTGCTGGGGAGAAAAACCCCAAAGACAAAACCTGGAGAAAATTCTGTTAATTGCTTTGGTTGTCAATCTTCTCTTGTGTCAGTCATCTGTTCAAGTTTTCTTAGTTCATTTTTGGTGAAGGTAAGTCCAAGTGCTCTGCTTTTGGGGTAAATGCATTTCTGTCCCAGAATAGCACTTTCTGCTTCTCAGGTGCACTGAGTTCTGCAGTTCTCAGCAGCATCACATCACAATCCTTGCCCTGTGAGAGAGGACTCCACTCAGTACTGAGCATATCCAGCAGTCGTCAGGCTCCTCTGGACTCCGATGTAAAAGCCCCTATGGATACTCCAATTTCACCCTTGTTCATTCACTGTTTTCACTGTCATTCCCAGAGAAGTGTGTCCATTGCATCCACTGCCTCTGCTTAATGTCATCCATGTGTCTGTAATCTTCTCAACTTCTGGATGAGGAACTCCTACAGAGGAAAAGTGCAAAGGCAGGTGAAGACTGATTTCTGCCTTCCACTTAAGGAGAAAGCTGAGCTCACCCATAACCTTCTGGATATTTCTCCATAGTCCATTAACTGTTAGGGCAATGCTTCCACTTAACAAAGCTTTTATGGTTCAAGGCAATGTCTTGTGGTTTATTCTGTCCTCTTGTCACCTCACTATGAAACAAGTCAGCAGAATGTATCAGCTTTCCACTGGTTTCTTGTTCAGTTATCTGCTCAGCTAGAAGTATGTATGAAATCTGAACTGTTAACATGAAGACCCAATTTTTTTAGTTGCCTTTGGTAAGTGATCATTTCTCTTGGAGTGGTGTGATTGGATGATTACAGGACCTTTGGATGCTCATTGAGCACCAGCTCATTGGGCATCAGTGCTTTCCAAACCTCTTGCTCACTGAAACCAAGGATACCATGGTGGAGTTTCTGAGATCTCCAGCTAATTTCAGAATCTCTCTTGGACTGTTCCGAAAAGAGCAGCTCTTAGATCTGTCAATTATCTTGTAATTTACATTTATGTTCTTGCTTCTCTAAGAGCAGTTAAAATTTACCAAATTTTGAAGGTTCCATTCAACAACATCAAAATACATCAGACAGAAATTGCTGGACATTGAGTAGGACAATGCTTTTCAATTGGAAGAGATTTATAAATTCATTTGAAATCCCTTTATCTGCTTTTGAAACAGAGCCATGCCATTTCCAGCAAAGGGCACGAAGGATATGCACTCAGTGGTGCTGTAAGGAGAGTAGAAGAATGAAGAATTGTGCAGTGGAACAGAGATATTTACCCCTCTGAATGTCCTGAAATTCCCATTTAATGGCCTGAGTGATCAGGAATATTGCTGTGCCTGTTGTAGCTGAGTGTAGGGTTCCATGGCTTACAGCACCCTGGGTTGCCCTGTGTGTTCTACTGCCTGTCCTGGTTGACAGTAAAGTATTTCAGTGACTGTGATGGTACAACTTGCAGACAGTCTATTACCTTCTGTCTCACTCTTCAGTGTCTCAGATTAATTTCATAGATAAAAGAACCTTTGTCCTTTAAATCTTCTTTCAGTCGTTTCAGTTAAAAATGAAGTGTCAGATGTGGCTTTTAATTTCCTGCCTATTTTCTTTTAGGCCAGGTCTTTTGGCATTATTTAATCCAGGTCATTTGATGTTATTTAGTCAGTGGGATATTTTAATGCAGCTGGTTACATTTGGCTATGGCTCTTGTATGTTTACAAACACACAACATGCCTGCAGTATGGAAAGAAAATTATTTAAAAACTGAGAAGAACATGGAACAAAATACTTATTTTTCTAATTTTTTAAAAAATCCAAAACCTGATTGTCTTAACATAGCCTAGAATGGACTTTGTAAAAAGATGACAAAGATAGTCTTTGTTTGGAAGATGCTATTTAAATGTGGCTCATGTAGATGAGAAGTAGTTTAAAATGTGAGGGACAGTATTAATTTAAGGAACTTCTTCATATTTTAAGATTTTAAAAACATAAATGCAAGAAATTATCCACAGTAACTTGTTAATAGTAAAAAAGAAAAACCATCTGTACCAAACCAAACTATTAGGATAAAGCCTATACAGAATTTAAATAGCTGCTTTCAAAGCTAGCGGAGAATTATGCTGCTTGATGTCATTCATGGCCTCTGTTTAGGGAACTTAGATTTCCCTGTGGTCATATTGGATTGACTCAGGAAAACATAGAGGGGTCTAAACATCTCAGAGGGAGGTCTTCTGCTGCCTGATGCAGAGGCTGCTCATGCAGTAATGCAGGTTATGCTCTTTTCAAAGAGAGTCAGAACAAAACCAGCCCTCCATGACCGAAACCAAACTCTAAGACACCTTAAGTGTATTGGCCTTTCAGTGCCTTCTTTGTTCTGGAGCTGCACCATCTGCCTCATGCTACACTGGGATTCTCATGAAGTGTTTATTTCTGTAGTGTCTGAAAGTTTGGGCTATAGCTTAGGTGTTAAGAGCACATTTTGCCCTTTTTAAAAAAAACTTTTTTGTTTTGCCCATTCTGCTGTTTTCTGTAGCTACTCTTATTTTCTAGTTGCTTCCTGCTATTACTGGGGATTTCACTGCTCACACATGCTTTATTGTTCTTGTGTAACTTTTTCATAAGCCATCATACAACTTTAACAAGTTTTTCCATTTAATTTGAGCTCTCTTCTGTTTTTTTGCACTTGTATACCTACATTTCTTTCAGCTGTTAAACAAAATTAGTCTGTATTCTGCTTCAAACTGCTTGTCACAGGCCTTTGGAGGAACCAATTCCCAGCACACAGGCTCCTGCTGAAAATGCTGATTAGACTGCTGGAGATCTTGCTATGCCAGGGCCACTGGGTATCATGAAAGATAAGCCTAAAGTGAGAATGAAAACCTGCTGTCCTTACTCCTTCTGGTCTGCTCTGGGCTTGCTTGTCCCAGGGGCTGCAGCCTGGAACCTCTTTCATCTGGCTGCAAGAACAGTAACAGTGTGGCCTGCACTGGAAGGAGCAGTGTAAATGGAAATTACGTGCAAAAGGGCTTAGAACTCAGAAGTCCTTTAAAAACCCCACTTCCTAAGATTTTGAATCAAAGAAGAGATTTATCAGACATCCTACTTTACTAGCAGTAAGAAAAATTTGGGATGAGCCAAGGCTCCTGGCCCAAAGCTCAGAACAGCAGGTTTTCAACTCCATAAAGGTGCAGGTTTTGCCTTGTTGTTGATCCTTGACAGAAATCAAGTGTAAGCACCCCTCACTTTGAGACATCGAGTGATGATGTTGGCTCTGTTCCAGCAAAGGCAATATTCCAGGGAAAGATAGCATAGCTGAGCAAGTCAGCTGTCTAAAAATGGCTGTGCTAGAAAGGAAGAAAGAGTGAGAATAGAGAATGTCTTCTCAAATTAAAAAAAAGTGTCATTTTAATAGTTCTTCTGACTCCCCCTTAAAAGTGGCCTCAACTGTTTGTAACTGGCTCCCAAGGATATTGTCCTTCCACTGGAGATGGTTTGTTTGGTTTGTTTTAAAAAAGGTGAATTCAAAAAAAAAAAAAAAAAAAAGAGACAAAAAGAAAAATAAGTAGTTAAAATTAAAAGAAAATACAAGCAAGGCAAAAGATTTATCCAGCATATTATCAAAATTTTTATTCAATCTGAAACCCATTTCCTCCAAAGCTGATATCAGAGAAAACAGCAACAGTTAGTTTACAAATTGGCTATTTAAAAATATTTGAAATTCAACTTAATTTAGTGCTGATTTTGAAGTAATTGTTGTAAGTAATTGAAGTAAACCTAGGAGATCAGATGAAAGAATACAAATTTATCCATGTCTGAAACAAAAATTCTCAAAGAAATTGTCATTAGTTTTTCTGGATTGTGACTCCTAGGGTTAATAACTTCCATGGAGCTGAAACATTCTCCTCTATGGCTTCAGTGCAGTTTATGTCTTTTCCCACTCCACATAGAAAAGTTATTTCCACGGAAAGACAGTATTTCACAATGGTGGTTTTAATTCTGTTTTTCTTCCCTAATACAGCTACTTATTTCTAATGACTTGGCACTACCTATTAGCTTAGGTGGCTTTGTTTTCAAATTTATTTTCACAGAATTTCAGTAAGTCCAGGTTTCTTTAGTGCCTTTCTGGAATTAATACAAATTAATTAAGTCTCGCTCAAATGAAGGATCTCTAAACAAATTGTATTCAGCTGTAGCTCTCTCTGCTTTGCTAAGATTAATGAATTTTAGTGCTCAAAAGGCCAAATCTATGCTCCTCACAAACAGGAAGCCCACAGGTGGGTGCCTTTGTCAGACAGGATAACAGAGTCTGGTGAAAAAGCTTTGATGTGTGCAGTGACCAGGTCAGATGTAGTATGTGATAGTAAAGCTTGATTGGATAAGTGAGAGCTCTAATATGTGTCTATGGATGTTGTTTTCCAGAAACCCTGAAGCATCTCTGGTTCATACAAAGACCCCCTATATGAACTGCTCTCCCCCCCTCCCCAGTTGTGTTAGGTTTTGGGTTGTGTTAGGGATGAACTTAAATATGTGAAAATACTTTGGGATTTTTTTTATTTGCTTGGGTTTGGGCATTTCTCTCTTTTAATTTTGAAGGGGTTTAAAAAAGGTTTAGCCTCTGAAGCATTTTGCTTCTCCTAGCACATTCTAAAAATCATCAGCCTTTGAAAAAATTAAAATTCTAACTAAAACCTAGAGTTCTCCCATAAAATGATGACAGAATCTGGAAATCTGTTATTTTTACAACTTGTGATAACAGAAGTGTTGAACAATTAATACTCTTGCAAATACAATCCAGGATTTGAAAATTAAACAAAATACTAAAAAATAGCCAAACAAAAAAAACCATGAGAGCACCACTTTTACATACTTGGTTCAGTCTTTTGATATCTACTCAAACCTGTACTTTAGAAGGGATTTGAAAACATTATTACTTTCTGGATTTCTTTCTCCTGCTCTATTTGTCTCTTTTTTATGCTGCCTCATGTTGGCTAGTACAGAAGTACTCAAATTTATGAGTTTAAGGAACCCTGCAAGCCACTCAATTCAGCTTTTCAACCTGTGGGTGCAGAAAAATTAGAAAAGTCATATCAAAGCATCAAAATCTTGAATGCTTATGTCAGGTAGCTCTGGATTCCATGACTACTTCCATCTCATTTAACCCTAATACCAAGCTCACTCAATAGGACAAAAAAAATAGTCCATGGGATGAGCCATCAGATTATAAATAGTGAAAGTGTGTTACCTCTCCCTGCCTTTCCCATTGCTGTCTGAATGCTCCCCATTGTGCTCCCAGTTAATGTTTTAGTAGAGATTCCCACTCCTGTTGCACTAAGCACATCTGCCTTGTTTAGCAGCAGCCAATGTGAATAGCTCTGGAGTTGTGTGTCTGCACAGTTCAGCATAATTCAGGACAAGGACAAGGCTCTGGTCCCTAAAGCAGGATCCTCGTGATGCTCATCAGGGACTGTTGCTTTCTCAATGGGAATGCACAGATTTATTTGGGAATGGCACAGATTTGACTAGAGCACGGAGTTTGTCTTCTTAAAATGCAATTTTCAGGCAATGACTGTGAAATGGTTACATTGAAATCTGAGAGAAAGCTTCTTCTAGTAGATTAAACCTGGGACCAGAATTTAATAAATTTGGCTACTGGGGATCATGACCGGTTTGGTAACGGTGAGCCAATAATTTTATCATTGTGTGCTTGATGCTTACCTAATTAAACCTGTTCACATGCACTGAAGCTGGATATTTTTACACATCAGAGGCAAGAGTAAGAGTGTTTCACTAGAATGCTGGATGGCTTAGTCTGATGTGACATTTATCTTCACTCATCAGAAGTGCAATCAGTGGGGAGTTACCCAGATCTTTGTTTGTGAAGATAAATGTCAAATATTATCAATCTACATCCTCATATGGTGTCTATCACCATGGGATCTGAATGCCTTCCAGAGCAGTGATGTACACAAATTAGATCTAAACCAGTCAGCAAATGATCATCACAGAGATGTCGCTGACAATTTTCTGGCAGTGCCTGTTTGCATCGAATCTTTCCTGTTTCCTTTCATTCTGTATCAGACAGTGAGAGATAAGCTTGTTTAATTATTGGGGGGGAGAGGGAGGGGGAATCACAAAAGATAGATTGGACAGTATGATGGAATACTGAATTCATAATAAATTCTTTCTTTCTTTCACCTTCCTTTGAGTTTTCCTTTCTGCCCAGGAGGCTAGAGACACATTCTCTTTTCTGAAGTCAGTCTGGGAATAAGCAGTGCCAAACAAGGCCAGGTGTAATTTAAAAATATTTATGCATTGTCAGTTCTGGAATTAATCTTTCTTAATTGAATTGACATGAACTCATGTCTGCAGGTAATGTAAACTGTCAAACACTCTGCCAGTGACAGCATGTTGGTCAGGGTGGTGAAGTTAATGAGAGATCTAAATTATGATGGAATATCTCAGTGTTGGCTTTGGAGCCTGATGTTTATAAATGCATTAGTAACATCACATTAGCTACAGGCTACAGACTCTGGAGTTCAGAAGGGCTAATTACTTGTTTGCAGTTTCTGAACGAATTGAGGATGAGTTATTTGCACTTCAGAAACATTTTAGTAGTATGTTTGCTGCAGTGAAATTTCTTTCCCTTGAAACACTTATAATGGAATTTTTAAGCCCAATATATGTCTCTATATGTAATATAGTGCTCTTAGTGTCTGGAAATACTGTTTTAAAATACAGGTATCAAACTATGTTTTGCTGCTGTCTAGGAGGGTCTTACCCATTTCCACTGACAGTGAGATCAAGCCTGCAGTTAGCTGTTAGCAAAGCACTTGGCACAATCTAACAAGGATGCTTTCCTTTCATGGCAAAATGGAGTTACTGTTAGCTTTCTAAAATCCAGAGAGTGCAGGGTGGATCCTATGGAACAGAAATCATAGATTCTGTGGAAGGAACAAAATTAGCAGATGAGCCTTTGCTTGCCATAGGCAACTGTTGCTGAGAATTTCCCAGGGTGCTTAGTGAGGCATCACGAGCTGTGCCTGACATGTTGGGGTGAGGCTGCAGACTAATTTTACTGGAGAGAGGTAGGAGGTGATGAATCCAGTCTGAATGTTCCATCTTCAGAGATGAGCACTTGCTTATGTGCCATAAGTACTTGAAACTATAAAACTGCTTTTGGCACTAATTAGAGTTCATACCCTTTTTAGTGCACGCAGGCTGGGCTCAAACAAGGATGCTGATTACATTTTAAACAGCAAGGCTTTTATCTTGAGGTAGGTGGGTGATAAGAGAACACCTGACTGATAATACTGGGTCCAGTGATCCATTCTTCCAGACTAAAGGAACTGGGCTTGCAGATGGAACCCTGGGGACAAAAAGCTAAAATACTTGTGCATCAGTTTGGTGTTGGGACAGTCTCCCTGTGGGTTTGAGCTTAGGATGACACCAAAAGGATCCTGAGAGTCCTTTCAGGCCTTTCACAGGCAGAGTTCTGAATTGATAAGAAGTCCCTTTCCAAACTCAACAGATGCCCAGCTAGGAGAACTAAAGAACGTGGTTTAGCTCTTTGCAAATTTTCAAGAGGCAAGGTAATGCATTGTAAAAGAAGGTCCTTAAAATTTCACTGGCTTTGGCTTGTGTGGGACAAAATTATTTCCTGAAAAATTTCAGTAAAGTTCACAATTCAGGTTTTATAACTTTTGAGAGATACTGCACAAGAATGTGGATTTAGCTGTGCTTTATTATGTAGGTGACCCTTCCAGTCCTCTTGTCAGAGGACAGAGAAGTCAGGAGAAGGAAGAATTCCTGTAGGTAAGTGAACTGAAGCACACAGAGTTTGAAGTAACCTTGCTTGTTGTAAACATCAGCTGGCACAGTAAAGGCAACATCTACTGATAACTTTGAAACATATTTAAGAAATTCCTCACCTGATGTAGCACTGCTTTCTGTAGATGGTTTACACAATGAAAGCACAGGATTGTTTGGCACATTTGGAGAAAATGCTGACTAAATTTAGCCACACAGCTCTTTGTTCTCAGCAGGTACACATCATGCTATCACTGTTATTCTCTGCATTTAATACAAGAGAATTGTTGTTCCAAGACTGTGCAGGAAAGTGGAGGCTCTGAGGATTAACAGAGCTGCCTGGGAGCTGAGGTGCTGAGACAAGCCTGGTCATGAGGGGACCTGGTCAGGTCATTCTTCCGCTCTGGTGTTTTAACTGTGGGGTGTGGGACCTGCTAACTCCTCTAACCCTGACTGTGCCTGCCCTTAACATCCTGAGGAGTAATGATGTCCTCCTTGGACCTTTTCTGCCTAGCTTTATGTGTAGTTAGAAATTTTGATCAGGAAATAAATGGGGGGAAAAAGGAGGAAATTAATAACGCTTTTTACAAATGCTAATTTCATTTTATTTTCTCTGGTAGCATAAGGGCAACATTGTTTATGAATGTTCTTCTTAAAAATGCTTGTTAGTCAAATTCTTCCTTTCCCTCAAGTCCTCTCTAAACCACACATCCTTCCTTCAGCTGCTTAGTGATTCTGTCCTACGCCAAATAATTTATTTTAATGGGGTAATTCTGAGTTATGAGGTAAGACAAATGAGTTTAGAATTGAGTTTTGTTTGAAATTCACCATTGTGCTTTAAAATCAATTAAAACCTGTCATCTTTGTCAGACATATCTTGCAGAGGCAAGATGTATTTACCTAAAGGAACTAAGAAATTAAAGTGGGGTGAAATTAAGTAACTTTGTTATGCACAAAAAGAAAACAGAAATTCATTGGTCTTGACATTTCAGTTGAGGTGTTGTTCATTATACAGACACAGGGTCTGTTACAGCCTGGCCTGTATCTCTGAGAGCTTGTCACAGCCCCAGCATTGCCCGGAGCTTGTTTAGATGTCACTGCTGTTACCATAGGCAATTCTGGTACCTTTCTCCTGCTTTTCACTGGAATTGCTGTTCATGGCAAATCCAAAAAGTGTGTGTTTTCACAGACAGGCAACAGATTTTCTTCTTTACCCCGATTTAAAAAAAAAAAAAAAAAGTTGCATTCAGATTAAAAAGAAAAGAAAAAAAAATCAGAGGTGAAATTTGGTATTTCCAGTTTCCAAACTGGAAACTCAGCTTTTGAGCCAGTAGTGGCATGCTGCAGGGGGTATGTATAACAGAGTGGAAGTTTCACAGAGCAGGTGGCCACACGCTGAACAGCTGCTGTGGGAAGGTGTTTCAGTGGTGCATCAGCATCTGTACTGCCTGACCTTTGCTAAGGTAAGACTGATTTGGAGGCTGCCTGAATTGAAGGCATTTCCCCCATGCTCCAAAAGGGACCAGGAGCAGATCAGTCACTAACCTGGTGCTGACAGCAGGGCTCTCCCATGATGTGCCAGCCTGGCCTGGCTTTTGCTGTGCAGGAGAGATTTGGGGGTTCAATGCATTTTCTCCCTTCCCTATTGCCCTGAGCATAGTTTGTTTTCAGGGTCTTTTGCTAGTTGGGAGCACCAGAGCTAAGGTTCTCTTTCGTGGCTTTGGGGAATTTCCATTCCCTTTTCCTTTAATTTTCTCCTCCCTGTTAATTGCATAAGAGAAGCTAAGAATGTTAACTGAACAGATAATTCTGGGTTCATGTATATGAGCAAGAAGAATCGAGATTTGCATGAAAATAGCTATCCTCAGGTTAGACCTTTGTATTTGGAAATAAGCTCTTTTCAGGTCTATTTTCCCCCCATTGTTATGTGTTTTATTTAATGTGAATGGTGGATGTTTGGGGAGGGACAGACGTTTGTTTGACTATTCAGATGCAGTGGCAGGGTTTAAGTTGGCACAGCATGGGGATCAGAGCAAGATGAGTGGAGACATCTTTTTTCTATTTAAAAACACACCCACATGTACTTGTGCAACTGAAGTAAAAGTAAATCCTTTCTCAGAAGGATTGCTTTTAGTGCTTTTACCTGTCTACTTTGTGTGTGTGTGTGTGTGTGTGTGTGTGTGTGTGTGTGTGTTTAAGCTCACAGCACAGTTGGACTATCCTATTTTGTTTCAGGATATTTCAAGGCAAGAAATAACAAAACCTTGGAATAAATCCTCTGTAACAAAGTTTCTGTATGGCAACACCAGAAGAAGATCTTGCTAGGTGTTCCAGTTCCTGTCTTTCTTGCATAAATAATTGTCTCTGGGGTTTGTCTTTTTTATTTTTTAAACTTTCTTAATATTCTAACAGTAGCAGTTAATCATTTATAGCGCATGCAGGTGCAAGAAGGTGTAGATTTGGGGCTAGACTGCTCTGACGTGGGCAGGATTAGTTTTAAAAGTTGAATTGAGTGCTTCCTACTCCAAACCAGGAACTCTTCAGCTTTGGAAGCAGCCCACTGAAATGGATCTCCTCTGCCAGGCCAGCGAGGGTCAGGGCTCCTGGGCAGGAGCTCATGGCTGGTCCCAGAGGTGCTGGGGCTGTGAGTTGCCTTTGGAGGCAGGAGGTGTGACTGCACAGGAGGTGTTGGGCTGCAGTGAAGGTGCTAATTAACTGTGCTACCACTTCTCAGCCAGGGAGTTATCTCAGTCAAAACAAAAGCTTCTTGTTTCTAGGAGTAAAAGAGCAGAATCATATAAAAAATACTTCTGCAACATTTCTCCCCTTGAAAACATGGAAAAGAGTGTTAAGAGATCTGTAGTTTGCTGTAGAAGCCTGGTGCTCTTCTCCAAGGTAGATGATGTCCAATGCTTTGCTGCTAACTGGTGCCTTCATTGTTTTAGTGCATGTTTAGGTGTCTTTTACATTTAAGGTAAGTGTTGGCCTTCTTCTGCACTCTTTATCTCAGCTGGTAAGTTGTCCTCTTTGCAGGGTCCATCCTCATTTTTGGTACATATGTGAGCTGGTGACTAAGTAGATGTTTCTTACCTTAATTTTATATTTTATTTAGTTTTATTTTCTTTATTATATTTGTTCTCCTGTGAGCAAATAAATTATTCTGAGGGCCTCTTCTGTGCTGCTGATGTATTCTTGTCTCCCTGAGTTTGCCTGCAGTCCTGAAATGGAGTCTTGTGGCAGAGGAACTTGCTGACGACTCAGTTTGAGAATATTTTGTTTGATGACTACATCAGCTTAAGATATCCTTCTCAAGGCCATAACCCATGATTTCTTTCAACACACCATAGTACTATGGCTGGAAGCAAATAAGAGGATTGTCTCACAGTAAACAAAAACTCAAAAAGGGTGTAGGAAGGTTGGTACTTTCTTTTTGTTTTGATTTTGTTAGTCAAAAGCATGGTAGTGAATGGGAATAAATACCTGAAGTTAGTCATGCCACCAGTGCCAATGCATTGTGAAGCCATGGCCCAACTGGAATGGTGACTGGGGCTGGCCCATGATCAGACTTCATGGTATTTGCTCTGATAACCTGAATAGTAAGCAGTATGCAGTTAGGGCTAGAAAACTTGGGAATTCAACAGGGAAGGGCATCTTTCACAGCTGTGGGTGCATAATCCTCCTCTCAGAAGCACAGTGCTATCTGTCTTAGAGTGGAACACTGCTCTGGGGATTCCAGTGAGGATGGGATGCAGTGAAGTATCAGAGCTAGCTTATTTCATAACATTGTCCTAATATGTAAATGCAGGGAGGCATTGCAGGCGTTCTCTGTTATTATTAAACTAAATAAGATGCTCTGCCAGTACGTTCCAGCAGTCACCTAAAATCTGCACTAAAACATCTCCTCTAACACTTTGTAAAGTTTTTGGCTTTTAGTTCAAAGGTTTTGAGAGGGAAAAAGGAGTCTTCATGTGTGCATGTGCATGTTTTTAACATAGTCCTTGAAGAAATGCATCTGATTTATGTCCTCTACCTCTCTGTAGCCTACTTTAGACACTTGTTATTTTCTTGTTGCTCTGCCACTTTCAAGGCTAGTGCTGATGTCTCAAGCTTTTCTTGTACAGGAAGCCTATCCTACTTGCTTGCTTTTGATTCGTTTCATTATCCACATTTGAATCTTTATTCATTTATAATGTGCCTTTTTTTGAGACCTGTAGCAAAATAAAATACATGGTTTAAACATAAGAGGATTATGATTGATAGAACACTGTTAACATATCCTGGGTTTATTAATTGTTTCCTGTTTGATGATGCATCTAACTCCATTAATTTTCCTAACTGCTGTTTTATAGAGAGCAATGACAAGACCCAACAGACACACAGCTGTGCGAAGAGGCACTACTGGGAGTTCAGGTGCTTAGGTACAAATCTGTAACTGTTCCATTACTGCCTAACAGCACTTTAGGTTTATATAAACTCTCCAGTCTCTCCTGGTTCTGCACCTTTTCCTTTCTGGAAGTATGTGTATGTTTTTACAGCAAACCAGCTTGGCACTGAACCTGCATCATGGCCAAAAACTTTATTATCTCCAAAGGCCTGGGCTGACAGGTTCACTCATACAGCTGTCTCTGCTACTGACTGTCCACAATTGCTCCTGGAAGGTGGTGCCCTGTGTCTGTGCTTTTGTTTTACCGAATTTGCTTAACAGTGATGAGAATTACACAGGAGACTGGAAGCAAAGGTTCGGTTCACTTCTCTGCCTGAAAGGTTTAAACCTGAATCTGGTGCCTCGCTGAATGTGCAGGGCTGCTCCTGCTGCGGTCACTACCCAGCAGTGCTGCAGTCACTGCCCAGCACCACTGCACCGTGCTGCGGTCACTGCCCAGCAGTGCTGCAGTCACTGCCCAGCACCACTGCACCGTGCTGCGGTCACTGCCCAGCAGTGCTGCTGTGGCAGCACCAAAGCAGTGGTGAGGAGGGGATTGGTCTGCAGCCCCCAGAGCCCCCAGGTGCATGCTGGCACCCTCCTCAGCCCTGTGCTGTGTGAGACACGCTGCAGGCTCAGTGTTGCTCGCTGACCACTTCTGGGTAGCTCTCCGAAATGCAGGGAGCACCACTCCCTTCTGTGCTGGCACTCCGGGATCCCTGTGGGTGGCTGGTAGTCCCACTGCTCGTTCTGGGTGTTTGGTACCTGCTGTTGTGTTCTCAATGCCCCGGTGGTTTTTGCTCAAGTCCTGACTCCTTGTAGGTCTGGGAAAGGAACAGAACTGTCTTGGAGTCTTTTTTCAGCATCTGCAATGCATTTAGAGTTTTTGCAGCCTTCAGGAAAGTGTTTTTTCCTACAGTGTTCCTCATTTAGCGCTTATCAGTGAATGCAATCTCTAGCCACAGTAAAGGTTACAAGGGAAATAAATTTTTCAAAAAATAACTTTGTGGTCAGAGCATGGTCCGACTCAACAGATAAATGTGTACTTTTTTTTTTTTGCACATGAATTTTTAAAGAAGTTGACAGACAATTCTTTGATGGAAAATTTTTTAATTCATGTCCCTGTCTGTAAACATGACATGGCAGCTCTGAGCAATGGCAAGTACTGTGTAAAAAGCTGCATGGTATTTACTAGCTGAGCTAGCATTGACACAAGATGCAGCACTGAATGCTACCATTTCACACTTTAGTAAAGTGCTTTCGGATTGCTCAATAGATACTTAAGCATGTAGGGGCAAGGAGTGGATACAACAGCATAAAGGTCAGCAAGGGCCAGGCTTGGAGTCACTTTGTATGTAACAGATAAGTCCCAAAGGTGCTTACAGCAGTGTTTTTCAAATACACTTAGAAGCAATGGACTTGATGGGGCTGTTCTTCCTTGATTACTAAATATATCTTGTTCATCTCCATATGTGAGATGTATTTGGGGTAGGAATAAAACAGAAGTACGGGAAGGCCTTCGCCAACACACGAGACTTGGGATGTCATCTTGTGGTTGTTCAAAGAAATGCAAGAACAGCTTGTAAATATGCCTGAGTTTACTGCCTCTTTACACTGAGCTGGTATAGGTGCAAGTTTCTCCAAATATTTTATCTTTAATTACATGATGGCTTTTTGTAAAGTACATGACAGTAGCTGTTAACTTCCTTACAGCCCATTCCAGTAGTCAGGGTGTGGGGCGACTACAGCAAGCAGTGATAGGAATGCTTGGATATGCTGCTTGGATACCTGAGTGCATCAAAGATGCAGCCACTGGTGTCTAAACCTGTGTGATGGCAGAGGCAGGATGACTCTGACATCCTGCTGCTACCTACCCATTTTTTGTTATAAGCATTGTCAGTTTAGCTTTAGCCTTTCCCTGGCTGTTCCAGCTGGCTGAAAAAACAAACTCATAGGAGGAGGAATTCCCTGGATTAAGTAATTTCCTTTAATAGGGGGAGTGGTATCAGGAGCATCTACATTCTGCCCACTTTTCTGTGGCCTCACAGGCCTTTTTCCTCAGCTGCTGGTAACTGGAGTGGTTCAGAGCTGGACTGGCCAAACTTAACATCCCAGTCATTGGTGGATGGTGAGAGCAGCACCAAATTGGTCCCAACACAGAGCTCGGTCTTTGGTAACTGCTCCAGCTAGACAAAAACTTGTTGCATGTTGGAGTCATGCACAGCAGCTGCACCAGGGATTACAGATTTGACTAGCACTGTATGTAAATATAAATGATGACCTTTTCTTTCTTGTGAAGATGTGCTGTCTTTTGTTTGTTACTGGGGCAGGCTGGCAGACGGAATGGCTTCTCAGACTTTTCAGTTATGTTTTTAATAGCACTGCCTAATTGAAGTGAACCGATCAAGCCTATGCATGCTTGAACAAAAAGGCATCTGGAAGACGGTGAACTCCACTCAGAAGGGCAGTACCTGCCACTCGTCAAATGCTCTGTGAACAGGCTTGCTTGGATCTCTGCTCCACGCCCTTTGAAGTTAAATGCTTTCTAATTACAACCCTTAGAAGCAGCACACTTTCTTGTCCTGCATGAAAATAAGTTTGCTGTGATTTTTACCGTGTGTCAGATTTATGGCATTGATTGAGACAGATTTTAATAGTGGATGATCAAACATTAGCTCATGCAAATTGCTGGTTATTTCTGGAGAGCTATTTCATCATTAGTGGAGGGTCAATCCATCTGGATAGTGATTAGTTCCAGCTCTAAGCTCTCATTCAAGGGTCAAGATGCTTGAGAGTTTCTTGACAACAAAAAACTAAGGGTGGTGTTATGTCTGCGACTGTGTGACTGCTGCTTGCTCCACTCTGTAGCCACTGGGACTTCACATGATGGAAGCTATTTAATATTAGACCTTTACCCTAATTCCTCCAACAGAATAAGGTTACTTATTTTGCCCAACAAGTACATGCTTATTATTTTACAGTACTGTGTTTTATGAAAGTGTTAAGTATGTCACTAAACGCAATGACAGAAGCTTTTAAAGAACAATTTTTGTAGTTATTTTTGACATCTTTTTAAAGGCAGCTGAAGTCTTTATGCAGTCAAAAATGTGACAATCATACCAAATGCTGATTTCAGGTTCTGCTGCAGACTTCCTTTATTTCAAGGACCAGAGGATGTTCAGAGGCGCTTCTGTGTCAGCCCTCCATAAAAGTGAGATAGAATCACAGACTATAACCTGATTTTTAGTGCAGATTATATTTTACTCTGCCTTGGGAGAGGAGATTGAGGCAAAATGAGATACTTCCATGTGCAGATCAGATTTCAAACAAGGGTTGATTCTAGGTCATGTATCCTCCTGTGTTTTGATTCATGATCATCTCTAAATACAAGGAGTATAGTGAAACTAGTCAACAGATTTCTTTATTAATTTCCTAACTAATGAATAAATTAATGAGAACTTTGTGTAGAAGTATTTCCTTATTCTTCACTGTGCAGATAACAGTAAAAATACCTTAAATTCCAGGTCTGTGACATTATATCCTCTGATAGGTACTACACAAGTCCTAATACATTGTAGTTTTTTAACAGTTGAAGAAAATTGGAAACTTGTGTTTTACTTGTGGATAAGTTTATTTAAAATTTTGTAATTATACTAAAAAAACCCAATGTATAATTCATTTCTATGTTTATGAATTTGTCAGGATACCTGTATAGTGTTGTCAAGTCTACAGCATGGCAATTAAGAATTTTAAGCAGCATGATGATGAAAACTTTGGAACTAGAAACAATGTATGACCCTTTGGTTGCACTGTCATGTTTCTTTGGTAGACATATTTGTAAGTAGTGATTCTTTTCCTTTAATTTAAAATGCAGAGTTTCAAAGTGTGCCCAACAAAAAGGATTCTCAAAAGAAAATATCCGTTAAAAACCAGAGATAGCAATAGCAGGCAGCTCCTCTGAGTGATTTTTATGAAAAATCCACTTTAAAAGCGAAGTCAGAACTTCACCATGTACAGATACCACTGAAGTAAAATATATGGGGGTTGTGGGTTATTCCTTGTTTTTAAAAACCACCTTCCATGACCTCTTGAACCTTGGCTAACCTTATTGAAAGTCTTAATTATCTATTTTACCATTCTAAATACAAGCAGATACAAAGGATGAAGAGCCTTGCTGATTTTGGTCCACAGCCTGAGGCGAAATTTCAGCACTATTTAAAAAGATGAGGTAAAAAATTCTTCCTTAAATTGGTTTCACAATCTTCATTGATAAATAATTCTGTTGGGGGAGGAGGAAGGAAACAAAAGAGTTTAAATGATGTACACAAAATACTTCAGTGTTGTTTTGAAAAAGACATTTTAGATATTAAAATGGATCAAAATGTATTTAGGATGTGGTAAGCTAAGTTAAAATACAGTGAAAATAGGTAATTTTACTTAAGACTAATGTAGACTCTAGGCCAACTATTAGCTATTTTAATTGTGCAGGTTATTAACTCTTCTAAAGCAGTTCCTTGTTCCATGTTTAGTTAATAGGTTAGTTTTAACCTAAATTTTAATTCTTTCTCAATAAAAATCAGTTGAATTTTTTTATAGCTAAAAGGATATAATCCCTATCTCCTGCTAAAACAGAGGTGATAGACTCTGTCTGAGTCAGGAGTCTATCCTGTTGATGACTGCTGTCTAAGCTCATCCCACAGCTGAGGAACAGAAACATTCCGAAATCCTTACCGGCAGGGAGTAGAGGAGCACTGCCACAAACAGGAGGAGAATCAGCAAAATGATGAGGCCTAGGAAGAGCCATTTAAACCTGCGCCACACAATAAATTTCATGGTCTTGCAGGGATTTGTAAACCAAAGGAAGGAAGTGTCTGGCCGGCTGCATTTTGAAAGAAGTAAGTATTATTTATACTCTAAAACTTAAGCATGAGATTATATCACTTTAAAACATGCTGGTCTGAGGTTGAAGAAAACAGACAGTTTTGAAATGCAAGATAGCTGCTGTAAACATGTGCCATTAGTACTGAAACCATCCTGCATTTTACCCTAAATCTTGCAGGAGGAAACAAGATTGGCTTTTATAAGTGGAGTTTTGCAAAGGATAACTGATGACTAATATATTACTGCATGCATCAGAGTTACTAGATGCTGGGCATTTCTAAAGCTAGTGGGATAAAAATATCTTACTTTGGTAGATCTAGTTTAGGGTTCATGTTGGGTTCATCTCTTCCTTTACCAGCTGGCCTTTCCTCAGCTTCTTTTTCATTGACAACTTCCAGTGTCATTTCAACCTTCCCCTTCAGAAAAAAAGTGGCACGAGACAAGCATCTTATTGAAATTGCACTAATGGGACTTGCTTGGTACCTCGACAGAATAGCTGGGACCAGCTATCACAGTGTACATCTGTGATTCCAATTTCCTCCTCAAAATACACTGATTTCTGTACTATGACAGGTCACAACAGTGTCAGGAAAAGACACATAGAGAAAAGCATATCACTGGACATAAAACTGTTCTGCTAGTTCATCCATAGTTCTAAGCCATAATTTTTTTCCTCCAATTTAGCAAAACAAAACCAGTTCTTCTCTTCTTCCAAGAGCAGCCCACGGACTGCATATTTTCCAAATGACCATGCATCTAATTTTTGATATTGCATATTCATATTTTCATATTGTAAATATTTCTGAATATTTTTCATCATTTGTTAAATTCCAGTAATAAAGTTTTAAGGCAGAAACATTGGAAGAAAGAAGAAGACACCTTTGAAAGGCTTAATATCCTGCAAATGATAAATACACATTATATTCTCGTTAGAACAAGTTAGAATGCTTTGGGTCTTCTGATGGCATACATAATCACAAAGCTAGTCTGGATTCTCAGTACAGAGATTTTGCTTGCTGTGTACAAAAATCCTTTGGATTTAAACATTTTCCTTTCATCTTTAATGCATTTGGGATGTATCTGATGTTCTTCTGAGCAATAATGTGATAAATTAATGAATCACACAACAATTTAGGTTGGAAAAGATTTCTAAGATCACCAAGTCCACCTTGTCAGCTAGGCTATGGCACCAACTGTCACATCCAGTCCTTTCCTGAACACCTCCAGGGATGGTGATTCCACCACCTCCCTGTGCAGCCATTGCAATGCTCAACATCCCTTTCTGTGAAGAAAGTTTTCTTCATGTCCAAGCCAAATCTCCCCTGGCACAGCTTGATTCATTCACACGACTTCATCAGCTGCTTTGGCAAGATAGCATAACTGGCACCACAGTCTTTCAAGTTAAACAAAGTTAGCAACAAACTACATCAATGAAGCATTAAACTCACATTTTAAAACAAAAAAATTGTTGCTGGACTAAATTTCTGAACTTGTGCATGGAATGTCCTGTTTGCCCCTCCTGTCTATCCACTGAAAGCTAACAGCTAGGTGGGAGACTCTTTACAGTCTTTGTAATTTGAAAGGAAAGGTGAGCACGTGTGAAGTACTTTTAAAAGAAGTAATAACCTTACCGCTAAAATACGTGAGCCATCCTTTTCAACATAACATGGCCACCATCCTTTCATGGATTTCTGTTCAAAGAGAGAGGCAGTCCTGGGAGCCTTCTGAGAACTGTCTGCTTTGTATTCTGGAATCATGTCTATATTACACTTCTCAGGAACTTTTGCTGGAATGATTGTTTTATGTAAATCAAGTTCCACAAAGCCTAGAAGGCGGATACAAAAATAAACACTGCATAACACAACCGCCCATACAGCACAGCAGCTCAACATCAACCTCTAAACATGTACATACAGGAAATACAGAAAGGCAATCAACAGACACATTGTATTCTTGTTTGTATAAAGATGTTGTGAGGCAGGGAAATGCGACACACTGTGTTCAAGCCCCTCTTGCTGGTG
Source organism: Haemorhous mexicanus (assembly GCF_027477595.1). Classification (NCBI taxonomy): domain Eukaryota; kingdom Metazoa; phylum Chordata; class Aves; order Passeriformes; family Fringillidae; genus Haemorhous; species Haemorhous mexicanus. The sequence goes on along the minus strand of NC_082347.1, from coordinate 26,826,765 downwards.
TTGATAAATTTGATTTAGCAAGCTCGACAAGAGCTTGCAAGATTGTTTGATTTTTTTAATAGAGGATTTTTTTTCCCCCACAAATCTAAATGGAAGATACCCAAATACAGCAATGTAATAAGTAATTTCTGACAGTTAAATGCATAATTTAGCAAAGTTTAATATGGTTATAAATCAACTACTTGTTTTCAGATTTCTGACAGTTAAATGCATAATTTAGCAAAGTTTATTATGGTTATAAATCAACTACTTGTTTTTAGATTTTGAGGCCTGTATAGTTTGTATGTAAGCTAAAGACTTTGGAGCAGTCTTAATACAGGGCAGAGATTCCTGTGCAGAGCAGTATCTCTAGAAAAGGTGGGGATTAATAACAGTGTGAAGTAGATTGCTTAATCCTAAATTACATGCTATTGTCAATACTCTTATTTAGAACTGAAGTGCCCTTCTTAAGGTAATTTTATTTAAAGAAAGAAGCAAAATAAATTTTCATGCATACTATTATTTCATGTGCCTTGTGAGAGGATTTACCTGAGTGAAAAGTATCTTGGTTTACCTGCCAGTAGGCCTTTACTGAGTGAATACTTATTCCTTCAGTGAGCCTGTACTGAGAAGAAAAGCTGGCATATATTTCCACACTTAGTGTCTCACTGTAAATGCAATCCCTATGTGAGAATTAAAAATTTTTCACTTTGATATCCTGCTTTGAGAGAAGAGTAACTATTTTCATTCCAAGTCTTACCCAGATAGTCATCCAAGGAGAACTTGTCATTATCCCATATCTGAATGATCAGTTTGGGTGGGATTCTGAATTCTGTCTTGTCAAGACTCCAAAAATGTTCCTAAAATAAAAAAAAAAAAATCAAACACCTTTAAAATTACTTATGGAAATTCAAAGCTGGAGTCTGCTAGTACTTGTGAATTCTGGGCTTGGTGGAAGTATTAAGAGATCTAATCTTTCCCTGCTAAAAGCAGACTGCTGTTGCCAGTGTGTTGTTCCTGGCCCAAAGGCAAAATGAATCTGTTCACATCAGCAGTGTGAGAAAGTACATGGAACTGAGCCAAATTGTCTCTTTCAATATGTAGGTACAAATTACCAGGCTAACTAGAACCTGTATTCTAAGAATTGAAATCTATAGGAATACTTACCTTTTTGGAAACTAAACAGAGTTGCTCTGCTGGGAGATAGTCAAAAGGAAAAACAAATCTCCAGTTAAAGTTCCCTTCGCCATCTAATGATCGGTAGTGAACATCAGTTTTCTGCTTATTTTCTTCATTACCAGGCATCCATCTGAAAATATGGAGAGATGTGTCTGGTGTTTGCAGTGGGATTACACTGTGGGATTGCCTGTTTGCACTGGAACTGTGTCATTAAGGGGGTGCAGACCGGCTGTAAGGTTTGCTCACAGAGGGCTGGGGAGTTTTTCACGTCCCTTTGCAGTTTGGTTCCAATTTAGCATTGTAAATAGGAACATCTGAACTGAATTTCTGATCTAAGACCAGTGCTGTGGTCTTAGAACTCAGTGGTGAGTTGCTGAGTTCTTTTTTAGTGAGAAATTAGATCTGCCTGGTAGTATATTTTTCTGATTTCTATTGCTTTTTTATATTAAAATGAGGGAATGTAAAAATTAAGAATCCAAGCCATGCAGCACCAAAGCTAACCCTCTGCCTTTTCAGTGGCTGTCTGACTCAAGAGATGAAATTCTGGGATCTTACACCACACATAAACTGGTTGTGCTTTTTCTGATAACACTTCTGTAGTTCTCTGAGGTTAGCATTTGACTTGGCTGAACCAAATAATATTTGAAATCCATGGTCAAGGTATTCCCAGGACATTCTGAATGTTATTAATTTTAAGTGTTACATGACAGAATGCTCTTACCCCTTCACATAAATGTCACTCATTTCTTCTCCAGTGATGCTCTTTTCATCCAGAAGGACATCTTTGGTGTTCCAGATGATCACACGCAGGACGTACCTAAGAGAGAGATTTGGGGTGAGAGGTTTGGATTGCCTGGTCAAGGCTGCCAGAGGGTGTGTGGAATGTGGGGATACTCACTTCTTGGCTTTTCGGGGAGTGATGTTGAATGGAGGGCCTGGTGGGCCTAAGCTTTTGGGGAAAACATCCACCCACATCTGCAGCTTTCCCTGTAGCAGTGAAGAATTGTTTATGGCATATAGGTTTGTCGTGGCCCCTTAATTTTTCAGATAAGTTTTCTTGTTTCTACAGAAACTTTCTTTAAAAAGCTGCATTTTATTATGTTTATTATGTAAAGCAGACTAACCTGCTTTACATTTTAAACCAAGCTATAATGATTTGCAGCCCTCTTCCCCCTCAGAGATACCACACCATTAACAACATGACATAAATTCTGGAATGCTCCATTTCGGCTTTCGAGAAGCCATAACCAAGGCAGCTGACAGTACCTGGGAGATGTTGGGCTGGAAAGTGCTATACAAGGTTCTTGTTTCCACATGTTCAGGAACCAAACCCTGGGTTCTGAGGATATGAAGGGCTAACCGCTCTTCACCCGGGCCAAGATGCTGATGCAAGATTTTGTTAGCTTCTGAAATAAAATAAATGGGAAAAAACCAGGGGCTTATGAACTAGAATTTGCATTTGAACTTAAAAAAAAACTAAAACCAGATATTTAAAATTGACCATAGAAGTGTGTTCAACTTGGTGAAAAAAATCAAAGGTTTTTTTCTAGTATTCCATACATAACTGGAAAGTTTTTTATTTTATCAATGTGAATTTAAGACATACATGTAAAATAAGTTAACCATGTAAAATAAGTTAACCAACTCACCAGCATCCTCCAAAGTATAGTCTTGACCCCCATAGTTAATCTTTCTGCCATTCTCAGAGAGGACAGGAGGAGCATAGCCTTTAAACCTGGCTACATTTTGCAATAACTGGGTGGGTTTTAGTTGATCACGCCAGGTGTTCACACCTGAACTTTAATGAAAGCAAAAGAAACATATCCTAAAATTATTCACCATTCAGGGCATTTACACATAATGTAAAATGTATTTATAAAACTAGCTCAGAAAGAGCAGCACTGTAACTGCCTAGATTGAGGGCTCCGGAGTTTGATACAGTGACATAACTTCGTATCAGCTCAATTACCTTCCAAGACAGAGTGTTTTTTCTTTAAGTATCAAAATAATTCAAACTCTCAGATGCTTTCATATTTATTTGCAACAGTAGGTCAGAAAATTTTGTTAAGTGTGAGTTCTCTGGACAGAAATAACATGCACTACTGCATTAAGAAAATGTCGAAATATTTGATGCCATGGTTTTCAGTGAAGGCTGTTCTGAAGATTTACAGCTCCACTTGGCATTTAGGTAATAGAACAAGCACAAGTACCCTTGAGAAGACAGCATTGTTTTTTAACCATAGAATTGAGGTTTTTTTAGAAATTGGGTACTTGGTCTTACAGATTAAAATTTTCAACAGACAAATTGACTTACATCCAGTACTGCTGGGGGATACCACAGTGAGATCCATAACGAGAAAGGAATCTGTTTTCCAGATCAATTATGGTTTCACCCACTTTTTCATCACGAGTCAATGCATCATAATCGTAGACTGAAATTTTCAGATCCTTTTCTTGAGGCAAGAAGCAGCTGAGTTCATACATTCTAAATATAAAAATTGCCCATTAAGGCTATTACTCTTTTGAGAAATGCTTCTTATTTTTAACACAAATAGAAAAAAGCCCTTACTAGTTTATTTCTGAGCAATAGCCTTTAGAAGGTTTTAAAAGGATGCTTCCAGCGCTGATAAATCTAGCAACAGTTATCTTTCATGCTCCAATTTCTATATGCGCTTATAAATAATTTCATTTTTACTACTCTGGATATTACTCCCTTCCTTTCTGCACAATATGTTACTTAGATGTTTTCTGTGCAACAGCTTGAATTGGGACTGAGGAAGGAAGTTATTTTGTGTCTGTAATCAAGTATCTTTGCTGTCTATTTCTTTGCGTAATCTGAACAACTGAAAACCTGTAGTGTATCATTGCAAATTACACTTTTCAAACCCTTAATAATCCTTCTAGTCCTCCTCTCTAGTCCTCCTAAGTTGTCAAAATCCTCCTCCAACTCTAAACCAGACTTAGAATTTCATAGTAATTATGCAGATGATGTAACTTTTCATTCCTAACTAGTATTTTTTATTCATATATTTCAGTGGTGTCATTAACCTTGATGGAAAGACCAGTGTACTGGGAATGCATGCTAAGCTGATTACTTGTGAGATCCATCTAGTTTTCAGAGTTAAAACTTCTTCTGTATTCCATGAGCATATTTTGTTACTCTTATATGCCTAACACAGGCTGGTTTTAAGATATATATATTGTTTTATTTTGTGCAATTTACCCACATGACAAAGAAAATCTATGGATTAGCTAAACATCTGTGTTTTCCAATGATTTCAAAGGAAAACACCTTATGTGATTTTACTCACAATTAACTGTCAGTATATAACTATGAACAGAGCACTGAATATTTCAAGTAATGGTTTACCTTAAAAAAATAGGAAAACATTCTAAAATACACTACATCGAAAATACAAAAAGCATGTTACCTGCCAAAGATTGGGTTGAGGGTATTAGGCACGTAATGATCTCTGTCTTCAATCACTTTTTTACTGAGAGTTATTTTTATATAAGGATCACACTATTTAAAATAAGAAAAAAGAACATTGTTAAGAACTAGTTATCAAGACTAAGTTGATTTAAAGCGCAGCAGAGCTGCTGGCTGACAGAGCAAGCAGAGAGCCTCACCAGCCCGTTGTTGTCCTGGGGCTGGAGCTGCAGGGCTCGCACGATGTAGATCCTCACGATGCACTCCTGGGGCCCGCTGTCAGGCAGCTCGCGGAACTGCCGAGGCGGGGCTGGCACGCCGGGGTCGTCGGGCAAGGCATAGATCCTGAACGAGCCCTGAAAAACAGCATAAAGGCTGCTCAAGAGAAATGTAGAAAAGGCACTCTGCTAAGTCTGTTTTTTCTTATTTATCCTACGCATACACACTCTGTTTTATATAGGAGTAGCAAAATTATAGCCCGATCCACAGTGACCTAGAAGTCTTTGTTCTATTTTAGTGGGTTTTGGATGATAACACTAAAAAGACAAGGCTATTTCCTTTGCCAGTTTAAGTCAATTCAGCTGTTTTGATGTCAAAACAATTGCTCAGTTTTGCTCCAGCTAAGAATATGTAACAAATACTTTATACTTGTTTCACTCTCCAAAAACATCGTTTAAGCTTTGGAGGTGTTTGGATTGGTTGGTTGGTTTTATCTACATTAGCATTATTTTAATCTATAAAAGTCACAGAAACACAGAAATAGTACAAAATACCTTTTCCAAAATCATTCTAAAAATGTGCTTTTTGGAATTTGAGAGGTTATCTGGGAAGGTTCTGTCCCATGTTTACTGAGGAAGGTTACATTAGCAGGAATTATGTTTATTTTCAATTAACATTTGGCACATCTAGTGTGAGCAATGTGTAGCTATACTTTCCTTGAAAAAGATGGGCCTGTAGCTAAGTAGTTACCAATATCTGTTGCCTCTACTAATGTACCCATCTGTATTTAAGCTGAAATTCTTGCATGTAGATCTACTTAAATAACCACTTACATACAAAATACTGCAGCTAGCATTTGTTTGTTGCCCATCATTTGGAATTTACCTTGAATTCCCCGACCACGGATGGATCATCACTCTCCTCAGATTTCCCTCTGTATAGTTTAAATGTATCACAGAAATCTGTTAAGTTATTGAATTCAGGTACTTTTTCTAATTCACAGTCATACACCTTAAAAAAAGAAAAAAGGAAAGTTTAGAAATTATCATATATATCAGCTCCACCATAATGGCACTGCAAAGTATTTTATGTTTGAAGGAATATTTTATGGAACCAAAGCTTTTGGAATTATTTTTATATCAAAGTGAGAGCAAATGCAATGTTTTAGAGAACATGTGATAAAGCTTCATTTAGGCTTGGTTAAAACCAGAGTAAGTAGCATGTCATAAGCTTATCTTTATTTTCTTTGTTAGCTGTATTAGATAAGAAATGAAAGTAGTCTCACATCAAATTTTAGCCAACAAACAGTAAAAGTACTGATTCTCTGTGCTCATACTTTCTTAATGCGTATGTTTATTTAGGATCTGCCTGGTGTCCAAAGATGTCAAGAGTAAAACTCCCTTTGACTGAAGGCAAGATTAAAATATTAACACATCTCCTAATAAGTGTACATAAGTAGAAGAGAAGCCAAGATATCTTAAAACCTTCATTTAATCATATGAATTAGGAAATAACCTTTATAGAAAATCATGTATAGTTAATTTTTGAAGAGCATTAAAAAAAAAAAAAGAAGGGACAGTTTTGACCAGGTCTTGGGCCTATAAACTCTGAAATATGTTATTTTATCCTGAGCATTACCTTTAAAGTGTCATATCCTTTTTTAATGTACTGTCCACATTTTTCATATTCTCCTATTGAAGCATAAAATTTGCTCCACCAGTCAACAATTTCTTCCTCCTTAAAAGAAAAACGTAACAAAAAAAAGCTTTTATTGGGAGATAAAGCCTCTCTCCTATCATACTGTACAGCAGAAATAATGAACAATTAAGCATAGTAGCAAATAATAGCCTCTAAAACTCATTATCAGTTAGTTAATAAAAAGATTTACTGAAAGAAAATTAGAAAATAATTAATGCAGTTGCAGATCTACCTCATTGTTAACCAAATGCATTTGAAAAGTAGTAGAGTCTTGCCCCTTAAAAAGAGTACTTCAATAAGCCTCATGTCACCTAGATACTAGCAATCTATACATTCTACTAATACAGTATTTCTGTGGGTTTTTTCTATTTTTATTTATTTAAGTCTGATAGTCACTGTTTAAGAAAGTGCTATTTTCTGTATTCACATGGTTTGCATAATAGAATTATTTGCCCCTGAAAACAAACTTCCAGTGGTAATAAATAAGATTCATTGTCTGTGAATGAACAGAATGAATAGTATTCATCCCCTGTGTATATCTGATTTTTTTTTAAGATTGTTTGGACTTAGAGAGAATCTTAAAGTATTATGTAGATCATTAATGGTGAGTGTTTGTTGGGGTTTTTTTAATATATTTGGCTTCCTATTTCAGTCTTGCATACTTTTCCTAAATCTACCATGTAACAAGCTCTGTAAGTTTCATATCAAACACTTTCAGAGATTACTGCTCTCATCCACATGCTTAAAATGCTGATTTGTAGGCAGTATTGATATAATGGTTTTCAATTGGAGAAAGCAATGTGTAGATTATTTTGAAGTAGTATACATTACCTTTTCTGTGAGCTGCTCATGAGGATCAAGTCATAAAAAAAGAGCAAAATAAAAGCAATGGTAAGGATATGATTTGTAGAATTTTATACAGTTATATAGGCTTTAAATGTTTAGGAGTTTGTATATAGTAAGTGTGCAAAGTAAGTTACAAACATTAATAATTTCAAAATGCTTTTGAAGAATACTCAGACACCATGTGTTTAACTTGATCTTTTTGGTGCTGTCAGAAGAGCAGAATGTTCTAAATATTGAATTGGAGCATGCATATTCATATACACATACATTTTAGAAAGCAGGTTTTCAGGACTGTAAGACATTATTACCCTGTGCTTTGTTCTTCACATAACCAAAAAAAAAAAAGGCAAAAAAATTGTGTCTATAGATTTATCCATATAAGTGTGAAAATAATATGCACAATCCAAAATGCTTCACCTGTTAAATCACAGATACCATAACTATGACCCGTTAGTCCATTAAGAGCAAGCATCATGCATCCCATCTGGAAGCCACGATTAGCAATGTCATTTCTGCTACTTTTTATACATTGTACCTCATGTTTTCATTTAAAAGCATTAGCAATGGATTTTTGTGCAAAGCAGAAGAAATGCAAAACATTTTATGAATACAAGCCAAATGCATCAAGAGGTCAGGACATCACTCTGGTATATTGTTCTCATTTACTCCCATTTCTGTTCTCTTCAGTAATTATTTCCCTGGGATTTTCAGGTCTATTATATTTTACTAGTCTTATTTACCTTCAAATTATAAATCTAGTATATTCTTATCAGATTAGCATGGGACTGTCATTTTCTAAAGCCAGCTGGAATTAATTTTTTTGTGGAAACATCATCATTAGTGACTTGCAAAACTTACTGGCAGAATTCATGAGGTAATTTTGAATAGTTTGCTATATTTAAATTTCACTTTGTTTAAATACTGGTTTGTAATGTTGACAATGCAAACGTTAGCTTGCATAATTACTCAATCATAATTCAAAGAGCAAATTTGAAACCTTTTCACAAAATATACTTTGTAGAACTCTGAATCTTTCATCAAAGCATAATGTTGGAAGAGTTTAAGTCAGGGGTTATGTTTTGGGTTTGTATTTTTTTTCCCCTTGATATACCACCAAATGTGTCTTCAAATAATGCACTTGGTAGTTTTGGGAATAAGTAGTTAAGGAGAAAAATAAATCAAAACTTTAAGATCTTCTTTAAAAATTCCCAGAGCAAATAATAGTCTTCAATATTCAGATATTATTGTTACTAAAATTTGTAATCAGGATGTGCTTACAGAATGCCAAAACACAGAATAAAATGCCATATGATAAATTAGAGATTTTGGAGTGAAATACTCACATGGTAAAAACAATGTAATGTTACTGTCCTTTTTTAAAAGTAACTCGTAACTTCACTGCACATTGTTATACATGAAGTTGTCAAGACATTAACATTTAACTATTATCTTTTTGAAAAATCTGGAATTATGGAAAAAAATCTAAGAGATGCAGTGGATCCCTAGAAAAGTCAGAGTCAGAATTTTTTAAATTGTAATTTCATTTTCCAGGAAGTAGACTTCTAAACAAAGTTTAAATATTAATAGCATAGTGAAATAATTCCTGTTTATTTTTTTGCTTTTATCACACAGATTCTAAGTAAGCTGACACACAAAAGAAGTTTTTAGTAGTTCATACATATTGTATATGCCTAGTAAGATTTTCTGAACAAGGGAACCTTAATATAACTAATCCTTCAGGACTTGTGAGCATCATCTCCTCCAAAATCTCCCTCTGGCAGAGCTGCCCAGAGAAGTAGCCCCTCAAGGCCCCACAGGTTAACAGTGCTCCCCATCCAGCCCGTCCTGGTCACCTGCATGCATCACTGGTACATACATGCACTGCAGTTGGAGAAGCCATTTTGCTGAGTGCTGCTGACATACTGCTTAAACACTGGAAATCGGAATGTAATTGATGAAATTTTGGCATTTTGTGTCCTCAGGGTGTTGTCTGCATAGCACTTACACTTTCCACAGTTTTACTTATTTCAGTTTGGATTGTTCTGAGTTTTCATTTCTCTAATATGGATGCTTTCACTGTATTTAATGTTATATTTGGCTTGGGTGATGTCAAACTAAAAGAAATTGTGCATCTGCTTATGTAGCATTTAAAATTTTCCCTTTTTAGTTGAAATAAACTACACAAATATAATAATTTTACTGGTGACTTTGAAGGGCTAAATCTTCTTTATTTTCTAAATATTTTCCTTATAATTTTTAAATAAAATAATAATATATCCTACTTAGAGGAGAAAACCTATTTTAGATAAAGGTTAGAGACTGTAGTAAATTAAATATTACTGACAATTTACATGTATGATGACAGTAATTACAAGATCATGGTCTATCTATCTACTTAAATTAGAGTCTGAATATGATGACAATAAGAAAAAGAGATGAAAGAAGAACAAGGTAATCATTAAAATATTCAAATAGCAGTAAGAGTCCAAAAGCTTAAATTCAGTATTATTTACTTCGGGACTGCTGTAACAACGTAAAATATTCTGCATTTTCAAAAGTCAAAATTGTGGATTAAGAGCCATCAAAATTGCTATATATTAAAGAGCATAATTTCTCTGCTTCCTTTAATGTAACAGGCCACCAGAAATCTATGAAAAAATCTTCTAGGCAAGGGAAATATTCTACAGTTCTAAAAGAATTAATATTTTTTGCCTTAAAAATGTACTGCTTGGATTCTGTCTTCAGTCACATTTCAATTCAAGAGTAGAACTCTGTAAGTAGAATTATTTTTTACCTGGAAAGTAAAACTGTATTGTGGTGGTCCCGAAAGAATCAGACCAGTAAAGAGACAAGGCACAACAGAAGTGAAGGAAAAGAAGTGTTAGTGCAGAAAAAAAATTGTTTCAATGTTATTGGGTTTGGATGGCTTCAAGGTAAGAGAGGCCAAGCTGTGACTGTGATAAAATGAGGGGCTGAAGGACCAGAGCATATCCCTACTTCTAACTCCTTTATCTAGAACTGCTCAGTCTGTGCAAAATCAGGCTGCCCTGCCCACCATCAGTGGGAATGGGGTGATGGTCTATCACATACTTTCAGTAGCTATTGAACAAGTGAATTAATTCTTAAGCTAGTGGTGAATTTGACCAAGGACAAAATGCTATGGTTTGGTGTTCCCAATATGAAAACAAAGGTTAAAATTATGACCAAATTTCCTTCGCTTTCCTGTCACCAAGTAACTTTCTCCCATCTGGCTTTCCAGAGGGTTGCATATGTTTCTGACAATTTTGCTGTTTAGATAGTTCCTCAGAAATCAGAGATCTCAAGAACAAAGTTAAGCATCAAATTTCAAAGATTACCTGAGCTGTTAGCAGTGGCTGTGTGTCTTCCATATCAATTACTGTATCCTGGAGAGGTGCAGCAGAGAGCAGACTAACTGTAAGCCAAAGGTTTTATTAAGGCAATATGGTGTAGGAAAAATATCTTACTAAACAGTTTCATCAGATTTAAATCCAGACAGTTACAGAAGATGTAAAATAATTCACTGGCTATATGTTTGATCCTCTAAAGAAAGCAATTAATTGCCACTTTTTGCTAAAACAAACAAAATACTTCTGTGCAGGATATGCAAACATTTCTCAAATATATAGAACTAAAACTAAAGGTAAGAGTAAAACTTGAAAAAATGTAGAGGAAATGGCACCATTGTATTCAGACTATATTTGCTGGAATACTGGATCATTTCTTTGGCACTAGTGCTGAGGTGATCTGCAGGTAGTTAACTTCCAAGTTGACACAAAAGAGGAACTTCAGGGAATGAGCACAAGTCCAAGAGTGGACTCACCTTTGCATTATGCCCTCTTATGATTCACAGAATGTAACACAAAGTAATACTCTCTGTTAGATGTTTTTCCTTTCAGATAATAATATGTCCACCTAAGTACACAACACGAGATGGCTACTCATCAGAGTAAACAGGCAGGTAATTCTAGCATCTCACAAGAAGGTAGGACTTTTCATTTTCCAGCTTTCTACCTTTCAGCTGTGGTGCAATGTCCTCTTTGGTGGTGTAGGGGTCACAGCGAAAGCTTTCCAGTAAATCAATAGTACATTGTCCCACGATGGGCTTCCTTCCAAATGGTCTGTGGTCTACTACTTTAATAACAAGGGATGGACTGTATAACTCCTCTTTTGGTAACAGCTAAAAATAGAAAGTTAGAGGTTTTTTACAATGCAAACAGAAGAAAAAAAAAAGAATAAAGATTTCCCCCCTAAATTAGAGCTGTTACTTCATTTATTTAATATTGAACTACTACGTTCTATGGCTGTATGGTGAATGAAAATTTCTAATCTTATCAGACAATAAAAGTTAATAAGAATAATTGCCCCAAATCTTGAATTTTCTTGATTCTTGCACAGCACCCATCCTAGCAATAGGAAAGTAGCCAAACATCTATAAGTAAATTGATGCCCTTTCAAATTAAAAAAATATACACTGCACTGGATTGTGCATATAAAATTGTGCAACCTACCAGTGACTGTACAAACATGTTTACATGATCTTTATTACAGTTTTCAGACTTATAAATTTCTTATGGTAAATCAAAAAAGGATGTGTGAGTCTTTCTACTCAGAACAAATCCTTGACATTTAAAACCATGGAGGAACTTATTTTGCTATAGACAGCTGGCATATAGGTTTTTGTAACGTACAACTTTCATGAAGAGAACAGAAGATGGAAAATTCGGTGTCTTTTTGAGGTTTTTGATCACCACAGATTCCACCATTTGACCCCCACATTCCACAATTAGACTTGGAGACATAACAGGTGCCAGTTGGTAGTTTTTCATGTTTCGCAACCCCCAGGCCAGAATCTGTAAAATAAAATCCAATAGGAACAAAAGTGGGAAGGGATGTCAATATGTTTAATATAATACTCAAAAAGTAGGAAAGAAGAAATGAAATCTTTTCAATAATAATACGTGTCTGGCAAAATATTTCAAGGTTCTAGTTTTAGGAAAATTAACGAAAACAGTGACATTCACAAACACAGAAAAGAGTATTTCTCACTATGAATAGTTTTTGTTTTCTGCAAGTAAATTCAAAAACTTTCTGCCTAGAGGATGAGAAGACTGCACTTGTATTCAGTTAGCTGAAGAGTAACCATACCTCAACAGCAGTGAGTTGAACTACTGGTCTGATTCCTTGAGGAACCATGTAAAGCTTTGGTGCCCTTTGTGATGGAAGAATTGGAAGGTTGGTACCACCCTGTTAAGACACAAACATGAGTACTAGTTTCTCTCATCTTAGATGAAATACCCTGCAACTGCTAAGACAGTTCTTCCCATAATGTCTCACCGTGCAAGAATATATGCTGTATCTTTTTATATTACACATACATATGAAAAAAGAAATATATACCTTGTCTCTCAAAATAAGTTCTGCAGCAAAAAGAATGTCTCCACAAGCTTTGCCATTATTTGTTACAGGATACCAGAGCAGTTTTGGTGTGATGTCGTCTTCTGGTGTTAACTTGACCATGGGGGAACAAACACTTCTTCCAAGGAATTCATCTTTACCCTCCAACCAAAAATAGCAAAAATAACCATTAATGTACTGACAACTAATATAAATAAATAAAAAAGCAATCAGGGTAAAAAGATTTCACTTACCACTTGGTCACTGTCAAAAAGTTCAATAACAACCTTAGGTGGGTTTTGGGCTATTGACTGTGGGTCCCCATAGATCTCAATTTCATTAAATATGAGAGTTTGGTCCCATGTAGGATTTAGAGTTGAATGAATGATCTCAGTTGTTTTGCTTTGATGGAGGAAAGAAACATGAGCATATGGATCTGAAATATCATACAGAAATTGAAAGCATAGAGTTACAGACAAACAAAACCACATCAAGCCATAAGGCACACGAGCACATTTTTTATCAAATATAATGTTACTTTTCTGCTGTTGTTACCAGGCCTAGAAGCGATTCTATGTAAAACAAAAATGAACACATATCCATAATTTATATTTAATAGAGAAATTTCCATTTGATTAATAAATCACTTCCTTTATGCAAGGCTTGATTAATAAAGTAATAAATGAAAATGATAAAATATCTTGCAAAGTAGAAAGAGAACCAGAAAACTAAAATGAAACACTGTTTATACTAATCTTGTCTTAAATCTTGTCCACAGAAACTCTTTTTTGTTCTCTCCATCGATATACAACTATACCGCCTCATAAATAATAGAAAGAAATAATTCAAGGTCTGACTAGTTGCCAAACAACAAGTTGTCCCAGGCTGTATTGCTCAGATCATGGTTAGGCTTCAAACATGCTCATTTATAGCAAGCTCTTTTTGTGAAACAGCTGAATGATTCAAGTGGTCTAGGCCCAGTATTTGCAGGCCTTTAAATCATCAACAGCTCTGTAGAAGGTATCTGATGATGGTCATTAACGCTTCCTGTACAAATTGCAATCACTAAAGACTAAAGGCAATTTTAAAGGTTATCTTTAGGTCAGTTTCAGATTCTGACAAGGTACACAATCACAGTTTTACAAAATTTGGCTAATTCTTCAAACTAATTTTAGAGGAAAATAAAATATAGATGAGCTAGTTTATGCATGACGGCATCTGAGGTGCCTGTCCTGAATTATACAAATGCAATTTGGAGGCATTTGTAATTGTTTCTTTGCATTGCTTTTAAGTACTGCATATTGAAATAAGACCAAATTCACACAGGCAGCTGTACAAAACCCTCCTCATTTTAGAAAATACCACTAAAACCTGTAAAGCACTGTATCTTCTGTAACAGAGGCATTACATTTACTCAATTATGGGGGAAAAAGAAGGATGCAAATGGAGGGTAATGGAGAAAGAAAATTCATTTCAGCTTTGTCTTTTGCTGAATGTCCTTAAAGGAAGTGTAAAGTCATATTCTTACAGAATCTAAATTCAATTTGCTCTGTGGCTTTCCAGTGAAATTTTGATTTGAATTAGCAAAACTTGAAAACTGGATATGATGACTGACTACAAAGATGCCAGATGGACACAGCGCTGTTGGAAAACCTAAGAGTTGGAAAGGAACCTGTATAAACCTGTATAAAGGAACCTGCCTTATCAGTAAGGCACAGAGAAGTTTTCTGCAACTTCATTTCCATAATGAATTAATATAAAACACTGAACACTGAGAGGCAGTTGGTGCCATAACTAATGAAGAAACCATCCAGCTTTCTTCATCCTTGCTTTTGTGCAAGCCTCCTGCAGGACAAAACTGCATGTAGGCTTTGGTTATAAAGAGATTCCAAGGCAAAAGGAAGGGCCTGGTCATGGGAAATTCAGGCCTCATCTGAAATCCAATTCCCTCCCTGAGAGTTCACTGGCAGCAACTGGTACAGGACATACAGAGCACTTTGTTTGCAGCAGCCTGTGGGGCAGCAGTAACCAAATTCAGATCATACATAGTAAAGCTGAGACTTTCTTTATGGCATAGTTTCAGCAGCTGGGACCTACACACAGACCTTAAGGAGTTAAGATATTCTACAGCCAAATAAATCAAGCTACAAGTTCAGGGCAAATGTGGGTTTTCTGCACCTTTAGAAGAATTTTTTTCATACCTGAAAAACTGTCTTTGTCTAAAGCCATGAGGTTTCTTGCCTGGTAGATGTAACAACGAAGATGGTAAGTATATACTCCTGTATAAAAGAAATAAAACCAGTTCAATTGCATTATACAGGCTTCTTTTATGTGATGAAGATAGTTTGTACAAATGCCTTACACATTTTACCACAAGCACTGTAGTAACATTTTTGCTTTTCACATGATGAGTGTATTAATATCAATGAACTAGCACCTGAGAACATCTGTTCCAACACAAAGCAGAAATGAAAAAAAAAAAACCACTAATGCTATCTGGGCTTTTTTCACCACACAATCATCTAAAAAATCCTTCTATTCAAAAATTGCTGTTTGAAACGGTGTGATAATCTAGCTCACCCAAAGAGAATCAAGAACTGGGCACTCCCTTGCTTAATTTAAGTATTCACTACAGTACTTCCAAGGTCCTGGGTCTTTCACATTTTTAGCTCTTAGCCTAGAAAGTTATTCCAGTTGCAACTCTGTCTCTTTGGTTAAAAGATTTTTAAAAATAAAGTACTACATGTTAGGTGGAATAGCTTAAAAAGAAGATGTGAGTGGCCCCAACCCAGGACTGTGTGTGGCTAAGTTACTACAGCTTTCCTTTAAAAGACGTCAGGTGTAACCCTTTCAGCCCTTGAAAAATTCTGAGCCACTATATATCCACATTGGGCTGAAACCTCTGACCTCTGGCAAGAAAAAGTGGCATTTTTCTTGAGCTATGGTCATTATTAAAACAATATTCCCCAGGTTCTGAACTATTTAAGATTTTGACATCCATTCTCAACAGGTTGATCAAGTTCTGCAGAGTTCAAGTAAAGACAAGTGTTCTGGTCAGAGCTCCTCAAAAATGATGTTAAGTCCCAGAACTGACCTCTATTCCTGTTAACTAGCACTGGTGGCTCTGTTCTCAACATCCCTGCTTTTGTGATTCACTTTATAGTGATTACAAAGAATTTAAAACCCATCCAGGTTGGCAGAGTTACAGTTTTGTTCACTTTGCAAACTCAACTACATGGTACTGCTTCCTCTGGGCCAGGCATTGTCTGATCCTGCACTGAGCTGGTTAAGTGACCTGAACTAACAAAAAAGAAGTTAAATTTAGCATTAAAATTCCTGTCCCATAGAGGTTTTTAAAATATGATAGCAGACTGAAATATTGAAATGACTAACTGTAATTTTTCTTTAATAACTTAAATAGGATCAGTCAAGGGTCTGATAGTAATTACTAGAGAAGGCATATAAAGCTAGATGTAAACCACAAAGATTTATGATTCTGTTTGAGACCAAAATGAAACAGACAACATCTTTGAGAAAGGAATTGTTAAAGAACCTACTGTCAAAATAGCAGGAAACCATTGGTGTATTGGCACCAAACACTGTTGTAGCTGACTCCTTGGCTTTGTCTGAACTCTTTCCTTCTCCATCATCAGCACTATTGTCTGCTCCCTGAAATTACACACAGAGAAAAGTTATTGAGCATTTACAAATATGGAAGGAACTTGATAGAAATGGACTATGTGAGGGAATTTGTGGGCTTCCATCTCCCTTCCAGATTTACTTCTGTGAGTAAATGTACTTTACAAGATGTTTACTCATGTCCAGAGGTCATTTCCTGTTGCCAATTGCAGCTCTGCAGAAATCATATGCAGTCATTGCATCTTACTTCCAGAATGTTTTATTTCTGGATATGTACTAGCTACCTATCAGCTCATAGTGGAGGAAAGCTCCCAGGTCTTCTGCACTGTTCTGTGGCAGAGAACTGCTCCAAGGCTTTATCCCAGCACTAGCCCAGGAATATAGCTGTAAGCAAAACTGAAATAGGAATTATTACTCGGAGCAACCAAATTAACTGGAGAAAGAAAATGCTGTCAGTGAATCCTTGGTCAACATTTGATGCGAAAAAGAGAAACAAACCAAGAAAAAAGTGCAAAGTTTTGTTAATGCTATACACACAGGATTATTATATGCTTTGTAAAAACAAAGTAGCCTTCTCACATTATTTGCTACAGTTTGCATTTTAGTAAATAGAGATTATTTGTGAAGCTGTGTTAGCCTCAGAACCTGAGGATTAACCGCATTCTGCTCATCTATCTGTGTCATATGAAATTCTGGTTCTCCAACACACTATTTTCTTTTCTTGTGGGTTTTTTTTTTGCTATCCTTTCTTGTGTTTGGTTGTTTATTCAACCCAAACATTCATCAGGGGCAGCTTTTTCCAAGCTTGTTATCTTTTGTGCCGGTGTTAAAACATCTAGATTACATGCATGAAAAGCTTGAGCTATCTTTTCACTTTACTTACAGGAGGTTTATCTAGTAATTTGGCCTTTTGAGCTAAATCTCACATAATGCAAAAATAAAAAGAATTTTTAAAATAAAGTAATAAGTAGGATTAAACCAGTAAAACATAAATTATACATAATGTGATTATAATATTGCATATGTAATAAAAATATAAAAAATTAGTAATAATACAAGAATCTCTACCCCAACTTTAATGATCCCTTTCTGACTAAATAATTTAAACAATATACACTGTATTAACTTCCCAGTTATACACTAGTTTAACAATTCAGGGGCTAAAATGTCCAATATATTTGTTTATTTACTGCAAAGTAACAGGTTGACCTTTGAAAGATGTGTTTGACACTCTGTCTCTTACCAAAGCACCTTCAAGTTTAAAGATAGCTGCAGCACCATGTGTCTCTGAGGGAGCCATTTTCCGTCTCCATCGTCTTCGACGGAAAGTATCAGAACTGCGCTGCTCCCAGTGAAATTTCCAGCCAATCAAGGAAGCATATTCCCATCCTTCTTGGTCTTCATAGGACGACCTTCCCTTGAAGATATAAATTCTTGTTAGCTACAGTGTAGGCTAACTGTAGTGAAAAAAAGCAGTGTTTCCTCTGGCAGGCTAAAAACCCCCTGATAAACCAAGGCTGGAAGCATCAGTGTACAAAAAGATAAAGAAAGGGAATATAACGAAAATATAACAGGTTGTTCTGGATTTTTTTTCTTGGCATTACATATTTCCTTCACTTAGGTCATGAGCAATCTCTTGCAGATTTTAAAAAACACAAACCAAACCTCTCACACTGTTACAGTGTACCAGCCCCTGCCTGGATCTCTCTTCCTTACCCTTCCTGCTGTCATTCCCTCAGACTGCTCCCTCCTTCGTTTCCGCACCAGCCTTCGCCGTCGATGTGTGTGGTACATTTTCTCTGCAGCAACCCATGACTTGGGTTTAGTGTCTGGAGGAATAGTAATTCCATATTCCCACCCTAAAACAGAATGGGTGAGTTAGTATATTTTCAGAAATACATGCCTGATACAAAGAAGAAAAGCACAGCAATACCTACAGAGGATGAAGCTTTATCACACAAGAATATTCAGCACTTTAGACACTTACAGCCCAGAAGCCAGGGGGCCACTGATGACATTTTATAATGATGCTGTGTTGTAATATATGTGGCAATAAAAATCTCAACATTAAAGCAGATACAATAAATTTCAAGTTCTTTTCTTTGCATTTTTATTTTCTCAGATGTTGATATCACATTTTCACATTCACTGCAGGAAAATCTAACCCTTAATTTTAAATAAGAGTGAAATCTTCTCTGCACTCTTGTGACTCCAACAGCTTTTCATTTAGAGGAACACCAACTACTCTGATCATAAAACTTTAAGAACTGGTAAGCCTGTTACTGTATTTTTGGTCTATGTATAATTCAATTGCCAAGCATCCAAGACTCAGAATTTAATTTAAATTCATCTCATTAAAAACTTACTGCACACTCCTACCAGGTATTCTAGATAAATATATTTTTCTACTCTAATAGCTAGCTACTTTTTATTTAGAAGTACCTATTTGAGAGTTTTCATTTGGTTTAGAACAAAAGAAAAATTTCCTATAGTTTTGCAAAATTTTGTGTTTTCCATCATCTGCCATGATCTTCCCTTTTTGTAGAAACAATTTATTTTGTACTCAAACCATCAAACCAATGCCCTGTAAATACTTTGCTATGAGACACTGACTACTTTTTCCTGTTGCTGTAGAATCCAACCTATGGTCCTGTGAGCTTGTTTACAACTTTCTGTGATGACAACAGTCTTAATTTATCGAAAGTAATAAGCAAATCAGGATTTTCTAACCTGACCTTATTAGTAATATATATAATCTGAAAATCTCTGTCTAGCAGCACCTGACTCTTCAAAGAAAGATTTTGAAGTTTTTTTTTCATTTCAGAATTGCCTAATAATCAATGTTTCATCCTAATCAGTCCTGAATGGCTCCCTTCCCATAAATTCAGTGCTGCTATTCTGCTCTCAGCAAAACAGGAATCCTTCCGACACTTGTGTGGTCAACACAAACTGGTTCCCCACTTCCTTTAGTCCCCAGACTTTCTGATTCACTTCATAGCATTTTTATCATCCCAAGGCTGAAGGCTCAAAGGTAAATTATCAGACAGATCCAAACCTGGCTTTGTCACATATTCTTGGTGCAATTACAGAGGTTTCAGGTCTCAGCCTTCTGACTTCCCTGAAAGCCTCTCAATTGCTGCTAATAATCCATTAAAATGGAAAAAGAAATAGATGCAGACAGTGAACACTTTCTCAATGTCATATTATCTGATTCCTTAAGCAATTTTATCCAAATATTTCCTTGCTATTTTTCCATTGGGCAACCAATATCAGGCTCAAAACTGCTACATTTTGACATGTGTCCTCCTTCATTATGAACTACAGCATGTTGTCCTAATATCAGCAGATAAACAGTAAATCTTACCATGTTCATCCACTGCTCGATTTAAATCGGATTTCCAAGCGTCATCTTCCCACACCCATCCAAAAGGACATGTGAATTCGCGTGGGGGTGGGGCTTTTTCTCCATTCTTTTATGTAAGGGAAATAGAACAGTTTTCTGCATTAGTAGGGTAAATACACTGTGTAGCAAAACAAAGTAGTCCTTCTCTCAAGTCTTTACTTATCCAGTGAAAAATTCAACTCTCACCACGTCTGTGAAACTCTCCTCAGATGCTTTCCATTCCCCTCCAGGATAGCGACTCTCATTTTCATACACTTCATCAGTAAACTCAGTATGACCAGCATCAGCTTCGGTCAACAGACTGCATGTCCAAAAAAAATACATCAATAAATAAAACCCATCTCAGTTCACTACAAAAAACATACAGAAACATAGTACGGAATGTGCACACATAGGGGTATTCTGCATTGTCCAGCTATATGAAGGAAACTTAGAAAAAATCACTGAAGAAACGCCAGTTGTAGTAAGCAGTAGGAGGAACATTACTCATAAATATGAATGACTAGCAGGAATGTTTCACTGCTGTTTTATTCAGGATCTGCTTTGAATACATCCTCTTGGAAAAAGAAAAAACATAATAAATTTAAGTGTAGGAAACAAGGACTCTGTATGAATTATATGCCTCTCTAAAGCACATGCATCTATGTATATACTAAAATTTGGCAATGTATTTAATTTTGTTTCCATTTATGCTGTTGACAAGGCAAGCAATCAATTAGCTAATATTTTTCTAACTTGCAAGTAAAAGATATAGGAGAACATGAAATCAGATGAAAGCCTGTTGCTATCAGGCACAGTGGTTCACTGTGGTTCAATAGGCACCAAAGTGTGTTCCACACTGCCCTTTGCTGGCCAAATCGAGCCACAGATCATCTCCCAGTGGAAGCAGCTGCATGGCAAAAATACACATTTCAACAGGGCTTGATGCAATTTCTTCACGTTGTCTTATTCATAAAAACTATTAATTTGATATAAACAAAACCCCATCCATTCATGCCTGTAACTGATGAAATTTTAAAACAGCACATATTTTTTCCACACAGTTTTTCTATAGCAACAGTTCTACATATTTTTTATTGTCAGAACACAATAATTTAAAATGGGTCAAATATTTTCTTTTAGGAAGAAAGAAAACATCTCTTTCTCATGCTGGTTTTTGTTTATGAAAGAAATAATGTTCCCAGTCTGGTTTAAAGTGCGGCAACACAGTTGGACTGGCACAACTCCGGAGATGAAAACCTCTGGCAGAGCAAGACTGAACATGTTGGAGCTGAGGAAGGACTGACACTTCATCAATTTGGTCTGCCAGGGGAGGAGCTGCCACAGGGCACCACAACCTTCTACTGAAAGCAATACCTGCCTTGAGTCAGTTTGAGAAATAACCTGTGACAGTTGTTTAGTTTCTTGTTACTTTTCAACATTTAATGAAATAAACACAAAAAAAAAAAACATCCAGTGTTTGTGAATGCCCATGCAAATGCTGTAATGGTGCTGCTACAGCATGAACTGCAGATTTACACTGGATGCCAGGATTAAATTTCTATCCAGGGAAGATCCACCAATCCAAGGCTCTGCTCTGAAACCATGACAGCAGGATCTGTGAATCTCACTCAGACACACGTAAGTCTCCTAGCTTCCCATTAAATACTATTATTATCCCTTTCTAAAAGATGAAGCACTGAGACCCAGAGAACCTAAGCAATATGGCCATCATAACACGGGGATTGCAAAACCATAAGCTAGTTCTTAGAAATGGATGCTTTCTTTCTGTTGCCTGTTTTGTTTTACTTTTTAAAAAAGGTAGAGTTAATTTTAGCACTATTAACTAACTTTGACTATTGGCTGGTTTTTGCTGTCCTGGAACATTCAGCTTAAAATTCCTTTCTCATCCAAGAAAACAGAGAGGAGCTTTTACTCAACACCACAAATGCCTTTATTCCTATCTGCATAAAATTAAAAGAATCTGACCTTCTTTCAGGATCAACCATCCATTCTCCTTCCCAGTCCCAGCCCTTTGGGGGTAGAAAATACTCTCTTTTCAGTTTGATTTTTCCTGTAACATCAGAAAACTTGTGACGACCAACAAGTCCTGAGGTACCCCACTTTCCAAAAAGCAGAGCCTGATTTTCATACTGTGTGGGAAGAAAGCAAAAATCCAATTATTATTTAGGAATAATAAACAGCTTTTAGGAGGAAAAAATGATATATTTATGTAACTATTATAACTGAAACACTTTACTATAAATTTACTTCCTCTGAAATCAAGTACTCCCTTTCCACATTACTCTGCAATGTCATCATCAATTTCTTTCTTTTATTTTCTTCTATGCTGCCTAGTAAACAATCTTCTCAATGTAATGCCTCCCTACAACTACAGTAAAAATTTCTCTAAATTAAAGCTCTGTTAAATAAAATTATGTTACATTGTTCAAAGAAGTTCCTTATGTTCCCTAAATGCATGATTTTGTCATTCATTTCCATCTCAAATCTCCTCCTATTTAAAATCCTTTCTTTTGTAATATGTAGAACTGAATCAAAATCTAGTCATAGTAGTTACCAGGGGCATGATTCTGATGTCAGCCCAGTCTATTTCCCCTCCTGGGATGATTTGTAGTTTATGATGGTTTTGAGTTTTCTGCCCTTATTCCTGGAAAATTGTTGGATTGTTGAAGACCAACAAAAGAGACATTCAATACCTCCTAAGCTGTGTACTTAAATAATGGCTTTGAACACCCATTGCTTTAAGTGACTTAGTACAGCCCTACTAATTATTTAAGCATAGGTAAAACAGTGCCATCCCTGTAAAAATGTCTTTTTATTAGCTATTTTACTGCTGCTGGATTATATGCACCATTAGGTGATGTAGCATATAAAACACACCTGCTACTACCATCTAAAACATCTATTATTTGCTGTGGGAGTATTTCAGGCATTTGAATTCTGAATTTGTTAACTCTTCTCATTGAAATGTTATTGCATTATAGCATTTTGTCAGCAGCAGTAAATTTTCTGCTGCTACAAAAGAACTATAATTAAGCAAAACCACTCGTATGCAAGTATCATTTGTAGAAGTGAAGAAGCAATTTAAAAAAAGGGATTATTCACATGCCAAAACATAATAGTTTAGATCTCTATCTTAATTACACCGATAAAAATCTAAAATAAACATACTTGAAATCACTGGAGTTAACCAGATTTGTAGTGACTAACCAGTTCAGAATCTGGCCTGCTGAAGTTCATCTGGTAGGCACAATGGACCTGATTATTAATTGCCTTGAATGGGTTCTACTTGTTTCTTTATAATAAACACTACTCTCTCTTTCTGTCAAGCATGCAAAGAAATTCAAAAGAGCTCCAGCTGCATTGAATTCCCAACACTCACATCCAAGTTTAAAGTAAGAAAGAACTGCTGGACATACCATTTCTGCAAAAACACTGAATGTTCCCTCTGCAAAGTGATTGAACTTCTTTTCAACTGCACTGAGCCCCAGCCAAATGTTGATTCGCAGCTCTGCAGGCATTTTGACATCTTTAGTCTTGTCCTGTGGGTACTGGCACACAAACAAAAATGTTATTCTTTGTTCTGTTATGGAGGTATCATAGCTTTCAGTAAAATATATATATTAATAAAGAGATATGAGTAACAATACATATTTATTTATCTCCTCCTCTACTGCTTTTTCTCAAAAGTCAGTAATAAGTACTACAGGAGGAAAACATTCTTTAAATGGTATCTGCCTAGGGCATGTAAAAACCAAACACATTAATGGTAGTATCGTCACTGTTCCTGTATATTCTCTCCCAAGTTTCATTCAGCAATGAGTTTTCAGTTTTGACAACAACTTAAACCTTCAATGTTGATAATTGGAGTTTCTTGTTGGGAGACTCTGGAAATGCAGAGCTTAGCAGGGATGGTCCAGTAAAAGCAGAATCAATGGTGGTTTGAATAAAACCATGAAGACACAGGTTTGTCTGCATTGAGGGATTCATGAATATAACTACTAGTAAAATTACAAACTCTAAGTGCTCTTGTTTTACTGTCAGAGTGCTTTTTTCCTGGTTAAGTTTATTTCAATGGAGTACAATATCAGCTTAGATGGAGAAAGGCATCCCCATTCAAGAGTAAGACTCAATTCAGAGAGACAGCTTCTGGGTGTAGACATGCTCTATTGCGTACAGAAAACCATCCAAAACTTTAAATAGGTTTTTAGAACTCTGACTTACACTTGTTATTCCCTGTGAAACTTTCCATTTATACCCAAATATGTGGAGTTGATATCAACTCCAATCCCCAATTATCAACTCCAGTAACATTTAAAAGTTCTATCCCAATTTTGAGCTCTTTTAGAAAAGTCTCAGAGATAGGGGCCAATACTGGTTCTAACTGGCTTATGATAAACCTAAAAGTTCTGTGATATTTTGAAGAAGCTATATGCAGTTGGCTTCTAATCTGTTCTGAGTTTGATACCTCATTGTTCATAGTTTATTTGCATGTTTCACACTCATGTCAGATGGCATGTCAATTCAGGGAGTTAATTATTTCTTAAGGAGAAAAAAATAGTACCTTTAAGAAGATTGTTTGGGTCTTGCCACAGTATTTACCAGACGATTCGGGGCTTGCTGTGGAGTACAGCACTTGGTGTGCAGGAACACGAGCATAGGCCAGTCTTTTCTCCCCTCGGATCATCCATATGATCACATCAGGCATGCTGTTCTGTGGCTGAGGATTATTTGTGGGGAAAGGAGAGTTAAGAAGAGTAATTAATTGAACAATAACTAATCTAGAGCTGAGAAAAGAGAAACATAAACAAGGGCTTATATCAAAGGATTTGTAATTTAGAATCATGAATCACGACAAACATGATAAATAGAGGGAATCGTTTTGTTTTGCAAGTAAACCAATATATAGTTCTGAAAGAATAATAAAAAATACCATTGAGATTTTTGGAAAGCAAAGTTTTAATTTAAAAATCCTTATGTCTTTTATAAATTTTTCTTGAGATGTTTTGTATCTAGAGTCCCTTAAGGTGATGACAGTGACTGGATGCCATATGCTTTGGATAGACCTGCCACACATTAAAGTGTTTCTGATGCTTCCACATTAAAGGTATGCAATTGTAAGACTTTTAGCAGAAGACAGAAATCACCTAGTACCTTTTCGGAGTTCTGTGCCCACCTTTGTGAGCCAGCTGCAAGTCTGGCCAATTAATTGCTCTTTTTTTTTTAAAATCAGTAACTCTACAGAGCAGAAGCAGCAAATTAAAAACAAAACCATTTCTAAAATGTTGTGAAAACCAGTTATGAGATAGTCAAGATGAAAGCAGAAAACATTGGTGAAAATTAAAAAAAAAAATCCACTGATACAGATTTAACTCTGTTAGGAGTTGATTACTATGGCTACAAGCTATGGAAATCCAACATATACCCTGTAGTCCTGAACCAGAA
The DNA here is from genome assembly GCF_027477595.1 of Haemorhous mexicanus. Lineage (NCBI taxonomy): Eukaryota > Metazoa > Chordata > Aves > Passeriformes > Fringillidae > Haemorhous > Haemorhous mexicanus. The sequence goes on along the minus strand of NC_082347.1, from coordinate 26,801,512 downwards.
AATTGACTTGCAACTCTGGAAGAAAGGAGAGGACAGAATTTTCACTTAAACAGAATAGGGTCTATTCTACCAGTCACAGAGTGATCATTACCCAACACACATTCTCAGTGAGAACACCTAACAAATGAGTTTTGTTTAAGTAAATTGCAATTACAGAGGGCATCATGTTTTCTTTCACAGCATCTGAAATTACTATTCTATTGAGAGTGGATATTGCTTGATCAGCAGAGAACTTTACACCCATTTGTGTTAGACAGGTATTGCTAAACTAACCAGTACTGCTAAACCAAACACCAGTATTGTGAAGCATTTACCTCTTCACTCAGTTGCAGTAATCTATCCAACCAGTCCTCAATTTCTGTCAGAGTGGCTTTCACCTCAGTAGCTTCATTTCTCAGCCTTGCTGCTGCTTCTCCAATCTGTTTGAGAGACTTGAGGCGCAGCTTTTCTATCTGAGTGTCAAGGACTGTAATATTAGATTTGCCTTCTATGAGGGGAAATGGTTTACTGAAAAGAGAATATTTATTATGGTTAATAATTTAAGTGGCTTTTATTTAGTTAGACTCTAAATGCAGACATGCAAACGCATTGAGTGCCATCATTTCCTGTGATTGAAAGCCACTGGAAGAGTGCTGCTTCATCTATTTCTGCAGAGATCCTCACCTCACAAGGTATTTACAGTAAGCAAGGGAAAGGCTGTACTTACATAACAAGCACCAAGGCAGAACACCTTGGGGTGTTTGCTCTAATGTAATTGCCACAAATTAAAACAAGGAAAATCCATTTCTCTATATACTCACAGTAAAAAATTATCCTCTCAAAATGTACATCTCAAAACTGAAACCAGTGCCTTCAGACCAAGATTAGGTTCCTTTCCTTCACTGGAAACTGCATATTCTCAGAAACTCAATATACAAATATGGTTTGTGGCTATGACTAGATTTACCTAACCCTCTGGCAAGAAAACATCTAAGAACTGTATAAGAAATCTGTGACACAGAACTTTTGAGTCAGCAGAGGGCAGAGTAAGTATTCAATGGAACCATGAAGCCATAGAATCCTGAGTTAGAAGGGATTCTCAAGGATCATTGAGCCCTGCCTCTGCACAGAACACCCCCAAAAATCACACCACGTGTCTGACTGTGCTATCCAATTCCACTAGAAAAATGAGAGGAGGTTTGAAGAAAAGGCAGATTTTCAAAGACCAATGACTGCATCTCTTTAGCAGAGTTCATTAAAATGTCTTTAACGTGATATTTTACAAAAAGTTTAAAAATTTCCAAAGACACTGCCTAGTTTCTCTTCTTTGACCTACATTTAATGCTATGAACTTCTAAGGGTTTTGACTCTGTAAAACCTTGATAGTGACTATTGTGTCTTCCACTAGAGTTAGTTCTACTAATCTGAATGCAAGGGCTGTCTGCCCTGGGAGCTACTTTGACATCAATCACATGTACCAGATCATAACCTTCAGAAAGTCAAATAATTTTATGTTTAAGTATTGCACTGAAAACTCTCTCAAACTCCTAACTCATTTCAACCTTAGCAGAGCAAGAAAAAAATCTTCTATGAATTCAACAAAGGGAGCTATGTCTTTGACAGAGGTTTTTTGAGTTTGTTGGAAAAAAACCCCAAAAGAGAGTTGTATCCCATCAGCAAAATGAAGTTCATTTGGTGCTATATCTAAGTGCTATTGCTCCATAATTGTTGAGTATTATTTTATAAAATAATGGTCTGAATTAATAACCATGCAAATATGTATCAGGATGAGGAAATGACCTGAAGTTTCCACACTGGTTCCATGTGACAAAAGTTTGCCCTTCACATTTTACTTTCCTCGAGTTTTTCAGTCCTTTTTATCTGTTTATTTCAGATCACAGCATTCTTTGAAGTTATTAGTTTATATTTTTGTGTAAGTTTTCTATCATGTAATTCTTCGCTAGTACATACTGACCTCCTCTGTTTGTTTTTCCTCTGCTAACTTTTATATTGGCTCAACAACATGATGAATTTGTTCTTTCATTTCATGTTCTTTGTTATTTCCTCTTATGGATAATAATTGTTCTGTCATTTTCCCTTTACTTTTCCTGTGCTGTTTTATCACCCACTTGTTTACTCTCCCCATCTCAACATCTCCTTTTTTAATGTCTCTTTCTCATACAATTCCTTCCTCTCTATTTAGAATTTATTCTCTTTCAAAACTCAAAATGCTGACTCCTTTTGCCTTCTCTGAATACCCTCTTACATACAGACACATTGACTAAAAGCTTATTCAAAAATACAATCTTTATGGCCCATAATCTCTGCATACCTTTTGATTTTTTTATTTTGGGCTTACTGGTGAAGAACTAGACTTTGTTCCCTCTTTAGTTTCAGAAATAACATTGAAACACAGGTAAACCAAAGGTACATGAGGAATTCTAAAGAAGGGTGGATTCAAGAAAGGCAGCAGAGAGACCTAACAGCCATTTCCAGAAAAATCCTGCCTCGGATTTTTTCCAAGAGATACTGTTTTGGCTTATCAGTGTCAGTAATAAAACTATCCTGAGATAATGGAGAATTACACAACCAGATGGATTATTTGGTTGGCAATATCCATGATGTTTTACTTTTGGAATTTCAGTTCTTAGGTCAATTCATGGGATTAGTCAGTTTTATAGTCCTCAGAATTTGTTTTCTGACTTAGCAGAGGCAATAACGAAGATTCTGAGCAGGCCTGGAATGATAACATAAGAGATAAAAAAAATTCTTTTACCTTATGTCTTCTGTAAGTTCATCAATCAGCTTCAACCACATCTCAGCTAATCTGTTTTCAGACACTTTAGCCTGCATTCCTGATTTTAAGGTGGCTAAATTGGATTGCTGAGGAATTTAAAAGAAAAGGATTTGTACTTATAAACTTCCCATGTGGTTTATGGTCAGTAGGAACCTCAAGATTTTGATCTTATTTATTCATTAGTGTAAAGGCCAAACCAAAAAAAGAGTAATGTTTAAACTTAATTTATATTTAACAGGATTATTCTGATGTTCTCCCCCACTGTATTTAACAAAACATGCAAATAACAGTCCCACAGACTTAACAGCTCCACCAATACTGAGGACTCCTCCTCCCCATGGGAATTCCCTGTGGCTTCAAGCAGGAGTGTGCTGAGCCTTGCCAAAATACAGGCCTGTAATTAACAGTGCCATTTGTTACATGAAGCAACTTTTTCATTACACCTCTAAATGAAAACAAGTAAAAATGAAAAAGAAAGATTTTAAATGTCTTACCAGTCTTTCAGCCATGTTTAGGATTACATTCACAGGGTCTAATCTATGACTTATGTCCTCCCAAAAAGAAGTCAGTGTTACAACAGGCTTTGTGTTAGCCCATGGCAAGTAGTAATAATAATTACCTGGTGTGAAACATTTGTATGTAAGGTTTAGAATTCATGGCAGCAATACATACTGTACACTGTTGCTACATTCATACCATTTATGTACTACAAATCATAAAGAACATATAGGCTACTCCAAATTCACAAAAGGATTTGTGTTTTCAAGCCACTATAGCATCTGTTGAACGGTAAACGTTCACTTCAAAGTGTTTCAAATTATTTCAAAACCCAATAGATTTTAAAACATAAATTAGCTGTTAACATATTCTTTCCCAAAACATACTGATGTAGATAGCACATTAATATAACTATTTTTGAAATAAAATATTCAAATAATAATTTTCTAGAGTAAGACTGATTATTTCATTTAATACACAGGAGAAAAAAAACAACTTCTCTTTGCAGTTCATAAAAAAATTATAGCCAAAATATATTTTCCTGTGATCTAGCTTGCTTTTATTTTTTTTCTAGGCTGAGAGATGTATGACTTAAAAACAAGTTGTTATTTTATTCTAAATCAGAATATTCAAAGCGTGTTAACTCTAGACACCTCTAAAATAACGTGATTTCTTCTCCTGGCAAAGTTTGTGTATATCTAGTACATGGTCAAAAGATTTCACTGAATTCTGTCAAAATTTCACTAATAACCTCAGCAGGGCCTTGCAGCACGTTCTCCATAAATGCAACTTCACCTCAAAAGCTCTGAAGAGCCCCGCGCCCTTTTCTGTCACATTTTCAGGAAGTGCTCAGCGCAGTTTGGGCTGACACTCCAAAGCTACAGACAGCAGACCCAAAAGGCAATTTTGGAGTATTTCATCCCCAGAGCAGAGCAGAGCAGAGCAGAGCAGAGCAGAGCAGAGCAGAGCAGAGCCCCCTCACCATCGAAGACGGCGCGGCTGTACTGGGTGGTTGATGCCAAGGGTTTGCAGGTGCTGTCGAACTTGTTGCCGTAGTTGCCGATGCTCACCTCGAACTGGATGGGCTCCCCCGTGTCTTGCAGCATCGTGGCAGAATGAAACACAGCAGCCAAGCAGAACTTCCGTCTGCGCTGGTACTTCTACCAAAACAACCTTTTCAGTTGTATTTCAAAACAGGACCCACCATGATAGAAAAACAACAGCAATATCTAAATGGAAATAATAACTTCAATACTTTTACTATTTTCTGAGAAGAAACCAAAAAATATAATGTGTAGAATAAAATACTGTATTTGATATTATAAAATGTTTCAGATTAACACTTCTTGCTACAAGGACACAACATTTTTGTAGCCACTACTCCTCAGCCACCAGCAAAGGCCTCTCTTAACTTGGAGATTGAACTCTATTGTACTGATTTTAGTGAATTAGATCACTCTCTAAAAACAACCAGCCAAGGCACACCTCCACTACCAACAGTGACAGTAAAACAAGGATTTACCTCGACAACCAATAAGTCATCATTAGGAATCATTTCTAATTTTTTATTAACAGGCTTGCTTTCAGATAATGTAGATAGTTCAACCAGAATTCTCCCTCTATATGCAACTCCTTCTCCCTGTAACATAAACACACACCAAATCAAATTTCATATATGTGCCCTAAAGGAGACTATATTTTGCGTATATTATAGTCACTGAAGTGTTCTCCAAACTCCTGCAGAGGCATGGATGGAACATATTGGAACAAGTGAAATAAAGCAGTTGGCTTAATGCTAGAAGTGAAAAACATATTTATGCAAACAAGGAAAGAAGAAACACAAATGCATGAAAAGGTGCAGTTAGTGAAAATCCTCAAAATCATTGCTGCTCCCCAGATAGGAATGGAAAATACTATCATACTTCCTTATTAATCTTAAATATAAAATATTATTCAAAAATAAAGAGTAAGAGGTGTGTAATGTGAAAAAACCCATTACAATTATTAATTCATTAATTAAAATGAATTGGGTTAATTCTTTTATAAAAAATAATAAAGAAAGAAACTTACCTTTCCAAAGTTTAATTCATCATATGGGTCTGGAAATCCAGTGTATTCTCTTGGACTTCCATAAAAGTTTAGGTAACAAGGCCCAAATGTTGGTAAAAAGCCAACTTCAGTTTCTCCAGAGTTTACTAACAGAAGACATTACCATTATATATTTGTTAATTACTATATTGAGCCAGAAAGAAACAAGTAATATTACTATCAAATCCATTAGAAGAAATGTTAGATATTAGTTAGGTATTAGTAATATGAGAACACTTTATTCTCTGGATATGCTGTATGAATTTAAAGTAATTATACCACTGCCTGTACTTGTACCTAACTTCTTTCTTCACTGCACAGCACTTACAGTAAATGCAGCAAAACACTTCATGCAACACAACACTTCATGCAGCAAAAATCCCACAGAATGAGAAGAATTTATGTCCCACTCCAAAGATATGGCTTTAATTTATGTGCAAGGGTCATATGCTCTTATGCTAACAGAAAACATGTTTTTAGAAAAAGGGAAGCTGAGTAAAACAGCATTTGCAAACACTTAAATGCACAGGCCAATGATCAAACTAAACAGGCACAGAAAAGATGCACTCTCTAGCAGAAAAAAAGAGATGAGAAACAGGTCAACTTTGCAACAGAAATTTCCTGGAATGACCTGCAGCACAAAGAGGGATTCACTTATTTCTCACAGGAAAAGAAGGCTGAGGTAGGACAGTGGCAGTAAAGGGCTGTGCCTCATGTGGCTATGCCACTGCGGAGTGACAAAGTGGATTGTAAAAGTGGATGTGATGTCTTGATGTCATTTTCTGTCAACAAAGTCACCTACAACCTGCACAATACAAAATAAAGATTTGCAGCTCTCTATTTTGCATTTAGCTATTTTCACACCCTTATCTCTGAATCAGAAACAGCTCAAAAATTGAATGAAAAAAAAATTTGAATAATGTCCAACTTTTAAAAATTCTAAGACTTAACTGCTCACATCAGACCTCAGTATGACTAGGTTTAAGATACAGATATGTGTTAAATTATTGCATTCACTACTTACTGATGTCAATAAATTAAACAGAGTATAAATTTAGCAAATATAGACAACAAAAAAACCCTCCCAAAACTGGAATAAAAAAAATTTATTTTCTATTTTTTTAATTTTAAAATTCAATTGTTTACTTTTAGAAGGCTAATGATCATGTATAATAGAAAGTGACTCTAAGAAATTACTTCAGCCTTTAACTTAATATTACTTTATTAAGAAAGGAGGATAGTAAATGAAGTACCATGTGGATGAATGTTGATCACCTTTCAACTGTACTCCACTCATATTTCTTTCTCGCTACTTAAATATTTACCAGAAAGTCTTTCAAACCTGGATGTCCACCTGGAAAACGTCACCTCTCCAGGTAGTAACAGAATTAGTTTTTATTAGCTTGTTTATGTTATTAGCTTGTTTAGCTTGCTAAGCATAAGCAAAACAGCCACTAGTTATTTAAGGCAGTTATTTACTTCTGCAGGGCTCTGCAGTTGCAAATATATCTGTGATCTCATAGCTAAGCTAAAAAATTTCCAGCCATTGTTAGACTAAGCACTCTGTAATTGAAGCAACTACATGCTCATCTGTAACACACAGCTTGAAGCACCAGCCAAAGAGAAGTATTTTCAAACCAATTCCAGTGCCAAAACTGGTTTATAGAGTTAGTTATGTTTGATACTCTTTAATCACAATGGTGAAACCTTTTAGACAAAGAATTCTTAAAAATATTTTTGAGCTGATGGAGTATCTTAGGCAATACTCTTCAGTTTGGGCAATGGAACACAAAATCCGTAACAGGTGAAGAGATAAACCTTCATATGATGAAGCCCCTGTTCCCGAAGATGAAAAATCTATATTATGAAAAGAGAAGCAGTTACATGACAAGTGACAATAGCATTTAAAATAAAAAAAAACCATCACAAAGCAATCTCCTTTAAAAATAAAGTTGAAAGCCTGAAAGAAAATAAATTTCATATGGGCTAGAATTTTGCATCTGGTTAATATATGAAGATAATATGAATATATTACTCTTCCTGTATAAATTCCAAAGGGGAAAAAACCAGCATATATCTGACAAAATATCTTCTTTTAGTGCTTATTTTTCAGCTTTGTACAATTCTCCTCCACACGAAATAGAGGTTTATTTTTAAAACTCCTTTTAAAATCTTAAGGACATTTTAAAACCCCACTACATTTCAGAGCCCCTTAAGGTATCTACATTTACATTTACTGAGGACTATAGACTAGTTCAGTTTCACAATCCTTTAGAAGCCAGAACAGGCTTCAGCACAGCACTCAATAGGAGATAATAGAAATGGCTATTCCAATGCCAGTACCTCAGCAGAGAGAGAAACCAAAGTGATCTCCCCAGTTACTGAGTGCCTGGCTTTGAAGTGTAAATGCTCTGTGACTCAGCTGCAGTTCAGGATACACACTCACAGGGGAGCACAAGTGATCTCTCCAGAGCTGAATTCTCCCCAACAGCCCAACCCCTCTCTCTTGGCTTTCCCATTGCCTTTTTCTTTTGCTTCTGGCTGTGCACAGGATATATAAAAAGAATATTTGCATGAAGTCTTACTTCAACAGCAGCCCTTCTAAGAGGACTATTTTATAAGCTTTTATGTGACTGAAAATACAATTCCATCCAATTCTTGCCCCAAGTCAGTATAGGATTGGAGCCACTAACTTTGTTTTTAAACATCTGATATAGCCACCAACTTAAGGACAAATTGGTCTGTCTCAGACAAGTACATATCATATAGATTTTATAAATACAACAGAAAAAAATAGTAATTTAGATTCTTATTGTGACAATGCTGAAAATGATTTTGAGACAATGTCCTTCAAACTACTGTAGACAGTCAGATAAATACATGTTAAGCCTGTTTAACCTTGAGCTTTTCAATGCTGTTTGGATAAGTAATGTGCCAAGCTATGTTCACTAAAAAGATAAAAACAATTTTTCTGGCAAGTTAGCACAGAATCCTAGTATGGGAGCTGGCCCAATTGTGTGAAAGATCTTGCTATAAAAAGAGGTGGTTACAGATTTGGATCACAAAGAAATTATCAATAATCACAAGATTATATTAGAATATAAATGTAACTGGATTTTTTCTAATATTTTCCAAAATGCTGGCAGAAAAATGATTTCTTATAATAGCTTAAAGAAGAGTTTTATTACAAAGCTATTTCCCAATGGGAACAATATGTTAGGGACCTCATATCTCGTCTAACTTGTTTTCTTGTAGTTAATCATTTTTGGGTTTTAGCTATATGAAATTACATATCCAGCCATCTCTACTGATTGAAGCATATAAATCAACTGTCTGCAATCATAGCAGTGCAATCAAAATCAGTGTTACAAAATAGGAATACAGAGCACTCGTGCAATGAGATGCAGTGGCTACTTCTAGTCAGCTGCTGATCAGAGCAGAGACTGAACCAAGTTCCCCAGCATCTGCAAGCAGCTCAGTGGTGTCCAGGAAATGAGTATGTGGTTATAAATAGTTCCTTTAGGCTAACTACTCAGGAACATTCCACAGCTTTTAGGTTCTCTTCTCAGAGATAGAACAGATCCTCATAAGGTAGCAAAAGGAGTCTTGCTTACAAGTGCCCAAAGAAGTGGTTCTGAAGCAGTGACTCCAGATTACCTTGAAATTAAATTTTTTATTAAGCATCTAAGTAAATTTGCATATCTTACACATGGTAGATTGTGATATCACATAATTTTCTGAATTTGGGAAAGTACTCACAAATTTACTCAGTTCATTAACATTATATATATATATATATATATATATATATATATATATATAGTGGAAAACCAAATCTTGAATTATTGCTATTTCCACCATGATGTGGTTTAGTCATTAAAATTTTAATACTTTACTTTTAGAAGTCCCATAGAATGTTTTCTAGGAGCATTGTTTTGAAAATTTCAACAGGAACAGACAATCCTGTTGCCAGGGGATTGAAAAACTATAGATAAATATACACTTTCTTAGAACACTGCTCTTTGCCATTCTGTGTAACACAAGAGAAGATGATGTGTTGTTACACACTGCTCAAGCAATTACCTTCAACCTCTCCTCCAGAAGAAGCAATTTTTGAGAGACTTAAATATGTTGTTCCAACTACATCATTTTTTGTCAGTCGATCCCTACAAAAAAAGGAAAAAAAAGGAAGATTTTATTTAAATATAAAGCTAGTCACCACATACAGGGGCAAGCTACTAGTACACACATTTTCTATGACCTGAGATGCTTCAATAGTACTAACAAAACCAGTAATGGCAAGTCACAAAAGTAGGCTGTAATCTCTGAATAAGTCACACGACTTTTACACTATCATTAAACAGTGATAGTGCTCAGTTCTCGCTGCACACAATTAAAAATAATCTCATGTTACACTAATCAGATCTCTGGTAAAGAAACCATAAAGGTACTTAAACACTTGCTTAAATACTCTCATGCACTGTAAAAATACCTGACATCTATAGAAACAGACTTTCCTTATTATCTTATTTTCTTTTCTTTTTATAATCTTTTCTAATTTTCTTATTCTTTGCTTATAATGATTTAGCTTCTTAAGTAATTTGATTAAAAGCCATAACTCACCAGTCAACAACTGAAAGTTTTATTTTCTCACACATCGAGGGAAACTAAAAAAAAAAAAGCAATGAAAGTAAAAAAACCTCATTACTTTTTTTCACCTCTGCATTGTTAATGCCCTGAGTTCCAAAAAAAAAAAAAAGGCTGGTTACTACAGAAACAAGGGTAAAAAAACTGACCTTGATTTGAAGATAAATAATTTGATTCCATTCTGGATTAGCATTTTTCTCAATTATGTTTGTGCAAACCTGCCAAAAATGAAATCAAATATACAACAGAACAACATCAAAGATTAAACAGAAAAAAAAATATTTACTAGCTATGATTTAGGACACATCCTCATCTGACTGGAAAAGTTAGGGGTAGTAGTAAGTGAATCCTGCATTAATGCTGCAATGAGCCATTGATGCTCAATAAGTTTTCCACTGAAAACTACTGTTAGAGTAATCTGCATAAGCAGCATTAATGACTTTCAGAGGAAAATATTGAAACAGTGTTTAAATATGAGATTTGGGTTACCCTCATTTTTTTTCACTGGCGACAATGGAATGAAATTATTAAAGCTTGCTATTTCCACAAGCCACAATTTGACCTGCTTTTATCACTGCAGAGAAATGAGATGAAGGAATTACTTGATTTCAGCTTTCTTTATGCAGATTTTAGAGTAGATGAAGAATATATCCTAAGGGAGAGGCTGCATTATTTGCTGGTCATACCTTCTTAAGAGCTTCTACACTACTGGGTGTGGTAACCTAACTATACAGCATATTAAATGACTGACAAAAAAATTTACTAGTAATGAATATGAGTTGTGCAATTGTGCCCCAGATCAAATTTGGCATTCTAAGGAACACATTATTATTTAAATGTACAAATGCAGTTAATCTGTCCAGAATGATCTGTATCACCAATTACTAAAAGCAATCAGGAACAACTGGCAGGCAAGCAATCTGGCATATGCCAGTTCTAGCCCTTAGTCATACATTCCTTTCATTAGTCATCAGTTTTACACCCTTTCTATTGTAGCTTGAAGCTTATCATTTCACAAAGTTAACTTTATTTTTTCATTTTTTTTATTTTCCATAGTTCCAGTAAAATTAAAAACTCATGTTGGCTTATGAAATCTGTTCTCAGGACTACAATTAGAATACAAAGGTACAGATATTTACTAAATTACCTTTTTTCCAGCAAAAGAAACTTCTACAAATGGATCTACCAGGTTTTTCTTGTCTGCTTCTCCGCCAAATATTTCCTTGACAGTTTGTGCAAAAGCATCATCCACTGGAGAGGTGTCAAAGAGTAAATTAAAGTAGTTGTTTTATTATTATTTTTTAATTTTTATTGTTATTACTATTACTATTCCTAAATAATAAATTGCCCATTGCAATCTTACCAAAATCAACCAGCTCACAGACCTAGGAAGGATAAACTAATCTGATAAACAAAATTCAGAAGTTGCAGGTAAAAAACTGAGAATTTTGGCTTAGGAGCAATTTTAAGAATATAGATTTTTCAAACATCATAAGAAGTGCTGATGTGCTCCTAAATTTAAAGGCATCACTGTATTTGAAAAACATTATACATGTATTTGAAGACATTGCTATTTGGAACAGATATAAGTGAGAAAATATGCCAGTAAGGGATAAAAAGTCACCTATATTCTATTCTGAACAGCTAATACAAATAACTATTTCTAACAGTATTCAAACACCAGTGGACAAGTAGGGAGAAGCCACATACTTTGTGGAATGTCCTCAGCTCTGTAGATTTTGAGAAGGAAAGTGACCCATCGAAGAGCAGTCCCAGCAGGCAATAAAAGATTGCTCTCCACATCATCACTTTCATTATCTCTCTCCCTTTTTTCAACCTGTTGGGGGATACAGTTGTAGACAAAAAAGACAAGGCAATGTACAGAATTAGAATTGAGGTGATTAGCTAAACTGTTGATTAGCTAAAGTCTGGTGTCAGTTTCATGATGAAGAATGAGACTGTATCAAATTATCAAGCCACAAAAATTTAATTCTAGCTAAACTATTTTACTTTCAGTTTTATCTCTAAAGTACTCAGTTGCAGGAGCCCACTACAATCACACTTTCAAAATCACCATCATCAGACCATGATGATTTTGGCACATGTAAAATGCCAACTTCATGCAAATTCATACTCATCTCAAGAGAAGGCATTTACAAGTCTGATATAACTTACCGGAACTTACTGCTTCCTCATTTAAAAATAAACACACCACAAACAACTAGGCATATCCTTGTGAGTTCAAAAAGCATGAGGATAGCAGAGAGGAACAGTTAATACGAAACTAAAAGGCAATCTGCCATGGTTCTGGGGACCACATTATATTCAGCTAAGGAGAACAGTATGCAAAAATATCAGACAGGAAGAAAAGCAAAACTACAGGCAATGGTCTGGTAAGAAAAGCATTACAAGAAAAAATCACCTATTTTCACCTTGACAGAACAGCAGACAGGAAGGATTGGATTGTTTTAACTACCTGCTGCTTTCATCTGCATCAAATTACTTGTGCCAGACTGAGGGGTCTGATCTTCACCAGGAAAACTTTAATGGTACTCTGGTTTCTCTATGGGCTTGTCTATGTTTTGTAGTAGTGGAGGCATTCCTGACTTAGTCCTGACTTAGTCCTGGAACTGGTATCAGTGACTGCCTGCTTAGCTAAGCTAAGGAGAGATACACATTAGCTTGCATGCAAAACCAGGCTAACACATCTCTGCTTCCAGTACGAGAAGGAGCATCCACAAATGGTAGAGGTTGCTTAACTGAGCAGAATAACAAAACCAGCTTTGAGTTAGCCACTTAGTGCAGGATGAAACCACTAGTAGATTCTGTCTTATAAGCACTGCCCATAGAGCAAAAGATACAGAATTAAAACAATGTTGGGGGGACATAAGTATCTGTGGGATGGAGAGTGGAAGAAAAAAATTTAAATTAAACTTACTGGTGGCTCATCTCCAGTTCCCAGGACAAATATGCTGACTTTCATATAGCCTTTGGCTCCTGAATTTGTATCTTCAGGATCACTCAGCAAAAGCCATTTTCTCATGACTGCATGGCCTGAAATAAAACAAACATCATCACTGGCCCCAGTAATGTCCATTACAAAATGGCAGACATCATATAAGCAGTGAACTATTTCAAAAGTATGCTTTATCCTAAATTACCCTAATTATTTAACAAAATAATCCTGTCCTAGACAGGTCTCAATAGTGCCATCCAAAACAAGAAATCTGGTGTTAAACTATTTTGGCATACTAATTCAGGGACATAGTTATCAAATATTTTTGCATTATTTTTCAAATTTTAGGTCTTTGATAAAAAAGGGGCTTGTACTTCATTGTGAATTCACTCAAAAGAGTCATATATTGTTGGATATTTGGAAATTAATACTTAAAGCAGCAGACTTAAATAACTTTACATTAAAAGTTTCTTCTCTCACTTTAGAAATTCAATGAAATGTTTCAACTCGTTGTTTCAAAGAAAGAAGTTCTGAAGCAACCATTACTTACCAGGCTCATCATAAACATAGCCAATGTCAATCTGAAATAAAGATCAAAGGCATTACCTCTGAAGAAATACCAAAACAGAAAATGGTTGGGCAACTTCCCCCATGTTTTTCATTGGCAGTGCTACATTGTTCTCTCGTCACAAACAGAAGACAATTTACATAAAATATTACTAGGAGGAGAAAGAGAAAATGTCTTACACTGAAAAATGAGGGATTTCAAAGGGATAGAGCAGCCAAGAAGAATATGCAAGAAAAGATGCATTAGAACTAACACGTGCAGTTATTTTCTTATTTTCTTGGATCCCCAGCTATTTCATTTACCAGAGACACAAGATGGGGCTGGCTTACTGCTTCTAGAATTCCCTATGCTCAATCATTATTTTATGTTCAGACAGGCTTATCAGAACACTTTTGTTCCTTTTTGAACACTTTTGTTCCTTCTTCCTGCTCAACATTTCATCCTTCAGTTCCAGAAGTGAAATTTGGTTTTTTTAAATGAATAATTTCCTTCTCTTTATTAAGAATTTTGACTGTTTCTTTCCCCAGTGTGTCAAATCTGGACAAGATTGCCTCAGTCATTGGATCAGATTTTAAACATGTTCAGGAATGTAAGTATGTTTGCTCATGGCAGCTGGGGCCAGTACTCCTTGCAGGTGAAATCTGAAAGGGTGATTTTTCTAGACTGAATCACCCTTGTGGTTTCCTGTTGGAATTTGTGCCTGTAGGAACAGAAAGTAGCTGAGTGATGTGCTGTCACCTGCTTAGTGACAATCAATCCTTCACACAGCAATACACCACTGACTGAGTCACTAGAAATCACAAAGAAAATAAGCAGTGAGAAGCAAAAAGCAATCAGCTTTGTGGCAGAAAGTGTTTTATTTAGAAAAGAGCACTCTTCCCTCCTTGCATATTTTTGTAAAAAGCTGATCTAGAGACATATTGAATTTATGCAGTACCAAATAAGCAAGCAGAAAAGACAGCCAGTACTGATACTAGAAGTGTTGAAAGAGCTGATCCCAGTAGCCATTACAAGGGAATTACATGGGAATTACATTACATGGGAATTCTTGGCAGGCAGATGTCTACTTCCCAGAATTGACAATAACAAATCCAAATAAAGACCATCTCACTAATATCATCAGAACCATAGAAACTACTTTAACTAAATGAATTTTCCACCATTGTTTTTGCTTAACTTCTGACCAAAGGAAGACCTCTCCACATTATTTGAGAATGTGTATCTTTATGCCACCATGCATACCACTATTCTGCCTATAAAAAGCTACCTAATGAAATTATCTCTTCAAACCCTACCTCACATCAAATAATCACTTGTCCACAAAATAAGAAAAAGTTACCTGGATGCAAATTGGAGAACTTGGTATATAAACCATGCAATTTTTTTAAACAATACTCTTCTACTCAAATAAAAAAACCTGCTTACTAGTGCTTTGGGCAAATGGTCTCTAGCTTGAGAAGCAAGACATCATCAGGTAATTCTTTGACCCCATGAAAAAGAAGTATAAATTTAAACATTTAAAACCAGTACTTAAAAATGTTCTCCCCTTTTATTTAATTTAGTCCCAATATGGAGCTTTCTTCATACCCACCTTAAATTCACCCATTAGACAGTCTGCCCGCAGAGAGTGAGAATCATACACCTAAAAAGACAGAAGAGCATGAAACAGGAATGTTCCTAAACAACCTGGTGAAATGGCCAGAGGATGCTACAGGTATCCAGCAGCCTTGTGGCTTTTCTTACCCGAATGCTAACGGTTTCATCGAGCAGCTCTAAAGGAGTCATGTGGACATTGTAGAAAAATATCTGTCAAGGTAAAAAACAAGCAAAAAACCCTGTCTTAAAATGATAAACACATAATTACTTGAACATAAAATGCAAACCATTACTTTGAGAGGCATGTTAAGCATGCCTGATACAGTACTTTTGCCCCACCTCCTTGCTGGACATATTACGCGGTAACTTGGCGCAGAATGAAAAATTGAATTTAGTAAATTGACTCAGTACAACACAGACAAGACAGTCACAACTTCCATTTGAGCAAACACTGTCAGCATAACTGTGCTGCCAACTTCCAGCATTGCCCTTTGCTCCTTGCTCTCCACTTCATATTTTTCTCAGGCGAACAACTCCAGAACTATAAAATTCATTTGCTAGAACATTAAATCCTGGTCTAACCATCGCTGTTGTAGTTGTCAAAGAGGCCTTGTTCAGGGTTAGTGGTGACAGTGATTCCTATTCCAGTTTTAGACTACTATGGATATTGAGACTGCCAAGGAATTGTTTCAACATAAGGTGCAAACGACTTTCTGCCCTCCCTATTTTTTCCATGGCTTCGTGAAGTTTGACTGCTACCTACAGCTTGGGTCAAGTTTTAAAGTTTTATAAATTCCTTGGTCTTGCCTGTGTATGTTAAACATGCTTGCCATGCAATTCCAAAATCTGAATTTTCCACACGCACCCAGATAATAAGAGTCATCCTCAGCATTTTCTCTATTACACTTCAGATTTGCAACATTTATCTTTCAGCTATGGGATAATTCTCCTGTCCCTTAGGTGGCTTTGAATTCTCTCCTGTATTTCAGCATGTTGGATGCACAGACCCCCTGTCTGGACAGAGAAATCTAGTTGTGCTTTTATAAATCATGGGTAGCAAGGCAATGACACCTCCAGATTCTCTGGCACTCCTCTGGCATTGCACTGAGCACTCCTCTGCACACACCACAGTGATCAACAATGATTTCTAATTCATGTCTCTGTGATTTTTATAACTCGAACACAACTATTCAAAATGATTCTTTCACATGGCCAACTGCACCAAAGAAAACATTCCATATGTCTCAAATGAAGTTTGACTGCCTTCTAGTTAGCTTTATCTGCTAAGACTGTCAGTGACAGAGATGTGTTTAGTGATGTGAACACATAAAGAAAGGGACTGGGAATGGCATAATGCATGTTAGCCATAATTACCTATAAATATTAGTAAATCTTTATTAATTGATCATAATGAAAGCTGTATCAACTACTTCTCAACATTTGATAGCCTTGACACTTCAGCTAGAGTGCTCTTACACCACTTACTTCATCAAAAAATGGGTTATTTCCTCTTTTGATCCTTGTCCGGTGTGTCTGACCACAAACATGAACTTTGACTACTGGCTTTATGTTATTTCCAGGCAACTGACGACCTTCAATGATTCTAACACGAATCTGAAAAAACCACAAATATTTGTACTAATTAATTCTCCATATTAACTGTGATCCTTATCACAACAATTCCTTATTATACCACCAAAAATGTTAGCCAACACCTGATGTAGCTGAGAAATACAAACAAGACTTTGCAAGCTTAATTATGACGGTAATTAATTTTGCAAGACAAGTTGGGGTAATAATTTTGCTGGAGTTTTTTCACTTGCCTTTACCATTTATTTTTGAAGCTGCTAGAGTAGTTTGAAATCTGTACAACTATACAGCAAATAAGGTTCATCCCTATTCCAGTAAGAACTGTACAAAATCGGACATCTGAGTAACAGGAACATTTGAGGACTAATTTTGAAATACTGGCTTTCAAAAAAAGAGGCTAATTATCTCTGTGGTGCATTAGATAAGCTGACATTAAATTATGCTCAGGCTGTGTAAAAGCCTGTTATGGAGAGCAGAAAAAGGGAAACATGCAATATTTAATAAATCTAGTACCTGAAAATCTTGTGGTTTATTAGAGAGGATTCTCCGTGTTTTCTTTCCTTTGGTGATGCGTTTAGCCAGCTGGGCTTCCTTTGTGCCACCTGGAACTGCTGGTGTGATACCACCAACTGGACCATCCAACCCATCCTCATAACCTCCATCATCTTCTCCATCTCATACAGCAAAAAACCCAGTGCAATTAATAAATAAATAGCAGAACTTGCTGTTGAAGTTACAGGAGTAAGAGAGTCTGATATCCAAGAGTTCCACTAAAATTCTATTATTAGCTCACATCAACAATGTTTTTGCCAACATTCTTCCAACTCCTTCTGAGAGCTAGTCCTTCTAGCCTGCTTAACAACTTATATCCTTACCAAACTAACTCTAGATCTGTCTCTCTTCTGTATGCAGAGTGTCTAATACAATTCCCATACATTTTTTTTATCAACCAATTCAAGCAAAGCTGAGCTGTAATCATTCTCCAACTAGTTCACAATTCACCACAAGGGATTCATTTTATTCCAGCTGAATAAACATTGCTGTTGAATGAATCTTGCTGTTTCCCAGCAGCAAGACTAGGCTATAGCACAGCATTGGTTTTTAGTTCAGAATCTTGAATGCACTAATACATTTAGGGTCTGCCATCCAAAATAAAACTGAATACTTCTCAACATTTAAGTGTGGAATAGGTTTTTCAGTAAGGCTCTTTGACAGCTCTGAAATCAGCATACCTCCCTGGAAGACAGTTCTACAACCACATGACACTATAATACTGAATCACACTCTGAGATTGCAGTATTGCAAAATAGGATTCATAAATATCTAGACCACAAAAGTGGTCACTTCCTTGTGTTTACCGCTTTTCTCAACTGGACAGTGACTATGGTAAAATTTAGAGGAAGAATGAGCTGCGTCTCTGCTGGCTGGCATTAACAGAATGTATCCTAACTTCATAAATTACAGGCTGATAACCACTTTGTATAATGAAGTCCTTCATGGTCCTTGTAAGAGATGTATAAAACCAGAGAGACTGACATACTATGTATTTTATAAGCAGAGGACCACACCCACCTCTCTACCATCTCTCAAGATGCATTTGCCTGAATGGACCCATGCAGCTAACTGATTACATTAGCACTTAATTTTTAATTCCTGAAACTGAGCTGTAGCTGTCTCAGGGAAAGTGATTTCATTTCATGGGAAATAGGTATTTACAATAACTAACTAAAGCGTGTTTGATAATTCACACTGAAATAATTTTCAGGCAGTTTCTGCTACTAGATAAAAAACTTCCATTTTTTATTTTATCTGTATGTTATAATTGAAATAAATTTAAAAGCTATCAAATAATCTCATAAAACTGAATTTGCATTTTTAGCCTTAAAGTCCACATTTCTATAAAATTACTTTGAAATGCAGTAATTTAACACACAACTTTTGTGTTTATATTACTTATCCTTTTGCTCTCCAAGAACACCTCTGAGAGAATTCAGTGTAATCAAAATTTCCCTCCAGAAGACTCCTGATTCCAATTTTTTTCTTCTTATGTTACTATCTATCACCAGATAATAGTCAAACTGATTTACTTCTCTAAAATAAATTTACACAACATTTATTAAACTTCCTTCTTTCTTCACAAACACAGCCTTGATATTAGGCTTATTATTTTCCAATCAACTGCAAAAGTTTGTCATTTCACAGTTCTTTTAAGAGTCTGTAAAATCAGATCTCAAAAATTCTCTCAGCAAAAGCCTGATCAATATGATGTACAGAGAGACCAAAGAATATTCCCTGCTGATCATAGTATTTCATTGCCTAGTCAAATATCAACCTAATATAAAACAGTGCCTTCCAAAACTTAATTGTTCTACAAGGGAAAAGAAGTTTAATTGATCACTACAATTTTTTCACCAAGCTCTCTGACACTGAAAGTAATAGATGGAACATCTCTGCTTTTTGGTTAGCCCTAGAATTGCAGCAGATAATTGCTGCTTCCATGAGTATTCACAAACCTTTCTTTCCTAAACAAAAGCCATTTTGAAAAGTTTTTAAACAAATAGAGAAAATTATGCTAAAATCCATTTTATGTCAGGAAAGACCAATTTTTTTTCTTAGCTTCTGAATCATCCTTAATTTCTCTGCAATAACTATCTGGCAGTCTTGACATGCTTGCTTCTGCTGCACAGAGCTGCTGAATCACCTTCTTGCCTTACCTTACAGAGCTCCTAGAGCTTTTAACAAAAACGTTCTGAGAAAAGGATGAAATACCTTCCTGTGCACTGGTCCCTCCTGGATCAGTTGGATTTGCAGGTCCAGCTGGTGGCTCATATCCTACTACCAAATCAATCGTTGCCTATAGAGAAATAGTTTTTTATTTAGCCCATGGTATTCACAACAGTTGCCTTAAAGCAGTAAGATGTTCAAACACTGTGCATGAACACTTAACTATTCATGGGCACAACAGTTTTATAAAGTTTCAGCTACCAGTAAGTTAATAAACTATTGTTAAGCTATATAGACAAACAATTACACAATTTTCAGCTAATGAACTAGGTTCTAAAATAATATCTAAGAAATGGAGTTGCTGTGTTTATATTTAGAAAAATCTGTCACAATACAGGCATGTAAGATGTTCTACAAATGTTAGTTTTAGTTCCACAATATTCATGGCAGACAAGGTGATATCCTACATTTGCAGACAGAAAAACAAAGGCAGTAGAGAAATAACACTATCTCATCAACAACAAGTCTGAACCATAAGTGAAATTTCCTATCTGGCTTCTCTAATTGCTTGTTCATATCTCCATCCTGGAAGAAAAACAATACATCATTTTCCATTCTAATTATAGAATTTTCCTTTTTCTGCTTGACTGTGGTTTTGGATTATTGAACAAACCATTATTATTACTAGTTGCCAGAGTAACATGAAGAGTCAGCAAAAAAAAGCCCTACCCTGTGACCAACTAATCATGATTTTAAACTGCAGCTGCTGTGAGAATGAAATTACTCTTAGAGTCTCATGACTGAGTGTACTAGAATGCAGTATGAAGTGCCTTTACAGCTACACTGCACAAACACAGTAAGGTCCCAGGTTCCAAAACCTACTTAATTAATAACTAAGTTAATAACCATTGAAATCTAAACATGTGCTAAATCAAGTCAAGCAAGTTCTTGTGTAACTTTCTGAAGGGAGCTGGCAGTGAACATGTACTTGATCATGTGCTTTGACACAGGGTGCTGTTACAAAGCATATGGCAAAAAGGTGCATATGGGAACTCCATCTGGTACTTGGAAAATGCACTTTTTCAACATCAGGCTGATTTCCATGCATACTCTGTGGTCCATAATATTTATAACACATATATGCAAATATATAATATATACAGAGAAAACAAAATTGTATAGACTTAATCATCTCTGGTTATAAATTTCCTCTGTCTGGAGCTTTTCCTAGACATTTCCAATAATTAAATTTATATTAGTCTTGTTGCTGGAGCATTTTGATCAAGAATACAGTAAAATAAGAAAATGTAAGTCACTCACTCCAGTTTCTTGTCCCCTTTCATTCAGTAGAGGTATGAGTTTGAAGGGAAAAGATCTGCTTTGGTTACCTACAAGATCTTTAAGTGCTACCGATGCACTGCCAATTAATCTGGAATTAAATAAAAATCATTATTAGAATGCAAATATACATCAAACAGGGATTACCATTTTTCTTTTGCTAGCATCTGTTAGACAACCAAGTAACTCCAGCCATTACTTGAAAACTCAAAGCACAACAAAAGACCATTGCAAATGTCATGTAATGATTGTGTACTGCTAATTTTTTATTTCTCTTTCACTATACTCAAATGTGTTGTTCTTTTTTATAGCAGCTTTAACCTAAAAGAGGTTAAAAAATGAAATTATTTTTCATGCATTTTTGAAAATAATCTTTTGTATAACTTTCAACATCAATGTCACTTATTTCCACCCCTGAATTCTCATTGGTAAACTAAATAATGTAAAAATTTCTGTCCCTACACAGATTTGCAAACTCTCAGGTGAGAAACAATGAACATAAACTAAGTATAACAGCTGTTGTACACAGAAACAGACAAAAAGCCAGACACAACCATGTCTTTGCAATGAAAACAGTGAAACAAAACAAATGCAATCAACATGCTTTCTAGAGAATCACAAAATTAATCTTCTTGTTCACATTCTGCATTTTGGAATAGGTTCATCGTCTCGCTTCTAAATTCTCAGAATGTTTCTAATGGTTCTAGAGCAGTCTACCAAAGGAAGGTTTCAGAGGGATCTGACATGTGATAGACTCTTCTGAGCTACTTCTGTCTACTTTGGGACTGCATCTGTCACACCCACCCTCTCCCAGAAAGATGAAAACTGCATGTACTTTTAGCCCAAGAGATTACTTTTAGGCAAAATTTCTTAGTGTGATACTGGTCTCATGATACCTGGCACTGTATTTCATTCCCATGGCATGCAGTAGCAGTTTACTCCCATACTGAAGTGGATTATTGGAATAACAGAGATTTTTTTCAATTAAAAAAACCCCAAGATAATTTTACCCTGTAAATATTTCAAAGATCATGTGTCACAAATAAAATACCAGCTTTGCTGCCAAAGCAAAAAAAGATCTGTACACAAAGAACCTAAGGTCCCCTGAAGTTACAGAGTTTTTCCATGGAGCAGCTAAGGATGCAAGGGTATTATTATAGCTACTCTTTCATACTGTGTTACAAGAACAAAAATTAATTTTTTGCAAAGTGCACTAGGATACCTAAGTATAAAATATCAATTTCCTCCAAATAAACCTTCCAGGTATTACACATCACAACTTCTGTTCAGCTGCAGAAAGTTACATATTTTGAGGTGCCATAGAAGGGAAAAAAGAGAAAGAAAATATTTTCCTATGCACATTTGTAGAAAATTTATATAGACTTGACCTTTTGATTTGATATAAGCTTACTGGAGCTTATGGAGTGACTTCAAAACAATTCCGAAGCCACCCAAAGCAATCTCAAATCAGCAGGATGAATGTTTCAGCAACCACACCCTCCTATCTGGTGACATTAACTCAAGAATTGCCATTCACCTGTAGTGCTTTTCAAATTTTGCACTGTACATTTCCATTTCTACACCCTCATCTGCCCTGTACAAATGATAACTGCACACATCTGAATGCCTAGTAACCATTTTTAAAATAGTGATCACCTTCAGCAGACTGAAGAGGGAATCAGTTACATAGACTTGCTTGCAAACAGCTCCCTCTACACATTGCCTCTCTATCCACTTGCCTTTATTTCCCCCTCCTTTAGCAGGTTGGGCAACAACAGTCTCCAGTCTTTTTCCACTCTAACAAGACTGAGAAATTTAATATTCAATCTATAAACTCTCTTAGTCCCCTTCTAGACTTTAGCTAAATTTTAAGCTTTGGGCACTATTCTGCCTTTACAAAAGCTGTCCTGCTCCCTGGATTTGGGATGTTTCCCCCGTCCCTTATCAGAAGCACAGAACTTATGAGGTTGGAAGGAATCACTCATGATCATCTAGTCCAGTGCCTCTGCTCAAGCTTAGTCAGCTAGAACAGGTTACCCATGACTATGTCCAGTCTGGTTTTGATCATACAGCTACTCAACGACTGAAGTAATACATTCCAAGTAACAAGGAATGCCTCAAAGTCATCCTCATGTCTTTGTCACTTTTGTACAAGTCTTTGAGAAGGCCTTTTTTCTGACATGCTTCTCTCAGGTCTCTAATCTTTGGGCTAAGTCAGCCACGTCAGAACTCAGGAGCTGCTGGGAGATCACATCCATCACCAGTTCATTGATGCTTAGTGCTTTGCTGCAAGGTCTGCTCCTATACTTCCCTCTGACAGGCAACTAGACCCTAGTTCTTTGCACAGCTACTGTGAAGTTGCTGGGTTCCTCTGAAATCTTCCTCTGAAGACTTTTTACCTTCAGGCAGGATTGTATGTGACCTCCATCTGAAGCCATGACTTACAAGATGACAAGGAATCCTTTCCTTCCAGCACAGCTGAAAAGACTTTCTACCCCTTGTACATCGTCAAAGGACACTGTCCTTTGCTGGACCTATTCCAGCTTTCTTCCTCTTGCCTGAGCAGATCAACAGTTGCCCATTTAATTCCAGGTCACACTAGTCTCTTGATAACATCAAGTGGGACAGGTTCTGCTACTGGAATAGCTTAATGCATCCTCTGACCTTCTGTTCATCAGCTGTTTTAGTAGAAAACCAAAACAAATTAGTTTTGTTTCTTAAACATTTCAGTACCTCTTTGGCCATTCCTAAGACTTCCACAGGTATAATGCCCAATCAATCTGGGCATTAGACTTAGTCTGGTCTCTTAAACTTTCCCAGCTTTGCAGGAGTGAAGCAAAAACCCTGTTCTGCAAGCAGTTTAAACATTCTGGTCTACCACTGGAGCTGACACAAAAAATAAATGCAAAATCCCTATTCAGAAGCTGATTTTGAACCTTAACAGGCCTACAACAGCTTCCCCACAGTCAAATGATCAATTTCACAGATCAAATGAAAATACCTAGTTTATAAGCATGAAATCAATGAGCTGCTGATGATCAACTACTAAACACTGAGTTGCATTTGTGCCAGAGCTAATTAATCCGTTAGTGTCGTGGTTAGCACTTCCTGTTAGCTGCCTAAATAACAGAGTGAAGTGAAAATTCACACCCATGTCTGGATCAGGAAGTGCTAACTCACTGTACCAACCATTTTATCCTTCCTCTTGGTTTGACGGTAGCAATATATACTAAACTCTTCAGCCTATCATGTCCTCTAGCTGCTTATATGCTTCTTCTGAAAGCCCCAAGGTTCAAATTACTGAAGAGTCAAGCATTTTTAATCTGTTTTTAAGGATATAATTTGGCAGAGTTTATATTTATCATTCTCATCAGCAACTTGATTCTATGCTGCAGTTACAATTACTATACTCAACCATTCTTTCTCAGTGTGTGTATTTCATTACAGAGTATGCTACAAGACTCAACACCCACCCTCTGTTATTCCTACTATGTTTAATTTTTTTTATTTAAATAGAAAAACCTCTATTTCATCTTTACTTATTTGATAATACTCTTTGCAAGGACAAACTTTTAGTCTGGATCTTGCATACAGTGGATGCAAGGAAATCCTGCAACTATGTTTAGTCACACTGATGTGGAAAAGAATCCACACAAAAGGGTACAGCTGTAGGAGGATTTAAACAATCTGGAAATTATTTAACTATGAGAAATCCTGAGTAATGACTAAATAATTTGCTGCACTGCTCATTTGTAGCTGTATTTTTCTGTTAGAGCAAAGGGTGTGCCCAATCTGTTTTTCCTGTCTCACTAGGTTACTAACTACACAAAGGACACGGGGAAACACATAATCCCAGCTCATTTTCTTAGCTTCACAGACAACTGACATTACTGTAAAGTTTTTGGCACTTTTTAACTGCAGAAAGATTTGTGTTCTGAGAATCTGAAATCTTTCTACTAACATTATGCGATGTAATAGAAAACAGATGTGTTCTCTTTTCAAACATCTTTATGCCGGAAAACCTAACTAAGCATGAATCATACGAGTCCTCTAGTTTATTCCTATGATGTTCTGTCTGTATACAGTGGTTTGCTTTATTTATCTTTTCCAATTATTGTGACTTTTCTCCATGAAGAGCACTCATTAACCTATCTGCAAAAGTTTAGTGATCCTGTAAATGAAGCAGTAAATTTTCTCTCCTGGAAAACAAAGAAATGGAAAAATATCCAAATGTTCTTTCAGGCTTAATTTACAGAAACATGCCAAAGCAATGAGTTCAGTGCCTTGGCACAGTGCAAAAGCAGAATAACATCCACTGTACTCCTCCTCCAGCATGTTTAAAAACAGACTGGATGAACAGTTATATCAGCTTTTAGGAACTGGAACAAATCATGTCTTACATTGCAATCTTCTGCTCTGTTGCTCTACAGGTTCTGTAGTCACCTCTTGGGCATAGGAACAGACTAGGTGTCTGCAACTAGTCAGGACTAAGAGTGCATGGACCAGCAGAGTGTGTGCTGGCCAGGAGCTTTGTGAGAGCAGCCACAGAGGGAAGCTGGCCTGAGAAACGCGGGGCTCTGCTTCAGGCCTACAGACAGACAGTAGCAGAACATTTGAGCAAAAGTTGCCACTACTTTGAATGTAACAACAGCAATCCCCCACTGCATACTTTCCTCCATAAGAAAGAAAATTGAGCCAAAGACATGGTATAGGTTCTTCTCATTGCTTGTTCTCAGGCAACAGAGGCCCCTAGACATGCTCCTTACACTCAAAAACTAAATCCAAATTAAATTTGAATTTAAAATAAAATAAATAAAACCATGAATCTCTAAAGGGAAGACTGTTGATTTCAATTCAAATCCCACCTAGCTCAGACACCCAACACAGCTCCCAAGTTAATGGGTCTACTTGTCAATGTCAGAAGCAAACACTGGGTTTCCTAAACTGTCATTAGAATAGCTCTCCACAGTAAGGACCTTAGATAGGCATTGTACTCCACCTTCCCAATCCTGAACTAGCATGCAGACAAACCTTGGGAGTGTTATTTGCACACTCTTCCACTAAGCACTGTTTTGAAATGCTGGAGCACTTCAGACATGTATCTAACTATTGACTTTTTCTTAAGTATTAAAAGAGGATACCATGAAAAAGTAGCAAATCTTTGATATGGTAGTCCTAAATCTCTCTCCAATAGAATCAGTAATTCTACAGAAATACAGGTTGTGCATACATGCAATTGGTAGGTAAGACACTTATTCCACATTCCCTCCTTTCATGTACTCTTTCATCTAAATGTGAATGTTCATAAATATCAAATCTCTTCTGTTGTTACAGTGCTTTGTGTCTTTAAAAGAACTACAAGATGCTATTTCCTATCACCATGATGAAATCAGGATGCCTGCTCATGTGTTTCTCCCTTCTCACCCCCTTATCTTGTTTCTCTGCCAATATCCCTTCCAAACTCATCACACCTTGGAAACATGTGAAGATCTATTTTTAAAGAGCATTACTTTGAAGGTGTTACTCTGGCTTTGGTATGAACAACTTTCTGTGCATAAACCCAAGCAAAACAAACAGGCATTTGCACAAGCTGGGGGTTAAGAGTTACAAATATGAGTCTAGATGAAATTGTAAAATACAATTTGAAGAAAACCAACCACATGACTGCTTAACTTTGAACCCATGTATAAAGTGACACATGGGTTTTTACAGAGTGAAACATTTTAGGTTCATCAGATAATCACTTTCCTTTATTTTCTGATGCATTATAAAGTCCATTACAAAATTCTGACTACTGAAAAGCTTTCCTATCTCAAGTTTCGAGATCTCCCTAAAGTCAGAGGCATGCAATATATTCCTGCCTAACTGACCTGCAGGAATCTCAAGAATGAGAGACCTGAGGGCACTGGCTTGATTCACAGTGATTTTATGACAGAGCTGTTAGAGTATTGTAAGAACCAGAATCCACATGTTGGGAGGAGGCAGACAGCAGTAAAGAAAAGCTAACAATGGAATTGGGTTACTATGAGTAAACCTGGATGTTTGCCTAAGACACACGAAATCTGCCATGAAATAAAAAAAAAGATGGCATGATCATGCTTCCTTTCAGAATAGCAACAGAGAACACTACTTGGCATTGACAGAAAAGAGAGAGCACAGCAAACACCAGCTATCAGCTCCATTTCCCCCCTGTACTTCAGTATTGAAAGTTGTGTTTAATACTGGGGTGGGAGTGGGTAGGGAGAGGGAAAGAAGGAACGTACTTGTTTTGTCCAATTGTTTCAAAATCCTTCACAATAATTGTTAGGGAAGATGAATTATCCAGAGCAATTCCTTTCAAGTCAAATTCAACAATCTGAACGGGAAAAAAAAAAACGGACCAAACCCAAATTATAATGAAAAGTTATGTAGAAATTACCAGCAGAGTAGCAGATATAACAAAAGTATTCAGAAATAAATTTTGCATTCAGTGAGAGACCAAATCCAGCTTACATTTGTGAAAGTAAAGTAAAAAATGCCCATAGCACGTATTTGATTTGCTGATTACTAGCAACAATAGCACAATAAAATTGTTTAATAGTGAATCATAATTTCTTTTGCAGTTCCACTTCCTCACACCAACATACATATTGTTTTGTCATTCACAATATCTGATATTAATCCAGTCCAATACTGGCTGAACTAAGCTGCTATTGAATTTAAACAAATAGTTGTGTGTTCCCTTTTTTTATAATTCTAATTACAAAATGTAAGAAAAATCTTTAACTTTCATTTATTGTTGTGAAAAAACACTGCCAAGAAAACATTTTCCCCAAGAAAAATATTCCTGAAGATGCAACATATGACTAGGCCTACAAATAAACCATGAGGACTTTCAATACATAATTCCTTTTAATTCTGTATGGTTTTTCCTGGTATGTAACAAATTATCCCATTATGTTCCCATACACGTGGCTAAAACAGTGAGTATCATTTTGATGGAAAGAAAGTGGGAACAAAACCAGGCCAAAACTCATCAGTTATCCATCTAATTTTACATTAACACATTGCTAATGAATTGTAATATGTGGTGCAAGATGAATCCATTCACCTTGCATTTACTAACACCTTGACAGAACACATTGCACCAGATCCCCTGTCCAACAACGTGCTCAGCTGTTGAAAATGACTTAATGACTTTGCAAGCATTGTCTTAAAATGATCAAGGATTTATTTTAAAAAAAATTACCTCATTCCAAACAGGATTGAGTTCATTTTCAATTTTCTTTGTTTTCTTTTTTTCATCTGCAAATACAAACAAAGCATGATTAGTTGTTTTTGCTAAAGCACTACAAAAATATAATATTTTTTCCTTTCACTGTTCTAAAGAAGGCTTGAACTTAAAATCAAATGTTCCAATTCTTTTTACCTCTTCCAGAAGTTGCACGTTTTACAATCCCCTGGGCAATTTCAGTAGTGGAGGCTTTTTATTGTTTTGTTTAAGCACAGTTAGTTGTATTTCCAAAAAAGCAAAACAAATATTTAGGTTTCACAACCTTTTATGACCCTTAGCTTCACCTTCAATAATGATGAAAAAAGACAGACTGAAAGACTTGGAGATATCAAACCAAACAGTAACCTCTAAGTGATAGCAGTAAAGCACTACTTTTGAAAGCAGTAGATAGAGAAAATGTGTTACACATTTACTACACTTGAGTTACAAAGTATTTTTGAATGTTTAGCTCTGGAATAAAATCACATGGAAAAAAAATCTTAAGGAGATATGCTTACAGTCAGCACTGTCTGGTTTAAATGAGCAAATATTAGAAGAAATACACATGCATGTAAGAGGAAATGCAATCCTTCCTGAAAAAAGGGTTTCCAGAGGTTATGTAGATATGACTTCACTGAACTTACCTAAAAATTAGCCTAAAAATTACAAAAATTGCAAATTTTCTATACTTCATGGTAAAATTTGCACTTGGGCAAGCTACAAATCATGAGAATGTGGGATGTGGTGCAAATTAAACAAAGCTTGGCATTATTTTTCTTGTTCAGTTACAATATCTAGCTCTAATGGAGGACAAGTCTTTGACACTCAGAAGCACAAAAGAGCACAGACAAACACACAGCTCTTTAAACAGAGATTGCATATATTAGTGATGACAAGCATATTTAAGTACAGGGTGTAAAGCAGCTGCTGATCTCCAAAATGCTCAGCCACCACAGGAAGTCCAAGCTTTAGACACACTCCATGTCTTTAAAGACTCCTGTAAAGATAAATGCATTTTTGGTATTTGAAGTTATGACTGTACTTGGCCTGGGAAACAAGAGTAAAGATATGCCAAATGGGCAAGTTTATATACCCACTGGTCAGGCTTACTGACTGTGGTGGCCCTTTTCATTGGATGAGAGTGGGATGTACTGAAAAAATCAGCCCATGCTGCAAGTTACAAGAACTGACTGCCATTTATGTAACAGGAATTGTCTACAATTCATACAGGATATTGACTCACATTGTAGGACAAAGTGCTTTCATAACATACCATACTGTGGCCTGACATTTTGCAGAACAAAGCACTAATTACCAAGCTAGTGAGAGAAATTCAACTTTAT
This sequence comes from Haemorhous mexicanus, assembly GCF_027477595.1. NCBI lineage: Eukaryota > Metazoa > Chordata > Aves > Passeriformes > Fringillidae > Haemorhous > Haemorhous mexicanus. The sequence continues at coordinate 26,772,136 of NC_082347.1, read as the reverse complement.
GCTATCTAATAGGAGAAAAAGCATTTTCAAAACTGGGTATCCCAGAATAACTGGGGTTGGGCACTGATATTCCAAGTCCCTCTGGAAGATGGGAGATTAAAAGATGTTTTCACTGGCAGTGAAAAAAAGGAACAGTTTCAGCTGTTTGTAAAAAGGATAGTAAATTACAGACCTGATTCTGATGGAACTAATGGATAAAAGTCCTATGATCCTTGCCTAAGCTAAAATGTAACTGTAAGGTGAGTCCTGGCTTGAGCAACAGTCAGAACAACTCTTAACAAGGTGCTAAATTTTCCATTCTGAATTATCCATCTCACAAAAGCAAGATTTATGTCTCCACCAACATGCATATTCTAAATTACATTGAAAAAAAAACCCTTTTTCTGTTATGCATCTGTGTGAAAGCTGGATGAAAAAACACTGGGAAGCACAGCTTACTTTGGGTTTTATTTGCAGATTTAGTCAGTCAGAGTACAACACTCCCATTCCTCAAGGAAATACTTTGCATATATTCCTGTCTCTTTACTGACTTCCTTTTTATTACACTTTTATCAGTATTTTAATGCAGTGGGTGGTGGTGATGTTTGTTTTTAAGCTCTTGGCAAAGCTCTTTCTTCTTCCAATCAAACACCCCCGTTGCCAAGCGGGGTGAGGTGGATTGCTCAGTTATTCCAGGAGCTCACAAAAGTTTCAGCTCCTCAGGCTGTTTTCGTCTGCTGGTAATGATTGCAGCTATAGCAACTAAGACTAAACCACATCAGGATAAATTGTGCAATAGGGCCAGTCACCATTTTTTGTGTGACCCTACCATGAAAAAAGAAATTCTAATGGATACAGATAAAACATTCTATACTTGTTTCTTTAAAAACTAACTACAGTAACTGTGGTACTGTCGAAGAAATCACTGTTTGCTTTATCTTGATGGAGGCACCATACTACCTTATATTATAACATGCCAGTTAATATTCTCAGGTGGAAATTACTGTAATAAGAATTTAATTGCTCAGTGTCCAAAAAAAATTAAGATGAGCTGTTTAAACAATAACTGTTCATCATTAAAAATATTACAGTATAGCAAAACACTTAATGTTTCCATCTTAATTTTTTTTTCTAACTAGCAATTTTAATCAACATGAGCAGATGGGGAATAGCAGAAGCAAACATTATCTTTTACAACAGTCCTAAGTCTAAGACTAAAGACAGTATCACATTTCAGTTAACTAAGTATCCCACAAAACTTTTGTCAAAGGAGAATTAAGATTGCATTATGGCAGCAACTGCAGGATCAAATGGGCAGACCTCCAAAACTCTGAAATTAAATTTAGATCATTTAACTCTCTGCAAAACAGAAAAATTAGATCCAGTTTAACTATTTCCTATTAAACTATTTTCATCCACACACTGAAATATAAACTAAAATAGCTTTGAACTATTGCAGGCCTGTTGAAAAGCTTAGATTAGGCACAAATGGAATCAAGTTGGATTAATCAAATTAAATGCCATTTCACCTCAGTTTTTACTGCATAAAGTGGAATGAGGCAGCCAAAATAAATGATCAAAGCACTAAATATCCTAGCATTGACTGCACATACAAGCAATTGAATCCGTTTTACACATTGAGACGAGAATCTAACAAACCAAAACAATTGTACTGATTTAATCATTATCACTTAGTGCCAGTTTAGCAAATTGCAACAGTTTTTTATGGTAATTTGCCCAATGAATTGTCTCATGTTGAGTGAAAAACTCAGAATTCTGCAAGAACAGCACCCAGTTCCAGATAGCAATATTCGTTTACTCTCAGGATGTAGTTCTCTTTGAACTGTGAGCTTTTCTTAAAGTAAATAAAAGTTCCATCACATTGGACTGGACATAAATGTGTTAAAAAAAAAAGGGGGAATGCTTGCACAAAACTCCTCTGGTATATCAGAACTGAAACAGCTGCCTATTCTGCCTATTTCCTCCTAATCTGCAGCTAATATATATCAATGTAACAATTATATTAACTGCCTAGTCTGTAACCAGCTTAGTTTAAAAAAATTGGATTAAATCGATTCTATTCAGAGATGAAACCTTATTAACTTCCATGTCTTAACATATAAAACATTTGCAGTTTTTTCATACTAACAGGTGCAGGATCATGAGTTTTTTCTTCACAGCATGGCTGTAAAGGTCTGAGACTGAAAGACTGTGTTTCCATGGGAGGCCTAAATTTACTGAACCTGACATCAGCAAAGGCCCTGTAAATCAAAATTTGACCAAATACTGTTCTAATGAAATTCCAACTTCTACAGCAATTTTCTGTCAAATGAGTGCTGTTCACTAAGACTTCACCAAGAATACTCCAGAGTCAAACAAGAACATGAAAATGAGCTGCAGGGCCATGGCCATGGTCCTGCAAATGCTTAAGTTTTTCCCAGTCTAGAACATGCACTCCCAAATGTGCTTTTTATGTCCCCCAGGATTTACACAGGGTAGGGACTAAAGTTAAAGATTAAAGCCCTTTGACATATTCTTCCCAAAATAAGACTGGTTTCCTATCTCTACACATTAACAGGGTGAGGGAGGAACCAGCAGTATATATAAAAAAATCTATAAACATAAACAGCTAGAAGTCAAACATATTTCAGGTATGACTCTGTCCTTGCACTTGGTAACCAGGCACTTACAAATGAAATCAGAGCTGCTTAATAGCTGGTAAAAGCCTGGTATTTTCTGTCTCACTTGAATCACTCTGGACAGGAAGCAAAAAATCAGACTATTGGTATGTAGTAAAATCACATAAATAGAAGTGGCAGGATATAAGAAATTAAATATCCCACTAAAAACCTGTCATGATTATGAAGCTGACACTGGTTAAGCATGTTCAGGAACATTAAAAATCCCAATTCTAGTACATAAAGGATAAATACAAATTCATTCCTTTAATGTCTGCTGTCCAATTCTTTTGTTTGGATAACTGAAGGACTGAAATCAAGCAAAGAAGAAAAAAAATCTGTAACTTCTATTTACTAGGTAAAAGTGAACTGCATTAGAGTACACAGAAGAAAAGTTTACAAGGAGGGGATGAAACAGACACTTAAGCATAAAGAAAAGAAGGTATAAACCAGCTCTGGAGTCTGAAAACTGCAGGAACAGAGGCAACATAGAAAGGCAAAACTGGAAAGGAAAGAGAGACAAGGAACTGGAAAGAGAAAATGGATACTTAAGAAGTAGTAGAATGTGAAACAAACCAGAGAAATGACAGTATATTCACTTTTGCAGGGCAAGTAAAATCATATTTTAAGAATTATGAAGTTCCAAAAGCTACTGAGACAGGCTCTACCACTTGTTCTAACACAGGGTGGTTAAAAAAAAAAAAAGACAAACCGTGAAAAAAGGAGGAAACTAAAGGAAAAGAAATGGAAGGATTTCACATCTTTCTGACGCTGAAATAAATTTATCTGAAAACTTGCTACTTTGAAAGTTAAGATTCTGCATGTGCAGTGCCTCCTTTTTCAACCTACTGCTGTCCTGATTTCAGATTTGGTTTCTAAAGGTGACAAACTCCTGCAAGGATTTTTCATACTTTAAAATACCATTTGGATTTCAGTGCACAGTTAGGAAACCAGGTCACCAGAAGATAAGATGCCTTTTTGTCACAGTTTGGTTTGATCTATTACATGATCCAAAATTGCTTAAAGGTTTTGGCACCTTAAAAATAAATCAATACTAGAAATCAAGTTCCTCTAGTCTAGCCAAGTGAGGTAATGTTGGCAACAAGTAAAGTATACCTAAAACATACTTAGCTTTACATATAAATGCTTTATCACAATCTTCTCCTGCTGCTATATATAACTGATGAGCAATGAAAGTGAAAAATACAGTTTCCTTCCAAAATCTTGTAATTATATAATCTCAACAGGCAAAATTTTGATGTGCAATTCTGTTTGTGAAAAAAAACCCCAAAAAACAACAACAACCAAAAAAACCCCAAACCAAACTAGAACAAAATCAAACACCTTCCGAAACAGTACAACTGTTTTTCAGTGTGCTACTTGTAACGACAATAAATCACATTTTTATTGTGTGTGAGTGACAGTGAGCAGTGCCTGTTCAAAGTAATCGAGACAGGAATGATTTTTCAGATGGAAAACAAGGTAATCTTCAATATCAGAATTAAAAGTGGGTTCATTCATGGAATTATATTTGTTTTTAAAGCAACAGGTTAATCCTTTGGAAAAACGTGTAAGATGTGGATCCTGAAACAGAAGCGCAGCTCCTCAGAACAGACCAATGCGCTCCACCCAGTTCAAACTTCATTCAGGTAACTCCTGTCTCTAATTAAAAAGTCTTCCCTAAAATTACATCAGATGTAATTTCAGGAAAACATGATTTCCCAGATTTTCAGATACTTACAAAGGGCACTAGATTTTACAAAACTTCTTCCCCGGCTACATTTATGACAGTTTTGCTTACCTTTAAAAATAACAGAAACGATAGGATCTGGTTTCCCAAACTTGGTTTTAGGGATATTGGTAGCAGATTCCACAATCACCCGAAGCATTGTTTCTCTCTTCCCTAAATGTTGACTACTACGGAAGGAATTAAATCTTCAGTTTCGCAGTCCTTAACTTCTGGACTGAAATACTAGCAGGAAGAGGAGGCAGGGAATTACTGGTTTACAGCAAAGGAGGTCTATGGGTGGATCTATGACGGACTAGCTGCTCAAAGCTCTGGAAAAAAAACAGTGCTGTAAATTGACACCAGGTTCTGTCTTGCTGCACAGAAAGAGCTCTCGCTAGTGAAATCCTGCAACGGGATCCTGTTTAATCCTGCAAAAACTTTCTTGTTGCTGCTTTTATTCTTAAACTGCGTGATAAATCTCTCGTCAGAAACCAAGGCTAGAATAACTGTTAAGCAACACGAACATGAAGCACGACTTTAGAACTCGATCTAAACCGCATCTGCCTCTCCGTATACCGAGGTATGAAATTCCACAATGGCTTATATTTTTCCTTCCTAATTTTTAGAACTTCATTGTTGGCAAGTGTGTCTGGTTTGTCTCCGTGGCAGCCTAGTCAGACACAGGCGATGATCCCAAAAAACAGTGCAAGTCCTCCCCCTCCTGTTGTATTCTGGAACGACACTGCAGCTTCCTCGTGGAACATCCTGGGTATAGTAGATTTATAGTAGCATTATTGAAACATGTATCCATAACTAAAAATTTAAAAGTATTAAGGAAATGCGTGCAAAAAGAAAAAAAAAAGAAATTAAAAGTGGCAAGACTCTCTGTACAGTTTGGAGGCGTATGAATGTTTTGTCTTAAACACCTGCACAAATACTGCGGTAACATGACCTAGGTAACATTTACACGACAAGCACAAGAGCTCGGAGCTCCCCCGTGCTCCTCGTTAGTTTTTCTCAGCTGTGAGCAGAGGTAAAAAACCGAGAGGTTCCCGCTGCCACTGCCACACGTGTCCCCGCGTCCCCAAGGAGAGGGGAGGGGAAGCCAGCAAGAGGGAGCAAAAGGAGTCACAAGTGAGCGCAGTTCAGCCTAGTTCTTACACGGTCACACGAGATCTATCCTAGCTTACTTTGTAATTTCTAAAATTATTAGATTTGGAGTAGACGGAGAGAATTTCTGGAGAAGAAAAACCCCACGTGTTAGGGAGGAACGAGGACACAGACACGTAAGAGACAGCACTGAGCGGGCCCGGCAGGCTCAACCCGAGCACCACGGCGACCCGCTGCCCGCCAAGCACCGCCGCAGCCTAGCCGGTAGCCCCGAGTAGGGACGGCACCGCCCGGGCGGTGACATGAGGGGGCGGTGACACGAGGGGACACCGCCCCTGCCGCCGCCGCCCGCGGGCACCATCCGGAAAGCCCGGAAGTGACGGCTCGGAGCCGCGGGATTCAAACTCCCGGAAGCGGCACGGGCCGGGGCCGAACGGAGCCGCCGCCGGGCCGTGTCCCCGCACCGGGCCGTGTCCCCGCGCCCTGACTTGCGGCCCTCGCGGCCCCTCTGAGCCCCGCGGGAGCCGGGAAGGCCCGCGCCGCCTGCGCTCGCCTCCGGCTGTCGGAAGCCTTGTCCTGCCCGCTAGAAGGGATAGCTTTTCCGTAGCGCCTCGTTCGGTTTCTACAGGCGCCTAAAGATGAATGCCAAGACCGCCATAGATCGAATTATTGGCAAGGGGGGCCTGAAGTTGGGCAGCTCCAGAGCTGACGGCGGGCTCGAGAAGGGTAAGCGGGAGAGCGCTGCCCCGCGGAAATCCATGGAGGAAGGGGCCACAGGCAAAGGCAAAATGACGGACCCGGAGAGGAGCGAGCTCCTCCAGGTGAGCCGGGCTCTCCCCGAGCCAGCGCGGGCCGTGTCCCACGGATACGGCACTCGGCCTCGGGAGCAGGAGCCCCACCTTTCCTCTCAAAACTTTTGATGTCACAACTGGTTTAATAGTGTTAGACAGTCCAGACAAACTTTTAGTTTCACTCTTTTATTCTCAGGTATTTTTCAATGACAGCCGAGCTAATAAAATCACACTCATCTGACAAGGCTGGTAAATACAAAGACTTGAGGCCAGAGTTGCTAGTTAGTCCATTAAGACCTGTCCTCGTGTGTCTAGAACATGTCTCAGAGGAGTCTTTTAAGCGCTTCCTGCAAAGAGCTTAACGTTTCAAAACATTTGATTAAGAACATGCCAAAAAGTGCAGAGTGTTTGTTTAAACTGAATTGTCAAGCTCCCACTCAGCTATAGGTAAATTAAACTGTAATTGGGTCGTTACATTATTCTTCCATTGCATCTAAAGAGCAGAAACTAAGACACTGCAAGGTATTGAAGCATCTGTGTGTCTATATGACTGTTCCACTACAGGTAAACCTGTGGTTGCAGAGAGAGAAGTTCAAAACTTAATAGGTGACCTAGTCACAGCCTGTCAGGGCTTCCCAGAAGGACGGGGAAACTTTAGATGGACTCTAGAAAAGGATACAGCTCATGTGGACTAGGCATACTAATATTTCTAGGCCACTTTTTTTAATGAAAGGGCTTGTCATGTTTCTGTGCCACAACATCAGTTTAGAAGTCCTAAGCCAAGGATGAGCTGTGGCTGGGCGTAGCTCATGCACAGTTCTGGCTAGATTCCTTAGTGCACTTGCTGTGTCTGTTGGCTCAGTGTTGGTTATTTAATACTGGTTTCCTATAAACTAGGAAAAACAGGTGCAAAATCACCATCATGTTAGATACACCGGATACTCTTTGGTGTCACTATTTTGATTTTAGTGAGCAGTGGTGTTCCACCACTCCCTAATTGAGGCTCTCTCAAAATCACTTGCTTTCAGTTTCTCTTTCTAATGACTTGATGTCAACATGCAGGATTTCAACATCAGCCTTTCTCAGCAAAATTAAATGCTATCACTTCTTAAGCTCATGCAGAGCCCCATGGCATCTTTAATGCCGTACTAATTGTGTGTAATGAATACCTGTGCTGGAGGCCTACTGGAAAAAGAGTGCATGTTGAAGATATCTACTAAAACACAAACCACAGGGCTAGTTAACATGGAAAACAGGATCCTTCTCCTGAATGCTTTATTATAACTCTTCTGTAACTCACTGCAAGAAGGCTCTGCTGCTTCCCAAAAGCAACCAAGTTCCAAGCAAACACTTCCTCTTTGCTGGAAGTGTTTTGGAGTTCTTGTACTGCTTTTGTTTTAGGGTCATATACTGTAGTAATCTTTATTCAAAACTGAGTACCTACCAAGCCTGTGAAACTTGGTTCTTTGCATTCTCTCCTTGTTTTGTCTATTTCAGACTGGTTTTACTATCACTTGATATATTTCAGATGATCGCTCCAGTATTGTCTTCTTTGAGTTAAAAGTAATTTTCTCAGCTAATTAAAGGCTAAGAGAGAACTTTGAAAGTGAGATATTCTTATCATAGAATCATAAGGTCATAGAATGGTTTGGGTAGGAAGAGACCTTAAAGATCACCTAGTTCTAACACCTTCCACTAGACCCTGCTGCTCATTTAATCTCAAAGTACTTGCTAATGCAATTGATGCATAGACTAACACTTACTCTTTTTTTATTCTGTTTCATTTAGAAAATGCTTTTGCTTGAGAAAGAAAAAGAAAAATACAACCATCTTCTTGGAGAGAAGGACAGAGAAATCCAAAACCTAAAAGACAAGCTTAGGTCCAAAACCAAGACTAGTGAAGTGTCCTTACTACAAAATCAACTGGAGGAAAAAACAAAGGAAGCAGAAAAAAGAGAACAGTTACTTTGTTCTCTATCAGAAGAAATTAATAGGTTAAAATGTAATTTATCTGCAGTCATGGCAAAATGCTCTGATCTTGAGAACGAAGCCAGTAGTACTTCTCAGGTAAGCACTGAAGAAATATTGCAATTGCAAATTAGAATTTGTGCCCACTAAGCACCAATACCTGTTATAAAATAGGGTGCTTTTGTAATTTTCATACAAGCTGTATTGCATGCTGAAATATTCTTGTATGAAGAGAGATGGTACCCAGATTGAACTCTAAATGAGGAGCAGTCAGAGAGCACACTTCAGACAGCATAGCTGGGGAGGGAATTCTCTCCTGCTGTATTGCAAGGTCCCAAGTTCAAGGTCACACACAGGTCGTGTGACCTGTGATACTACTGGGATGATCCACTGTTGCTTAGGCAGGCACTGTGCCCTTCTCAGATTTGTGTGCTCAGTGATTAGACAGAGTGAGAAGGCAGCAGTGATAAGAGACATGGGGCACTAATAAAGACAAGCTAGGCTCCTCACCTAATTCAGCTTCAGTCACGAGAATATCTTCTCTCTGCTCTTTCAAATCCTCATATGTGCCTCAGTTGTTAAAACTAATTGTCTTTATTTTGCATGACACATGGTAAATTCTTCAATGTGTCACAGGATAGGACAGGAATAATGAGTTTCTCCTCTCATGTGAAGTGGTCAATAGGTATGGTGCCAACCCCTGGCAGGGTTTACAAGTTGATTTCGGATTCTACAGTTGTTTTTCCACTCCTGCCCCATTCTAATGTTCTTTGGAAAATGCAATAGTAACTCTATGAGGGGCACAGGGAAGTTGTTTAAGTACAGGTGCCTAAAAATAGGCAGCTGTAAGTCTTTCTTTTCCAGTTTTTGACCTGCAGATGGTGCTGGTTCCCTCCACTCTACACGGAAGTTGAGCAATTTCTAGAAATTCTGCTATAGCCAAACACATAAGAGAATATCTTCATCGACTTTTTTTGAATGGTAACACGTGTATATATAGTACTTCCTATAATGCAGTTTATTGAGAAATACCACTTTAAATGCAACGTATTTATTTTAAATTTTAAGACACTTTGAACTTCATTTGCAGTGTTAAAATGTGTATGAAGTCTACAGGTTTTCATAATATTTTTGTCAATAAACCACCAAAATATGTATTACTTTAAAACCATAGTTTTCTTTTAAAGTTTTTACTGATTTATCAGCAGAGGACAATGATGTTTTACTGGATGTTTTGCAGAACTTGAAAACAAGTCTAGCAATGCTGCTTGAAACTGCTAGGTGGCATACTAGCTCTGAAATGGAAACAACAGTTTTATGACACAATTTTGAGGAAGTTTTTACTGAGGCAGGACTCTGATGTTCATAGAAACAAGCTCGGCATCTCTAAATCAAATTTTTATTAGGAAGTGTTTAAGTTTAATAATTACATTCAAAGTTCTGTATTTTTCAGGTATAAATTATATTGTAAATCACATTCCAAGATCCATGGAAAAAATGTAGTTTGGATTTGGGTAGTAATGTACTTTTTTTTTTCCTCACTGGAGTTCCCTCTTACTTATACCTACACAATTTCATAACCACTTTGTATCCTGCAGAGAAGTTACATGTCAGAGTGGGAGAAACATGACTGTGTAACTGCTCTCCAGTTTTAGATGGTTCTCAAGAAGTCTCCTACTCTACATGTACATAAGTCATACTCACTGGGCTGGGGATCAGGCTCAGAAAATCAGGCACTTTGTCCTTGTGCTTGCAGACAGGCCTGCACGATTTCACAGATGTTCACAGTCTTCCTGTTATCCCAGGGAAGCCTGGAAGTCTCTGCCTTCCCCCATCTTCTCCTGTATGAGTCATTGTCAAATGTATGAGGATACAGAAATAGAAAAAAACATTTACCTCTTCTTGTATATTTAAATAATACCCTTAAATATCTTTATTTTTCAAAATCTCTTTGTGGAACACCCTTCAGGACTTCCAAGACAGCAGTTCAGCAGAGAATACATTATTGTTTCCTTAGGAAATGTTTTAATGTAACTATGAATTGCAGACTTATGGAATAAATTGCATGTAAATCTTTGTCCCATATTTTGCAGAAGAGTCTATTTTAAATATCTGAAATGGCTTTCTACATAACTTGGATCCTTCAAAAAAAACCCAGCAACCAACTATAAAGATCTTTAAACACAAAAAGCACATCTGTTTTAATTTTTAAATGCTTCTGATTTAATTTTTAAAATATTCTTATGCTATTTATGTGAGGTTAATAGCTGTACAGGAGTAGCTTTGCTATTTCAGACATCTGTTTTAAACAACACTAACAAGTTGTTCTTTGTCCACAGGAAGCTGCAACAAACAGCACTGAAGTTGAAAGACAATTGAAAGATGTAAGTTTCCTGTAAATTTCAAGTACATACCATCTGTATTGAGATGCAGAAGAATGTAAATTATCATCATGTACATTTTGGGGTAGTATGGGACCTCAGAGGGTATGTTTCTCTCTAAAATATAATCCCTAAAATGATTTTGTGACGAGGCAATAATTTAAATTTAAAAACCAAAAAACTTGCAAAAGAAAAAATTAAGATTTCCATCATCTTTGAAAGACCTTGCTTAGAACATCAGAACAAAGTGATTGCTGACAACTCAGAAGCCTCTAGGAACTGACACTGCCTGGGATAGCATGAGGTTGGATTAGAAACCTCCTGAGGTCCTGAATAAGTCAACGAGCCAAGCAGCTAAAAAATCCATGTCCTTGTTCTTACAAATTAAATTGCAAAGATACAGTTTTATTTTATTCCATTTTCAAGGTCTGTTATTTTATATTAGAGATTGAAAAGTTAATTCTTCATAATCTAGGCATGACTCATGAAAGCCTTTGTTCTTTTAAGTAATTTTCCCATTGCTGCAGTTTTAACTTATGCTCAGCATCCTGAATTAACTTTCCAAATGAAGATGGATTTATTTATTTTTCGTATAGATTACTACCATTTGCAGCAGACTTATCTAGCTTATCTTTAATAACTTCTAATATTTTGAAGACATAGGACAAATACTTTTAAAAGCTGATTAATTACCAGAGACTTTTTTGTTGTTCTTATGTTTCTCAAGGCTCTTGAGAAAAATCAGCAGTGGCTACTGTATGACCAGCAACGGGAAGCATATGTCAGGGGACTGCTTGGAAGGATCTTTGAACTTGAACAGAAGGCAGAAATAGTTAGCCAGCAAGAATCTAAATCAAATTCAGAAGGTATCAACTTCATTTTTGCTCCCACAAGTGACCCAAACCATAATTATCTATGGAATTAATTTTTCTGAAAACAAATTCTAGCACACTTAAAATCAAGACTTTGTTCTCAATGCTTTGGCTGCTTAATGGGTAAAACTTGCTTAAATAATATTCCTCTGCTTCCTGTTATCTAGCTATGTTACTTGACCAAGAGTACTTCCTGTTCTTATCCACTTCAAAGATGGTTTTAACAGCCTTGACACTCTATTAGCAACCTCTCTGTGGAAAGTGTTGAGACAAAGATATGTACATCTCCCATCCTTCAAAGTACACTTTCAGTAGACACAATGGAAGCATTAAGGATTTATTAGCTAGGTGTGGATCAGATTTTTTTAAATTTACTTTTTTCAAAATAAATATTATAAAAATGGCTCAAGATTGCCATGCTCTTTACTCAGCTGAACAGTTATTAACAGGGCGAGAAAACCTGTGATAGGTTTTGGCACCTCTCCAAAGCAGTGTTTCACAATAAGGATCTGGCCACCTTCAGCTCACTTCCTCGCTGTGTAGTTCCTCAATAAGGCACACCCTCTCAGTATTAAAAAAATTAAAAATCATATTAAGCAGAAGAACCAGAAGGCATTGACTTGCTTTCCTTATTACCAAATTATTGATTTCATACATGCTGTAACTGACCTGCAAGGTAAATTCAATAAACAGAACGAACATTGTGTGGAGTAAGAGCATGCCCACAGACTTACCATTAGTAATTCATGGGCAGTGGCTTGGTTTCTGTATTGCTGTTTGACTCTTTCTGGAAAACAGTGAAATATCATCACAAGCTTGTTTTGGTGCTGTTTAGAAATCTATGAACAGTATTTTTAGAGGGAAGCAGACTCAGCTCACCAGAAAATGTTCCACAGAGTTAGTGCAGTCAAAGCTTTGCCACAAGAGCAGCCAGGAGACTTGAAGTCAGGGTGTAAGAAAGTTCCTCTCTTCAAGCAGCCAGGCAGTAGCAGAAATTCAAGTTTCTAAGAACCTAGCTATACAAGTTGAAAGTATATATATGAAATTTTTTTCTGTGGAAAAACTCGGCCTTTCTCTGAGGATGTCACTGCCCAATAAAGGAGTTTTGCTAATGAGAAGATAGGGCTTAGTTCATAGCTGAGGGAAGGGAGAACATTCAAACAGGAAACTCTCCCTAGTAAATTACAGTTTGAATAATTAGGGTAAGTCTTCAATAGGAACAGTAGTCATAAAACTTACAGTGCCAAAAATCAGCAAAGCCCATGAAATTCTGCATCCCTCATTCTGCTTCTACATATATTTTGTATTGCTCCTGAATTTTTGCAGTCTGCCTCTTAATTTTTTCCTACTTATTAAACTTTTTTCAGGTCAACAAGCAGAAATTTTCTAACCCTGTTTTAAGTAATAGTTGCTACCCAAGAAGCAAGCAGTTTTAATCAAAAGAACTGTCCTTGTCCTTTCTATTGACTATTTAGAAGTAAATTATGGCATACTAAAAGATGGTCTGCAAAAGACAGCAGAAGGTCTGGCTTTAGTCAAAAAGGTTGAAGTAGAATCTATCACATCTCCAAAGGTATCTCTGGGGAGGGAGTAATGCCAGCAGCTTGGCTAAAAAGCCGAAAAATAGAAGTAGGAATCCAGTGTCTTTGGGTCAGATTCCCATGTGTCAGTATAATGCATGAGGCCTTAGAAGAACTGTGTTTTCCAGTAAGTATATTGGTAAGGAGACTTAATGTATTATAAATACTGAAAGCTGTTTCAACCAAAGTTTGGTTCTAATCTGAGCTCTGCAAGAGCCTACTATTTCAATTTCTGTTAATAAGCCTTAAAATGCTGTTAGATTTAGTGCTCTGATTTTTAAGTGGGGTTTTTTTTCACATTACTAACTCAATTATTTCTGACTCATTAAGGTCTTCCACAAGAGGAAAAGCAAGAATACTGTGACCAGCTGTTTCTAAGTGCTAAGAGTGATCCTGAGACTGAAAGACGCACCATAAGCCAGCTGAGATCCGAACTTAATGAACTCAAAAAGACATATGAAGAAACACAAGAGGAAATGATGAGTTTAAATGCCTTATTGCAGTCACAACGGCTGGCTGAAATGAAGACTCAAGAAAATGAAAATAAAATGAAAGAGAAAGCACAAAGACTAAAACAGGAAAATGAAACTCTCAAAGAACAGCTCAGAGAAGAAAAAGAGAAGTCTGAAGATCTTTTATGTCAGGTAAGTGGATGGATTTGGAAGTTTGAGATCATTAGCAAAGAATCAAGAGAGATGAAAATTCATAGTTAATCAGAATGGACCATCTCTCTCTGGTAACTGTTCTTCACATAGATTTAGACTCATTCCCTGTGGTTAAAACTGAATTGTTTAAACATGAAATTTCTTTGTTAATTTATTTCCCTAGTCTTAAAGGACACAGAAGGGAGAAAATACTGAATTGATTCTAATATAGTTCATCCTTAAGACTAATAATAAATGAGAATAAGAAAGCTAAAAAATCATTTCATCATGTGCTCCTAACTATGGAATACCACTAATATTTGCTGTCCCCTGGCAGCTAAAATACAACTGATATTTGAAATATGAGAATAAAATTTACTAGACACCAAAATAGGCCAAAAGCGGAACAACACTTAATCTCTCTCAAGACAGACTGGTTCTCACTGGTTAATAATGATTAAAATATGTTTATTTTATTTTATTTTATTTTATTTTTTGAAGCTGAACTACACCATTATCATAAAAGTTGATACATGCTGAAAGCAGAGGATATTTCAATGTATGCATTTACTTAATCATTATAATATAGTACTTTCTCTTAAACTTGTTCTTATATTAAAAAAAAATTGTATTTTTTGTTTTTATTAACATCATATCATGCTAGTGCAAACATAGGTTTTGTGAGTATATTTTTTGTCAGTATCCTGGCAATCACTAGGCTTCCATTTTTGGTTTCTTTTTTTAACAATAACATCATCCTGCATTCCCCCTTCTCAGTGCAATAATAATTTTTCACTAGGGTTTTCCTTGGGGAAGTAATGATTTGAATTGAGTTTGATTCTTGCATAACAGACATACATTTTCTGTTGGCATTGGAATGTAAGAGTTTGCTTCCATCTCATTATAAATTAGGTTTTTTTAAGCTTATTAACAATTGTGTATGGAAGTTGTTTGTTAAAAATGTTCATCTGCCTTGTAGGTGCAGCTTCTTCGTAAATCATTGCTCAGACAGGAGGCAGAACACACAAGAATAGCTTTGTTGGAACAACAGGTACTCAAATACGTGCTAAAATGCTGATATTTAATGTGTTAGGCACAAAGTCTTTCTAGACTAACTTCACATTTGAGAATGATTAGTATATCAAATAAAGTAATGCTAGACATGAATATTCAACTGTACATAATTTCTTGATGCTTTCAAAAATTTTGACATGGGTCAGGAGGAAAATCTGTAACCTTGTACTGATAAGAGGGTATGATCAAACCTGATGCTGTTTTCTGCACTATCACTTATTAAACAGGTAAAGCCTCAGATAAGGCACAGGAAACATCCTGAAACTAATCACCTAATTAAAGTTTTGTAATATGTTTTTGATATAGTTATAGAAATAATTGCATTGCCATATTTTCTATTTTCTTTATTTGAAATTGAAACACCCTCCAATCAAAATAACTTTAAACTGTACCTCTTCTAAGGGAGATTTTAATAGCTGGGCATGTGTGAATTTCACTGCAATGAAAGTAATAGCAATTTTTAATTTTTCATTTAAATTTTCCTTTTAATCCCATTTTAAGATGTTATTGCAGAGCAAAACTGACTTTAAATACATAAATGGGAAACATTCCTCACAATTCATACTAACTTTAGGTTTTCACTTTGTTGGGCTGCCAGATCCAGATATGTACCACAGACTTAGAGAACGGGAAGCTTGATCGCCACAACTTGAAGCTTGAGTTAAACCATGTTCTCAAGGAGCTGCGCAAGGCCAAGGAGAAAATAACCCGTCTGGAGCCCCTGGTATGTACTGAATATTCAACTCACAGGTGAATTCAGTCAGGGATTTTGCATAAACATACATCTTCTTGCTTTGGGAACTTGTTTCAAACGCTAAGTGTCCCTGCATGCTTTATGTCTGTTTCCCCAAGGTGCAGAGCCCTGTGCAAGCCAGGCAGGCACTGCTTTGCTCTGCAGCGGGCACGGAGCAGGAGCACTGCAGCAGGCGCTCCAGAACAGGCAGGTGCTGAGCAGGGAACGCTCTGTACTCTGTATCACAGTGTGTGACCCAGTTTTGTCTGTTGCACCGTGACAAAGATGCAATGTGCTTCCACTCAGACTTGTTGCTGGTGAACAGGGCACAGTCCTTAGTGCTGTAACACACCCAAGGCTTCTGTGCCGTCAAGCCTTTAATATATTTTCCTACAGTGTTTGATCAGTGCATGCATACCCCAGTCTTACAGTGAAGCTCCTCCTTTTCCAGAAACTCCAGGAGTCTGGGCATACGGAATCACAAGAAGATTTGCAAGCTGTATTTGACAAGAAGCTGACCACATATGACAGAAGTCCTCCCCTGAAACATTCCAGCTGCCTTGATGAAAGTTTTCTCGAGTGTCCCAGATGTAAAGTGCTATATCCAACTAGCCACCATAGAGAATTACTAGCACACATTGACTTCTGTACAGCTTGAGCTCCAAATGGACTTACTATCTTTGCTTCATATATGCTGCCAATATGCCTGGCAAAAGATCTTTTAAAGCTTTTTTCTTGCAGTTGTATAAACAACTGCTGATTTTATAATTCAGTTCCACAAAAACAGTATTAACATTATAATTTGGCCTCAGTATTTTACCTCATGTTTTTGCAAAACAGCTACTGCATTTTCTAGTTGCAAATTATTATCTAGTTATTATTTTTATTATCTAGTTGCAAATTATATTTTTAGAGTTAGGAATATTTTAAATAGGAAACTACTGACGGGGGTTTTTTTGCACTATTAAATGTAAGAATAGTAAAAGACCATTATTGTGTCAGACTATATTTTAGTTTTGGCATACCCAGTTCTTGGTTGTTGAATCCTGATGATTGTGCTTGTACCTTAACTGAGAAGAATAGCTGCAAAAGATTTTTGGCCCTCATAGGTGCACTATATATATATCTATTTATTTATACATGGTGTGTGTATATATGCGTAGTGTGTATAATATATACATACATGTGTTATATATCTTATATATGTGGAATATCAACATCTTGATACATAAAAGCTCAGGAGGGCCATGTTAGATCGTTGCTGCCTAAGACTGATGTTCAAACCATCAATCTTAAGTAGCTGATTATCCTGAACCACCATCAGGGGTGACTAAAATGCTGACCGAGGTTTAACCTCAGAAAAGCCAACTTCCTAGCAAACAAAAACTTCCTTGGTGCCAAAGAACGTTTCTATTTCAGACAATGTCAGAGGCCATTTTTGAATTTTGCATATAGAATTACGCTGAATTAAACTTGTTTTGCTTCTGTATTTTAGAGGTTAAAGTTGGGAAATGTCAGTTATTCAACCTTAGATTTGACAAATGTCCCAAAGTGCAGTTTTTAACAAATTGTTCCAGTGTATTTGAAGTGTCACTGTATTTTGGTATTAATATGAAACACGAGTTAATGGCAAATTCTGGCAACAAATTAGAAACTGGCAAAAAAATCCCTAATGGATTTGCAATTGCAGTGTTGTTTTTCTCTAGCACTTACTGTAAACTTGAATGTGTTGTGAGCATTTTGTTCCTTGCATATGTAGTGAAATCCCAAGAAGTTACTTCTGTGGAAATTATTAAAATGGGGAAATTTTACAAAGATACACTAGTTAAGAATAAATTTACGCATTTTACAAGTTTGTGGTTTGCTGAGGACACACAGGTACCCAAGGTGTCTCTTTCTCTGGCTTGCTGATTCTGATTACTAGCTGGTGTCAGCTTTCTCCATTGTGCTTTACTGCAAAATGTGCTTTTACCCCTAATGTTCACCTTGATCCCTAATGGTTAAGTCTTAAATATGAAGGTGTTTTCCAAGTTATTGAAAATAACTTATAGTATCAAGTGATGTTATTCTCAATTAAATCCAGTACTCATGAGATAGAAAATACTAAAAGGTATTATCTTTATATCTGAAATATCTCTGCCAGATTTATTGTATTGGCCATTCTCTATCCACTTTTCAATTTCACTGACTGTGTCTCAGGCTCATCTTTGTATTTGACAATTTGCTCAATTGCTAGCAACAGATTATATGACCAAAGATATGATAAACTAAAAAGTAAAAGAGAAATTGTGCTTCAGAATCTCAAGGTTTTGTCATGAGGGAAATCATCTTAATTTGATATATTTTTAAAAATCTTTTCATTCGGGATGATAACTATGCTTTTCATTACAGCCTAATAATTTTTAATCTCTAATTAAACTACTTTTAAAATTTTAAGTTTGTCTTTGAACAACACCTTAATCAGCTAGTATTCTGTTCTCAGCTGCATACTCAGCAGAGTTTCTGCAAAAGGAAATCCTTATCTTTTATGTATTATAAATGAAATAGGTTTGCCTACTACAGGTCAGAACTCTTCAGTAGTTCTGGGGCTTTCTTAAATTAGCATAAAACACTTCCACATTAGAAACTGGTACTGCAGAGGGAGACTTGGAAAGTTCATAATGTGACAATGTTTAAAAAGTCTTGTTCATTCCACCTTTTCTGAACTTTAACAATGGATTTAGTGCTACATGATAAATTTTACACCTAAGCACAAAAACCCCTTTGCTGATAAATTTTGACAGGTCATTATTGTGGTATATGTTGCAAAATACCAAAATGGCATTCCAGTGAAGTAAAACACTTTGAAAGCAGACCCACAAATACTATTGTCATCACCTACATGTAATTAAAACCAACTATAAAACTCCAACTTCACAAGGTATGCAAATCATAACACTACTTTTTTTCCATTCCTTAGAAGCAAAGAAATCTCAGAATTTTTTTTTTTCCCCTCAAAGTTAACAAAGGAGATCTGCTGCTTCTCTCTTTAGTTATATGTGGAGAAGTTTTTGCCTAACATGCTCACTTTACTGGTAAGAATTAATTAGCTGTAAGTATGGTTCTTGGTAAGGCAGGAAGCAACAGCAATGTTTTCATTACTTCAAGTACTTTGGGTTTACAATTTCAGGAGCCTTTTTCTGTTATGTCCCTTTCAAGTAATTGAATTTCAACCTACCAGAAAGACTGCATTATTGGAAGCTGCTGATCTAGGGAAGCTTGGGGGCTAATACAATGGTTTACCAAGAGTAGTGTATTTATAAATCCAGCTTTCACTTTGTTCTTTTTAAGCAAATTAAATATTTTTGATGCAAAGTTAGGTGGCTGGAAAGACAGCTAAAACTCCAAAATTTTTTTTCCATAAGAAGAGCTGCTTGTGAAATAAAAACTGAGAGATGGCTCTGTTATTTTTCTTAGCTCCATGAATCAACTTCTAATACTCTACTTGCTTGTGTAGCTTTTAGTCTCAGTTTTGATAACAATCTTTTACAAGGTTATATTGATTTTGAGTATTGTACAATTCAGACTAATATGAATGTAGTAGAAGTCTTTCAGATTTCTGATCAAATTCGTGGAAGAGCCAGGCTTATCCAGTCTAGAAAAAACCATGAAAAATTACAATTTCATACAGAGGAAAGAAAAATAAATCTAGTGCTCAATGAAGAGTAACATGATCAAAATTGCAACAGATAAGGAATTTCTTTCTGGTGGTAGGAGCAGATGAGCAGTGAAACACATTGCTTACAGAGGCTGTAAAATCACCACTGGAGATTTATGGGGACACTTATGTAACGACCTAAACCATCCCTGACAGGCGAGGTTGCCTTGGCTCAGGGACATCAGCCACTGATTTCTCACAGTGCCTTGAAGCCCCATTTTTAATGGCACATAAAGACCTGCAAGAAAAAAAGACTCAAAAAGATTTAAATATAAAAGCCACCATTGTTCTGCACTGATTCTTCTTCTTCTTTAGCAAGTAGTGTTATTTCACGACATGCTAAATTAGTAGCTACTGTACCAGAAGTCATTAAAACAGTTTAATCTCATGTTTCTCAACTGGAAAATTACTGGTATTCCTATGTCTGTATGAACTTCTAGCCTAAGCAGACATAGAATACCATAAAATACTGCTTCAAATCAATACTTGCACTCATGCATCACTCTCCTGCTGAAAAGATAAATGTCACAGGCACAACTTGATGTCACTTAATTCTTGATTATTGGGAAGTGCATCATTCACACATTGTTTTAACAAACAGCACCACGGTGTCTGGTTCTTTGGTATTTGGGGTGTTTAGGCTCCCCTTCATAAGGTGCTCCAGGTAGAAGATTCAGAAAGCTTTGTGTCCTGAGTGGGAGCTGACTAAGCAGCCAGTGAGAAACATGACTGCTCCAGAGGAGTCACAGATGTAAATTCTCTTCTAACATTGTCAATGTCAAATGCATCCCTTGCAAAAAAAGCAAAAAAGACTTCAAATAGGACATGTATCCATGAAGAGAGGCTCCCTTAACACCCAGTCCCCCTTCAGACCTGGAACAGAGCTCCCCACCAGCATTTAGGGACAGATATTCATTTGGTGGTCTCTATGACCAACCAAAATTTTTAGTATTTTATACTGAATTAATAGTTCCAAAAAGATAGACCGAGATAAGGTGCTTCAAAATATACTGTAAGAAAGAAGCCTGGGACCTTATGGTGGTATCCAGCTGGCTTCTTGATGGAAGTGCAACCAGGTTTAATTTCCCTTATAAATTCAAAACTGGTGAATGTGCACACCATGCCAGTGAAAGTGATAGTTTTGTCCATGTAACAAGCTTGATAGGGTCAGTGCTATCTCATGCAACTAGACAGAAAACTCTACAGTCTAATTAAGGCATACATGCTTTCCAGATTCAGTTTATGGGAAGCTCCAAGTTACATCTTATCAGTCATCTCAAATGGCCACTGATAATGAAAACCATAAACAGTATGGGAAATAACATGATTACCATTACATTAGGGAAGGCAGAAGGGTTTACAGCAGAATTTAAAGCATTATTTGAACTTTCATTGCTTTTGCAAGATTGATTTTTCTGTTTCTCCAGCCCTAGCTTAATGCTAGCTAAGGAGAAGCCTGACAATACAGACAATTTTTGCAGCAGACAGGCACTGTAGACCTTCCTTCAGATATATGTGGCTTTTAAAAGTAAAGCTGCTATCCCAATTTGGAGCTGAAGAACCCCTGTTGCTTCCAACAAGTTTCTCTTCTAAGATGAGACATCAGGGAAAGAAAAGGGCTGATTCTCTTTAAACTTCACGAGTAAGAGCATTCTCTAACCATTGGGCTCTGGACAAGAAGAGGAAGCAATGGTGTCTGTGATCTCTGCACAGCATACAACCCAGCAGACCAGTGTGTTCAGGGAATGTCTGAGTACATCTCCTGAGCATGAGAGGCTGGTGACTAGTTTAGTTTGTAAATCCTTCAGGTGTTCACCACAGCTTTTGTTTTGATGTCTTTGCATCAAAGCTCATTAGAAGGAATGTAAGCAACTTTATGTACACCTGAAAGTTAAGCAAAGATCCAGTGGCACTTCAACATCCAACTCTTATGCAAAAAACTCATGCAGGATCTCAGCTCCTTGGTAAGTCTTCTACTAGATCCTGCAATGTCCAAACCAGTCTATACTCTGTATTCACTGATAAACTCCCTAAATCCACGGGCTTGATGTGTAAGTGTAACAGAGTTTTTAAGACTGTTAAGCAACCTCCTTTAATTAGAGTTTAGCTGGAGCTGAGTCACTCTGGTGAAGCTTGGTTAGCATGCAGCAAAACAAAAAATGTGACCATCCAGGGGAAGCCTATGTTACGTGGATTATGTTCTTAATTTGCATTTGGTTCAGAGAGAAATCTCTTCCTCACTGTAAGCCACAATGCTGATGTTGGCAAAACTTCTGGTGGTCTTGATGACTGCAAGCTGACCCAGCTTTTATTAGAAAGCACATCTGACAGTAATATTGGCAGCTCTGCTTTTGGCTGAGGCCTTAGTCAGTAAGGCTGCTGCTACAGCTTGAAACTACAGCACCACTGGCACTTCTCCCAGGAGGTGTGCCAGCTTCTAATGGGTACTGATCACAGTAAAATGAGACTTCCCAGAAGGAACAGTGACTTGCTCGTGTCCCAGAAGAAACAGGGATTCGTTTTTCAAATAACAAGTGAAGCATCTAGTTATTTTCAGTGGACACAGGAATGTGTGAGCTTGCTACTATATGTAAACAAACTGATACATTTATATTTGCACTAAAAGTTTAAAATTGTCCCTCACACATTGGTGTAAACACTTCAGCTCACTGATATGAAAATATAAAATGGGTGAGCAGTTAGAAAACTTCCTAAAAAACAAAAGAAATCAAAACAGACTCGTATTTGAAACATATCTTACAATACTATAACATCTTCTAGCAGAGGATTCATAGCATCTAGAAGCCGAACAGCTGCAGTGTAATATGTGAGAGCAAAAATGAAAATAGACATCTTACCTTGGTTGAAACTTATGATAAAAATCTTATTGTGCAGATACATGAATCATCTATAAGCTTGCAACCTCTCTTGTGAAGACAAAGAGACAACCTTTCTAATGAAATGAATTTACATCACTTAGAAAACATTAAATGTGCAATACATCTGTTACAGAAGTCAGTGCTATTTACCTAGTGTGATACAGGTGCACAAAAATACACCCAAAGACTTAAAACACCAATCTACAAGCAAGAAGATGCATAAATAAGGCAAAAACCTTTACTAAACCATGTCCAAATGGAACAACAACTCCCATCTCCCAGAGTCACCCACTAAGTGGTCCCTTTCTCTGGGAATATTTCTTAATGCTGAGGATATAAATAAGCTGATCGATCCCCATCTGTCACGACAGTTCATGGTTGCCAGGTCAACAATCTGAAAAGCAGAGCTTGACTAATGGTGTCAGGTAACACAGCCCTTATCTGAAACAGAGAAGGCCAAACCTTGGGCTTTCATTAGGGATGAAGAAAACACCCACAAAAAAACCCCAAGATTTTTTCCTGCTAGGTTAGGCAAACCACCTCCACAGAGGTCTCTTCAGCTTTCATTTAACTTAGAGCAATGAAATCTGAGCTGACTCCATGTTTGAGCATAAAAGCAAACAGAGGTTAAAAAATTATATAGGTTAAGCAACCATAACAGGTTTCCAGGCATTCTGGTAATCACTTCCTTGTCATGAGCACGTGGTGCAAATACCACACACAGCATCCACCTATTACAGTAAAGCCAGGGTGGCTCTGTGGGGGTTACAACTCCTCTCTTCCTCAGATTTCATGTCGTGATGGTTGCTATGATTAGACCTACCCAACAGCAAATACAACTTTTGTACCTCACGGGAGGGAAAAGAAAGTTGCTCTTTTAGATAATGGATCCATTAGATCCATGAGTAATCAGACTATTTTTCCTTCTGCAAGGAGCCCCTACTTGTTTGATCAAACCTGAGGGAAACCAGCATGTTTCCTCACACCTCTGCTGTCCCCAGGCACAAGATTTTGTACACAGGTCAGTGTGAATTTCACTCACTAACAGCATACTAAAAGCAGCACTTTACTTTGGTTCTCCTGAGCAAACAACAGGCTTATGCTAAGTAAATCACACCTAAGGACCAAAGCTAAAGGTGGTCCTTTCTAAAGAAGATCAAAGATTACCCAGATACTTCCACACATCATCTCATCTTCAAACCTTCTTCTCTTGTGGCATTCCTTTCCTCCCTGACTAAAATAATTTCTTCAATAATGCAGCTTTGTATGTTTTACTCCCTGTTTCCTTTCCCCTATATTGTTTCAAATATGTTTACTTTTACTCTGAATTGAGGGGGCCAGTTTCTAATTTAACTTTCCACTAATGTCAAAGGGGCTAAAGATTTTATTCATAATAAAATTTGCATTTATCTGTGCTACCATTTCCAGCTGCTTCACCTCTGCTCCCCCTGTCTCGGTTAATGCCTCCCAAGTTTTCACACACATACAACCAGACTATTAACAATGGCTCTTTCCCAAATCCCTCCCATTATTTAGAGCTGACCACACCACTGCTATTGCCAGCTGCCCAGAACTTTGGGGCTAGTCTGTAAGCTTGTAAAATGTCCCAGGCCTGTGAGGTTGTGGCAACTAGAAGGTGTTGCTGTATTCCAAGATTCACAAATCATTTTAAAGAATCAGTTCATAGCAGAGCCAAAATAATTTGTGGCTAGATATGCCAAGCATTGATCTTAAATGCTAATAAAAATCAGTGGGTCTATTAAATTCACTGAAATTTTTGTAATATAGATGCAGATTTTTTCTCCCATCAAATGAAGTAGGATAAAGTATCTATATTGAGACACTTGCCAGTCACTTGTATTGCTTTCTGAAAAAAAGAGCCAATCTTTGCAAGTTTTCCTATTGTCTTCACTTGACTTCACAGCCCATCCCCTTAACAAGGGATGCTGTGCCCATATTTCATAGAGTCATCTGTCAGTAGGAGCCAGCAGGGGCATTTCATACACCTGTTTAGGTTGCCCTGCAAACTCCTTGTTTGATGAGATGGCATAGATAGTTAGAACCACTAACTGAAATAATTGCTAATTGAAATAAATGCAAATTCTGCACAGGCAGATGTAGGAAGCAGTCCAGGAAAGATGTCATTCTTGTCATCCCTCATTAGGAGATTGCCCCTTCAAAGGACCAAGTTTCTGGAATCCCCACTAATCTGGAATCCCCGCTAATGCCGTTGCGTAAATGGTTGATGGCAGGGTCACACCCAGGGTACTGCAGAAGCACTGCCCGTCACCTGCTCCCCGTGGCACTCCGGTTTTGTACCGCACACACGTGGAATAACTCTCACCTCATCAAATGGTGTAGGTCCACACGCTGAGCCTCTAAGTGCACCCTTGAGCGCCTGCACTGGCACGCAGCCAAATGAATTCACCCAGCCTAAAGTTATACAACTGTTTACATACTTTATGAAAACATTTTATCTTCTTTTATGAGACATTATCCGCCTGGCTGTGACAATTTATGTGCTTCGCTCCCAGCCCATTTCTAAATCATCTGAAGTGAAGAGCCTAAATGGAAAGCCCTACTTTCATTTACAATCTGAGCAACTGCTTCTAGTAATTGAAGTTCAGAGAAAATAAGGTATTTTCTAGGTTTCTCTTACTTTAACGGGCTTCTCCAGCACGAACTCATAACACCGGCGATATTCTAGACGAATTTCTTAAACAGATCCCCAAAATCATGTCGGTGACACTTCTCCACAATTAGGACAAGCAATGCACAGGTCTGCTGTTTTCAAAAGCCCCGGTCAATACAGGAGGCGATAGGTAAATTCCTCTTTTCTTGTTTCTTTTTTTTTTTTTACCCTAGATTAGTCTGGTCATCCAAGGCTCCTGAGGAGAACTCTCAGAGTGGTGTGGCAGCCATCCATATTCCTAAGCAATGCACGCCCCATTGGATGGGAGCAAACTGAGTGGCTTCCCAGGGTCACTGGCCCCCCAGGGGCCTGCCTGGAGAGCCAAGCAGACCAGGGCTGGCACTTGATGAGGTGCCAGGGCCTGGGTGCCTGGGCACGGAGATGGCAGCGTGCTGACCCACCCACTGCCCAGGGAGGTGTCGGGCAGCCCCTCACTGCCGCCTCACGCACTGCGGCCTCGCCTTTGTGTGAGCTCCACCGTGTTTACACTGCCACTTCCTTGTTCCACTGCAGTGCGAGGGCCATAAACCGCCCAGCTGGCACGGCTGAGCGCTTGGTAGCAGGGGCAGGAGGTGGAGGAGGGAGGGGTATGGCGGTCATCCCCTGGCTCTGTGCTGGAAGGGCACCCCAGGTGCCGCCGTGGTGGTTGGGAGTGCAGCCCTTCCCTTAGGGCTGGTGCCACCATCCCCGGTGGGTCTCTCATGCCCACTGGCCACCCTCATGCCCGTGTCCAGGGGCACAACAGAAGGGAACAAGACCTATTTCCCCTTCTTCTCGGACTTCAGGGGCAACAATGTGACGGCCCTGCGCATCGGCGAGTCATGTGCCCTGGCCTTCATCTTCCTGCTGTCGTTGGCGGGAAACATCTGGGGCATCTGCCTGCTGGTGAGGCGGCACCGCCGGCTCTGCGCCGCCAACTGCCTCGTCCTCAACCTCTTCTGCGCCGACCTGCTCTTCATCACTGCCATGCCCTTCATCGCCGTCGTGCGCTGGACCGAGTCCTGGGTGCTGGGCAACTTCGTTTGCCACCTGCTCTTCTATGTGGTGAGCCTGAGTGGCACCGTCATCCTCCTCTCCCTGTCGGCCGTCAGCCTGGAGCGCGTCGTCAGCATCGCCCGGCTGCGCCATGCCGCCTTCCGTCGCCGCAAGATGCTGGCCGCCGCCTTGCTCCTCATCTGGGGCCTCGCCGCCCTCGCCACCCTCCCGCTCTGCTGCTTCTTCACCGTGGTGCGGCTGCCTGCCCCCGTCGGCCAGGTGAGGGCGAGCGCCGGGCGCGGCAGCCGGGCCGGGCCGGGGGGCGCCGGGACCGACGGCGGTGGAGGCTCATCCGCCTCTGCCACGGCGGGACAGCGGCCAGCGAGGGGATCGCCCGCAGGGCGGGCAGCGATCTGTGTGCCGGGCAGGTGCGAGGCTGTGCCCGGAGGAGCGGCCGGAGCTCCCCCGCCGCCCCCCCGGCCCCCTCTCCCGGCGGACCGTCCCGTTAGGTGGGAAACGCGCATCGGCTGAGATTCTCTTTGCGTTCCTCGGGCGGCTCAGATACCTCCTTTTCTGCTCACTTCCCCTTACCGAGGTGTCAGCGTCCTGGGAGAGTTGCCCTGCATCCGGAGCCCTCTCTGTACAAAACGGCCATGCGCAGATTTTTCTGCCTAATATTTTGGAATGCATACAAAAGAGCACACCCCCATGACTCTTGAATAAATTATTAAGTTTAGGCTCTGTAAGTTTCAATTTTAAAGTTGCCATTACCATTTGATAAGAAATTAATGGAAGTGTTCCAGTTGTGGACATATCTATTTGTGATTGTATGGGCTTTTAAGACCATCTAGTAGTATATTACTTGACCCCTTTGTCTAAGTAGAAAGTTTTCACAGTCTTGGTTTAGCCATTTTTTTCCCCCATAAGCATAGAGATAAGAACAATGCTGTACTGAAAATAATGGTGCAATATTACTTTTCTTCTTAATTTTTTGTAAATAGGACATTCAGATTTGCACCCTGGATTGGCCCAGCACTGCAGGAGAAACAGTCTGGGATACGACCTTTGCTGTTGTTTTCTTTCTGATACCAGGATTCATCATTGTCATCAGTTACTCCAAAATCTTACAGGTATGTTCTTCCTTTAAATTTTTTTTGTAAAACAAAGGGAAGTAAACAGTAACTCACTAGGCATCAGCATATTGTCACAAAATACAAATACATGTAAAGGGAACAAACATAATTTGTTTCATAAATTACAAGTATGTGATTTGAAAGGGAGCATTTCAACCTGCACATAACAGCCTATATACTTCAATTAAGAACATGCTTCAACAGCACATTACCAACACATGGTTTGTCTTCTTATATATAGTGTTGATTACACTTCTTCATTTTTGTGCTGTTCATATTTAAAGACTGTCAGTCTCCTAAATGCTGAAGGAGTCTAGCATTTGCAATAGCTAAAAACTAGATTTTTTGCTTTCTTTGAGCCTAAACTCGTCATAAGGGATTTGTAAGAAAGCAGAGAAAGGCAGGGCTAGAAAAAGACCCATCCACTTTTTGATTTACTGGCTTTCTGCATGCATCTCTAGTACACAGATCTCATTAGATTATACATAATCCTCCATAATTTCAAATATTGCAAAAAAACCCTGTAAATTAAACCATCTGCTTCCACTTTCTTTCTGAGTGGATGATGTTTAACATATATATGCTGAAATATAAGTCAAGCCACCCAGCACCACAGAGTTTTAATCTATAGTCTAGCAAGCATTATATTAGCATCTAACTTCCTTTTAAACTATCTAAAACCAGAGTGGGAAAGATCTAGAAATCTTCAAACTAAGCACTTCAAACTAGTCACTTCAATGCCTAGTTTTTAGCAACCACACACAAGATCCTTGCTTCCTTTATTGGGTAATTAAACTTCTCATAAGAAAATTTTAGGTTTTGAAAAGGAACCTCAACATACATAGATTATTGAGCAAGGAGTTAACTGATGAAATGCTGAGCACCAACAGGCTGTGGATGCACATGCCAGAGCTGGATGTAGGTGTAAAATGAACCTAGAATCTGGTCTCCACATATCCTTGCCTATTGATCAAACTTAAACTTGTAGTGAAAGTCATCATCCTGTAGTTTCTGTATTAGCTCATTATAACCTTGAGGTAAATGCATTAGGTATACCTCTTGTAGTGAAGCAATGCACTTGCAACCACATACATGTAGGTAAAGAGCATAGAGTAACTCACTGGAGAGTGAGTCCTTTGAAAGAACTGCAAAATACTGCAGGCCAAGAAATGCCATAGCTCTTGGTCAGAGGCCAGGACAGGAATGGTGTTAGTCCTGTCCTTGCAGACTCCAGATTACAGGTAAATTTATAAAACAAAATGGCATATAGGGAGCTAGAAACCAAAAGCAGTGTTTGGAATACTGGATTACAAGACATCCCCGTGCTGCTCTGCTCCTGTTTCTTTTCTAACTTGCTAACAGAGATGCTAAAATACATTACCATTTCCCCTGAAATGAGGAAGGCTTGAGGCCCACAGCAAGATAAAATTGAATCTTCTCTCTCTCCAGGAAGCAAGCAGAACTGAACTGGAGAATGTCTCAATCCCTGAGTCATTCCCAAGAGCAGACTCACTCTCACTTTTTGAGAATGCTCCATTATGCCAGTGCACACATGGCATGATTCTCAGTATTGCTGGAAGCAGTGCCAAGCATTCATGTATTCATGTTACAACATTGATGATGATGATGAGGAGGATGATGAAGACTGTTTACAGATACAAGACCTGAAATTTTTTAACAAATACACACTACTACAAATGTGTGCTTCAAAATTTACTCTGAAACATTGTTCTGCCTCTCAGGCCAGACTTTGTCAGAGGCTAGAGCTAGGGAAGATGTCTGTGTTCTGGAAGTTACATGCTTATATATATCTGATTTCTAAGTTCCTGTTTGTCAAGTGTGGTCCAGATGCCAAGGATAGGTATCTATACTGGGCAGACCAAGAAGAGATCCACAACATACCACTGCTACCCCCTTTCTCTTGAGCACTTTCTTAAGAAGCAGTTGTGTCTTATTTACCACAGTCCTGGTGACTCTTGCATTCTTAGTTCTAGGCTGTGCAGCTCCTGCAGGAAAGACAGAAGGTATTTATATGGGACAGATAAAAATGTATCTGTAGAGGACATTCTGCAGCAGTTTTGAACAGTGAAGACTGAGAAGTGTACACAACCCAGTTTTCCTAGTTTTATATTAGAAGTGGATATTAGTCCTTTGCATTTTGTGAAACCTTCATTCTTACTAAGACGGGTGAGGCACTCTCTGAGAGCAACTCTTGGTTTGGACTCTTTGGAGGAGTTACCTAGTTTCTGGATTCCAGATTGTACAGCAGAAGATCATCAAGCTGGAGTTGTTTTACATGCTCAGGACACCAGAATTCTCTGCTCCTTTTAAATCAGAGAAGCAGCTGTGATAGTGATACTGTCTCCTTCTCAGCCTCAGAAGTTGCTAAGAAACCCACTTTTGGTTCACCGGTTTTAATTTATAGACCTACATTCTATTGAAATATTTAGAAGATGTCTAGATTCTTAGAGCATTTATCTCTGTGACAAATTCAGAAAACTTTTAACAGAACTACAAATTACTCTCTCTCTCTCTCTAAACATTTCCAGGCTTACCTGTACCAGGAAGTTAAAATGTTGCTCGTATTAGTGTTATCCTTCCTCTAGTTTCTGCTAAAGGGGAAAGTGGCAGGTGGAGCCTTACCTTTTGGCTTTTATCTCTGTGACAAATTCAGAAAACTTTTAACAGAACTACAAATTACTCTCTCTCTCTCTCTAAACATTTCCATCCTTACCTGTACCAGGAAGTTAAAATGTTGCTCGTATTAGTGTTATCCTTCCTCTAGTTTCTGCTAAAGGGGAAAGTGGCAGGTGGAGCCTAACCTTTTGGCTTTCCTATGTAGATCCTTTCCTAAGGATTGATCAAAGCCTTGATCAATCAAGCCTTGATTGATCAAGGCTTTTGAAAACACCCCTTCTTTTTGCATGCAGGGGATAAAGTGGCATCTCAGTTATTTAGCACAAATCTTTGCTAGATATTTCAGTTTTAATTTCTTTGTATCAGAAGTATGAATGTAGCAAACTTAATTGTGCCATGCCAACTTCAGGGAAGATAGGGATGTAGAGCAGAGGATTTCAAATTTTCTGCAAGCCCACTGGGTCCAATATTCTACCTAATGACAGATGATGCACACCTGTGAATACTAGGTTTCCAAGCTACCCATAGTCTAGTTTATTACATCAGAGAGTGCTTTTACAAGACACAGGTTTTTATAGTGACTCTAACGATCTGTAAGATTTCAGAGAAAGCAATTGTGATTACTGTCTGAAAAGCTAAGTGTGACACAAAACAATGCATAATCTCATTCACATTTAAAATAATTTATTGTAATAAATTCATGCTCCTTCTAATACCTACCTTATAATACCAGCATGGCCATAAGAGAATTGGATCACCTTCCTTCTTGCGCATCAATAGGATTGTTAACTATGTTCCAGTTTGCATTTGTGAAAAAAATCAATGGGCTTCTTTAGATACAACAAATGAGGTCATAATTTGAATTTAATGGGATTTCATGTTGGGATTTCATGAGTAATTAAGACTGTTTTATGCTGAAAAGCATTTGTGATTGGTAGAGAGCCATGAAAAGAACAACCGCTTTGCCTAATATTGAGATGAATTCACAGCTGAGAGGAAAAAGAATTGCTAGTGAAGTGAGAACATTTGAAAAGGAGCCATGGACAAAAGGTAGAAATGAATTTTGCAATGTGTTTTTTTGTAGTCACTTTTCAAAAGAAAACATCGTGTGCCAAAATTTACGTTTTCACTTGTAGAAATGTGTTGCAGTGAAAGTTGCTTTTTTCTCTTTTCCTGCAGATTACAAAAGCATCACGAAGAAGTTTAAATGCTGGTTTAGCCTACCCGGAACGTCATCAGATTCGTGTTTCCCAGCAAGACTACAAACTATTCCGAGCCCTTTTTCTGTTGATGATCTCTTTCTTCATTATGTGGACTCCAATAATAGTAATTTTTTTTTTAATTTTAGTTCAGAACTTAAAACAAGATTCAAATATTTTGCCATCAGTTTTCTTCTGGATAGCATTATTCACTTTTGCCAACTCTGCTGTCAATCCAATTCTGTATAATGTTGCCCATTTCAGACGTAAATGTCAGGAAATTCTTCTCTGTTGTACAGGGAACCCTGAAAGGCATGGAGCAGCTACAGAAACCACTGCAAGAAGAAGTAACCATGAACAGCCACATTTGTCTTTCATTACCAGATAATTATTTAAAGTCTGATCTGTGCCACATTTTGGATTTTGTCCATGCTATCCCAGGTCATATAGGTCATTATGTTATAGTATTACATGCCAGAGGAGGAGGAAAAAAAGCGAAATATGTATTTTTAATTCCTGCAGGTAAAATTCTCTTGACTTCATTGCTTTGCCTCAGTAAGATTTGGACAATTTAATTTAAGGGATTGAATTCTCCTCTTATGCTGAAATAAATAGAAATATGGCAGTGAACTTGGTGAATGTAAAATAGTTGAGTTAAGTACTTTAAAGTTCCTAGTGAAAATGTTCATCCTCAGAAAGTATCTGCTTTTTTTTAAATCCAGTTTTTAGAGGGAACTTGATTAAAAACTTCAATAACTGTCTGCCTGAATGTAAGTTTGAGCAGACTAACTGAAACAAGATAATGAACATGTGTTATCATCAAGTAAATGACCAGTTTGGTTCCATCTCAAATTAAAAAGATGGACTTAATACATGTGAATTAAAAAATAAAAAATAAAGAAATAAATGGCTAATTGTCATGTGTAAAATAGCTATTTTAAAAAGGTGCATATTTTTATGTCTTTGCTAGTCATATAATAAAGTTAATTAGTGATATGTAGGGTCACTGAATTCCTTTCTCTTTTCTAAATGATTTCTAGTATTTTATAGGGAAAATATAATATTCTAGTTGAAAATAAAATACATATACTTGGAGGTTTATGATAAATACTCTTTTGGTCAGAAACTGAAACCACTAAAAAAAGCAAGATTAAATTCTTAATTATCACCAGTCACCAGTTCAAAAGGGTGTACTAAGATAACAGGCTACTAATGAAACCAGTGTGTATGTATGTACAGATTTGCATACAATTTGCATCCTGTGTAATCCAAGTTTATTAAAATGTTTCATTGGTTTATTAACAAGGTGAGATACACAGCTCAGATAAATATATTGAAAATCTAAATGGACCCATTTAAAGCGTTTTCCAGAGAACACAGGATCAATGTGTTAACTTTACATCCGTGGTGCTGTTACATGGGTTCTTTCCATAGGGTTGGATCTCCTTAAGAGCAAAATCCTGAAACACACAAAAACCACAGTTGTGTCTGTCAAACATTCCAGACAAAATTTAATTACACAAACATTCACCAAATTTAAAATGCATACATATCTAATTTCTTTAAAATGCTCTTGAGTCCAGCAGTCTGTTATTGTAATAGTAATGCCATTGCCTTACTCTGCAGTTTATAATTCTAAGGAATTTTCAACTCGGAACAAAGCAGGAATTCATCCAATCAGTTACAGCTCTCCTGAGAATTTTAATTCTTTTGCAGACAACGTACTGAGCAGATCAATGATAGAGTATCTTTCAGTGATACTGGATTTAAAAGAGTCTGTACTTTAACAAGCTTCTAGTTATTTGCCTAAAAAGAATTAATTTAGGATTGTCTTTCAACAAAGTAAGAATCTCCTGACCCCCAAAACTTCTAATGGCAATAGTAAGTTAGCAGAAGGAATATACCACTCTTAATTTCACAATTGTTGCTTCCAGCAAATGCTAACAGCAGATGCAGCTTTCGACTCTACTGAAATTACACTGTATTTACAAGTACTCTCACTTAATATTGACATTACACAGCTTAAAGTTACTTGAGCTACTACTCTGAGAGACCAAGAGTATCATAGCTTGAGCTGTATTTGAGAAGGAGCTGCTATCATAAATGCAGTGTAAGTTAGAACAAAAAACTTTCATTTCCTATGCTTCTCTTTTGCCTTGAACAGTCGGTATATTTTAACAGATATTTTCATTTTTTTAAATCAAGTAAGTTTTGTATATCTATGAGTTGAGCGGGCACACACACACGCACACACACACACACACACACACACACACACACACACACACACACTCTCTTAATTAGCTTTAAGACATAGGCAGAGTGTGCACAATTAGCAACAGATACCAGCCTATTCTTGCAGCTTTACTAACATCAGTCAGAATTTTATCACAGAATTTTATCACAGTAACAATGGGATGCAGGTCAGTGCAGATGACTGAAGGTAGTTTGTTTTGGTAATAGTTCTGTAGCTCTTAAAAGCAGAGTTAAAAAGAAAGCAGTAAGGCTTCTAATCCACAGATAAGGAATTAAGCAAATTTTGTAAGAGTTTCTGATATGAAGTTTCACCAGAATTTTTTTTTTTTTTTTTTCAGGTTTAGCTCGCAATCATTCCCTCAGTCCCAAATGTGCTTTCTTTGCAGGAACTTTTACTTGCTGATACTGGAGAATTCAGAATTAACTAATAATAGGGTCCCAATCAATGAAGGGGAAAATGCAAATTTCTGGCTTTAGTTTAATTTATACTTTGGTGCTGGGTTTATAAACTCTGGCATAATCCTTAATAAAAAGGCACCCAGGCTCCTATTTTTTGTTTGTAAACTACGGAACTCACACAGTCAGACACTCAACTCACACAGTACTCAACACCTAACATCTCAGTATAAATTAGGATAGCAAACAAAGAACAGTGTGACTTGGTAGATTAGATATTTGATATCTATAACACACAAGAAGAAGCATGATCAGCTGTTAAATTTTCTTAGATTTAATAGAACAGCCCTAAACATCTGATTATTTGGCTTTCTCATTTTCAGAAATTTTTATTCTTGCTGGACTTTATTTGAAAAGCAAGGAAGGCAGGACTCAAACCAGAAAAGTGAAATAAATTTATATAAAGACTTTGTTTCTTTTCTATCCTACCACTTATGCAATCATACAAATCATTCACAGAAGTTGATTCCATTTGCATTTATGATGTCTCTTATTCTTTACTGTTCTAAGTTTCAACTGTCTTATGTTGTCTCCAAATTCTCATTCAAGACAATTTTTTTTTCATTGTTCTCAGGCACTTTTCCCAGGTCACTGATCAGTACTCTAAACACCACCTGCCTCAGCAGAGTAGGTGGCACCCTGTTCCCCCAGACACCCTGTTATCAGCATACTACTTTACAACACAGCAATGTATTACTCTCTATTTATGGATCAGATGAACAGATAATAGAGCCACAAGAGCTGACTTTGCTCATCTGTTCTTCTTTATAAGACACAAAAGTTTCTTCAGTCAATCCCAGTTTGTTCTAGCATGTCATTGAGAAAAGCCTTTAATCTTGATTTACAGATTTCAGTGATGAAGAACATACAACAGCCCTTGGTAAACTGTTCCAAAGGTTAATGACCTTTGGAGTTAAACAAATGGCTGTTTATTTCTGCTCTGAATGTGTCCAGTTTAAAGTTCCATCCATTTAAATTTATTATTTCTGTGTTTGCAAGTCTTTTCCTATCCAATTCCTATTGCTTGTGTGGATAAGCACAGACTTTGCTCAGGTCAGCCTTTAACCTCTTCCTAACAGGAAAAGATGAAAATCTTTAAAGCACTCACTGGACGACACATTTTACAAACTTTCAATCATTTTCTCTGCTTTTCTTCAAAACTTCTAATTCATCCTCAATCCTTTTTCCAGGTATGCTTGTCACCTAATGTGACATAGCAATTAGATCTATGCCAAGCACAACAATCTCATGTGACTCTTGGTTTACACATGTGAGAATCGTATTAACTCTTTTGCTCACATCACTACATTGGGAGTTCCCTTGCATCTGATTCACCAGTCAAGTCTTTCATAAATAGCATGTCTCCCAGGATGTGAGGGGTGGGGAGGGAGTAAGGAGAGGTACTACTGTTTTATTTGTTCTAAATATTTTGGTTTTTCTCCTTCACTCTTTACAATTCCCCACTCTGGGTGTAATTCTTATCATAAGAAACATAGATTATTACCATTTGGCCTTTTGTAATACACTTGAGCATAAGTGAGGTAATTCCCTGTGTTGTAAGCTCAGCCTGACTATATGACTCAAGATAGTGTCATGCTTCCAGTGTGAGGGCTATGTCCCTCTTCCACAGCTCTTTGTGAAACAGCATGAGGACTTGTGAGAAAGGGTCCTCTGTAAGGTATCCTTTCCAAGACTTCTATTTTCCTTAAAAGCCTTTCTGAAGAATTCCTCCAAAAAGTATTTGAACAAAGGCAAAGAGATGTGATAAAAGGTGCCCAATTACTTTTTACCATAGCTATGAAGTTTATCCTTACTGTGTTTACTCACACTACATTGATTTAATTGTTTTACAACTTCCTCTAATTACTGTTTCAGCTGACCTGATATGCTGCATGAAAACTGTGCACCTCAGCTCTCCTTCAGATAAGGGAAGCAAAAGTTGGAAATAACTTACAACAAGCTCCAGTTTTCAAAAGACAAAGTTACAGCCACTAAGTAAAAAGCTTTATGCATTTGATATCTAATGAGCAATAGAATCCCAGTGCTTTAGTTGTTAAACCCTGAAATAAAATTATTCAGAAAAAAAAAGTTCTCACCATTATGAGCGATAACTCTGTATTTTCTGTCCAAACAGAGGTCTATCTGCCTTTGTCTGACAATTTTCAGTGCATCTGGAGGCAATCCCTTGGGGTCCCGGGAGAACACAAAGGAGTAGCTATCAGCACAAGTGCCATCTGCATTTAGCTGGCGGCAGGAGTAATGAAGAGCATATGTATCATAATCTGTGTCCACTACCCAGTGGTCATCATCTGGAAGAAACCATAGCAAAGAAGAAAAAGTGTTAGAGACACAAGTGAAATCTAGTAAATCGGAGAGAATTGCTGCCATAAGAAAGAAAGAAAATACTAAGATGAAGAAAGAAAAGAAAGAAAAGAAAGAAAGAAAAGAAAAGAAAGAAAATACTAAGATGAAGATCAGTACAAGTTATAGCAGATTAGCTTTTCATTTATTCCTGTGTCCAGTATTTAATTCCATGTTTATTTTTTAAAAGAAAATAAAGATGGACATGCTCGGCCTGCTCAAGGCGACTCAAACCCATAAATATTTTCCTACCAGGGATGTTACTTAAACTGCATTTTTAAGGAAAAATATAATCATGCAGTTTGCATGTGTATTAGAAGTATTTGCTACAAGTTCTGCCATAAACCCTCTTCTTAAAGCACTGTTACAATTTCAAATAATTCTAAACTATTTAGCTATGTAACCTGACAAAAACCTAGTCATACAGACACTCTGTTCCAACAGAAGTGAGGCTGTTTCAGTGTTTGCAGTAAAACCTGACATATCTGCACCTTCCTCTCCTGGAGCCAAAGATTCTCCCTTGCAGTACATCAGCACTGGTGAAGGCAACACTCTGTTGTCTTCCCCTTCTCCCCTGTGGGGGGGACACTAGACTTTTTAGAAAGGCAGAGTTTGGGGTCAGCCTGCAACTTGAAGAACCCATGACTCAGCAGCATATTGTTAGAAGACCTGGGAATTGTTTAAGACAAATCGGCATCCAAAACATGCTTTGTAACTTTGTTTTTGGATGGAATGGAGCTCCTATCAGTTCCACATTCTACCTGCTTCTCTTGGAAACAATCCAAGGAAATGTCTTGAGCTACAAAGTGTCCGAATCTCTACTTGGCTCAAGGAACTGATTTTCTATAGGGTGGAGAGATGACATAAAAGTACAAATGAAGAACATATGATCATATTTGTCTCTTAAAACAGATAAATCTCTATATTTGCAGACATAAGACCAAACAAAATAACATTTTATAAATCCTCTTCCCTGCTTGGCCAGCTCTGACATCAGGCTTCAGAGAGAACACTAACATCTGGTAACTGAGTTCTGAACTAAAACAAGTCTTAAAATACTTCATCTGCTTTACAGTGGCCTTCAATTATATTGCTGGGTAACAAACAAATGAAATACAACGATATAGAAAGGCCAGGTCTTCACTTGTTTAAAGAAAGCCAACCAGCTGTCCCATATAAAAAGTAGCGATTACCTCGTTCACATTAAGCTTTGCAGTATGATAGTTATGAAGTCTTTTAAGTGTATTTAAGAAATTCAACAGTACTTTTTCTTTCCCCAGCACGGACATACAACATAACTAGTCTTCCAAGTAGTTCTGCATCTTCTACAGTTAAGTACTCACTTCCTTTCTGCAGAAAAGAGGCGACTCCCCAGTACTTCATCTTGAACTTGGCAGGATCTTCTGTGTCAGTGAAAGAGCCGATCATGTCAGCACAGACATCCCAGTTACTGCAGCCAAAGAAAATATCACATTCCAGTGTAAGAGCACAGGTTCAGTGACTTGCACAGGAATAGCAGTAGGATTGGAGCAGTAGCTTAGCAAAATAGAACAAGAGGAGAGCGGCAAACAGCTTACTTGAAGAGTCTGACTCTGCCCTTTGCAGTGGCAGTCATTTGTCCATTCTCATCTACGCTGAACTGGGCTACCACATTGTCCTGCAGAAACAGCCCCTCAGGATCTTTTTTTGCCATAGCATACCAGGTGCCACTGTACTGCAAGGAAATAAGAAAGGCTGCATGTAGACTTAGAACAATGGAAACATTACAACCAGACAGTTCAGAATAGGGGAGGTGACAGAGGGAAGAGCATGCAGATCTTTGACACTATGCCTCAAAGGTGTACCTAAGAAGCAAATCTATCTGTTTCAACAGCATAAACCCATCAATACATGGTAGTGCTACCATAATTTGTGGAAATACTGACTTTTTTGGTAATCTTATCTGTATCTGCAGCTGTCCAGTATAAGGAATATATAGCAAAGTATATAACAAAGTGTAAGTATAACAAAATTTAGTGGAAAAAGGAATAGCAACTGGCAGATCTTGCCAGATCTATGCACATTTATTTCCTTGCAATGGTGTCTGAAAACACTAGAGTATTAATTTTTCACAGAAACAGCCAAGTCAATACAGTCTTTCTGCTTATACCCTACAGTTTGAGACCAGTCTGCTAAAACTCAGTTTCTGCAGTATTTCTTTATCAATCAGGTGCATCAGGATCCAGCATCTGTGGAGGTTTGGACATCATACACTTTAGCTGTCTCTCAGTATCACACTCTGTGACTTCAAAATGTGACCACACTGGTGCCACTGAATGCCAAATTTTGTAGCCTGGAAAGAGCTATGCAAGACATCACAAATCCAGGAGAGTAAAGAAGATTTACCCTGGTCTTGTCGAAGTTCTCCTTGACTTTGAAGCTGCTTACTCGGCAGTCCCGCTCTGCAGTGCTGCTGTCCATCAAGGCCAGTGACAGCAGCAGCAGCCAGGGCAGAGCTCTCTCCGTGTGGGCCATCCTGTCCCTGCAGCAAACAGAGAATAGCATCAGAAACAAGCTCTGTCACACAAGTGAAGGGAGGAAGGCTGCCCTGATAGGTCGCCAGGGTCTCAGGCAGCTTTCCCTGATGCATGAGCAAGGAAGGCCCCTGGTTGTCCCCAGCCCACAACAGCAGGGTCCCTTACAGACAGTGCCGGTCCCTGGAGCCTCTTGAGAGCCCAAGTGTTGATGGTGGTGGCAGTGCCCAGGCAGGGAATGCTTTATGTACTCCTGGGGCTTTCGCAACCCGCTGAGCCACATTGGAGAGGGCAGCAGGGAGGCGGGCTGGTGGATGCTGCAGGCTGGGGCCCCTTCACAACAGCCTCTTGCGTAACACCCATGGGCTCAGGTGGTCTTTGACCCTGATCTGCAGCCAAGCCGGCGTTAGGAACAAATGCCTCTCTTTGCTTTTCCCAACCGAAAGCAGAGCTCACACCTGGGGGAAGGGGTGTGCACATGTGTGGGGAGAACAAATGGAATGAGAGGCATCCCACCTTTGCTTGGGGGGAGAGTGAACTGCCTCCACCTCCTCTGTGATTTTACACACTGCAGTCCAAAATCCATCTTACCCAATATGCTCGACCCAGTTACAAGGTGCAGACTCATTTCCTCCACCTCCTCCCCAAAGTCCTTTCCTCTTTTTCCCTGATAAACAGTGGCAAACATAATACTTGCAAGTTTCTGCTCATGTTTCTGAAAGCCTGGTTATCCTAGAAGCTCTTCAGGTCCTCATGACTGGCTCCCTCTTGCTTCCAAAAGGCTCTCTTGGCTAAATCATCTGAGCAGCCCCCAGCAACAAGAACGGCGGGGCCTGCAGATCCTCAGGATGGTGAAAGAGCCCTTATATGTGGTACCAGAACTGAAGTGTGGCCTGCAAATATCCAAGTGCATGTACACACCATATCTGGCCATTCTGACATGTGGTTAACTTTAAATCAGATATTCCATAACTTCTGTTCTGGTTTTGGCAAAGTGTTTTCGGTTATATAAACCATTATTTTCTCCTGTCCCGGCAAGTTTTGCTGCCTCTCAGTCAATATTTGTTCTCTAGTTTCAACATCTTTAGGAAGCATTAGAGAAAATCTGTTAATTATTTTCTAGGCATGTAACCAGAGCAGGATAGGAATGATTGTTACCAAGAGAACTAATTCACCTACCTTTTTCACCTCCCATTTTTTTTAAAGAATAAAGGCAGAAGCCTGTTATTTGAAAAGCTGGTATTCATTACTTTAAAAATCAAGCAAAAATATAATTTAAATATGGAGATACCAATGTAGTATAAAAAATACCTCAGTAGTAGCCGATGTACAGCTTTAACCAATTTATTCAGCACGGCCTTTCCCAGAGGTTTACTTAATATTCCTTTCATACATTCATAAAAATATTAGACCTCTTACTGTTGCTGTCCTTTACAATCTCTTCTCACATATAATGCAAACAATTGGATTGATTTATCTTCCTTTTCTGCTTTATGCTGGAGGCTTTTTGCACAGTAAATATGTTTTGTTCACTTAAACATCTACTGCTCAGGGCAGTTCCATGTCTGCCTTTGATTTCCTGGATAACATCAGTCACTAAAAATTCCACTGTATTTAATATTAAGCTTCTATTCATAGTAAAGAACATATTTAACACAGGGAATTAGAAGGGTGTATGTATATTAATTGTCCTGAAAGTTTCAGTGGTAGCTTTGCAATAAATCAACATTTCCATTTTTAAACTGAGATTTTCAAATTTGCTAATTCCTACAAAGACTGAAGAGAAAAAGTAAACTCTATTCTTCTGGTGACTTTCAGAATCTTGCTCTAGTCTGGCAATGGTGATACCAGTGATAGATATACATTTTTATAAAACCTTTACAAGACACTCACTGGTCTTGATATATGAATTCATCATATGAACAAGACCAAAATCAACATGGATTTTCTTTGTTCACTGTCTCACATGACTGATAGCAATAAGACGGATTATTGCTTCATTCATAAGTTTTGAATCTATTACTTTATTTAAAGAAAACAATTATTTCTTTATTCTCTGCCAATTTGTGAAATTTTATCATTTCTCTTAAGTTTGCTCTCTTCAAAAATCTGCATACTTCTTTATATTACCAGAGAGGTTCTCTCAGGATCAAATCTATTCCTATCAAGTTTTTCAATAGCATAATTGTCTATGAAGTTTTCAAAGGAGTCCACAGTCACTCATGCACATATGTCAAAACCTGCTGAGATTTGACCACCTCTGAAAATCTAGGTCAGTGTTCTTTTTATGCATACTGCTGTTGTCAGAAGATTTACAGGCAGGAAATGAAACCAGGTGTCAATTAAATAAAAATTTACTTCTGTCAATAAGTTATAATACGATCAGTTCTAAATGTGTGCAAGGGATATTACAGCCTCCTAAATTAATCTGATGCAATAAATCTGAATCAGAAACATGTAATTTTGTATAAGCCATGGCACAGCATTTCTTTAATTGTGTATCTCTACCAATCTCTGCAATATTTGGCAACTTATATCTGGTGGAGGTGCCTGACACATTCAGTAATTATAACTTCCACTTATTCAGGTCCTTGAGTTTGGGATCTCTACAAACTCTAGACAATGCCCAAGGAAAATCTTCTAATGATGTGTTATCATTGGGAATCTGGGGCAGTGCAGCTCCAGTGAAATCACACCAGTACTTCCCAGTCAGATTTCGACAAGTGCGGAAGAGAAGCTGGGCAAGTCAGAATGCCATGGAGGTTACATGGGGAGCTGGGCTCTGCCTCCTCTGCTTTAGCTCTACCTCCAACACTGCCTGCTGGAGACACAGCTTACACTGATGAAGTCCTTTCAGGGTTACAGGTGAAGCACTTCCTTGGTTCAGTGGAACAGGGATTTTAGGCAAAAAAGCTGCTCTGTTGTTGGTTAAGTCTGGGGGACGAATGAAAGGTTTCTGGCAGATGAGCAGGGCTATGGCAATTCAAGGGTGAATTCTTCCTCAGTCCTAAGAGATGCCAGCAGAACTGTGTAAACTCATAAACAGTGTAAACTTTGCCTCAGTTAAATATCATTTGGATTGACTGGCCTCTGAGTTTGCTTGAGAAACTCTGTCAGTGGGTGATCCTCATTCAGACCTAAATATTCACCTCTTAGATTTGTACTTCTCATGCAAACTGAAAGGAACTTGGGCCAGGATTTTGCATCTGAGAGGACTGTGCATAGATCAAATCACTGATATCCAAGGATTTCTAGGTTCTGGGAAAGCCCAGACAATTATGTTTAAGTGAATTAATAAAATTCAATAAATGATTTAAATATTGATAAGTTTCATACATGACTGATACCTGAGGCTGGGAGCATATTATGAATATTACAGATTTTTTTTTTTAAGTCACTATGTATTTTTTGGAACTATATTTAATGAAAGGGAAAGAAGGTCTTCTACCTTTGCATTTTGTCAAGAGGACAGAAAAGGGGCTAACTTCTGGCAGTGACTCTGTGACTGGATTATTTTCTACATTAATAGCATGTAAAATTCTGCAATATTCTCAATTAGATATAGCAAGGAAAAAATATGGAAGGAAATGGCTGAAAAAAACCTTTCATAATAGGAATTATTTTATCTATGACTTTTAATAAAAGGAAGAAACTAGTCAAATTACTATTTAAACATTTTTAACACTGCAACTTTCAAGCTCTACATATTAAATTTTTTTTTTGTTCCAAGAATTAGTCGAGCTCTTAGGAGAAAGTTGACTCAAAAATTGCTAGTAGGAAATGGAACATCCATTTCCAGCCAGACTACAATAGATTGAAAGACTTTTTGCTGTGTTCTCTTGGTTGTTTATTTATAGAATGCCATTCATAAACATGGGCATCCATTAAAGTCTCAGAGGTAGATTCGCAGGCAAATGAATGACCACTGTGTGCACAGAGCAGGGGATGCAAGTGTAGCCACTGCCCTGT
The DNA here is from genome assembly GCF_027477595.1 of Haemorhous mexicanus. Lineage (NCBI taxonomy): Eukaryota > Metazoa > Chordata > Aves > Passeriformes > Fringillidae > Haemorhous > Haemorhous mexicanus. The sequence continues at coordinate 26,729,830 of NC_082347.1, read as the reverse complement.
GAAACCAGACTCATATCAATAGCAAATGGCATGAGCTGTGCCAAGGAGCTCAGTGTACTTTGTAAGGGACAGCAGTGCACACTGTCACCATCACAACTGCTCCTCTTGGTGGCAGTCTGAGTACAGAGGTCAAGGACAGAATGGAATAGAAGAGATTGCCCTTTGCTCCATGCCAGCCTGTGTACTACCTGTTCTTGTAATTTAATGACGCGACATTTTGTTTAGGGAGTAAATTTACACTTAACTCTTTACAAACAGTATTTACTAACAGAACTAGTTTAAAATGGTACCTCTATTTTCTTTAGCAAGTCTTTTTGAGGATTGTGATTCTGATTTGAAACTTTTTCTGGGCATATTACTAAAATGGAAACAATATAAAACAAAGATCTAAAGTTCACCAACAGGCTGGCCAGCCAGGTGAGAAGAGCTCTAAATTATAAATTATGGAAGACATAGACCTTATGTACTGAGTCCAGCAATGAACCACAAAGTTCACAAAGCAATAGGAGAATCTGACAAAAATAGAGGCTGAGAGAGTTGAGACTCTTCAGCCCAAAAAATTTGAGGGGATCTTAACAACATACATACTTGACAGGGGAGCATGAAGAAGACAGTCAGACCCTTCTCAGCAGTTCTGAATAACATTCTCAATAATAAAAACTTGTCAAGTAACCAAAGATCTCTAGGGAGTAAATGTGAGAATGGCTGACATTAAAAGGCTGCTGCCTTTTGCCTTAGTCTGTACACTAAAATTAATGCCAAACTATGAAGAAACCCATACTTTTGGTCAAAGCTGCAGTGCATCAGGCAACCCTTCACACTAGACTGGCCATTTACTTCAGGAAATCTCCCCCAGAATCAATAATCTCTGTTGATTACTAATTTCATGATCCCCCAGAGCTAATGATTGGTAGTTTTAAGAGAACATAAACATTTGCAGCTCTATGGAAAAAGCAGTTAACTTATTATCTTCAGTGTTTATGTTTTTAAAATTATTTTTGTAAGAAAAGGGATAGAGTATTATTTTAAAAGAAACATTAAATTAAGGACGTTTATAAGGGTTCCCAGTAGATACCAAGTCAGTGACACCAAAACGTTTTAGTGCCAAAACCTGGCTCTGTTAGGATCACACAATACCTGCTGAAAAAAACAACAGAATCAATTCTCACAATGTATCCATTTAGAAAAAAAACCCCAAACAACTCTGAATATTAATTTCTTGGATTATGCATATGATTCTCCAATGTCCAGACAGCAACCAAGATATTAACCACATCAAAATTCATGCAATTGAAATAAGCATATTTGGTCTGTGCTTTTTTCAGATAATCTTAACTGAATAAACCACATTTACTGCTATAGGATGGGCAGAGACATTCAGATACAAACACTGAGCTGAACTAGGAAACCTTGTAAATGCCTTTGACATTTACGTGCTGCTTGAATCTATTTAAATAACCATGTCTGTCAGTTATCCTTCTTAGGAGTTTCCATGTATCACAAGGGCTCAGGAATGGTCTACTACTAAGAACTACTCCATAAATAGTTTGATTTCTGTAGGTACTATGAACGTCAAAGGCAAATGACATCATATGTATTAAAATCACAAAGCACACATACTTCTGAGAGTCTCTGAAATTAAATTAAGTTAAAATACAAATGTGAATTAGCTTTAATAAAAATAAAATGTTCAATACTGTGGAAAAAAAGGAGAGTAAAAGAGATAGAACAGAAAATAAATGTCATATTCCAGCAGAGAAACTTTAAAATTCATTACAAAATTTTAAAAAGAACTTTTGTTGGTTTCTGATATTTCTTTCCATTTTATTTCACACTTGACAGCACAAGAGTGCAATTTTAAGAGTGTATCTAAATAAGGGAAAATGCAATAAGAATTTCTTTAGGACATAAAAATGATTATGGGACAGCCCAGCTACATCTGAAATATTTTTTTACAAAGAAAATGTATCACCTTACAGTAGTACTTAAATAAAAAAATATCTTTACAAATAGTGTAGTTTATCCTTTGTAAAAAGAGATGAGCATGAGGGAGATTTGGTGAAAGCATGAAAAGCATTTTAGGTGATTTGCACCGAGAAAAAAATGATAATAAAATTATAGTAAATTTGCTAGTTTACAAAAATGTAAACCCCCAACCTCACAGCCCCCAAAGAAAATAGTATCACTTGGTCAGTTTGCCTGTATTCACTTGTTCTCCCTCCAGAGAGTGACATGCCACTCTATTTCATTGAATTAATGTGATCACAATATAAAGATTTGATGTTTAAACTGATTTATCATGTGTGATAAAGATGAATGTGTAAGTCTTACATAGAAATGAATTTTTTAGAATGTTTTAGCTGGGCATGAGACAGGTCCTCTATAGGAGCCTTCAACTTCAAAGAAACTACTATGTGGAATGTTCCAAAGTCAGTAAAAAAATATGACTGAACACGTAATGCAAAAAAATTTTACTATTCCTTCACATGATTTCACTGAGGCTCTTCAACATCCTCTTCTTTTAAACCACAGAGTGAAAAGTAATGAGCTAGAAATTAGGAAGATGACAAGCACTAATTTAACTCTATGTAGTTACATGTAAAATTATTTTCAAGGCTCAACTTCTTTTATATGTATTGCTCAAATATTGAAACTACTAATATTGAATTTGAGTAAGAATAAATATGCCTTTCTAGTGCTGTTTTCTTGTGAACTATGTGTGTGTACAACAGTGAGAACACTGCTGTGTTGCCACAAGTTCCTATCACTGGACCACCTGTCAAGAAGATGCTGCAGACTCACACACCCACCAGGGAGGGGCCTGTCCCCCAGGCTGCTGGGGGCAGCAACCCAGTCAGAGAAAAGGAGCCAGGCCAAATTGTGTTTTTAATGTGCTGATTTTCATACACTTTTTAAAATCTGTAGAGCATCTGCAGTCTGGCAAAAAATTAGTTCCATAAACAGTGTTTCATATCATGGTCAGAGGGAAAAGGAATGCTAGGTGTCATTGAGCATCTATCAGTAACCTGTTCTTTGTGCTCAAGAGTATGTGTCAGTTGCCCATGTTGATTCTTTGAGATCTGTTGATAAATACTAATGTTGACACACTAGCTTCTGGCAGACAGATGATGTACTTTTGCAATACTCTTTTCAAATTAAGAATGGCCAACTGGTGTATGTTTTACTTTCTTACACCAAGAATCTCTTATTGCTTTTGATCTAAGTGGATGCCATAAACCGAAGTAAGATTAATTGTATTTCAGTTCTCCTACTGTGCTGGAATTCAGATCTGTTTCAATATACACAGATCATTTACTGTCATAGTTGGTATTTAAATTCAGCCTTCTCATGTAGCTTTGGAATGTTTGCTCCTCAAATTCAACACATTTTCTACCATTCCTTTTCCATTCATGTACGTAATGTTGAACTTCTAATGGCAGGAAACTTTAGACATGCATAGCCATATATCTGTATCTATATAGATATATGGTTATCTATGGTATATCTGTGACCAGAGTAAAGATTTCCTCTTTGCCTAATGTTTGTCAGTTATTTTTGTGCTATTTCATAGAACAGACACCTCCAACTTTTTCTGAAGAAAGTGTAGACCTTGACTGAATATTTATGCTTATAGAATAAAAATTTTACTGTTTCCTCAGTTTGAATTTAATCAGTTTTCTGATTTTATTCTTTATTTTGCCTCTCTCTTTTTGAGGGAAAAAAAAAAAGAATAAGCCATATCTGGCTGTACTAAGTCACATTCTAATTCTTTTATTCCATCTTCACCTAGGTAAATCATTCGAGCACTTGAACAAGCTCGGTCTTCTGTAAGGTCTTAAGGATTTCACCCATTTTATTCATGTATAGCTTCATAATTATTTACTTTTAGTAATCCAATTTCTATCATCTCCTGACTATTTCAAAGAAAGCTAAGTTCTACCCTTTAAAAGATTTTTCCATAACATGCTGTTTTCCTGCCCTTAAGTGCCTCTCAGAAATACACATGTGTACATCTGTGCACGTGTATAATGTGGGGTAAGGATCTGGGTGGAATTTCTCATATGAAGTTTTAATAGGAACTTCTGTGTGCACAGCACAGTATATATACAGTGAATGAAGGAGATAACATACAGGTACACATATCTACACATCAGACAATTTTATATGAATTAATTGGTTAGTTTAAAATGCTAAAATGGCTCCCTGAGGATTTATGAGCTAAGAATGCTCAGGGGTTTAGTGTCCTGACATCTCTTTAATTAGCGGTCTCCAAGATCTCACACTAAGAAGATGCTAAGCCAGTGCCTTCTGTCATATCTCAAGAGTATCAGAAGGCTTGGAAGCCACAGAGGAAGATGAATGTATTATTTCTGTGAGCTATACAATATGTACAAAGTACATTTTTCTTACTAGGTTAGGACTAGGGTTAGGGTTTTCTTACAGGTTAGGACTTCTTGCTGCCATTCCTGCTTTGATGGTGATGCAGTTCTAAAAGAAATACTAAGAAAAATCCAGCAAAAATGGGTGAGGTAAATAAAGACGCTGTTGAAAAATACTTGGAGAACAATCCCCAGTTTGCCAAGGAGTATTTTGACCGAAAAATGAGACCTGAAGTGGTGGGAAGTATCTTTAATGTGAACCCTGGAGATGTGAAGGAAGGAGTCAGCTTCAAAGACATGTCCCGTCTGGAGGAGTGTAACATAATTTTTGAACTGGTAACAGAAATTCAGGATGAGGCATGTGTTATGGAAAAGATGGTGCACAAGGCCCTGCAGAGGCTGGCACAGCTGCTGGAAGCTGATCGGTGTAGTCTGTTCATGTGTCGCTCCCGAAATGGTACTCCAGAGGTAGCCTCCAGGATTCTTGATATCACTCCAACTTCCAAATATGAGGAGAATTTGGTGAAACCAGAAAATGAGACTGTTTTTCCTCTGGACATCGGGATAGTGGGATGGGTTGCTCATACCAAGAAGTTTTTTAATATACCTGATGTGACAAAGGTAAGTGACTTCTCTTGGGGAATGGGGTTCTGTGTATTCTCTTCTTCCTGCCCAGGGTTTGAGGTAAAAAAGTTGTTCTTCAGAAAAATCTGAGACAGAAATCCTGACCAATAACATGAGAAAAGCATCAGCAGAGATGGTTTAAAATCCAATAGAACCATGTAATGTACCCTAGTTAGGTGTTTTCAGTGTCCTTGTAGTATTTGTAATGTCAGTGACTATAATAATGGAGGAGAACATTAGATTAATAGAGACCATTAAATGCCTGAGTTTCTGTTGAATGAGGCAGGCTTGCATTCTGTTTTCCAGTATGAGTTTGCAAGTGTTCTCTGATATCATTTCATGCTGCCATGCATGCATCTCTGAATCATTTAATTTGCAGCTTTTGTAATGAAGATGTATCCTTATTAGTAAGTGAATGAGGACAGAGGAAGATGATGTCAACATACATGTTCACCTTTATGTCAGTATTTGATTTAAAATGGGTTTGATTTTGAGTATGTGTCGATCCAGGGCTTTTGTTCAAAACCATCCATAGAAGAAAATTATTGAGTCAGAGCTGTTCTGACATTTTTGAAGTTCCTGTTGAATCTGCACTAAATCACCTTCTTTCTTTAGGGTGCTGATAAGAGTTTATTTATTACATTATTCATTAATTTTTTTTCAATCTTTATTATTATTTTTTATTACAAACGTTAATTAAAATGGCGAGTGACCTAACAAAAGTGAAACTCGCATGTGTGAGGTCTGCTTTAGAAACTGCTCTGAAATACATGGAGACATGTAGTTCAAACATGCTTTGAATTTTAAGATTTCCTTAAAAAAAACTAACCTTGCATCATCAAATGCTGGCATCTTCATTTCTTTTTAGATCTGTGTTGAAAATCTGAACATAATCAAATGGTGCTAAGAATATTATCAAGATGACAGTCTGGATTTGTAGTGTTTCCTACACAGTCAATTTAAAATTCCAGAATATTTTAGAGATAGAAACCACTACAGTGTCCTAAGCTCCATGTAAATAATCAAAATATTTATACACTGCAATTAACTATGTTTTGCAGATGGTAAACAAAAATTAATATCTTTTATCATGCTAGAAATTATAAAGGACTACTTTAAAAGCTCAGGAAAAAATGAATATTTATATATAGGAAAATAACATTCCAATATACAGTAAACTGCCTCAGATGTAAGTAGGAATCACAGGGGCAAACAGAAGACTGACTGATTTGAGAAAACCATCAGTTCATTTTCAACTGACCACTAATATCCTTTCTTCAATGGCTGCTGTTCTGACAAGAAGTGTCTGATTTATTGTCTCTTACCACCACGTGGGGAGATTGGAGGATAATCTGTCCAAGTTCATAAGACTGATTACATGAGAAAAGATCAGGAGGATCAGGGAAGATGTGCCTCCTATCAGACACTGCACTGCTTCTTAATATCATTATGTCAGAGGTGCCCAGAGCAGGGCTAACCAAATATTTCTGTGTTTGCAATAGGATTTGTTCAAAATTTTGTGACAAGTGTTATTTATACATGCTTAAGTAAGAGAACTTTCCTGTCCATCTAATCCTGTTAGGTGTTTTGTGCTCACAAATTAATTTATGTCAGCTGAGTATCTGTTGTTATTCAATCATTCTAAGGTAATCTTTACTTAGGAACCCATTTACTCTTTTAGGATTACTGAAGTCTATGCCAGTAGGCACACATTTAAAAATGCAATTCAACTAGGGTCCCATTAATCTAAACATCATTGGAATATTGACAGCTTATTACATAATTGCAAAACTCCCAGAGACTTCTCTGGAACCAAGGTTTGATATTTAAAAACAGCCCTAAAGGTCTCAAAACCATCAGGATTTTCATTCTTTATGTACAAAAAGTCAACGTTCAAGTTCACACTCCTCACACAAGAAGATCTCCCAATTATGTCACCAGAATCTTTATCTCCATAGCACATCCAGAACTGCAGCTTGAGTCACTAATGTTTAAAGCATATAATTAGTCCATGGCAGCAGAAATATGCAGCCACTGAAGTCTTTATCACTTTTTAGAAAGGACAATTATTTTTCAGTTCACTACATTGACTTCAGTCAAACAAGATTGTCTGCTACCCAAATTACGAACAAAAAATGACAGGAAGAGTTAAACCAGAGGAGAATTTTTCCCCTAGTGCCTTGTCAGAATGCAAAATGCACAATGATTATTTCTAGTTGGCTTTAGTACTTTAAAAATGTTATTTCTATCCACTTTTTACTGTTGACACAGTCCATATCCAAACAGTATAGTGTTTTTTAAGTCTTAAGTTCATGACAACGTTGACAAAAGCACAGTGTGACATTTTTATGCTTCAATCATTACCCCTTTATAACAAAAGTAAATGCAATAAAAGATCATAACAGCAATAAATCATTGAAAAATAAATTACTCCAGTTTTAGTGCCTGGTAACCAGTTCTTTAGGGATTATCTCTTTCTAACTGGAAAGGTACCAATAAACGTGAGGAAGCTCCTCATCCTGACTAATGCTCCAGAAAAGAAAAGCAGAGGAAAAGATACAGACCTTTGATAATTAACTTACTGGTCAGTCTCCTCCCCACAAGATTATGGACCTGTTGACTGTGAGAGCTAATAGTGTTTAATCCAGGATTTCATAGTTGTGAGAAACAGGAGGCCGGGCAGGATCATTACCCTAATAATTTGTCTCACATTATTCACAGTGTATAGCAGATTATGTGTCTCAAATATTACACAGTAAAATAATAGGCCAAAAAAATTTGATATGTCCATTAATATTCTTTTAACTGATGACACAGACAACATTATAAAGGAGAGTACAATCACCTTACATTTTTCTCCAAGGCATTATTTCCAAATAAAACTAAGAACTTCTACAAAGAGTATGTATTTGAAAACAAGGATTTAATTAAGGACTGGAAACTCAAGAAATAATATTATTTGTTTTAGCTGAGTAAAAAATTATAAAAATTGTGGGAAAATACTTCAAAAGAAGTGAAGACTTTTGAATTACAACTATAAAGGAGCTGAAATATTTTGGTGCTGAAATAACTAGGCCTCATTTTTAGAGGCCTTGCACTGAAATTCACAACCCCCAGTGAAGTGAAGAAACAAGAGACCATGGGAGATTCCAACTCAGATTAAGCAGCTAGAAGAGTGATTGTTGTGGCACCTAATTTAACCCCTGGAAACCCATGGTACAAATCAACTTAAATACATCTTCAAGTTGCAAGCACTGGTATCATCCCTTTGTAAGCTGATCCAGCTTCAGAACAGCAGCTCTACCCTTTAAACCAAGAGTGGGAGAGACTTTAATTCCAGGCCTGTCTAACCTGACAGGAGTTTTAGATTAATGTGGATGTTCTGGTCCCCAGACTCCAGGCTGTCTGAGGTAGCTTTTTGCACGGGAAGAATATGCACTGTAAATGTTAATGTCTGCTCCTCCGTTTTATCTTATCTTGATAATTAACATCAGATTGTCAGAAACTCATACTCAACAAATATTAACTGGAAAAATGGAAACATATTCCAGTCTTGTATAATGGCAAAAAATTTAGTCAATTTACCAGAAAATATTTTAATACAGGAAGGCATTCCTATTCATTGTGCCTTCCAGAAGAAAACCCCAACTAATTCTTTCCTTTATTTACGATTCTAACAGGGAAATTTCCAAAACTGAAGGAAAAAAAGTACATTAAAAATGAAAATTAAAAGCTTCCTTTTATCTAATTTTCTTGTTTCATGTGAAAAAGCACTTAATATAATACAAATCCAATTTCAAGAAATTGCAAAATAGTCACTATATATGGCAAATAACAAGCAGGCATTTCAGTGACATAACTCTAGTCATGTTGACAATAACAAAGTCAATTTGTTCTGTAATGCTAGTAAGTTACATCTTAAAATGAAATTTACGTCCCTGACAATACATAATTTTTGGAGCATGGCCTAAGAAAGGGCCAGGTAGATGGTTAGTATGTGTTTTTTATTTTCTATTCATACTCAATTATATAATTATGAAACAAAAACATTTGTGAGTTGAAATTAGGCTAAGTAGAAGTAAGAGATGAAGTAAGAGATGAAGCATTATAGCACATTAATACCACCTATCAAGTGGTTAAAATTTTGAGAAATTTGAGCCAATGCAAGACAATCAGTGGAAGAACCAAGGATTGGGAAGAGAAGAAAATACCGTAGAAGGACCAGAAAGAAAACCAGAAACATGTGGAGATGACGCAAAGAAATATGTGCAGTCTGAGCTCATCTATCCAAACCAGAACCTCCCACCCAATAGGAGCAAAATAGTCATAACTGCAAGGGGTCACAGTAACCTCCTCTTCCTCTTTGCTATACAAGGGGAAAGAGGTGGAAGAAAACAGGCATGTGCTGTCTTGGCCCTATCACCTCACCTGCAGGATTAAGTCTTATCCCTTGTGTGTTGGGTCACTTCAACTGCAGGCAGCATTGCAGGGAGGAATGGCTGGACAGCTGCCTGGCAGAAAAGGACCTGGGGGTGCTGATCAACAGCAGCTGAACATGAGCCAACAGTGCCCAGGTGGGCAAGAAGGCCAAGGGCATCCTGGCTAGGATCAGAAACAGGATGGGGGCAGAGATTTCTGCCCTGTACCAAGCACTGGTGAGGCTACAAATTGAATCCTGTGTCCAGATGCGGGCATCTCATTACAAGAAATATATTGAGGTGCTGGATCATCGCCAGAGCAGGGTGACAAAGCTAAAGGAAGATCTGGAACATAAGTCCTATGAGGTGTGGCTGAAGTAGCTGGGGGTGTTGAGCCTGGAGAAAAGCAGGCTTAGAGGGGCCTTATCAGTGTCTACAAATCCCTGAAAGGTGGGGGTCAGCCTCTTCTCCCAACTAACAAATAATAGGATAACAAGACGTGCCCTCAAGTTGTGCCAGGAGATGTTCAGATTGGATATTAAGAAACATTCCTCCATCAAAAGGGTTGTGCTAGCTGGCCATGCTAGCTAGACTCTGATGCTGGCTTCCTGCAAATCCAGGATATGTTGCATATCTCAGGGCCTATTTAAAGAACTGATCATTGTATAGTAAATGGCTTGGAATCTCAACATTAAATGGAGCTAGTAGGAAATGTCTGCAAATGTACTACAGTTAGGAAGTTAGCAGCAGATTTCTTTTCCATAATTTCTCTTTTAAAGCCTATTTTGTGATTTAACTGAGAGCTGAAAGTTCAAAGCATTGCTCTAAAAGATAGTTTGGTTCATAAGATCAGGCTCAAGTAGACTAAGTGTCCACATTCATGTAGTCATGGAAGCACCAAGATGTTCTTCTGGCTCTGGTACTGCAGACCACATTTCTTGCTTATTCATCTATGAACATGATTTCTTAGATATTGTGAAAAGTGATTTTCTTTGGAAAAAAGAAAGCTCTTACGCTCCCAAGAGAAAATATTTTTACAACTCTCTTGGAAACAAAGGCTTCAAAACTCCTAGAAATTATGTATTAAATATCCAGTAATGAAAAGCCTAAATCTAAGCACAACATTTTGCTTGTATATGCAAATCATGGGAGACAGGTGTCTTTGTATGTGCTGTGGGAATGCTGCCAATTTATTAGAAGGTTTTTTTATCTTTCTGCTTCACACTATCTAGGCACAGGATGGCTTGTGGTTACTAAACTTTCTGTTTATTAACAGAGACTTGTATTCAAATGTTTCTATCCTTTGCAAAAATTACATGACCAAAGTGCTTCTTCTGAACACTTCTGATCACCACTGCTTGTACCTTCATTCCGGCATTATAAAACAAAGTAAGACACAGCAGCTGAATCCTACTGATTCAGGTACCACAGGTACCTTTCAGGTGTTTAGAAATCCAGGAGTGTCTGAAGTGTTTGTTTATTTATTCCTTCACAGCAGAATACAGTACCCTAAACCCAGGAACCCGGGCCTCACCAGAATGCTAGATGCTCTTAGTGACACAGAGGGACTTCAAAACAGGGTCAAGTTACCTGTCTAATTTACTGGGTTTTCAACAGCTAACACAGTCAGAAGTGCAAAACCTGAAGCTCAAAACCACACCCAAGTCCAGAATGGTTGTGTCAGTAGATAATACATTCCACAGAACAGTGAATATTTCCATGTAATTACATACTTGTTTAGCAGGCTGCAGGACAGTACTTGATTCTCACACAGCAGCCCCTCTCACACAGAAGAGACAGATTGCCTGGCACTTTCTCCGGATGTCCGTTACAGGAGATGCTCCTATGCCTTTCTCTGAGAAAAACAGAAAATAACAACTCAGGCAGTTTGTTGGTAACTAAGAAAGGGTCCCATTTTCACATGGACAATACATTGAAAAGTGGCCACACTTTCCAGGCCCTAAATAGAGCCTGATACATTGAATGAGATTTATGGGCATGACACAGACTGTCCTTAACAGAACCAATTCTCTGCAAGAGAGCCCAGGGCGTAAATACAATATTTAAGAGTTACTTCCAGGCATTTAATTTGTTTCACTGAAATGCAGCCCTAGAAGGAAATATAAAAGGCAAACATAAAAGATGGACTGCCTAAAGACTACGAAAAACAAGGAAAAAGCCCAAATCCTAATATTTTGATGACATAATAAAACTCTGTCTTTCTTGTTAGAGTTGTATATGCTATAAATTCAACCTATACTAGAAACAATTGCTAGAGGGAAGAGGGGTAAAAGAAAATTATGAGGAAAAATCTAAATAATAAACAATTTTAGTTCTGCCATTTCCAAGCATTGTCATGCTTGATTTTACAACCTAGAAAATGCTTATTTGTTTGGGGTTTTCTTTAAGCAGCTTTATGTATAATCTGTGAAAGCTGAAGTTCCATTATGTGGCACCCTGCAACATTCTCCAGCCTATCAGCAAGGAAGACACCTTGGGATGCTCCACACAGATGTCAGCTGCCTAAGCTAAGGCAGTAATGAATAGCAGCAGTGTTTGCCAGCTCTGGGCATAGACAAGCAGTATAAGTGAGCTGAGTGCTCATCTCTGAAGAAGTTTGAATACTGACATGTTAGCAGTGAAATGTGAGGGGATGGAAAAGGCTCTGTGAAGACAGAGAATGGCTATTTCAGCTGCTTAGTAGAAACACGCCATTTCTCAGTATGCACATCTCATAAGATTTCAAACCTCCAACTCATAACTCACCTCATTCAGACGTATTTTCTTAATAACATAACAAAATATAACAACCCTTGACAAACAGATTTCCACGAAAATGTTTAAATCCCTTTTTTATTAAATTAAAGAGAACACCAAAGCCTTTGAAGAAAACACCAAGAATTTCTTGGATATGAGACAGTTATCCATGAAGCATGAACTAGCTTCTCAATATCTTTACATTAAAAAAAATTAAAATAATAGCTTTTGCTAAACCCTCCTCAGCATTTAGTTTTGAGGATGAAAATGTAAATATGGAATATTGAGTTATGGCTCATTCATTAGTCACATGGCCTTATTCCCACAGGATCACACACTCAACAAAAGCAGCTCTGGTCCTATATCCTATACCTATATCCTCTCCTTGCACCAAATGAGCCTGTAGAGCTGGGAGCAACAGGGATGGCAGTGTGTCAGACAGGAAGGAATAAGAAACAGGTCAGCTAGGTGAATAATTGTTGGGGATGCTTCTCTGCCATAAGTATTTTATACAGGACAGGAAGTACTTTTAAATATTGTATGAGGGAAATGCATAATGAATTTTATTTACTGAAAAAATAAAATAAAAATAAATATTAACATAGCCATGAAGTAATTCTCTAAAATGCAAGCCATATAGATTAGATACCCACATGGTCACAAGATCATGTATTTCCCATATTTTTAATTCCTCAGTGTTATAATAAAGACCTGCACAGAACTTGGTTTCAGAAGCTATTTTCATAACCAATGCCTCGGTTAAGCTTGTACATATAACTCTGCAAGATCAAGTTAAGTAATGATAGTGGGTTTTTTCAAGTATAAACTACTGCACTGTGAAACATTGTGCAGTAGTTTATACTTGAAAGTATAAACTGATGTTTGCAGTGCTCACAGCATTGCAAACATCAGTTTCCAAATAAAATGATGATATGCTCCTGGCATGGTAATTGTTGTGCGTTTAACTTGTGATTTTTTTTCCCTTTTCTTTCAGAACAACCATTTTTCTGACTTCATGGACAAAAAAACTGGTTATAAAACAGTCAATATGTTGGCAACTGCAATTACACAGGGTAAAGAGGTGCTTGCTGTTGTGATGGCACTCAACAAATTAAATGCCCCCGAGTTCTCAAAAGAGGATGAAGAGGTAAAATGTCACAAAATAATACAGCTTTTAGTTCAACAAGTTGTTTGAGTGACTCTATATCTTAATTTAATACTTTTGCTTTATTTTTGATCTTTGTATTTTTAGGTATTTAAAAAATACCTCAACTTTATATCTTTGATGATAAGAAATAATCACACGTCGTATCTCTACAATATCGAATCACGAAAAAGCCAGGTATAGAAGCATTTTTTAATAAAAATACTTAGTTTTTCTCTGAAACAATTATCATTCCCATTATTTTATAAACTTGCAATCTTATTGAAGTCAGGATACAATCTATTTATCTTTTTAAAATTTAATAAGTGATGCACCTTATAATTTCATTCTGGAATGCCTAGGATTCATATGTTTATGTTTTTGTATTGTTCTGAACATTATCCTATTTCTCTTTTGTTGTAAATAGCTGCTTTTGTGGTCTGCCAACAAAGTATTTGAAGAGCTAACAGATATAGAACGACAGTTTCATAAAGCACTGTATACCATTCGAATGTATTTGAATTGTGAAAGATACTCTGTTGGTCTGCTGGACATGACTAAAGAGAAGGTAAAAACTATTTTCCCTACTTAGAAACTCCTAATGTGAAGTCTCCAAGACACAAAGTTCCCATGCTTTCTAACCCTTTGGGATAATTTATTTAAAATCTAACAATGTTACAAAGACTACATGCAAAATATAAATGTGGCAAAGGATAAAACCAAAATAAACACAAAGACCAATTCTGAAATAATTTTTCATATTCATAATTCCATGCAAGAAAGGGTAGAGGTGCATGACTGATTATTGCTTTAGAAATATCTACCTGCTAAAAGAACAATTAAGCTGTACAACTATTTAGGGATAAGATTAGCCTGCAATTTGCTAGCAAACATTTATTTTTATCAATGTTTTCTTAATACTATCTGAAATATGACCATTGTAAACTAAGTAGAAATAAAAATCAAACTGTAATACACAGATGTGATGTTATCTATGAACACAGAACTGACTTTTTTCCTTTTTCCCTGTGTATCATTTTCTCAGGAGTTCTATGATGAGTGGCCAATCCGGCTGGGGGAGGCAGAGCCTTACAAAGGCCCCAAGACACCTGATGGACGAGTGAGGATATTAAGTTTTTTTTTCATGAATCTTAAGTTTGATATTGAAGTTCTACAAGTCACTTAGATGTTTTTATATTTTTATTTAGGAAGTCAACTTTTATAAGATTATTGACTATCTGTTACATGGACAAGAAGAAATCAAAGTCATTCCGTGAGTATTCACTGGCAGATGGTGAATGTGTGGTAATTAGATATTGCTGGGATAGAATAGCACGTCTACATTGTAGAAATAAATTCATTTCATTGTCTCTCAAAAGGTCACCTCCAGCAGATCACTGGTGTCTTGTCAGTGGATTGCCAACATATGTGGCTGAAAATGGTCTTGTAAGTTCATAGCAAAACTAAAAACTAGCATTTTAAACCATGCAGTTGTTCTGACTGAACAAAAAAACCCTCAAACCTCCCCATGACCAAAATCCTCTACAAAAATACCATGATGCTTCCAGTGCCTTTGGTTCCCAGTGAAATAATTTTAATCAGTATTTTGGATGGAGGCAAGGCATCAGCACAAATGGTGGAAACAGCAAGATAATTTCCCTCAGACTGTGATTATATCAGAAGAATAATATGTATGTCTGATGTCACTTTCCTGGTGTGCTAAATGTCACAAAAAATGTCAAAGTAAGAAAATCATCACATGCAAGGTTTTAAATTTTTCTTAATTTCCTATGTCTTCTTACATAGACATATGTAATTCAAAGTCAGGATGTATGACAACTATGGGTAACCCTGTAGTATTTTTAATAGAGCCATTAGTACTCAATTATTTATTTCTAAAAACCCCCATGCCATTTTAAACGGGAAGTGATTTTCTTAAGCATTATGCTTTTGCACTGTGAGACACTGAGGGACTTTGCTACAAGCATTCCAAAATTATGTCTGTTAGAATAACCACATCTAATTTAAGAGGAACAGTTTTAGTTTCTGTAGCTAGCTAGAATGCTCACTATTGTTAGCTTAGAAAATAAATATTCCTTTAAAAAATACTAGACCAAGTTCTGATACACATTATATTCCATTTCAACAATGTGTCATTTTCTTTATGCTGCAGATTTGTAACATGATGAATGCACCAGCAGATGAATACTTCTCATTTCAGGTAAATTCAATAATGTTAATAATTATAAATTTTGTAGAAAAATATTCTAGTGCTTGCCACTAATTGGTTATACATTTGATTGTATAAATAATTTCTCATTTGATTCTGATGCACAAAAAAAAATAAATTGTTACATTGCTTATGTCCATAGCTGTATTATTACTTTCAAAGAAATGCACATTTCCTGGTTTTTCGTTTTCCTTCAGAAAGGACCAGTGGATGAATCAGGATGGGTTGTCAAAAACGTCTTGTCATTGCCTATTGTCAACAAAAAAGAAGAAATTGTGGGAGTTGCAACGTTTTACAACAGGAAAGATGGAAAACCTTTTGACGAGTATGATGAACAGATCACTGAAGTAAGCTTAATAGGATTAGAGGGTTTGAGGAGATATGTGATGCTAAAAAAATATTGCAGTAAAAAGTAATTTTTATGTGTCAAAATTTTTTCAAATAGGCCACATTAACATCTAGCCAATTGTCTATCTTCTTCACAATGCAGTTTCTTGAGAATATTTTATCTCCCTTTATAAAACTGAAAATTTTTGAGTGATCATTTACATTCCAGCAATAAAAATTGCTTATAATTTTTCTTTTAATCCTTTGACTTTTTAATGATGGTGAGCATGTCCTAAGTAGCAGTGGGTAAGCACGTGTGGTGTGCTGCTTGCCAATGAATGCCAAGCCTGTGGAGCAGGCATTCATGGAGCATTCATAATTGCATGCACTCAGGCAAGATAAGGTGCTACACGGTGTACTCAAGTCCAGCCACTTGACTTAAGCTTCATAAGCCTCAAAGTCCTGTATATAAAATGGGAATATTAATTACTTATTGAGCCAAATGTCATTAGAAGCTGTGAGTGCTAACAGAACTGGCTGAAGGAAGATAAAGGCCTATAACAGATAGAGTGGCACCTTGCTTTTCAAAGGGCACTAACAGAAATGGGACTTTAAGAAAACTAAGTGCAAATTTTCAGGTTTATTCTGTTGTCATGGCATCATCTCTGCTTTACTTGACTTTGTTGCAGACTCTCACACAGTTCCTGGGGTGGTCTGTTTTAAATACTGACACTTACGACAAAATGAACAAACTTGAAAACAGGAAAGACATTGCTCAAGAAATGCTTATGTACCAGACAAAGGCCACCCCTGCAGAAGTTGAATCGATCCTGGTAAGTTTCTGTCCACAGCCACAAAATTAAAACAGGAAACTTACTACACAAACCCTCAATTTTCTTACTCTTTTTCATTTTTAGAAATACAAGGAGAAACTGAATGCAAAAAGTTTAGATGAATGCGATCAAAAGGATCTAATCAGGATTTTGGTAAGTCATTCAACTGAAAATTCAGGTGGTGTATTTATATCAGAGAGTAATGTGTCCTCATCACAGAATAGGTTGTGTATGGTGAAATCCTGATGAAAACAGTCAATGTTAGCTATCAGTTCCATAGGCTAGATGGAGTTGATTTAGTAACATATCCTCAACCTCTTCTGTCCTTCTTTGTGCAGACCCCACTGCTACCCAAAGGGAAGCATTCTGTCACAAATGTACATCAAGACACTTGGACAGTCAGAGTTACATAGACATTTTTATATTAATTAACATTTAGATTGTTACATTTCTTAAAATAGTCATATGGGAAATGCTATATCTATAAGTGAATTTAATGTATTTAATTCTGAAAATAAAAGAAAGGGATGTTGTGGTGAGGCTACTTGCATTGTGGGTAAGAGAACGTAGGTAGTAGTGTCCAGTGGAACAAACTTACTTTCAGATTTTTTTTTCTCCATTTATGTAGGCAGAGAAGTCTAAAGACAGTGACCTGTGGCTCCACAGTGACAAAACAGATTTGACCTAATGAGTTCTCTGCTCTACTACTCTGCTACTACTGAAACAAAAATGAGTTTGTAGTGCAGTCCTCTGGCTGCCTTAGTATTTCAATCTAGAAAGGCATTGTCTTTGAAAGAAAGCTCCTATTTTTGCCCATTTAGTGCACTTCAACAGTCCTGGAGCACATGAATTGGCCTACTTTATCTGAATAAACCTCAAATTCAGAGCAAAGATGTGCTCTGAATGAAAACACTGAATGAACTTCCACTATTAATGGATCAAAACAGAGCTAGGTTGAAGAAAAAAGGTCAAAATACACACAAATCTGTTGACTTCCAGTACCAACAACTTCCCATATTTCCTCCTATTATACCACATTTGCTAATGTACACATAGCCATAGGGAAAAGATCTCATTAAACACTTTTAATTATGTATATGTGCATGCTGGAATACATTGGTGCTAATGTTTTACAGGCTTCCACACAACAGATACTCACACAGCTTGCAAGTGGTGAAAAAAAAAAAAATCAACGGACAGTGTGTAGATTCACATGCCTTTTAAAGGAAATTTAATTTAGCAACATGAAAATCTACAAAAATAATAGAAATTATAAAATTTTTCCATGGGTAGAGTAAAATCTGATTATTCTGATACAGGCTCTAAATTTAAAAACATAACACTGGTATGAATTTTTAAGTCTACAAAAACCAATTTGTTCTTTCAACATTGTGGAGTCACAATTTCAAAGGTCTATTATCTTCTGCACTGCCAAGGCTACATGCAAGTGCTTTATCCTATTATAAGATCTGGAATCCCAGATAACTAATAGGATAAAGCAGGTGTTTCTAGATCTGATGATTCACCAAGTAATGGGTCTTAAAACAACACTGGTCTAGGTTTCTTTGTCCTTGATCTCAGATCTGTGTAGATATAAAGGAAAAATCCAGGGAGAAGGAAAGGGATGATCAGCCTTATTTGTTGAAATAAATGCATACATTCAGTCGTATTTTTTCTTTCTCTATAAAGTGAAGATCCTTTATAGACTACTGAGGAGAAAGGGAGTAATTGTGACAACATAAGCTATTTTTTGTGTTGCATCAGACTTTCTTGAAAAATTCTTGTTTGGATTAGAACACATTCTTTAAAATAAGATGCTGGTCTCTCTAGGCTTTGAGAGAGATGAAGAGTGTTAGACAACAGTTCACTAATAGCACTATTACCATTTAGGCTATACAGTGTGACTCTGTATCATATATAGAAAATAGCCAATTTAATTTGGTTGAGAAAAAGATGAATGCAGCCTTGAGATCAGGCTAAAAGTGGGAGAATCATGGGATTTTATACCAGGGAAGAGAATTTCCAAGGACCAAGATTTCTAAACTAAGGAAATGTTGAGAAGGTTACAACACATTTTGTTGGAATTCAGAGTAGGAATTGCTCAAGGCTTTTATCTATTAATTTTGAGAAGAAAGCCAGCAGGATCATGATTGTATTTCATAATTCAATACACATTAGTTCATACTGACACCTGAGACCTTTGAAGACATTATAAGCATATTTTCCTTCAACAGTATTTCTACTGAAGAAAATTAAAAAGCTTTTCTAGCTTGTCCTTGATAGAAAACCCCTTGTTTTTGATATTTCCTAACAGAAAGAAGAATTACCTGATCCAAAAGATTTAGAACTGTATGAATTCCGCTTCAGTGACTTCCCTGTTACAGAGCATGGCCTGATAACTTGTGGAATACGACTGTTCTTTGAGATAAATGTTGTTGAAAAATTCAAAGTCCCAGCTGAGGTCTGCTTTATTTTTCTTGTTTATATATTTTTAATAGAAGAAAAATATCTGGGTTTATATGCTTTAATCTAGAAGTAGACAATACTAAAATATTATTGGTATGTTTAACAATATTCTATTCTCAATGAAACATTTACATACTTGTCAGAAAAACATCAAATTAATCCTGAATTGTGTAAGATAGGTAAGGAATTAAATCCACATGCATCTATGTAAGAAAAAATTGCAGTTTCCATGTTTAATTTACTGAAAAACATTTGTTTTCAAAGAACTTGCAAAATTAAATAATTTCATAGTATATTCTAGTTATTTAATGGGAATTCCTTTGTTGTGTTTCAATTAACAGCTGTCTGTTCCCTTTGGTTCCCAATAGGTCCTTACAAGATGGATGTACACAGTCAGGAAAGGTTATCGGGATATCACTTACCATAACTGGAGACATGGATTCAATGTGGGACAAACAATGTTTACTCTGCTGATGGTAATGTTCATTAACTAGTATTCTTTCAACTCCAGATGGAAAATTCAGGAAGACATACGCTCAGAGTTATCTGTTTTCTTTTACAGACAGGAAAAATAAAGAAATACTATACTGATTTAGAAGCCTTTGCCATGGTTGCTGCTGCTTTCTGCCATGATATTGATCACAGAGGGACCAATAACCTGTATCAAATGAAGTAAGTATAAGTGATCAAATATATGGAAATGTACTCCCTTTAGTGGAAAACAAATTTTAAAATGTCAAAACTTGCCAAAATATAAGGTATCTATTCCATACTCATCTGGTATGAATAAATAATTATGCTACAGAAGATATTTGCCCCAGAGGACTTCAGGCAGCTGAAACATAAAGAAAAAATGCAAAGGCAGAATCTGAGAAGGATCTCCTGAAGCTGCAATCCATTTTTAAGACTCTAGCTTTTTAAAACTCTAGCAATGCTTGGATTGTAGCAGACAGAGCCTCATGTGCACGAGGACAAAAAGAAATTAGTAAAGTAAATTAAAATCCATAATTGGACTACTTTTTCAAGACAGGGCACAAGCACTTTTCTTGAAAGTGATTCGAGACGTGATATAGACAAAGGCCAGTCTAGAGTGAGACAGAATTTTTTGCTCTGGTTTCCACTGTCTAATTTGACTAGTTCAGTTGTTCTTCCACACACTCAGTTTCCTGATATGGGTCCTTTCCTGAGGTGTAATCTCCTATGTTATACAAAAGTCTTATTCAACAAGCTTGAGTTCTACTGCTGGGTCCACAGGCCCAGAAGTTAACACATCATGAGGTTCAAGCTTTGCAATTCATGCTGTAATATGTCCTGAGAAAATAGTCTAAAGGATTTCTTTGTGATTTTTACCTTGTTTGTTATGAAAAAAAAAATTAATTCATTTAAATTTTCCCTTGTATTAAAACATTATGTATCATGGTGAGACCCACTCTTCTCCTGAGGAGTGGACATCCTACCATTTAGTATTTTATGTGATCTGTGTGGGCTTGTTTCCATGTGCTAGCCAGAGAACACATTTCTTAGAATGTCATGTGTATCAGAAGATCACAATTTTCTGGCTAGCTTCCACCAACCGTATCTCCAGAGTGATTGATCCTACCCCTCTGACCCTGAATCCACTGCTCACATTTCAGCCTTTTCAGCCTATGTGCTAGAGCAGTGACGCAAAGGGATTTTCCGATTATTTCCAGGGATTCTCCAGGTGACGTAGGAAAGAGAATGACAGATGCTGATTCTTATTCAATGGACTGCCTCTCATCCAAACAAGTTTAAGGGGGGGGTTGTAGCGGGTTGGGTTTAAATCTTTCCACTGTGGTCTTCCCTAGATGGAAGCCCTCTACATGAGGTCATATGCAGTAAAGCTATTTATAGAACTCATCAGGCTTTACCACGAGAGTCCTAATCACATCAGTAAACAGGGGTGCCATCTAGTAATCCTCCTTGGGTTATCTGGGAAACAGAGCTATAAATCAAGGGAAAAATGATAAAAATGCACTTTCAAACATGTAGAACTACCTGGAGCCCATGTAAGAAGGATGCTTCTCCCTTCGTCTCACAACCATCATCTGATGCAGAATTTTCTCGTCTTGAAGCTTAGTCCAACATCAGGGGAACGCTTTAAGATCTGTGGTAGAATGGAACAAACCTGAGCTATCAGGACTTTTGCTGTCCATAAAAAGGCAATTTTGGGGGAGTGAAGTAGCCCAAGAGCATTAGAGGAATTAAACTCCATTATATTGTGTGGTGCAAAACCAGCATATTCTTTTACTTTAGACTTAAGTTACAGTTAACTAGAATCCCAGGGCACACGGCCCAGTCATCACAGATGTACAAGAGTTCAAAAGCAATGCAGCAGAATAAACACTAAAAGATGGATAAAGGCTACTTTTAAGGTATCTAAAACGAGCATAGATTAAACAAACAGCAAAACTGAACATGCAGGACAAAATGAAGCCATATTTTATATACCAGTTTTTGAGTTTTGAGGCATCTAACAATGACTTTGACTTTAGTGGACACTGAACACCCAGTGCTCTCCGAGTTCCATCATTACCCAGTCACAAAAATGAAGGGAAGCAAGTTGGGGTTTTTTCTCTTCATCATACCAATAGCTCATTTGTACAGATTAGACTATCATACCAATAATATGAAACCTGAATAAAAACTATTGCCTTCAAATTATATTTATATATATTATACTCTAAATAATTGCTAATTTTTCCACAGGTCAGCTGCTCCCCTGGCAAAACTTCATGGTTCTTCCATTTTGGAAAGGCATCACCTAGAGTACAGTAAAACCCTGCTGCAAGATGAGGTACGTCATGGACCTTCTGCTCACACCAATCAACACTGAAGATCCAATTAAGTTACAATGTTCCAAATTTCACTGGGTCTCATGCATTTCTCTAGGTCCACATAAGAAATCCTAAAATTCAGAAGTTTAAGACAAACTCTTATGCATTTTCCACTTCTGGAGAAACATCAGTGATTCTGTCCTGGAACAGATTCACCTCAGATAGAAAAGTTTCTCCTCTGGGCCTTGCTCACACTCTTCAGGTTTTTCTGTTTCCACAAAACAGCTGATATTGAAACCAAAGCAGAAAAATGCAATATATATATATACATATATATATATATATATATATATAAAATCTTGTCATTAAGAGCTGTGCCTGGCTTATGAGGTCTGAATTCGGCTGCAGGCCCTGGCAGCTGAGGAACAAAAGAGGTCCACGGCGAGGCTCCCGGCCCTCAGGCCAAGCCCCGCCCCACACCGTGCCAGGTTACCGGGGCCGGGAATGGCCGGCGCTGCCGCAGCTCCATTACCGATGTTCCTGCACGGCAGCCGTCCCCAGCTGCCCTTCCCAGCTGCGGGGGTGACGCTCCCGCCGCAGCCCCAGGCTCAGCTGCCCCTCAGGGCCCTGCTCCTCCACTGGGCACTGGCCACCCTGCCCTCAGCGGCGTCAGGCTCTGGCCTACTGCAAAACACACTATTTACACGCTCTGCCGTGTATTTTGGAGGGTGGTTTAACAGCAGGGCATGCACATATGCACCCCTTCCATGCCTTGTTTGCAGCAGAAGGGCAGATGCCCACTTCACCCTCATTTTCCACTTCTAATCCCTGCGGTGATGCTGTTGCCTGACCTCATGAGGCCACAGAATAAATCCTTACGCAAAGCAGTAGCACTGTGTTAATAAAAACCCTAGAAGGTTTATGATATGAAAACAAACAAACCTTTCCCTTTATTGATGGCAATGTACTTTGTCAAATGCGAGATGCCAGGGACTGACTCCTGCTCTCTGGAGGCTCTCACCAGCAGCATCACTGTGCCCTGGCTCATGCAGGCCTTGTATCTCTGTTAAAGAAGGAAATAAAACCAAGACACTAAGAAAAATGCTGTATGATGGTCTCATTCCCTTTGCCTGAGGAAAAGGACATTGCACATATTGTGGTAGGTCCCATACACTGCTGCAGGCAATTGTGCAAACCCAGTTTAACAGGAAGGGAAGCCGGGAAGCTTTTAAAAGTCAGGAAAATTAGGTTAATGGAATGTGAATTTTTAATTTTTATCATTACTTTAATTTAGGGACTGTAGTAGGCCAATTTTGTTACCCTATTCCGTGAGACAATCTGTATAGTACGAACCAAAGACAGTGTTATAAAAGGAATTGAAATCCTAAACTTTCCACCTTGCAGAGCTTAAACATCTTCCAGAACCTAAATAAGCGCCAGTATGAAACCGTTCTGCACTTATTTGAAGTTGCAATAATAGCAACTGACTTGGCTTTGTATTTCAAGTAAGTACTAAATTCTGTATAACTTCCTACTGAAAAAAATCAGTCCTGTTGAATGTATAACTGTAGTTTTTAGTTGTTTATATGCAGCATACAAAGATGTTTATATGCAGAGAACAGAACTCTACTTAACATTGTAGTTGAGTCTAATTCTTGCAAAAACCAAGACATTCTTAGTTTGACTATAAGCTTTCAAATTAGAGAATGGATGAATGTATATAAGACTTAGTAGGTAATACATTTAGTAGGTCATTTCAATATACATTTAGTTACAGCAAGCACTATGTTCCAGAAGTGTGGATTTGGTAGCCTAATCATAAGGTTGTGTGCATGTGTAATATTTTACATACCATACAACAGATACTCAGAGTAAGCGGGACCATGCTGAAAATTAAAAAAAACCTGTCAGACATCTATTGATCTCAGTGCTAAATATGCCAAAGACTCCAAATTTCAAACTATCAATTATATTCCTAAGTTAGTGAATTAGTGTGCTTTAATGATGGCTATCTTAAAGATATGTGGAGACTTTGTTTTATGACTGGGACAATTTAAAGTCAGAAGACAGGTAAAAATTCAGGAAATTGTTTAATAGCAGTTACTAAGATTTAGAGAAGAGTAATTCCCTTATTTTATTCATTCAAAGCACAAACTAGAAGATTTATGAAGCAATAGCAAGACAGGTTTATGTTTTTGATAGCTCTTTTCAGTCATGTCTTAGTAACTCTAAGGATTTTTGATGGGAGGGAGTGGCAGAGCATCTATTAGTATTTGCTTCACTTTTCCCAATTCAGTATGTTACAGGAAGTAATGAACACGTAATGCAAAAAAATGAGAATGTCACGCCAAAGAGATTAATCTGAGGAGGCAGGAAATTGGTTGTTTCTTTGTCAGGAACTCTGACATATTATTTCACATGCCAGACATATGTAGCAAAACCAAAGCGTCTAGATTACCTTAAAAGTTTGCATGCAACAGCAGGGAAGTATTACTTTGATACTGCTATGACTAGGATGATATTTGGGAAAAGCACAAATATCATAAATATTATTTTATATTTCATTTTTAATGCAGGAACTCACATTCAGTAATATATGCTTTACTGGTTTGCTTTAACAGGAAAAGAACTATGTTTCAAAAGATTGTGGATGCAATTGAAAAAATGGAAACAGAAGAGCAGGCAATTAAGTATATATCTATTGACCCAACGAAAAAAGAAGTCATCATGTAGGTGGTTAATATTTTACTCCTTATTCCATCAATTATCTAGGACTAGATTTTAAAAGAATTTGGACCCCTTAACATGCAAATTTGGACTTAGCGCTATTGTCCAATGACGAGCACAACCATGATTTTAATTTAGAAATTGATGCCTATAATCTTCTTAAAATGTGCAAAATATTATTTCATTTGGCATCCTAAATTCCTTAAAACCTAGACCTTTTATTTTTTTATAATCTTCCTAGCACTGGATAGTTAGGGTTGGTAGGGACCTCTGGAGATCATCCTGTCCAACCCCTCTCCCGAGGCAGGGTGACCTAGAGCAGATTACACAGGAACTGGTCCAGGCAGGTTCTGAATGTCTCCAGACAGACTCCACAACATCCTTGGGTAGCCTGTTCCAGTTCTCTTCTACCTTTAATGGATATTTGTTCTTCCTCAGATGGAGGTGGAACTTCTTGTGGTTTAGTTTATTGCCATTGCTCCTCACCTTATGGGCAGCACTGAAAAGAGTCTGATACCGTCTTCTTGACACCCAAAACTATACTCTTGTTTTGGTTTTTGTTTTCAAAGGGCTATGATGATGACTGGATGTGACCTGTCTGCAATAACCAAGCCCTGGGAAGTGCAGAGTAAGGTAGGTACTTTTGAAGTAGACTGCATTAACTGCATTTACTCTCTGTTTTATTGTCCATTTGGTGCATGATCAATTAAAATATTAAATTATTATTATTTGATGCATATTTAAGTACCTGTTGCTTCAAGAAAAGAACCTCTACCTTTCTGTCACTGTGAGTGTAGGTGGTCAATCACTTTGCAGCTGTCAACCCTTCTCTACTTGTCCTTCCACTAAAACTGGCACTGCTGATTCTGGCAACTGTTCTAGCTACCCTTAAATATCACCCAATTATTTCTTTGCTAGACAACTTTTGCTACTTTCCAGCTATTTTTAAGACACAGATTTAACAACAGTATGGTTTGAATTGTGTCTGTTCTGTAGATCTTGGTGCCATTGCAAAACAGCTTAAACACACTAAAATTCTATAATACAGAGTGGTACGTAAGTACTTCAAGTACTCCAGTATTTATTGACCATCCTGCTGAAGCTCATCACTTAGCCTTACAAGAATATGTTTTAACAAAGTATAATCAAAATAAAACTGCAAATACTCATTCTTTTAAGTTATACACATTACGGGTATTACAAGACTCTTATGTTGCTAATAT